>NC_141685.1:2023703192-2024909289 GCF_964263255.1 Lissotriton vulgaris
CAGCGTCCGTTGGTGTGTCCTTGGGTCCCAGTCACCTTCTCCGCTGAATGTTGCACTCGTAAATTCCTTGGCAGCGTCTCTGCACTCGCGCCCACTATCCTAACTTCTAAACAATGGACCTTTCTACCCAACGAGCCTTGTGGCCTTGCACCTTCATGCTAGAATACATGAGACCACCCTGGCAACATATGAAGTTGCAATGTAATATTTGCTGAGGATAGCCTTTCCCAAGCGAGTGAAATCATTCTTTTCTGACTTAGGCTAACCAAAGAAAAATACAGGTAGGCCTCTACTGGCTTCGGCATGTCCCATGCCTTTGCACTTTTAAACGCATTTCTCACATGACATGACATTACATTTCATCACTTTAAAACGTTAGTTCTGCAAGCAATATCTCTTTCACATTAAACCTACGTTAATCAATTCATTAATAGGCACATGTATTAATTCATTAAGACACATCATTGCTAATACGACATTTCACATATGATTACATTTCTACGTTATGCAAACATTATATTTCTGATTAAGGCACGACATTAGTCTATGATTAATAAACACATTACTACATATTGCACTGATTCCCCGCCCAATGTTACATTGTTAAACTGCATTAGTAAAAATCCTCTAAATATGTGGGTGCTGACTACTCTGGATTATGATGCACCCCTACAAATTTTTCAAAGTAACATGGCGCTCTCTCAAGCTCATCTTACAATTTTAGTGCCTTACCTAAATGTTGGCCAGGGAAAACGACCAAAATCTTGACTATTGAGCCTCAAACTTGTAGGAATATTTGAAAGAAAGCGTCTTCTCCCTTCACAAACAGAAAACATTAGAGGGCCACACATTCCTTCCATCGTTTTGTTGTTTGCTACAGTAGTAGTAAATGCGACGTGTATGAGCAGACCTTGGTCCAGTGCTCCTCAAAAATCAGGGGCGCAGCTATCATTCGTGCAGCGGATACAGTGGCACCGGGCGCCGAAGATGTGAGGCTCCCAGTACGCCCTAATTATGGCAGTATTTTACTTTCTATTCAAAAGGCAGGAATATTTTTTCTTTGTGTGCATTAAGCAGGGTCAGCTTTAGCGCTGGCGGCGCCCAGTGTGACAGTCATTTTTGGCTCCCTCGCACTTCATGACCGCCTCCTCGGATTCTCTCACTACCACCGGGCAAAAGTGCCCCTCGTCTCTCCAATCAACAGTTGCTGCTATACATAGCAACCCGACCCCCTCTCCCTCCCGAGATCAGCGCCCACTGCGGCTGCACCTGCCACGCTGCCCTAAAGCCAGACCTGGCATTAAGAATAATAGTACGATTTCTAAACCACGGTCGTAAATAACCACTGGAATTTGAACAGAATATTCTGGAACTCGAGAGATAGAAATCGTGCACTGGGCGCTGTTAATAAAGAGATGGAGGGCTATAATCAACTAGATGTTCACACTTTTCTAATAGCCAAATGCAACCTAATCCTCGAGCAAGTGTCTTATGCTGTGTCTACGTTCCAGCCAAGCAACTCTGCCAAGAAAACATACCATTTGAGAATATGCTCTGAAGAGACATGCTCTCTGAAGGAAAACCCACGCACGTCTCGGCGGAATGCAACAAACTAAAGCAAAGGCTGTTAAATAACTTCATGTGCCAGTTTGCAACGCATGCCAAAAGCATACGAAGTGTGAACTTCTTATTCTTGACGTTAAGAAATCATTTATTTTGCTTTGTTTATACATCTAGTCTTACAGCCTATACTGTACCATCTGTTGTTAACCTCTGATTCTGCATCATTATATATGGGTCCCATCCCCATCTGCTGTGGGGAGCAGACTTTTCTAAATGCTGTTATTGACCGAAATTACATTACATCACATCAGTGAAGAAAAACAAAACATATTTTCTACTGCTGTGATGTAAAAATGGGCTCTGTATGTTCATAACCTTTACACTATCAATCAAATATTCTTTGGCTAAAGTTAACCATAGACGATACAAAGTATTAAAACATGGTAATTCACATCTAAAAAAAAATACTTAAAGTTGATGCTGTATTATACATCAGATATTACTAGATCATTCCTCTAAAAAAAAAAAAAAAGCATATTACAAAGATTGAAATTCACCTGATTCCTGATTCGCATAGGGCCTCTGCTCATGGCTGGAGCACAGCAGTTGTGTGGGAGTCTCCGCTCTCGGGCGGAATCTCTGCAATGAGAATTTGTGTAACAGGCTCTGTGTGATAGCTCCTTTGCAGGGACCTGTGTAAAGGACGGAATTGTTATAGTTTTCTATACCTGCAAAATACCGCGTGTCACTTCAACTCCATCCTAAAGTTTCTCTCAATTTAAACTGAAATAGAAAATGCCTAAAACCAGTGCATATTAGAATAGGAAGCAAAAATTACATCCTACGTAATATGTACAATTTGCAGAAAAACTTGCGATGCATAGTTGTCTGGGATGAACAGGAATAACACTGACATACAAGAAGCTTGGCAATATAATTACCTGGTTCCGTAATTGCGACCAGGTAGTGTATGGGCTTTAGCCTGAGTCCTATGAGTAAGTATCTTTGTTGCATATTTGTGACCCACATTAGATAAAGTTCCATTCCTAGAGTGATTTGAATTAACAATCTTACACTGTGTTTCTGAAATTCTTAATGCTATCCTTACAAGATGGAGACAGTTGTTTTAGGTAAGTAAGCACATTAGGCATATCCTAATTAATGGATGTATGACGTTACAACGCGTTATTTTACAACGCAGACCGTTACATCGCAATTTTTACAACGCAGGATCCATTACAATGCATGCCTTTACAACGCATGTCATTACATAGCAGATACTATTACAACGCATGCCATTGCAACGTAAGTATAGGTAAGTATATCTTTTAAAAAAAATGTAATTAAGTTAATTTAATTTTAATTTAATTAATTTAATTTAATTAATTTAAAAATAGTAATTAATTTAATTTAATAAATTTAATTCTATTAATTTAATTTAAAAATTGTAATTAATTTAATTTAATTAAATTAAAAAATGGAATTAATATAATTTAATTAATTTAATTTAATTAATTGTATTAAATTAATGTAATTTAATTAATTTATAAATTGTAAATAATATAATTTAACTTAATTTAATTAATTTAATTTATTTAAAGTCGTTTTTTAAAAAAAACGGAACCCTGAAAATACCCCTGTACCCCAAAACCCAAACCCAGCCCTAAAACCTAAAAATACCCCTGTACTCCAAAACCCAAACCCAGCCCTGAAACCTAATACCCTAATACCCCTGTACCCCAAAACCCAAACCCAGCCCTGAAACCTAAAAATACCCATGTACCCTAAAACCCAAACCCAGCCCTGAACCCTAAAAATACCCCGGTACCCCAAAACACAAACCCAGCCCTAAAACCTAAAAATACCCCTGTACCCCGAAACCCAAACCCAGCCCTGAAACCTAAAAATACCCCTGTACCCCAAAACCCCAAACCAGCCCTAAAACCTAAAAATACCCCTGTACCCCAAAACCCCAATCCCAGCCCTGAAACCTAAAAATACCCCTGTACCCCAAAACCCAAACCCAGCCCTGAACCCTAAAAATACCCCTGTACCCCAAAACACAAACCCAGCCCTAAAACCTAAAAATACCCCTGTACCCCAAAACCAGCCCTGAAACCTAAAAATACCCCTGTACCCCAAAACCAGCCCTGAAACCTAAAAATACCCCTGCACCCCAAAACACAAACCCAGCCCTAAAACCTAAAAATACCCCTGTACCCCAAAACCAGCCCTGAAACCTAAAAATACCCCTGTACCCCAAACCCAGCCCTGAAACCTAAAAATACCCCTGCACCTCAAAACCCAAACCCAGCCCTGAAACCTAAAAATACCCCTGTACCCCAAAACCCAAAACCAGCCCTGAAACCTAAAAATACCCCTGTACCCCAAAACCCAAACCCAGCCCTGAAATTAATTACATTATTTTAATAAATTTTATCTAATTAAATTAAAAAATGGATTTAATATAATTTAATTAATTTTATTAATTTTATTAAATTAATGTAATTTAATTAATTTATAAATTGTAAATAATATAATTTAAATAATTTAATTTATTTTAATTAATTTAATTTATTTAAAGTCGTTTTTTTTAAAAAAACTGAAACCTAAAAATACCCCTGTACCCCAAAACCCAAACCCAGCCCTGAAACCTAAAAATACCCAAACACCCCAAAACATATACCTCAGTACCCCAAAACATATACTCCTATACTCATACTTATTTTTAAAATTACTTAAATTAATATATTTAATTTATAATATAAAAAAACATAAATAAATATATTTATTTATAATTAATATTAATTAAATTAATTAAATAATATTAAATAAAATAAAAAAAATGTATATACTTACCTATACTTACGTTGTAATGGCATGCGTTGTAATAGCATCTGCTATGTAATGTCATGCGTTGTAAAGGCATACGATGTAATGGATTCAGCGTTGTAAAAGTTGCGTTGTAATAGAAGTCCGTTGTAAAAGTTGCGATGTAACGGTGCAATACCTAATTAAGTCATGCTTTATTTATGTTATGTTAAATGTTATGTTAAACCGTTTTATATAGCGCACAGCTGCCTCAGCAAAGAGACGTCCTGGCTCTAGTAGCAGTGTCAATGAAGAGATACGGGATTAACCACGGGAAAGAGAAAGGTCTTAACGGCCTACGGAAAGACATGAAGCTATCCAGACAACGAATCTGCGTAGGCAGGGAATTCCACAATTTAGCCGCCAAACAGCAAAAAGAATATCCACCTGCTCGAAGACGCTTCACTCGGGGGACCATAGCTAGATGTTGCCCAGCTGATCGTAGCTGGCGGATAGGTACGTAGGGTAACAGTAATTTAACAGAATCTCAGGGGAAGAAAATGTTAAGATTTTAAAAGGCAGGCACAGGGTTTTAAATTCGATCCTTTTAGTCAAAGGCAACCAATGAAGGCCGCAAATCGCCCCCGTCGCGGAACAAGTTCTAGGAAGCCTCAGCAGGACACGAGCTGCTGCATTCTGCACACGCTGCAGACGAGTCGTTTCTGCCTTATTAGCCCCTAACAGGAGCGAATTGGCATAGTCCAATCTGGAATGTTCTGTCTGACAGAAATGATTTAAACCATTCCAAGGCTGGACCTACAACACTGACCTCTTCCAGACGAACTAGAAGGATCTGGTGGGAGACCGTGTCAAACGCGGCGCTAAGATCAAGTAATATCAGCACCGCGGTGCGCCCTTCATGCAGAATGGCCCGCAGATGTTCAGTCACAGCTAGGAGAGCCGTTTCCGTGCTGTGACCAGGGCAGAAACCATTGTGGGACAGATCTAAGAAGCCAGTGTTATTCAAAAAGCATGTGGGAGTGTTATTTACGTGTGCCTCAGCTATTTTAGCTGCCCATGGCAATGGAGATATGGGACGGTAATTCTCCAATTTTGCTGGATCCAGCAAGGGTTTTTTAAGTAAAGGAACCACCCTAGCCTGCTTCCACATCCTAGGAACAACTGCTGTGGTAAGCGAAATGTTAATCATCTGCACAGTGGTGCAAGAAGCACCGGTAGGTAGTCCCTAAACTGAGCAGGTTTTATAGGATCCGTAGGCGAGCCCCATTTAACTTTCTTACTTAACAGGAGAAACTCATCTTGTGAGATTGAGTGAATGGCTTCCAGAATATGCATAGGGGGGAGCCATGTGCACCTGGAAAACCTGTGGTTGCCCAAGGAAAGGACTTGTAAATCACTTTCACCTTATTCACAAAAAAAAGCAGCTAGGTCCTCACATTGTTGCTCAGATGTAATGGCAGAAGCAGTGGCATCTTTTCTGCTTTTGAGATGGTTGTGAATTTTAAAAATACACGTAGCAGGGTTCTTACTGGACTCAATTTCCTAAGTGAAATAAGCCGCCCGTGCGGCGTTTATGGCCCTATGATAGTTCTTGATGGCATCCTGGAAGCCTTTTTTGGCCACCGGATCAGTTCTAGTCTTTTACAAGCTTTGCGCATGATGGCCAAAGAATCGTTGAAACACGGATTGGAATTAGTACAACGGCCCTTGGACCATTTAGCTGGAATAAGTGAATCCAGGGCCAATAGAATCCAGTCACAAAGTGCTTTATATGCCAGGTTGGGGTCACTTTCTAAAGTAGGGGGACTTAATGACAGGATAGCATTGAACTCCTACAGATTCAATGTATGCCACCTTCGTCGAATGGAAGCTGTTTGATCACCTCTGTACACAGGCTTCTGCGGAGGAAGTGACATAGAGACCAAGAAATGGTCTGACCAGCTCACTGGGCTGGGAGTCTTGACAGTCAGAGACTGGATGTTAGAGAACACTGGGTCGAGTAGGTGTTCAGCACTATGGGTAGGCCCACCGCAAGCTGATTTAATTGACAAGCAGTAAAGTCAGCAAGTAGGTTGCTAATTTCTGACTCAGCAGAACAATCAAAGTGTACATTTAAATCACCTATGACACTGAAATTAGCGGCCGTCAAGGCCAGAGAGCCTACAGCCTCAAGCATAGCCGTTTTAAATTCCGTGGCTGGTCCGGGGGGGAAGGGGGTGGGGGGTGTTATATCAACAGCCCTGTCATGGTAAAATGGGCACTAAAGGAGATCCCGAAGCGAACGCATTTGCAGCCAGCCACATCCTCCTTAACAAATGAGCATTGATAAATAGATTTAAAAATAACGGCTATGCCTCTGCCTCTAGATTCCCTGTTTAAAGTCAGGATGCTAAAACCGGGGGGGAAGCCCCAAACCAGGTTCGGCCACCATCTCATCTGACAACCAAGTATTAGTTGGAAAAAAAACCATCCGTAACTTCGTCCTGCATTAGATCATAGATTTCCATATGATGTTTAATCGGAGCTCGCACGTTAAGATACAAGATTTTCATAGAGGGCCTGAGCGGGGATTGTGAATGATAGAGGGGTAGCTCTGGGTTCAAATCAAATCCACAGTAGGAGAAACAGAAAGGCTCCTCCAGAGAAACCCTGAGACACCAGTTGCATGGGCTTACCAGATTGCTAGTGTACAAAGGCACGCCTCGCTCAATTCCACCAGCATTTCTGGCGTCTGGTGGCGTCCAGGTGAGAACACGCGCAGACGGGCTTGCCTTGGGCAAGCCTGTGGCACGCCCTCTACGCACCCACGCCATGTAAGCCGGACAGAGAATATTTGAATGCTTTTCTTGACATTTAAGACATTCTGACAGAACCTGATTAATGCGGCCAGATTCCTAATTCGTTCGTATAGATAGCCACAGCAGCAAGGGGCACAGTTTAATAAAATCTGTGATATAACCTAACCCCAGATCTCGTGGTACAGGTAAGTTGAGGTGAAAGATAATCCTGCGCACTCCAGAGTCCCTCACCATTGGTGGCAATCGATAGATATTTGTTTGTATACGGATACTAGTCCTTTTAGTAGTTTAATCATCAGCTTGGAAGAAAAACCATAGAGTACCTCAGTACTTATAACACACTCCGCAAACCTTGCCAGTCCCAGTGGTTTTCAACTACAGGCTTCATCGAATAGCACCCTGACATTGGGAAAGGTGGGCACTGACCCAAGCTTAGAGTTGTTCACAGTATAGACCTTATGCTTTTTCCTTTTGATTTTTAGTTTGTTTTTTGATGAGATTGTAATTGGTAATAAACCTAGAAAACTGGTCCAAAAGCCTTTGAAGCCCTATGGCAGGCCTAGACATGAGCACTGCACCAACAGCATAAAGTAACGCAGGTATAGTGCGGGTACCTACTCAAGGTGACTATATTCAAACTGGCCAGATGTTTCTCAAGGCAATTTTATATAATGTGAACAGGAAGGGTGCAAGGACACAGCCCTGCTACCTCCCCTCACAAGCTTTATGGCCTTTGTAGTTTCCCCATTAGGGCGGTATCTAACACTTGCAGTGACCTCATTGTGTAATTGCCAGAGAAAAGAAACAATACGATCATCCACCCCCAAATTGGACATAAACATAATATGCCACTGTATTGAACGGTCGAATATGGAACTTAGGCTCATGATTTTCAATTAAAAGCTACCCTGCTTGGATATAAAATACTTAATAATTAACAGAGATTTAAACAATGACCCACCATGCAAAGACCAGCACTAAAACCAAACGAATTCTAAAAGGATATGATTCTCCTAGGCTCCGACCTCAAGATGGTCTAATACAGTCCTGACCATAATTTTAGCTGTGAAGTCAATTAAAGATATGTGCTGATAACACTTATGGTCTGCTTTGTTCCCCTTATTAAAAATTGGTGCAATTGTGGCTTGGGACTATGATCGTGGTGGACCAACTTTAGCTATTGCCTTTACTACAATGATGCATTTAACCTCCAAACTTTCAGGATCCCTGACCCTTTATTCACAGCTCACAATAAACGAACTTGTAGAGACCTGTATAGTGGAATAAACATTACAAAATAAGTGGTTCCTTATCAGGAGGAAACAAGGTATGGATACCCACGCCGGGGAATCCCTGAGATAAGGATGGTTTCCCACCTTCTGGAAATCTTCATTAGCTTTATGAGTACTGGCTGCTAATAGGGATTCACATGCTTCAGTTTGCATGATATTCTTTGCGTGTTCAAGGGACCTTTTCCTACAAAGGCGCACAGCCTAAGTACTCCTAGGACCTGCTTTGAGAGCATTAAGAAGATCTGTGTGTGCCTTAGAACACTGCGAGTCAAAGCACCAAGTTGCTTTGCTTAGCTCTGGGATGCGTGATCATAGGGTTCCCACTACAGTTGATGGATAATTGGTTATAGTCACTAACTACATTGTCCAGTATTGCATAATCAGGATAGCGCTCATGCAATTCTTGTAAAAATAATATAAAACCAACAATGCTACAATTTCTTGTACCAGTAACAGTTGGCTTTAGAACTGGCTGCCAGGTTTGAAAGAGAAGCAAAAGCAAACTGTAAACTATTCAAACAATAAAAGAGTGTGTCGGAAATGTGTTGTGGGCTTCACTGAAGTATCTAAGAGCGCTCGAAAGATAGCAATTAGTGAATATTAAAATCCCCATCCATATTATTGGCAATGGGCCATTCCAAGTATCAGCAATGGTGTCAATCTCTCTTCTCAAAGAATTAATAATGTCAGTGTTGGTTGGGACCAAATTGTTATTATAAAAGTAAATTAGTAACAATTTCCTTGATCTACAATCGAGCCAGAATAGTTGACAATGAGGTGAGAGTAGATGGGACCAAACGATTCTCCCTAGTAAATTAATTGAAAACAGGGTAAGCAGCCCACCCTTGGCTCCACCGGAATTAGTGGGAATTGCGGGGCTAAAATAGGAAGTAAAACCATCAAAGTATGAAAGGAGTATACTGGCCGAGTTTCCTGCCAACTAATTAAATTGTAATTTCCCAAAAGACCCAGCCAGTCAGTATTACGCCACTTCATACTCAAACCTGGCACGTTCCATGAAGCAAATTTTTATGCCAAGGAGGACTGAGTTCATGGAGAAGAATTAACACTAAATGCAGGTATTGAGCAAGAGACAATATAGTTCAACGTAAATTATTTCTAATAGACTTTAGAAAACATAAACTGATTTACATGGGAGTGCTGAGAGATAAATTCACAAACAGGTGTGAATATGTGCCCTGGGGAATTTTCACTTTTATGTCAATGGAAGGAATTATCATGTGCCTGTGTAGCATATATATTTGTGACCTGGACAGAATAGAATAGTAATGAAGGTCCTCGAGTTAAAAAACAAAACAAAAAAAAACCCAATATCAGCAGGAGTATATAAGAGAACCCTACAGGCACTGCCTCAGTCGTTCTTGTACTGAAATATAAAAGTAAATACGTTGAAAGGTGTACACCACCAGCATTTCCAAAATCATTTACAACACCGTAATTTTTATTCTATTTCCAACCCAGAGCTCCCTCCGAACCATATTCATCTACACATACATTCACTAACTTTTTTTCGCCTGTTGTCCTCACCAACCAATGCGTTACTTTATTAAGAAGCTGCTTCTGACCCTATCTGAGCTGGTCTTTCCATTGGGTCCCCCTTTAAGGATAGTAATATACAGTGTTGCTTCCAGGGGTGATTGGATGGTAGATATTTTCTCAGCCATCACAACAAATTTATTTTCCTAGCTGGATTTCCCAAAAGGTGTAACATTTAAAACAGTGCCAGGTTCATTAGTGTCGGGTTACTCATAGGCGGGTACAGCTGAAGTGCTAATGGGTGGAACAGTACATGATTTGTCCTTTAAGATCCGTGTTAGAGCCTTCTTGCCATGGTGTACGCTTGCATTAAGACCCACTATACTTTACTTAATAGCTTTCAACCTCCCAAAAACAGTATCCACAAACTGGGAAATCTTCCCTCCATATTGTCCAGTTTATCATGAATAAATTCAAAATGACACTGTCTGTCTCCTCTCCCACTGCCAAAATTAACACCGGAGGAATTCACTGGGAGCTTGGGCACAGGTCTCCCTTTCTTACGTGTCGCGCATACAGAATCCTTTTTTTGGGGGCGGGTGGCTGCGAACAGATAAACATCAGTGTTCAATTTAGTCCCAGTGTTATTGTCTCCATCAATAGATGGCAGTGCCTCAAGGACACTGGAATTGACCCTTCTAGCACTAGCTGTTTTGAAACCAACAACAGGATGCGATGTGGGGATGAGAGAGGGGTTGGGATTGGAGCTATTACCAGAAGCGTCAATTGCAGCTTTCCTGTTGGCACCTGTCCTTTCTTCAACAGAGTCAATCTCTTGATTGACTGCTCCCATTGCATTGGCTACAAAATTGGCAGTGGTAGTAAGAGTTGTTGATATCTTCTTGGTCGAAGGGCAGAATGTTGTTAATAATCAAAACACAAATGATAGATTACAGAGTCTAAAGGGGTGGCCCAGCCTGGCCTCATTTGGGATCTGATGGGACAGACTGGCTCCGCTATAGGCGCACCGGGGAATCGGAGCACCTTATGTAGGGGCAGCTACACAGACCCCGCTTCCTCCAGCAAGGCTAGCAGCAAGTGCCGTATGAGAAATGAGAGTTCCTGCACCTCACTCAGTTATATTCAGTGTCCTGGCTTTAAGTCAGTGTACCAGGTTTTAGGTTTGTGGACCAGGAACTGCATGTCAGGCACCTGGAGCGCCACGGATGGAGTTTATTTGGGGTGGATTTTGCTTTTGTCCTCCAAATTGTAATGGCTGTATCTGAACTGTGCTTGAAAGGATGTCGGCAGCTTTGGATTTCCTCTTTCAGTTGAAGGCTCTTTTTCTGCACAGGGAGCACAAGGACCCCGCCCCCCAGGAGGCTGCACTCCCATTAAGCAGTCAACCATGAGGCAGTTAATGGGGCTCCATTGGGTGTGCAGTCACACAGAGCACTTAAGCCTAAAGAGTCTCTCTGTGTGCTTGAGACACTGCTCGTATAAGTAGTCTGATGTGGGAGTGGTGCAGGTAAGCGGGGGAAAACGAGGAGCCCGAGTCTGTGCCAGGTTAACTCCCTTTCATTGCTGATGCTGGTTTCAATCCTGGTGACAGGCTGACCTGCATTGCTGCTTGTTTGTCATTCCTTTTTGGAGATTTTAATCCAATTAGTTGGTGGTGGTGAAGGTAGATTTGTCTTGCCTGGTTGTGCTGTTCTTGTGACCCCGCAGCAGGAAGCCTTTCAGCCAGGACAATGTACGCCTCTATAGGGGAGGCAGGGATGTGGATAGACATGACTGGCTCAGCGCTGCTTCTTTCCGGGCGTCCAGAACTTGTTCTCGCTGCAGTACCTCAGCTTCCTCCTCTCCAGAGACTGGCCAGCGTTGCTGCTTCTGTGAAGTGGGTGCCGTCACCTCGCCAACAAAAGGGGCCTTCGATCAGCCGGTCTTGCTCTCCAGGGGCTCACCAGAGATCTGCAGTCCAGAGCCAGCGGTGATTCTTGGCGAATACACATGTGGAGAAATGGCCGACCATGACTTTAAAAATCAAATTAGGTCTATCCCTGCAGGCAGACCAATCATTCAACTATCGCACATAACTTTGTACAGATGTATTTCTTTGGAATGAGCATGGTACCCATAAAAAGTTGTATGAGTAACTTTGAATAAAGGATGTTTTTCACCTGGGTTACTGAGTGACACAATAACACAACTCTTGCTTCACTCTAGTTGTCTAGTTGATGTCACTGAGAACACCATGGTGAAAAAATCTATAATTTTTTTATTGTATTTCCATGACTTGCTGTCTGTCATGCTGTAACAAACCATGAGGTTCTGGAAAATGTGTCTTAACTGCAGAGTGTTCATAATTATACTGGTGAGGATATCTGTGTTGTGTCATCACCGTATAAGGGATTTATTAATTGTGTACGTTTAAGGAGATTTAGAATTGTCAGTCATCTTGTTTTGTAAGGCACCATAGGCCATTGCACATGAAGCTGCGAATATTGCATTATTAGCACAAGGAATTTTTTCATTGATATATTTACATATGAATTGTGGGAATATTCGTTGCTTGACATATCTCGATGCTGTTCAGTGGTAGGTGCACAAACCATGCTCGCTGTGTATATATAGCAGCAAGGCAGCTAATGTGCATACACAGTGCTATATTTTGCTTCATCAGCATGTTGCACCCACTGAGTATTCTGCAGTTACCAGTGTTGGTGTAAGGAATACTGCATTAGTTATCCATGAAATAACTTTGTGTTCTAACTTCTAAACATGAGAAAACCTAGCGTGGCCAACCGTGGTCTTTGATTGATTGTTGCACGATGTTTCTTGTCCTTTTAGAAAACAAAACTGAGACTCTGCCTCTACTGGCCAGCATTGGATTGTCCTCGCACTGCAATAAATAACATATTGCTTTTGGTTACTTCCGCATATATTTCATAAATGGGTTCGTACATATTTACACAACAATGTATTCTACAGGTGCAGAGGGATTCTGTGTAGAACATGAATATAAAAGGGTGCAATATAGTAAGCATTTTTGCAAAGTATAATTATTTAAGTAATTAATGCCCATATATATTAATTAAAGTATATTTTTTGCTAGGATGTAGTGTCCTCTCTGGAGCAGCAGTTTAGTTCGATGCTGCAAGCGGAGTTCTCTGTGCTGGTTGATGTGCTGTACAGTCCAGAGTGTCTGTTTCCAGATGGGTCTGATGCTAGAATAAGATGTGGTGCCTTCATGTTCAAGTAAGCCATATTTTCAGATATATTTTTCTACCCTGAGAAATGTGTGTTTGTTCAATATTAAGCATACTAAAATCGCAAGGTGGTTGCCACATTAATTATTCGATACGTTTTAACTCCAATTCTTCCTTAATTGCTGTTAATGCAGTCCAGTTTAGGCAACTGTGTTCTTATTTTGGGGTTTGGCCATGCACATTTGGTCTATCTTCATATAATAAATTGTTGTTCGACTTATGACTATAAAGTAGAAGTGGCAATACAGTTCCTTGCTTTTGTGAACACTGGTCTCGAGCTTCCACATGGTAACGTTTATAAGCCAATACAATCCGGCTCACTGAAGAAGTAAACTGCATTTTAAATACTAGTATCTCAAATTTGTCTATGGCTTACCTGTTGAGCTCGCGGGTGCCCCTGGTGCAATATTATATGCTTGTTTAGCGAATAGTCCTAAGGAACATGTTTGCATTTCATTTGTTTTATAGAATTTAGACATCGGGGTGAGTTGAAAAAAGACAAAGCATCCTCACATCTATTAACTGGTTGAACAGCAGTGAGGTAAAACATCATGCCTCACATTGGTCTATGATGGTCCTTCTCGTGCTCAACGGTCCAGTGACCAAATGCTTCTCACGATTCCTAGAATCAAGCGGGTAAGGCAAGGGGGTAAGGCTCTGTCTGTGAGGGGACCGAGGATATGGAATGGTCTCCCTCTCCAGCTTAGGCAGCTTGAAAACCATCTGGCCTTCAGAAAAAAGCTGAAGACGTTCTTGTTTCGGGTCTAACCACACAGTTTAAGAACTAGATTGGAGCCAGGGAATTCGATCTCCTGCAGGTTCAGCAGTCAGATAGCGCGGAGATACTCCCTTGGGAGTTTATTCTAGCGCTCTACAAACCCGCAAAATAAATAAATAAATAAATAAAATAAATGGAAGAGTGCACCCATTTTACGATAGGATCTTGACTCGTGGGAATCAGATAGCATATGTATACTTTGAGTGTAGATACTCGTACATAAACCACAACCTCTCTGATTAAAAATTGACCCATGATACTGAACAGCAAAAATCATTTTCAGATAGACATCACATAGGATGATGATCTTGCTAATAAGCTGCCTCAGTTCTGCATATGTTATTTGAATCTGGTAAACCAAAGCACCTATATTTTCTGTTGTAAAATAAGTTCCAACTCATTTAAGCTCCTGAATTTTTTGCTTTTGGACTACCTGGTTTTTGGACTTTACTGTGGGTCTCGCTAACTGATGTTACTCACTGTAATATCTTCTAAAATTGAATGAGAGTTCTAGCTTCCACTGTCTGCCTTTTGTTTTTGTCAAACAACTTTATTGATTTTAAGATCAAACAAATTAACAGTACAAGACGTTTGGTCAATGCTACAAGGCACTACCGCAGGTTATACCTTTCATTGCATACAAATAAATGGTTGAAAGCACACCCACGACGCATAAATAATACATTTGTGTACATAAGCGAACTTTAGTTCAATTAGTCCAGTTGATTTATCCATTTGCCCCAGACCTTGTTGTATTTGGTTGAGCAGCCCCGGGCCTCGAATAAGGGTTTTTCCTGTGCGGCACACCAGTCCACTCCCTGGCGTCATCTGGCTATGCTTGAAGATTTAGCTTGCACCAAGGTAGCTGCAATATCACATTTGCCCACCGCAACTGCTGTCCCAAGGAAGAGCTTGTCTGGTCGAGAACTGTCTAGGCCATCCATTACCCCAGAATGAGACATATGGCATCATGGGGGTCAGCAAGTCCAGGACCAGTGTGAGTTCGGACTCTATTGCTGACCAATACGAGGCAAGATAAGGGCATGTCCAAATATTGTGGTAGAAGTCACCCGGGTCTTGGCCGCACCGCGTGCAGTTTGGTGAGGGGCGCAAACCTGCCCTTTGTAGGCGTTCTGGGGTGAGGTAGGCAGCGTGCAAATAGTATATTAGAATTAGGCGAAGTCTGGCTGAGGTCGTGATGGTTTTGGGAGCCATAAGGGTCTCCCGTCGGTCCTCCTCCTACAGGGGACCCAACCATCCATCCCAGCGGGTCTGGAGCAGATTAAGTGTTGCTGAGCCATTATTGACAAGGGTGCGATATATTCGGGACACCACTCCCCAGGTTCCCCATCATGACGTGAGCTTCTAATGGACTGAATTCAGGGAGCGTCATGCCTGTTAAGATTGAGGGCATAACGGAGCTGCAGATATTTGTAAAATTGTGAGGTGTGGAGGGTGTAGCAATCCTGTAGGTCTTGGAAAGCCCTAATGTGGTCACCCACCCAAACGTCGCCTAGCAGTGATATACCTATGTGGTCCCATTGTCTGAACCCCATAGTGCCGCCACTTCTCTTAACCAGCCAGAGTGATGTGTGTTGGCTCAGTTGTTTGTCCTGGCGTGTGTGCCTCAGGGCCGTGCGCCAAGTCACTAGGACCACTCTGGTTATCAGCGGTATCGCTTTAGGTATTGGGCTCCCGTATAAGTATGCTTGTATTTGGGAGAACCAGCTTCATCAGAGCAAGCAGCTTTATTTGAGATGATCAGCATCAGTTTTGAGCTGTCTGCATCAGTTCCTATCTGAATGAACTCCTAATATGTTGTGGCACCTAGTGGATCAGCAGCTCGTCCACTCGATCAGGATTGTTTACTGTGAGAACTTTGTGTCATCGAGTAGCAATTCAATCTCCTCACCATTATAGCCATCATTGCTATAAGTTTGTAATAAAAATTCCAATTCAGAAGGAATTATATATGACTCCTGGCCTGTGGGTCCTTCAATATTTTGATGTATCTTCTTCTTCTTGTGAAACTGGAATTTTTTAGCCTGGAACAGCTGCCTTTTGTAGAGTCAGTTACTAATACCAATTATTCTCCAGCTTCATAATCGTTTTTAGAAATACGTACGAATTGAGAATATTATTTGAAGGTGGAACTCCTGAGGAAGGCAGTGTCCTGCCGAAACGAACGTTGAGACAACTTGGAAACCAACCAAAAATCATGTGTTCCAACACATTCTCTGTTATACCGTACATGGCTTATCAATAAATTGTATTAAGCGTTGAACAAGTATCAGTTTGTGGTATGTATGTGTGATGGATGGATGCAGTGAGTATGTAGCACAAATGATTGTCTCTGTAAATGTATATTTATTATGCTTTAATATTTAAAACACAATTCTGTATAACAAATCAATTGTTTTGTATTTTTCTAAAATGTTAGTGTCACTACCTTTATTTGACATGTTCTAATGTTTTTATTGGAGTTATAGTTGCCCTTGATTATTTACAGTATGTATTTGGGGGAACTCCATATCCTTGAGCTCCGTTTTGTAGGCCAGGTCAGACCAGCCCCCGGTGAACCAGTCGTGAATTACAAGGAACTGGGTGGCTAGGTAGTATAGGTGGAGATAGGTCATACCCATGCCTCCGTCAAAGGGTGGGATCCTGCAGCGGGCGAGGGCAATACGCGGTCTCGCCCCTGCCCACAGAAACCTCGTGGTCACACTGTCAATCTCCCTAAACCATCTGCGTGGGGAGTGGAAAGTGGTGTTCTGAATGATGAACTGGAAGCGCAGGAGGATCATCATTTTGAACAACGCCACTTTCCTGAGGGGGTTGAGTGGTAAGGTTTGCCAGCGCTTGAGATCATCCTTGGCTTTTTTGACCAGTGGGGTAATGTTTAATGCCCATTCTAATCTGGGAAGCAGAGTGACCCATAATCCCTAAGTATTTGAATGACTGTCGCCTGATGGGGATGGTTAATTGCCAGTCAAAGCATTCCCTAGAGAGGTGCTGGGGCACCAGGGTTGATTTTGCTGAGTTGCTAGGGAGATTTTATCGGTGTGGCGGCTCCCCCAATACCAGCCTTGGATCAGGTGATCAGACAGAATACGACAGGCCAAGGGCTCCATTGCCAACACAAATAGAAGGGGCAAGAGAGGACACCCCTGCCTTGTGCCTCTCTGAATAAGGAATGCCTCTAAAAGGGCTCCAGTGGTAAGTACTCTGGCTCTGGGATTAAAATAAAGGACTTGGTCAAGGTGTCATAATTGTTGTCTGAAGCCCATCGTCAAATCGACAACAAGGAGCGCTAGTTAGGGTGTAAGGAGCTGGCGGTGAACAAGGGCCAGAAAGAGGCGCCTTAGACAGTGTCTGGTGCTATGTGTAGGCATGAAGCCGCACTGGTCCAGGTGAACCAACTTGTGTAGAAGGGGATGGAGCCGCTGGGCTAGGATTGTGGCATATATTTTTATCTCCGTATTAATTAATGAGATTGGAAGGTAGTCCATGCAAGCTGTAGAAGGTGGTTGGGTCTTTCGAATTACTACAATAGTCGCCACACCAGTCTGGGGGGGAGGAACCAACCTCGGCAACATGCTGATAGACGTCTATGAGGTGGGGAACCAGTAAGTCCCGGTAAGCTGCATAGTATTCTTGCAGGAAGCCATCAGGCCTCAGCGTTTTCCCGGCCTTCAGCAAGGAGATTGCGCCGTGTATCTCTTCTTGGGTAAAGGGGAGGTGTAAGTCTACTTCCTCATCCTTGGTGAAGTGAGGGAGTTGGATCTTCACTTGGCTCAGCTTGTCCGGAAGGGTAGCTTCAGTTCACGAGCGGATTATTGCTGGGCGTAGTAGTCAGCAAACGCCTGTGCGAATGCGGGTGATGTGTGCTGGGTATTCCCTGAGGTGTCTTGGACTTTAAGGATTATTCTGTTGGCTAGGAGGTAGGAGCCTCCCGTTTTTATCGCCCCATCAGTACACTCTGGCCATGGAGAAACGCCAAAGAATCTTGGCCGAGTCCAGGGAGATCTGCCTGTCTTGGTGAACATCTGAGGTCTCAGTTAAGGCTGTTTCCAGTCATGTTGCTTGCGCCTCAAGAAGGGTCAAGCGGCCATTTTGCGCCAACCTCTTTGCACGCACCCAGCCCCTGGCTACTCCACGGATAGTGACTTTACTTGCCTCCCAGAGGGTGCTTCGGGAGGGGACTGATCCCTGTTTAGGAAGGAAATATTGCCACAATTCCTTCCTTATCGCCTTCTTTACCTCTTTGTCCTGTAGAAACCATGCATTCAGCCTCCACACTGTCCGGGACATGTCAGAGGTTCCACCCAAGTGTAGAGATAGGGCTGAGTGATTTCAGAATCCCCTGGGGAAGATGGCAATAGTCTATACTTTGTGACAGTCGGGGGCAGGCAGGAGGATCAGGTCAATGCAGGAGTGCATGCAGTGGGCTGCTGAGGTGTGGGTGTACTGAGAGCCTCTGGGATTCCAGACCCTCCTGACGTCACCTGTCTGCCTTTTAAAAGCAGGTCTGCAGCTGTGCAGCTGGGTTAAAAGGCTCTGAGTTGAGTGCACCTGTGCAGGCTGAGCAAGTGGACCACTATCTAGCTCAGCCCAGTATCTGCTCACAGGTAGCCTGTCGAAGAAGGGACCCTTCATGTATTGGTGCAGACCTGGTGTAGTCCTTATATTGTGAATGGGCACACGTAGTTTAAGACTGTAGTAAGTAACTGAAAAACGTGTGTACTTTATTGTGTTGTACATTTTGGCCAAAAGCTGCACAAAAATACACTTTCTGCTGGGCCAACTTAATTTCACTGCTGGCCAGCTGGAGGATCAAAGGTCTCCCCACACAGTATTGCCACTATCTGATAGAGACTACTAGCCGCAGATTCCTTAACGTAGAATTATCCCCAGGGGTGAGACTGGATCCGGAAAATCTTTGCCACAGCATCACTGCGCGTCGAGTGGGGGGTGGGGAGGGGGGGCTGGTGGTTCGTGACCACGCGACTCCGCCCGACGTTGTCCGTGGGCGTGACGTCAGCGAGGTCACATAATTCCCACCTCGGCGCGCTGACATCAGTTTCCTTCTTTTCCGCATGCAACGCAGTTGCAGATTGTGTTCCCTTGGCCTCCTTTTAACGCCTTTGCGTTGAGAACAGTGTGCGAATGCCTTCGGATTTCAAGACGTGTACTTCTTGTAAGCGTCAGGTGTCGGACCCTCACCCTATTTGCATGTGGTGTTTGGGCAAGCACCATGATTCTACGAATTTCGAAGCTTGTCAGCACCTTAAGCCGAAGTCCCGGCGGGAGCACCGGATGAAATTGCTTTCGGCCCCTTTGTCCAGATCGGTTTTATCCCCGCGTCCGTCCCCTACCTTGGAAGGGGTCCAGAAGCCGCCGATTCCGGCTGTGACATCCTCCCTCACCGAGGCCTCATCGGCGTCGCTCGCCCACCTCCATGTCCTTCAGTCTGCCACCAAGCCTTGTCCTCGTTCTGCAGAGGGTGCGGGTTCCTCCTGGGACGTGCGTCCTTGCTAGTCGCCACCCTAGCTGCAGTTTCCTGGCATTGGGGTGAATAGGGCCCAAATGGAGGCCTACGCTACTGCTCTGTAGGCTTCTTTGGCCTTCCCTCCTCTTCCTGAGACGTCCGCGGATCCCTTGCCGTGCGCGGGGCCTTCCACGGACTCGCCGGCGGCTGCTACACTGGCACTGATGAGTTCTGCTTCAGGTCTTGGAGGTGTGGTGTTGTCGAGGTGCGGCCCTTCGGGGTTCCCCTCTTCGTAACATGGCACCCCTGCCTTGCCGCTAAACCCAGCGGGGTATGGCTCTGCCCTAAGCTGGGTGGGTGTGGATGCCTTCTCGGGCTCCTGGCCTTCCCTGGCATCACTGTATACTGCTCGGTGCGGTCCTTTTTCGGCCGTCTTAGCGCAGCTTGCACTGCTCCAGGTTTTGTCCTGCTTAGTATCCGAGGGTGTTTCTATCCTTCGTCTACGGGGTTTGCCTAGTGTGCATTTTGTCCTTTGTTCCTGTGGGATATCTGCTTCTGTCTTCAGCCTCTAGGTTGCCAGACCGACTTTTGTTATGCTGCCTACGGCATCGTGTCTTGGCGTCTCCACCTCATTGGCCACCGTTTCGGCCAGGTCCTCTACTTTGTTTTCCGGGGGGGCTAGGATATTCCTGGTGTTCTTCTATGCTCTGGTTGGCGGCTTAGGTCTGTGCAGCATATTTCTCCTCTTTTCCTTTCACCCGTCCCGCTTCTCTTCGTGGGCCTTGTTGTGCCACTGGGACGATCCCCCCCTGGGGCTTGTTCTGGGGTTCCCTTGCCCCTGCCTTGGTCTTGCTCTTGGCAGGTTCTGGGCACACTGATTCATTGTATGTACCGTCTGCCTGCTGTGCACACCTGGTCGTTCTGGCCCACCTCCATGGGCCTCGGCGTGGACCCGTGTGCTCCTGTTCCTTGCTCTGCTGCAGCTTTGTGTGTCTGTCTTTCTCCTCACGTATGCACCTCTTGGCTGTGGGGCCATTCCTGCCAGCCTCGGGGCTGATGCTCGTTCAGCTATTCTCTTTGTTGGGAGTGTTCTTTTGAGACGGGCTCTGTCTCCGTTTCCACCTCTTTCCTTGGATTTGGCGGTGGTCCTTTCCTTCCTTGACACTCTTTGGTGCAGTCTGTTCCTCCGGGCTCTCTAGCGGATGCCCTTTTGCCCCTCGGGTATGCTTGTGGTATCCTGGCCTTCCGTTCTCCACGTTCTTGATTACTTCTGCGTGGTGGGGACTGGGCCTTCCTGCCTGCCCTTATATCACATCCCCTGTTGGGGCCTTGTGTTCTTCCAAGCTGGTGAGGTTTTCTCGCAGACCCTCCTCCACCTCTGGGAATGGCTAGGGTATCTATTCTACATTAGGGAATGTGTGGCTAGTACTCTCTATCAGATCTACATGTTACTTACCTTTGGTAACGATGTATCTGGTAGAGACGATTCTAGCCGCAGATTCCTTCACGACCCGCCCTTCATTCCTGTTCTGTGAGGACCTTCGATTTGGTCTTCTGCACTCGCCTCCCTCCAGGTGGCTTTGTCTTCTGCAAAGAGCCCTTTTTCACTTCTTCCCTGGCGGGATGCTTGTTCTATCTATTGTTCACCCCTTCCTTTCTGGTACTTGGACGGTAGGTTCACGTGTCCATCTGCATACCTACACCCTGGTTCTTCCAGTGTGGCACCTGCTCTTAATCTTCTCCCTTTTTCATTGCTTGGGGTTTCTGACTCCTCTGCAGTTTTCTGGGTTGGGGTCTCTTGGCGGCCCTCAGCTCTTGGCTCTTTACAGGGGATACGACACTCCTTGATGGTGTTGTCTTGGTGTGATTTTTCGTTACTCGTTTGTCCGGGATTGTTGTCCCTCACTGTTGTAGATTGTGGTTGCAGACTTTCTGTCGTCTGTTATACCATTTTTCACATGTTTTTCTGCCTCCAGGGTGGATATCGCCTTCGCTTTGCAGGGTTGATCCTCAGAAGCAGTGCTCTGCTCCTTTCCTTCCATGACTTTCAGTAACGCAGTGCCTGGCACTGTCCCTTACGGTGCTGTTCTTCACCATTCTTTCTTCCCTTTCTATTCACTGCTTTTTCGCCCACTGTTCCCATGTTCTCACAGTTTTTTTGGTGATGGCTCCGCGTTGTGGCGCGGAAAAGTTCTCATAAGAAAACTGACATCAGCGCGCCGATGTGGGACTTATGTGACCTCGCTGACGTCACGCCCGCGGACAACATCGGGGCAGAGTGCCCCCTCCTTTCGGCTTTAACACTTGTGCTCTTCAAGTAGCCATGGAGGCTTTTGGACCAGAAAGGAGGATACTCAGGCTGAAGGTGCTTCCATAGTTGACACCAGGCTTAGAAGAACACAAGGTGCTGGATAGAGGACAGGTCCAGTGTGTGGAGCTGAAGTATAGCAAAAGCAATCTCCCCAAAGGAATATACACATTTGGAGGCCTGGTGGCCTGAAGAAATCAGTCCTGTTGGATACAGCCCTCCACCAATAGCAAAGCAAGGCTTCCCTCTCGAAATTGGCTCACCGGGGTCCCAGAAAACATAGGGAAAAGTGTAGTGCCCCAGAGAACAGAATCCTGCGTGGACGCAAATAGCTTCTCCCTTCAAGGATCTCTAGGATTCCCTCTGGGTAGTCCAACGGTCCTGGGGTATGTGGCATACAGGAAAATGGAGGATAGCAGGCGCCTAGCATGGACCTCCTTCCCCACCAATGAATTCAGCTCTGGGAACACACGCAGAACAGGGAACACTGGAAAGTATGGGGTGCCACCATGCTTGTATACATAATGTCACCGGGGAGCCCCACCTCCCTGAGGATTGAGGCAGACAAGGGAGCGCCACAGCATTCCTATTTTTGCTATAGGGAGTCACGATCCCGAGAGCATCTGGCTGTACTAGCTCCTGCTCTCCCTGTCTGGTTCTAAGTGTATGAGGAGGTGAAACCCAACAGAACAGATGGGAGAGAGAAATGTAGACTCTGCACCACCACAGGAGAGGGTTAGCCAGAGGAGGAACCAGATGGGGTGGTGTGGGCTCCAGGCGGCCCCTTGATGAGATCATCCAGGGCCTCATACTATGCATAGGGGTACTCCCATTTAACAACAGGAAGGAAGGATGCTAAAAGGTGCTAAAAAATCTATTGGTCTGCCCACAGAAAAATCTATTGGTCTGCCTACTGAAGAATCAATTGATGACCAGGAGGCTACTAAGGGTAATGAAGCTATCTCTCCACCCTATAGCCTAACAAAAAAAATAAAAAAAAATGATGAAAGACAAGAAATAAGGTTAAAGGTAATTCAAGACTTAATATACAATATCAAGAAACAGAACCAAAGATGACGGGTGTTTATAGCACAAAACAGGATAATGAAACAATGGGAAATCAGGATATAGAAATACATGAAAAACAACTCACTATACCTAATAAAAAAAAGTAAGAGGTATATTGTGCTTTATTCAACAAAGGAAAAAGTGAAAAATACCAAAAGGAGGAAAGTATTGAGAGATCTTATCAAAAGAGTACTTCTAGTAAGATAAAATCAGTAGAAGAAAGCTCACACAAATTGTATATAGTAGGGAAAAAATAAAAATACAACGGCAAAAGAAGTTGTGTTGCTAGTAAACCATGGATGCTTAGAGAAAACGTCAGCCGTTAATAAGGATGAAGTGTGGGGAAAGACTGAAAAAAGTTTCTCGATTCTGGTAAAACCAAAAGGATCAGGGGATGAAGATGAGGAAAAAAATCCTTACCATCTGTACATAGAACTATAAAGGTATACCATAACTCAAATCAAAGTTTAAAACATATTTCACAACCCATTGAACACCAGTCCAATTTGAGAAGAAACAACTTGATGGGTCAAACAAATGTGCATTGGAATTTATTAAGCAAAAGCTCATTAACCACTGTAAAGGATGGAAATGAGGAACCATTTGTTAATGACAAAACTGAATTAATTTTCAAACCTGAATATTGCTCCAGAGGCAGACTTGATATATTATATTAACCCCTTAAGTGCTGCGCACGTTCACCGGCCGACGGCACCACTACCTCCGTAGTGCTGCCGTCGGCCGTTGAACGTTCAAACTGCACCTGCGCAATGGAACGTCCAGCACTGGAGCTGGATGTTCCATAGCAGCTCTGAGGTTAAATCGAGGAAATATCCTTCACGTTTTTAAAGCTATGCCGTCATTAGAAAAAGTCACTAGTGAAAACATTAAAGCTATTCAATTCCTTCAAAATCCGGAGAGCAGCCAAGAACTGACGTCGATAAACCTGAATTCTGTGTTGTAACGGATTTATTCATCCATGAAAAAGAAACCTTTTTAAGTTGGGGAATAATAATTAGTAGGAGTCACCCAACAGTTTATTCAAGCCCATTTACTACTTGGAGAACTCGAAACTCCAACAAAAGAAATCCAGCCATCAGGTTTACTCTATTGAAAAATCCTATTGGAAAAATAGATTAGTCAGTAGCGTTGACAATGAATCAAATTAAAATAGAAAAGCCGGTCAAATTAAACGAAAAATGGATTACTACTGCACTTCATGGGAAAACCCCTCAATGACAGAATAAATCAAGAAAATCAATAGAGGATAAACACAAATATAGTGAATCCTTCAATCTTTACTCTTGGAATGTAAATGGCGTATATACATTTTTTTTATAATGCTCAATTAAACTCAATGTCAAAAAATTATCAGATTATTTTCTGCAGGAAACTTGGTCTATAAACCCTCTAATGCTTGAAGGTTACAAAGGATATTTTGTGGCGGTAATTAAGTAAAACAAATATGGCCGCCCCAGTGGGGGTCTGGCAGTATTTATCACCATAGATTTGAAAGTGGAGCATGAGCAAGTTATTACAAATAACAACAATTTCTCAACAGTAAAACTATGGTACAAGGAAAATAATAAATCAAAATCAATATTATTAATAAATGTATGTATACACCCCACTGCAAGTACAAGGAGAAATATCAGCACTATACTCATTGATTTCTTATTGCAACAAATATTTTAGGTTCCATTCACTGAATACATTATATCAAGAGACTTCAACCTAGATCTGCTTTTGCCCTATGTAAGAGATTACATTACCCAGCAACAGGATTATTTATCTGCAATCCCTCAGCAAATAATGCATGCAGTAGCTAATACGATTCGAAGCAAGTTAGGTGTAAGCTTAGTTAAAAATGTAGAATCAATGGGACTTAGAATTTTAAATGGCAGGCTACCTCAAGATTCCCCTCCAGCATGGACATTTTATTCACAGAGTTGCAAATCAATAATTGATTATACAATAGCATCTTTGAATATTTTTAACAAGATAACCTCTTGAGTGCCTGACAGCTAACATAGCCAGCACATTTTTTCTATAAATCTATATTGCATAAAACAAAAAACATATGCAGCAGTACCCGGGCAGACGGAATGAATCATAGGAGATTAATCTGGAAAGAGAATACAAAGAAGCTACTAATCAATTGGCTCAAAAATTAATTAAAGAATGCTTTCAAGAGGAATCTTTAACTGTAACGGAATGATAGGCACATTTTTGGAAAGGGGCGACCACTCGGTCCCCCCGAACGTATGGCGGAGTGCCTCGATCCCCCTGGGAAGCCATTTTGGGGCGGGAAGCACGCCTCGGCTGGTATGCCCGAAGCGGCGTAGCCGGGGCGCGCTTTTTCCCGCCCTAGAGTGGGCTGGCCTAGACACCGACGTAGCCAGCCCCGCCCAAGGGGCAGGCAGGGGCGGGTTTTCGCCTGCCCTGAAGATGGATAAAGAGAGACGCAAGACCAGAAGACGTCCTCTTGTTCTTGTGCTCCGAAGCTGCACCTCCTCGCTACACGTGAGCTCGGGACGGAACGAAGAGCCAATTTTGAGCGTTTTGATCTTTTTCTTTGTCTTCTAGATACTTCCTCGGAGAAATGCCCAAGAAAGGCGCAAAGAGAATGACGACCGACCAGATGGTGCGGGCCCTTTGCAAAGAGGTGTCCGACATAAAGAAACGGTTGGCGGAGCGAGATGGGGAGGAGGGTTCGGGCTCTGCGCCGGCTGGAGGGAGACCTAAGAGGCCGAGAAGGGTTCCAGCCGGTGGAGACGTCCCGGTTCCCTCTGCCCCGCTCGAGGCGCCGACCCCAGTACCGATGGAGGGGAATCCAATCCCCGTTGTCGTCACCCCGACATCCAAGGAAGACATGCCCCCCGAGCTGGCAGCACAGCTAGCAGCATGGTTGGGGGATAGTAGTGATGGCGCCACGGCTGCCGAGGCACAGGCGCTGATAAAAGGGCTTCGTGAGAAGAGAGAGGCAGCTAGAGTGGCTGCGCCGTTGGCGGGGATAGACAAGCCGCAAGCGGCAGAAGCTGCGTCCGGTTCAGGTAAGCGGCCATTGCCGATTGCAAGGGACGAGTCAGCACCCTCTCGTAGAGAGAGATTGGGACAACATGTGCCTTTGGCTATAAAGGAAAAGATCTGGGCAGGGGAGTACGTGAATATTTTTTCCTTGCTTGTTGATCATTATGATGTGGAGCATGTAAAAAGTCAGAAGGACCTAATGCATCCGAGTGTTTGGCGCGCAAAAATGGCCGCCTTTAAGGTAAATGAGAACATTGGCAACTGGGGCAATGCATGGGGTATTTTTACATCGATTTTGGGGGAACGTAGGCCCGAGTTGCTTCCTGAGTTTCCCGTTTATCAATCACGAATTATGGGTTACTCGACAGCGTATCAAGGTAACCATTGGTTTTGTTATGACAATCTGTTCAGGAAAGAAAAGGAACATAACAAGAGTTTGACTTGGGATTGTTACGATTCTTTAACATGGGATAAAATGAAAGAATCGGGAATGTTAAGAATGCCATTGGTCGGGAGCAATGTTGTTGATTACTCCCGCCAAAATGTGGGGACGCCCTTTCGACCAAGTACGAGCACCGACGACCAGTCGAGGCCCGCAGGCAATACAGGGAGAAAGGGTTTCTGTTTTAATTTCAACAAGGGGAAATGTACCAGGCCTCCGGGATCGTGTAAATTCAAACACGAATGTAGTACGTGTGGGTCATCCCATCCTGAGTCATCGTGCAGAGCCAGAACGAGTGAGAATGGGGGTAAGGGAGGCGCCAAACAGGTCTAAGTTAGGCCGAGGGGCGCCTTTACCAACCCCGATTGATACCTTGGCAATGATTCCCTGGCTCAGCGAATACCCGGATCGTGCTTCTGCCGGGGTGCTGCGGAACGGTTTTACACATGGTTTCCGCATCCCGGTAGGGGACTTTCAGGGTGTAGGGGTGTGCAAAAATCAACTTTCCGTTTTACAACATACGTCTGTAGTTCAAGAGAAAATTCAGAAAGAGGTTAGCCGGGGACGGGTCGCCGGCCCGTTTAGTGTACCCCCGGTACCGGATTTCGTTTGTTCTCCGTTAGGGGTGGTCCCCAAGAAGGACCCTGGTGAGTTTCGTTTGATCCATAATCTATCTGCTCCACATGGTCTTTCGGTGAACGACGCAATTGATTCAGAAGTTTGTTCGGTGCGATACGCATCGTTTGATGAGGCAGTAGCCATCTTGAATCGCCTGGGGCCCGGGACGTTGATGGCGAAATCAGATATCGAGTCAGCGTTCCGGTTGCTCCCGGTACACCCAGACGATCAGCGTCTTCTGGGATTCGGGTTCCAGGGGTCATTTTACATGGATAGGTGTATGCCAATGGGATGCTCTATATCATGTGCTTACTTTGAGCAATTCAGTACTTTCCTGCAATGGGTGTTCACTAAGAGAACGGGTTTTCGAAATGTAATGCACTACCTTGACGACTTTTTGTTCCTTGGCCCCGCCGGAAATCCCGAATGTGCCCAGGCCTTAGCTGAATTCTGTGTGTTGATGGGTCATTTTGGCGTGCCATTGGCACCGGGTAAAACTATGGGTCCCACGACTTGCCTCGAGTTTTTGGGGATCGAGTTGGACTCAAGGGAGGGGTGTTTCCGTTTACCAGCTAGCAAAGTGTTGAAATTCAGGACAGCCCTCCAAGTATGTTTAAATGCATCTAAGGTTACACTGCATCAGTTGCAACAATTAGTGGGAAAGTTGAACTTTGCCTTGAGGGTGATCCCAATGGCTCGCCCCTTTTCCCGCTCAATTGCCCAATCGATGGTTGGCCTAAAGGAGGGTCATCATCGCACAAGGTTATCGGCTGAAGTCCGCCAGGACATGCGGATTTGGTTAGCATTCTTGGCGGGCTTCAATGGCCGAGTCGTCTGGAACAAGCCAGCCGTGTCCTCCAAAGAGCTTGGGCTATGGACAGATTCAGCAGGAAGCGTAGGTTTTGGCGCCATCTTCGGCACAAAATGGTCGGCACAAAAGTGGCCCCTATGGTGGCACGAGAAGGGGCTGACGAGTAACATCGCTTTCCTTGAACTATTTCCCATTCTGGTGGCCCTGAGAACCTGGCCAGAAGGGTTCAGAGATCATTCTGTTGTGTTCTGGTCCGACAATATGACCGTGGTAGAATGCATCAATAGTCAGGCAGCTCGTTGTAAATTGATTTTGAGGCTGCTCAAAGAAATTGTCTTACTGTGTATGCAACTGAACGTGGTATTCAGAGCAAAACATGTCCCAGGGGTGATGAATCAGGCTGCTGATGCACTGTCTCGTTTTCACATGCAGGCTTTCTCGGGTTTCCTTCCTTCAGCGGACCCGGAGCCGGCACCCTTCCCCGAAGCTCTCTGGTCTCTCGGTGCCCCGAACTTCGTCACCTCGTGGGAGAGAGTCTAGCACCCAGGACAAAGAAGGCATATGAAGGGGCGTTCCAGGCCTATTTAGCCTTTTTGGGGGCAGAGAGAGGGGGACTTTGGGGTCAGGAAGAGTGGGTAGTACTTTTTCTGATGTCCTTACGAAGGGTTGGGAAATCGGTGGCTACGGCCCAAAGGCATCGTGCCGCCATTTCCTTTGTTGCCAGGGCCCATGGCATCCTGGACCCAACAGCGTCTTTCTCAGTACAGAAAGCGCTGCGTGGGTGGCAACGCCTAGAGGGTCGCAGAGTAGACGTAAGACGACCGATAGGTCTAGATAGGTTGTCCCAGTTACTGGCCACACTCCCTAACACATGCTCGTCCCCTTTCGAGACCTGTTTGTTCCGGACTGCATTTACGCTGGCATTTCACGGGGCTATGAGAGTTAGTGAGCTAGTTGCAAGGAACAAACAGGATGTGACGGGGGGCTTGTGCAGGGAACATGTTCAGATCAGGGGTGATGCGATGATTGTCTCCTTTCTCAGGTCCAAGACTGATCAAGACGGGAGAGGGGACTGTACGATCATTCGCAGGAACCCCGAGTCATCCATGTGTCCGGTACAGTGTTTAGAAGATTACCTAGCACGAAGAGTGGCATCATGGGGGGGGACATTGTTGAGGCATGCAGACGCCACCCCGCTGACGAGGTTTCAGTTTCAGCGGGTGCTTGCAATGGCCATTGCCGCAGCGGGCTTGGACCCGGGCGAATTTGGGACCCATTCCTTTCGAATAGGGGCTGCCACTGAAGCTACAGCCAGGGGTCTTAATGTAGAACAAGTGAAACGTGTGGGGCGCTGGTCCTCCAATTGTTATAAGAGGTACGTGCGATTGCACATGTTGTGAAGCTGTAATCATGTACTCACGCTTCTTGTTTTTTGTTTGTTTTCAGTTGCGCAAGCCTACGCGGCAGGGCGGACTGTGCAGCCGACCCAACACCAGGCCAGCGGTCGCACGTCACCGGCTGTGAGGAAGGAGGTGTGGGTCGTGGGCCACTCATACGTGAGACGGGCCGCAGACGTATTCAAAGCAGGTGACATGATTCACGTACCTGGGGAATACGGGTACAGAGTGTCCTTCTACGGAAGGGGCGGTCTCTGTATTGACCAGTTTCAGAAGTTTTTTGAGGGTTTGTTAGAGCGGATGAGGTCACCGCCGTCCATAGTCATAGTGCATTTGGGGGGCAATGATTTGGTCACCACCGGTAGACGACTTCTCCTGGAGGCTATGCTTTCCACGGTAAGTTGGTTAGCAAGGAGAGTTCCGGGGTGCATAATTGCGTGGTCTCATATGATCCCACGAAAAGTGTGGCGGGGGGCTATCTCGATCCCTGCTTTGAATCATTCCGTTAGAAAATTGAATAACAAAGTGAGTAGGTTGTTCCGTTCCAAGACATTGCATTCGATCTCGCATAGTTGTATTAATGATGACAGTATGTATTTGGGGGATGGTGTGCATTTGTCGAGGGTTGGGAATGAGTTACTCATAGGAGACTTCCTAGCTTGGTTAAAATCGTTATAACATGACCTTTAGGTAGGAGTTTTGTGGGGGGTCCGGATAGCCGGTCAACTATCCGGACCTGTGGCGGTAAGGTCATGATCGGTGAGCACTAATTGGTAGATCCCTATGAGTGGGCGTCACCCAACACGGATGGGAGCGCTCGGGAGAGGTGGCCATTGGCCCCTCAGTGGGGAGGCGGTCCCGTCTAAGGGCGGGTCGCCGGAAGTAAAGGAAAGGCGGTCAAGGCCCCTTCCTTTGTAGGAGGGGTTACAGCCCCCTCCTGGGGAATTTCCCGGGGCCAGTGTCATCTGCGACGGCAGATGCGGTAAGTTGTGTGGGGTGGGGGGAGGTCCACGATACCTTCTAGATACCACACACAAGTCTTCGAACGACCTTTAAATGGCGTCGAGTCTTAAGTGCCCCCGTCAAGTCAAGGGAAATTGTTAGTAGTTGCACTTGAGGTAAGCCTCTGTGCTGTCGCCCCTCCCAAGTGGGAGGGGTAAGTCTGGTTAGGGATCTTGACACCGGTTATGACCTTGCCGTTGGCCCTTAAACGTTAGGATGTACAATTTCAGTGTTTCTAGAGAATGTTTTGTAGGATGCTAGTTCGGCTAGGAGAACCTCTGTATTAGAGAATATGTTAAGGTTAGCCAAACATCGCAATGTGATAATGAAATTGTACATAACATGAAACGTTTAATGTTTTAATTTTTTGTTTTAATAAATACGGCCGGGATGGTTACTCCATCCCACATCCAAAAACTTTAAGAACTGTTTCCGGTTTTCCTCCTTTCGGGGATTGTGTTGAGAGGGGGTGGCGGGTATCTCAGCCATATGGAAAGGGGCGACCACTCGGTCCCCCCGAACGTATGGCGGAGTGCCTCGATCCCCCCGGGAAGCCATTTTGGGGCGGGAAGCACGCCTCGGCTGGTATGCCCGAAGCGGCGTAGCCGGGGCGCGCTTTTTCCCGCCCTAGAGTGGGCTGGCCTAGACACCGACGTAGCCAGCCCCGCCCAAGGGGCAGGCAGGGGCGGGTTTTCGCCTGCCCTGAAGATGGATAAAGAGAGACGCAAGACCAGAAGACGTCCTCTTGTTCTTGTGCTCCGAAGCTGCACCTCCTCGCTACACGTGAGCTCGGGACGGAACGAAGAGCCAATTTTGACCCACCCACCAGCCCCTGAGGACAGCAAGTTGTTGTGCAATAAAGTGAATTTATAAGTTTGTTCTTTCTATTTCGTTTACAGGCTGTGAGAGTATCAGTTTGTTGTTGATCATAATAAAGTATGGTGAATATCGTGTAGGTTGTTATGATTAAAATGATTTGATGTAGTGTTGCATTTTATGCATGTTCTTTCGGTCGTAGCGACCAATGTTGTCATAGGTTTGAGTAAGAATTGTCGTATTTATTTTTTGGTAGGCGGTAAGGTCATGATCGGTGAGCACTAATTGGTAGATCCCTATGAGTGGGCGTCACCCAACACGGATGGGAGCGCTCGGGAGAGGTGGCCATTGGCCCCTCAGTGGGGAGGCGGTCCCGTCTAAGGGCGGGTCGCCGGAAGTAAAGGAAAGGCGGTCAAGGCCCCTTCCTTTGTAGGAGGGGTTACAGCCCCCTCCTGGGGAATTTCCCGGGGCCAGTGTCATCTGCGACGGCAGATGCGGTAAGTTGTGTGGGGTGGGGGGAGGTCCACGATACCTTCTAGATACCACACACAAGTCTTCGAACGACCTTTAAATGGCGTCGAGTCTTAAGTGCCCCCGTCAAGTCAAGGGAAATTGTTAGTAGTTGCACTTGAGGTAAGCCTCTGTGCTGTCGCCCCTCCCAAGTGGGAGGGGTAAGTCTGGTTAGGGATCTTGACACCGGTTATGACCTTGCCGTTGGCCCTTAAACGTTAGGATGTACAATTTCAGTGTTTCTAGAGAATGTTTTGTAGGATGCTAGTTCGGCTAGGAGAACCTCTGTATTAGAGAATATGTTAAGGTTAGCCAAACATCGCAATGTGATAATGAAATTGTACATAACATGAAACGTTTAATGTTTTAATTTTTTGTTTTAATAAATACGGCCGGGATGGTTACTCCATCCCACATCCAAAAACTTTAAGAACTGTTTCCGGTTTTCCTCCTTTCGGGGATTGTGTTGAGAGGGGGTGGCGGGTATCTCAGCCATAATACAAAAACTAGTCAAAATTCATGTGACTAATCCATATTATAAGAAGTACACAAGGATCCAAATTGGATCAAGGAACAAAATCACTCTAACACATACAGCGCAGATCATGAGAAGAACAGGTAACAGCCTTTGGAAACAATTTTAAAAATGCCCAAATGATATGGGTTTAAGCTCTAATTCAAGAAGTATTATTCATAATCTGCAGAAGTTAATCTGGGTTGAAAGAAATCGAGTAAAACATGATCTCTGGGCTAAAGTACTGTATGCAAGTAAACAATCGAATACAAGGGTTTTTGGGAAAACGATAAATGGTTTATCATGTCCCACTGAAACAGCTGTTTCATCTACAGGAGATGAAAAAGATTGGATTAGATTCTTAAAAATACACCTAAATACCAGCTGGGAAGCCAATCACTAAAAGATAATTTGAATGTGACTGGTCTGCTAAGAAATGATCAGGAGCATGACATTGAAATAACAACAAATCAAGTATGCAAACTAATTCATAAGCAGAAAGATGGTGCTCCTGGTCCCAATGGCATTCCGTTCTCACTCTTTAAGGAAACCCCGGATATATGGGTGGATAATCTCACAAAAGTGTTTAAAGAATTTGCCAAGACATCAATAATTCCTGAAACATTGAGGGGCTCATTAATATCACCAATATATAAAAAGGGGGATAGGGAAAATCCTGTCAAATATCAATTAATTACTTTACAATATACAGATGCCAAATTATTTGCAGGAGTTCTATTATCAAAATGATCTGTGTGGGCAAAGGGAAAACAGATAATACCACCAAATCAAAGTGATTTATGCAAGGATTAGGCACCACAACAAATCTATTAGTACTGTCAATATTAATGGATAAATGCATAGTAAAGAAACAACCACTGTATTTGTGTTTTGTGGGCTTTAAGTCGGCATTCGATTGTGTACATAGACAACTACTGTGGCAAAAGTTGACGGATCAAGGTATCCCATTGTCCCTGTTAACATCAATCCAACTCCTCTATTCAAACACCTGGGTCAGAGTTTGGATGGGAGATGGTTCTTGTTTATCAAAGGAAATTACAACTTTCACTGCTTAAAGCAATGGTGTGTATTGGCACCCTTGCTTTTTAACCTGTTCTTATCCGACCTAACTGAAGAATTGGATGAAGTGAATGCCTATCCTCCAAAATTAGCTAGTACACACATATCAAATCTGCTATATGCAGACAGTGTCATCTTAATAAGCCAAACAAAGCTCGGGCTGCAACGGCTGATAAATAGGATAGCAAAGTATTCACAAGATAATGGAATGGTTATAAACGAAACCAAGAAAAAAATTATGGAAGTTAACAAAAATCGAATGTCAAACTATAAACATAAAGGGTTTCTCAACAATTCCCAAATAGAACAAGTAAGAACTTATAAATATTTGGGAGTACTATTTGATGATAAAGGATCTTTTCATCCACACAAGGCTGATATGCAACATAGAGCAAACACACTGCTAACTGCATTTAGAACCTTGCAGAAGTCATTAGGAGGGCTGAGTTATCTACCGCTTTTAAAAGTAATATCGGCAAAACTATTGCCATCAGTAACGTATGGAAGCGAAGCACTATGTGGAAAAGATTCTGTAATCATCAATAATGCTGTGACACCAATTATTTTTTTTTTGATGATCAAGTTTATTGGTATTTTAGAGCACAAATCACAAAAAACAATGGCAGCACAATCCGACATGGTATATAGGTAAATTACATTGGAAAGAAGGACGACAGGGACTTGTACAACACTCTTGGAATGGATAGAACACTTGCATGTAAACATTCTTATACAAGATGCATTCGTGCCCCGCAGGGCACTAAGATGAACCATTTGCCCCATATCTTGCCAAAAAGCTTGTGGCGACCCCGGGCCTCAAAGAGGGGTTTCTCCTGAGTTCCACACCAGTCCACTCCCTGTCTCCATTTCCGCATAGTAGGTGATTTGGCCTGAAACCAAAGTGCCTCTATATCACGTTTCGCCACCGCTGTTCCTAGGAAGCGCTTATCGGCCCGGGAACCATTGAGTCCCTCGAACGCACCCGGGATCAGGCTCAGCGGGTCATAGGGAACCTCCCACCCCAAAGTCTGTGTAAGCTCTAGCTCTTCCCCCGCTCATAATGGTGTAAGAGTGGGGCATTGTCATGTCATGTGGTAGAAGTCCACAGGAGCGTGGTTGCAGCTCGTGCAGGACGGGGACGGTCGCATACGGGCGCTGTAGAGGCGAACTGGGGTGGAAGTAGTAAAGTTGGACTAGACGTAACTTGGAAGTGGTAGTCAGGGTCTTGGGAGCCATGAGGGCATCCCTCCAGTCCGTGTCTTCTAGGGGGCCCAGCCACCCCTCCAGCGGGCACGCTGCAAGTCCAGGGATGCGGGCAATTGTTCACTAAAGAGTGATGAGTGATAAATATGCGACACCCCCCCTCACCCCAGGTTCCCCATCATCACTTGGGCCTCCAGGGGACTGAATTCTGGGAAGGAGGCGGGAGATGGAAAGCGCTCGGAGGCCATGCCGTAGGTGTAAATATTTGTAAAATTGAGAAGAGTGGAGGGAATAGCGGTGTTGTAGGTCTGCAAATGATCTAATGTGGTCCCCTACCCAGACGTCCACCCAACAACGAGATCCCGATGTGGTCCCATCGTCGGATGTCTCGGAGTGATGAAACCTCCTCCAGCCTAACACCACTCCACAGGGGCGTCTGTCTGGTGAGCTTCCGGTCTCCTCTCTTTTGGCGTAAGGCCGTACGCCAGGCCATAAGTACCGTTCGGGTGATGGGGGGGGGGGGGGAGGCCCTGCGGCAGGGGGCCCCATAAAGGTAGGCTTGGAGCTGTGGGAAGTCCATTGACCGGAGCTCCAAATGGTACGCCGGGTCGGACCAGCCGCCCACAAACCAGTCAAGGATCACAATGATCTTCATGGCCAGGTAGTATAGGTGGAGATTAGTTACCCCATGCCCCTATCGTAGGGAGGTATGCAGCAATGCGCCAGTGACAAACGTGACCTCCTGCCTCCTCACAGAAACCGGGCAAGGGCACTATCTATTTCTCTGAACCAACCGCCCAGGAGATGAAGAGTGATATTTTGTAAAATGTATAGAAAACTGGGTAGGAGCATCATTTTAAAAAGGGCGCTCCTGCCAAGAGGATTGTGGGGGAGGAATTGCCTTGGCCTTAATGACCAGGGGCATATGTTCAGGGCCCATTCAAGTTCTGGAAGGAGGGCGACTAACACACCCAAGTCCCTAAACAACTGCCGAGTCCATATTCGTCAAAAAGTAATGCCTCAGTTCCTGCCCGATGGACTCCATGAATTCCGCATCCTGCAGGAACCAGGCATTCATCCGCCATGCCGTATGAGTACCATTAGGGGCGTTCCCGAGACGTAGTGAGATAGGGGAGTGATCCGAGATGCCTCTGGACAAGACAGTGGCCTCGGACATCAGTTGGCAGTCTGGGGCTGGTAGTCGAAACAGATCGATGTGAGAGTGGGTATGGTGGGCCGCTGATGTTTGAGTATATAGTTTTCTGCTGGGGTTCCACACCCTCCAAGCATCGCAAAGACCCAAAGCAGAGGACCAATCGGATAAGCGTTTAGCAGAGGCAAGGCGGAATGCCAAAGGAGCACCTGTCGTGTCGTGAGAGGGTTGCAGAACGGCACTGGAATCCCCTCAAATGACTCTGACCCTGTGGAAAGGAGGAGACCACAAGTGTGAGACGTTGAAGGGCAGAGGTCATGGTGGAGCAGGGAATGTAAGTACACAGAGGATTAACAGGGTGTCCCTCGATCTTATCCGTCTGGGCCACGTATCGACCTTGTGTATCCGTCTCGACCTGCGCCAGGGTGACTGGAAGGCCCTTCTGAAGCATTATGGCAACCCTTCGTAAAACCTGAGTGCCAGACCCTGTCGATACCGGGCAAGGAAGTTGCATTGGGTGCCCATAAGGTGTGTTTCTTGTAGGAACAAGATATCTGGCGCATGTCGCTGGGCGCTGCGAAGGACAGCAATAAGTTTATGCGGTCTATTAGGCTGTTGACGTTCCACAACAGGATGTGGAGGGGTCTATGTAAGGTGGACATCATCAGGGTGGATGATGGTATTATGAAGTTCAACATATCTGATAATATGAATTATTGGCTTATTTATTCATGTTTTTATTATTTTTTAGAATTGGGTTTTATTACAACTGAAATAATTGATACAATATTGTAAGCTTTTAAATAATCAAACAATACAGAATTGAATTGAATACTCACATTTAAACAACAACAAAAAGGAATGTAAGGATAAAAAAGAATGGCAAGAGGCCATAAATAAAATAAAAAAAAAGACAAAGCATGGCTGTGGGGCTTTGGATCACCCCTTAAGCCTCCACTGATCAATCAGCTGGGGCTGAAGAGTGCTCAATAATCCCCTGCAAGGGCTTTAAATATGTGCATAAGGTTGATGATGATGGCCCAGGAGAGGCAGGGGCATCACCAGTGAGTGTAAGTGCAGTTTGGGTGTTGCTTGGAGATCAGTCACTTCCCAGGAAGTGATTTTTTTTTTTAAATGATACCTTATGTCTTCCAGGTCCCTAGATTCATGACCTGGAAAGTCTTATATGGAGCTGGTGCTTTCAGACCCAAAGGCCCTGCAGTGCAGGGACCCCTGTCTGTGGGTTTTATAGCTGCTTGTAGCATGTGTAAACGTAGAAAAAAAACGTATGCACAGTTATTGAAAACTAAATTGCTTTTTGGCAGTGGTAAAGTTAGCAGTGAATCATTACATATATCATGGAAGGTCAATAAAATGCTTTATTGAAGGTAAATAGTGAGACATTACATGCCATAATAAATGCCATTGTAAGATGGTACCATACCTAGTGAATTTAATGGCATTGCATTGGCTTATTATGACCTGTTACTGGTTTCATTAATGCAGCGACATCCTGACAAAAGTAAGCATACTTGAATTTTGAGGACTACATCCTTTTGTATTGTGTCTAGTATACCTGGGGTGAATTGAGGTTATAGGATTCACGGCTCGCTAGGGGTATTAACTGTTAGGGGGTTGTCGCCAGCATGTAGATATTTGTATATTAGTGCATAGTACTGAGTAAGAAAGTATTCTTATCTTTTTTTATCATTTTTTATAACTAAAAGCACTGACTATACAATGATTTATTGGGTTTTTGTTGCATGCCTGTGGACTGCAGTACTAGCCCACACCACCTTCCCCAGAGTAAACCCTGGACTACTCTGTTACTTTGAGAGAGGTAAGTGCTACCTCACGTCCTTTGTTTCCATTAGCCGGAACGTTGCAAACTTATTACTTGAAAAGGACCCACATCCTTCCCAAGTAAAAACCCTCTTTCTCCCATTTTTATTTTGAAATGTCATTGATTTTTTAAGTGGTGCCGCACATGGAGAGACTGGGCCTCATAGTACGTAAAGGCACTACAGCAGACCACAGACCGCATCCTAGTCCGACTATGAGACATACACTAACATACTTTAGTCCCTTGGATGTAACATTGGGAGTTCGCCAGAAAATTAGAATGCTCCATTTATAGTCCTACAAAGGGAGCACAATGTGCTGCCAGTTCTAATGTCCCCCTCGTGTGATATGGGCCTAACCTAGCCTAAGGGCAGGAGCTGATTGAAATATGGAGCAGTACACAAGCAGGCGTCTCTTATGACATGAAAGCAACTATGAAACAAGCATTTGCAATGCAATCGGTTCCCCATATGGGAAAGTTAGAGCTTTTGGCGATGTAAATGACAATGGGGCACATGCATCAAAGGAAATTGCATTCGCAAATGCTGCAAATCGCATAATTTGGCCATTTGCGAATGCAATTCCCATTTTTGGGATGCATTAACATTTTTGTAATTTTCGCAATTGAAGAAATCGCAAAATTGCGATTTCTTAAATTGCGATTGCATTTAAGGAATCTCAAATTGAGATTCCTTAAATGCAATGCATCAAACTCTATTTGCAAATAAGGGGAGCAAATTACCATGAAGTTGACCTTCATGGTAATTTGCAAAAACTTTGAAAAATGCACTAAAGTGCATTTTTCAAAGTTCCATTTTACACACACATGCCCTGGGGACATGTGAGTGTGCAAAATGTACTTCTAAGCAGATTTCAGGGGTGCAACAGGGTGTCCTTTGGACACCCCTGCACCCTTGAAATTGCATTCTTAATTTGCGAATTTCTAATGGTGAATTGCAAATTAAGAATGTCTTTCCATTCATTCCTATGGGCCTCTAGGCCCATGGGAATGGATGGGAAGGTATTCCTTAATTGCGATTCTCAATTAGAGAATCGCAATTAAGGAATTTTAAGAAATCGCAATTTTTATAGCCATTTCTTGATGCATTGCAGTTTGCAATTCCTTAATTGCGATTCCTTATTTTTCGCAATGAAGGAATCGCAAAATGCAAAATTGATGCATGTGCCAGAATGGTTTTTACTTATTTTTTTTTCTTGGCAGAGGAGTGGATGCATGTTTTTAAGGACACTTTAGTTTGTCCTCTTATGAGCATTGATTTTGCAACGGACCCCACTATTGTTAAAATGCAATTACAGTATAAATACAGTAGATACGTAAACTAAAGCACAAGAGGTTTGTCCACAATGACACAGTGTGTGCAAGTGGAACATGCGTTAAATGTTTTCCTTTATGAGTGGGGAAAATCAGGGAAGAGCACCATATTAAAAATGGTTCTTCACTTTGTTGCTGTCCTCATCATATCCAGTTGGATTATGTAAAGAGAGCCTGATGCCAAATAATGATCCTTGCAAGATATTAGGCATACCGACCCTGCGCTGCTAATACACACTTTGCTTGGCAGCCTGCTACACAGGTCTCGATGTACCTTGCAGGTTACAGTTGTATTGTGCAGCAGGTTTCACTAAGGCATTCATCCTTCAGAGAGCGATATAGTAGGTACTATTATGTGGAGCAATTGTAAAGTTGCTGGAGTACCATATATTATGGTGCAGGCGAAGACCCACAAAGGAACACACAGTGCCTGTCAAGCTGTGTACCATGGACAGAACAATAGGTGGTTTCCAGAGCTGCACAGTTGCAGTATGCTGTCCTGTGCATGCACAGACAGCACCACAGCCAAGACTTGGAGGAAGCCGGAGCTGGAAAGGCCTTGCTCAGCATAGATGCTGCTTGTTTGTCACTACTCTGAGAAAGAGAGAAGAGAAGCTGGAAATATAAAATTGTCAACACTATCGCACCACAGGAAAAATGTTCGCCTCTATGGATGGCAACCATTGACTGGAAATATAAAAAAGGCCAGTAAACTACAATTTAAAAAATGTGCCAGTGTTCACCACATCCTAGTGTTTTTTTTTTTTTTTTTAGCTAAACAAACCAGCAACACTGGATGGGAGTGGCGAGGAGTGATGATGGGGGAAGCAACAATAAGACAAGAGAAACACCATGATCGACTCCTGTGGTTCGATCTCCACGACATCCACCGGCTGCTTTACAACTTTGGCTTCTACTGTCTTGTGTCCGTTCTTGGTGGTTTGTGCTACCAATCAGACATGGTGTTTGCGAAGCGGGTGGCAAAATATAAAATGTTTAAGTGCTTTCATCTCGTGTGGCACATAGCATGCGGGATATCAATTATGGATGAGAAGGAGATATGACAAAGCATTCAGTAAACCCGACCCAGCCCAAAGTGAGAGTACCCATATACCTGCCGTTTATGAAGCAAAGACTTGGCAAACTAAATGCAAAAGTAAACTATAGACAATGAAACTTTGCAGTTTGTCAATTGTTTTGTTGTTAAAAAATTTCAAATGGTAATACTTTGTACTGAATGTGAGGCACTGGGATGTCCGCTGCAGCAGACTAGCTGCAGACCAAGTGAGGCAGATGGTAGTTCCAGGAGGCCAGCACGGAGCATGGTCGGACCACTTGAGGACTGTTTCTGCTGCGTTTCTGCTCAGAGGGTGAGGAAGAGCTGGAAAGCAATTAATTAAACCAGTGATGGGCGGAAAACAATAACAAGCATTTACAATGCAATGGTTTCGCCTTTGGAAAAGTTAGAGTTATTGGCATTGTAAATGACAAAATTTGTATTTATGTGTTGGTTTTGAAAACAGATAAATAAATGGCATTGCCATCCCTATGCACTCCCTATGCACTCTGCCCTCCCTATGCACTCTCTTCAAGTTCCAACAAAATGGAGCGGTCAAATGACCACATCCTAGGAGAGACCTTGGACAAACCTTCCAATCTTAAACTGCAGTGTGATCTGATAAGTGTATAGGAGAATAGTTAATCGATTTTACTACATTCTTCCAAGACTGACTGACCAAAATGAAATCAATCCTTGATTTGTGGTGATATTTATGATTGTAAAATGAAACGCCTAACTGCTGACCTGACCTAACCCCTCATATGTCCAAAAAACCATACTGTCTCATACTTTCTACTAGAAAAGACCTCGTTTTAGAGGCTATTTGCGCACAACTGTAAGGAGATTTATCCAAAAAAGGATCTAACACTATATTAAAATCACCTGCAAAAATAATCGGGGCTGAGTAGAGCAGTAAATGTAAAAAAATGGACGCGCTGTTGAGCTTGGCGGTCTCTGCTTTAGTCTGGGGTGGGTACTGTTGGCTGGCTTGATCCTAACCTTTTGGTATCCCAGCTCTGGTCTTCCACACCCCACGCTGTATTCCACAGTCATCCGTATTTCCGGCCGCGTCACGTCGGAAAAGAAAAGACATAATTGTACTCCAAACCACATACATCTACTCCACTCCATAACACATGGGTAAAAGATATTGTAATTTACAACGTCAGTAACTCTAACTCTCGCAAATGCGAGACCTATTGGCATTGCCAATGCTTGTTTAGAACTGTAGTCGATTAAGTGCCTCAAGGAAAACATTCTGGTTAAGGAGATGAAGGCTGTAAATTAACATTACTGTCTTTAAATGCTTACATTACTTTGATGTTTTCCTTTAGTGGAGACGAGGTGTTACAGTGTGTTCGTTGCCTTTTGACTTGCACCAACTTAAATAAAAAAAAAGGTGACTGCCATTGAACTGGTCTGTCTGATCTGCATGGTCCAGGTAGGTTCTCACACTCTGAAGGATATCTCACATGAACACGTACCAGTTTTTGTCCAAAACGTCTTCAAAGATTTAAACATTATTATCCTGCTTTTATCCCAATGTTTAAGGGGGTAATGTGAGAAACCCAAATAGACAGGAATAATAAACACAGGAACGATAACCCCTGGTGTGTTCCATTAATAGCAGACAAAATGGATGCAAAAGTAAATAAACATTCTAGATCGGTTCCATTGTACGCACCCAGCACGATAGCCGTCAGGTTCTCATTTGGGTAATGAAGTTGCATATTACTTACATATGTCATTACTGGTGTAATGTACACCAGTAGTTTAATATCACAAGGCCCGCCTAGGCAACATTTCACATTTCTCTTTCAGTAAGTCCTGAAAAGTATAGAGTGCAACTTACTTTTTATTTTCACTCTAAGGCACATAAGCATTTCCAATCTTAGATTAATAACGGTAATAAAGACCTTCCCCTACGTACTGTGCATCTAAACAAGCTATCTGCGTCAGGAAGCTATTTTAAACCAACGGCTATTTTCTTTGCAATTAAAGATAGATGACTAAAACGTTTAGGGCACTGATTCGAGTACAACCACCAGCCACCTCATTGTATTAATTGCGTTTTTTATTTCAAGTAGATCGCTCGCCTTCCTTCAATTTTAAGACCTATAAGTCAACTATTCTTTTTTACTATCATAACGGGACATTCTGAGTAACATTTCTTTTTTTTAGCTCAAAGACATATAGGGACAATTATAAGCGGGCATCCATACCTGTCAGCCAGTGCCTAACTGGGAGCAAGTGCAACCCGGCACTTTGAGCTATGGGTTGCATATAGACATATCCTCTGAGAGAGGCCTTTGCGTCACAGTGCCTCTGCCCGTTTCGCATAAAATATTGTGTCCTTCTGCAAGACATGACCTGCGCCTTACCTTCACAGCGCCCCTGTTATGTTTCCCACCGCCACCACCTTCCATCCCGGCTCCAAAGCCACCACCGGCCCTGTTGTTGACAGCCGCGGCAGCCATGCTGACATTGCGATGATACCATCTGCAATAGTCCCAAAAGGGGGGGCTGGGCTAGGATTTACGTCAATCACACTAAAATAAAAAGCACGTCGATAGCGCCGGCCGGCGTAGTCTCTGGAGCAGCATAAACAGCCACGTTTTAGTAAGACCCGACTTTGTTAAAAAGAATTTATATTTTTTGTTTTCAAATCGCTGATTATTCACACCCCCATTTGTTTAGTCAAGTGGTGTTTTCTGCAACCTACTCTTAAAGGGCAAGTACGCTTGCGCAGAATCTCGACCAACGAAAGATTCTGCATTCTCTAAATATGTACGTGCAAAAAGATCAGGCTGGCAAGTATTTTGGGAGCAACCAAACGTGATTGCCATCTTAGAATGGTACCAACCTGGAACTCTTTATGGAGCGGAAGAGGACACGGACGGCGGGAGGGGGGCGGGAGAGGACGAGGGGGGCGGGAGAGGACACGGGAGGCGGGAAACATGCACAGGACAGCGAGGGGAGGGGGGACGGCGGGAGGAGGGACACGGAGGAAGGCAGGACAGCTGCAAGCACGGCCCGGCCGGACCAGATTCGGGGGCGTTCCCGGCTTTTGGCATGACGTAGCCAAAAGCCAAAATTTCTCGGGAACGCCCCCGAATCTGGTCCGGCCATGACGGACGCCTCTCTGTTCCAATGGCTAGCCTCCATTTATGGAGCTAGCCAATCGAACAGAGGGGCGTATTCAAGAGTCCTTACTGGAAACTACAGATTTCTCTGGGGGCGGAGCTTACGCTCCGTTCCCCAGTCGAAACCTAAAAACAGGGAAATCCTTGGCAAATGCAGCTTGGGGAATGGGAGTAGGTACAAGAAACAGTACCTGCATCAAAGCGGAGGGGCGATAATTGAAGGGAATTAATCTGTAGTTGAGCGGTGCTGCTGAGCTACAAACAGATATGATGTATTGGGTGCGGGAACCAAACGGAAGGCAGCAAAGAAAAGTGACACTAGAGTCAGTCTATGGTAAGTAGCTGGTAGGATCAAAGCCCTTTTATTGGCTTCAGCATGTCTTGCTGCAGCGAATGCGCTCTGCCACGCTCAACCTGAAAATAGGACCATTCTTCTATGGTGCTCGCTCAGCCTCTTCTGAAGCAACTGGTTGAGACACAACTCAAAGTCAACATGTGGAGAGAGAGATTTCTACTGACCAGAAGCTGAACATTTGTTGGTGCATACAGCAGATCTTGCTTGGTTCTATTTTTTTAAAGAAGAATTCTTTGTCAGATCCAGAATCTCTGCATCCCAGCAGCACTTCTTGAGATCCCACTTGGAAAACCGTTGACAGTGAACTGCGCTGGACAGATGGGTATTGTATGGAGTTGAAAGGTGGAGAGGGACTCCTTACCCTAAAAGTTGTCACTTGCCAGATTGAATTGTAGAAGGCAAAGCACACAAATACTTTCCATGCCAAGAGGCACAGGTCCTGCATCACTGCATGGGTAAATATGGATGTGGGGTGTGTTGTAACCTATTAAAGATGGTTTGAAGTTATGTCACGTGACAATAGTATAATAGTTTCTCTTTTAAAAGCCCTTGCTTTCTTCACTGGTACTTCAGAACCTGCTGGGACTCTTTCCCCCTTTCTGCCGCATGGAATCTACTCACTGGCACAAAAACATATGAAGAGTTTCGATCCTAGCTGTGAACCTTTCCAACTGAAAATGGTTTGGACATTTATGTTTATTTTATTAACCTTATTTTATTAGGTTGTGTAGTTACACAAAACACCTTCTCGTATGAATTTTCTGCTTTAACCTTACCAACAAAAATGAGCCAAATAACAAACAAATGCTGGAGCAATCCTAAGGGTTGCATTAATTCGTACTCCAAATGCTGGTGGCTTCACTGAAGAATTGTTCACACCTGGCTACATTAAATAAAAATGAAACCCAGTCTGTTTTCAAAAGAGAAAACGGAAGCCCATCAAGCACTATATAAAAACCTTTCTTTAACGTCTTTCACATTTTGGAGACTGAAACAATTAAACATCTTTCTTTGTTTCTGCCCTGAATCGCTTGCTTAAGTAGTCCACTGCATGATGAAACCTCATTTAAAAAAAGCTGTAAGGTCTCAGAGATTCTTGGTATGCAAATATCAGTTAATTTAATGAATGTTTGATTGAAAAATGTAACATATTTCCCATTGTGAGTAATCTCTTGGCAATAAAACTGAAAACATATTCAAAGGTAGACCAGTGCAAGCCATGTTTAGCGCCTCCTTCAATGTAAGATGTTGTCTTTCAGCCCAACAGAGATTGAGATAGGATGGGAACAGGTTTTGCCTGCTTTTTTTCTGGGCTGATGCACTACTAAGCACATTTACCTTGATGAACTTCATGTGATTGCTTTATTTGATGCTTGGAAATAACTGCATAGAGAGCCTCTGCATGTACCGCCATGGAGAGCTGGAAGCATCTTTAAGGTCAGTGTTAAAGTGATGAATTTTCCCAAAGAGGCAGAGGATTTTGTGCCTGACCACAACTCGCATATGGAAAATGGAAGCTAACACAACATCAAAGGGAATCCACTATCAAATTATGGATCCAGTGTATAGCATGGGTTAGAAGGACACAAATCTGCAAAGGTCCCATTGAAAATTGATCTTTGCACTGTTTACCATGCAGCACTACATCTGATAAATGTTGATTTACAGACAGCCTGGAAAATTGAACCACTTCAGTGCTTACAACATTATGCCTTAATTCCATTTGTTGTAATGCATCTAGCTGTGGCACTTAAGCTAAGGTGGCCTGACATGATATCTTCGAGGACAAAAGCATTTAAAGTAAAGTGACAAATGGAACCTAAATCTAGATTATACAAATCTAAAAATAAACTAATACATTTTGATCTTAAAGCTGTGGTACACATTAAAAAGGAGCAAACAAAAAAACACTGTTCATATTGGTTATGTCAATTCTGTCTCAGCAAAACAATTACAAAAAGCACCCATGAAATCCTTATAAGACCATCTACTTTGTTCCTTATTTTGAGGCAGGATTATGAAGTAGGTTTTAGAGAGGTGATGAGCCTCCAGCTAATTCAGTTGAGGAGATACGCCCATCAATTTTCAGCTATCCAAGACATTATTAATCTCATTCGATCTGCACATGATCAGATCTGATGATATTTTGAGCATGATTGTGATGCTTCAGCACCGATTAAACCCATACAGCATATTCATTTTCTGAAATTAATATTGAAGGTATTACAGATAATTTCAATATCTAGGTTTGCTATGCAACATAACTAGCGTTTAGAGGTTTGCACAAACAAATGTGAATTCATTGCTCTGTTTAAATGTATGCAAAATCACAGCAGGGCTGACTGTAAGAATGTTTTTGGATAAGTCTTATTTTACTAAATAGCGAAAAGCAGTTAGAATCACAATTGAAAAACCAACTAAATACATTGTTTTCTTAGTTATACAATAACTTAAAAAGCATTAGAGGATAAAAAAATAGTGTGGATGGAAAAATGTCCCCTTCCTACACCTGACCAACCTCTACGCTATAAGTACAACAGATGTCAGTAAATAGATCTCAGTATTCAGTAGTCTGAAGAGGTTGTTTTGTTTCATTTTTGTTAGTTTGCTACCAGTGTAGCGAAAACACTTTTCATACACTTTATCAACTGTTATCAATGGCAGTGAAACAAGTTTAATGATAATCTTGGAGGAGGTCAAGCCATTGGTTTATTCAGTAGTTTTCATGTGCCATTGTTTCTAGGACTATAACATGTCAGAATGTATTGTACACTTGAAGGTCAACTTTTTAGTTGTTGCCGCCACTCACTGACATTTTACTTGCAAGGGACTGAATGATTTTCCCAGACTCAACTGCTTTATCTTACTGTGCTGCTCCAACCTGTAGTGCCAGCTTCACTGGCGAAATGAACTGCGGAATGTCAGTCACCAGTGGGGTATTCCAGAAAATAGCAGCTTTCACTTGCCACTTTGCATTCTCCCATGGTGCCCACACTTTTAGATGCAGTAGTGTGAGCCTGAATACATGAAATGAGCTGAAGAGCAGGCTGTAGTTACAGACGCCACTAGCTCTTCCTGCGCATAGGACACTTTTAAGATGAGTAGGAGGAAGGGCAGGTTAGCTGGATTCCACCAGCAAGAGTTCCTATTGTGTGCTGAAAAATGCTTTGCCAAATCAAAAATGCTAACAAAAAAATTAACTCTTTCTATATCATGTTCATATTTTCATTGTCTCTTAAAATAAAAACAATGAGCCCTCGGCCCATGGTGACCACCACCCAGAAGTCAATAACTGCTGGTTGGCAGCATTCACTTGATTGTGCTTTTTGTATCAATCAGTCTTTTACTGCTCTTACATTTGTAAAACACTGTGCCAACACAATATAGAAAACACTTTTAAAAACCTGCATAATTGTTTTAGTAAAGAATGGTTCTCTAAAGGATGAATGACATATAAATGTTTAAATGCCTTTGCTGACAACCACAAATGAATGTCTTGCAGGACACTGTAAGCAATATCACTCATGTTATGTGTAATGACATTTTATGTAGCTTGGTGAGGTGAAGATAAACAACGTTAAAATAATTAAAACAAGACCAAAAGTGGTATGTTTAGAAATTAGTTGACTACATTTAAATATTGCACACATACTTTAGATATTTTAATAATATTTTGTTGCTTATATTGGTCCAGCTTGCTGCAGATTTTGTACCAGAAGAATTCATTAGTTTATCATACCCTCAAGGGATGAACAGCTAAAGAGTATCATGATTTGATACAACCTGGCTATTGACTGCATGAGCTGCAGTATTTTAAATGGGCAGCATACTTGTGAAATAAGGGTTAACATTCTTGAAGTCATGCAATATATATGCCAGTCCTCCCGGATGACACATTCCTGAATTGATGAAGATCTCAGGCTATGCAGCCCAAAGAACATTAACATTTGAACCTTAAATACACCGAAGACTTGTATTGGCATCACTTCACTACTAATGATAATATCAGAAACCTACTCAAGCTTGTGATAGAATACTTGAGACTAAGGTGTGAAGGTATCGGCGTCCGAGAGCACTATAAGGCCATGCTCAATGCAAGACAGCGCTATACAAATCTCTGTATCAAAACAATGTTTTATAGGTAGTATTGTTGTAAATCTAGATTCACTCCAGCTGTGGACTTGCAATCATGATGTGTATTGAACTTGCTTCTGGTATTCCCCATGAGCTTTGAATGTTCTGCAGTTGCTTTTGTAGTAAAATCCTGTTAAGTAGGCTTGCAAGATGTGTTGTTTATAAAATGTTAACCTTAAACTGTTATTTTTACTTTTTGCTTTAGGTTGATTAATCATACTAAAAAGTTAATGGAAAAAGAGGAAAAGCTTTGTATTAAAATTCTGCAAACGCTACGAGAAATGCTGGATAAGAAAGACAGCTTTCCAGAAGAGGTACCAAACTTTTGTTTCATAGTAGAAAATTGTTTCTTCTATTCAGGCTTCTCTGGCAATCTTCAATTTTAGTTGAATGCAGTTTTTCATTCAACCTATTGTACATTAATAGGAAAAATGTGTATGCTGACTCTAGATATTGTATACTCTGTCTCAAAATGTATGCCATATTACCTCAGAAAATAATATAAAGATTTACTTTTTTTTAATAGTTATTAATGTGAAAAAAACCTCTTTACATTTCTACAGATTTTGGAAGTAGACATTTTAAGGCCAAACCGTGTTTTCAGTTGGATGCAGTTTTTAGGTTTGCCTTGCTTGTATTTTCCAACTCTTTCTAACTTCATGGTGCTCATTAAGGTCACAGAAAAGGGGGGAAACCAAGAGGTGGTTCTTTTGTTGCTGATACTGCGCACCAATAAAGATATAAATAGTGATTGGCTGTAGCTCATATTTCAAAAATAAAGAAGAGCCTTTTATCAATGTATTGTCAACTTGCATCTAGCTCTTTTTAGTTATGCGAAGAGATGTGTCTGCTTGACAACTATTGATTGCCAAGTGCGAAATGGCAAATTAGTGATTTCTAAGTTTTAATCCCAATTGCCACTTAGTTACATATTTAAAAAATATTAAAATTTAAACAAAATGGCATTTAGGCTAATTGTACGCATTCTTTCTCCTGTTCATGGAAAGCAAACATCATTATTGAAATAATATTGGCAAGCGTTTGTATTGGAATCTGTTATGTTGACTTTGAATAATATTTTCAGCCGCTGTGGATTAAACATACCTAAATTTGACATTGTAGCTTGTGACTCTTGAGTGATAATGGTAATTGTTAGCAAAGCTTGGATTACTCAAATAGTAGTCTATTAAAAGCATCCTTTTTAATTGTAGAACTTTACTGAAAAGCACAGAATTGTGGAGAGGTGCAAAGATTTACAAAGAAATTTAATTGAAAAGTTTGTTTTTAAATCCGAAATGGTACATGGTTTTTTTAAACTATTGGTGAAATAATAGACAACCTAGCTTTAAAATTACATTGTAATATCACAACTTTAAGTAGTTGTCCTTTACAATAAATGAACATGTATAAGGCTATTTTTTTAATTAGACAGCAGTACCATCCCTTCTAGTGTCTTTGTCTGTTTGCACAGATTTAATAGTATGGATTTCTTGCTGATATGAATACTGTAAGAATATCTAGAAGCGAAAAACGATCTAACATTAAAACAATAACACATCCAAGGTATACACAAATGATGCTGCCATTCTTTGGGAGAAATTGGCTTTAGTGACGAATAGTCCATCAGACACTGATTGGTCCCGTCCTTGTAACCATTTGGACCGACCAAACGCTTGTTGCGGTTATGGAGATTAACAACCTAGTCACTGCTCATGGAGCCACTGGATACTCTATTTTGGTCTATTGCATGATTTATTTGCACTGCTGTAACCTCTTGCTTACCTGCTTTGTCTTGATGTCACACTGAAAATAATTCAACTCTAAATAAAAAAATATAAAAGGCGCTTGTTGCCTTAGGCTTTTTGTTGCTAATGTTAGAAATGTGCGACCTGAGACAGCTTAAAGGCATAGAGTTTAGTCATCTCCATAGACGCAGAGATACAATTTATAGAATTGCTTGTGAAAGTTGTGAACATAGCAGAGGCTAGTGATATGAATTTTTGTTTTAAGATGTTGCAGATAGCTAAATTAATGTTCAGTCAAGATGGTAACTCCTAGTTTGTGCCCCATTTGACTTTATCAAATCAGCCTGATCTACAAAAGCAAATAGAACTAATTAGTAGACTAGAAGAATGTTAGTCATTATTATTGGGAGTAATCACATTTTATTCAGTACATCGGGAGTACACTACAGTCCTATACATTTTGACTTTACAGGTAAGAGTGTAAGTTTCACTTTTAACATATTTAAATGTTTATAAATATATAAGTAAATGCAATCATTTATAATTTATTCGTAATGATATATTAATGTGTTAATTAACTTATTTACATTTTATTAATTTACAATCTAGAATTTAGTATTAATAATTAAACTAAATGTAAGTGTAAAATAACAATAATATTATAATAACATAATTAAGCATTAAGATTCTTACTTTTAATGTAATAATACTTAATTCAATTTTACTTAATGGAATATAATTATTAACTGCTTATCCCTGACCTCTAGAACCCTTACTATCCCTAAACGTTTCCCATTCCTGAACCTGAAAAACCTCTTAGTACCACTAAACACTACCCATGCCTGAATCCTAAAAACTCCTAACTTCATCTATAGACTACACATCCCTTGACTATAAAAATGCTTTGCTACCCCATACACCTTCAAACCCTAAATACTGCTTAGTACCCCTATAAACTTCCCATCCCTGAACCCTAAATGTTCATACATCCTCCATATACTACCCATTCTGGAACCCTAAAACACTGTACTAACCTACAGAGTACCCACCCCTGCGCCTTAAAAATCAGTGCTATCCCTATACATTGCCTATATCTTAAAACTTAAAAAAATATATATTACATTAAAATTGTGAAATATTTCAATAAATTCATATTTCGTGATACAATGTATTGCTAGTTTAATTACAATACATTTACATATTTGATCTATAATGTTTAAAAGTAAAAAATTGTTCAACTCTACTTTTGTTGGCATTATTGTTTTAAGTAACATATATAAATGTATCGAATAGCACTCTTTACAATGCATTTACAACGCAAGTCGTTACAACAACGCGTTGTTACATCGCATGCCATAACAATGCAAGTCTTTACAACGACTTGAGGTGGGGGGCACTGGAGTTTGGAATAGTATAATTTACAATCCCAACTCCAGTGTGACCATTTCGCCCATACATACAAACTTGAGGCGGATCTCTTCCACCAGTGCCCACTCCAACATGTCCTTTTTCTATTTATCTGCTGTAGACCCAGCACTGGCCACCCAGTTTATTGCCACCCACTGTTTTGCCAACAAACACTAGTTTTGCAAATCTATAGTGCATCACCCTGTTTTTGCTTTGGGAATCGTGCACAGCAAACAGTGCTGGATCTGCAGTTGGATACCTATAGCAGGTACTTCCTCCCAGTATCTCTTCAACATCTTGCACAACCATGTTAGGTGGATGAATGTGGCACCTGGCTCGTTACACCTAGTGCTCACTGATGACTGATTATGATTGATCTTATGTAGCCTATCAGGGGTCCTATACGTTCAGTGTAAAAAATGAAAGTGTATGAGTTTAAACCTGGCGTTACTGGCGATTTCTTGAACTTGAGCACAAGTAAAAGCCTATTCCTCATCAGGGGATTTTGCAAATCAATATCTCTTGTCTGCCACGCCTTAAGCATTGGCATCAGTTGATCTTGTCCGCCCTCCAATAATATCTCCAACTCCTGAGACACCCGTGGTACATTCGAGAAAGACCCGATATCCCTGGTAGTGCGCGCAGGCTTCACAAATAAAAAAATGTTGCCTGCTGTAAGTAACCCTGACACTCTCCCTAGCCTCCTCAAATGTAATGAATGAATCTGCTTGGTAGAGGTACCCGGACCCAGCAGAGGCGTTCATTACATTTGAGCACCAGGGGTTCCTGTCAGGGTTACTTTCTTTTGCTTGTTAACTCGCAGGGAAGACATTTTTTCAAAAGCTGTAATTCTCAGAACAGAATTAGTAGTGATTCCTCTGGTCTGACCTCGTACACCAGGGTGCCGTCTTCGTACATGGGTACAACATGGGTCTTATGTCCCGCCCTCATGCCACAGGGTCGCAGGGTATGTCGCAGTCTCATAATGAAGGTGCAAAATTAACATTTTCGTTTATTGATACTGGGCAGAACAAACACTAATGTTCAGAGGGTGTTTTGGTAGCAGTATAATCACTGTTTTTCCAAACATTTCAAGATGGAAAAAAAGAAGGATGGGCATTGGGAAATCTAACATAGAACTTTAAATTTAAAAGCTTTCAGCTTCATATCCAGGTACTTTTCAACATGAAAATATGCAGGATAAGGCCTTCCACAAAGTTCATGAGAAGATCTTGGAATGTCTTCATAACATAGTCAAATCTGCCTGTTTCGCTGTTCCCAGTGGTTTGCAGGATACTGCCTTAGAACTTTGGTAGATCTGCAAACACCGCATATGCCCACTCTCAAAATGAAACAGAAAATGGCACTGCAACAGTTGGTCTGAAGCGTGTAACTGAAGATTATTATGATTCCTCTGGAGTGTGAGTTATAATGAGAAACTGGCTTCATTTCTTTAAAAAAATAAAAAGAATTGGGAAAAGCGGCAAAGGGACTAACTTTATAAATAAACATTGGGACATTTGCAATACAACCTAGTTTCTGCACACAGTAATAAATATCTCTTGCATTTCCACCTGGCTTTACCCGTAGCACCTGATATTGAATCTTTCTGTCCCGTTTTGGAGATCTGATGAAAACCTATCTCGTACAGTAGTTGTCACTTTAGTGGTAGAGACCTGTAAGCATGGCCGCCTAGGTGCTGTGAATTGATGGGTTGAAATGGTGAGTGCACTGCAGGCAACTGGAGTAACAAAGGATGGGGCTAAGAAGCTCAGTAGAGGAGACGATGGGTAAAAAACTGGAGAACCTAGAATGTTGTTGGCAAGATTCTTACGAAATGATGAGATCCCACTGTGCCCAATGGAGGCATTTGTATGAATTGTGGAAGAAGGATTCACAAGTGAATCTACAGCGGGATTCATCTGCATTGCAGCTTTTTATTGTAGCCATACTGATCTCCGGCTTGGTTAGTCTGTTTACATTCATTTATGCGCACAAATATTCTTAAATGCACACTTTATAGTGCACTGAACAAGCAATAACTGGAGAGAGGGGCAGGTGTAGTTTACCAGTGTTTGTATGGTGTCATTGGAAGCATTAAACCAATGAGATTGAAATTAACACCGCACACGTATCCAAGTGTGATATTTTTAAAGACAGAATGCATTTCAATTATAAATCAAAAAAATATTATTATTCTAAGTAGAATTGAGCCTTGCATCTTTTTAGAGTCTTGAAGCTTGTTTGCTTCGTGCAGCAGTGTTTTTCTGCCATCTGATTAGAGCATACGTGGGGTTCAGGCCAACCAGGGTGTGTATTAAAATGATATCGCTCCCATAGCTCTGATCCCACGAGTTTACACCTAATGGTTCGCTTTAAGGTGTGGTACAGAAAGGATACTCTTTTGACACCAGCGTTATGGTGACATTAGACTTTGTTTATTTGCTATGTCCTTTCCATTTGCTTAATTTTGTTATCGCGTTTACTTGGGGGGGGGGGGGGGGGGGGGGGGAAACATTTATTCTAGTTTTTCTCCGAGTGTATGGTCTGTTCTGTTTGTGTGCGTGTTGACGTGGAATGACATTGCGGCTGGGTCGAGGCCGCAGTGAACCGGCCACGTGTTTAATGAAACTCACGTGTTTCACTGAGAAAAAATCCAATTAATGCCAGCAATAACACACCGCGGGAGATGGATTATAAATAATGTTCTAATCACACTTCTGTGGAATTGGATGCGTTTAGCCTTTCGCTCCTTGCCTCGCAAGGTACCAAAAACGTGCCTTCTCCGCGGCGCGGCGCATGCCCCGTCTCACGTTCCTTCTTTCCTAATGATGTGATTAAAATGGACCGAGGTGTGTGGACGCCTCGGTGCGGGCTCCGGCAGCACCTTCTTTCTGCTTTGCAAGGGTTACCAGGCGGTGTAGGTAGTAGCATACAAAGTGTTACATTAAGGGGTGGTGGATGAATATTTATCACAGCCATAGTGCATGGCGATAAAAAAGTACCAGTAACCAAGCACAAAATGTGCATATGACACCTGCCTAACATTTTCAACCCTGTCTCCTGGCCAAAGCCTGCAAAATGATAGTGATGTGCCAACAAGCTCTGTGGACTTTTTTTCCCCAGCGGTTGGATACAGTGAAAAAAAGAAATCTGTTTAGTAGTGAGGTCAATCTGGCCTACTTATTGAAATGTCTTTGTTTTGTTTAACCTGCCTGAGTAAGGTTGTTGACAAGTGTAGTATGTGTTTCATTCAGTGATGTCATTTTTATTATTTGTAATTATTGTAGGAAAGAAATAAAAAATGTAGCTTTTCAGTGACTCCTTTGATGCGTTGCTTCCTTCATATGACCACCACCCCTCAATACAGCCCTTATTCCCATTAATATGTCCCGTTCTCATCTAATTTTCCCAGGTACAACAATTAAAGTGTCCTGATGTTCTGGCTTTAACTTCTAAATTGCATCATCCTGTTCTGTTCTAGGATTTTAGCCTTTTTGTTTAAACTGAACTATTTCCATTATCAACTAGAGATTTGAAGTTACCCCAAAGCGACATGTCACAGATATTTGAAACTCATTAAATAAATAAAATATATGTTTTTTTCTGTGAAAGAAAATCTAGCCTTTTTATAGTGAGAATTGAGCATACCCACAGCGACAAAAAAAGTGGCATACGGTTTCAAAAACCCAAATCCTGATTGTCAATCAGTATCTGCTAAGAATTTAGGCCATACATTCCCCTTATTACCACTCGCAACTGCATATAATATGCCACGGTGATTGACATTTCTGCACGTGATTTAGTAAAGAAAAGAGAAAATGGGGCGTTCCGAGCAAAAGTCCATTAGTGATGCTGAAGAAATCCACAACGTTCTAACTTTATGGATATTAGCGACATTTCTCTCAGAAAAAAAAGGTTGAAGTAAACGTGCAAATAGCGTACCAAAGTGGCAGTAACACCACTATATCACCAGGGATTGTTGGAGAAGGCTTTTCTCTTTCCACGTGGAAAAGGGAAACAAGCATTGGAAATGCAATAGGTCTCGCAGCATTAGAGTTAGTGCTTTTAGAATTGTTTATGGGTTTTTTTTGTAAATCTTTAGCATTTTTCTTTCCTGTAGCCAATGCTAAAGAATTACAAATAAAAAAAGCCATAAACAATTCTAAAAGCTCTAACTCAAATGAGGGTGAGGGGTTGAGGGTGAGTGAGGGTGAGTGAGGGTGAGGGTGAGGGTGAGTGAGGGTGAGGGTGAGTGAGGGGTTGAGGGTGAGTGAGGGTGAGTGAGGGTGAGTGAGGGTGAGTGAGGGTGAGTGAGGGTGAGGTGTTGAGGGTGAGTGAGGGTGAGGGTGAGTGAGGGTGAGGGTGAGGGTGAGGGTGAGTGAGGGTGAGGGTGAGTGAGGTGTTGAGGGTGAGTGAGGGTGAGGGTGAGTGAGGGGTTTTGGGTGAGTGAGGGTGAGGGGGAGTAGTTGAGGCTGAGTTAGGGTGAGTGAGGGGTTGAAGGTGAGGGGTTGAGGGTGAGTGAGGGTGATGGGTTGAGGGTGAGTGAGGGTGAGGGTGAGTGAGGGTGAGGGGTTGAGGATGAGTGAGGATGAGTGAGAGTGAGGGTGAGTGAGGGGTTGAGGGTGAGTGAGGGGTTGAGGGTGAGTGAGGGGTTGAGGGTGAGTGAGGGGTTGAGGGGGAGGGGTCGAGGGGGAGGGGTTGAGGGTGAGTGAGGGTGAGTGAGTGAGAGTGAGAGTGAGGGGTTGAGGGTGAGTGAGGGTGAGTGAGGGTGAGTGAGGGTGAGGGGTTGAGGTTGAGGGTGAGGTGTTGAGGGTGAGTGAGGGTGAGGGTGAGGGTGAGTGAGGTGTTGAGGGTGAGTGAGGGTGAGTGAGGGTGAGGTGTTTTGGGTGAGTGAGGGTGAGGGGGAGTAGTTGAGGCTGAGTGAGGGTGAGTGAGAGTGAGGGTGAGTGAGGGTGAGTGAGGGTGAGTGAGGGGTTGAGGGTGAGGGGTTGAGGGTGAGGGGTTGAGGGTGAGGGTGAGGGGTTGAGGGTGAGTGAGGGTGAGGGGTTGAGGGTGAGTGAGGGGTTGAGGGTGAGGGGTTGAGGGTGAGTGAGGGTTTGAGGGTGAGGGGTTGAGGGTGAGGGAGGGTGAGTGAGGGTTAGGGTGAGGGGTTGAGGGGGAGGGGTCGAGGGGGAGGGGTTGAGGGTGAGTGAGGGTGAGTGAGTGAGGGTGAGGGGTTGAGGGTGAGTGAGGGTGAGGGGTTGAGGGTGGGTGAGTGAGGGTGAGGGGTTGAGGGTGAGTGAGTGAGGGTGAGGGGTTGAGGGTGAGTGAGTGGGGGTGAGGGGTTGAGGGTGAGTGAGGGTGAGGGGTTGAGGGTGAGTGAGGTTGAGGGTGGTTGAGTGAGGATGAGTGAGAGTGAGTGAGGATGAGTGAGAGTGAGGGTGAGTTAGGGGTTGAGGGTGAGGGGTTGAGGGTGAGTGAGGGTGAGTGAGGGTGAGTGAGGGTGAGTGAGGGTGAGGGGTTGAGGTTGAGGGTGAGGTGTTGAGGGTGAGTGAGGGTGAGGGTGAGTGAGGTGTTGAGGGTGAGTGAGGGTGAGATTGAGGTGTTGAGGGTGAGTGAGGGTGAGGGTGAGGGTGAGTGAGGTGTTGAGGGTGAGTGAGGGTGAGGGTGAGGTGTTGAGGGTGAGTGAGGGTGAGGGTGAGTGAGGTGTTGAGTGAGGGTGAGGGTGAGTGAGGGTGAGGTGTTTTGGGTGAGTGAGGGTGAGGGGGGAGTAGTTGAGGCTGAGTGAGGGTGAGTGAGAGTGAGGGTGAGTGAGGGGTTGAGGGTGAGGGGTTGAGGGTGAGGGGTTGAGGGTGAGGGGTTGAGGGTGAGTGAGGGTGAGGGTGAGTGAGGGTGAGGGGTTGAGGGTGAGTGAGGGGTTGAGGGTGAGGGGTTGAGGGTGAGTGAGGGTTTGAGGGTGAGGGGTTGAGGGTGAGGGAGGGTGAGTGAGGGTTAGGGTGAGGGGTTGAGAGGGAGGGGTCGAGGGGGAGGGGTTGAGGGTGAGTGAGGGTGAGTGAGTGAGGGTGAGGGGTTGAGGGTGAGTGAGGGTGAGGGGTTGAGGGTGGGTGAGTGAGGGTGAGGGGTTGAGGGTGAGTGAGTGAGTGAGGGTGAGGGGTTGAGGGTGAGTGAGGGTGAGGGGTTGAGGGTGAGTGAGGTTGAGGGTGGTTGAGTGAGGATGAGTGAGAGTGAGGGTGAGTGAGGGGTTGAGGGTGAGTGAGTGAGGGTGAGGGGTTGAGGGTGAGTGAGGGTGAGGGTGAGTGAGGGTGAGGGGTTGAGGGTGAGTGAGGATGAGTGAGAGTGAGGGTGAGTGAGGGGTTGAGGGTGAGGGGTTGAGGGTGAGTGAGGGTGAGGGTGAGTGAGGGGTTGAGGGTGAGTGAGGGTGAGTGAGGGTGAGGGGTTGAGGGTGAGTGAGGATGAGTGAGAGTGAGGGTGAGCGGAGGTTGGTTCCTTTCCCTTCCTCGATTAGCAATGCCTGCCTTTAGATAACCCAGAGAAAGAGCAAGGAAAACTTGCAGTCGATTTGCAAACAGCCAGGAAGTGTGGCGTGCGTGTTTACCAACTCCAAATCAAATCTTTCGGTATAATATACATACGACACTCTAATCCAATAGGAATGAAGTTGATAATGTATTGGCCATTTTAGTCGCTAATTTGTAAAGCTCTTTGAAGCTGGAACAAGAACAGCCAAATCTTAGCCTTTTTCCGAAGGTATTATCATTTTTAAATAATATTTTCCTGGATATGGAGCCCCTGGGGCTCGATAAAATACAGCATTATTCGATCTCCCCAATGCTACCAGATCGGCTCAGTAGCACACATTCTTATCTGCAACGGGTCTAATAGCAGCTGCACAATTTGCAGCACGCAGAGGAGGAAGAGACGGATACAATATGAGCATACAGGAGCAGAACACAACAGGAATCTGCAAGAGCACACTTGTAAAAGAAGGGCATAGAACTCAAACATAGGCATTAGGAGATAGCACCCATCCATTGTTTTTAGCAGGTAAGACATCTGGTTTCAACAAATGCAAAACAACGCATGCATCAAGATTGAAATTATAGGTGCAGTTGCAAGCATTATGCACTCGGCGTGAGAGAAGAAAGCATGCCCCATATGGGCAGCCTGCTTGTACAATCACAACATTTCTCCACTATCTGAAAATGTAACCCCTCAAGAAGGGACGCTAGTAAAGAGAAGCAAATGGCCAATCCAACAAAAACTCTTGCTGCCTAGCAGCTGAACCGTGCTTATGGCATCTCCTGGAATGAAGCTTTGCTTCCTGCATGCAAACGCGCACCCGCGAAGTTGATTCCGTGGCCTGCCAACGTGCTGTTAAATAACACATGCACAAAATCAAGCACACTGTGCTTTACTCTCTTAGGTATTATTCATTTAAGAGGACCCGTGCATAACTGCATACATTCCACATATGCATCCCCCTTTCGCACTCGAAGCTTCACTCGTTCTCATCTAGGCTTCCCTCTCACCGTTTCACTTTCCCGCTGTAGACACCGAGGAGTGTGACCGAACCATGATTCCGAGCAAAGCTCCTAGAGGTAGTCCGAGCATGAGCAGAGATTTGCAAGTGCATAAAGCTATTCATCAATCGTCGTCCAAAGGGGCGTGGCCTTGAAGTGAAAAATGAGCCCATGACCAGCTTGGCGACAGTGGGGAGGGGGAGGAGAAATGCGACACGGTGGGAAGGGGAGGGGGCGGAGCGGGTTAAATTAAACTAACTAACAAGACGGACGGAGGAGAGGGGAGGGGGGAGGAGAAATGCGACACGGCGGGAAGGGGAGGGGGCGGAGCGGGTTAAATTAAACTAACTAACAAGACGGACGGAGGAGAGGGGAGGGGGGAGGAGAAATGCGACACGGCGGGAAGGGGAGGGGGCGGAGCGGGTTAAATTAAACTAACTAACAAGACGGACGGAGGAGAGGGGAGGGGGAGGAGAAATGCAACACGGCGGGAAGGGGAGGGGGCTGAGCGGGTTAAATTAAACTAACAAGACGGACGGAGGAGAGGGGAGGGGGGAGGAGAAATGCGACACGGCGGGAAGGGGAGGGGGCGGAGCGGGTAAACAAAGACGGACGTGCACGCGCTTTTAAGCTCAAGGCGCATGCGCATTGAGCTTAAAAGTCACGGGCACTGCAAGGAATCGCCACGATTCCTTTCAGTGTGGATAAAGAGTGGATAGGTCCCAATACTCTCGCTTGCTCGACAGGCGAGACCTAAAAAGTAAAATGTACGTCTGTTCTATTCTTACAAATGTGAGTTTCTATCACTGCAACCAGTCTGTAGTTGTAGGTGAGCAAAAGTGTACCTGGACATTTCCGATATGCAAAGATTTTGAGTACACCCTCCCTTGGATTTTTCTGAGTGAAAAATGCGGTTATTCAATTAAACTGTAGTAGAAAACCTCCAGTGTGTAGATTTTCTTTTCCTGTGGTCCTTTAAGCCTTAACGGCCAGCTCACCTACTTTTTTTTCAATTAAATTGTGTGTGTTTCATTCTTACCTTAGATTTGATCCACTTCTGAATTTCTATGCTTGATCCACTTTTTTTGTAAGTGCGACTTATTTGTGGAGTACCTAATGCATAAACGTTTTCCAATGAGTAAACATGTCTTGAATCTGGAAACTGGGAGATAACCCTGAATTGGGATAAACATATTAATTGAAAAAACGTTGTAAATTAAACCAGGAAAATCGTGAGAAAGGAAAGCGTAAGAAAAAAACTACTCACAGAAAAGTTTTTTAGGTTGGGCCCCAAGAGTCTGAGACTGCCATGTCATTACCTTTTTTTGTTTTTTATGAGCAAATCTTAGTGTTGTTCTCTGTAGACATATGTGACTAGATTCATCAAGCTTAATTGCGCTCGCAAAGGGCCAGATTCTGAGAATCTGGCCCTTTGCAAATGCAACTTTTGCATTTGGGATTCATCATCCCAAATGCAAAATTCGCTATTAAAGAATTCGCACATTTGCGAGGAATTGCATTTAAGGAATCTCTATTTGAGATTCCTTAAATGCAATTCATGAACCATTTTCAAATTGCGAAATCGCAATTTTGGGCTGCTATTTACCGCGAGGTTAAACCTCGTGGTAAATAGCGAAAACTTAGAAAAATGCATTTAAATGCATTTTTCTAAGTTGCATGTTAGACACACACATGTCCTTTGGACATGTGTGTGCGCAACACCAATGTAGATTACATTTCAGGGGTGCTTCAGGGTGTCCTTTGGACACCCTGGCACCCTTGAAATCGCTTCCTTATTTGCGATTAGCAATTAGCTAATCGCAAATAAGGAATCAGTGGGAATCGCAAATTCAATTGCGATTCCTACATGAATCCCGTTTTGCGAGTCCTTAATAGCGAATCCTTAAAATTCGCTATTAAGGACTCGCAATTCCTTACCTTGATGAATCTGGCCTATGGTCATGTAATATATCTAGGAGGTGTGTCGATGTCAAAAGATCTAGTTATAATTAAGCAACTTTGCTTACATTAGCTTTTTTTCATATATGTATATTGCCATCGACAGTGTCCAAGACTAGGCATTTGCAATTGCAAATACGTTTTCAAACAAATACATTTCTACCCACAATGATCTAAACTGCCTTCAGAATTCATTTTGTGATTTCATTACCAAATATAGGGGAAAATATCCTCACAGAGAAGAGGTTTGGCTACTACTTTGTTTCAATTTCCCTGTCAGGAACTCATGTTCTTTTTGTTCCACTGTCACCCCTTTATATTGGGACTTCACCCAAGACGTGGACTAGTGTCCCCTCAGTAAGGGGACACAAGCACTACCCAAAAAGTCATATGCTTTTCCCTTTATCATTATATTTGTCCCCGGGGGATGGTATCCACAAGGCCGAGTAGGGCTCAAGGAGGAGGGCTGCAAGCCCCCCCCCCCTTAAATTCTGTCCTCGGTGACGCCTCCTCTTTTTGACAACCCCCTTCTCCATGTCATGTGTGTCTGCCTTAATTGCTATTATTGAATTTCTGCAAATTGCCCTCATCTCATTTCAAAGATCACTACTGCTCCTCTAAAGTCCTACTTTTCAACATAACAATACTTATTTGTAAATAATTGGGTTGTCATATAAGGGGAGTGAGAACCCAACTCAATCAATCAATTGGTGATCTTATATAGCACAGTCAAAGAGCCAGGTCTTGAGGCCCTTCCTGTATTGCAGCTGCAATGGTGATTGCCTGAGGTGCAGAGACAGGGAAATCCAGGTCTTCACAGCAAAATAGGAGAGGATCTTCCTTCAGCTGTGGTCTTTCGGATCCGTGGGTTGGTGGTCAGGGCCAGTTGGGCAGAGAGGAGATGTCTGGTGGAAGTGTAGGAGAGGCGATGTTTTAGGTATGCAGGTTTGGCGTTGTGGAGGGCTTTGTAGGCGTGCATGCAACGCTGGAAGGTGATACTTTTGTTGACAGGTAGCCAGTGTAGGTCTCTCAGGTGGGCAGTGATGTGGTTGTGGTGTGGGATGTTCAGAATGAGTCTGGCAAAGGCATTCTGGAAGTTCTGCTGTCTTTTTCTGGAGTGTCTGGATGGGGTTGGCATAATGTGTGTTGTCATAGTCGAGTCCGTTGCTGACAAGCGCATGGGTGACCCTTTCCCTGGCTTCGGTGGGGGATCCACTTGAAGATCTTACGAAGCAAGCAGAACATGTGGTAGCAGGAGGACGAAACAGTGTTGATTTGGCAGTTGATTGAGATCGAGGCGATCAGGATGATGCTGAGGTTTTTTGTGTGATCCATGGGTGTGAGGGGGTTCCGAGCACTATAGGCCACCAAGAGTCATCCCAGGTGGAGGGGGAGGAGCCCAGGATGAGGACTTTGATATGAGTTAAACCTGAGGCAGCTGTCCTCCATCCAGGTGCTGACTGCATTCATCCTATTGTGGAAGTTGCTCTTGGCGGCAGTGGGTTCGTCTCTGAGGGAGAGAATCAGCTGGGCGTCGTGAGCGTAGGAGACGACGTTGAGTCCATGGCTTCTGATGATGGCTGCAAGTTTAGGCTCTCTGAACTCAAAATGTAATAAGCATACCTGTTAGTAAAGGCGTTTTTAATATTGTGTGTTTGAAAAATGCCTCTTTTTGAAAGTGGGCATTTTCTTGTTTAACCGTACTGTGTGCCTCTGCCTGCTTGTGGATTCACCATCTGGTTTCAGACTGACAGGGGATGTTTGTGTATTCACTCCAGACACTCTCCCAAAGGGAGCTGAGTTGTGCCCTGCATATGCTGATCGGCCACCCTGGGCTGCAGTGGTGGGAGGAGTTGTCACTGAAACTCGAGTAGGCTGTGGCTGCTCTGCACAATGTTGTCTCCACTTTCTGCCGTGAAACTGGACCATGGAGGACAGAACTGGTTTTACTGAGCAAGAAACACTTTATGAACAAAGCCTTCAAAGGTAAAAGGGAGTATAAGTATACACCTCAAACCCCAGAACATTAGATTACTTCTGGAATCAAGAGGAACCTCTGTCTGAGAGAAGAGCTGAAGAGTTGTGAGGAGGAGGAGGCTGTCCCTTTCTTGTGTGTTGCTTTGCTGCGTTGGCTTCCAGTTGCTACATGTGCCAGGGAGAGGAAAAGGACTGGACGTTGCTGTTTTCCTGCTTGTAAAGTTTCTCCAAGGGCTCGTGTGTGCTTGGCTCCTGTTCTGAAGTCCATCTGCATTGGCATAGTTTCTCCCAGGTCTATGTTACACTGTATAGTCCATCCCCTGTGGGGAAATGGACCACCTCAAAAGTTTGAGGTTTTCCCCCTTCATCTGTTAAAGCCATAAGAGGGGCTGATGGTCTGTCTGAACAATGAAGTGAGTGCCAAACAAATATGGAAATAGCTTATTCAGGATGCTGGCATCCCTCTCTATAGCTGATCAACGTTTCTCTCTGGGGGTCAATCTACTGCTGATAAAAGCTACAGGTTGAGCCTGGCCCTCTGCATTAAGCTGTGAAAACACAGCCTCTACCCCCCCCCCCCCTCCCCCTCAGATGCATCTGTTTGGACAATGAATTGCTTAGAGTATTCAGGACTCTGCAGAATGGGAATGGTACAAATGGTCTTCTTGAGGTCATCAAATGCCTTTTGACAGCTAAGTGTCCACTGAACCTTCTTGGGCATTTTCTTTGATGTAAGATCATTCAAGGGAGTTCCTATGGACCCATATCCTTCGACAAATCTTCTGTAGTACCAGTCAGGCCCAAGAAAGCTCTGACCTGAGTCTGGGTAGTTGGTGCAACCCATTCCATTATGGTCTAGATTTTGCTCTGAAGTGGTTGAACCTGGCCTCCACCCACAAGGCGGCCCAGGTACACAACCTTACTCTGTCCTTTCTGGCACTTAGTAGCCTTGATAGTGAGGACTGCTTTTTGCAGTGCATCCAAACATTCTTCAGGTGGACCAGGAGATCCTCCCAGGTGGAGCTAAAGACAACTATATCGTAAAGATATGCTGCACTATTGGCTGCCAGACCTGTGAGAACTTTATTCACCAGCCTTTGAAATGTGGCAGGTGCATTCTTCATGCTAAAGGGCATCACAATAAATTGATAATGCGCACTAGGGGGTGAAAATGCTGTTTTTGGTTTGGCATCCTCGGGTAGTCTGGTTTGCCAATAGCAAGCAGTAAGGTCAAATGTGCTTAAGAACTTGCCTAAGGCCAAAGTGTCAATAAGCTAATCTGCCTTTGAAACTGGATGAGCATGAGTCCTAGTGACTGCATTGAGTCCCCTGTAGTCCACACACAATCTCATCTCTCTGTTTCCACCCTTGGTGTGAGGTTTTGGTATCAGGACTACTGGACTAACCCAAGGGCTATCTGAGGGCTCAATTTCTCCCAATTCAAGCATCTTTTGGACCTCTGTCCTAATGCAATCTCTAACATGGTCAAGCTACCTGTAAATCTTATTTTTAACAGATAGACGCTCACCTGTGTCCATGTTATGGGTAAATCAGGTGGTTTGCCTAGCTGTCAAAGAAAACATATGCCTATATTGATTGAGGACCTTCCTGCAATCAATCTGCTGTTGGTCAGTGAGACTGCCTGCCAAGGCTACACCATCAACTGACCCATCATCTGGGTTTTTTCATAGGAGATCAGGGAGAGGGTCACTCTCTTCCTCCTGTCCCTCATCAGTTGCCATGAGTAAGCCCATGACATAACTGTCCACAAAATGTTTTAGTCTCTTCACATTGAGCCCCCTATGGGAGCTTTTGGGAGTGCCACGGTCCATTGGGTAGGTGACCTCATCTTTTGCTCAATTATAGTGTGGGGTGCACTCCACTTGTCTCAAATTCTCAAATTTCAAAGCTTTATTCGACATTTGTCATAAAAGCAATTCCTCCCTAACACTATACAAATAAATACTATATCTAAAAATACTCACAATAAAATACATATTAAACAATTGACAGTCGAATACAATGCACTTGTCCTGGAGAGCGGCTGGAGCCACAAGTTCCAACATCCACACTTTCTGGCCTGGCTGGTAAACAGTCAGGACAGCCTTTTGGTCATGCCAAGCTTTTTGCAATTCTTGGCTGGCCTGCAGGTTTTCACTTCCCTTCTTCGTGTACTCAGCCATCCTGGAGCGGAGACCATGTACATAGTCCACAATGTCCTGTTTGGGAGGTTTGAGAAGTAAATCCCATCCCTCCTTCACCAAACACAAGGGACCCCTAACTGGATGCCCAAAAAGAAGTTCAAAAGGGCTGTAGCCAACCCCCTTCTGAAGGACCTCTCTGTAGGCAAAGAGAAGGCAGGGCAGAAGAACATCCTATTTTCGCCTAAGCTTTTCTCGGAGGCCCATGATAATACACTTTAGAGTTTTCGTTGAATCTTTCAACCAACCCATTGCATTGAGGATGGTAGGGTGTGGTGAATTTGTAATTCACTTCATACTCTTTCCACAATGCAGTAATATAACTTGACATGAAGTTTGTACCTCTGCCAGTTAAGACCTCCTTAGGGAAGCCCACTCTGGAAAAAAATCCCAAGAAGGCCCTTGCCACCACAGGAGCTGTAGTGGTCCTAATTGGAATAGCTTCTGGGTATCTAGTAGCATGACCCACCACCACTAGAATATACCTGTGCCCAGATGCTGTTGGAATGTTTTATGGGACCGATGATATCCATCTCAACCCTCTCAAAGGAAACCCCAGCCACGAAGTGGGATCAAGGGGGCCTTTGTGATGCTACCTGACTTTCCACTGGCTTGGCAGGTAGTACAGGAGCGACAAAACTCCTTTGTGTCCTCAGACATGTGGGGCCAGTGCAAGTGAGGGACAAGCCTGTCCCAAGTCTCGCTCTGCCCTAAGTGTCCTGCCAGAGGAATATCATGTGCTAGGGTGAGTAGGAAACCTCAGAACTTCAAGGGTATAACCAACCTCCTGGTGGCACCAGGCTTGGGGTCTCTACTCTCTGAGTGCAGAAGTCCCTACTCCCAGTAGATCCTTTGGGACCCACTGACATTTCCAGCAGCATCAGCAGCAGCTTGCTGTCTGAGGGGTTCAAGAGAGGGGCAGGGTTGCTGCTCCAAACTCAGGTCAGCCCTGGAAGGGCCCCCTACCCCCAAGAACTCAACTTGATCAGGCTCAAGTTCATCTGGAGCAGTTCCTTCACAGGGACTAAGATCATCTCCCTCAAAAGACTGATCTCAATCTAAATATTTGAGGGGAAGACGCAGCTTTACCCCTCCTGCTCCTTCTCTTGGAAAGCACTTGGTCCATTGTTCCAGGATCCAGGGACTGTTCAGTGGATGTCAGTTTGGCCTGTGACCCAGTCACAGCAAACACATCTGCAGAGATGCCCAACATTGCTGCATGAGTCCTAAATTCAACTTCAGCCCAGGCTGAAGTCTCCAAATCATTGCCCAGCAAGCAATCTACTGGTAGGTCTGAACTTACCACAACCTTTTTAAGTCCAGTTAACCCTCCCTAGCTGAAATTAACAACTGCCAAGGAATGGTTAGTCCGTAAATTATTGGCATTGGTCACTTGGTACATTTCTCCAAGTACGATTTGGTCAGGAGACACAAGGTCCTCTGTCACCATTGTGACACTGGTCCCTGTTTCCTTGTAGTCCATTCCCTCTGTTCCATTGATCAAAAGCTATTGTCTGTACTTGCCCAGGTTACTGGGACTGACAAGTAAGTTGGCAGGATCTATGCCACCATCACAAATTAGAACAGCCTGAGCTGGAGTTCTGACTAAGCCTAAACCCAACTCTGATCCCAATGGTAACCCTTGTTTTCTGTACTACCACTTGTACTGGAGCTAGGCAGCGCAGTTGCCTTAGGGGCAGTGGTAGTTTCCTTGGCCTTTGGACAATCAGCATCCCTTGTCCAATGGGTCTTTTGTTTACAGAGATAACACAAAGGTTTCTTTTTCCCTTTCTTGTTTGTTTGATTGTTAACCCCTCCTCCCCCCAGATGCAGGGTTTTGGGGCACTTGAGAAGGCTCTTTCGTTTATTTGCACTTGTCCCCACCCTTTTCCTGAGTTTTAAAACAATCTTCCTTCTTCTGGTCATCACTATTGTTTTGATTTTTCTGCTTTACCCTGGTTCTGACCCACTTATCTGCCTTCTTTCCCAATTCTTGGGGAGAAGTCCAATCCAAGTCCACCATGTACTGATGCAACAGCTGGTTTTGACAGTTAAGGATCTGCTCCCTCATAATTAAATTATACAATCCTTGAGAGTCTTGCACTTTGCTGCCAACCTTTCAGAGCTCTAATAGCACTATCCACAATGCCTGCCCAGTCTGGATCTGTACCTTCTGGGTGTCTCTGAACTAAATCATGTACTGTTAAGTAGTTTAGCCAAACACATCAGTGAGAGCCCTTTTCAAGACTGGGTAATTGTCAGCATCCTCCTCTCTAACAGTCAGGAGCTTATCTCTACCTTTCTCAGTAAAGGAGAGCCACGAGATAGCTGCCCACTGCTTCTTGAGGGATCCTCTGAACTTTACAGGCCCTCTCTAAAGCAGTTATCCATTTGTGGATGTCATCCCCAACATGGTAGGGAGGGACAATCCTGTTCAGGTTCCTATGTTTAAAGGGATGTTCCTTAACTCTAGGGACACTATTGCTGCCACCGTGGGGCTCTAGTCCCAACTTTTTCCTAGCTCTCTGGACTTCTAAGGACTCTCTGTCAAGGGCCAACTGCTCTTGCCTGAGCCTGAGTCTAAGCCTTGCTTTCTCAAGCTCCAGAAGTTGGTACTCACTATCCAAAGAGTTCTCCCTTCTCTAAGAAATGGAGGTCCCTACTGACTGTCCTGAGCCATTACATTCTGCAGAGGAGGATCTAGACCTCCTTGGTCTACTCTGCATCTTCCTATGAGGATCAAAGGGAGTTTCCTCTACGCCCTCTGTGTTCTCTGGGAGGTCTGAATTGTCCAGGTGGGAGTCATCAGGCTCCACCTGGTCAGGGTTAGATTCTAGGTAAAAGAGGGGTCCCCCTCCTGGCCTATATTCATTCCCTGCCCCACCCCCTCTCTCATGTTCATCTGACCATGAGGTCATCTAAGAGTAACACCCTTAAGAGGGATTGAGTAGTGGCTCCTTTCCCTGTCTTCACCTTTCTAGAGGCATATAGTGCTTTCCGTTCTTGGAATGAAAGTCCACTGTATCTAGCAGTCAGAGAAACACTGGCATCTGCTTTGGAAGACATACTTGGGGAGAGGAGTTGGCCTGATGGCTAGGGCGGTCAACCTCGAATCTGGGGAACCGGGTTCGAGTCTCGGCAATGACGACAAACATCCTGTAATCATTTAATCTCCCTGTGCCTAACAAAAATGAACGTGTCGTCGTGTAACGCATTTGGTGCTATGTAAAGCGCTCTGATACCCAATACTATAGAGTCAAGTTCGTGCTATATAAAACTCAGTAAAATAGAAAAAAAATACCACGTGTGGTGTGGTGTTGCAACTGCCTAACCTAGTGGGAACTAAACTCTTAGGTTGGAGAAATAGTGTGCTACACCCTTGACTTACCCATCCCCAAGTTCAGTAGACCTTACTTATTCTAAGCTTATATTATATGTGCCTAGTAGTAGTGATGGCTTTTCAATTAATCAATACAAGGATTTATCTGATAAAATGATGCAAGCTTGAATTCCAACCGCTGCACACTAATGTGAGAAGCTGGCCTGGTATATGATGTTCACTAGTTTCCACACTGCACACACTCTCCGTGGGGTCCCTATCTACTCACCTTGGATGGTTCCTTGGGGTCCCAGCACTTCTACCTCCTCTTGACACTGTCGTGACTCGAGTTGTGGTTCTTATTCCACTTTCTTTTTATATGGTTTGGTCCCCCCCTGGGGCCACTGTGTATTTTGTGCTATTTACTGTATTTCTGTGCTAAAGTAGTGTGTGCATTGTGTTTATCTCTGTGTTGGAGATATTAAAACATAATAGAGTGTATTATATAATAAATACATATTTTTATAAATACTTAGGGGTCTATTATGATGTCGGGCGGATCGCCACAGCCCGCATGGTGGTGGCGATCCCCCCGACATCATCCCCCGCCCGCCTCCCATTCCCCCCTCTCCATATTATGATGGTGGGGGAACCGCGACCGACGAGAAGACCATCCGTCGCTTTTCCACCCCGTCGACAGGTCGACCGGGCGGAAAAGGGTTGCATATGGTGGCGGTGCCTGCTAGACACCGTCAGCCATATTACGGTGATAGCCGGAAGCAGAGGCATGCGGATTCCTAAGTTGGGGGCCCGTTGCGTGCCCCCAGGATGTACCACCCCTGCATTTGCATGGACAACGTGGCAGGCACCGGGCGGTGCCTGCCACGTTGTGCGTGCAAATGAACAAATGCCTTTTTTGAATTGTGGCGTGTGCAGCTGACAGCACTGCCCACCAAAATGCAAAAAATGCAGGATGCGCCCACCACACGGGCGCATCCTAATTGCCCATGCGGGACCGCCGCACCCTTAGCGAGCGGTCCCATTTTCCGGGGCGATGGTGGGCAGACAGTCTGCCTGCCATCATAATTGACCCCAAAGTGTTGTTCTTTTTCACTTAATCTATACTATAAGATAGCATTCTGGTAAAATAAGCTGCTTTACACTCCTTCTAGACTAAGCCTGAAGGTTGCTCTCCACATCTACTACTTAGAGAGCTTTCTAAGGTTGTCTAAGACCTCTTAAATCACCATAAGTGTTGTCTGGACTGGTGCAAGGTGCCCACTTAAATTAGTGGACAATATACCTGGCCAGCTTCTCACACATTCTGTTAAGCGTGATAACAAATGTAATTTGGTGATCATGTACGGCATGAAAACACTTCCACATATGATTAAGACAATACACTACATGGAGTGTTAGCGTGCCACCCATGTAGGTAAGCGCTCCACTTAGGTATTGATGACCATGCGTCCCGAATTTACCAGGACAGTCCCAACTGCCTGACTTTTTCAGGAAATATGGCTCATGTTCCAGTTTTCAGAGAGTGTCTACTGAAAACAGTGGGTGCATATATGTTCCACATGAGTAGTTAGTAGCTGTTATCAGAAATAAATTTAATTAACAGGTGTGATAGTGTTTGAAAACATGTATTTCGTGAGTGCCTCGTTGAGTGTGTATCTATGTTTATGTGCCCCGTTATTTTGTGCCCCTTGTTGGTTTTGTAAAATTTTAGTCCTTTAATTTTTGTGAAATGTCCCGGTTCTCGAAATCTGGTCATCTAATACATCAGGGCAATAAGCGCCATATATGTGTTGCAGTACAGTACATTATTCATATGAACAGCTGTGCAAGAGGTAACATCACATTACCTCTAGCTTAAGAGACAGCTAGATGTCTTCTGTGCCTGCAGCGTCACTCTGCCTTGAGTAAGCGGAGTTTGCAATTCTATATTGTAATACTAGTGTTCTTTATGTGCTTGAAATACCCATCTAAAGTCGTGCTCTTAACAGTTTCTTAAAATGCCTGGTTCGGGCTTCTGTCTCTTCTTCTTTTAGCCTTCTTAATTCAGCTTTGCCTCGTGAGCGGAGTATCCGTTCCGCCTCCCTCAGAAAAGCTCCCACATCCTCGTTTGCTGCGGCGGCGCCCCCTCCACATGTGACTGTGCATGTGAGCACGGTGTGGGCATTGATGCCGAAGGGCATGGTCGGAGGAGGCGCTGCCTGGCTGCCGAGTCGATGAGGCATCCGAGAGCGCGGGCCTGCTCGGCGTGCTGCGGCACGTGGTTACGTAACGCCCGCAGTGTCTGGCACTGAGCTCCATTAGAAACACAGGGCGCGTTATGCAATGCTCCTGGCCTTGGAATGCAATTAAATTGCTTCGAACGCTCGTGAGTCTGCATGAGATCAGCTTTTACTGGTGCACACTAGAAAGCAAATGGCTTGATTAGCGGCGCAAGAATTGATAAACTGCTGTTGTGTTTCCAGCATGCGTGTTTGCATTGTGTGTTTACATTATTAGTCTGCAGCGTTGGAACATTAACCTTCTCCGCTGCATAGGAAAAGGGGAGGTTTTAGGAGACAAAATAATGTTGTCCATTAATACTTTACCGGTTTGGTATCGGCATGCTTTTTATGGCATTTTGTTCAGTAAGGCCTTCTGCAGAGTTATGTTAATGCTTGATTCTGAGGAAATGACAGTCTTGCCACTTTTGAGGAAGACAGAGCTTCACCGGCTTCATAAAGTCTAAGTATGTAGGCGGAACACAGATGGAAAGAATGCACCCTCTTACATTGCATCACCGCACCAGCATGGCATTGTTTGCCCATCTCTGTATTTCACTAGAGCTACTTGAAAACCATTGCCACCCAACAGAAGTAAGTGAACTTCTTGGGTGCTTAGTCTGCATTTCACTTTCAGTGTTTGGTAAGCTGTTGTTAAGCAGCAGCAGGTAAACTTTGAAAGTCACGCGAGTGTTCATTTCTGGTATGACTGACTGAAAGATGAAATGAAAAAAATAGCAAAAAACTTAAAGAAATGAATAACAATACAGGGCTACTGAGGGTCAGTGATTAAATGATAAAAAATGTTTGTTCTGCATCAGTCAGGCATTACCATCCCTGGGACCCACCCGCACCAAAACAGTGGAATTTGCAGTACAGATTCCCTAAATAAAATCCTGAAGAACTATATGTACTATAAGAAGTTAAAATACGATTTTCCAATTTTACATAGCCTACTGTTTCTCAAATCGTATGTAGTACCATTTAAATACAACTACAACAACATGTTTCTTCACTTCATTTTCCACTTTGTCATTTCGAAGTAGATTCTCAATCTGATGTGCAGCTATACAGATATTTACAACCACAGGCAGTTGGCGGCAGAGTTAGATGCACCCAAGAGGTTCATAGAGCAAAGTTATGGCTCCGTTACATAGAGCATTTATGATTAGACATAAAACTAGTTGTAGCATTGCTACATGCTCATCCCGCAGACAAGTGTAGTGATATCATAGGCTGCTGTTATAAAAGGGGTCTCTGGGTGGCTGTGGTTCGCACACTGTCCAAGCAGGGACCCTCACTCTAGTCAGGCCATGTAAGTTACACCCTCAGAATAACCAGTACTCACCCCCTTGGTAGCTTGGCAAGAGCAGTCAGGCTTTTCCTCAGAGGAAATGTGTAAAATATTTGTACACACACAGTAATACAGTGAAAACGCCACAAACGTATTCCACACCAGTTTAGGAAAATAACCAATATTTATCTTTATAAAACAAGACCAAAACATCAAAAATCCAACATACACAAGTCTAGTTATGAATTCTTGACAATTAAATAGCTCCAACCAGGGCTCTACCAACGTGTTTGACAGAGTTGAATCTCAGAGGTTGGGGCGGGCCGGCTATGGAGTCGTGCAGACTCCTGTTACCGTAGCTCTTGGAAATGATGACAAAACAAAGACGTTGGCAGGCTCCGGGAGGGTGAGGCGTTGGTTTCTTACTGGTGGTGAATGTCATTGGCAAGTCGGTGCTCATGACGTTGGTGGTGAGGCGTCAGTTTTGCTGGCAGTGCAGGGATCGGTGAAGTGTTGAGAGTCAAGCCATGCGGTGTCGATTTCGCTGTGCCGATGTCACACCAGGGGGCCACCGGTGCAGCGTTGGAGTCCGGTGCCACGGACTTCAGTGACAAGGTACTTGGAACTCATTCTATGGAGATTCTCCGGAGGCTGAGCGGCAGCATCAGACCTGTGTTGGAAGTCGCAGTGGGTGCACTGAGCGAGGACCCCGACTCTGGTGCAGGCAGCGGCACGGAGTCGTACAGCAGCGCAGGCTTTGACGTCACACTCTAAGTCAGTGTGCTGATATCTTCTTGTTGAACACAGCAAACTCACTTCCAAGAGCCCAGGAACTGCATTTGGCACCACTTGGCAAAGTAGGGTTCTCAGCAGGAAAGCCCAGATTTGAGGTCTTTGATGTCCCTGACACTTCCAACAGGAGGCAAGCTCGACTGAAGCCCTTGGAGAAACTTTGAAAGCAGGATGTAGGTAGCAAAGTCCAGTCTTTTAGCTCCGAGGACAGACGCAGCAGCTCAGGCCAGCAAAGCAAATCGCAAAGTCCCTCCTGACAGCAACACAGCTCTTCTTCCTTGCAGAATATCTTCAATAGAGAAGTTTTCAGAGTTTATGGTGTTAGAGGCCCAGTACTTATACCCATTTAAACCTTTGAAGTAGTCAAACTTCAAAGGAAAGTTGCTGTAGTGCACAAGACCCTGCCCTTCCTGGCGCTGGCACCAGACACACTACGGGGGTAGACACGGCCTTGTGAAGGGACAGGCCCAGCCCAATTCAGGTGCAAGTGTCACTCTTCCCACCACTCTTGCTCAGAAAGACCCATCAGCCTGGCGATGGGCTGTCAGAATATGGCATGCACACAGCAGCTCCCTTTGTGTGTGACAGTCTAGAGTAAATTCACAAAGCCCAACTGTCATCCAACCCAGTTGTGTTTTCAGGGACAGGCAGAGGCACAGAATGGTTAAAGTGAGAAAATGTCAACTTAAAAAAGGGGCATTTTCAGACCTGCAATTTAAAAACCAACTTCACTAAAATATGTATATTAAAATTGTGAGTCCAGAGACACCAAACTCCAATTTTCTATCCGCTCCCGATTGGAAGATACACTTGTAAGATGTTACAAGGCAGCTCCAATGCTAACCTGTGGGAGAGATAGGCTTTGCGACTGTGAAAAAGTAATTGAGCAGTTAATCACTACCAGGACATGTAAGACTCACCAGTATATGTCCTACCTTTTAAAAACACTGCACCCTAACCATGGGGCTACCTAGGGTATACCTTTGGGGTACATTGCATTTAATAAAAGAGAAGGTTTGGGTCTGGCAAGTGGGTTCACTTGCCAGGTCGAAATGACAGTTAGAAACTGCGCACACAGGTTTTGTTGTGGCAGGCTTTAGACAGGATTGCAGGGCTAGTCATGTGTGTGGCACAATCCGTGCTGCAGGCCCACCAGTAGCATTTGAATTACATGCCCTGGGCACACCTGGTGGACTGTACTAGGGACTTATTAGTAAATCAAATAGGCCAAGCATTGAGACACAAAATACCATTACAGTTTAGACAGGGAGCATGTGCACTTCAGCACTGATGAGCAGCAGTAGAGTGAACAGTCCTTTATCAGTCAAAAGCGAAATCCAGCACATAGTCAAAAACAGGAGGTCAGAGGCAAAATGACAGGAAAGTCATGATATAACAACCATAGTTGTACCTACTTTCTGGCATTAAGGAATAAGAATAAGCAATAACCCTCCAAGCTCCTTATGAATAATCCCTCAAGTATCAGCTTTAAGTATTGGAGCACCCCCTTGCATGGTTAAACGGCGTGTACCCTGCCTTGAGTTCCACACTGTATGAAAAACTTAAATCCATGTTTTTATTTTGGTCCTGGCATCATTCTAACCAAGCATGTGTGAGAGGCCTAAGTAGGCCTATCCCTGTACATGTGATTCCCAGACCTGTTCTGTGACATGGAGGTGCCCATTAAGCTTGCATTTAGACTAAGCACCTACAACAGGGTCATAATTTGAAGGGTGCAACAGGTAACGTGGCACCTGGTCCAAAGGATGTCAGAACTCCTCTAATTACCTGATAATGCCATATTTTACTACTATACAAGCATTTACAATTGAAGTAACCTTGCAGTTACAAAGGACTTGATTTGAATGGTGCAGCAGGTGCAGTGGCACTGGGGCCAAACGCTCCAGGCACCACACTAAATGCAGAATATTCCTAAATTTTACTACTAAACAGCAGTCAAAAGTGAAGTTATCTACCAGGCACTAAAGCCATGATTTCAATGGTGCTATAGGTGCAGGTGTCAGAACTCCACTAAACACCAAACATTGCTATATTTACCAACTTAATAAGCAGCCATAAGTGCAATTACCTTGCAGGCACTGGTTTGATGATTTCACTGGTGCAGCAAGGTCAGCGACACCAGGGTCCAAAGCTCTAGAACCCCTCTAAACACCAAATATTGCAATATTTTGCTACTAAAGAGGCTGTCACAAGTGCAGTTAGCTTACAGGCAACAGGGGCTCGATTTGAAGAATGCAGCAGGTGCAGTGGCACCTGGGCCAAAGCTCTAGGGACCCCACTAAATGCAGAATATTGCTGAATTTGACTACTAAACAAGCAGTCACAAGTACAGTTATCTAGCAGGCCCTAGGGTCATGATTTTAATGATGCAGCAGGTGCAGTGACACCGGAGCCCAAAGCCCTAAAAACCCCTCTAAACACCTAAAATTGCTACATTTCACTACTAAACAAGCAGCCACAAGTGCAGTTACCTTCCAGACAACAGGGTCATGATTTGAATGGTGCTGCAGGTTCAGTGGCACTGGTCCCAAAAGTTGTCATACTGCTCTAAACAACTAATATTGCTATATTTTACTACTATACAAGCAGTCACAATTACAGTTACCTTGCAGTTACAAGGGTTTTGATTTAAATAGTGCAGTAGGTGCAGTGGCACCGGAGCCAAAGTGTTGTAACTCCACTAAACACCAACTATTGCTATATTTAACTACTAAACAGCGGGCACATGTGCAATTATCCTGAAGGCAACAGGGCCTTTATTTGAATGGTGTAATAGGTGCAGTTGCACTGGGAAAAAAAAGCTCCAGGCATCCCACTAAAAACAGATTACTGCATATTTTTACAACTAAACAGGCAGTTAGTTATCTTTCAGGTACTAGGGTCTTGATTTGATTAGTGCAGCAGGTGCAGTGGCACCGGGCCAACAAGTTGTCAGAACTCCTCTAAACACTTAATATTGCTATATTTTACAACTAAACCAGTAGTTATAAGTGCAGTTATCTAGCAAGACCTAGGGTCATAATTTCAATAGTGCAGCAGATGCAGTGGCATTGAGAGAAAAAAACACAAGCATCCCACTAAACACCTAATATTGCTATATTTCATTCCTAAACAGGCAACCTCAAGTGCAGTTAACTTGCAGACAACCGGGTCATGATTTGAATGGTGCAGTAGTACCAGGCCCAAAAGTTGTCAGAACTCCACTAAACACATAATTTTGCTATATTTGACTACTAAAACAGTCAGTCACAGTTGCAGTTACCTTGCAGTTAAAAGGGACTTGATTTGAATGGTGCAGCAGGTGCAGTGGCTTTGAGGCTAAACGCTGTAGGTGGCCCACTAAACACCCAATATTACTATATTACCACTAAACAGGCAGTCAGAAGTGCAGTTACCTTGCAGACAACAGGGTCATGATATGAATGGGCCAGCAGGTGCAGTGGCACCGGGTATAAAAGTTGTCAGAACTTCTCTAACCACCTAATATTTCTATATTTTACAACTATAAAGGCAGACACAGTTGCAGTTATCTTGCAGTTTAAAGGGGCTTGATTTGAATGGGGCAGGCGGTGCAGTGGCACTGGGGTCAAAAGCTCTACAAACCCCACTAAATGCAGAATATTGCAAAATTTTACTACTAAACAAGCAGTCACAAGTGCAGTTATCAGCAGGCACTAGAGTTCAATGATGTTGCAGGTGTAGTAGCATGGGGCCAAAAGTAGTCAGAACTCTAAACACATAATATTGCTATTACATCAATCAATTCTTTTATTTCCCTCTCTCATTTTTCAAAATGTTTTTGTTACATACCCAAACTATACCACTAGTAACGCACACAATATTGCCTTACTGTACATAAACAAGTCATAACACCGTAAAATACTTTATGTAACTTATATTGAACTACTCAGCAAGCAACAACTTGCAACAAAAAACAACTTATTATTAATCACATAGGCAAAACATAATGCATTTACCAATGCTTGTTGTCTGTGTCTGCGATAGCGTGGTCTGCTCACCCCTCTTGTGTATTGTTCATTTATGTGAAACCCAGAGCATTGAACGGACAACCCTTTATTATGCCGAACGTGGGTATATGTGAGTGTGCGTGTGTAGTGCATTTGTAGAACATATGTGTCAGTAATGGTTTGTGAATCTAAGAAGTGGGGCCAGTGAGATCCACCATGGACAACCCTGGTCCAGCAAGGAAACTGATGGAGGGGTAAGACAACTTCTTTAGGCATTGGACGTGTACTGTCTGTCTTCCTGTAACCACAGGGTGGCACACCTGACACTGAAGTGGGGAGGATGAACTCAGGGCTCTCTTTAGATTTCGATGAAGCCCTTGTTAGCAAAGTGCTACTGACTAATTCTTCCTGATCCTTGCCATTTCTTAGATTGTAGAGGTGGGAGGTGAGATTTAAGCTTTTGTTCATCAAGGTGAGAATTTCTCTAGAGAGGACTTGCCTTTTTGTCTGTAACAGATTACTGCTTCAGGAAGGCTCATGACAGCCCGGTGCAGAGAACTAACACTTTATTGTGCCCATTTTTAGATGTTGCTGCTCGGAGGCAGCCCCAATGCTACCTGCTCAAAGGGACACTACTTTGCACACAGGCTATTTCTGGAGAGCAAACAAAACAGGTGATGGACCGAATGTGGATCGATGTCACACATTCATCCCAGTCCAAAGATCTGGGCCCAAATCCATCGTTTTTTTGCACTCCACACCACCCTGGGTTAGACAATGGCGATATGCAAATCAGCTCTGACCCTGTGCCCCATGGGAACAGTCCAGTCCGAACTACAAAAGACATGTCCTTCCCAGAACGGAATCAAGCATCCGAGGACCGGACCGGTTTCGAGGTAACACCTCTCATCAGCCCGGCTAGCTTGACTCCAGTGGTGTGGAGTGCCTGGGACCCACGTCTGGGCATCCCCAGCGCACTTATGGCGGCAATTGCAAACAAAACAGGTGATGGACCGAATGTGGATCAATGTCACACATTCATCCCAGTCCAAAGATCTGGGCCCAAATCCATTGTTTTTTTGCACTCCACACCACCCTGGGTTAGACAATGGCGATATGCAAATCAGCTCTGACCCTGTGCCCCATGGGAACAGTCCAGTCCGAACTACAAAAGCCATGTCCTTCCCAGAACGGAATCAAGCATCCGAGGACCGGACCGGTTTCGAGGTAACACCTCATCAGCCCGGCTAGCTTGACTCCAGTGGTGTGGAGTGCCTGAAACCCACGTCTGGGCATCCCCAGCGCACTTATGGCGGCAATTGCAAACAAAACAGGTGATGGACCGAATGTGGATCGATGTCACACATTCATCCCAGTCCAAAGATCTGGGCCCAAAACCATCGTTTTTTTGCACTCCACACCACCCTGGGTTAGACAATGGCGATATGCAAATCAGCTCTGACCCTGTGCCCCATGGGAACAGTCCAGTCCGAACTACAAAAGCCATGTCCTTCCCAGAACGGAATCAAGCATCCGAGGACCGGACCGGTTTCGAGGTAACACCTCATCAGCCCGGCTAGCTTGACTCCAGTGGTGTGGAGTGCCTGGGACCCACGTCTGGTCATCCCCAGCGCACTTATGGCGGCAATTGCAAACAAAACAGGTGATGGACCGAATGTGGATCAATGTCACACATTCATCCCAGTCCAAAGATCTGGGCCCAAATCCATCGGGAACAGTCCTGTCCGAACTACAAAAGCCATGTCCTTCCCATAAGTGCGCTGGGGATGCTCAGACGTGGGTCCCAGGCACTCCACACCACTGGAGTCAAGCTAGCCGGGCTGATTAGAGATGTTACCTTGAAACCGGTCCGGTCCTCGGATGCTTGATCCCGTTCTGGGAAGGACATGGCTTTTGTAGTTCGGACTGGACTGTTCCCATGGGGCACAGGGTCAGAGCTGATTTGCATATTGCCATTGTCTAACCCAGGGTGGTGTGGAGTGCAAAAAAACGATGGATTTGGGCCCAGATCTTCGGACTGGGGTGAATGTGTGACATTGATCCACATTCGGTCCATCACCTGTTTTGTTTGCAGTTGCCACCATAAGTGCGCTGGGGATGCTCAGACGTGTGTCCCAGGCACCCCACACCACTGGAGTCAAGCTAGCCGGGCTGATGAGAGGTGTTACCTCTTAACCAGTCCGGTCCTCGGATGCTTGATTCCGTTCTGGGAAGGACATGGCTTTTGTAGTTCGGACTGGACTGTTCCCATGGGGCACAGGGTCAGAGCTGATTTGCATATTGCCATTGTCTAACCCAGGGTGGTGTGGAGTGCAAAAAAACGATGGATGTGGGCCCAGATCTTCGGACTGGGGTGAATGTGTGACATTGATCCACATTCGGTCCATCACCTGTTTTGTTTGCAATTGCCGCCATAAGTGCGCTGGGGATGCTCAGACCTGGGTCCCAGGCACTCCACACCACTGGAGTCAAGCTAGCCGGGCTGATGAGAGGTGTTACCTCGAAACCGGTCCGGTCCTCGGATGCTTGATTCCGTTCTGGGAAGGACATGGCTTTTGTAGTTCGGACTGGACTGTTCCCATGGGGCACAGGGTCAGAGCTGATTTGCATATTGCCATTGTCTAACCCAGGGTGGTGTGGAGTGCAAAAAAACGATGGATTTGGGACCAGATCTTCGGACTGGGGTGAATGTGTGACATTGATCCACATTCGGTCCATCACCTGTTTTGTTTGCAGTTGCCACCATAAGTGCGCTGGGGATGCTCAGACGTGTGTCCCAGGCACCCCACACCACTGGAGTCAAGCTAGCCGGGCTGATGAGAGGTGTTACCTCTTAACCAGTCCGGTCCTCGGATGCTTGATTCCGTTCTGGGAAGGACATGGCTTTTGTAGTTCGGACTGGACTGTTCCCATGGGGCACAGGGTCAGAGCTGATTTGCATATTGCCATTGTCTAACCCAGGGTGGTGTGGAGTGCAAAAAAACGATGGATGTGGGCCCAGATCTTCGGACTGGGGTGAATGTGTGACATTGATCCACATTCGGTCCATCACCTGTTTTGTTTGCAATTGCCGCCATAAGTGCGCTGGGGATGCTCAGACCTGGGTCCCAGGCACTCCACACCACTGGAGTCAAGCTAGCCGGGCTGATGAGAGGTGTTACCTCGAAACCGGTCCGGTCCTCGGATGCTTGATTCCGTTCTGGGAAGGACATGGCTTTTGTAGTTCGGACTGGACTGTTCCCATGGGGCACAGGGTCAGAGCTGATTTGCATATTGCCATTGTCTAACCCAGGGTGATGTGGAGTGCAAAAAAACGATGGATTTGGGACCAGATCTTCGGACTGGGGTGAATGTGTGACATTGATCCACATTCGGTCCATCACCTGTTTTGTTTGCTATTTCTGGAGAGCAGCATGAAAATTACATTTGAATGAGAACTAACCCAAACTGGTTCTGAGGCATGTAGTCGTGGGTCCACATCCCCTATCTAGATAATGGTTCCAGTCTCAGGTTCTTCTTGTCAAGTGAGGAACTGCTCTGCAGAGTCCTTGAAGAATTGCTGTGCAAGTATGGCTGGTGCCTGCCTGGCAGCAAGTCTCCCATAGGAGAGTGGGCATCACTTGATGCCTTCACTTTCTGCTGCAGGAGTTGAGGATTTTGCTAAATAGCCTAGATAACAAAACTACAGGAGCAACCTGTAGAACGTAAGTGGCTATGGGTACAATATATGTTGTAAGATGTCATTTATTTTGGGCAATGGTTTTTAATGATGCTTGATAGAGACATTTAGAAAACTGTATAATATTGCATCTTAAGACACAAACCAATAAATAAATCTGTATTTGCTCAGTGTGAAGGGTGTATATGTAGAAATAGTGATAAAAGTTGTAGTCCAGAACAATGATCACATAAAGAGAGGGGGACAGACTATGTACCAGGGGCGCCTGTGGAAGAGCGTTGCCCCAATTAAATTCCCCCCAAAGCCCCAGATATGAAAAATAAAATGGTAGTAAATTACCATTTTATTTTTCATCCCCTATCCTGAACTGAGCGTCAGGATGGGGCTGCAGCCGAGTGACAGCAGGTGGTAGGAGCCTGGCTGCCTTTTCCACTTGTTTAAACTGCACAGCTTTTTGGATGGCCGTCTTGCGATGGACAGCCACACATAGGTACTTTAAACTTCTCTAACCTAGCTGTCTCAATCCTACTATTCAGTCCATGTAGAATCCACCACCGATAAAAGGCCACCACAAATGCTGTCAATGTAAGGTGTGTGCAACCACCATACAGACAAAAACTTTCACACATAATCAACATACGATTGACTTACAGGGATTCACTAACTGTAATTCTTCGAACATGGTCTACGGCATCCTATGCCTGTGTCCCTTCTTATACGTGGGCCAGACCCAACAGAAGGTCAAGATGAGGATCCTTCAGCATCAAAGCAGGATACAATGTCAAGTTCAAGGGGCGCCCCTTGTTGAACATTTTGTCAACCAATGTCACACACCAGATCAAATGAAATGGCTTGTACTGGAAAAGCCAGAGTTGGGCCCAAGAGGAGGTAACATCAGACTCAAAATGGATGATAAGATTGGACTCCATTATCAATGGGCTGAATGAACTGGATACCAGTAATGCCCAGCGGGCCTGTTTAAGTGCATGATAGACTCCTCTGACAATGAAGTCGGCGCTACTACGAGCTGTCTTTACATTGGCCAATCTCCCTATCATGTGGTTGTTAGGATAACCTTAATTGAAAACTATCATTTGAACCCTAAACTAGATCCTAAGCAGCGCACACCCATTCCTTAGAGTTCAGGATTCATGATTTTCTCTCTGGGCTCTGATTCGTTATGTCCAACATATGTGTCATAACGAGATGGGTTCATTATGTATGCAAAATTGCTCTTTTTGAAAAAAAGAATGAAAAGAGAAATCATAATTGGAATATTGTATAAATCACTGGTAGTCTGTTTATCAATCATTGGTATATTGTTATATTGTTCATATATTTTTCTTGTCATTGTGCATTCCTTGTCCCAGCTAGACACTCTAGCATGGCCTTATCCTTATTTATGCATGTGTTAGGCAGACACTTGAGGGCGTAGCACACTAAGCTTATTAGAGATTCAATACATCTTGGAAAAAAGTTTTTTGCTAAATAGGTGTGCTAACTCACACATTTTAAGTAAACAACATATGGGGCATACATATGGTCAGCATTTCAACGCTCTAACCTTTCTTCTTGCTCTGCCAAAATTCCACCTCCCCCCCACTCATCCGACCGAGCTTTTAGAGGAGCACCTCTCTGTTACAGGAGGTGTGACTGTTGGCTTTCAAAGGTGCTATGGCGAGGATTCCTAACGCAGAAAGAGGAGAGGATTGTTACACCCATATCCTTGTGCTGAAAAAGGGCTTATGCTTCTGGTCTATATTGGACCTTCACACTATGAAAGGGTTAATGCGAAAGGACAAGTTTGAAATGCTCCCACAAGCCCAAATTGTGGCTGCTCTGTACATGGCAGACTGAATGGTGTAGCTACTGGATACATATTTTCATATACCTTTTTATTTTATTTGTATTTATAAAGTTTTGTATAGTGCAAATATGACCCAGAAGGGTATCGGAGCGCTTCACAGTTGAGGTAAGTAGGAAACAAAAATGGTACAAGAGCAATCGTTACAAGTAGGTTCAAGACGAGAGCATTATATTGGTGCAATTCAGAGCATTTAAAACCGAGTCAGGACAGATCCAATAATGGAGAAGTACAGGCAGTGTACACAGTACCAGTAAGATCATAGCCTGCAAACACTATTAATCACTGGATTACACACGTTAAAAACAAAGATCAGGTAATGGGAGAAAAACATTTCAAAAATACAATATAAAGATGTGCAATGGCCTGCTCGCACTGTTAATCCAAGGGGTACAGCCGTGTAATGGACAGGCATAGCATCAGAGAGGAGGGTGGTATTGAGGAAGCTGAGCCAAGGACTTTAGGGCAGAAACTTCAACATTAGGATGATTGTCATGCAGTCCGACAGTCGTTACCTGCCGTTAAAATCAGCTAGAATCCTTTTTGGTTTGCAGTGCTTCTCTTCAGCTTCACCAGCACCCAATGGGTGTTCACGAAAGTGATGGTGGTGGTCGCAGTACACCCTCAGAAGTTGGGGATCCCTGTTTTTCCCTAATGTCAATTGTGACACTCTTCTCATGACAGTAAACTGCTTGACATTGCCGGGTGTCATGATAAACGAGTTGCACCTGACTCCTTTGCAGAGGCTATCGAGCATTGGAACTATCTTGAGTACATTGCAGCACAAGGCCTTCCCTATGCTGCAGTGATTCCAAGACATTTGGCCTATGATTCCTACAATTCAGCCTCAATCCTAGATCTTAGTGAGAGTAGCACTGAGGCTTCTTGACCTCTTTTAATCCTGAATTTGCCTGGTCAACTACGCCAGGTGTAACGTAACGGCTCTGCGAAGGAATTTGTAGATCCAGTGGGCCCACTATTTAAGAAATCTATTGCATGCCAACGAGATTTCAGAAGGGATGGCTCACGATTTGCAGTGGTAGCTGCTCACACACTATTGATCCAGCGGCAGGCCCTTCTCTCTTTCCCACCAAGAGCTGATATGGTGGTGATGGGTCAATAATGGGCTGGACAGGCTATCTGGAGGAGGTGGAGATGAGAAGACTATGGTCTCTGATGGAAGCCCGGCTTCATATCAGTGTGCTGGAGTTACAAACCATTTGTCTGGTGCGGAAGACTTTTCTGCTGTACCTTCAGAGGAGTCTAGTGCATGTTCTTCCAAACAACCACACAGCCATGTGGTATGGCATCAATCAAAGCAGAGTAGGGTTCTGGGTTGTAGATGTGAAGAAGCTCTGCACCTCTGGAGTCGATTGGAGTCTTGGCGAGGTCTTTGAATTCTATGGTGGATGAGCTAAGCAGGTGGCATCTGGCAGATCAGAAATACCATCTAAATCCAAAGCCGATGCAGGGGGTCTTCAAGCAGTGAGGAGAGCTCTGACTCATGCCTCAAAATACCATAAAAATTTAACAAGACCTGCAGGTCAGGTAACTCGAATAATCTTTTCAACCTAACTGTGAGGTACTTGACCCATAAACTGTGTGATCCTAGGCGAATATTTATTTTATGGAGCTGGCTTTTTCCTTTATAGTCAGATATAAGTACATCTTCAAATATACCTTCAAATATACGAGCACAGCATTTCTGCTTTGCATTGTTTTGGTATGCCTAACGTATGCCCATGTATAATAAGTATCAAGCCCACTTTTAGAGTACACATGATTCTAGACCTGCCTCTTAGTTCACTAATAGCATTGTCGTCAGGGCAGAGGCAGGAATATTTCCCAGTTCATATATAAAAACTCACTTTTAATAACTATATTTCTAAAACATGATGTGGTAGTGCCCCGTCATATACAGACAGCTTGTTTTCCATTGAAATGTCCACACACTTTCCCACTAACATGCAGTTTTCCTGATCAAACTATATAGCGTACAAACAATGTTTGGAAATTAGGTTTCAACAAAAATATTTATCATTTGCACAACGACGAGCAAAGTGTTCTATTTTGTTTTCATCCTATAAAAGTCTTTTTCTCACTACACTGCAATGCAAAAATGTGCCTTCATAACTTCTGAAATATATTTTGAAATGTGTGTACAGTTCCCTTGTTAGCTATTACAATGGTGTGTTGGGGAAAAAAGCCTGATATCCTACTGCCTTTTATTTCATACGCTTTGCACAGCATGATTGCCACAGAGTTCACACAGACAAAGAAAAGCAAAAGTAGGAAGACAAACTGACTTTTAACCTGCGTCTCTGAATGCAGAGCAAATGTGAAGTGCTAAAAACAAAACTTAAAGGCATCTTTAGTGCTCATTCACTTTGTGAGTGAAAAGAAAAACTGTTATTTTTTCAGGTCATCTGAACAGGCGAGGAGGCCCTAAAATTAGCTCCCCCTGATGAAATATGACTCGCCATCGTGAGTGGGTGAGGAGGTTTCTCCACTCACTTGGCTATATCTTTTCACAACTGTTGAGGTTTTGTGTACTGGAGTTTCTGTGAGAACGCTCAGTGGGAGATGCATTCTGGCTTGAATGGAACAGAAGACCTGTGTATGCCTCCTACCTCTGCCGACCAAAGTTTTGAAAATGATCTGGAGCAACCAGGCCCAAGTCATCCTATTGCCTCTAGATTTGAGCAGAAAAGTGTGGTACCCGGAACTTCTGGCCAAGTGCTTCTGTCTTTCGATCAAGTTTTGACTTATAAGAGGCTCTTATGTTGCAGCAGCAGAACCTGCGTAATCTGTACTTTGAGCTTTTACATTGATCATAACAACTAATACCATGTGGCTCACTAGCTCTTTATGGGGTTCTCCAGAGTAAAGAAAGGAAAGGCTATGCAAAAGAGGACCGTGTTGAGGTGGATTGTCCCAAAATCACCCTCCTTGCAAAGCAGACTCCCTACCCTCCACACGACGGAAATGGGGAGAAATTAAATCAACCCAGTGCTAATGGCCCGGTTGTCTTTCACTGCACCGACCCTCAAAGAGATGTTGGGGGAAGATATTCATTCTTTCAACACCAGGATCACTGATACAGAGCTAGTTCTTGCACCTCTCATCCGCCCTGGAAAAGGTAGTAATGTCAACTGTCATTTCGACCTGGCAAAATAAACCTCTTGCAGGCCTACACCTTCCTTTTTCAATCAAATAAGGCACCCCTAAAGTAGCCCCTAAAGGCTCCCAGGGCAGGGTGCATTGTGTTTGAAAAGAAGCTTGCGTGTGCTTAAGTTTTACATGTCCTGGCAGTGAAAAAATCCTAAAGTTGTTTTTCACTATTGTAAGGCCTATCTCACCTATTGGCTAATGTTGGTTACCCTATTACATTTAATAGATGATAACTTTAGATTGGGAATAGGTAGAAATATACTGTGGGGTAGAAGAGGGAATCCCCTCTAAACAAAGTCTGGCAGCAGGTATCAATATTGGACATCCAGAGCCACTCTTCAGAACACTCCTAGACCTATGGACATTACCGAAGAAGGACTGCCTTGCTGCCAAAGGACTACCGTGCTGCTTGAGGACTGATTTGCTGTCTGAGAAGGAAGACTTGATCTGCTTATCTTCACACAAGCCTCTGCCTCCTGTGATGACCGCACATGCAAATCCCCAGTGACCCAGCTGTCTCACTAAAGTCACTGTCCGTGATGGCTGGCAATGCTAAAGCCTCACTTCACGCTACATCAGTAACAGCCCACAGGGTCCGTCACCAAAAAGCTACAGCAACAACTGTCGATGAGGTCCAACCGGGTCTTTGTGCTAGCGATGATCACTTACGACACCTGTCCTGCTCTCTGCACTTTAGCGACAACTATCTGTGATGCTTTACCTGCTCTTCGCATCCTCCTCTTCCTCAGCGGCATTTCCTTGGTCCCTGTATCTGACCCGTACCTCATCGCGGTCAATGTAATGACAGCGAGTGATGATCTGTGCTTTTAGGAGCTATTTTCACTAGAATCTTTAAAATGTAATATCTCAAGTTCTACTTATTCGATTTTTGTCATTCTGGTATCATTTATTTATTAGAATGTACTCCATGTTTCTAGATCGGTTTGGGAATTTTATTTTGTCAAGCTTTTGCTTTATTACTATTTGTGTGCTGCATAAATACTTAACAGGTTGCCTTTAAGTTAAGCCCAACTGCTTTTGTGCCAAGCTACCTGAGGGTTAAACACATGTTAATTATTTTCCGGATTGTCGTTGTTGCCTGAGTGGGCCTGCCAACCCCCTCATCCAACAACTCATTTTATTATAGTATGCTTGGTTAACTATAGTTGTTCTGGAACATATTCGATTGTGTAAATAGATAGTGGGATGATTTAAAGTGAGGAAAAAAAGGAATGTGGTGATGTTTACAGGATAATAGATCTAGGTTTCTTACCTGCTGTCACATTTTATTTCATGTATTTGTGTTCTTACCGTCTGCCTTTTGCTAGTAGTGTTTCGTGAGTTCTTGAAGTATCACTTTACGCACCAATGGAAATTGTGCAAATGTGCATTAATCTGATGACTACACTTTTCTCCCCTTCCCACGTAACGATGATTATTGTAGTGCTACGCTCTTCATTTCAGTTTTTTCTTGACACAGCTAATTCCAGTTATTCGCATTACCCAACATATGGTACTTAATTTGCCATCCTCTGAAGGATTGAAGGCAGAGTCTGCCTTGACAGGAGTCGAATTAATGACCTCCAGGACACGCATGCTCAGATCTCTCACCCGTCCTACCTCCTAACATGACTCGAAATTAGAGTTACTGACAATATTACCCAACATAAAGTGAAGGAAGACATATGCAAAAACCTGGCACTTTGAATTCCTGTGATGCAGTCTGCATAAAGAATTCAACCTCAAGTGTGAATTGACTTATGCACTAACACGCAGTATAGATAACGGCAGAAATGCATACCGTACATAATGCCAAGATACTTGGTAACTGTACGCTATAAAATGTCGGTGTATGATTAAAACCTTGAACTCTTTTTTTATTTTGGATTTGTTCGAAAAGCCCTTGTGAATAGTGCAGTCCTCACCCCCAAATTAAATCTCTCGCGCGGAGCTCCTGGTCTGTCAGCGTGTTCTAATGTTTAGCTTCGGTACCTAAACTAGCCTGAGGTATCCATGGTAACGGCGTGGCCAACAAGCTTTATTCTGGGCTTTCTACCCACACAGGTCAGGACGTGGCTCCCAGAAGCAGACTCATTTTACCAAGTCTTTAGGATTGGCCCTCCTTAACAGGAAACATGAGCACTTTGAACATTGAAATATTTCAGAAGTTTAAAAGCGTCTCCATGCTTTAGCCTCTAAGGGCACTTGCTTCAAATGTTTACCGTTAACATTTTACTCACTGTGCCTGCCACATTTAATAATAGTCTCTGAAATTGTTTGCGAGGGACATAAAAATATAATTAGACGCCAAAAAGCAAACTCATTTTACAATGCGCTGCTAAACATGACATGCAATGAGGGTTTAGTGCAATTTCCAATTCTGTTACTTTTTATTCTCCAACAGCTACCATGTTTCTGCGAAGTTGCCCGTATCAATTTTCTTGTTTCCTTCAGCACAAAGGCAGGGCTGACTTCCGTTTCTGTGACTGACAAACAGATTGTAATTAGTGGCTCCCAGATTCATTTCAAATGATGATGGCTCCCAGCTCAAGGATTGAAGTTTGCTCTTAAATGCTGCATCGGTTGTAATGTAATGTAATGGTGTCTTGTAAAGCGCATGTATCACCCCGCCATGGGGTATCTCAGCGCTGTAGACCGCTGGGGAACCCGTCCTGGCTTTCCCTGTGAGATGGTCCCTGCTGGGTATCTCCAAGGTGAAACCAGGCATCCCCGGCGTATGTGGGGGGGCCGTTGTGGAGATAAGACAAGCTAATGCCCAGAGTTCCCGAGTGTGATCCCTGGTTAGAGTAGGCACTGAGGCGAGAATTATCGAGTCCGCTGACCTTGGTCCACGACCCTGCCGCGTCGGGAATTGAACCCTGGTCCCAGGCCGTCCTCTGCTTCCGGGTCTGCCGCCTCTAACCAGTGAGCCACACCACTCCACTCTTATCGTTTGCGGCTCCTTGCAGTTTAATCATGTGCTTGCGAAAGCGAAGCAGATTTTGCTTTACCCATTTTGTAGACAAGCCAGTGTTCCAGAATATTTTCAAATCCATGCTCAGTTTTCGTCTTTTTTACATGTATGTGAACCCAACCTCGTCTTTCTTCCAAGACCAATGTTTGCTACAGCATGGTACTTTCAACAGTAGTGTGCCCCTTACCACAGTGCTTATTTTGTGCCTGTGGTTGTAGGTGGTGGACACTGCCGCTCATTGTTGGGGCCGAGGACTTATAATTGTTCCCAGACCAGTGCTTAATTTGAGCTGGTGGTTTCTGGTGCTCAGCAGGAAGGTGGTTATATATGACTTCACTCTGTCATTTCCAGGGCGGTACAAAGACAACATGGCACCACATTATGCAACCTGATTTATGGTAGGCACAGGGAAATTAAGGGATTTGGCCAGAATCACAGGATAATGAGCCAACGCCAAGACTCAAACCTAGTTCCCCAGCTATGTGATCTGCAGCTCTGGTCAATACGCCACATCCTCTACCCACTTTCATGGTTAGTAGTTGGCTCTGTTTTAGACCGCGTAAACAGGAGAAATGGGCTGGTGCAAGCTGCCTCCATACGAGTTAGCCACTGTTCCCAGAGAGGTTGTAAATCTGAGGTCCTGATTATGGTACTCACAGTTATAGTGACTGGAAAAAGGACTGGTGCTATACTGAATACTAGCCAAACTTAACCTGACTTAAAAAAATCCCCCTATTACTCATGAAAGAGACAGCGGGAATGGTGGGTGCTGGATTTTTTTTACAACAAAAAGAGTTGGGGGGGAAAAAGAGGTAAAGGCTAAGTTTATCCTCCCTATAGATATGTTTATCACAAAAATCGAAAGATTCGAAAAAAAAAGCTGCCATGTGGATGGTGTGTGAGATACAGCACTTTTCCATTGTGATCGTTCAGTAGGAAAAAACATTTTTTCTTAGAGACTTCCTCACCCACCAGGGTTGCCCCTTGGTGGAATGCTTCATCATTGGGGTTCATCCCAATTCTCTGCAGATTGAGGCATGCTACGACTTAACGGTTACGCAGGAGCACTTATCGATGAAGTTAAATGATAAAGATAGTGAGGTGAGACGGAGTGGAAGAATAAGTTAAAAATACCTGACTAGTAGGACAATTCTTTTATTCCTGCCCCTAATCGGTAAGGTTAAAATCAGGGATGTGACTGAAGGCGTGGACTGTAATGAGTCCGTTCTCTTCAGAAATGATCAGTCAACATGTTTCGAGCCTCTTCCTCTATTGGCTATGCTTCGAGTCCTATAGGAAATCTACTCCCAATGGCACCACTCCTCAAGATCCTCTAATGGTTTCCAGGGAATCGATTAGGCAAGTAAGCCGAGGACGGCATTGACAGAGGTTTGACTACATGCCCCTCCTCCCTGGCAAAGACCATGATGCAATAGTACAGCGCCAGAAAAATACGGAACAGCACCATAGTTACTGTATGTATATTAGGGGCATGCACATGGCATGCTATCCACTGTTTCCTCATTAGAGGATCTTGAGGAGTGGTACCATTGGGATTAGATTCCCTATAGGTCCTGAAGAAGTACCAATAGGGGAAGAGGCTCGAAACATGTTAACCAATCGTTTCTGAAGAGAGCTGACTCATTACAGTCCACGTCTTCAGTCACAACCCCTGATTTTAACCTTTTTCGACAGAAATAAAATAATTGTCCTACTAGTCAGGTATTTTTAACGTATTCTTCCACTCCCTCCCACCTCACTATCTTTATCATTTAACTACATCGATAAGTGTTCCTGCATAACCGTTAAGTCGTAGCATGCTTCATTCCGTAGAGGATTGGTATGAACCCCAATGATGAAGCATGCCACCAAGGGGTAACCCTGGTGGTTGAGGGGTCTCTAGGGAAAAAGTGTTTTTCCTACTGAACGATCACAGTGGAAATTTGCTGTATCTCACACATCATCCCCTGGGCAGGTTTATTTAGAATCTTTCGAGTTTTGTGATAAATGCTGGATTTTATAGACATTACTTGAAAGGGTAGCAGTGTACATACAGATAAAATAGAAGGCAGCGGACTAGTAAGGTATTTGTGCTTAGGTTTGGTGTGCTATCAGGCATGAGTAAAAAAGTAATGCAATGCAAAGACCCTCCTAGCAAAGATGATGTGGGCAATGTGTGGTCTTTTACAATGCATTTGTGGTAAAATGTGGAGTTGAATGTTGCTTAAGAAAACAGTAGTGATTGCCATGGGGATGCCATACTGACAAACGATCACAGCACATACACCAACCACAGAGGACAGCGTCATCCAAAAAAAAATATGCAGAAGAGATAATGAAAGAACATGGAAAACCGAGAAATGCCAGGTATATGAGTGTACTTTAGGGATAGGGAAAAAGGAACATAATGAATTCCAAATGCACGACGGAGCTCCAGGTCTATTTAAAAAGTGTGAGTTCTTAAAGTTACAGATTTTAGAAAACTTCTCCACAGACGGCTCACTTTTAGAATCTCATTAGGTAGCAGATTTAATCAGGAGTATTAGACAAGCAGTACTTCGTACCCCCAACAGGTTGCAAAATGTGGTGCCATGTTGTCTTTGTACCGCACTAGAAATGACAGAGTGAAGTCCTATACAACCACCTTCCTGCTGTTGTCAGTTCCTTTCTTTATGCACCTGTTGACAATGATCCGAAGCTCTACTTCTACCTTTTTTCATTCTTACGGCAACTTCAAAACTTGTAGTCAGTGTTGCTAAGGTACGCACATGCTCAGCATACAAGTTCTTGCCAGTGGTGCTGAGACCCTCACAGCTTGTCTAGCTCATACCAAACATAGTAGACAGGATATAAGTATGTAATCCATGCGGTCCTGGATACTACTGATTATTGTGGCAGGGTAGTTTGCTCCAGTGACCTGTTCTGGAAGGATGCATAAATGTTGTGGCTGGATTTTCTAGTTGTGTAGTCATCCCATATGGATATGCCTTTTGATGGGTTCAGTTTTTTTGGGGAACCAGCAGAGTCTGTCCAAAATAATGTAAGGAGAGTTGAGCTACACCGTGCTTTTTAGGGTTATTAATGCCAGCGGAATAAATTCCCCTATTTAGGAAATTCTGAGGTCATTCCAGAGGGCAGGACTGTAGATAGTGTCAGTCCTACCAACCAGTAGTACAGCAAACCGCTCAGTTCTTAGAGGCTGTAGTTATGGCACTAGCAGTGACTGCACAGGACAACAGGGTCTACAGTCCTCCAATCCTCTGTTTCTGCTGCCGCAGCTGCTAACCTATTTTAGTATGTTCCCCACAGTTCATGCCAGGCTGCTCAAAGGCAATATACATCACTTCCTCCCCAGCTGGAGTATCCATCACGTCAGTTAGATGGGTTTTACAGATCATCCGAATGAGCTACGCCCTACTTTTTATTTAATCCATGTCCCTACTTCCTCCCATACCAGAATGAATTTCGAAGGAGCACTTGAAAATCATGAGGCAGCAGGTAAATAAATCTTTTACTCTTCAAAGGTGCCAGCCAACGAGTATTCTACTTGGAGAAAGATGAAGGATGCTGTTCACGCTATTTCTTTGTATCGAAGAAGAATAGGGGCCTCAGACCAATCCTGGACCTTCGCCCTTTGGCTTCTTTTCTCCACAGGAAAAAAATAAAAATGCTCATTCAGGTTCAGATTCTGTCTGTCATAGAACCAGGAAACAGGATTGTGCTTGAATTTGCAGGATGTGTATTTTTATATACCCATTCTGAAGTTCCCCAGATATTATGTGCAGTCCAAGGTGGGCCAGGTAAACTTTCAATTCACTTTGGCCTTACTGTAGCCCCTTGGGTTTTCATGAAAGTGATGGTGGTGGTCGCAGCTCATTTTCAGAGGTGGGAAGTACATGTCTTCCAGCCCCTTGATGACTGGCTCCGTAAGGCGGGCTTGATCCATTTGCTGATCACCTCAGTACGTCAGCTAACCTCTTAATATCCGGGAGCATCATTATTAAATGAGGTGGAAGCCCACCCGAACCATGCACCAAGACTGCTATTCACTGGGGCAATTTCGGTCTCTCTGGCAATGTAGGCCTTCCTTCCAGCACAGCGAGTCCAGGATATTCATGATTTCATCCGGATGTTTCACAATCCTCTCTAAGTCTGTGGGAATGGCCCTAATAATGCTTCATGGCCTTTGACCTCATGCATATTCCTTTTCCACAATGCCAGGTGGCACAAGCAAGCTCTGCATCTGCTCTGCTGTGACTCCATTCTGATCACTTCCTTCCCCACCCTGAGCTCACTGTGTGACAGACACATTGCGGCTGGGCTGTGGGGGAGCTGGGTCACCTGTGGGAAGCAAAGATCAAATGCCTCTGTTCTCTTGTAGAAAGCCTGCTCCATATCATCCTTCGGGAGCTTCAGGTGATCCACTTGGCTATCAAAGCCTTCCTGCTGTCCCTCAAGGTGAAGCTGGTGCAGGTTCACACAGACGGCTAGACCAACTTGTAGGGCTACAACAAGCAGGGCAGGTTCGGGTCCTGGGCTCTGTACCAAGATGCATTACACCTGTGGAGGTTTTTGGAGCCATGGAACATCTTCCTGGTCACCAATCACTTGACATTTCCCTGGATGATAGAGCGGACAACCTGAGCAGTGCAGCATCTGCAATTTTGTATGCTGGGGTTAATGCCGAAGCCCTCTTTAGGAGACAGAATCTGGCTAGAATGGAGCAGAGGAAACCCTCTAGCCCTTCCCACTGATACCTCTTCTGCCTCTGGTCCAGAAGAAGATCAGGAATGACTGGGCCAAATTTACTCCAGACTGGGCAAGGGGAGTGTAGTAGCTAGAGCTTCTGAGCCTAAGCATTTGCTGTCTGGTCAGATTCCTACTTCAGGAGAACCTCCTGTTTTAGCAGTAGGGCAGGGTCTTGCACCCGAATACCTATATTTTACATCTCTGTACAAGATGTATGAAAGTAGTTAAAACATTGGATTTTCCAACCCAAGTGGTGGATGTTATCCCTGCCTCCTGGTGCCCTTCCACGAACTCTGTCTGCACTGGGTGCTAGGAAAAATGTGTTGTAAAGTGTGGTGCCCAAGACACCTACCACTTAGCACCTACCACTTACATGCCAAACGTTGTTATTCTTTTGTTTCTTCTTTCCTTAGCAGTTGGCACAATAAATGGTTACTTTTCAGTACTTTCCTTTTCTCTGTGGTTGCCTGACCAACTGTCTTGGATTAAGTCACTGGTTGTGATGCTTTTTTCAATTTTTTACTTTTTAATCTTTTTATTGCTATTGTTCACAGATTTGAACAAAGATTTCAAAGTGGACAATATATCCCATATTTCCAATCTATTTAGCATGATCCTACTCATAATTTTACTGGTAGAGTCTAATAAGGAGATCGGACGGTAATTACACGCTTCTGATTTTAATCCTTTTTTAAAAAGAGGAATTATTAGCGACTGACCCCACGACAACGGAAACTGTCCTTCTGCCGCCATGTTAAAAATCCATGCTAATATAGGGGCCAATAGATTAATTTCTGCTTTATAGAAGTCCCCCGGAACCCCGTTGGGGCCGGGGGCTTTGCCTCCTTTGCTATTAGTTAATCCCTCGTATACCTAATCTATACTTATTAGCAAGGGTAATGACAACCACATACAGTCATTACAGCTAATTGTATCTAAAACCAACCTATCTGGGTTAAAAATATTTGTGAAATGTTCGGTCCATGAATTGCAGTCGACATACGAAGTTAATTCTGGCACACTATCGTTCTTTAAAAAGGGGCTATTTATGGTCTCCCAAAATAGTTTACCATTGTTTGTTTCAGCTGCAAGGTTAAGTTTATTCCAAGCCTCCTCTTGGAGGTCTCTTTTCTTATTTCCTAAAGCTAGTTTATAGTTATATCGTGAAGTTTTAATGGTCATATTGTTTCGGGGTTTGGTGCACAGGGCTTGTTTTAATTCGCATAATGCCAATGTACAACCTTTATCAAACCACCCTGAACATACTACCTTAGATCCGCTATTTCTTTTGGTAAATAGGCCTTCTATGGTTTCATTTATTTTAAGAAAACTAGTGAGCAAGATATTAGGATTAACATTATCGCTAAGGCCTTACCACCTCCTTTTGCATTTTCTGGGGATCAATGCCAGCCCATTTGATCCTCATGCCATTAGTTCTTGTGGCGGCAATGCTATTAATGCGGTTATTATTAGTGGATTGTTTATTTCCCCAGCACAGTAGCGATATAGATATACTATTGTGATCACTTGTTCTTTGCTCCGTAATCCACAAATTGGAGTAATCAGTATTACAAGAGATCAGTATATGGTCAATGTTGGTATTGGCATTCCTGCCAGTAAAGATTGGGCAGATAATGTTTTCCTTATTTTTGGTACAACTAGGTAATTCCAAATCCAACTTTACAATCAGATTATTTAGGGTTGTGCCATAACCGCAATGGGGAAAATGTAAGTGATAACATCATCATCAGCGCCAGCTTCCTTCCTGAAATCACACGACTTACTCGGGGCCAGTGGGCAGAATTTGATGTTAAAATCACCTACCCAGAGGATGATGGCCTGTTTACGTGATGACGCCTGAGCCTTTTTAATTTCACGCCCAAGTGGGTGTAAAATATTACCTCTACTATTGTCGAAAATATTATTATAATAATTGATAAGCATTAGATATTTACCCTTAATAAATTCTATTTGCAACACCTGGTTGTATATGTCCACTGGGGCACAACTTTTAATCTTGCACCTTACTAATTTGTTTGATATCAAAACTAAAAGGCCACCCTTTGCTCTGCCGGCTGCTGAATTAGCAGCGCTTAGCCAGTGAGAAGTATATCCCTATTATAAATGGACCACATATATGGAAACATTCTGCGCTGGCATATTGGGAACATCCATAGCATATGGTGCACCCATTACAAAATGGTAGCCCTGGCCAGTGGCGCAAATTGCTTACATATGGTGGCATCCAAAGCACATATATTTTTTTGATGGGTTCTACTCCTTGGGCGAGTCGGGTTTTATTAGCTTGACACACAATGAAAGGATTTGAACGTTTAATGAGTGCCATTTCAGAGGCCATGATCTTTTGGCAAATGTATGTGAAAACTGTGCTTTAAAATGCACTATATGACCATATTCTTTAAAAAAAACATTTCCGGGTCGAACCCCCTCGCCTGCTAGTTTTTCGTTTCACCCGCTCACTAATAATTCACAAACAAATAAATATAAAAAATATAGATGCTCGGTGCTTTTCTAAATTTTCTGTATTTCTAAAAGACATAACAAATGCTAGAATTCAACATATTACTTTTTTTTTTTGCCCCGAGTGCATCCTCCATTTTGGTTGACATGCTATTGCTTTAGTTGAAGTCACCAGTGTACCACTGGTTGCTGTACTTGCGCACCTCCCACAAATCAAGCTAACCATAACAACTTAATTTTTTGCCACCAGTTTCAAATATGTTCACATTTATTGATCAATTTTTAAATGTTCAATTAATAATGTTGCTTTTTATGTGTGTACACTTTCTTAACTTAGGTGTTGTTGACCCCAAGGGGACTGCAAACCACAGGTTAAGAACTGCTGATCAATGCCATTAGCATTTGTCGTGCCTGCATGATGTGACTGTATTAGTGACCCAAATTTACACATTTCTACTTGTATAACTGGGTGATGTTTTGCAAAATGGGCTAGGATTGCTTGATTTCTCAGTACTATGGAGTATCCAGAAAATTAAAATATGCTCCACTTTGCACCAAGCCAGTGAACACCCAACCCTCCGTAGAATAGCTCCCTGGTCACTTCCAACTAAGTATCTATCCATTCATATAATCTTTTCACCCTTCCATTCACCCCCTGTTATCTAACATTCAACTTTTGCATTATGTCGTCCATTCATTCTTTCATCCGTCATTCAGTCTATCTATCCATCCACTCTTCCTTCCATACACCCACCTTGCAATCTGTGCCATCATTCATTCATTATTTCCCCCCCCCTCATCCATTTATTCCTTTACTCTGTCATATTTCTACCTGTCCACCCCTTCACTCTACCCTCCTTTCACCTGTCCATCCATCCATTCACCCTTCCATCCCTTTACTCTACCATCCTTTCCATCCACCTATCCATCCACTCATTCTTTCAGCCACGTATGCTTTCCCCACACATCAATGTACTCATCCACCCACTCATTTATGCACCCACTCATTTATGCACCCACTCATCCATCCTCCCACTCATCCATCCTCCCTTTGACCCCTTCTTTCATTGAATATTCCTTTCTTCTTTCCCTTTTCCATTTACTCATCTTTCATCTTCCTTGCTCATGCTTGCTCTTCTGTTGACGCTGTGTACATTTCTTGCGTTAATTATGAGCTTTTGTCTGCCGAGGTGCAGACAGCGGAGGCCCATAAGGAACCTCACTCTCGCTGCAGCTGCTAAAGTGGGAGTTGAGGGATTCACGACCTTCTGTCCTAGTGCTTCTGTCGTAGTCCTTGTACACCTTCTTTCTCATTGTCAGCTTTCCAGGACTACACACCCCAGAATGCAAAGAAGTGAGACCTAACAGGGGAGCCTTCTTTGAGAATAGCACCTAACATAAAATAACCCTGTATGATAGCTAGTACCCCTATATTTTACATGGGGGGTCGTGTGCACACTGGATAGCACCCACTGTAACCGTGCTTGTTCCCTAAGGAACTAAATCAATTGATTATAACAGTAAAGGTGCACCACAACATTAACATATGATTTACAATTTCAATCAGTCACAAAAACATGAAGTTCGTAAGATTGGTTTCCTTTATTTAAAAAAACAAAACAGGTGAAGCACCATACAGCCGACGCGTTTTGTCCCAACTAGGGACTTCTTCGAGTCTGTTAAATACAAACACATAAACAAACATATATAAGACACCTTTAAAAAACACTTGTATACAAGTATATGTACAAAACAATATATACACAAAAGTATATACATTTTAAAAAACAATTAGAAAGTTAAGCGCGACACAACAGTGCGATTTCTTCTTTTACAATTACAGTTGTGTGTGTCTTAATGACCTTTCTACACACATGTACAACCGTTAGCAGAGAGACAGACAGCATAAATGAGAGAAAACATATACAGAAAGATATAACACCTTATCAACATCTCAATGCACTAGCTTACTAAATTAAAACCGAGGACTGGTTTGTACTTAAATACAATGGTTCATGTGACAACCCTCATGTGAATCCAAGTTTTAGAAATATCCAAATTAATTTTCTATGAATGCCATGCTTCAAAGCTTAAAACGAAGTAATATGCAAACAACGTTCCACTAGATAAAGAGATCGAATATGCACTGAATTAATAAAACGTGTTTACCTTTAAGTGTACAAGCGGTGCAGCTAGATTGCCGATAACTATCCTATATGGCTTTCTTCCCTACTTCTGCAACCGTCCAAACCCCATAATGCCTGGTTGAAATTATATCTTTAAAAATGAATGTTTCAGTTTAGGATTGACTCTTTGCCGTACTTTCTGATGCCAAAAATCCTAAACATGATATTGATGTAAGACCCCTTGATGCTTTCTCTCCGCCAAATGTGTTTGTTATAGCTTCAACGTGTAATTTTCTATTTAGTCCACGTGGAACTCGTGTGATGTGCACATAAAGCAAATATATTTCGGTTCAGTAATGGATCGGACATGAGCTTGTTTTTGTGTTTTTTTTGTCTGTGGTGATTTGTGGCTGTTCCCATTGTAGTTGCCTTATTTATTCACATTGAAACGACAAAGTGTTCACAATTTACTTTCCCATCGTCATCGCAGATTGCATGAATGTCCCTGCTCTAAAATTTGCACTAACTAGGTCCTGACTTCACCTATATCTGCAGGTGGCAGTGTCCAAATGCACTCATCGAACGCTGCTATCCCAATCCCACTCCCAAATGCTCAATTTGATAGGCAAAATTTGCGTTTGAAATTATGACGATTTAAGCATTTATATAATTTCGTATCATTGATTTGTATGAAATGAAGTTGAGCTTAGGGGCACCAAAAGACACATTACAAATCTAAACATCCATAAAATCATCACCGCTGGAATGATCATGTTCATACTTTTTCCAGTGGACAAAAAAGGTACATGTGCAAAAGCACATCTGTGTCACATTTACACACGCAGAAGGTGTCATTTAGGCTTTATACGTCAGGAAATCTATGGCAGATAGTTTTATTGGACTACACGTCGAATCCACGGTGAATCGTCAAAAAGCCAACAATTAGGGTAAATCATAGGAAGATGGAAAGTAACGCCAAGGAAGGAATTATGACTTTGAGTTTTGACTTTGTGAATATTGCTTAAGTTAGTAAATCTAAGATGTTATCTGTAAAATTGACAACTGTTGTCTCAAGGTTCTGAGGGGTTCAGATTTATTTTGTTGTAATTTATTGCAATTGACTTAATGAATTAATAGATTTGGGGCCACTGTTTAGGGCCTTTATAAGTTGTTTGTCAAAAAATCATGTGAATCCTACTTGAAGAATAAATCCCTTGTATTCACCATTGCCTGTTATTTCGTTTTTACCCAAGCCTCCAAGGGTGTATTGGGTTACCCAATTTCATTAGCATGAAGTTAAACTGACGGAATTTACTGTAAAATAACTTTGGTCATATGTGCTCTTACAGTCTTGACATTTTATTTAAATACAAAGGACGGACATATTACATTTCCTGATGATCTGTTTCTCATTTTATTAATTTAAGTAATGTTGTTAACATTTATTATAGTATCATAGCCAGATGCCGAGGACAAAATCTGTTGTTAAAGACCCTGAAGCAGCGAGGGGCTGTAATGATGTAGAGAGCCTTTAACAACCAGTATGGCTCAAGGTAGAAGGTCAATAGATGAGATAAAGTACCCACTGTCATACATTGAAAGGGCATTGTATGCCACTGAGGAGATCTGCAACTATATAGAAGAACGGCTGAGTTCCTTTATGAGGACTTTGAAATCCGGGATGACTTGCATTATCCTTTTAATGGATGAGAGAGAGTATTTTATTCATCATAATACATGGCATCATCAATACTCTTCTCATAAAAATCTTAAATCATTGAAGTCTTGCCCTTATGTGAAAGTGATAGTATGTTTTTACACATGAACAATAAAAGTAGAATCTGTGGTGCCAAATGAAACACACAAAAGAACAGTAATTTGTCGCAAAATGTATGTCAGTTTAATGAAATATATAAAAATGCTGTAGCTCAATGTGTATAAAAATGCAGGGAGTCCATATTTCCTGTAAGACCTGTAGTGTGAAAAAACATTGCACTTTAAATAACCCCTTTCTGCTTATCACTGTTCATTTTTAGAAAAACCCTGATCAGAAGAACAAAAAGCTAGTTCTCCTTTTGGTTTTTTAAACTTGAGCTGTAACTATGTTTTGTGACCTGCTTTTCACCGTGGATGCTCATTCTGGCAGCAGGCATTATGACCACAACTCAACTGTAATAACTTATATTTGGGCCCTGAGTCACTCCATCGAATTCATTCAAGCTCTCAACATTCCAGTGTCCTAATATTTTAAGTGTGCTATCAAATACACTGAGTTAAATGTGATAAATGTGATAGTATGATTTTTTTTTTTTATTCTCCTATTTTTTTTTTTAAAACATATGTTTATTGTCATTTTTTAAGACAGTTGTTACATTCACTTCTCATCAATGCTGTTCCTGTGGCATTAAGGAAAACATGTTTTATAAAGGAACGTCCACAAACAGATATTTGAAGGTCACATATTTGTTAGATCGCAGTTGTAGAGGTGTTTTGCAGTATTAAAGGTTAATATATAAATCTGCTTCAGCAACAACTACTATCTTGTACAATTACCATCTTGTACCATTTGCCACATCACTTCATATGTGCAACCTAAAACCCAAACAATGCATCATGTCAAATGGTATTGCCTATTTCTTTCAGGTCTCAGAGTTGTAAAGGCTATGTCTCGTGAATAAGAAAAGGGGGCACCACAGATGGCAATATATTTTAAACGAAAACTGGAAAAAAAAAACAACTAGAAGTTTCGTGAATCTTCTATGTCATTAAGAGGGAGAATAACGAAACAATTTAACAAGAGACAGCCGCCAGCTGTAGTGTTTCTAGATGGCACCGGTCAAATATCCCAATCTAATAGTTCTCTGATGCCCACTCCTGGAGTTCTGACTGCCCACAGAACTCAAACCTTGGTAAATGTTTTCACAATGTTAGGAGGGCCACCAAATTTCCTTGTAAATATTGAACTTTCCAATTCGAATAGCATGTGTCTGTAGTCACCCTTTGTTTTCAATTATTTTCCATATCTTGTTTTTCAATTAATTTCCAGATGTTAGTGTCTTTTCCATAAAGTACTTTTTATTAAGTATCCAATTCCATCACATTTAAAACAGACCCAGCCAACGAGTTTCATCCCTTATGGGGACTTCATCAGGAAATTTTTGGTTTATCCTACTTCTCTTGTTTAAATGTCTGGGCTGTTATGGAATTGGATACTTAATAAAAAGTACTTTATGGAAAATGACACCAACGTATGGAAATTAATTGAAAAAAAATATGTGGAAAGTAATTTAAATAAAGAGTGACTACAGATGCATGCAATTCCGATTGGAAAGATCAATATGAACAAGAAATTAGGTTGCTCTCCTAATATTGTGAAAGAATAACAAAACATTTAAGGAAAGGATCAGTGGGAGACTTTGAGTTGTTGAAACTTGTGGTAGGGTTCCCAACAGCAGGAGGTGGGGGTCGAGGGCATATCTGGGAATTTGAGCTCTCATCGAATAGGTGAAGGGGGGGCCTCAAGGCGCTCCAGAATGTCAGCTCTCTAGTCTGCTCTCTTCATCTTCCGTATCCCCGGAGGTATCACTTTCTTCTGCCTCATCCAGCCCTTCCACCCTGTCTGGAGTTCCCTGAAATACATACCCCTCTGGGTGTTCCCAAGCTTTCAGCACTTCTGAACACAACACTGCTGTTGTTGACACCGCACTCCTCTAGAGTCTCCGCGAATCAGGGCTCTCTATGTGACATCATTCATCCAAGTATCCTCTCCTGGTCCCACCACCGATTTCCAAGCCATTGCAATTCATCTCCTTGCTCGTACTAAAGCCAGGTCCAGGAACCGGTAGCCAACTCTGCATTTACATGGTATAAGGAACAATCCTGGTAGGCAAACCTCTATGCTGCATGTAAGGGATCAGTTCAGGGTTGCATTTAAAGCGCAGATCACTGCATTCCACATCGGTTGCAACTGGGTGAACCCCAAGTCATATGACAGAAATCTACATCTAATAGTTTACATCTGGAGCCGCCACATGAGTCACCCCCATAGATTACTTGCAGTCTATGGGGTGTCAAATATGTCCTTTGGACATAGTTAAATTAAGTATATTTTATTCTCATACATTTTGAAACCTTCTTAGAAAATGTGAAGATTCTGTTCCACTCCTAGTCCATAAATTATCATCTCAGAGCCTCTCTGCATTAATGCCTAGATACTAACAAGGGCTTACGGACCGTAGTGTTCAGTGATCTAGATAACCACCCCACCAGGTGCCGCACTGTACCCATAGATACAAACATCTAAAGGACCTCGTTTGATGTTAGTTCATCTCGTCAGGCGGCCCACAAATCTCCAAAGGTCCATATCAGTGTCTCATATGTTAGGAATTGAATTGCAGCTAGGCCATATTGTTTCACCAGTTCCTCCATTGGAAGTAGGGTCCCCTATTGGAAACAGTCACCTACTGTTAACAAGTCGGTCTCTGTCCAACTGAAACAGGTGAGTGGATTGCCATGGAGTAGACCCACTAGTGCCATGGCAGGTTCATAAAGGGGACTTCCCATTGTCCTAAAACATCCAGCACTGCAAGGCTGTTGCAAGTAACACCCCAGACTTGGGAGCCACTATTGCTGGGCAAAATAGCTTTGCCAGCAGCATGCTCTGATTTTAGGCCAATCCCACTGCTCCTAATTCTTCAAGCCTGGCCCCATCTAGTCATTGAGTGACGTACTGGAGCTGTGTCGCCAGGAAGTATGACTCAGAATCAGGCACCCCCGAACTCCCTTATCTGGTGGGCGTCGAAGGACCTCCAGCGAGACTGTCGGCCTCTATCCCAAATCAGTTCCCCTACCAATTAATCTAACTATCGGAACTAAGAGAGGGGTACTCCACGAGGGAGGTTAGTGAAGAAATATAGTAACCGAGGGAGCATCAGCATCTTCTACATAGATGGAGTGGGGGGTTAGTGAAGAAATATAGTAACCAATCCCACTGCTCCTAATTATTCGGGTCTGGCCCCATCTAGCCATTGAGTGACCCACTGGAGGTGTGCCGCCAGGAAGTACAACTCAATATCAGGCACCCCCTCATCAGGTGGGCGTCAAATGTAAATGTAAATTGATACTTGTATAGCGCACTACTCGCCCTCAACGTTCTCAAGGCGCTTGTACGAATACCGCTGTGGAACCCATCCTGGCTTTCCCTGTGGCTTTCCCTGTGAGGTGTCCACTCCTGGGCACCCTCAAGGTGGAGGCCAGGCATCCTTAGCATTGTGGGGGCCGTTGTGGAGATTAAGAAAGCTATTGCCCAGAGTTGCAGAGTGGGACTCCATGATTGGAAAAGGCACCGAGGCGAGAATTATCAGGTCTGTGGAATTTTGAGCCCAAGACCCGCCGAGGCGGGGAATTGAACCCTGGTCCCGGGCTAGACCTCTGCATCAGGGTCTGCCGCTCTAATCATTGAGCCACACTTCTCCAGCTCCAGCTAGACTTTGTTTGCCTCTATCCCAAATCAGTTTCTGTAGCAATAAATCTGTCAGAACCAAGAGAGGGGTACTCCACGAGGGAGGTTAGTGAAGAAATATAGTAACCGAGGGAGTATAACAATCTTATACATAGAGCTCCTGGCCATCTGCCAAGTAGAGTAGAAGGCCGTCTGCATACAGGGAGATATGTTCCTGACCCTCTACAACTACACCACTGCCCACCCCCTCCCATTGAAAGATCTCCACCAGCAACTTAATGGCTAAGGCATAAAGAAGGGGGGACAAGAGGCAACCCTGCCCTTTACCGCTAAAAACCTTGTATTGTGAGGAGATGGTAGTTCCTGTTTTGATGTGTTTGTACGGTGTAGAATAGAGCAAGTTGACCCAATTGATCCTGCACTCTCCCAATCTCATTTAGTGCATTACTTCAAATAGGAAATTCCACCGCACCGAATCAAAGCCCTTTTAAAAGTCTACTAACATCTTTCCAGATGCCATTTCCTTAATAGCGAACCTAATGTCTTGTATCATCCCTGGGCCTCCCAGCTCCTCTCGGGACATGCAAGGTAGTTCTCTCAGAGGAAGTCACTGTAAGAAGGCAGCCTATATGTCCAGTGATTTAGGCTCTGGGTGTTGATATAAAGTCTCGTAATATTCTCAGAACATAGCGTTAATGGCACCACTCCCTGATTTGACCTTTGTAATAGAGGGACTCTGGGCGGATGAGCCAAGCCAGCAACCGACCCGGCCGGCCCTCTTCATTGTGCACTCTAGCAATATAGTTTTTATAATCATGACAACATAGGCGTTCTAGGACCGCATGGTACTTTTCCTGAGTCTTCCAGAGGTGGAGTACCCCCATCTCATTTGGGCCCAGTGCATTGTCTAGTTTGTGTAACCTGTCATTCAGAGCCCACATTTCCCCATTCCATTAATTCTTTACTCCAACAGATTGACTCAGACAGTGCCCCTGAACTACTACTTTACAATTCACCCAATCGACCAACACCATGGAGGGAGAACCCTTTTAAGGTCAAACTGCTCAGCAATCTTTTCCCCCAGGGAGTCCTGGAAGCAAGCATCCTCCAGGGACAGTGGGTTCAGTCGCCATGTTTGGATTTCCGGGCAGTCCTCCACTAGCCAAAAGCCCACTAGTAAAGGACTGTGATCTGAGAGGGTGTGCCCCAGGCACTCTGAGTGTATCACGCATTGACTAAGTCTATTTGAGCACCCAAATTTGTCCTATCGGATGGGGAGTCAGTGGATATGAGAATAGTAGGAGTAATCCTGCGTCATGCCATGTTGAGTTCTCCAGGGGTCAAACAGTTTCACCAATCTAACCAATCCCGGAAGCCCTTTGCAGTCTTGTGTGCTGGCACCTCAGGCAACGGAGAAGTGGAGCAGTTAGGAGGACAACTGCCACACAGTTAAAGTCTCCATCTACCAAAAGCTCATCTGCTGTTAACGGTTGCAGAGTGGCAGAGAGTGAGTGATAGAAAGCCACCTGTTCTTGATTCGGGGCATAGATGGTCCCCATAATGATGTTTCTGCCTCATATCCTGTCCTGGGTGAAGACATACTGACCCTCAATGGTGGAATGTATGAGTTTGAAGGGTGTCCCTGCTCTAATCCAAGTCAACGCCCCCCTAGACATAAGCAAAGTAGGAGAGAGCATACAACTGGCCATGCCATCTCACCCTCAAGCATTCCACCTCTCTCCCGACAAGCTCAATTTCCTGTACCATAGCAAATAGTGTCAAGTCAAAAGTAATTTCCTTTTGGACCACTGGTCGTTCATTAGCTCCAGACATGGTCACTCACACAGCAAACATTCATAAGCCCAATCCTGAATGAGCAGAATGCTACACGGTTAACTAAATATCACACGTTTTTAAATAAAAAATCCTTATATTAAATATCATGACAATTTTTCAAAGGATTAAAATTAATTCAATAAATGAGGACTAGATATATATTTACTTTGCAAATGAGTAACCAATGCACACAATTAATAATTTAGAAAGAGAGAAAACATGCAAGACAATGACACCTGTCTTTGATTTGGGCTAGTTTGTAGGAATCAATCACAACAACCCATGATAACAAACAATTTATTTTCTAATGTGTTCATCAGATTTGGCACAACAAATGCCTCTGGGAGTTTCAGTGGATAATATAATTGACAAACACCTTCTTCAAGACAAAGATTATAAGTTTCCCTCATAGGAGTATTAAAAGGTTACAAATACTGCATAAAAGACATAAAAAACATGTAAAAACATATGGATATGCAAGCAATATCAAGAGACATCAATTGTCAAATACATTTAAAACGTCTAATGTACGGAAGTCATAAAATTTAACCACCATATAGATGGAAAAAAACGTTTCAAATTTTTATATAAATAGAACTACACAAGACTTGGGGTTCACTAATTCAAACCTCATACTCCAGTGTCGTTCTTCCAACCCATTCTACAATGATCATTACTTATCATGTATGGGAGCCAACACACTTGGACCCCTTGTCTTGAGGTATATATAGACTCACCAGTGAAGACAACCTGGTTCAGAACCAGTATAAACCCACCCCCAACAAGTATGTTTCTCAGGTTGGGAAGTAGATCCAGAACCTGCAGGTGAGCAGATGAAATGACACAATAAATACATTTTCCACATTATAAACATATTGGCTCAATTCAAGTAGTTCTATATAGTCAGATTAACCTAAAACCTATCTCTTTCTGAGGTGGAGTCATTTGTTTATTTGAATTTCAATCAAACATGCTGCTTGAAAAAGCTGTCTGTTGATAGTATCGGGCTTACACAATTTAGACTTTCTACTGCCTGCAGGGGGAATGTATACCTCAATTATTCGTGTTTATAGATACTGTAGATTGCCACTGTATGTGTGGTTAAATATCTCATATGGCTCTAATTCAGATGAGGTCAGGCTCAATAAAATTTGTGAGGCCAAGGTAGAAGCCAATAAGCTTTCTAGTTATGTGCTATAAGGGGGCTGCATTCGTCTAATGCCTCAGTTTACCTTAAAAAGATGAAAAACCACATGTGTTATTACATGGGTAATAGTCGATAGACTAATTGTTGATATCACAGCCAAACAAGCATTTACAATGCAATGGTCTTGTCTTTGTTAAAGTTAGAGCTATTGGCATTGCTCATGACATTATTTTTGTTTTTAAAACATATAAATAAATGACATTGTCATTTACAATGCCAATAGCTTAATCTCTCGCAAATGCAAGACCTATTGCATTTGCACCCACACACACACACAGAGCCACACACACACAGAGCCACACACACACAGAGCCACACACGCACACACACACAGAGCCACACACACACAGCCACACACAGCCACACACACAGCCACACACACAGCCACACACACACAGCCCCACACACACACACAGCCACACACACACACAGCCACACACAGAGCCACCCACACACAGAGAGCCACACACACACACACAGAGCCACGCACAAACACACACACACAGAGCCACACACACAGAGCCACACACACACACAGAGCCACACACACAGAGCCACACACAGAGAGCCACACACATACAGAGCCACACACATACAGAGCCACACACATACAGAGCCACACACACAGAGAGCCACACACACAGAGCCACACACACAGAGCCCCACACACAGATCCCCACACACACACAGCCATAGCCACAGCCACACACACACACACACACAGAGCCACACACACAGAGCCACACACACACAGAGCCACACACACACACACACATTCTCACCCCGGGGACTCTCCTTATTTACAAATGGGTTATTTGAGGCCCCCACCAACTCCCAGAGCTCATCCGTAGCTTCCCTCAGTCCAGGTCAGCCACACGCCCATCTCTGCCCAGTAACGCCCCCGGGGAACAGAGGCAAGAAAAACGAGCACAACCACACGCAGGCTCGCATATCTGCCACGCCACTTCTCACACCATCCTGCACCGTTACAGCTCTCACCAGAAGACCACAGCACTCTTCACGTTCACTGTGGCCAACACCGCATCCCACTGCTAGACCCACCCTCAAGTCACAGCATTGTCCAGTCTACCTCACTCACAATACGCAAGCTCTTCCCACATAGGATCTAAAACAAGCGCTCGCCATTTGCATTTAAGCCCCATCCTTTTCAGACTGGGGGGCGTGTTTTTATTGATTGACTGAAGACGTCACAGAGAGAAAAGACAGGAAAAAACACGCCCCCCAATACGAACAAGCTTACACCAGTATCCCCATTGCCTTATCCCATTATCAATCATCCTATTTGCCCTATTGCCCTGCAACTCCCCCTAGCTACCTCCTCAATCACCCAGCATAACACCTCCCTCCCTTCACACCCATCACCTTAACTTCTCCCTGGTGGCACCACTCCAAGTGTCACCCACACTTTTCACTCTCCTCTTTCCCCTTCCTCCTGCTCCTCCTCCTGCTGCAGCACTCAGGGGGCAACCGAAAAACAGATGGGAGAGAGGACGCACGGAGAGGGCACCGGTGAAAGGAGAGATGGATGGAGGGAGAGAGGCCCGGGGCATGAGGGAGGAGGGATGTAGAGTGGGGGGTGGAGGGCACCTTCGCATCCTGCCTTCTCAGCTCTAATTAGGTGAGAGGTAGTATGACAAATGTGGGATACCAGTGACGGCGGGGTTTGGTTGCACAAATCACAGTTCTTGCTAGCTGGGCCCCGTAATGCAGCAGTCACCAGGTGCACCCCTCAGGCTTGTTTGCGATAATATTGCAATAATAGTGGAGTGGCTGTAGAGAACGTCAATCTCCCACATGCACATTTCTCGGGTGCTTCATGAAGTCACTGTGGTTGAATGGGGCCTTTGCTGGCGTCGGGTGGCTGCCGAGCGCACTCCCCGCTTCCACCGCGGCAGCCACAGTGCCAGGCCAGCACCCAGACCCCAGAAATTAAAGACAGTGGGCCCTATCTCCCTCGCAAGCCCAGTGAAGCGAGACAGCGGAGGGGAAGCAGCCGGCCCAGCAGCCACAGCGGGCTTAGACGGCAATGGAGGGGGGGGAAGCGGAAGTGCGCGAGAGACGGCAAGAACAGAACCAAAACAAACGAGTGGATTATAACGCTCTGACCGGCTCACCGTATGGCGGAAGCGATGTGGCGCACAACGATATAACTGCCAGTGCCGGGCGTCTGCATCATTCCTGGGCAGCTTGGCGGACCGGGTGAGTCGGGCCCGCGTACATGTTACGCTGCTGTCGTCTCCCATTCTGGACATAAAAGCCACTCGCCATTTGTCAGTCACTAAGCCCCGTCCTTTTCGGATTGGGGGGGGGGTGTTTTTTTTTTTGAGTGATTGAAGACGTCACAGAGAGAAAGAACATGAAAAAACATGCCCCTCAATCCGAAACGGACGGGGCTTAAAGTGACAGACAAAGCTCTTCTTCAATGGCTTGCCGCCGTTTAGGAAGCCAGCCAATGAAGAACAGCTGGCTTGTTTAAGCCCCCTACTAGAAGACAAAATCTCGCCAGCTATACTGCGTAAGCGCAGCCTACGCAGGCCGAGACCTAAAAACAATAGTCCCTTAATGGGGCCACCCGCAAGTCGCATTGTGTGATGCTCAAATTAAACCATCTGGTCATTATTTACAGGATTTTACAAAGAAACATCAAAGTGTTTCAAGCATATTACAAAGATAGTTCTAACAGGCCCCTTCAGTCATAAAATCAAGTCCCCCACTCGAAAGAAACCCGGCTATCGTTTTCAGGGTTTTTCGAGGAAACATCAAAGTGTTTCGGGCATGTTGTAAAGATGATTAATAGAGAACCTTGGTGTCCCACGCAGGAAAGTACGTGGGCGTAACTTACCTGGAGGCACCATGATGCTCTCTGTTCCCTTGTCGATTCAGCCGGTTATTGCACTCGAACATGGAACAACTTGGATCCTGTCCAGCTGAACACATTTTCTTTAAAAAGCTGCCGCACAGGGTCACATAATACTGTCAGGCACATGTATACTGCCCGGCATGATGGCAGAAACTGGGGCACATTGGAGGCACCATATTAAAATGGTGAGCTACTTCTTACGGTACCTATCTAACCACTTATGAGCCCATAATGACTGACTTAAGTGTACTTCCTCAAATAAAATAGCCCATTGCTTTAAAAGGGATTTTCTCTATTTCCTTAGAGTCAATGTTTCATTTTTTTAAAAGCCAGATCCTCGCTAAATGGTTGAAAAATGTTAAAGATCTACATCTGCATCCCATAATCTAAAGGGATGCCATTTCTTGACTACAATATTTAATAGTGATACACGAAGACAACTTAATGCCGGAGGTCCTCCACTTATATTAATAATTCTTCATCAATAAAAGGCAGGTCAAATCCCAAGCCTCAAATTGTAAACATAAGGATAATATAAAGCCAGCAATGTCCTCACTTTACTAATCATAATAAATTGGACAAAAGCGAGTATCTATATAGCAAGTTTCATTCAATCCTCCTACAAATTTTGCCCATTTTAACAGTGTTGAGTTTGGAAATATACCACTGTTCTCTATATTTTCGCTTCTGTTCAAAGTTACCACTTCTTCTATTACCCATAATCCTCTCTAGAATATACCACTGAAAGTCCATATGATTGTTATTAGACCTGGCATCTTTGGGGTGTGTTCCCCTTTCTTTTTGGCCTCTACCCCCTGTGTTTGTGATGCTGTGCTGGATTTCGTTTTTGCTGGTTTAGATGCTTTGGACACTCTGCCACTGCTGATCAGTGTCAGAGTGTAAGTGCTCCCTGTGTAAATTGTTATTATGATTGGATATACATGATTGGTATATTTGTATCACGAAGAAGTCCCTAGTAAAGTGCACTAGGTGTGCCAGGGCTGGTGATGACAAATGCTACTAGTGGGCCTGAAGCACTGATTGTGCCACCCACAGGAATAGTCCCAAAATGGTGTCTCAGGCCTGCCACCGCAGTGCCTGTGTGCAATCTGTGAGCTGCCATGTCCTCCTGGTCAGTGTCCCCACTGACAAGGCCTAACCCTTCCCTTTTTGTGCACATTGGTCACCCCTATGGAAGGCCCAAGGTACCCCCTTGGGCAGGGTGCAGTGTATGTGAAAGGTAGAGCATGTACTTGTGCAGGTGACATGCTCTGGTAGTGAATTACAGCCATTTTCGTTTTTCACTGCTGCAAGGCTATCTTGCTCCATAGGCTATCATGGGGGATGCTGGCTACAGTGGCTACCAGCATATCTTCCCATAGGAACAAGATAGGACATAAGTATCTAGTATCCCTGAACTCAGAATTTAATAACACACCTTTTAGGAAAGGTTGTTTTTAAATCCTGTGTTTGAGAACAGCACTTTCAGAAAGTTGCTGTTCTCTTGTCTGCCCTTTCTGTGTGCCTTGGCCTGTTTGTGTATTGACTGTCTGGTTTGAGAGTGACAGGGGCTGCGAATTCCCCAGGAGGCTGGCTGAGTCAGCCCTAGGCTGAATGAATGCATTTGCAACTTGAGTGGTGGGAGGAGATAGCACCTGGACCTGAATAGGGCTGTGCCTGCCTTCCATAATGCTGGCTCCACCTCCTGCTGGGCGGCTGATGACCCTGCCCCCCACTCTGAAAGGAAAAGAGAAGCCAGGAAAAAAAGTGCTCAAGGAACACCCTGAACTGGTTCAGACCGGGCTCAGAGCCCTCCTGCACAAATGGAACAAAGATGTTTAGGGGTATAAGTATAGGACCCCTGACTACAGAAAATTAGATCATCCTGGAATCAAGAAGGATCCTCTGCCAAGGAGAAAGCTGAAACGGAAGAAGGAAGATTGTCCAGCTGTTGATATGCTGGATTGCCCTGCTGTTGCTTTGCTGCCAAGGAGAGGGGAAGGACTTTGGTTTGTGCTGTGTCCCCTTGCTTGCAGGAATCTCCAAGGGCTTGAGAAGAGCTGGCTCCTTGTTTTTGAAGTCCCAGGATCAAAAGGACTTCACCCCCAGGTGCCCCTGATCTCTACTGAGAGAGTTCTGTCCTTCCTGGATTGTGTGGCCCATGTGTGGTGCCTCTGGAAGTTGTACCTGTGTTGGGAAGCTGGAAATCACGCTTTAAAGACTTTGCTACAGAAAAGTTATTGCATCGCTCGCTGCGGAGCGCATCCCCGACTGTGCGTGGAAATTCCCGCCGCTATGAAGGCAGAGATCGTTGCAGCGCCTGTTGCCGCTGCCAGAGCCGCCGCATCCTTCGTTTGCTGGACGCACCAGACCGGTGCTGGAAGACTATAATCGCTACGAGTGTCGTCGCAGAGCCTGTCTTCGCTGGGGGAGATCGCCGCACCGCTTGCTTGCGGACCGCATCACATCACTGCGAACATAGTCGCAAGGCCATCGCATCAAGGAGCTGTGAGAGAGAGATCGCCGCTGGATCACACATCGTCGCCCCGGAGATCATCGCAGCCCCTACGAGATCGTCGCATCGTGCCTTTGCTGAACAAACATCCTACGTAACCTACACACCGGAATCCATACAAGTGGCCTTCCTCCCCATACAGACCGGATTCGTCGCAACACGCCCGCTGCAGCAGCGGGGTTGTCTCATCGCCTCCCCAAAGTCTTGTTTTCCACCGCACCAGCTTCTGCTTTTGGAACTTTGTCGCAACTAAAGGTACTGTTGGCTAAACGTGTCGCAACTGTGAACTTTTCACGCAACTCTGAAATATTTTATTGCAACCTAAAGAACTCTTTTGCAACCATATTCTTGAACTGTGTATGTTGGATTTTTGTCGTTTTGGTCTTGTGTAGTTTAGATTAAATACCTTTATTTTTCTAAACTGTTGTGGAGTCAGTTTGTGGTGTTTTCACTGTGTTACTGTGAGTGTTGGTACAAATACTTTACACATTGGCTTCTGATTAGCCTTGTATGCTCGTGCCAAGCTACCTAGAGGGTGAGCAGGGGTTATCTGAGAGGATTTCCTCCTTACCCTGACTATAAGCAAGGGTCCCTATTTGTACAGTGGTACCTACCTCTGCAAGCTAGAGACCCCCAGTTCTGACAATTGTGCTTCATCTTCATGTAATGTTCTGCAAGTGGGCCATTAATCGTACTTATTTTTAAAGCCTATTTGTGTTCTAACATTCTTAACCTCCGCTCTCAGCTGGTTTCACCAACATATCCTAGTCCACATGGACATAATATCAAACATATAACACTACTACTGCAATAGTTGTTCAAATTGCTTGCTGTCACTTTACAACTGTTGTACTCAACCGTCTTTTCAATACAATGGTCACATATAGTGCAATGTCCGCAGGGAATTACGTAAATTGTTATTAAATTTAAAAAGCAAATAAAGGATTCTCTAATTTGACCTCTTCAATATCGTTGAGAATTTTCCAGTTGGTATTGACTATGGTTTTTATTTGATACTTATTTATGAAAATTGGCCAACAACGACTATCCTCTGAGTTGTCTTTTGATTGTCAATCTTATTAAACATACTTTCCTGGTTGTAAAAACAGGCTCTCTTAAATGAGTGACTTATAAGTATTTTGGCAACCACGATCTTTCAATTTCTTTTTCAGAATATCTGATTGTTTGTAGAAGTCCTCTAGAGTGGAGCAATTCCTTCAGAGGTGAAGGAATTGACCAATAGGAATGTTATCTTTCTGGGCCTTTCCACCATACTGTTACTCTGATGTGCACTAAATTTAAGATTGGGATCACCCAAATTCATCCATTTGAGGAACTCATCCAATTGTTCACAGGAAACATCTCAGATGAACAAGCTATCATCAATAAAGCAATACCAGTCAACAATGTGCTCTGAGAAGGGAGCGATATCGTTAAAAAATATGTTTGGTTTCAAAATCCCCAACGTACAAGCAGGCCAGGCTCAGGGCACAAGTTGCTCCCATGCTGGTCCCATTGCGTTGTAAAAAAAAGTTCATCCTTAAAGAGAAAGATGTTGTCTGTCAAAGCCATAGATACACATTGTGCATTAAATTCTTTGTAAGCTCCTCTTATCCTCATCTGCTAAAATTCTCTTAATCACTTCTATGGTATCCTTCTGTGGTATTTTTGTATATAAAGCCCCTATATCGTGGGGAACACGCATGTGTGTCTTGGTATTAAATGCCATACCCTCGAGTGTAGAGATATTCTATGCTGAAATCTTTTATATAGGATTTTTGCTTGGAAACCAAAGCAGTCAACATATATGCTCCTGGGTTACATCAAGGACCCCAAACAACTCACAATGTGTCTAAGTGGAGGATCTTTTTCATCCTTATGGATCTTTGGGAGTCCATAAATAGCTGGTGTTATGGGATTATTATTCTTCCCCCATGTCTAGCTATTATCCTTAGCTGTTTCAATTAACATAAACACTTCAGTTTTTATTGCTTCCAACTTACTAGTTGGTACCTTTGTGTAATGTTCCTCCACAGTAAGTAGTTTAATATTTTATCAAAGTCAGCGGTTCCCTTGGTCACTACTGGTCATTAATTAGCTCCACACATGGACACTCACACAGCAAACCTTCATAACCCCAATTCTGAATGAGCAGAATGCTACACTGTTTCCTGAATATCGCAAGTTTTTAAAATAAATCAATCCTCATATCAAGTATCATTACAATTTTTCAAAGGATTAAAATGAATTCAATAAAAGAGGACTAGATATAAATTTACTTTACAAATGCTTAACCAATGCACAAAATCAATAATTTAGAAAGCGAGAAAACATGCAAGACAATTACAGCTGTCATTGATTTTGGGCTGGTTTGTAGGAATCAATCAAAACAACACATGATGACAAACAATTCCTTTTCTAATGTGTTCATCTGTTCCTCAAACTTAGCACAACAAATGCATCAATACATTTCGGTGGATAATATAATATTGATTGCCACCCCAGTATGGACCCAGCTACATGCAAACCAGCCTTGACCATGCTTCCCATGGGAACAGTCCAGCCTGAACTGCCAAACCAGGTCCTCCCTCGACTAGGAATAAGCGTCCTGGGACCGGTTTCAGGTATCACCCCTCATCCACCAGGCTAGTTTGAATCCAGTGGAACAGCAAACAAGTGGCCCACGTCTGGGCATAGCCTTAGCCACTTAGGACGAACATAGCAAACACAACAAGGTGAGGGACGGAGTGCTGAAACTTTTCAACCACTGGCATGGTGAGCAAATAAACAATGGATCTAGGCCCAGGTCTCTGTACTGGGGTGACTATTTGAAAATGTTCAGCATTCCATCCATCATCTTTTTGTGTTGCTATAGTCATCCAAAGTGTGAAGAGTATGACCAGACGCGGGTCCGTGCTCAATATGCCATTGGGTTCAAGCTAGCCTGACTGATGAACCCGGTCCCAGTATGCTTGTTTCGTGTCCAGGAAGGACTTGGTCTGGCAGTTTAGGCTGAAATGTTTCCATGGGTAGCAGGGTCCCGATTGATTTGCATACAGTTGTGTCCAAACGGGAATGGCATGGTGAGCAAGGAAACCATGGATTTAGGCCCAGATCTCTGTACTGGGGTAAATGTTTGGCAATATTCAGCATTCAGTCCATCATCTTTTTGTGTTGCTATAGTTGCACTAAGTGGGATAGGTATGCCCAGACATTGGTCCCATGCTCACTATGCCATTGGGTTCAAGCTAGCCTAACTGAGGGTTGATACCCCAAAACTGGTCTAAGGATACTTGTTTCCGGTCCAGGAAGGACTTGGCATGGCAGTTCATGCTGGACTGCCCCCATGAGGAGCAGGGTAAAGACTGATTTGCACATGACTAAGTCCAAAATGGAATGGCACGGTGAGCAAAACAACAATGGATGTAGGCCTGAATCTCTACAGAGGGGGTGAATGTTTGACATTGTTCAGCATTCCATCCATCATCTTTTTATGTTCCTTTCCTGTAAAATAACCGCCTGTACCCCCTGCTGCCGCAGATACCGATGAATGTTATGGCGCTTAGAAGCTGAACCCATCCACGAATATTCCAGGTCAAGAAGGTTAGTGCATGACGTTAATCCCTCATTGGAACAGGTCAAGTGAGTGATCTCCGACAATCACCCCAGAGCCTCCCTCTAACCAAACCTCTACCATCAGCATGCAGTTTATACCCCAGACATACTATAAAAATTCCTAGCTGTGAGCTTCCTATCCCGAGCTGTTCAGCAACAGCTGGCCTCCCGTACATGTAGAATATAAACACTGTTAATAGAATGACAGCTCCAGTCATCTGATAAGGGTCAATCCGGGAGGGGTAGGCCAACCTGTTAGGTGTGATGCAATGCCATATCAGCCCCACACATCTGTACTCTGTGGGCACTTGCCCCACCTAGTTTCAACCTCCAGATCCTCTCCATTCAGGCCACAAAGCGAGCCCCCACCCAGAAGTCCTAGCCCCGCATCAAAGCCTCCCCCCTTGGACCCCACAAAATAAAACTGAAATAACATGTATTGACCCCACCAACCAAACCCCCTCTATGCCCCCCCACTCCCCGGTCAGAACCCAGCGACTCAGATCAGGTCATCTACCGACTTGGGAGTCACTACTGGAAGGGCATTACTATGCCCTATAGACGTTCCAGAGTCTGAGAACACTGATATCCTGTAAGAAGAGGTGCCAGAGTCCGGACCCGATCTTCGTTGTGCTGAGAGTTCTCCCACAACCTGGAGTGCAGCTGCACGTTTCTGCTCTGTTTGTGATGGGAACAGTTTCCTCAACGATTAGCCCCTTGTAACCCTCCTTGAGTGTTTTGAAGGTCCACGTCTAGGGGTATCTGTGTAGTGCTGAATCGCTGGCCGGGAGGTCCCTGCATGATAGTCCTCCAACCACTTCCAGGTGGTGCCTGGGTCCTGGCAAAAGTGCATGGTTTCATCTAACACAATCCTGAGTTTGGAGGGAAACATTGTAAACCTTCCAACCTGAGAGCCTTTTTAACCTTAAAAAACTAGGCTCATTTCGCTAGTATGGCAGCCATAAAGTCAGGAAATACGGACACTTTACTATTATCCACAGTGAAAGATCCATCGGTTCTCACCCTCTGGAAGATAGCATCCCTGCCCCTGAAATAGAGCAACCTGGCTTCAACAGGACAAAGCAGGCAGCCAGGCACAGGAAGGCGGAGTGGCACTTAGTGGGCCTGCTCCAGGGCAAAAAAAGACAAGAGATGGTTTGAGGCAACCTCCGACCTAAGCCATTATTGGAGGTAAGTCACCATGTCATCTCTTTCTGTTCCCTCAGGGAGACAAACCACTCTGCTATTGTTATGGCAGTTACGTCTCTCTGCGTCCTCAGCCCGATGTCCGAGGATGTGCAACCTATCATTTAGGTCTCCCTACTGGTCAGCATCTTGTATTCAGGCTGTAGTTGTCCCATAAATGTCTCCATTACTTTGAATCAGTCAGCCAACTTGCGGTGTTCCTTCTGTAGAAGCCCCAAGCCCACTGACACTACACTGGTGTTTTGTTGAATGGTATCTTTTGTGTCCTCTGTAGCAGCAAGTATTTTATCAAGGTGTCCGTGTATAAATGCCGGCGGAGGGTCCTTCTCCTCGGTCCCCAAAGCCCGAGGTTGTGAAGATTCCCCTGTACCCCGCTGGGTGCCTGCACTTTCGACCTTTGGTTTAACCATGAGGACAATGCGACCGAAGTCTTAATGCGAGCAGTCGGTCTGCTGGGTGTGCAGGCTGAGGCATGAAAGTACCGTTGTTAATCTGTGAGATAGTTCGTAGCAACCCCACATTATTTTAGAGGTGGAGAATCAGTGTAGGGCCAACAGGGCTAGAGAGTTTGTGCCGTCAGCCAATCTCATGTGCTTCACTCTAGCGTGTGGGGTGATGGGTGCCACTCTGAGGTATGCCACCCAGGACCAGTCCCTTTTGATATAGGTTGACGCAGGCCAGATTGTCATGTGAGCCAAATAGGTTTGAGAAGGTGCAGTGGAGGGAAGTATCAGGCTGACCAAGGCAGCAAACAGTGGTGTGGGCAGAGTATAGCAGGTGACAGCCGCCACATCCCTATGGGGAGTGTTCGGCTGAAACATGTCGACCTTTCCAATTCTTTGACAGATTGAATCATCCTCTGTCTTAGCTTTTCCTTTTAATCCTGACCTACGAATGCAATATTAAAACTGTCTAGCATATCATAGTTTTATTCACTCACATTTCTGTCTCACTTACTCCACTCCTCACACCCCGCTCATCGAGAGGTTTAGTGTACCTCACCAGCTCTACTAAGACATCCCTGAGCTCCTCCCTTTCAGTGAGTGGGTTGTAGCCTGCACTACGACTAGGTTCGTAGTACGAGGAGATCCCATATGATGAACCATGCCACCCTTGGGTGAGGGAAATTTTCTTAGAAAGGGATACTCCGGCACCCCAACATCTAACTAGACCCAGGGGCCTACTATTGTGTTTTCTAATTCCACAATATGTGACCGATATTTATTGATGTCCATGCCCAAAATACTAATCCGGCATCTCTTGGTTAAAACCCATGTTTTGAAAAATACATTTTCCCATATTCAAACCCAAAATTAGTTTTCAAACAAGCGACTTGATTGCACTTATCACCAGTATTCTAACATGTATGGTTTTAATGTGTATTTTATTGGCCCTCTTTGCTTTGGCTCTAGGCATGAGGAATTGTGGCATATCCCCTCTGTTTGTTGAAAGAATTCTGCTCTGTGATGTTCTTTTTCACACTTTCGAAACTTTGTTCATTAGGGTTTTTTTATTTCTAGTTGTCTTATACTGAGTAACATCTCAATCTGTAAAGGTCCAACAGTTTGTGTGACATGTTTGTGCATACTGAACATACATTTGCTAAGTCTAGAGATGCTAGTAATGACATCTTCTGTTCGCGCTGTCTTCATTAACTCCTGCACCTGTGCATCGGTATGTGTCTGTACCTGAGCATCTGTGAGGTATTCGTTTCTCTAGAAGGGGTATGGCCTCAGTCAATAGAATTCACAGAAAACAGTGGCTAAATCTGTCTCATCTAAGACTGCTTTTTAATTGCTTGTACCTTTTTAGTGATTTTTAGCCCTTAGTTTACCTGACAAAAGCTTTCCAGCTTGAGTGCCCCCATTAAAATACAACAATTTAACCTGTAGTAGTGCACTAAGGTAAAAAAACAATTGACGGGAACAATTCTATTGTATAGCTAATGTCCTGCATAGGCTTAGTGTATGCCGTGACATCTGAAATAGTTTTATTTGCATGATACTTTTACCCAAAAATGTAAATTGGCCCGCCGATGAATATCAGTGTGATAGATTATGATTAGCTCCTGGCCAATACTATTTATTAATATTTATTATGAGAAACATAGCCTGGGACCCTGGTAAGCTTCATCCCAGACACCTCCCACGTCTTCATAATTAGTTTGCGAAGCACCCATTTGTGAAGAGTGTACAAACGTGGAATGAATTGGCAGACTGCTGCATTGCCAAATGTATTTTTATCTCGATATGTTTCACTTCGCTGATGAAGTGGGTGAGAAAACAACATGTGCATTAACTGAAAATATATCCACATTCGAGACCAGGATTCAGAGTATAGCCTTTTCTGCAGGTTTTACTTTTGAAACATATAAATACATATTTGAATAAGGGCTACAAATGTAAAGTTGGTTAAAAGGTGTGAATATGTTTTCACATTTGACAGTAGTCTCTTATTTTAATATCACTAATCCATGCCACTGTGAACCTATGTTGCAGGGCTGTATGACATTACAACTCTGCCAATTACTGTGCATATGCCGTTAACCATGCATATGCCTTTACCTCACAACTGACCCCTTCAGTTAGTATTCAAGCAACATTTAGGTCCAGAGGACCGTTTCCCCGAGATATAAAATGGTGGTCACAACCTTTCTTTCAGGTTGGGGATAGCCAATCAGGGCCCAGTTGTGGTGCATTGACCCGCGGATGCACTGCAGGTGGATTTGTGGAGGGCCCGTGCCCCATGATATACACATTTGGATTTCAGGTAATATCTCTAAAATTATTAAAAAGATTTACACCCAGGCACTATTCTGGACCAATAGCTAGCTTTCTGCCAAATTTGGTGCAATTCCGCTGTTCAATTTTTCTATGGAATTAACATGGGGAAAACGTGGGGAAACGTCTCCCCTCACCCCCCCCCCCCCTTTCTTGGCCCACGCTTGATGAACCACCTTGACATTTTTAAGACAGCAGCTGAAGTAAGCATCATATTAGTTTGAAAATTGCGTGAAGATTCGTCAAACAGCGCCAAAGATTTTAGCAAAACAAAAAAGCTCTTCCTATGGAACTTAGATTCTATCTATAACTACCTACTGGCGACCGTCAGTAGGGGATATACATAAACACACACAAATGTTTATACTTACCTTAAATAAACTTTCCATTCATGTGAGAGGTATTTGTGTGGTAAAAAATTGTGTGATAAAGGCACTGCATGCTAAATATCACGTTGTAAAGGCTGTTCCCTATATTGCAGACCGTAGCCGAGTGCCGAAATTAACACTTGAAACTTAGTCAAAACCACCGCCTGCTTTCCATAGTACTTTGTTGTACTTTTAAATTGACCTAGCGTTCTCAGGACTCTTAGGAATTAATTTTTTCCCTGAATTACATATATTCCACTGCTTAGTATGACCTAACCACTACACAAATCATCCCAAATTTAAATGCACCATACAAAGATACAGTATCAAACCATTAATACTCTCATGATAATGTCATAATTCAATACTATAATACAAGTTCCGTAGGTCTGATGGAATAACTCTTCCTGGCTTCTTAAAGGCATTCACTCCATTGTAGCATGTTTTTAAATTTCAGTCCGCCATTTTGCCACATTTGTGTTATTTAATGAATGTCTTTAAATTTACCAGAGATATTGTGACCTTTTTTTTTTAATGTGGCTCTCGAATTCATTTGTATTTAGGAAAGGCCATGAATATTTTTTTGTAGTTGACCAGTTCTACATTTGTAATTGCATTAATCTATATAGTCCTACTGAAATCTGCAACCTTTGCATAAACCATTAAAATTACAAAATGTTTCCTTCTTGCCTTTGCACTTCAAAGAGATGTCTGAATCCAACATTAGTTTCAAATCCAGTACAACACAAGTCAGATTGTCTGCTGCGTAATCCATTGTTGCATGCTAATATTCCCTCATGGGAAGCTAAAGCTCAGTGTAAGTAAATGTATTATCCACCTTCCATTCATATAGAATATAATTGAGAAAGCAGTTGTAACCCGGTTATGGGAATAGTAGATCCGCACCAAGCTTTCCCTGGGCAGCCTTCTTAGGAAATGATTGATACATCAATAAATGCACGATAGCAATGATTAGTGTCAGTTATAAAAAATAATCAAAACAGTCAATCAAAGACAATAGCCCTAAAGTGAATAGAAGTATTTAACCTTTATTTCATCATAACAGCGCTCATCCAGTACAGAAAATGTGAAGCATAGAGAGAAGGGTGTGTATAATACAAGAAAGGCAAATTACCATAAAAATAGTTGTTTGCATCGTCGCTTGTACAGTTAATCATGAGTATCCAAACAAAAATGGTGAAATTAATTTTAGGAGATTCTAATTGCTCATAGCATCAGTGACATTGCAACCCACAATAATTTAAATGGGTATCAGCAGGACAAGGGTATATTGAGCATCAGCATGAGACTGTAGACGTGAAAAAGGAGAAAGATTCAACTACTGTGTTATGAATTGGAGCCTAATTACGAGTGTGGTGGTCCATTTGACCGCCAAACTCGTGGCGGAGGTGCGGTGGCTGTTGGTGACTACCTCACCAGTGGACCGGGACCGCCACACCAGCGGTCCGACCGCCAAATTACGAGTGCGGCGGTCAGATCTCCCTAAGTCCGCTGCAACCTCTAAGGATCTGCGATCCCTGGCGGTGGCACAGTGGTCTTAAGGCTGCAGTGTACTTGGTGGTGCTGCTGCGGCACTGCCAATCATATAATGGGTTTCCTCACCGCCATCAGACTCATGGCGGTTCTCACGCCATGAAACTGCTAGCTGTGAGGAAACAGAGTACCCTACAAGGACCTTTCTTGCACCTATTCATCGGGGTACATGAAAAGGGGCACATGTTGTGCTCCCCTGTGTGCATGGACCCCGGTTCTTGCAAGGCAAGGACTGCACAGTCCATGCCGTGCAAGAAGGCGCATTGGCTGTACCGTGGCGGTGCAGTTCTTATGCTCACATATGAGCCTTTGTACTGCACTGCCCGGCAATGCTTCAAAAAGGAGTTGCTCTCTAATGGAAAAAAGAGATCGCTTCAGTCTGAAAAACTGATTTAAAACTTTTTAGGGATGTATTCTGAATAAGTCTTCACCAGTGAGAACGATAAATGGGTTACTTGCAAAAGTCGAAGCAAAGCTCCAAGAATGCACACAATGTAAAGCATTGAAATATTGCCTGTAAAATGAATCGGTCTTCTAGAAAAGCTCATCGGATTGAGGACATGGTAGAGAACTCAAACTTGTATAAAGAATCGCAGCATCATATCAAGGTGCATGGAATATTGAAGAAAGCACCACTGCTTGTGTTGGGAATTCACCTGCCAAACAAGTATTGATGATATCACATCATTCTGTCAAAGAGGATTGTCAGATTACAAAGCTGTAGAACAGGTCTTTTCCAAAGTCAAGGCTCATCACAAAGTAATCAACGGGGCAAACAAATGGAAGGAAGGCACGACTGCTAGAGTTATTTTACTGTCAACGGACAGTGGTTTGACTTATCATGGACTTGAATAAATTCAACCATAAGTACAACACACCATGCCTATGTGATCACAATTGCATATGTCAGAAACATTTGCAATTTGTTCTCCAGGTTTCAGTAGTTTACATTGTCGCTGAGGGCATACCTCCCCTCACTTTATAGTGCATCAGGACAATCCTGTACAGTATACATTTCCAATAAAACACAACATACTGTAAAAAAAAAAATATGTGAAACATTCAGGTCTGAGTGATTGTCGAGTCCCTTAATTTCCACGTACAAGCCTAGGAGGTTAGTCCAAAAGTCTTCACCATACAGTCAGGAAGACAGTTTAGCCACAGACTGTCAGGGATAAGCTCTCAGGTACAGGCCAACTCATTGTGCAGCCCCATGAGCCCCCACATGAGTGTCCCAGCTCCAACCATGCAGCGTACTTCGCTTATGAGGGTATGATATAGTCTACGAACCAGGCGATAACCCCAGTCCCTGAATCTGATGCGTCAGAGAAGGGTGCAGTCCATCAGTCTGTATTCTCAAAGGCATCTAGCACCTCCGTTCATAGATGCACTATGGATTGTCTCCTTACCCCTCTCGCTTCCTCTCTTCACAGTGCTTATTCCTGTGCCGTGACCTTTCTCTTACAGAGGATTCCAATTGAGGCACTACTGGGCCTACCGCTGACTTCCATGTCATGGCAATCTGCCGCCTTTCCAAAGCCTGGTCTGGCTCAGCTCCTCCCCATATTTCCAGAAGCCAGAGCGACCCTGAGCCAACTCTGAGAATTTTAGGTGGCCTTGCACCTGATATTTGGGCAGCCCGTTCCCGCTGGCGGGCCTTCAGGCCCCATGGGTTTGGGAGGGGCTCCCGATTGATTCCCCACCGGCTGTTCTGGCACTGGTAACAATTGGGCCCCTTGGAGCCACGGATGAATTCAGACCGGTGATAGTCGTACCACCTCGACCTTCTCCGGCGCTGGTCCCTAAGCCAAAGCTTCCAGCACCGCCATCCCCATTCTCATCCTGACTCTGACAAGGAGCCGGAGGGTTGTCATCCAACTCCAATGGCGACTGGAGCCATGCCTTCCAAGCCAGCCCAGAGGAATAGGGCTCAGGCTCTAAGACTTGAGGAATATTGGGAGGGGCCACTGGACACTGATAAATACCAGCCCGTAGACCCCAACATGGACTAGTGTGAGGAATTGGCGATGGCCAGCGGACTGGACACTTCTGCAGATAATGGCATGGTCTCTCCCCCTACAGTGGCTATGGAGGAGGGAGCATATTTTGCTATGGTGGTGAGAAGGGCAGCCAAGGTCCTGGACCGTAGCCTGCCCTCAGTGGCAGCCAAGACTAATGTCTTGACAGAGGCGTTTCAGCCGAGAGTGACCCCCTCCCATTTAATGAAGCCCTTACGGACATCCTACTTGGGACCTGGTCCAAACCCTGCACAGGGGCTCCTGTGAACAGGACAGATGCCCACCATCATTGCCCTGTCCCAGGATACCCAAATTTGCTCACGCACCACCCTACCCCTGAGAGCTCGGTGATCCAAGCCTTTACTTCCAGCATAAATCCTGGTGCATTCCCTACCACCTGGACACCTTAGGCAAAAAAAAAAATCTTCCACCAGCCTGGCACTGTGGTTAATGAATACTGCTTACCTTTTGACGGGTTACTCCCATGCACTGTGTGATTCGGTTGAGCAGGTTCTGCCCCAGGTCCCGGAGGAGACATGGGCTATTCTCTCCCAAGTTCTGGCAGACAGAAGAGATGCAGCAAAGTTCATGAACGGATGTGAGCTGGACATGACTGACTTGCAAGGCAGAGCAGTTTCTTTGTGATTGGCCTTATGGTGCCAAGCCTGGCTGAGGAAGTCTGGCTTGTTAGGGGTTGTCCAAGCTTCGCTAATGGACATGCCCTTTGATGGCTCTCATCTTTTCAGAGACAAAACGCAGCACTGGAGCGCTTCAAAGATAGCAGAGCTATGGCCACACCCTTGCTTCTTACTATGGCCCCTGCCAACTCCAGTCCACCTTTCGCAGCCCAGAAGGGGCTTCAAGCTGTGACTTTACTCGTCCAGTCACCACAGCGTGCAAGCTTTCCTGCATGGCCGAGGACGCAGTACATGCCCCACGGTCCAGGCGGCTAGAGGTCGGGACAGTACAACACCCGCCCTGGCAGCCGCAGCCTCCAAACCCCTTTAGTTTGCCCTCCATACATCATGGGCACCTAGAGAGAGCATGATATGCCATTACCTGCTACACTTGAGGTTGATGACATCAGACTGGTGGGTTCTTCAGATTGTCTGAAGGGGCTATTCCCTCACCTTCGTGAATACCCCTCAAAACATTTCACCCACTTTTGACATGGTGAGGGGGCACCATCTCTCCTTACTCTGTCGAAAAGTGGCAGCTCTCTTGGCTAAGGGAGCCATTGAGAGGGTGCCAACACTAGAAGTAGGTCGTGGTTGGTATTCCTGCTACTTTCTGCTTCCCAAAAAGGGCGTGGTCATCTTCCTAATCTAGACCTGCACCCTATCAATTTCTTCCTTAAAAACGAGAAATTGAAAATGCTCCTGCTCGCTCAAGTCCTGTCTGCTCTGAACCCAGGAGACTGGATGGTAGCATTTGACATGCAGGACACATATTTTCACATACCCGTCCCACTAGTTCACAGACGTTACCTATGGTTCAAGGTAGGCCATGAGCACTTTCAGTTCACTGTGCTCCCTTTTAGCGTTACCAGCCCCCTTTGGGTGTTCCTGAAGGTGATGGTGATGGCTGGAGCTCATCTGCGACTATCAGGGATACCATTCTTCCCCTATCTTGATGACTGGCTGTTGAATGCGAGCTTGCCCCAGGCAGTTGTCTCCCGACTCCAGACTATGGCAGACCTACTGCGCTCCCTGGTGGTCACTATCAACTTGCCGAAGTCACACCTGACTCCCTCATAGATGCTCCCTTTCATTGTAGCTGTTCTGGACACAGTGCACTTTTGGGCTTATTCTCTCAAACGGCAGATCCAGGATATTTTCAGGCTACGATACCGATGTTTCATCCACTATCCTGGTTTTCTGGGAGACTGACTCTGAGGCTGCTAGGACTCATGGCCTCTTACATCTTGCTTGTGACACATGCCCGCTGGCATATGTGGCCTCTGCATGCCCTGAAGTTCCAGTGGGTGCAGCATCAGAGAAATCTCACCAACATGTTTCAGAGTTCGAAGGGAAATTACAAAGATCTGCAGTGGTGATTAATGAATTGTGGTTGGGTCCATGGCAGACCCTTCTGCCTTCCCCAATTAGATCTGACATTAGTGACAGATGCATCACACCTAAGATGGGACGGCCATCTGGGAGATGTGGAGGTCAGAGGGCTCTGATCACCGGCAGAATCTGGACTCCACATCAACCTACTAGAGCTCCAGACGGTCTGGCTGGCATTGAAAGCCTTTCTGCCTTCCATCAAGGGAACGCTAGTGTAGGTGTTCACAGAAAACAGCACTGCCATGTGGCACTGCAACAAACAGGGCATGGCGTGGTCATGGACCCTTTGTCAAGAGGCCCTGTGCCTCTGGACGTTGCTGGAAGATCAGGGTATAACCCGGCTGGCTCTTAGACGCCATGGTGAACCATCTCAGCTGAAGATGCCTAGCAGATCACGAATGGCATCTCAATCAGATGGTGGCACAAGGTCTCTTTCAAGAGTGGGGAGAACCTTGGTTAGATCTGTTTACTACCGCAGAGAATGCAGAATGTCATTAGTTTTGCTTGCTGGAGTTGCCAAGGCGGCTCTAACTCGGAGACGCTTTTAGTCTCAAGTGGAGTTCAGGCCTCATGTATGACTTTATTCTCATACCACTCCTGCCCAGAGTTCTCAAAGGTCTCAACCCAAGTTGTTGGGCATGGCCATCCATCCTCTGATCAGACTGCCCGTTCGAGAGGATCTTGTGTTGCAGTTGCATGAGCGTTCTCCACCTGAACCAGTCAACACTCTGCCTTTGTGCTTGCAGATTGAGCAGTGACAGTTGACCGCTTTTGAGCTTCCACCCGAAGTCTGCAATATTATCTTGGCAGCCTAACGTCCCTCTGCCAAGTCAGTATACACCTGCAATTGCGGCAAATTTGTTTCATTATGTGCAGAGAAACAGGTTGACCCTCATTCTGCTCCCCTTCTCAGGCCCTTCTATTTATCATTTCGCTTGCCCAGCATGGCTCTGCTTTGGGCATCTTATTGGGTTATCTTACTGCCATCTCAGCCTTCCCGCGGTTGCCAAATCAGCCACCCTTGTTTACATCTCCTTTTGAAAGACCCGCAACATGTTTCCCTCTTCACCCTTCATCATGCCCCAGTGGGACCTTAACCCGTTGCATGCTGATGACTGAACCGCTTCGTCATCAGCTGCGGTGGCGCTGTGCTGATGACGGAGCGGTTCCGCCATGGCCCGCCCGACGCTCCTGCGCGGCGCATATTCCGCGCCTGCGCTGAGCGTTCTATTGAGCGGGCGGGGCCATGACGGAACCGCTCCGTCATAAGCACAGCGCAACCGACGCTGGTGACGGAGCGGTTCCGTCACCCGCATGCGCCCGCCGCATTTCCGCCCCGCCCCCTTAGCACTGCGGCGGAATAGCCGCCGCAGTGAAGGGGTTAATCTAGTACTCACCTTTCTGATGTACGCTCCCTATGAGCCACTGCACAACTCTCTTCTCTGGCTTCTTACCATCATGCCTTCCTAGTGGCAATAACACCTCCCGGAACATCAGTGAGCCTCAGACTTTGTCATCTAAACCTCCATACCTGAACATCTTCCAAGACAAGCTGGTTCTTTGCACTGGAGCCTCCTTCTTTTTGAAAGTTGTCACACTCTTTCATGTAGGCCAGTCCATCACACTGCCTACTTTTTACGCTCTGCTACATCCTTGCAAGGAAGAGGCGCGACTCCACCGACTGAACCCAAAAAGAGCGTTGCCTTTCTACCTGGACCACATGAAAGTTCCGGGTAGATGACCAACCGTTCATGGGGTATGTCGTAGCAAAGAAGGGAAAGGCTGTGTAGAAATAGGACCATCTCCCAATGGATCATTGTCTGCATTACATTCTTCTGTGCATTGGCCAAATAGTAACACCCTGAGAGCTTGTTTGCTCATTCCACCAAAGCCAAGGCTGCGTGCACTATGTTACCACACCGAGTTCCAGTCCTGGACATCTGCCAGGCAGCAACGTAGGCTTCTCTGCACACATTCATCAAGCACTACCTCCTGGATGGTCAAGTCCTTCATGAAGGGCACTTTGCATGTTCAGTCCTTCAGGACTTTGTGTTAACCGGTTTTGCAGACCAACCTCCTGGGAGGTATTGCTTGGGTACTTATTCTAAGGTAAGGAATCTGCAACTAGTAACCTCTATCAGATGAACAAGTTACTTACCTCCGGTAACGCCTTATCTGGGACTCTTTTTAGCCACAGGATTCTTTCCAACTCACCCATCCTTTCCACTCTACAAATGGATTTCTAGGGACTGGGTTGTTCCCTTTTCAGGGCCCTAGTTTTCCACACTGGTGGTCAGTGTTCTTCATGGCTACGTGCTCCTGGCGTGTAAAGTCGCAAGAGACTGATGTCAGCACGCTGGGGTGGTGCCTATATAGGCACTGCGCATGTCACTTCTGGCGCAGATGCCACAGCGAAGAGATGAACGACACCAACTGTCAGGGCGCACAAAAAATTTCACTCCAATCTGACGCCTGGTGATAATTCCAAGGTATGGAATCTGCAGCAAAATTGTCTCTACCAGAATAGGCATTACTTAAGGTAAGTAATAGAAGGTAACCAACTATTTCACACTACCACACTAATGCTTCTTTTCAAGACTGTGCTGATCTTCATAAAGCTATTCATCTTGTCAATGGAGATACTACCATAGGGATTCCTAGTCATTTAGAAGGATCAGTGCCTGCATTTACATTGTACTTTCTCTTTTACTCTCCATTGAGTGGAGTGTCACTAAATGGAGCAGCTATGTAAAGATGTGGCTTCTTTGCTCAATCTGGCTAGAATGTCAGGCTTTACTTGACCCATGAACCCCACTGTTCGTCTGCTGCCTCATTCATAGAGGATAAGGCATACATAGCAGTTAAGGCCATAGTGCTCTATCTGGGGCAGGACGAGAGTAAGCCACATAAGTGTGGTCCACTTCTGTAACATGTGCAAAAACAACAGTTGATGGACAGAATGCAGAACAATGTCATACATTCACCCCAGTACAGAGATCTGGGCCTAAATCCATCGTTTTTTTGCTCACCAAGCCACCCCAGTTCAGACATGGCCATATGCAAATCAGCCTTGACCCTGTGCCTCATGGGAACAGTCCAGTCCGAACTGCCTAGCCATGTCTTCCCTGGACCGGAATCAAGCATCCTAGGACCGGTTTCTGGCTATCAGCTGTCATCAGCCAGGATAGCTTGACTCCAGTGGCGTAGAGAGCACAGGACTCACGTCTGAGCATACCCGTCCCACTCGGGGTGACAAATGCAAAAACAACAGTTGATGGACAGAATGCAGAACAATGTCATACATTCACCCCTGTACAGAGATCCGGGCCTAAATCCATCGTTATTTTGCTCACCAAGCCACCCCAGTTCAGACATGGCCATATGCAAATCAGCCTTGATCCTGTGCCTCATGGGAACAGTCCAGCCCGAACTGCCAAGCCATGTCTTTCCTGGACCGGAATCAAGCATTCTAGGACTGGTTTCTGGCTATCAGCCGTCATCCGCCAGGATAGCTTGACTCCAGTGGCGTGGAGAGCACGGGACTCGCGTCTGAGCATACCCGTCCCACTCGGGTGACAAATGCAAAAACAACAGTTGATGGACAGAATGCAGAAAAATGTCATACATTCACCCTAGTACAGAGATCTGGGACTAAATCCATTGTTTTTTTCTCACCAAGCCACCCCCGTTCAGACATGGCCATATGCAAATCTGCCTTGACTCTGTGCCTCATGGGAACAGTCCAGCCCGAACTGCCAATCCATGTCTTCCCTGGACCGGAATCAAGCATCCTAGGACCGGTTTCTGGCTATCAGCCGTCATCAGCCAGGATAGCTTGACTCCAGTGGCGTGGAGAGCACGGGGCTCACGTCTGAGCATAACCGTCCCACTCAGTGTGACAAATGCAAAAAAAACAGTTGATGGACAGAATGCGGAACATTGTCATACATTCACCCCAGTACAAAGATTTAGGCCTAAATTCATCATTTGTTTGCTCACCAAGCCACCCCAGTTCGACATGACCATATGCAAATCAGCCTTGACCCTGTGCCTCATGGGAACAGTCCAGCCCGAACTGCCAAGCCATGTCTTCCCTGGACCGGAATCAAGCATCCTAGGACCGGTTTCTGGCTATCAGCCGTCATCAGCCAGGATAGCTTGACTCCAGTGGCGTGGAGAGCACGGGACTCACGTCTGAGCATACTTGTCCCACTCGGGGTGACAAATGCAAAAACAACAGTTGATGGAAGGAATGCATAACAATGTCATACATTCACCCCAGTCCAGAGATCTGGGCCTAAATCCATAGCCTTTTTTGCTCACCAAGCCACCCCAGTTCAGACATGGCCGTATGCAAATCAGCCTTGACCCTGTGTCTCATGGGAACAGTCCAGCCCGAACTGCCAAGCCATGTCTTTCCCTGGACCGGAATCAAGCATCCTAGGACCGGTTTCTGGCTATCGGCCGTCATCAGCCAGGATAGCTTCACTCCAGTGGCGTGGAGAGCACGGGACTCACGTCTGAGCATACCTGTCCCACTCGGGGTGACAAATGCAAAAACAACAGTTGATGGACAGAATGCAGAACAATGTCATACATTCACCCCAGTACAGAGATCTGGGCCTAAATCCATTGTTTGTTTGCTTACCAAGCCACCCCAGTACAGACATGGCCGTATGCAAATCAGCCTTGACCCTGGTCCTCATGGGAACAGTCCAGCCCGAACTGCCAAGCCATGTCTTCACTGGAGATGGACAGTTTACAGTTTAAAGCTGTGAGGTTGTCAAACCAGCAGTCTATAGGAAAGGATTTTTCTTTGGGACGGCTAAGAAGTTCCGTTTTGCTGGGGTTGAGTTTGAGGTGGTTGCTAGTCAACCAGGCTTGAACTGCGAGTAGAGTGTTATTTAGGTGCTGGATGTCTTTGACTGACAAAATTGACATAGAAAGGAGGAAAACCGCTAAAGGACAGTCCCGCCTGCATGTTGTGAGAGTGTTTAGGAGGATGCTGTGGTTGACCGTGTCAAAGGCTGCCGAGAGGTCTAGGAGGTGGTCTCAGTAATGCAGCGTTTCCTGAACCTGGATTAGAAGGTTTCAAGCTGGTTGTATTTTATAATATGGTTGTTGGGTTGGACAAGCACACATTTTTCCATGTTTTTGTCCAGGAGGGGGAGTTTAAATATAGGCCTGTAGTCATTAAGGTAGTACTAGTCGGCGCCCGTTTTTTTGATGAGGTGGAGACTTGGCCGAGTTTGAGGGGAGCCGGCATAGAGCCGCTTAATGAAGAGGAGTTGATGATTTTGGTCCAAATTGGTGAGGTGATGTTCCTGAGATTTTTCGCCATTGCAGCAGGGAGGGGTCAGGGATGTGAGATGCCGGCTTCATGCTGGAGAGTAACTTGAGGACTTCCTTAGGGGTATAATTGAATTTAGATCAGGTTACATTGTTTTTCAGTTCCCGGGAGATTACATGGGCAAGCTGAGTTGGAGAGAGGGGGAGGAATTCATTAATTGAAGGTAGGGTTATGGGTTAGCCTCCTTTCCGCTGGAGGATCTTTAGTGCAGGGTGGGGAGGTGGATGGCTCACAAGATAGTTCAATGTTCGATATTTTTTTATGAAGAATGTGGCAAGTTGTTCATAGCACTCTGGAGAGTTGTTACTTGAATGCTGGGGGAAGGAGAAGGTTTGTTATTTGATGATGGTGAATAGGTCTTTAGGTCTGTTCCTAGACTGGTCAAATTGATCTTGTAAGAAGGGGGATTTTTCTTTGAAGATGTGATTCTTGTATTTTTGGCAAGCAGCCCAGAGGAACAAGAGATTGGGTTGCGACGGTTGTTTCCAGTTTGTTTCAGCTAAACAGAGTTGTCATCTTTAATTGTTAAGTCTTCGTTGAACCAGGCCCTGAAGGAGGTCTTTCTTGAGTTTCAGGGTGGCGATTGTTTCCTTGAGTTCTGTCATTTTTGTGTTGTAGTGGGCGGTGAGGTCCTTGGCGGATGATGGGTCGGGAGGAGGTAGGATTTGGGTACTGATTAATGCTTCATACTCCTCTTAGGGGATTTGTTTGATGTTTCTTACCCTGCATTTAGTTTGGCTACATTGGAGAGAACGGCGATGGATGGAATTTAGATAGAAGAGAATTTGATAGTGATCTGACGAGTCAGGTTGTAGGATAGAGTGCAGAGATAGTGTGTTGTGCTTGGAGATGATTGCATCAAGTGTGGAGTCCTTGTTGTGCATATGCATGTTTCAATGTTGGGTGATCGCTTCCAAGGGTGTGGGGGGGGGGCCTGTACTATGGGGTCTTTAGTGTTGTTCAGGTGCAAGTTTAGGTCTCCTAATATAATGTCATTGCTGTTTTTTAGTGATGTTTCCAATATTAGGCCTGCTAGGTCTACAAGAAATTCTGACTTTTTGCCATGAGGGTAATATAGAACGTGGAATTTGTTGGGGTTCTGTCCATTTGTGGAGAGCTGAGTTCATAGCTATTTAAATGTAGGGTGGTGCCGAAGGAAGTAAAACAGAGATCGCTTTTGTGTATAATGGTTACTCTGCCTTCCCTGCCACCTTTGTAGTCGCTGTGAATGATTGAAAAACCTGGGGGGAGATGAGGTTGATTTAAGGTGATGGTTGGTCGTTTAGCCAGGTTTCACTTAGAAAGCAGATGTCAGTATTATGCTGTAGGATGGTATCCACTATATCAGTGGCATGCTTCGTTGCTGATGTGCAGTTTATAAGAATGCAGCGGGTGTGGGTGTAGGTCTCTGTTAAGGATGGTTTGGTTGGAGGGTTATTAGTTGGGAGGGCGTCCTAGGAAGGTGAGAGGTGTTCAAGCTCCTGTTCAACCTAAAGACAACCGGGATCTTGAGGAAAGAGGAGTGGCTGGGTGTATTACTATGGGTGTTTTCCATCAATTCAGCCTCCTGCTGCGACATCCTAATTGTGGAGCATTTGGCTTTGGGTCATTGCAGAGTGTTAATGGCAGGGTCACAGTTTATCCGTGGTGCTAGGGCTTTAGGGAGGGCGTGGATATTCTTTGCTTCTATGAGAAGTGACGCGATTTCATCAAAAATAGTTTTGATTTTGAGTTCTAGATGGGCTATTACAGGGAACAGTTGCGAGACACCTGGGAGAGTGGAGGGAAAGGGTGTGTGCTGAGGCAGGTTGACGCAATGTGTAGGGGCTAAGAAATGAGCCATCCTATTTGTGGTGGAGGATTGCAGGGCCAAAGAAGCGGGTTAATAGTAATGTTGTCTGCACTGGAAACAGGAAACTCAAGTTAAAATCCTTGTTGTCCAGCTTTGAGAAAGTTAGACATCTACGCCAAGTCACTTTATGAAACTGTTCCTCTGCTGCTTTGTGTGCCAAAATAGGGAGTACATACAAATGGGATTGAACTCCGCATTCAGCACTGAATAAATAACACATTTGCAAAGGGCGCCCATTTATTAACTAGGATTTGTTTTCAGCATGAGGCTTTCTGACAGAGTGGTGTCCCTTAAAACATCTTGAAACTTCATTAGAGATTGTTTTTGCCTTGTGTTGACATATGTACCATGTGTCAGAATTCCCATGTTGGACCAGAATACTTCACATTGACTGAATAAAAGCATGTATTTACTTCTATGTCACGTAGTTCTTTCGTGATGGTGCTTGAAATTTTTTAGGAGAGTATAAGGCTGATTTTTTTTAAGCAATTTGATATTAATGCACAATGCCCTGTTTTTTTCCCAAAGGGAGCCACTTTGAGAAAGATTCTTCTAACTCGTTATTTTAAAGGAGAACATGGCGCTGTCTTGACAGTGCCACTGTCGGTCAACTACAGCAAGACTCCTCCAACTACAGGTAAATATTTGTGTCACATGTTTTGTTCATAACTTGTTCTGTCAAATCACACTTCTGCTGTTTATGAGCAGCGTAAATAGTGTGGTGACTGTCACTGGCTCTGTCGAATGATAAACATGCTGAATGCTAAGGCTGGACTGGTCTTGTTTCCACCCCATACCTCTTTCGTTCACCACCTAATACATCTGGTCTCTTGACCTCACTCTTGCACATTGTTTTGATTCTTGATTTCTCCCTTTGCCAATCTATTCCTGTTTTTCTTCTTATTATTTTCTCCCTTTTCTTGATCTTTCTCTGGCTCGAGTCCGGTATGATGAAAAAAAAATCGAAAAATGAGTGTCGATGTTCACCAATATAGTGAACTACATGTTGAGGGCCTTATTACGATATCGGTTGGAATCTAAACCGCCGACTCCTTGTCGGATTCGATTTCGACCGACTTGCGGTAGACTGTCCACCCGACTGATTATGATACTTCTGAACACCGTTCAGAAGGCCTCCCATTGAATTCAATGGGAGCCTGTGTTCCAACCAACAACACAGGCTTCTATGGGGAAAGGGGTATCCGCTGTAAACCTTGCACCCTGTGGCGAGCACCCCATGGTGTCTGCCACACCGTGCATGGGTTTATGGGGGGTGCCTTGGGTACTCCCCCAAACCGGAGGACTCCGGATGAAGGGAGGCCTGCTAGGGAGCCCCAAGTCAGTTTCCGACAGCTTTTTCGTGTCAGACAGACTGCGTCGGAAAAGCTGTTGGAATCTGAAACCGTAATCGGTTGTTAGGCAACGCTGGCAGTTGAGCTAGACTAATCGGCTCTGACCGACTCGGATTCTCCTAATGCCGATCATAACCAATTCGGAATTTTCCTTCCCACCGCGAGCATCGTAATCGGCAGATGGGTTCCGACACAGTGTAGGGGAATCCGACTGTTGTTTGGAGGCTTTCCGACCGACATTGTAATGAGGCCTTTAATGTACTCTTGGTCTTCTCTCTCATGAATAATTGAATGTAAAAACCTAAAAAAAACTATTTGTGATCTTTTTCAAAAATTTATTTCTGTTACTGAACTCTTAAATATTCACAAAATTGTATCTACATGTTGGATCAACTCTTGATATGCCTAAGCGGCATTCAGCTTTGTTATACGTGGACGATAAGTTATAACTCGGAAGTTCTCAGACCATCAATGGTATTAATTTGAAGTTCATGGTTAGATTAATAGAAATGATTCAAATAACACACTGTTGAAACCTAAAGGTCTGATTTAGATCTTGGCAGACCAGTTACTCCGTCACAACAGTAACGGATATCCTGTCCACCAAAATATAAATTCCATAGGATATAATGGGAATTATGTTTCAGAGGACGGCATATCCATCACCGTTGTGATGGAGTAACCTATCCGCTATGACCTAAATCAGGCCCTAAGACACCACATAAAACAAACAGAATAGTGCTACAGAGTTTTTTCTTAGTTTTTTGGTATATAAAAAGTCACTTCTTATACAGAAAGTAGATATATTTACATAATATAAAAATTAAAATATTGTCCTACGAAAATATTGCTTCTAAAATATTGTGATATGGAAATATCATCTGCAAGAATATTGTTGTCAAGAATATAGATTTTAAGGTAAGTAATATTGATTTTTAAATATCAAAGCCATTAATATCGTTTACAAAAATATAGTTTATATGGTTTTTAATTATTACGTATTTTAGTATATATTTGAAAAGTGTATGATTAAAATTTTTTGGAGAACTGTTTGTTTTTTAATATACCTACATTTTTTTGTAGTTATCAAATTTAATGTAATTCATTTTTGTGATTTTAGTACCGTAGCGGGTTGTGGTATATAGGGGTACAGGATGGGAAGTAATTTCATTATAATAAATGAATAATTCGTTTTTAATTAATATTATGTATTTAAAAAAAATTAAAATGTTAGGTGTGGGTTGTGGTGTTTATAGGGATACAGGGTGGGGAAGTAAATGAATTCTAATTAATTAATAATTATTTAGGTGGTAATTAATTATGTTAATTGTTTATTTTTTAATTTTTTTATTTGGGTGCGGGTTGTGTGGTTTGTAGAGGTATAGGGGGAAGTAAATTAATGATACGTAATTTATATTTAGTTTTTAATGAATAATTATTACATTGATAATTGTTGTGTAATTAATTTTTTCTTAAGTTACATTTTAGGAGCATCTGTGTTTTGTGGGGATATATTGTGATTAGTAAATGAATTGTAATTAAATCATAACTAATTTTCTATTAATAAGTATTGGTTTATTGATGAATATTTGTTATTACTGTAAATAATTACTTTTTAAAGTTAAGTTTTAGATGCCTGTTGTGAGTTTTGTAGAGGTATAGATTCGGTAGTAACTAAAATAAAATTATTTAATAAATATTTTTTGTTAAAAAATAAACTTTCAATATTTATTTAAATAAACAATATCAGGTAGATTCATGAAGCCAAAATCGGCTCGCAAAGGGCCAGATTCTGAGAATATGGCCCTTTGCAAGCGCTATTTTTGCATTTGGGATGCATCATCCCAAATGCAAAAATCGCAATTATAGAAATAGCTAAATTGCGAAGAATCGCATTTAAGGAATCTCAATTAGAGATTCCTTAAATGCTATTCATGAACCTTTTTAAAATTGCGAATTCGCAATATGGGGCCGCTATTTACCGCGAAGTGTAACTTCGCGGTAAATAGCGAAAACTTAGAAAAATGCACTTTAGTGCATTTTTCTAAGTTGTATGTTACACACACACACATGTCCTTTGGACATGTGTGTGCGCAACACCAGTGTACATTTGCATTTCAGGGGTGCTACAGGGTGTCCTTTGGACACCCTGGCACCCTTGAAATCGCTTCCTTATTTGCGATTCGCTAATTGCTAATCGCAAATAAGGAATGACTCCCCATTCATTCCTATGGGCCTTCAGGCCCATAGGAATGAATGGGAAAGCCATTCCTTTTTTGCGATTAGCAATTAGCGATTCGCAAATATGGAAGCATTAGAAATCGCTAAATAAATTGCGATTGCTACATGCATCCCGTTTTGCGAGTCTTTAACACCTTGGCTGCTGTGACTTTTCCCCTCCTGTGCTGACATTCTATGAATACCATTGTTCATGACGAGCTCAGCTCGTCATAAGCACAGCTCCACTGTGCCTCATGACGGGCTGAGCTCGTCATGAGCATCGAAGGGGTTAATAGCGATTCCTTAATAATCGCTATTAAGGACTCGCAAAAGAGGACTTTGATGAATCTGGGGGTATTTTCCTAATTTAATTATAATATTTGCAGTTATTTATATGTATTTAACATTGTAATAAGTATTTAATTTTTATTATGAAATATATATATGTTTTATTTACATATTTATATTTTTATTTGTTTATATGTTTAAAAAAATTGTGTTGAAGAGAATCTCTTTCTAATGTTGCACTGACTGGAGTGGGAATAGTATATTTTACCTTTCTGGAATCCAACACTTTCCCTACTGTTGCAGTTATTGGAGTAGGACTAGTACATTCTACCACTCAAGTAATCCAACACTTTCCTTACTGTTGCACAGACTGGAGTTGGAATAGTAAAATTTACCCCTCCACAATCCGACATTTTTCCTACTATTGCACTAACTGGAGTGGGAATAGTACATTTTACCCCTCCGTAATCTAACACTTTCCCTACTGTTGCACTGACTGGAGTTAGAAAAGTAAATTATATCCATGCACAATCTGACGTTTTCCCTACTGTTGCACAGACTGGAGTGGGAATAGTAAATGTATCCCCCTCCCCCACACAAACCAACACTTCCCCTACTGTTGCACTCATTGGAGTGGGAATAGTAAATTGTACCCCTCTTCAATCCCAACACTTCTTCTACTGTTCCACTAACTGGAGTAGGAATCATACATTTTACCCCTCTTCAATCCCAACACTTCTCCTACTGTTTCACTAACTGGAGTAGGAATAGTACATTAGACCCCTCCAGAATCCAAAGGTTTCTCTACTTTTAAAGTAATTGAAGTTGGAATAGTAAATTTCACCGCTACACAATTCTACAGTTTCCCTACTGTTGCACTGACTGGAGTGGAAATAGTATGTTACCCCTCTGCAATCCAACAGTTTCCCTACCGATCCACTGACTGGAGTGAGAATAGTAAATTTTAGCCCTCGTAATCCAACACTTTCCCTACTGTTGCACTGACCGGAGTGCGAATACTAAATTTGACCCCTGTGTGATGTAACAGATTTCCTACTGTTGCATTGCCTGAAGTGGGAGTATGTATTTATGTATTTATTTATTGGGTTTGTATAGCGCCTGAATCACCCCCGAAGGGGTATCTCTGTGCTTGCAGACATATAGTAGAAGGCTGGTGTGGGCGTGATTCTAAGACAGAGCAGTTTTCAGGGACTTTCTGAACTGACTGTGGTCCGGGCATTGCGTCAGCGAGATGGGAATCTGATTCCAATAGCGGAGAGCAAGATGCAAAAAAGCTTTCCCACCAGCCCATGACTTCTTGACCCGCGGAACCACCAGCAAGTGATTTGGATCCAGATCAGAGATCCCTAGATGCAATGTAGCTATTACATTTATCTGTGAGGTAAACGGGACCGTTACCATATAATGCCTTATGAAAGATGCAGCAAACCTTAAACCTTATACGATTCTGCAGTGGTAGCCAGTGAAGCTGTTGAAGAAACGTATGGGAGGCCATTCTGTGAGGGACATTTAGTACCAGTCGTGCTGCAGTATTCTGGACTACCTGTTGACGGTCCAGTGATGACTCGTTAGCTGAAACCAGCAGGGCTTACAGTAGTCCAGACAGCTCAAAACCAGGGCCTGAATAAGAGTATTATGAGTTGAGTCTGGAAGAAAAGGGAAGACTTGTCTCAGCAGACTAAGCACATGAAAGCAGGATCCAACAGTTTAGGTTACGTGTTCTTTCATGTTCAAAGCCTGCCCGATGCAACCCCCTAGATTTTTTACTAGTGTCTAAGGCGCGTGGGAGCTACCCTGCTCCCCTGGCCACCATTCTGGTGACCACAGCATTGCATCCTCTGCGAAGATCATAATTTTGGTGTTCCCTGTGTTTAGTTGTTAAAAAATGATTACGCATCCATTGGGAAATTGCTAACAAGCTTGAGGATACGGTTGACTGAGCAGAGAGGGAGGTTTTGTTAAATGAGAAGGTAAGCTGGGTGTCATCCACGTATGATGTTGGCATGAACCCATAATTCCTCAGGAGATCGGCCAAGGGAGCAACACAGATAGTAAACAGCATGGGGCTCAAACATGAGCCCTGAGGCACTACCTTGGTCAGTGACCTAGTTTTAGATTGAAAAGGTCCCAGGGTGACTGTCTGAGAGCTGTTGGAAAGGAAGCTTGTCCTCCATCGCAAGGGCATTCCCCCAATTTCAGATTCCTCCAGTCTCCTGAGCAAGGTCTGATGGTCGACTGTGTCGAATGCGGCTGAGAGATCTAACAGCACCAGGAGAGTGGATTGACCCCTATCTAATGCTAGCCTGATGTTATCAGTCACAGCCACCAGGGCTGTCTCCGTGCTATGCTTGGGTCTAAAGCCTGACTGCGATGAGTCAAGGCTGCCTGAAGATTCGACATGGTCTGACAGGTGTTTGTTAATATACTTTTCTAGAAGTTTGCTCATGAGAGGTAGAAGGGAAACTGGGCGTAAGTTCGAAAGGTCTTCCATAGGGGCCTTTGTGTTTTTACGAATTGGAATGACTTGTGCCGCCTTCCACTCAGGTGGAAGTGGACCCTCCTTCAATGAAAAGTTAAGCAGGGAACAGATGGGAGTTAAAAGTTGTTTAACGAAGGAGGAGGAGATTTTAGCTGGTATAACATGAGAGAGGTGATCCTGACTTCACAGTGCATAAAAAGGCTTCAACTTCCTCACGAGTCAGGGGGTGAAGTTCTCCAGCAATCGCCCCTTCGGGCAGGGAGAGAAGTTATAGGTCATGTCGACCAACTGTGCACTGTCTGCCATGGTGATTTTGTTATAGATCAGTAAGGGACGTATAAATCCCACAATGCTCAGTACTGAACTGAAGGCGTGGCACTACACGAGCAGACAACCGAGCTACACCTGAGGAAGACGATAGTTGAAACCTTTAGTGGTGAATAGAACTGCTTTTTGTGAATAAAAATGATTTGAAGTACATCTCTGGGAGTGCGGTGAATTCTCCTTTATGTTAGTATATATATATATTGATTGCCCGTGAATTTTTACATTATGTATGCAATGTTATACTGTTGTACTGAAACGCCAATGCTACTTTAAGTATTTTTCCAGTGTCTATGCATTTGCTCCTTATGTCATTTCCTGGTACCGGCACTTTAAAAGCCGTCCTTTCTTTTCGCCATACGTCATGTGATCAAGCTTCGTTGGGAAGTGAAACGCGCTATGGCGGCTTGGCTGGGAACAATAAAAGCACTTTGATTGGCACCAGGAACCTTGGGTCTGCTCATCATTTGTTTTGTCTTTGGAAGGCAACTGTTGGCGGCGAAGCTCCCTATATATATATTGATATATACATGTTTAACTTTTTGTAAATTTTATATTTGTTGAAATATATATTAAATCTATTTTATTTTTATAAAATCCTATCATTAACGTTATAAACACAGACATTTCTGTCTGTTATGTGTGCATTGGCTCCTTTTCTGAATTATATCTAAGACGTTATTAGTGCTTATGCAGTTTACAAATCAGACCGAACTGTCGGAGTTGGAAAGGTAGCGATGCTCATGTTTAAAACATTATTTTTATATTATACGTTTTTAAAACTGTGGGAAGTTATAGATTGTTACATACTGTTTAGCGTATTTTAATCAGCTGAGTTTAATTAACTTTACATTTTTAAACTAGGATGAAGACAAGCCTTTACGGTAAGGATCCACCAATTGGCCATTATTTAGCCTTAGATAGGGTAAGGTGCATCATGTTTAATTAATGCACCTTTAAAAAATTATTCAATTACTCCTTACATTTTTCTTTTGGACCCACTCGATTAGTGACTATTATTGGCCATTTACATTTGAAATAGCTTTTTCTTATAATTTCTAATGCAATTGTTCTACATCCAAAGTTAACAAACATTGCCAAAGCCAATAGATCTTGTATAGGAGAGGCGAGCTATTGGCTATTTCATCTTCATTGCACTTTTATTTGTTTGCATGTGGCAAGCAATCACACACAACCAGTGAAGGTGGATGGGGGCAAGCAACACAGATAAATAAGAGTGGATGAGGGCATGCAACACGGACCACAGGTTAAGGATGGGGGGGCATGAAACATAGACGAGGGAAGAAGGGAAGGCTAGAGGAACACGGAGGGGGGAGAAATACACAATCAATCCAGCTAACAAAAGACGAACGCTGTTAGAGTGACTATTCACACTAAAAAGGTGCAGCAAAAAAAGAATTAGCAGTGGAAGATCACAAGTAATGTATCGATGCTCCAGGAAAGGGACAAACATACAAAGATGAGGAAGTGTATGGCAGCTGAATAAATAACAATTGTGGCCTTACTGTTAGGAAGGATATGGTCTTGAAGAGATAGTAGACCTAAAATAATAGCATTTCATTAATGGTTTATAGACTTTCGTACAGGCACCATTGAACCCACAGGCTTAGTATGTATGTGAGGGGGGTTTTGCGCACCAGATAACACTTTACGCTTTAAAATCATATGGATTTTTAATGTTTTTTGGTAAAAAAATATTATGTGTTTGTCTATAAATCATGACGTGTAAGTTTATCCTGGGATCTGAGAGATACATCACAATGAGCGGGCATTGAATAATGGATAGGTCAAAGATCTGAATTGACACACAGTTAAGGGGCCTTCGATGAGACTCCGGTTGAGAGGGTGTCATCTCATTATATCCTGATGATATTCTCCTCTACCTTGCAGATCTACCATGATCCTTCCTGCGAATTCTGCACATTCTGGAGATTTTTGGGACCTTTATGGGATTCCACATTAACGGACACAAGTCAATGGCCTTTCCTGTGGGAGCGGGAGACCCGCAATGGGCCTGGGATTGCCCCTTTCGATGGGCGACTCAGGGGTTCCAATATTTGGGTGTTTTTGTGACACCAGATCATGAATTATATCGCCAGGAAAAACTAATGAAAATCCTGGAGAGTTAGCGCAGTGTAGTGGAGCGATGGAGGAAACTTCAGCAGTAACTCCTGGCCTGAGCCCGCCTTTACAAGTTGATCTACTTACCAAAATGTCTATATATCCTGTAGAATACCCCCTTGCCGGATACTTTCTTCCAAAGGGTGGACGGTGTTATGAGGGTGCTATTATGGGACGGTGGGGCACCAAGAATTGCCTTCTTGCTACTGATTCTCTGAATCTCTGAATCTCCAGATAAATTATTGGGCGTCACAACTGTTGACTCTTCATGATTGGGGCTTTTCATCCCTAAAGGAACCATCCTTGAGGGTGGACCACACTGCCATGGCCCTGGTGGCTTACCTTCCTCTGCTATAAGGAGGGGTAGGAGGAGAGCTACCCCTCCCTTTCTCGACAGAAAGAAGGAAGAGGGCAACACATACTCTGAGTTGGCTAGGCAGTTTGACATTGGAGACCCCACTATGGGACTTGGGCCTCTTCTATGGTCTGTGTGCGATAGAGGGAAATCATAAATGGGACCTACTGGGGAAGTCCAAATTGGGTGACTGGCTAATTCACATATTGTGAAATTGGAAACAATATCAAAAGAAATGCTATTTTGGAGAAAAACAACTAGAAATGGGAATGGAACAAACACAATTTAAGGTGTCTTTGACAGCATTTTGTTATTGCTGTGAAAGGTCAGTACCTGTGTACACAAGTGACCCAAGATACATACTTCCCAAGGGACCCAAGATACATACTTCCCAAGGAGCCCCACTACCCTCCTAAGGCTGCTACTAACCTGGGAGTCACTCACTATTTGGTGGTAGGACACCAAATGTTGAAGTATATTTGAAGAACAAAATGTAGATTTTCACACAACTATCACTTTCAATAGTTAGAGCCATGACGTCACTCATGGGCATGTTTTCATGGGGTTGTTCAGGATGTCTATCTCACCCCCCCATATATGTGTTTCTTTTGGAGGTTCAGGAACCCCTGAACAGTTATAGCTGTATTTGTTAGGTACCTAGTGACTTTGGCTGCATGAGCAAGGGTGTATCATACTCTTTAATGTTCTGGGATGAAGTTAAATTCTGAGATGTTCCAGCAATCACAGTGCTGTGCCAAACTAAAAGATGATGTGATGTTGAGTTAGCAGTGGTGAGTGTGTAGGGAAAATACTGAAGAGGGGTATGGAGGTGGGGGAGTGTTGGTGCCAGTGGCAGATGGGACAGAACCGGCTTAAATCTAGTCAAAATATATCCAAGCACTGCACCCTTCAGTGCTTGGGATGAGCTTGAGAAACTCAAGCAGACAATAAAAACACTGGCAAGTGCAGCAATCCCAATAGATGCCCAGGAAGTGCAGTCTGCTGTAATGATTTATGTGTAAACTGTAGGTCACAGATTCCTTTACATGTAAGCAAGCTTATTGGGGAAGAGAGCGATAGAGGGTGGGGGGGGAGAAAGAGAGAGAGACATGTGGCCGGCCCTTTGTGAGTGTGTTTAAGACACCTCAGGTAGTATTTTTTTTTTTGCCAGATGTTTGAAATTACTATATTTTGTGTGGTATTCATCAAAGTTTTTGCCTTCTTTTGCTGAACCCTCCTGCTAAACAGTAATAACCTACTTGTACTCTCCGCTGTAAACGTGTTAAATTAGCATATCTCTAATTGCACATTTAATTTACATGTAAGTCCCTACTATATGGTACTTAGAGCCTATTTGTTAACACTGGTTTTAACGGTCTCTTTTAATAACTGCTATATTAAGTTTGGGAACAGCTAGAAAAATGGTTCAAGGAGTCCTTGAAAACCTGACCTATTGGGCAAGGTGAAGTTTATATTACTATTTTGGAAATTCACTTTTAGAAAGCTGTCCATTTCGTACCTTAAACCAAACGGCTTTCTGGCCAGTGTCCGCCTGTCACCAGACCTCTGACGGCTCTCCTATGGTGAGATATTTATTGCTCCCAGACAGTGGGCAAATGCTCTTGCTGTGGAGAGGAAAACTCCTTCCTTGACAGAATTATCTGGGTTCTAAGCCTCGCCCTTTCCTGAGTTTCAAAGAATGCCTTCCTTGTCACTGGCAGGTGAAGCTCACACCTAGACCTGCCTCCCTTTTGTCTCTCTAGTTCAGCTGGCACCAAACTCAGTGGTAGGGGAGAACCCGACCAGATTTGGTTTAGGGAGTAGACAAAGACTTGCCTTCCAGCCACAAGCTAGGCACTGGACATAAAGGTGTACCTCACATACCTCTCCTCAGAACAACCCTGGATCTGAGAGGAATCAGAAGACGGACTGCCCTGCTCTCTGAAGAACCTGAAGGATCACTGGCCATCCTTGCCTTTATTCCAGGTGCCCAAAAGTGACTTGAAGGGTCAGTTGACTGGCCTCCTGTTTCAGCTACAGGGACGCAACAAACCTCCAGATGCCTCTCTCTCTGCAGCTGCTCAGCTGACCAGTTCCGACTGGACTTGCCTTGGACACAGCTGCTGGTGTCTGCTTGAGTGAGTCCTAACTCCTAGGTGGTGCCTCCCAGGTCCTGGACCCTAGGCTTCAGTTAGAGGGTACTCCTACTGTTCCTAAACTGCAAGAAGTGAGACTTAAAAAATATTTTGCCAACTTTTTGCTTGGAGACCCGATAGAACCTCGGATTGATGTTGTAGCTGCAGCGATTGATGTCTACTCGCCAGTCGGCCTCAGCTTGCCCTGTGGAATGAAATCTGACTATTAGAAACGTTTCTAAGTCAGTACGTAGAGTGCTTCATCTGGAACAATGTCAAGCAGCAACCTATTAACTTCAAGGCCTTCCTGGGTGCAAACTTTGGACTTTGCCCACTCAGAAAATTCATGCCAACATCAATGACTGTACTGGGACACCTTTCTCCAGCAGCTTGCAGTTGTCGATCTCTGCTTTGGATCCAGATTGCTTTCCTTTTTTTATGAAGGTATTTTATTGATTTTACAATTCAAAGTAAAATAGGCGTCAGTTGTGCCCTGAAGTAGATAAGAGAAATTTGTAAAAACCCATTGCCTTAACCAGACACCCCAACAGATCAAAGTTTAATGATCAAGAATAGTTTTCCTGCACTATAGAGCCCATACAGCCCATGCATATCAGCATTAAGTTACATCCCCTCTCAACTGTCCAGATTTTCCCCTAGTTTCAATTTCGGGCACTCTAAATTATTGATTTGGGCAGACATATAGTCTATTAAGGGTCTCCATGGCTGCCTGTATATATGACTCATGTCATGAAGGTGTCATGTAAGCTTCTACTTGACCAAAAAGGACCACAGCTTATTCTCCCATTCATAGAGTTTTGGAATTGCTGTCAATTTACATGTTTGTGCGGTAAGGTGTTTTGCTGCCAATATCAGGTTGGTTGCTATCTTCCAGTCAGCTTTAGTCAGCATAGGTTGTTGATCGTATGTGTAATAAGATAACAAGAGGATCGGGCGTATCAATAACTCAACGCCTCTTTCAGGGGGCTTAGAACCTCTTTAGAAAACATCTGCAAGTCGGGCAGGACCACCAAGCATGCATATCGCCACCCTCCTGGCCACACACCCTGCAACACAGCTCGACATGGACAGTAACATCCCTTTCAGTCTCTAGGGTGTCATGCCACAGTGTGGTGTATGTGTAAAGAGATTCCCTGTTTGAAGCCTTTCTCACAGAGATGTTGCATTTGGCCAGAGCTTTCGACATTGCGAAATTAGTATCTTATACTTTAGGATATTTGTCCATCTTCTCTTTGGCCATTAGTGCTCTATAGATTTTGAAATTGAGTTCCCTAGGTGTAGTGTAGCTAGAGAAAAGCTTTTCCCAATCTGTAGAAGTCTAACAGCCACTGCTTTGCTGATGGGCTGGAGTGTCCAAAGGTGCAGCTGTGACTATCTTATGTGGTTGGATTCCTCTACTCCAAAGTCTGTCTTGCATTGTACAAATGCTCTAATGCCTTAATTGTGAAAAAGGTCCTTCAGCATCCAGCACCCTCCCTTCACTCAGTTGCCTATGCCCTCCCATTGAATTTCCTAGTGTAAAAATGTGGGGGTTTTCTCAGTGCTGTATACTAAGATGTGAATGAAGGCAAGGTCAAGGGTTGTCTCCTCGTGATCATGTCCCAGATCTCCCTTGTGGGCTTTCGGGATCTCAAAAAAGTAACATACCTATCAAATGGACAAGTCATGGTGTTATCCACCTTGCCTGTCCCATTAATGCTTCATCCATATGAATCTAGTGCCTTTGCTTTCTTACAATGACCATTCAAGGAAGACCTGGAGCGGTCCTCCCAAGGATCTGTGGGATTGTAGGACCGATCTGACGATTCAAACTCTTTCCCTGCCCACACAAAGGAGATTCTATCTGTATGTAAGCCTGTATCAGGGATCTTCACAGACAGGGCTGGAAAACATCCAGCATAATATTCATTTTGATATCTGCTACTAAACCCAGTAAGAGAATATATTGGTTTCAACAAATGCACAGGTCAGACGTCATTGCCTTAAACAGTCTTGTATAATTAGCTGTTGACAACCACCTTTTCTCCATAAAGTTTTTTATTCCTAAAGTAAATCTTTCACTAGGACTTAGCTGATCCCTGTATCTGTACTGCAATCCATTGCGGCCTTAACTTATTACTTTGACCCAGTCGAGCACAACCAGAGACCCGCAGTTGGAGCTTTGTGCTTTTTTGGTGCTATTTTAAATTCAAACATTAAAAAAATCATATCTCTAGTTCTACTTTGTGAATTTTTTCATGTTGGTGTACTTTTATTTATTAAAATATTCTTTATTTCCTATATTAGTTTGGGATTTTTCGTGTGTTGTGCTTTTACTTAATTACTGTTTGACTACTGCATAAATACTTTACATATTGCCTCTTAATTCAGCTTTACTGCTTTGTGCCAAGCTACAAATGGGTTAAGGTCATGTTTCTATTGTGACTTTAGTGGTTCACCCTGACAAGGATTGTGATTGTTTTACATGGGTTCTCACCCTCCTTAACTAATTCTCTAATTTCGAACTACAGATATTTCTTTTTTTTAAACAAATTGCACAGAAGGAATTCAATTGTAAGCAGCAGCGCGGTCTAGTTACAACCATCAGATGAAGAAAGGAAAGAACCTCAACAATGGAACATACTCAAGTATCACAGATCACACATCACAATGGGCAATCCAAACACCCCACAATCTGTGATGTTTGGCACACAACCTCACCATTTATATACCACCTTCTCAGCTGCAACACAGTAGCCCATGCCATACCTCCAGCCTGCCAACAGTGGAAGAGAGGCCTCGCGCCATGCACAGGCTACATCCCTCCATACAATCAAGAATCCAAGGCCCGCAATCGGCCTCTGGTGTCTGGACTCCCTTCAGCTATCCATTCTACCCAGTCGCCACACACACAGTCCGCCCGGGCATTATAGATCCTCTTTAAATGATTTTGGATAATGGACAATCCCAGACCATGCGGTAGAAGGTACTCTCCTCCCGCCCAGACTGAGTACAATCAGGGATGGCAGACCTGCGCATCTTCCACAGCCTAGTAGAGCCTCTGTGGGGAGCTCACCAGAATTGTTGCTGTTACCTTGGCCTACCACCAATCATCATCATCCAACTCACCCACATCGTTACCCCAGGCAGCTCTGAGACCACTGAGCGGGTCAGGCACATTAAACATCCAGGAGCACGGTAACCTGGAGATCCTCTTTTGAACTAGAGGTTCCTTCACCAATTTCGTCTCAAGAGGATTACATTCTGGAATCTCCCTCAATTCTTCCGCATACATAATAAGGGCATTGGGAGCTGGAGATATCTATAAAATTGGAACTTATGCAGTTCGACTTCCTTTCTTGATTGCTGATAGGATTTAATATGACCTGAAGCCCAGACATCCCCCAAATACAATATACTGATCAGATTCCAGGTTCCAAACCACTCTCATATACAAGCTGGGAACACTTCACTTATGAAATCTATGGAGGCTTTCAAACCCACACAAATCTTATGAGCATGGATAGAATGTCTGTAAAAAGGTAGTCAGGAGAGAGGACGGGAGATTCAGCAGCATGTGTAAATACTGAGGAAGCATCACCCAGCACAAGATGGAAAGCAGTAATTGACCCCCAAACCACTAAATCTGTCTGGGTGTACTGAATCAATGGGGCAATATTCCATTCACAAGCCATGTGCATATTTCACAAGACCTGCAACCCTCAAAATTCAAAATGGGAGATGGCACCCTAAGTTGAGACAAAGAGATTTACGGTGGAGGGGAACCTGCGACAGGCACTTATGTGGATTAAGGTCAATTCATCATTAGAAGCTTCTCGGTATATACAGAGTATGTCACATAATCTTGGAATGGATGTCTGTGGTTGCTGGAGAAAAACAACTAGCTAATCGGGATACAATGCAAATCTATCCTCTTGACCATTTGGCCAACAGAATCCATTAACTGGGCATCCTTGCAGATTCATTTTGCTAAAAGCTCTATGGCCTGAGCGAAAAGGCACCACCGACAATGCCAAGGACAGACAACCATTCACCTTGACCTGGGCCTCCAGTTTATCATACAAAGCTCTTCTAAAAGTAAGAAAGCACTGGTCTAAATTTTTCCTCAGCAAAACTTGAAACAGAAAGGGCTATTGAATTCTTTCTCTTAATCTATTGAATTCAAAGCCACTTGACCCCATAGCTCAGAAGCCCAGGCCAGTGTCACATGAACCCACTCGAGAGAGTTCCTTAAATCACTTCCCAGCATGAACCCATTCTGATCCTTGTGGATGAGTCCACACCATCTTGTTCAAGAATCTTGCAAATATCTTCATCTCAACATTTACTAGTGGACTATAGGACAAGCATTCGTTTAGTGATATATCCGGCTTGTGGAAAAGAGTCATCAGAGCCTTCCTCAGATCTACCACTAGCTGCTCCATAGACTCTGTCTCTGCAAATGCGGAGTTAGATGAACGGAACAATGCTTATATATTTTGACTGGTAGTCTGTTTGGACATGGAACTTTGTTGGACCGCATCTACATGATGGTGGTATGAACCTCCTCCAAAGTGAGAGGGAGGTCCACCTCCATGTGGTCTTATAGCCTCTGTATAATAAGAATGGCCATTAATGGACATGAAGTATCTCCCAGACATGGGGGTCTTGCCTGGTAATAATCTTTATAGTAGTGTGCAAATATTGTTATTGTGTCAACTTCAGAAATAACAACCTGAGCCCCCACTGAGTAAACCACAGGGGCTATTCTAGTGTCCTGTCACTTAAGGACACCCAATGCAGGAGCTTGCTAGCTTTTTTGCCAAATTTGTAAGTTCTATATCAAAACACTTGATAATTTGCATATTGTGTAGAAATCTTTAATACTCAAGTACCAATGGCCTTGCACTTGACTACATTAAGCTACGCTGACGGATGAAGTGCCCTGCATGTGATATTGCCACCTGTGTTTACCAGTACTCAGAGCAGGATGATAACCAAGCCCAGAAATTCAAGGAAGATCGTGAAAGGACCAGGAAAACCAGGAGGACTAGGAATAGGACCAGGAATAGGACCTGTAGAACCAGGAAGAGGATTAGGAGGACCATAAAGAAGATAAACAGGAACAGGAGGATGAAGAAGAGGAGGGCCTGTCCAGTGTGATTTGAGACCATGGATATTAGGACACATCCTTAGTTACAAAAGCGTTGCCTTTTATAAACGGTTGTTAATTATAATTCTTAAGCCTTCAGTTCTCCCTCCGTTTCAGCCTACTTACCACTATTGATGAAGTGAAAGTTTGCATACAGAAAAGTTGGGTAACTTTGCTATTTCTTTGCAAAGTTCCCCAACTTCACCATGGCAGTGTGTCATTTTGACCACTGCTAATTTTATTATTACCATATTCAAATAGTCATTTTGTCAGTGAAATTTTCCAAAACTGGATTCTAATCCAAGTTTTAACATGTTGCATGCTTGTAGATGTATAATATAAATAAATAATTTTACAGTGTACTGTTCCATAACGACCCACTAATGTGGTACTACTCCACACTTCCTCATCAGAAGTCAGCTTTTGCAATTTGGTTTCAAATTGACCCCGTGCACACAATTCTATTCTATGCACCAACCTCACGTTTGTGATGTCCATATCAACATAAATGTTTACAGCTGTTAATGTCGCACCATAGGAAATATGTGTCATGAAAATAAACCTGAAGTGTATTAAATACACCCACAAAGGACCACAGAGTTTTTCGTGGCAGCGTAATGTGTGACCTGCAGTTTATACATAAATCACTGTAGCAGACACTGCACCTCCTGGGCTTCTATTGTGATTGATCAATTTTTTTTTTTTTCAATTCAATATCAACTTTATTCGGCAGTTTTGTAAAAACACCATAAAAGTTCAGATAGAATAAAAACACAATTACAATTTTATCAGAAAAAGTTAAAAAATTGTTGGATGTATATTTTGTTTAAAAAGAATAGATAGAAGTGACAAGTGCATCTCAGTTTCATTAGCGCAAATTTTTACCACATGTGCGAAGACGTACAGTTTTTCTGTTATCTTTGTCCCTTCGTTAATATGTAAGAGCGATGTCGTTCGAGATTATAAATTTGTGCGATGGCGTATACAAAATTTAAGGTAAGATACAATCGCTTTAGCATAATTTTCATTTTCAAGGTACTGTAGTGCCAGATACGCTGGGCGACATTGACGAAAACCCCAGAACTTCAAAATAGGGAGTATCCAGCGCTTCCGTGGCTCAGTAAAGAATTTGCAGAATAGCATTGTATGTATCGTTGATTGTGGGGACACCAAATCACAAGGGCACATAGAGGCGGTAGATGTCCTGACATTTTGCTCAGGAAATGCAACTAATAAATGGAACAAGTCGAGTCTAAAGCGGGTAAGCAGCATTCTTTCAAACTGTGTTATTTTAAAATTCAGGTAGGGTTCAGCAGAGAACACAGTCTGGACTAGCAAGGAATGTTGGACTGATGGCTTATGGACCTCGGATAGTAAGCGTAGCTGACGTAGATGAGTTAAACACTCCCTTTTTAAGTTCTTTTTTGGGATTTCCTCTATCAGCGATGGGTGGTCAAAGTACTTCCTGTATCCAAGGTCTGTTAATAACGCTTTGACGTATGACAGCCATTTGATTTTCTTAGCGTGGTCTAGCGTTAAAATGTCTTGAATAATCGTCCTGGTCAAATGGCATTGCTCGGTAGCCCATATTCTGCGCCACAACATTATTGGTTGCAGTTTTATAATGTCTGTGATGTAATCAAGGCCCAGCTCAATGTGGCAGGCATAGGTGGAACAGGTTTTGGGCACCGCCAGCAAATATCTAAGGAAAGAGTTCTCTATTGTTTGTATTGAGTCCACATTTATAAAACCCCAGATCCCCGCCCCATATGTTGCAGTGCTTACACATTTTGCATTATATATTTGCACTAGTTCTTTAATTGGTCTCTGCCCCAATCTCTGCGAGAAGGTTTTTAGCGAAGATGTCTCTCGGATGAAAACCAGTTTTCTTGCGTTAATGGCTGGGGTCCATTTGAATTTTTCGTCAATGACGATCCCTAAATAGGGATAGGTTTTAGTCCTATCCAAGTGTTCGCCCTGCACCGTTAGCTTCCTATATCTTGCATTTCTTTTCTCCCCTGCGTGCATAGTATACGTTTTTTTTGCGTTTAGTTTCAGGTTTAAACTTGCCATAAAATCACAGTATCTGTTCAGGGCCATTTGTAATTCATTTGGTGTTCTTGCTAAAATAACAGCATCGTCGGCATATAAGAGTGCTGGTATCTGCCGACGAGCTGTTAACGGGAGGTCCTTGCTGCCTTGTAGCATGGCAGCCTCTAAGCCATTCGTATAGAGGGTGAATAGGAAGGGGGCCAATACGCACCCCTGCCTGACCCCCTTTTCCACCCTAAAGGAGTTAGTGAGCTCACCCTTTGTCCCGAATCTTACCCTGCCTGTGGTACCTGTATATAGTTCACGAAGGAAATCCACAATTGGCGTGGGAACACCCATTTTCAAGATTGTAATCCACAGCGTTGAGTGTGCCACGCAATCAAATGCTGCGGAAAGATCGACATAAGCCATATGGAATGAGGACCCTTTGGCATCCAGATATTTGCTCGCCAGTAGGGACAGGTTTAAGGCCTGATCAACTGTTCCTAGTCCCTCCCGGAAGCCATATTGTAGGTCTGAAATAATTTTATGATCGGTGGCCCACTCCTGGAGGCGGTCAAGGAGTATTCGTCCTGCCATTTTGCCTAGTGAGTCCAGGAGGGAGATTGGCCTGTAGCATATTGGACTATTTCGATCTCCTTTCTTAAAAATAGGTACCAACGTTGATGTTTTCCAAGACTCCAAAATGCCTACTTCGATGGTAGCATTCAGGACGTTGGTTAGTAACGGGGTCCAAAGATCTGGGAGGTGTTTAAAAACGTCAACCGGAAAGCCGTCCGGGCCTGGTGCTTTGGCTGATTTTGAGGATTTTAGAGCTTTTTGGACCTCTTCGTGGGAAAAGTGAAGATTTAACGGATAGGCAATGTGTGGCAGAAGTTCAAGCTGGTCTGTGTCTTCAGTCGAATCTTTCGCAAAGACTTTAGTAAAATGGCTCACCCATTCATGTTGACTTATGGCTACATCAATTGATGGAGAGTTGACTTTCTCTGTTAGGAATGGGGAACGAACTATCTGCCAGAACAAGGCACTGTTATTTAGTTCCGAGCTTTGGATCAGTTTTGTCCATAGTTCAGCTTTTACTTCCTTTTTCCTATTGTTTAGGGCAGCTGTATACTCCTTTCTGAGTCTGATGATTTCGACTCTGTCCCTGTGATCACTATTCAGAGCTTCCTTTAGGCGTGTAGATGCTTTGGTGCATGCTGAATCAAACCATCCTTTCTTTGGTTGGGGCCTTTGTTTGTGCTTTTTGGTTAGTTCTTTTTGTATGGTTGTTGTAATTGACAAGAAGCTTACTATAGTTTCGCTAGGGTGGGTGGTGGGGTCCAAGCAGTTTATAATATCCGTTTGGTTATTTGTGACTATTTTTTTTGTTGTTATTTCTTTGTCAATATTACCCCACTTCAATGTAAAGCCATTCAAAGAGCCTAGTTCTAAATCACTTTGATTTAGAGCGGTCAGAAGGTCATATGGTTTATTCTTTGTTATTTCAGCAAGAACCATAGTAATGGGAAAGTGGTCACTTAGAGGATTGTTAGGGACCTTGAAATCTTCTACGGTAAATCCTATGGGTGTTGAGATCAGTATGAAGTCAATTAGGCTTGTTAGACCTCTTCCGTTGAATGTGGGCTGGAATTGAACAGGTGGATTCTTTATTTCGTTAGCGAAACTTAGTTCTAGTTCAGCCATGATTTCATTCATTATTTCCCCCCCATTAGAATGTGTAAAATGCGTAAGGTTTGTATCGGGCTCGTCACTAATACCGCATTTATTGTTATCACTATTGCTGCATAGATGTAGATTAAAATCTCCGCCCCAGATTGTTGTGCATGTCTTTTTAATGTGATTAGTTCGTTGCTCTTGTATTATTGCGGAGATCTCTGGGAGTAGCGTACTCTTATCGGAGTTGGAGAGGTTGTTATAAAAGTTTGTAATAAAGTATAGTCTTTGTTTAGTGACCTTTACCACTATGATCTGAAAATTTGTATCTAAACTTATGGGGATTATCTCATCCACAGGTAGGGTATTTTTGATGTAGGTAACTAAGCCTCCGCTACTTCTGCCAAAGGTTGATTTCGTCGCAGGTGACCAAAAGGTTTTGAAGCCTAGTATGTGTATAGGCCTTATGGCCCACGTCTCCTGAAGACAGATGCAACCGCTCAAATTGATCTGGCTTAGGAAATCGGGGTCAGTCTTCTTTGCGGAAAGACCTGCGATGTTCCAGAAGGTAAAATGAATCTGCAAAGTATCTGGGATAGAGTCAGCAGGATTGCCTATATTAGCCCTCCGTTCAATGGTTTCCTGATTGGTTTGGGTCACTGTTACAGTTGTGATGACTTCGTGATTGATTTTTGGACACTCGGATTTAATAGGAGAGAGAGGCAGATGCGTTGGAGTTGTTACAAGGATAGGATATGAGTTAGGTGATGAGGTTGGGTCCATTTTAGGTGATTGTGAGAGTTCCCTGGTGGTATAGGAATTGGGAAGTCAATCGTTGAAGTCTAAGCCAGAAAAGGCATTAAATCTGTTATATGTTGGAATGTTAAAAGGAGTAGCTAGCGGGGGAACTGGTTGTCTCCATCGATTATCTCCATTCTCTTGATGGGGGGTTTCAGAAAGGTAAGGATGGGTGGGTGGCGGTATGGGCGTTTGGCTCTGATGCCACTGTACCGAGCCTGTTGGGTAAAGGAACTTAGAGTTCTGGTAGGGGATGGAAGGGTAAGAGGTAGTAGGGTAAGGTCTTTCTGAGAAAGGATTCATAGGGGCAGGCGGGATGTTGGTGGTTGTGTTTAGTAAATGCCTATAGAAATAACCTAATGGGAGAAGGGTTGTGTTGAATTCCCATGTAGAGGGTGGTGGTGCCTTAGCTAGTGTCTTTTCGGCCCACTGGGGGTTTCTGAAAGTGATCGCTACACAATCCCCCTCAAATTTTTTACGTAAGGGGCCTATCCAGCCTACTCTTTGCGTATGGGAAATTTCCCCTGCAGATTCTATTGGGAAGTTACAGTTCAGGCTTAACCAATGAAGTACCTTGTTTTTCAGGGATGATGTTGTTTCACTCTGTTCTTGTTTGAGTGTTGGAACGTTTACCAATACAAGGACGTAGGCTCCGCATTCGGGTGGAAGGGTGATGCGTGCCGGTATCTGTCTAGACTTATATGGTTGTTCGTATGGTATCTTTGGTTGCTGAGATTTTGCGTTAGACTGATTGAGTTGTGTGGGTTTCTGTGTTGATTTCTGTGATCCTTTCTGAGATGGTATACGGGTGCTCGCCGGTTGTAGGTTGGCTGATTGGGTGTTTATATTAGTAGTAAGTGGTGTGGTATTGGGCGTGGAAGGTTTGTTTGCAGCGGTTGTACTGTTGCTATGGGGATTTTGTTTCAGAAGAGTTGTTGGCGTCGGTATGGATTTCTTGACTGTGACTGTCTTAGTATGGGTAGCAGTCGTGGGGGCCAAAGGAGCTAAGGTGGTAGTGGGTGGTGTAAGATGACTAGTATTGTTGATTAGTCTTGCCATCTGTTTTTCGATGTTGTTTAGGGTTCGCTCTATTGGTGTTAATTGAGTTTTTATAAGGTCCTTAATTATGTCTAGTACTTGTGAGTTAAGCTCAAGATAGTTTGAGTTGGTAGCGCCATGACCCCTGTGATCGTCATCAGACGGTACAGCTGCAACAGAGGGGTCGTCCGCGTTGACCGATGATGAGTGGCTTGAGTTATTCCGGTAATTATTGCGGGGCGTCTTTTTGGACCTTGTGCGCCTTGGTATATTTTTTTGCTTGATCTTGTTCTTGACTGCTGGTCTTGTACTATCTTGATTAAGAAAAGGACCCTCCCTTATCTCCTTGTCAATTATTGTTGGAGGAGCTGCTATTAGAAGTGGGGACTGGGTTAAGGATTGTGACCCGGTCAGGGTTAGCAGGGGAATTTGGGTTGTTTGGGTGGGACTAATCACCAAAGTTGGTGTTTTTTCAAGATCATCCAGGGTATCTTCTCCAAGTGATAAATGGGTGACTGATAGGTCAACACTTGTTGGTATGGTGTGAAGTTCAGCACGGGTTTCGCACAATAATGGCACATTTGTTTCCTGTTGAGTGGGTGTTTTAGCTAGGGCCAGAAGGCCCATTGAAGATCTACGTGCTGCTGCGAGGTCCTGGGAGACGCGTCTCTCTAGGAGCACTATCCCCTGATTGATTGCGTCATTAGCTTTATTGATGAATTGGTCAATCGGCCCAATTATGGGACCCGCTCCTTGTGCTGTTTTATTCCTCATTGCCCTGGTTGTCATGATGGCACTATAGCACAGATGTAGTTGTAGGTATTGTGATCTAACCGGGACCCAGTTGCAAGATGGATAGCGGTGTGTAAATGGGGATGTAAATGGGTTGGCCCAGACCAGACTTGCCCAGGCTTGAACGGGCTTAAACGGGCCCGCCCTTTGCCCGGGCTTCGCCCCGGGCTACGTCCCGCGCGCGTCCCGCTATGCGCGTTGCTGGCTTCGTTTAAATCTGTATGGAATGAAAGGGGGCGTGGCACTGGGAGGGGGCGCGGCTCACGCGGGAAGAGGAAACAGCTGATGGACTTGACGCTGTTCCTCGCAGTCCCGGGGCCGCGCCTCTCACCTCCTCTGCGGCCTCGCGAAGGTCTCCTCCTCCCTCTGAAAGACGATGGGCAGATGACAGATGAAAGCTACTCCTGTAGCGCAAAGCTGGCTGCGTGTAACCACTGGTAAGGACCTCAGTACGAGCGGCACTGTGATTGATCATAGTTTCCATGTCACATGCTCAGCTTCCAACTTTTATTGTCTGCTTGTTTTTTTCAAGCTCTTTGTAAGCATTGGGGTATATCCATGTTTGAGGGATCCCTATATCTGAATGTATTTGAGCATGGTCTGTTCCACCTCCCATTGGCACCAATTTTTACCCACCCCCAAAATCCTCTTCCACATTCCTCCAGAACAGTCACTGCAACTCACCCTACATTGTACCATCATTTTAGTTGGGTACACTACTGGGATTGTTAAGACATCTCAGACCACTTCCCCTAATATTATGGAGCATGATACTCCCCAGTCGTCACATATCAGGGCTTTGACACAACAAATCGACAGTCTAAATTTCTCAGACTCCCTTGGCACAATCCCTGCATTAAGTACCTGAACATTTACAACAAATTTATGAATGCAAACACATTCTCAAGTAACCATCTCTTTTGTATGCTTTCCTCGTTCTTCCATGGTGCCCAGAGCTCTAGCTGCTCTAGCTTGTGTTCATCAACAATCGTTAGTTACATTTCTGGATAGGTGGGATAGTAGATTGTATGGAATTATCTAAGAGAACCAACTTTTTATGTTCAGACTATAAGCTGTATATCATTTCTGGTAATGATGGACATGGATTTAATGTACGCAAATTGAGGTTTATGAGTATGTTTTATTATGTTATATATTTATATTGATAACATTGACCCAAGGAGCCCTGTTTTGTGCTGGCTATGAATTTAACATGTTTCCCCAACCCATAGATTCTGTGAATCTCTCAAATGCAAATTTGAAGGAAGAAACCATTAAATGGCCATTAGAAATAGGAAGATGCATAGATTGCACCAGGTCTTGGTGCAATCTATACATAACCCCTGCTCGTATCTATAGATGGGAGGGGGGGGGGGCCTCCAGGATAAATTGTCCACATTGTGGTTTGCTTGCTGCGGACAGTACACATATGTTTGCCACCTGCTCCAGTTTGCTCAAAATTGAACTGCGTTTAGAATACATTTTGGGATATTCAGTTTTATTGACCCCTCAGTTTATCAGGTTATCAGGTTATGATGTTAGGGAGGAAGTGGATCGTAAAATGGTACTTGTAGCAATGGCTGTATTGCGGCTTTATCTAGCCATGGTCTGGCTCGACCAGACTCCTCCGTCGACACATGTCTGGTTTAGCAAATTCTTATTTGTGTATCATTGGGAGATTTCTGTGTTTAGGAGAAGAGGAAATAGGGCTAGGAGGGAAGGAGAAAAGATCTGGGGATCTTTAACTAAATAGCTAAACCAGGATGAATTCTTAGTTTGATTGGAAGTACGTACCTTTTTTGTTTTTCATTATTATTTTTCCTCTTTTTTCCAAGGGTATCCACCGGGGTGGGGGGAGGGTGGTGTACATAATGTAAAAAAGGGGTTTTGGATATAGTCTTTCATTTTTTTTGTCTTTATACTATGTTATATTGTATAGCTATGTCTGATGCCCTAATAAATATTTTTTTTTAAAAAAGAGAGATAAAATAAAGAAATAGGAAGATGCAATACCTAATGCTAAAGCTGTTCCTTATGTATTCTTTGATGTTTAATTGTATGAAGCTTTGATGTTTGATTTTCTTTTCTTTTCAATAAACTTACTTTTGAACTTTAAAAAAAAGAAATGGTAAGCTGCATTTGTATATGCATATGTTTCATATTGCCTATAAAACACATATTTAGTTGCAGCTTGTCTGTTCTTTTTTAAATATTTTACTTATGTGAAGTGACAATACAGAAGCCTACGTGCAGTCTTTGACTTACACAGAGTTTTCTGTTGCATTTAGCTGGTTTTGCAGGGCAAGACTCAGACAAGATGGGGATTTCATTGTCTGATATTCAGTGTCTTCTGGATAAAGAAGGTGCTTCAGAGCTGGTCATAGATGTCATTGTCAGTACAAAAAATGACAGAATTTTCTCAGAAGGTATCTTGCTCGGCATTGCACTTCTGGAAGGAGGAAACACACAAACACAGGTATGGATTTCTATAATGTTACCTTTTTAATAAGTAATGACCCCAAATGTGTGCCTCTCATGGATCCCTTCAGCTGTGCAATGGGAAATTGGAGACAATTTGTTTGTCTCTCCACCCTGTTGTTACCTTCACTCATAGATCACTCTGCACAGACCCCGGCTAGTGTCAGCATTTCATTGTTTTTGGTGCAGTAGCTACACCGGGATGAGCTGTCTACCGGGCTCTCCATGTAAATTAGGTCCAAAGGTTTGAGGCATGCATAGGCCGCTTTGTGTCTATAGTTTTGTGGGTTTGAAATATTCACTTTGATTGTGTGCATAATGTTTGCTATGTTGATGCGGTGTTCATGGTAAATACTTTGCCAACTCTAGTGGTGCACCTGTCCACAGGGTTACTGTTAGCTGTTTCTTAACACATGTTTTTTGGAAGAATGCTGGTTTGCAAGCTGAGAGGATAGATGCTGCTACAGAGGACAGGAACAGTGCCATCTCACACGACTTCATTCCCTGCTCCTTGTTCACAGGCCTATCTGAAGGCACTAAACAGGTATTCCCTTTGGAGCACACCCCTGGAAGAAGCTGTACAAGGATTGCTGCTTGTAAAGAGTGGCAACCCCAGTACATTCTGGGAAGTGGGCATGGGGTTCCCTTCCCAGAAGCTCCTCAGAGAAGGGAAACTGTGCCTACCTTAAAGGATGACCTTATATCATTTGTAGAATGAGTTGGCTGTGGACTGCTGCCTCCTGAACTTAGAAATGTGAGATTCTAATTAGGCCTTTTCCTAACCCAGGCCGGCATGGGAACCTGCTACAGTTGGTGTTTCCAGAAGGTGGAGTGGAGTGCTGCTCATGTCCTAGTGGTTAGAAACAAATCCTGCTGAAACCCTTCTAGCCTGATCCATAGCCTCTAGGACCTCAAGGTTGTGAGTTATCACCACTGCTAGGAACACCTCCTAATTTTAACTGGGAGATATTCCTGTCTTCCTGGCTAGAATAAGTCGGTTTCCTTAACTCCGAGAGGGTGCCCCTTTGCTTTGCAAGTTACTGGGACCCTGCATCATTGATTTGCATTGTGTTTTTTTTTTTCAGATTAATTTCACTGTTTGTAATTATTACTATCATGAACAGTAAAGGTCTTCACGTGTTAAAAAGTATCTCAGTTTTAGTGGGAGGGTTATCATCCTCCATTTTAAAATTTAATCGTGATCACGATCCGTGCATTTGCGAATATTATTGAACAATTCCAAAATAACCTTCAAGTAACTGGATTGTGTTCACACTTTCAGAAATATGTCTGTGTTTGTGTTCATTGCAAAAAGAATAAGTGGTTGATGTCCGATGAACTGATTTTATGACTGTGTTGCATTGCTGTTTCAATCTATTTTGTTATTATTACTTTTTGATTCCCTTTTGCGCTGTAAATATATTTTTATATTGAAATAGTATTGAAGTGTGCACTCCAAACTATGTCTGGACACTCGGGTCACTGGTGAGACTGTGATAGTTTTGAATGATGCACCCTTCCTTCCCTCATCCTTAATTACACAGGCATCCACTCTTTGCGGCGAACATATTTAATAAATCCGATATTTCAGCTTTACCACTGCGTTTCTGTATCAGGTTGTGCAGTCCCACAATGCTCATGTATTGCTTCCTTGAGGCGTGCGCAGGTTTTTTGACTAGAGGAAGGAGTACTGAGGGAAACCACCACAATACACTCTAGCCAAACCTAATAGAACACACAGATTTTCTTGTGAAATGCTCCGAAGACGTGCATGCTCTCCAAAATCTTTACTGTGCTCTTAGTGGATATTCTAAGCGATAGCTAAAATGCTCTTCTTGCTTGATTTAAGATGTAATTGCCAATGTCTCTAGGCAATGGTAGGAATGGACCCAAGCCCTCATGTGGATAATTGAATACAGCAAGTTGGCTTCACCAGACCTCAAAATAATTTGTTAAAGCTACAAGCATAACAGAATTCAGGTATAGGAGCAGTTACAAAAATCTTGTATAAGGTCCACATTGCACCTATCACTAGATCTATATATCATGCATCCTTGTGCATAAAATAGTGTAGAGTTGTTTAAAGCAATTTATGAAGATGCAGAAACTTGCCTAAATAAATTATATTATCGTGTATATTTTGAGTGAAGCATTAATCTCTACCATCAGACCACTTATTGATGCTCTCATGATCAGTCCTACCCAATCGTCGGTGGGTGTGTACTGCTTTTCCAACTCAATCTAGCAATCTGTGGCACAGCCTACCTGAACTGCTGCATATGGATAAGTTGATCATCCCATTTTCAAAAGGCAATTGCGACAATAGTGTTTTAAAGTTAAGGGTTGGTTACTTTTTCGAATTCTTTTGCATAGAGAGGATTGTTGCCCTAGGGTTGTAAGCGCTATGTAATGATTCTGTCCATTAACATTTTCATCTGTTGCCAGCAGTAACTGTTGTGTTCACCTCCTTTTCTATTGGATCAGAACTACATGGACCCAATTCCCTTCCTATTGAGCAATTTTCAGCTGTTCCTTTGGAAGTGGAAGGTTTAGCACTGATTCTACAAAGCATCAAACTTCATCCAGAGTTGTTGACTTTTTAGAAAGTCAACTCGGAGAAAGTAATTTCCATAATTGATCTTTAGTAATGAACATTTAAATGATTTTTTTGTTGCCAACCAAAAACTAATCGAGTAGCCAAACCTCAAAGCTTGTGGATTTTTCTTTGAGATGTTTCTGGTACATCCCTATAATGAAAGATTTTTGTTGACCTTGTGTCTCAGTATACTTTTAAAAGCATTAGGCAATCAATCTGTTACATGTGAATTATAGAAAAAAAGTATTTTGTTTGTAACTAGAAGTTAAACACCTTTGAGCAGTGGTACTTGTGCAGTAAGGTAGCTTGGTGAATGGTTGTCGTTGACTTCTGCACCTTTACTAATGCTTATTAAAAAGGTTCATGCGTGTCTCAGAAGCCTGATGGAGAACAACATAGTTCCCTTAGTCGAGGAAGATGAAGTAGATTTAAGAAGATTTCCTTTCTATCATCTTTTGATGTAATTGTTGCTAGCTTTAGTTTTTCCCGCTATTATTTCATTGTTCTGCATCCCATGTGTACATCGAGTATAGCTGGATATCATCTCCACATTAAGGCCAGGGGGTTCAGCCTTCAGTAATCAGTGTCAGTAAGAAATTTACATAGACATTGGTTTTGTTGAGAAAAATTCTTTGAGTTTTCAAGCATAATAAACAGTCATGAATAATGATATAGAGCAGTGAAATTAAGGACTTTTCGAGGTTACAACCCAAATTATAATAATTGCAACCAAAGAAAGTGCATGTCTCATGAAAAGAGGAGAATAGGAACCTCTTCTACTGCAGAGAATGAAAGTAAGGTAAGTAATAAAGATGCAACTAATTCAGTTTCCCTATGGATGACAGTAAGAGAGATATCTTCTCACACTCTGAAATGAATATGGTCCGAAATAAAGTGAGGATGAGGAGGATAGGGATAGATGATCTGGTGCGGAGGCGGGGGTAGATTTGTGGCTACAAAAGAAGAATAGTTTTTACCATATAGAGGTATGGGGAGGTTGTATGTCACGGACAGGTCCTTGGGGCTTCATAAGCCGGCCGCTTTCAGGCAAAGTCCCCATGTAATATTACATTTGTGGCTCGATCTAACAACACGTACAGTAAATGTTCAAGGGAGTGTAGTCTGATAAGCTGTGAACACTGTTCAGCAAGAGAAGGCACTGTGGCCGCTCTCGAGTGCCGAGGGATACACACGGCAGCTGTGGATAATTTCATGGACACCTCTGCTGCTGTGTCTTTCGTGGCCCCTCTTTCTGCATTTTCGGGTACCATTTACTTATTCCCTTATCCATTCTGGGTCTGTCTCGCTCCAAGGCTTCAATTTCCCATTCCTCTAAAGCCTCATATTGCGTCAATCTTGGTCTGGGGTGTAAGTCATTCATTCGGGTCCTCAAATTAAACAAGATTCTACTATTAAAGGTACCATCTAGAGGAAATGCTAGGATTCCGTCTTCTTTGGTATACTTTACCCAATTTTCCAACCATACACAGGTATGATATCCTTTGTCAAACATCATAAATGACGCGGGAGAATTAGGTGGTGGAATGATTACACCTTCTCTAGTTTTAATGGACTTATCTTTCTTGAAGTAATTTTTGACCTTGTACATATTGTAAGGTCTGCCTCTTAGCATCTGATCCTTATGGAAACCTAAGTGTTGTGGATCAGGTAAAAATTCGGGATATCACATATACTTCGTAACCAGAATTTTTCGTGTTAAACTACGTATTTTGTTTACAAATCCTTTTCCAAGGCTAGCGCGTCTTTCAGTTTTTCAACCACCAATCAACACTCTGATTACAATTGTTTCTGACCAATGGGTGAGCGGCCTTTTTCGCGAGACGCGGCCTCACGCTCCGACACTCACCCCTCCTTTACAATACTAGCTTCGTTACACACCCACTGTTTCGACCAATACCAGCGCGGCACAGAGTGACGTCAGCGCAGCTCCGCGACCGACTCCCTCCTTTACAAGGTAACGGAAACTTTTGAATTTTCTTAAAGTGCAAGTGCTTAGTTTAATATACAACGTATAACATTCGCCACTGTACTCGAGTGTCTATAAAGAACGCTTTGTTTTACTACAAGTAAACCTCTTCTGTCTACTTTTCATACACTACGGATAGACCCTTCTGCCTACCCTTCACACAAGCATTAGAGAACCTGTTACTACTTTGACTCATCCACTCTTTCCGGGATATATACTAAGTCTAAAGTTTCGCCAGTGAACTCCTTTGCTATCACTCAAGCTTCGGTGGATCTACTACTCCTTCCTCGTGTGACCCTTACTAGGTTATATCACAACTGAAGTTTCATCAGCGAACTCGTTGCTGTCATTCATTCAACTATTCATTCAGAAAACCCTAATTAGCGCTTCCAGTTCTGCCTAACCATGCACTAATCTTCCTCACAGCCAGTGACCTCTCTGCGGAGTGGATTCTACTCACCACCCGCTATTCTATCCCGGGAAATTTCCAGACAACATATAACAATCACTAACGATTTGTTAATAAACACTTAATATAGCAGCATTTCATAAAATAAAATGTCAAAACATTTTAAAGTAGTAATTTTTACAGCAGATCGATCTTAATGAAAAATGATTGTTAGCAGCACATTTAAATTTTTCACGGTTTATCAAAATTTTATTTATCTACCTATCTTAACTAGTCCTAACCATCCTCTGCTACCAGAAAATTACTGATAGAGCGCGCAGGTCACCCGACTCTTATTTGCCAAATATTCGCTCCTGGGCCCATAACGTTGTTTACCACTATATTTCATAAATCATAAGTAACTTACACACCGCTATCAGTAATCCTTGTTCTTTTAATTTATTTCTGTGTACCTGACTTACCACTCCTTGTCACAGGTACCTAAGATCTCAACGGATCAGGAGCTATCACTGGGTAGGAAGATAACACAAACCAAAATACCATATACAATTTGTAAATGTTTGCACTTTTATAATAATCACAAACGCAAGAAGTTTTAAACACCTTTATCTAATTAATCTTCATCATCCAATGCCATGAGAATTAAATTTACACAGATCAAAACATCAATAACTAAGATTAGAAATATAATATAGCTATGGATCAAAGTAAGAATCATCTATAACTCGGAAAATAAAGGAAAAGGGAAATAAGGAACACGCTAATTTTGTCTAACAGACTTTCACGACGTTACTAAAGGCGGGTAAGGAAAAGGAACATACTAATCAATGCTGAATTTCGAATTATACTAACGATTTAGAAGAAAAATGAAACTTTTCAAGATGTGCCTATTTTCTATAGGGAGGGTAAGAGTGGAACATACTAGATATGCAAACAGTTCAGTGTTTGACTAAAGGTAGGGAAAAGATATGGAACATGCTAGTAAAAATACTTTACGTGAGAGTCAAATGACAGAGAAATTGACATAGGCAAGTTTGCTTTATTTAATAAATGGGAGAGAGGAAAAAGTTTAGATAGACAAACACCCACATGGAGATTATATTTACCTAGGACAGAAGGGAGACTAACCCTGGCCACGGGTCAGTGGGAAAAAGGCGGGAAAGGACCCTCAAGGACTTTGGATGCCAGTAGGCGAGCAGGTACAGCTCATGGACAGTCAGGACAGGAAAACCTCAGGACTCGGATCAGGACTGGGCTCACCAAAGGGTACGACCAACATCTGCAGCTTCGGATGCAACGCCTGCGCTACGCCCTCTCTGCAAAGAATCTGCCAATAACCCCGATTGGGTTCTCGAATCTCCCAGCAAAATGCTTCGCCAGCACTTAAGGTCTTTCCACCCCAGACTGAGTTTTTTGGAAATTACGGACAGAGTGCTCCGCAGCTCTCTGTATCAATCACCTATAGAGTTCGTAGGGTCAGTGACAGCTCAGCTATTCGGACAAGTCGGACAATTTCTCTAGCTAAACCTAGGCTAGTTAGACTGTTTTCGGGTCAGTGTACCACCCACCAATGTTGCAAGTGAAAGGATCCCCAACTTTGGATTGGACAAGAGAGGTGGTTAGGTCTTGACACCACCTATAATTTTCACTTTCCCAGACTAAATATTCAATTTTCGAACCCACCCCTTACATTCCAGTTCCCATGGCATAGAAATTCAGAATACAATAGAGCATACAGAAAATATCGCAAAATGTATCGAATGCAGGTACGAGTTGATGTCTTCTCGCTGGGCATGGGTCACTTTCCCAGGAGCATCTTAGCTTCAGCAGCCAGCTGGCTGATTTCCACTGCTGCAAGACTCTCTTTTCCCTCATCACGTGATTAGTACCGCATGGGCTTCAAAGATGGAGTGGCACACCTCTCCCAGGCCCGCAAATATCGATACATGAAAAGTAAACGAAAACAATTTAGAAACACAGAAAAAATGAATACACTGTATACCATGATTGGCTATACTACATCCCTTACTTTATAATAACTATAGCATTAGGAGTTAAGCAGAACGAAACGGCTTGAGCAAAAGCAGCAGTGCAAGCGAAGAGCATGTGAGAAACAAAGCGGCCATTTTAGCTGTACTGCCCATGAGCGACAAGTTCCCTCCAGAACTGCGAGTGCGTCACATCACATGGGTATGACCGACGCATGCGCAGACTAGAATCCCGCATAGCAGCGACCATTTTAGGTGCAAGCGTAGTTAGGATTAGTAAACACATAGGCAAGCCTCGCTGGGACACCCTCGTGTAGTGTAAAAGTGCAATATTAATAAGATAAACAGGTTGATTATGACGTTAACGTTATTCGAGGTTCATGAATGCAAGCAAGTCGCGTAACGTGCGAATCCTTGATACATCAATGTCATCACATTTGTTGTATAATAGAAGAGTGCTTGTTTGGCTGACAAAATCTACCCGATATGGACATATCCAAGAGGAGAAAGTAAAACATATTTAGTAATGTTGAATCTAGTGTGTGTTGACTTGTTACCATGCCCAGAACCCATTTTCTGTCTTTAACTTTAAACTACCTTCTACTGGGAGCTTGTATTCTGTTTAGTGGTTCTGGAATGTTGTGACATACCCTGCTATTGATTAGTAAATCGGTGATGGATGTGATAGCATCAGCTTTCCTCCTTACTGAATTCACACCTATCTTTATAGCAGACTACTCAGAAGAGTTGTTGGGGCCCTGGTGAATGACTATTTGCATTCTCTGCCAACATGTTTTCGACCAACCATTTCACTTTTCACTTTAATAGATACTGCAGTGTCACTGGTCGAAAGTTGAGGTGAGAGTGTTTAACTGCATTTTTACACAGGGATAGGAGCTCTCAAGGGGAATGCTTGGAAACATAAATGGCTAATGAAGTTTTATAAAACAGTATGCGCAAATAAAAAATATGTTTTAATAAGTTTGAAGTTACAGTGAGACGGGTTCTCCTTAAGGAATTTCAGGGAAAACTGAGGAAAGGTTCATTTTTTTGCACAGAGGGCAAGTACCCTTGCTTAAAGTACAAATGGATGAATATAAGATTTTACATGGGTCTGATTGTTTCTCTTTAATATTTATTGAAAAGAAAAGGGCATGATGCATTTAATGCACTTGGGGGCAGTAGCAGTGATCTGCAAGTGATAGGGTGAACAGTAAAACTAAAAAATACATTATATGATAGGGTGACTTTATAAAAAGGTGGTATCTATGAAAATGGGAATAAGCTGTGTCTGACTCAGCCACATGCTGAATGACAATATCTTTGAAGCACTCCCCGATATGTGATTGACTCTGTATTGTAGCATTTCTATATTGCTTTCTGACCCTCTTGTTGAGTCCTCAAGGTGCACTTCTACTAGGTAGGACCCTATCTAACAGTGCATACATGAATGTTGGTTGTGGTGTCATCTAAAGTGTAGAGTCATGTCACAGCAGCTTGTAAAACACACATTTAAAGTGGCACACAAAGGTGAGTGTGAGTGCCATTCATGTTCATTTGTGTTACTTTTTAAGAGAGGCCTATTCTTGGTTGTTGTTCTGAATACCAGTGGCTTTGACAGTGATTATTCTTTATGGACATGGACAAGAGAAGGTTTCCCCTGAAGGGGATATGGTTGAGTCGGTCATGGCACAAAACAGCCTAATCACTGGTGACACTGTTAGGCCATCAGTAAATGGCTTAGTTGAGTCCACCCAAGAGCAAAAGGAACCCGACCACTGGAGGTGCTTTTACACCACCAGTAGACCACTTTATGGAGTTCACCTAGGAGCAGTAGAAGCCTCGAGGTCACAGATGCCAGGGTACAAAGCTGATACCAGGTCCAAGTCTCTACCGAGGATTACCCCTGTGTGCCCAAATTCATTTAGCATTCCAGAGAGATTTGAGAAAAAAAACTACATTTGAGGTGTCTGGTGCAAACATTGAACCAGCAATGAGCTAGCTGCAAGAGTGTCAGCTTTCACAAATATGTTTAGAACCCAATGAAAAAATGGCTACCCTGCGTCGCTTGGTTGAGTTTGGGTCAGGCTTTGATACAGTGTTATCAGTCTTAATTCTTAGTTGGCTTCCTCAAGCTACCAAATATTCATCCCACCCAGTCCCATTTCATTGTGTCCTCTTCAGTTGGTTCTAAATGTGTCTCTTGAAAAGAGGCAATTTTTTTAGTGCAGGTAGAACACCAGTTTCTTCCTTTTCTATATAGTGCATTTGTACCAAGTGAGTCTTTGGTTAATAAATATCCAACACAACACCAAAGATTGTAGCCCAATGATTGGAATTTGCCACAAGCAAAAATCAAAATAATCACTTAGCAGCACACTACCCGGAAGGGGCATCAGAGGTGTGAATTTGTCAGAACGGATTATCCATTGAGTCTGTAATATATCGGGAGAGGACTGACTCCTCTTTCCTTACTTCCTGCAAAAATACTCTCTAACAACCAAAAGGGCCTGCCTGCCACTAGAGGATTCTGTGGCGAGTGAGGAATGACCTGTAATGAAACATGAAACTCAGGGAAGAGAGGGTGGTCAGTTGAACGGAGGTAAACTGGCATAAACCCAATTGGTACATTTAGTTTTCTTTTAAATCGCTAGTAAATGTTACTGTATGTGCCTCAGACCTGTAAATTAAATGCTACTTGTGGGCTGCAGCGCACTGATTAAGGTAGCACTGTAAAATAGGCTTATGGTATTGCAGAGTAGGTGTGCAGTTTAAAACTCCTATTTCAACCTGGCAAAATGAACCTTTTGACATGGCTAAAGCTTCCTTTTTAATACCCCTAAGGTAGGCCCTAACAGCTCATAGGGCAGGGTGCATGGTATTTGAAATGTAGGACATGTGTTTTTCATGTTTTGTATGTTCTGGCAGAGAAACTTCTTTAAAGTCATTTTTTCCTTGTGACACAGCTGGGCTCCAATAGACTAACACTGATTACCTTATTACATTTAACAATTGCTACATTCAGTTTAGGAAGACCTAGAGAAATACTTCTTCGACTCATTTTAATTGTAATTAAAAATCCTATTAATCATGAAGTAAGATTCAAAATTCCTGTTTAGAAAATTCTACTTTCAGAAAATTGTCATTTTTCTTGCCTAAATCAAATGTGCTTTTTTGCCAGTGTACAGGTTCGCCTGACTGTTTAAAGATTTCCTGTGGTGTGATGTGTATTCCTTCCAGACACGATACAAGAGGACCTTGAGTGTTCAAAGGTTTTTCCTGTCCTGAGCAAGATGGCCTGGGGATGGGGTGCTCATACTCTGCTCCTTCCTTTTCTTCAGAGTGTAGCCTGAGGGCTGCCTCCAGCCACTTCCTGACTTCAGAAGATGCTTACCCTATCACTGGTAAATGAATCTCACAGCTGGACCTTCCTGCCCTTTAATTCACTAGACCGACTGCAGGCAAACTCAGTGGAAGGGGAAGAAATGACTGGGAACCAGTTTTAGATTTAGCAAAGGGGTGCACCTCCACCCAACACATTTGAACCCAGCAAAAAGTTACTTCCCCACAGTTTGAATTCAAAGCTCTCCTGTACCCTAGAAAATTCAGAAGAAGGGCTGTCCTGCTGTCTGAAGGAGGAAGACTGGACCTTCTTGTCTTGAACCCAGGACCCCAGAAGTGACCCCAATGGTCAGTTGGATGTCCTCCTATGTGAGCAGCAGGGATACAACAAGCTTCCACCTTTCCTGCTTTCCAACTGCCCAGACCCAATTGGACCTGACCTCATCCTCTTTACCGGCCTCTGTGGGAATCATTCTGACCCCAGATGCTGTGTTTAACGTCCAGGACCCTTGGCTGGAGTCAGAGTGAACTCCTCGCTGCTTAACTGAAGGTTTCACAGGGTTCGACGCAGGCCTCACATTGCAGCCTCGTACAACTCCTGATTGGCAGCTTCACCAGATATGAGATAGGTCCTTGCAACTGCACAACTCCCGATCGACTGCTTCACCGGCTCTGATGCTTAGCCCTTAGGGCCCCACCTAGATGTGCTGCACCTGGTTGAAAGCCTCTCTTCATTCAAAACAGCATGAAGCAAGATGATGCAGATGCCCACAGAGCGGCGCTGCACCGTCTTCACATCAAAGTCTGAAGTTCAAGCCCGTGCTTCATCATGGTTAGCCTCAGCTTGTTAATTTCTCCCGGTCTGGTGCGACCAGATACCAGCAATTGTGTCTTCTGGCCATATTTTTACCTTAAAGAAAACTCGTAACTCTGGTTCTACTTATTGGATATTTGTTGTTTTGTGTCATTTTATTTATTAAAGTTGACTATTTTTCTTAATATGTTGGGATTGTCATGTGTATGCAGGTTGAGAGGTGTGCTTGTGTGTGAGTGCAAGGCACGGGGAGGGTGAATGGTGAGGTGCATGATGAGCATTGAGTGCAGTGAGATAACTGTCCATGCTGGGTGAAAGTGAAAGGTGAGCGGCGAGAACGAGGAGTGAGTTGTCTGAATGAGGATTTATTCCCAGGAGTAACTCAGCATTGTATTGACGGCTGTCGTAGAGTTTCAGATATACGTTAAACTATTGCTATTATGGCATCAATGAGTGATAGAGGGTGAAGGAAATAAAAAAAAGTGCTGATTCTGCAACAAACTCTGTGTCCTGATTAGGGTTGCCAGCTGGTCTGATTTCTACTGCACCACCGGTATTTTGATGTCCCAATCAGTACAAAAATCAGGAAAATCACCTAAAGGCAGTATTATTAGCACTTATCTGTGCATACCTCAAAACACATTTTTAAATGTATTCCAGTGCTACATTAGTGATCCATAACTAATAATGAAAGGAAACAAAGATAGAAAAGTTATGTTACAAATGAATACATACCATTTTATTTACAGGAATTGTTTTTAGGGCTGCAAGGCAATGTTAGGGTTCAAGGTGGGGGCTGGGGTCTTTTTAGGACTGGGGTTAGGCTAGTTTTTAGGGCTGGGGGCCGGTTAGAGGGCTCATTATTTTAAGGGCTGGGGCGAGGTTCGAGAGTGCAGAGTAAGGGAGCTGGGGTGTAAACTTTACCACTCATTTACCTTTACCATTCATGCCTGTACAATAACATTCATTTATAAAGACATGCGTGGTAAATAGGCAGTCATGGTTATTGTGGTGTCAACTACAAGTTCACTACACCCTATTGAACCTTTCAACAGTTATGACCACGTTAAGTTATGGGAAGTAATGCTATGCGTTGTTCTGTCATGCAACCGTGAAGAACTCAGTGTGGCTGAGATAAGACCTCCAGAAACTGCACAGCTGATGCCACAGCAACTCAAGGCGCAGTAGCCCGGTCTGAGACACGGGATGGGAAGAGGGCTAAAGCCCTTTTAGCCATATGGGCGTTATGTGCCTGATTAACATGCCTCTTTAAGGAGGTCTCCTGGTTTGAACTTTTGACTACATTTTGAACACTTAAACCTTGTTAGATAGTAGTCCCATGCAACATGCCACACCATTTCAGTGTTGTTAAAAATAACCATCTTATGCATATATGGAAGGTGTGCTCAGTCCTTTGCTCGATGACTGCTAATCACGCCTTCAGCCTCCGTGCAGAGACTGGATCCTGCTTGTCCAACCTGGTAAGGATCTGTGTATCCTCTGCCTCGGTTACAGGGTGAGGAAAGGAAATGGCTGAGCTTTATTGTCCACTGTGTTTTGATATGTTCTGATGGACTAAAAGCATAGGAAATTAAAGGGCTTTGTACCTAGTGAGTCGTGTCTAGGTTAGGCGTTCACCGGCTAGCTGTAGGTCATTGAGGAAAGGTCTTCCTGGGAAGGAGGAATTAGTGAAGATAAGTGCAAAATTTGCGATTTCCTGTATTATCCATTTAAAAGGAACTTTTAGGTCTACAATAGGAGATCAAAGCCGAATTTCAAATAGCACAATTATTATATCTTCCTGTATGAGGACGTGGAAGTTAAATTCAGGTACCAGAGAGGAGAACTTGATAAGCATGAGGCGGGAGCATGTACGCTTTTCAATAAAAGACACGTTTTCACTCATTTTGATTAGTTTTTATGTAAATAATTAGCAGCGTCTTACCGTGATCCGAACGATCCAATTAAACCTCTAGGGTAACTTACAGTAAAATTAAAGATTTCAGAGTTCTAAATAGCCCCTGGGGGTGATTGCCTATGTCTAGACTTCTGAAAGCAAAGACATAATGTTTTGCTAAATAAAAATCTTTGTGATTTAAAATTATTTTATTTTAATTACTTTTTAATTAGATTCTTTTTGTGAGTTCACCCACTTTAGTATAGGCCGCATAATAATTTAATTGGGTTCACCTCCGTAGCAGGAGACTCTGAAGATTCGTCTTATTGCTGCTTTTCTTTTGTATGTGAATGTGAGCATCATGTTAATGTTAACCAGCTCTTCACAGGTTAGTAGCGTGTTGATCTTACCTCAACATGAAGGAGTAAAAAACTGTTTTATTTTACAGGTAGATTTGAATGTATAAGAGTGAGCTAAGCTTTTTTGATTAGTTTAAAAGTTCAATATTTGAACGTAATGGATTTTGCATATATGTCACTGCATGTTACTGCCGACGTCAGGTCTCATTGAAAACAATGTCGAATAATTTAAGGTGAGATAATGTTCATTTGAAAGCTCCTTATCGGGTTTGGTATAAGGCATCCTTACCAAGGGACTAATTAGATCCTGAGGAGAGTTTTTGGTCTCAATATTCAGTAAAACGAATGTTGCAGCAGAAAAAAATTCTTGGAAACGTGCATCTAATGTGAATAGATATCAGCTCATCTCTATGGACTGAGATGTGCAACTTTTTTGTCGGGTCGATGCTCATAACCGGTCCATAGTAAAAGTTGGTGCTGCCACTTGAAAGAGAAGTGGCAGGCGGTCAGTGATGCCACACCTTCCATCCAGCTCCCCTGCCTTGTAGATCGGAACAGGCACACAGATCCATGAAATCTTGTGTTCATTGTTTGCATGAATGTGAAGTAGCAATGTGGCGATTTTGTATTTTCTTGAGCAGGCGCTGGACATTCCTGATCTGCGACATACTTCTTTAATGCACAAAGTGTCTGATTTCTCACATTTCAGTAAAAAGGGACACAAAATATGTACAGTTAGGCATAAATATAATGAATTTTGCGAAGCAGGGTGGGACTTGTTACACTTGCTGAGTGCCAAAGGTTTTACAGAGGGCTTGGATTTGTCTTCTCAAATCACAGTAGAGACCTGGTGGAGTGTGGTAATTGCATCAGCATTGATAGGCAATATCTATCAGAAGAGAATTGGGTGCTTTTTGCCAAAACTGAGATAAAGGAGTTTTTGGTACAAAATCACGGTACGGCACCTCTTCATACAGTGTGGGACTCGCTTAAGGCATGCATTCGCGGATTAGCCATTGGGAAAGATGCCGAAAACCCAAACAAAAGTGAAGGAAAAAAAAGCAAAATCTAGAACAGGCGGTACAAAGGTGCTATGATATCTTTCTTTTGTGAAGAACAGGAGTCTGGTCCTGGGACGGAGGGGTAGCTGGACCAATCTATAGTGAATTAAAAAAAATTGCTAGCCCCCACTCTGATTTCTTGTCTCAAGATTTAAGAACAAACAAACAAAGAAATTATCTTCTGTTTGTGGGGGTTATTTTATTTAAACCCTTTCAGAATTTATCAAATCTTTTATGTATTTTCATGAGTGAGAAAAACACTTATACAAAACATTTATACATATATTGGCCGAAGCACTGGATTATTTTAAGACACAAAAGATACCAGCTCTGGTCCTTTTATTAGACGCCGAGAAGGCATTCTTTTAAACTTCGGTATACCTCCCCAAATTATTGGGTTGATCCAGAAAATGTACCTAAATGCAGAAGTCAACCTCATTATTAATGCCTCTGAGGTAGGCCACATTAGTGTCAAATGGGGGACTAGACAAGGCTGTCCACTGTCCCCTGTGATTTTAGCTTTTGTTATTGAGCCCTTGGCGATTGCCATCAAACTAATGTAGAGATTAGTCCCCCTTTACCGAGGCTGTCCACTGTCCCCTGTGATTTTAGCTTTTGTTATTGAGCCCTTGTCGATTGCCATCCGAAATAATGTAGAGATTAGTCCCCCTTTACCAAGGCTGTCCACTGTCCCCTGTGATTTTAGCTTTTGTTATTGAGCCCTTGTCGATTGCCATCCGAAATAATGTAGAGATTAGTCCCCCTTTACCAAGGCTGTCCACTGTCCCCTGTGATTTTAGCTTTTGTTATTGAGCCCTTGGTGATTGCCATCCGAAATAATGTAGAGATTAGTCCCCCTTTACCAATTATGGGCTAACTTACATTATATGCTGACGATATTAAACTACTAATAAAAGGGGATAAGGAGGTTCAAGCAAAGGTTTTTGAGATTTTTGAGCAGTTTCAGTTGCTCTGCGGATATAAAATCAACAAAAAAACGGAAATCATACTGTGTGGCTGTAAGCCTGATGTTATACATGCTGATATCCTGCCTTGTCTAAACACTAAACCAAAAAGATATCTGGGGGTTTACTTTTCGTCACGAATCTCCGAAGTATATGACTTAAATTTTGCTGCGCTTCTATGAAAAGTACAAGACTGATTCAATCAATGGAACTTGCTTCCACTAAACATCATGGGCATGGTCTCTCTGATTAAGATGCCCGTTTTCCCGGTATTTAATTTTTTATTTTCTGTGATCCCCTGCATTTTAACGGCTTCTTTCTTCTCCAAATTACAGTCCCTGCTTACATCCTTTCTTTGGGGTAAGAAAATCCCTCGACTTGCACTAAGCGCTTTATATGAGGAGCTGGTGGATTAGCAATTCCCAACCTTTAGGGATTATTATTTTGCATATTTTGCACAATACATGTCAAGGTTTAAGTTGAAATCACAAACCGGTCTATTTGTAAATTATTTTATGAAGTTCATTTGTAAAGCGAACCAGATACGCTGCCCACTAAAAATGTCGAAATCCCCTAAACGAGTGTTTTATAAGTGTATACAGTGTTTTTTTCCCAAGTGTCCGGCTTTTTATAGAAGATATTCAATCCCCGTAATCAGTTCCTTAACCCCGTTATCCAATCTCACTTCAGTCATTGAGATTAGAGATTCGACTGTAATCATACAAAAATGGGCCAAAGCCAACTTTGGGTAAGTCTCTGATTTATTAAAGAACGATAGGTGGTTGAATATTGCCAAAATGAATGATTTAATCTTGAATGATTTCCCTCTCCTTGGGTCATATAACATTCTTACCAAATTGCTGAGTAATCTCGATCTGGATCAGATTAATGAATGTAAAAATTTGGTATACAAGTTATTTGAAGAAATCATAGTTAAGAAATTCGGAGAGTGGAAACCGTGTTTAGCCTCTATTAAGGGTGTAGATCTTACTGGTGTTGGTGATTGTTAAGCCCACTAAAAACCTTGTTGGCTATGCCGGTGAACCACATCTCCGGATAGCCGATCGGTGACCACGCCCCCCAATGGTAATGGCGACGGTTTGCTGCTGGTCTGGCGTGCTCTGATAGCAGAGTGTGCCGGCTCTGCAGATATTGCAGAAAAACATCGGAAAAGTCGCGGAAAGGAGGCCAGGCTGCTGCTGCTGAGTGGAAGTCCGGCACTTGCCTGCTTTATATTCTATTTTATAAACAAAGGGACGGTGGAGCAGAGTGATTTTTTTTTCATCAAGATCCGAGCTTTGGCTGCTGGGTGCTTTGAAATGCTCGGAACGCTCTGAAATGATCTGACGAGTCGAGTAAAAAGTGAGAGGTCAGGAGGTCAGGAGGTGCAGGAGAGGTGGTGTCTGGAGAGGAGAGGCAGTCCGAGTTAAGGACTTGAATCTAAACAAGGAATAAGGAATTTAACTAAGGAAGCTTAAATAAGTACATTGTGCACTGTCTTTTTGTAGACAAGTAAGAAAGCTCGGATTGGAGCAGCAATTTTTTTTTCTCTTTTCTTCACCTTTTTTACTTTTTGCTTGGTTCACTCCTTGTTAGAGGTAGAGGTCGATATGGGGAGGCATAATGGATTAAACCAGCCAGCCACTGGACTAAAAGCAAAAACCTGCTTGGCTCTGGCTCAGAAAAAGAATGTGTCTGTGGGAGGAGGCAAGACAGAATTGCTGGGGAATCATCAGGGACTGAATTCTAGCTTTGAGAGCTCTGAAGAAGAATCAGTGCCAGAACCTATGGCAGAGTCCTCTGGCGCACTCCAGGGAGCCAGTACCTCCCCAGCAGTATCTCTGTCTGGTTCACCTAGCCCGGCAGGGACACCTGAGAATGCCAAATCTGAGAAAAAGCCCAAAAAAAAAAAGTATGAAGAAGTTTCCTCTTTTTGAGAAAAAATTAGCATCATCTTCCCCGACCCAGCTTAATACATCCCAGAATGTGGCTTCAGATCTCGCCTCCCCTGGGCAGCCACCACTGTATTTAAGCGCTTCATCATCACCGGTTAATCTCATGGAGATCCCAGTTCTCTCTACCACCCAAAACCTGCCAGCCTCTCTCCCAACCTCTCTGTCTCCTGAATTGGAATCTAATCAGTTAAACTTGGTCCTGCCTTCTGGTTCAGACTCTTCTGGTTCAGACTCTGTGCAACAGCAATCTGCTCGGCCATTAGACCAGACAAATAACATAGACCGAGATCAGGATTCTAATGGGAGCGGTCCGACACCTCCTATGGGGCCACGGGGCCAGGAAAATCAGCAAGTGCCACTCCCAGAGCCGGAGCTAGTATCTCTTAAAGCCCTAATGGAAGATTCAGCTGTCGTTGCTACTACTAAACAGATGAAAATCAAAACACTACTTAACCTTATTTTGGAAGAGATTAGGGACATGAAGAGATCACAGGAGAACGAAATTGCCTCTTTTCATTCTAGAGTAGATAAAATAGAAGAAGCAGTTGCATGTTTTCCCGGAAAAATTCAGGAAGCGGAGACCAGGATATCCCAGTTGGAGGACCAGATGTCTGGACTGCTCATTAAAGTGCGTGATGCAGCAAAGGATAAAGTTTTATTAGAAAACAAGCTCGAAGAGTTGGAAAACCACTCACGCCGATCAAATTTACGTATAGTTGGTGTTTCTGAGAGAATCGAGAGGGCTCAAGTGCCACAATGGGTGGAGTCCTTTATCAAGGAAAAAGTCCTCCCGGAGTTTAGAGGAGATTTGACAATTACCAGAGCCCATAGTCCCTTTTCACCCTTTGCCAAGTTCATGTGGCTCACGCACAATCTTAGTCAATTTCTCAGACTATCGCATCAAGGAGAAGATCCTCGCCAAGGCCATACAGCAAAAACAGTTCCCAGTGAACGAGACTTCGAACTGTAGATTCTTTCCAGACATGTCCGCAGCTGCAGCCCGGAGGCGAAAGGAATTCGTAAAACTACTTTTTTTGTTTAAGGCACAGGCATCGATTGCCCAACTGTCAAAACTACGTGTCCTTGTTAAGGGGAAGTTCCATATGTTTACTAACATAGAGGATGCACAGGAGCTTCTCAAGGAGATGACAGGGCCCCAATAAGTTGGCGACAGGTTTTGGGATCAACGACTGGCTCCGGTCAAATGGTTTGGTGGAGGGTCTTTTTTTTTTCTCCAGAATTCTAGTTGGAGGTGAAAATGCATATATGATTTAACGGTCTAGCCAGATGGTTTAAAATATATTTACCATGGTGGGGAGGGTCAACCTGGGTGCAGATCCATGGCACCCCTCAAAGCAATTGCGGAGGGCAGGAGGTGGAGTGTGTGTGAAATTTGGGGGTCCACTTCTAGGGGGAGGAGGTCGGGGAGGACAGGGGTAGGGTTAAGGCGGGTAAAAACAATTAGCAGTAAAAAGAGCAGTAACAGAGGCATTGAACTAAAAGAATGTGAGAATTGGTGTAGAGAGATGTTTGAAAAACTTAGATAAAAATGAATAATAAGTGTCATATCTTATCTATCAATGTTAATGGTATGCTGAATAAGTCCAAATACGGCGCTCTAATAAGGTGGTTGGCTTTCTGTTCACCACAGGTTTTATTTTTTCAAGAAACCCATCTGAAATCAAATTGTCCAAAACTATATCTTCCCAGGTGTTTCTCCCATGCTTTCTTTGCCTCGGCAGGGTTAGCTAAAAGAGGAGTTGCCATATATTTCTGTCGTAGTCTTCCGTGGGAGTTTGGACAAATTAAGAGAGACCCAATGGGGCTATGGATTTGGGTAGAGGCCAAGCTAAATGGGATGTGTTTACATTTTGTTAACTATTATGGCCCGATAAGTGACGATATCACGCCACTAATGAGGATTACTGAACTACTTAGAGGGATCCTGGGAAATTTAGTATTGGGTGGGGACTTTAATTTTATCCAAGATTTAAAAAAGGATACCTCTAATAAAAACAAAAAAAGAGTTGAAACCACAAACTAGGAAAGTCTTGAAAGCCCTAATGCAGTAACATCAGTTAGTGGACCAATGGCGAAATGGTAATCCGTTAGCGGCAGAATTTACGTGCCATTCTAACCACTTCCATACGGCCTCAAGGATTGAGTTCTTTCTTAATTCACGATTTATGTTGGTGTCAGACACTTCTATAAGGATAAACCCCTTCTCAGATCACTCTTTAATATCACTTTAGTGTGTGATTGAAGGGGGAGGAGCGGCCTATTCCAGGTGGCAGATGGATCGTCTACTCCTCCTAGACATTAACTGGGTGACCCTAACAAAAGACTGGATATTAGAGTTTTTCACCTAAATGAAGGCACTGCAGAAATCTTCTCAGTCTGGGGCGGGTTTAAAGCAGCTATCCGAGGTCAGATGATCGCACGCACAGCCGCTCAGAGGAAAGAAAGGCGGGACAAGGTCAACAACCTCCACCAGAATGTGGCTAATGCTATGAAAAATAGTAATTTGGGAAGGGAGGATGCGACATTACAATTGGCAAGGGCAAAGGCTGCCTTAAAATTATTTTTTGTAATTGAAGAAATAAATAGCTCTAGAACGTATCAACAGAGAGTTTACGAGGGGAGCCAAATGGTGCGAAAGATGCTAGCAGGGCAAACTAAAACCAAACAGGAGAAAGCCACTATAATTGAGCTCATCGATCCTATAACGCAAAATATTGTTAGAGAAAAAAATGACACAGCTCGGGTATTTCTAGACCATTATTCTAAGTTATACTCTATAACGTATGCGGTTGGGCCTGATTTTATCTATAAGTATTTTGACGAAGTAAATCTCCCCATTTTACCTGGTCCATCATCAGTACAATTAAAGAGCGAAATTTTAGCTTCGGAAGTTTCAGAGATAGTGAGATTAATTGCTGGGGCAAAAGAGTGTGGCTCAGAGGGCTCCCAATCGAATTTTACAAGACTTTTGTTAAAGAACTGACCCCTTTTCTGGTTAAGTTATTTAATTTTGTTTGATGGGGAGGTGCGGTTCCTTAGAGTTTTAAAGAGTCCATTATTGTTAGTTTTGTTAAAAAGGGAAAAAACGAGAAGGATGTCAATTCATATAGACCGATCAGTCTTCTTAATGCCGATTTTAAGATTCTTATGAAAATATGGGCACAGCGGTTTACACCAATTGCTCAGGCATTAATTCATTCTGACCAGTCAGGTTTCGTTTCAGGAAGGTCCATGTTATCAAACACCAGGTTTTTAATTCAGGCGTTAGATTTTGTTTCGGTTAATAAAATTCCAACTTTAATTTCAATGGTTGATGCAGAAAAAGCTTTCGACCTGGTGATTGGAGGCACTTTTTATTGGTTTGTTAAAATTTGGGTTTCCAGAAATGATAATAAGCATGTTAAAAAACATATATCAGAATACGCAGGCAAAAGTGGTAGTTAACGCCAATGCGATAGGAGTGATTAATATCAACCGTGGCACCAGGCAAGGCTGTCCGGTGTCCCCTATCTTGTTTACCTTTTTTATTGAGTCTTTGGCAATAAGAATACGCAGCAACCCAAATATCAAAGCCACCTATAGAAGGAATGTCAAAAGTTAAATTATTTGCAGATGATATTATTTTATACCTTCATCCCGATAAATTTAAATTTGATAATGCTCTCCAAGAGTTTAATCAGTTTGAACTAATTGGTGGTTACAAGATCACCAGAATAAAACTGAGGTGCTAGTACTGAATTCGGACTGCAGTTTTTTAACATCCAATTTAAGATCGCAAGCACTAAATAACTAACTGATCAGGTACCTAGGCATTTATGTCTCCAATCAATTCGATCAACTATATAGCTTGAACTATCTAGCAACTCGGAACAAAATTAGAACTCTATTGGAAAGATGGACTTTACTGCCCTTAACTTTGATTGGCAGGGTCGAACTTATTAAAATGTCGATCCTTCAAAAAAAAAAAAAAGGTGTAGATCTTGCGGAGAAAGCAATAACTAAATGGGAAAAACAGGAGGATTTGGAAGTTACAGTGAGTATGTGGTCTGTATTAAATAAACCTAGTTTCAGCGCATTGAGGGTGGCCAATTGGCGCCAGATGCTATTTATTAGCAAATGGCTTCTCCATAGAACCCCTCATTTTCATTTAAAGTCTATCCCAAACAATCAGGTCAGTGTTTTCGCTTTCTGAATCACCAACAGGTCACATATCATATCACAGTGCCCCTTGATCCAGGGATTCTGGAATTATATATTTGGTCATTTAGAAGCGGAATGTTTAATCATAGCAGATCCTAATATTCGGCTGAAAGTTTTTGGGTACGACCGTACTCTACGTTTTCCCGATACGGTGGTCAAATTATTGTATATTGCAATGGCAGTTGCAAATTCACTTTTCCTTCAGAGATGGGGATCAATTCTTATACCAACAAAAGGAAAATGGGTTCGGAAAATGAAACAGGTTAAAAAAAGTGAGCGACTTTATGCACTACGAATTGGGGGGGATCAAGAAGTTTGAGAATGTCTAGGCAGCCTATTTTGATTAAAGTTTTGAATACAAGCCTATATTTTAGGTGGTACTCTTATTATGCTGGAATCTTATTCATGTTTCCATCTTTTGAGATAATTGCACACCCTTTTGGACTGAACTGCACTATAGACACTTACCTCTTAGTACTTCACTGCCCTATAGACACTTTAGTTTTTTTTACAAGTAGCTGAAGTTGCTTTTATAGGATGCAGTATTATCTACAGCATGCATGTTGATATCTCTGCATACTTTCAATGTACGCAAGGGATAATCATGTTTGTTGTTTTTTTAGCTCGTTTTAATACAGGCAGTCAACGGGGCATTGGATTTTGAAATATTATCTGCAGTATTATTTAAAGACTCACTTGCATGTACATTTTAATGTATTATGGGAATGTTTGTTATCATTTTCTTAATGTAGATACGATACTGTATCTGGTCTGCAACTATTTCCTTTTTTCGATTTTTGGTATTGTTTTAGACTTTGTGGCGGATTTATTAATATATAATATTTTTAATGAATTATCTGGATGTATTAATAAAACCTTTTTGAACTAATTCAATTAAAAAAAAGGCATTGGTAGGCTGAACATCCCTCTGTTTTGAATGTATTTTTATCCTCTTACAGAGATCACCAGAACTACATTGTGAATTCTAGCCTATAAAATAAACCAGATTCACGAAATGAAGCTATCTTTGCAATTAATTCAACTTGCTAACTTTCAGTTTTGTAATCTAAATTATTTTTCAGTTTTCTTTTTATAAGCAACTGAATGAGCAGAAGAAGTCAGAAAAATTCTTCAAAGTCCTTTATGACCGAATGAAAGCTGCTCAGCAGGAAATAAGAGCTACAGTCACAGTAAATACTATTGACCTTGGGAGTAAGAAGAAGGATGAGGACAGTGACCTGGGTATGCCCGCGCCTAAAAAGAGAGGTAATCGATGGCAGGATTTTGTTTTTCGACTCATTGGGATAGCGACTAAAATGAAGGGTGTATGGGTGTCAGTGTTATCAGCTGCTCAAGACCAATTCTGCCACCAGACCCATCTGTATTAATTATAGATTTTTTTTATCTCGATAACCACCAGGGAACACATATAGATGGACCTTGACTGGGTACTTCAGTTAGCCCATCCCAATGACAAATGTAGATTATGGTGGTTTGAAAGTACTCCAAACACATCATTTGGTGTGAAAAATGCAATACAAGGATGACACAAATCATTTAAGCAGCTACTTAAAATAAGGTTGTGCTTTAGGAGAAATCCCTCCCCCTCCTCCTGAAGTGTAACAAGATATGCCAGAAAGATAATACGGCAACACTTGTTTGAGTATACACCCCCACGAGGAACCTCCTCCTACTGCTTCCAACAGCACGCAACCAACAGTTAACAGCTGGACCACCTTCCGCATCAAAGACACTCTGAGTATAATGAAGACCACCCACTCCAGGGCCCCCACGGACCCCTGCCCCCACCACATCTACCACAAAGTCTCAGACTTTGTCGCACCCAAACTTCAACATATCATCAACCGCTCCTTCGAGACCGCCTCCTTTGCCGACGACTGGAAACACGCAGAGATCAACACTCTCCTGAAAAAACCTTCAGCAGACCCCACCGATCTCAAGAATTTCAGATCAATCTCCCTACTCCCTTATCCGGACAAAGTCATGGAAAAAGCCATCATCAGCCAAGAGAACAACATCCTCGGCCCCTCCCAAGCAGGCTTCAGGAAGAACCACAGTACCAAAACCACACTCCTCATAGCAACAGATGACATCCGCACCCTCATTGACAGAGGAGAGACGGTGACCCTCATCCTCCTTGACCTCTCAGTGGCATTCAACACTGTCTCTCACTGCACCCTAGCACGCAGACTCCACGATGGGGGAATCTGGAACAAGCCCCTCGACTGAATCCTCTCTTACCTCTCCAGCAGAACACAAGTCAGGCTCCCTCCATTCATCTCAGAACCGACTCCAACCACCTACAGAGTCTCACAAGGATCCTTCATCAGCCCGACCCTATTCAATATAAGCCATTGTCAGATCACAGGTACTCAACATCTCAACATATGCGGACGACACCAAACTCATCCTCACCCTATCCAATGAGCCCAACATCAGCAAACACAACTTTCAAGATGGAATGAAAACCGTCGCCAGATGGATGAAGAGCAGCTGCCTTCAACTCAACACAGACAAAACCGAGATACACATCATGGGCACACATCCCAATGCCTGGAATGACACCTGATGGCCCCCCGCCCTCAGGCCCACCTCACCCCCACGGACCACGCACACAACCTCAGGATCATCCTGGACTCCGAACTCAAAATGGGCCGCCAGGTCAACACCTCACCTCCTCCTGCTACCACACCCTCCGTCTACACCGCAAGACCTGCAAGTGGATCCGCCCAAACAAAGGAAAACGGTCACACTCTCCCTCATCCGCAGCAGACTGGACTAGGGCAATGCACTCTACGCCGGTATCAACAAGAACCTCACCTGCAAATTCCAGAATGTCAAGAAGTGCCAGACTTGTTCTCAACCTACCATGCCACTGCCACATCAGCCAACACATACTGCGTCTAGAAGAGAATCACCTTCAAGCTTCTCAACCACTCACACAAGGCCCTACTCAAAGCTGGACCCATCAACCTGAACCACCACCTTGTGTTTCACACTCCCCAAGGCTCTTTCCACTTGGCCCAGCTCTCCCTCGCAACTGTACCTTGGATCAAGAAAAGATCAAGAAAAGCAGGACAGGAGGGCGCTCCTACTCCCTCCCCACGGCCAAGGCATTGAACTCTCTCCTTCTCCGCCTCTGACAGACTGCATTTTTCTCCAAGTTCCTAAAGGACCTCAAGACCTGGCTCTTCGACAGATCTCAGTGATCCTGCAGGATCTGTGGACCCCCTCTTTTCCTCAGCACCTTGAGAACCATTCCGGGTGAGTAGTTTGCGCTATACAAATCCCCTGATTGATTAATTGAACAAGTGCCCTGGTTACAGAGTGCTTAATCGCTCGGATGGGTTTGGTATCCTGGTGCCCTACGTTTCTTTTGATAATGATCACCTTTGGACTTGGAGTCTTACTTGTTTATTTCAGAGACCATCTGTGGGGACCTTAGGCCTGGAATGGCTGGAGGTTTATTTTTGGCCAAGTGAGCCCAGTTAACACGTTCAGCAGTAGGGAGAATAGTGTGCCCCAAGCAGCCACTTTATACAAGCCCTCCTCTTATGTTTTGTGTTTGGGGGCTGAAGTGGGGGCCATAAAGTAAAAATTTGTGCACTGAAAGAGTACCCCCAACTCTGCCTTCTACATCGCAACAAAGAGAAGAATTGAGCTATGTATTCCATAGTATGCTCTCAGTCGGTTGTTGCCTAGACCAAGTGATGTCTATGAGCTGGCAAGAAAGAAGTTCACTCTTGAAGAGAAACACTTGTAATGAATTGACAGACTTGTCATAGAATGGAGCTCCTAAGGGAACCTCCACCCCAGATGAAAATGCAGCCCCTACCAAACAACGGGTTTGAAACAATATGTCAGAATTAAGTCATAGGGGTAGACATAATACAGACCAGGCACAATTGGGATGTTTTGAGTACAGGTGGGAGGCATTGCAGGGATCTTATTCTGTTGCAGGCACAATATATAGAGCAAATGGTGGAACTTGAAAGGAAGTAATGGGAGATGGCACTAAATATTGAAGATACACATTATCATGAGGGTAGCCGCAGTGAAAGAAATGAGGGTGTCCTGAAAGATACAATAGGATTGGAAAGCTCTTGTTCAATATATTATCTACGTCTTGCTGGGACATGAAAGCGACATGAATGTGGCCATGTATTGATAACAATGACTTCCTTGGAAATGTGTAAATTCAGGAGTTGATAAGAGGGGAAGAATTCATTGAATTCAGTTCTGTAATAATGAACCTCTTTCAATATTGCTATAATATGTAGAATAAGCATATTAAGAATAATTAGACTAAGACTTTCATGGGAGAGGATAGTGGTTCCTACTGTTTCTCCTACATCGAGACAACCACGACCCCAGGATAAGCCACAGAAGACGCCCCACGGAAACCTGCGGAGTGCCCACGGACCGGGAGGTCACGCTCTCGCTTCCGGAGGAGGGAGCGATCGCGCAACAGGTCGTCCACGCGGTCAAGACGCCACCATAGGAGTCACAGATCTCGCGGTCACACGAGGTCCTCAGGGACTACTCTCCGACTTTGTCGGGATCGCCGGACACAAGGGTGTCACCGTTTGAAGACCTGGTGGCGTTCCATGATGTCCTATTGAGAGGCGCTGCCGAATTGGGCATATCCTCGACGGTGCCCACGCCTTAGACATCAGTCATTTTCGAGACACTGCACCAGAAACACCTGTCTCGTCCACTGCTACCTCTGGTGCCGATCCTGGAGGAACCGGCTATGGACCTTTTCCTCACCCCTGCGGTGACTAAGGTGGCCCCCTCGAGATTGCAGAAAAAATACCGGGCTCCCGATTCGGACCCGGCTTTTCTGAGGGTGGAACCTCCTCCGGATTCTGTGATTGTGACTGCGGCCCGCAAACAGCATGCCACCACCCCGTCATCCACAGTCCCCCCCCCCCAGAGAAAGAGTCTAGAAGGATGGATTCAGCTGGAAGGAAAGTATGTTCTACATCGGCGACCTCTATGAAGGCTGCGAGTGCCACAGCTTTGTTGGGACGCTACGACCGCGCCCTCTGGGACTCCCTCCAGCAGTTTCCGAAACACTTGCCTCGCGAGAAGCGGGAAGATTTCCAGGAAGTGCTTAGCGAAGGGATGCTGGTAGTGAATCAAATTATCAGCGCTGCAGCAGATTCATCCCTCTTGGCGGCACATGGCTTTTGCCATGGAATTAACCAGAGACGACACGCCTGGCTCCGCCTTACGTCACTGAAACCAGACGCACAGCAAAGGGTGGTCAATCTTCAATTCTCTGGCGAAACCCTATTTGGGAAACATGCGGATATCAAAATGGCCCGCATGAAGGCGGAGGCCGAATCACTCACGGCTGTGGGTCTAGAGAAGCCCAAAGAAGCGAAGAAATCATACCCCCCATTCCATCGGCGGCTCGGTGGGCAGGGCAAAGGACGTGGCCAAGCTTCGGGACAGTCGCAGCAACAACAACAGTTCTGTAAGCCGTTCCAGAAATGCCCGAAGGGCAGAGGAGGCTAACAGTCGGCACCAGCGACCAAAGGGCCGGCCGGGTCTAGGCCCTGAGCGCTTACTTCCCCCGTATCTGTTACCCACTCTGGTAGGGGGAAGCATTCAATTTTTTCTGGCAGAGTGGAGAAAAATTACTCAGGACAAGTGGGTGCTGAATATTGTTTGCAATGGATACAGTCTTAGGTTCACCAGCCCGCCTCCAGCAATTCCACCGGTCAGCTCGCAGTTTCAGCTGCGCGAGCTCCAGGCGGAGGCAGATATCCTGTTAAGGAAAAGGGCGATAGAAGACGTACCTCTGTCTCAGAGAGGAAGAGGTCTGTACTCCCGGTTCTTCCTCGTTCGCAAGAAGGACAAGAACGAGTTCAGGCCCATTCTGGACTTGCGACAGGCAAACAGATGGATTCCCAGGGAAAAGTTTTGCATGTTGTCGTTGCATCAGATTTATCCTCAGTTGCAACAGGGAGACTGGCTATGTGCTATAGACCTACAGGATGCGTACTTCCATGTGCCCATTGCCTACAAACACAGGAAGTTCCTGCGGTTCCAAGTCGGCGCCAATCATTATCAATACACAGTACTCCCATTCGGACTAAAGTCTGCGCCGAGAACATTCTCGAAGTGCATGGCGGTGGTATCAGCACACCTGAGGAAGAACAAGGTGTTTTGTCTACCCGTACCTGGACGATTGGTTGATCAAGGCATCCTCCTTCTCGGAAGCTCGAGCACACTTCATGAAGACGTGTGTTCTCTTGAACAAGCTGGGGCTGCACATCAACATGTCCAAGTCTGTCCCGACTCCGGTCCAATGCATACGGTCCTCCATCAATACACTGTCAGCAAGCGTGTCTCCTTCGGAAGAGCGACGATTATCACTCCTTCGGAAGGCTCAGGCTCTTATGACCACTTCATCTACAACAGTGAGGACGGTGTCTTCTCTACTGGGATCGATAGCCTTTTGTATCTTCCTAACGCCACACGCACGGCTGCACATGAGACCGCTGCAGGAGTGCCTGGAGGACCAGTGGGATCAGAGGAAAGGATCTTGGGACGACAAGATACGACTGTCTCTGCATGCTCTTCAGTCACTGAAGTGGTGGTGTTCAGCGGAGAATCTCCTCAGAGGGGTTCCCTTCCACAAGGACATTCCCACGCAGACTGTTGTGACGGATGCTTCTCTCCAGGGGTGGGGAGCGCACTCCGGAAACCTACAGATTCAAGTAACGTGGTCCCCGATGGAGGCCACGTATCACATCAATTTACTGGAACTCAGAGCTGTTCACTTGGCACTGAAAGCCTTTCTTCCATCCTTTCAGACCAACTCTCTGCTTGTACAGACGGACAATACCACCACGATGTATTACGTCAACAAGCAAGGGGGCTCGAGATCACTTACTCTGTCGCAGGAGGCACAGGCGATCTGGTACTGGCTTATGGCCAGAGGACTGACGATAACGGCTACCCATCTGCCAGGTATGCAGAATGTTCAGGCGGACGCACTGAGCAGACTGATTCAGGAAAACCACGAATGGGTCATAAACGACGAAGTACTAGGAGAAGTCTTCGCAAGGTGGGGGACTCCCGACGTAGATCTGTTCGCCACCGCCGAAAACAGCAAATGCTGAGACTTCGCCTCCAGGTACTACCAGCAGGAGACGCTGGGGAATGCGTTATGGATCAACTGGCTGAACAGCTTTCTGTACGCTTTTCCACCCATTCCCCTGATTCCGGCGGTGCTCATCAAACTGGCCCGGTCCAGGGCTCGGATGATACTCATTTCCCCGGAATGGCCCAGACAGTGGTGGTTCACGGACCTGCTTCACCGGTCTCTCCTTCCTCACATTCGGCTGCCGTGCAGGCCGGACCTTCTCACGAAGTTCGGGGGGCAGATGTTGCACCCCAACCTCTCGTCTTTGAGTTTGGCGGCATGGCTCCTGAGATAGTGCAATATGGCCATCTGAATCTGCCCAAAGATTTCATGGACATACTGAAGGAGTCTAAGAGACCTTCCACTCGGACTTCCTATGCTTACAAGTGGAAGAGATTCTGTATCTGGTGCCAGTCTAAGAACTATGACCCGACGACGTGCAAGGAAGACGTCATCCTTCCTTACCTTCTACATTTGGCGCAGTCTGGCCTTAATGTTCACTCCATTAAGGTTCATCTTGCTGCATTGACTGCCTACAGGAAATGCCCTTCACAGACTTCCTTCTTCCAGATCCATGTGAACAAAGATTTTTTGGAAGGCTTGAAGAAAGTGTTTCCTCCTGTCAGGCTTCCTTTGACTTCATGGGAATTGAATGTGGTGCTGTCCAGATTGATAAAGGAGCCTTTTGAACCTATTCATAAGGCTTCGTTGCAGCACCTGTCTTGGAAGGCGGCGTTCCTCGTGGCCATTACATCGGCCGGCAGGGTGAGTGAAATTCAGGCGTTGTGTTGCCAAGAACCTTATACTGTATTTCACGCTGCTAAGGTTTTTATGCGTACTCACCCTAAATTTCTTCCCAAGGTTATTTCTGATTTTCATGTCAACCAGCCCATAACGTTGCCTATGTTTTTTCAGAATCCTTCATCTCCAGCGGAAAGGTCTCTTCATTCCCTGGATGTTAGGAGGGTGTTAAAATTTTATCTGGATAAAACCAAAGATATTCGTAGGTCAGACCAATCATTTGTCAATTATGGATCGGTCAGGACGGGTCTTGTTACCTCTAAGCAGTCCATCTCTAGGTGGATTGTGTACTGCATACAGTTGTGTTACCAAAAAGCTAATAAGACCTTAGGGGGTAAACCTAAGGCTCATTCCACCAGAGGAAAAGCTGCCACGACAGCTTTATAACGTAATGTTCCGATTGCAGAGATCTGCAAGGCGGCCACTTGGAAGTCGACTAATACCTTTGCTAAGCATTACTGTCTGGACACTGATGCCAGGGCAGATGCTCAGGTTGGGCAGGCTTCGCTGCGGAATTTGTTCGCACAATAGTGGTGTTAATTTCTTTTCTCCACCGCCGCTTTGGTGTGGGGATGGGCTTGCCATTCTATTCATTAGATTATGACTATACACAGAGATCCCCTACTACAGAAGGACTAGTTTCTGTTCTGTAACTCCAGTTCTGTAGTAGGGGTATCTCTGTTATAGTCATAAGCGCCCGCCCTCCTCCCCGGTGGAGATAAATATTCATGTAAGGAATGCTACAGGTCTGGCGTGATACGGCTTCAAATAGAACTGAAAGTAAAAGGGACCTGCTGTGCATTCTGGGATACTGGGAGAAAGTTCTGGAAAGTTCTCTTAAAGGCACAGTATCCTATTTAAGCCACATAATGGCAGCCTATGGGGCTTGTCTGTCCATGCCTTCCTCTCGATCATTCCAGAGTCTTTTACTGGTAGAGGCAAGTTTCTCTATAGTAGAAACTGGGCAGGCTGTGTGGTGTGTGGTGTTTGGTGGAATTTCTAGTTGAAGTACCGGACAGTGTAGCCTGTGGATATAGGCAGCATTATTTGTCTTTAAATTCTCTCTTAAGTGTCTTTGTAGTTTCTGCATGATTTGACAACTTAAGAGATTATTTTTGATTGCCGGGGTCCAAGCACATGGGCGGGACTATTCACTAGATTATGACTATAACAGAGATACTCCTACTACAGAACTGGAGTTACAGGACAGAAACTACTCCATCTCACTATTTCTATCTTCTGGCGGTCTGTCGCTGGCTGACTAACCTGCCTAATTCACTCCTGCTGACAGTGTAGGTATGTTCTTGTTTTAAGGTGCATGCTTGCAAGTTGCAGCCAGACGTAAACCCCCACTGCCTTTGTCAACCCCTCAACCCACCCTCACACACACAAGGACCTAGAGGTGTTTCATTAGCATCCCAAACACCGGGATGGCTTAAGGCAGGGCTATTTCAGTAGTGCTCGGCCATAGCGGTGTGTGTAACCCGAGGCACAGCGGTGTGCGTAACCCGGGGCACAGCGGTGTGCATAACCTAGTGCACCAAAGCTGGATCTCTTTTGCATTACTGACAGATATGGTGACCCATTTCACCTGCTTGTATTAGTACCTGTGATTCTTAGCAGGACACGTTTGTTGCAGTTAAGAAGGCTCCTATGCCCACAAAAGCATAGCCCGGATCTTATGGGGTTACTTGCTGAGAGTGACTTGACCCATTTCTCGATGTTGGAGTCAAGCCTCTTTGCAAATTATAGGTTGGTTACACAAGTGTCAAAATGAATAGTTTGAATAAATAATCCTTTAATTCATTTTTTTAGTATAGCATTTGTATTGATTCAACAAAACAGCGTTCTCATGCTTTTCAGATCAATTTATTTTAAGATTCTGCCAGACCCGCTGGGTCAGTAATGCAAGGCAAGTGCCTCAAACAACACTAGCTGATCAAGTTCAGAACAAGACCATTCTGAAAGGAGCAAGAAAACATTCTTGCTGTGTGTGTGTGTTTTTTTACAACCATGTAAAATGTCTTATGTTGTGCAGATGACTAATAGCATGATTATCCTGAAAAAGAAGTAATATATTTTGTTTACATTACAGTGAGGGACCCCCAGCTGCATCTAAAAGAGGGAATGAAAGGACAGCTAACAGAGGCAACTTCTGCAACATCGAAAGCCTACTGTGTGTATCGACGAGAGATCGACCCTGACCTAGATGGGATGGCTGCGGGAGGTGATGGCGGAGGAACAGAGGAGAAGGCCGCAGAAGAAGCTGTGATTAGCCCCGCTATAGCCATCATGCAGCCAATTCTCAGGTTTCTCCAGCTGTTGTGCGAAAACCACAACCGGGAGCTACAGGTATTAATGGGATCATACCCTTGAAAATTTCCCTTGGGCAATCTGATGATAAATACCAACCATTGTTTAAAACAATTTTTATTGGTTTTTATAGCATCCACATTACATAATCACAATAGTCATCAATCAATTCTGAAAAGAACACCATTCCCACAGATGTTGGCTTCCTTCGATCCTAATATCCCTAAGATTTCCCGCTGAACATTCTCTGCGGCTAATATTAACAACTATATCCCAATGAGACATATATCCCTAACTCCCCACCAACAGGTGATACATTTCCCCTCCCTTCCCCCCCCACCAGTGTGTTTGTTATGGGTTGCTCCGTCTTGTGGGTTCAGGAGTCACCTTCCCTGTAGTCAGTCATTATACCTGGTCAGATTCGGGGTCGGCTACCACTGGAGCCCCCTCCTCACTTTCGCCCTCTATCTGGTAATCTTGCAATGCTTGCACTAATGTTTCCCACGCTGTCGCTGCCTCTAATCCTTTCTCATTATTTAGTCGTCTAGCCTGCTGGTATCTCAGTGTGCTTTCGCTGCTTGCCCATTTCACAAATTCAGCCCTCCATCTTCTGCCGCTAGGCCCTACCGTCGCCTTCCAATACCTCGTGATTTCCCGCTTTTCCAGCGGCAGCCCCATGTCTACAAATTTGCTTGTTATTTTGGTCTTCGTTGTATGGGGGAACCAATGCAATACACTAGTGTCCGCATCAAAAGTCAACTGTCTCCCCGTAATTGTGTTTAAGGTCTCCCCTACCCCCTCCCAGTATTCCCCTAACTCTGGGCACGACCACAACATATGTATTAAGTTTGCTCCTATGTGTGTGCATCTAGGACAGGCCGCCCCGCAACTGCAAAATATCTCTGGATTTTCCCCGGTGTCAAATATGCTCTGTGGAGAATATAGAAGTGCACTAATTGGAACCTAGCATTTCTTGTGCTCTTCAAAGCCCTGCGTACAATCTGTGACCAGGCCGTTTCAAGGATAGCTCTTCCGACATCCACCTCCCATTTCTCTTCAGCGTGTCTAGGGGTGTTAATCCTTCGTTTAACATTCTGGCATAAAGACATGTTATCGCCTTAAATGTCCCGGCGGCCATCGTAGTATATTGGCATGCCATGGTCGTCTTTGGTTCCGCCAATCCCACCCGCCAGTGCGCCTGTAGGGCCCTAGTCAATGCTGCATGCATTAGGAAACCCCCTCTTGGTAGGTCATATCTCTCCTGCAGTGTCTGGAATGACAACAATGCCCCGTCCTTGTATAGTCTCCTAGCACTTGTATTCCTGCGTCCTCCCAGTCCTGTAATGATGTCCAGTCTCCGCCATGCAGGAGTGCCGTCACCATACCCAGCGGGATCTCTGGCGCATACGGGTGGGACACTCCCGCCCTGCGTTGAGAGCGGTTCCAGCACAACCTTAATGTCTTTTCTTCCATATGAAGTTCTCTAGTGTCTAGTTTCTGCTGCATCACTATGAAGAACAGGACAAAACGTGGTATTCCCTTATCTCTCTGCTGTATAGGGCCCCTAAATTCTTGTGCTATTGCCTGTGTCAGTACCTGAAGCAGGGACGCCAGGTAATATAGTTCGAAATCTGGGACTGCTAACCCTCCTTCAGCTTTGAGCCGGACGAGTGTTGCCTGCGCCACCTGGCGTCTCCCCGATCCCCATAGGAAACTCACTATAAGTGATTTCAACAATTTGAACATGGAGCAAGGAATCCATATTGTATGTATTGTATGTATGTATTGGCATTTATATAGCGCACTACTTACCCATAGGGTCCCAAGGCGCTTCGACCGCTGCGAAACCCTTCCTGGCTTCCCTGAGAGATGGTCCCTTAATGGGTATCTCCAGGGTGAGACCAGGCATCCCCGGCGGTCTGGTGGGGCCGTTAGTGAAGATGAGGTAAGCTAATGCCCAGAGTTGCCGAGTGTGATCGCTGATCAGAGTGGGCACCGAGGCGAGAGAATTATCGAGTCCGCTGACCCTGGTCCAGAAACCTGCCGCACCGGGAATCGAACCCTGGTCCCGGGCCGTCCTCTGCTCTCGGGTCTGCCGCCTCTAACCAGTGAGCCACACTACGTCACTGGGAGAGTTCTAAAAAAATATAGCAGCCGGGGAAGCGCTACCATTTTCAGTAAAGCTATCCGTCCCGTCACCGATAACGGAAGAGTGGACCAAAAGGTCATATTACCCTTCAAGGCTCGTGTAGCCCGGCCCACGGTTCCTTCTAATATATCGGCTGCAGTATGGTAGATATGCACTCCCAAATATTTCAAGCATGTGGGTTCCCATCTCACCTCTCTATCCGTAGTTGGCCGGTGCTCGCCCTGTCTCACCGGGAACAGGCATGTTTTCCGCCAGTTTACTCTCAATCTATATATCTCCAAAGGCCGACAGCAGGGCATCTGCTCTAGTCAGCGCTCTACCTGCATCTTCTAGGAATAACAAGTCATCAGCATATAATGATATAAACTGTCGGTCTCCTCTACACTGCAGCCCATCATAGTGACCCCCCAGTCTAATCTTTGCCGCCAGCGGTTCTATGGCTAGTACGAACCATAAAGGTGAAAGCGAACAACCCTGTCTGGTACCACGGGCTACCTGGTATTGTGTGGATATTAGTGTTCCCACTCGCACCCTGGCCACTGCGGATGCATACAGCACTGTTGGCCACTGCACGGAGTCTGACCCCTGGCCAAAGCGACCCATTGTCCCATAGAGGTACCGCCATTCCAAGCTGTCGAAAGCCTTCTCTATATCCACTGACAAGATCATAGGTTGCTGGGCTTCCGGCTGATCCTCCTCAAGCAATCTCACTTATCTCCTAACGTTTCTGGACGTATTCCTCGTTGGTATAAAACCAGCCTGGTCTGCATGGATCAGTGTGGTCATATGGTTTAAGAGACGGGTCGCCAGGATGCTGCTCAGTATCTTGTAGTCTGTAGTCAGCATTGACAACGGGCGGTACGCGGCTGGGCTCGTCCCCTCCCGACCTGACTTCAAAAGTGGGATCAACAATGCCTCCCGCATGGAGGTGGGTAATTGACCTAGAGCTTTTGCTCCCGTGTAGACTTCCAGTAGTCTTGGTGCCAACAGGTCTATAAACTGCGCATAGAATTCTATTGGCAATCCGTCTACTCCCGGAGTCTTATTCTTGGCCATACGCTTAATGGCGCTCCTAATTTCACCTAGTTCAATCGCCCGGCCAAACACAATGCTTGCTCGTGCTCTAACCCTGGCAGTGGGATGTCCTCCAAGATGGAACCTATTTCTGGATCACCTGCCTCCAGCGAGCTCTCATATAGCCCTTCATAATATCTCAAAAAACAGTGTAAGATCTCGTTTTGGGTAAACACCGTCTCCCCATCTTCCGATTCTAGAGCCAAGATTGCAGACCCTCTCTACTCAGGGTTGGCCAACCAGGCTCGCAAGGACCCTGCTTTGTCTCCCTCTGCATGGTACCTCACTGTGTATGCCTTATAATTGAAACATCGCAATCGTTCCACCTCTGCTGCTACCCCTTCTTCGCTGCCAGGAGTTCAGTCTGAAGCTCAGGGTGATTAGGTCTAGCTAATTCCGCGTTACGTAGGTCTTCCCCAGCTCTGTTCAAGTCTTGTAGGAGCACCTTTCGCACTCCCACACATTTACCTATACATAGCCCTCTGATTACCACTTTGAAACCATCCCATTCTACTGCCCTCGTTGAGGCTGAGCCCGCGTTCTCCACAAAGTAATGAGCGATTCCTTCGCCCATCGCCTCCCGGAAGATCGAGTCTTCTAATGTGTCAGGGCGCAGTCTCCATGTGGGGATGCTAGACACCCCAGGCATCCAGTGTAAGGTGAAACGCAACGGGTTATGATCGGAGATCGTCCTAGTAAGGTACTCAGTCTGTATTATGGCAGGCAGCATTATTGGCGAGCACACCACTGTGTCCAGCCGGACATTCAGGTCGTGCATTCAGGAGAAGTAGGAGTTATCCCGATCTCGCAGATGTTGAATGCGCCAAGCGTCTACCCGGCCCTAGTTATTCTGCCATGCGAGTCTGCCTTTAGTCAGCCTGTGCACCGGGGAATCGGCCAGCGGGTGGTGAGATCTGTCGAGCAATATGTCCACCACAGAGTTAAAATCTCCTCCCATCACTAATGAGCTTGCAAGATAATGTGCTAGTGACCCAGAGAGCTGTGTCAGAAAACCCATCTGGTCTGTGTTAGGCGCATATAAACTACAGAAGGCTATATCTCTGCCTCTCAGCCTACCTTCTATGGCCAGATACCGGCCAGCTGGGTCTATCGTCTGCCTCGTGATCTGAAAGGGGACCCCCTCTCTAATCCATATCAAGGTTCCCGCGCAAACGCTGAATAAGTAGTATTGAAAACTTCCCCCTCCAGCGTCTTTGCAGAGCCAAACCCTCCGCCTTGGTTAAATGCATCTCCTGGCGCAACGCAATGTGCACTCCCCTGCGGACCAAGTATGCGTGTACCATATGTCGTCGTGTCATGGTGTGTAGGCCCCTCACATTCCAGGTAATGCAACATAAATCAGCGGTATCTCCCATTCCCCCTTAGTAAAACCTGCATGCCCCATCCTGCTTTCGCTAACACACCGGTGTGCCCCCCCCCTCCGCAAATTCCCCAACTAACCCCCAAGCCCACCCCCCCAAGAACAGGACCTAGTGACTCGCCGCTAGTCCCCATCCAAACCAAAATACACTCACACACTCTACTAATCCCAGCAGCAGTCGCTGAGGGCTTGCCTTAAGGGCGATGAGGGGGGATTGGGTGCTAACGGATCTCCTCCCAACTTCTGCGTGCCCGTGCCTGGAATGTCAAACTGAGCCCTGGATAAATGTCAAAAATATTTTAAACAACCCCCCTCCCCCCACTCCTATTCCAAAAACCTGTAACAGTGAGTCCATCGAGTCGTTTATGTCTCGCCATGATCAACTCGACAGCTGCCTTAACCTTCGTCGAGCATCCCCTCTGCTGTCGCCGGCTTGACCTTCGGCACGAGGGTACTGTCCGCTTCCGAATGTTCAGTGATAGTTCCATCTTTATCCTTGTCTGAATCTGATCCTCCTGGAGACGATCGTCCCTGCGCTCTCGACAGAGCTGCATCTAGTACATCCTGCCGTTCTGCATCCGTCTGCTGCGATAATGGCCTCCTCAGGCTTCTCTGCCTACATCGAAGTCTCTTTGACTTTCTCCGTAGGAGAAATTCTGCAGGAACCTTCGCTCTTTGCCCTGTGCCATCTTTCCCTGCTCTGTACAATTCCAACCAAGCACAGGCATCCTCTGGGGTGTCATAAAAGTTTGATGTTCCATCCACAATGACTCGCAGCCTTGCTGGAAACAACAGCTAGTACTGTAGTCCCTCCTCCCTCAGTTCTCTCTTGATAGCCAAGAAGGAGGTCCGGCGCCGTTGGGTTTCGTAAGTGTAATCCGGGAATAGGTTCACCTTACTGTTCCCCACCTGATAGGGGCCGTCCATGCGTGCTCTCTGTCGCCATAGTGTAACAGCCGCGCTACCACCGGTCTCGGGGGTCGTCCTTGTTGTGGTGGTCTGGCTGGCACCCTGTGTGCTCTCTCCAACATGTAGAAGGTCGATAGGCCCTCAGGGGCCACCGCGACTTGAGCCATGACTCCAGATACTGCACCATATCATTTCCCTCCGTTTTTTCCGGTAATGCCACTATGCAGATGTTGTTCCGGCGATTGCGCCCTTCCGCCTCCTCCCTCCTTCTCTCCAGTGCTCCAACGCGATCCAGGACATCAGTCACTGTGGCCTTTAGGTCATTTTGCAGCGCTTCAATGGTTTGCAGTGCTCCCTCCACTACTTTAACTCTGTCCACCAGTTTCCCTTGGTCCGCTCGCAAGAGACCCAGGCCCGTGGCTACCTGCGCTATATCCTGCTGCTGCGCCGCGCTGGAGTCTGCTATCACAGCCAAGATTTTGTCCAGCTGGAGCTGCAGGTGGGGATCACGTGTTTGTTCCAACTCTTCCTGCTCGCCTTGGCCCGGTAGCTCAGTGTCTGATTGCTGCTGAGCTCCTTCTTTCTTGCCTTTAGGTTTCCCCATGGTGGGACGCTGCAGGGAGAAGAGCCCCCCGCACTCCCTCCATGAAGTTCACCAGAGTTTCGCGCCTGTAGGGTCACACCCAGTCTCCCCACCGTATCCAGGTCGGGTCTCAGCCCACCTCTCAGTGGACCGTGAGCAAGTCTGGACCAGGTAGGGCAGCTGCAAGGGTCCTGCCCCGGCAGTGCTCTCTTGACCCCCTAGGCGCCACCGTAGTCTCCACGCCAGGACCAGCAAGCTCCTCCAGCCATTTCTCAGTGTCTCCTGCCCATTGCCCTTTGTAGACCATTAAGCGTTTTCTCAATTGGTGACTCCTTCCTCTCCAATCCCCAAAGTAGCAGCCTTATGTACTGTGATACCTGGGGCGTCACAAAATGCGCTGGTCAGTCACTCGGAGGGCTCATTCACGATTCCCTGTCACACCTCCCCTCCAGGGGAGCCAACGGTACCCCTCAGCCAACTTCCGGCCCCTCAGTATAGTCCGGCGGGGCCGGAGCTCACCACCACAACCACCAGATGGTCTCCGAGATCCAGTGTGTAAGCCCCAGGTTGTTTGATGGCTCCCAACCTTCCGGTACAGGCAGTACACTCAAGGAGTCATTTCCCCGCCCCCGTTTACTTCCTCCCCTTCTCGTAGGCCGCAATACTCCCAGACCCTGGTTGGCTCTCCGCTTACCGCACCAGCTCTGCCACCTAGGCCGCACCAGTGCTGGGCCCAGGATCACCGCCACTAGTCACTGCCGCTGTGTCTTCGTAACGGCCGCACCGTCACGCCCCACAGGTCCCCGCCGCTCCGCCGCAGCCTTCCTGGGGCAGCCTCGAGGCGTCCGCTCTCCGGGGGGAAAAGGGGGTCCGCTCCACACCCCCCCTTCGGTGACAGCGCACCTCTCAGTTCGTCAGCCGCTAAGTGCTCCAGCAAGGCGCCGTCATCTGAACCATCCTCAGTGCCCCAGGTTTCACTTTCTGTGTCGGGCCTCCATCTTGGGCCGCACGTCCCTGTCACCGCCGGCCAAACTTCCAGCAGTCGTATCTCCGGCTACGAACATGGCTCACACCTCAGTTCTGCACCGAGTGGTCTCAACCCCGTTAGCCGTCGCCTCAGTGGGTCAGGGGACCCGGAGTGCCGTTATTTCAGGAGTAATGCAGGCTCATTGACGGAGCTCGCGAGCTAGGCGGCCTCCATCAGCGGTCCCAAGCCTCGCCCCCATAATAAATACCAACCATATATCCTAACTATATCATTTCACGGGTTCAGGTACCCTCTTGTGTTACTACTGATGGCTATGCTTAGACGAGGGTCCCATGCACACCATGCCACTGGAACCAAGTTATACCCGACTGATGAGCCTTAATAAGAGCAAAAGTGGTCTTGGGGTGCTCTTATTAAAGTGGGGGTCAAGACCAGGCACGGCCCATGCAGGTAAGAGCAGTGGGGCGAGGGTGCTGGGTGAGGGGGAGGAGACAGTTGACGACGAGGGAAACATAAAAAAAAGTAAACCTCTTACCTTGTGCTCACCACATCGGCAATGCAACGAGCTCAAGGTAAGCGCTTTTCTTTTATTTAAATTAGCTTTCTTTGTCGTCGACTGTTCACTCGGTGCCCTCTGCTTTCACCTGCACAGGCTGTGCGTGGTCAAGACTGATTTGCATATGGCTGGGTCAAAATTGAGGTGGCTTGGTACACAAAATAAGGATGGACTTGGACATGGCAACAAGGATTTACCATTAGCTGACATTACGTCAGTCATGCTATCCATCACTTTTTTGTATACTTCAGTACTTAGTAGGGTGATCATTCCGTGTCATTGCAGTTAAATATTTCAGAAAAACGTGCTAATCAATTTGCCAGCCAGTGTGAAAATACATACATTTGGTGAGTCCGGACCTTTCCAATCACAGAGATTTTCACAAATGTTTTTGCCTAAATGTGGAGCATCTCTGCTCAATTCGGGTGTTCAGTAACCATAAGATTAAGTAGTTATGAATTTTTTATTTTATTTAAGTCTTTAGCTTGGCAAGAGGGAAATGTGTAAAGTTCTTCCACCTATAATCATAAAAATAAATGTTTTCGCCTTTCCCCATGCGCCACGTGTTGTAAGGCCTTTGCACTATGTTGCTTTTTGCTTTCTTTCCTTAAAATAGCTACAGTCCTGGTCTCGTCCATCTACATCCGGTAAGTCCAAAATAAAGTTGAAATACAAGTTACAACAGTAGCATGAAAAGTCCAAAAGGAGCTTGTGCGCTACCGACAGCTCCAGAGGGTGCATGACATTAATGCTGTGTCAAAAACATTGTCTAAAAATATCACGGTATAGAATATTTCAGGTAGGAATATTGGATTTTATGTTTAATATAATTTTTAAATATAGTTGTATAATACTATGGATTTGTATACTTTTGCAGTATTTTATGATTTTGTGGGGTTTAAGTTAATATATTAATTTTAGTTGTTTTCTAATAATTTTTAGAAGTTGTTTTTTTATGTTTTTGACTATATTCAATTTTTTTAAAATAACTTTTTGGTTTGTGAGAAACTAGGGTGGGAAGATAACTAAATATATATTTAAATTTTCGTACATTGTTTACAGTTTGTTAAATGTAATAAACTAGATTAACTATGTAAATGATTTAATTGTTTTGTTGTTTAAGATTTGTTTTGATATACATTTTTATGTTGCACTATTTAAACATATTTTATAAAAAGGATTTTTACTTTTCCTGTGGTGTGGGAAAAGTAAATCGAAACCATCCCCCAAATTCCAACGATTTCCCTATTGTTGTTTAAGCTGGTGTTAAAGTACTAAATTTGAAACCTGCAAATTCGAAACCTTTCTCTTTTGTTGGAGTCGGAATAGTAAATCACAGCCCTCCAGATTACAATCCTCTCCCTACTGTTGCTTCGGTTGGAGTGGAATAGTCAATATCACCAGTCCAAAGTCCAAAGCTTTACCTACTGTTGCTTACGTTGAAACCTCTCCAAAATCCAACAGATTTCTTTCTCAAGTTTAGTTTGGAGTAGGAATGCTAAATGTTGTCTTTCTAAGGTGCAAAACCTTCACTACTCTTTTTTAGGTTGAGGTAGGAGTAGTAAATGTATTTGGTTTTGATTTCACTTTTATTTAATGGAGTTAAACTGTTATTTATTTTATTGTTTTTATATTTGTTTCTTTTGAACTAGAATTTCATTTTTTCCCATTTCGAGGAAGAGATATTTCTTTTTATAAATTGTTTTCATTATTTAATATTTGTTTTTATTAACTTTGGTTGTGTTTTATTAATGTAAATGTATATTCTATATTTTGTGTGTTTTAATTAAGTTATTAGTATTTGTTTTAATTGAAAACAAATACTTGTTTACTAAATATGTATTTCTTTAATTAAACTGCTCTTTTTTAAGTAATATCTTGCTTTTAAATGTTTTTATTTTCTTTTTATGATATTTTTTAAGTTAAGATTTTTAAATACTTTTAAATATGTGTACTTCCCTATTGTATCTTATTTCGATTCCATGATATTTTGTAGATGAGATTTTTGTAGTTTACACTTTAAGTATAAAAAGTCAATATTTCGGGCCACAAAATATTTGACCAGTTTGTGTTTCATGATATTTTTTACGTCAATATTTCTTTGAAGCCAGTTCATGCGGTTGTTGCGCCAATAGCCCTACTCCGTCTTTAGGATCAGACACTTACCTGATCCAGAGTAAGAGCCAATGTACCCTGAGTATCCTGGTCCATTCATCACGCTGCAGCAAATTCAGGCCTTCACAGAAGCCAAGCTGCTGTTATTCAGAGCAATTGTGGTTCCTTCTGGCAAGATTAGGAAATTTTAGCCTGTGGCAACTGAGGGCTCCCCAACAGTTCCCTTATTGTGATGTCAACATTACAGGAGGCTGAAGTCTATTTCTTTCTCTGATTCAGGCATTATCCAAGGCCTTGAGCTGCCCTACCAGGACAACGATGAGAGAAAGATCAACTAATCCTTCATTATACAAGTGAGGGTCTCGAGTTATATTTATAAAATGCTAATGGTCTAGATAACTCACCCGAAAATAACCTTAACTCTAATGGGTCCACCCCTCCACAGAGAAAAGTGCCTGTTTTACAATGGTGGTTCGCACTTATGGAGGTCTTTGACTTGAACCTACCTATTTTTTACTCTAAGGCCTGTCTGTTAACAGAAATGTTTCAAGCCAGACTATCTAAGTCCTTGTTTCTGTTCAGTGGCTTATAGAGTGAATGCCTGATTGTAGCTTCCACCAATCCTTGTTCTGGACCTCCAGTGAGCCCCTGATTACTTGACAGTGTAGCACTCTCCTGGAGGCCATCCTTTTTGGCATAACATCCTACTCCAGAACACCTTCTGCTAGCAAAGCAAACCTGAACATTTCTCCTTCAGCTCCATCTGTCAGGAACGCAAGCGAATGTATGCCTAACCCAGATTTGTGTTACCTTCTACTTCACAGGCTGTTCTCTCATTGAATGCTCATTCTGGGATGACACCTGTAATCCAGATCCGGGTCTTCCGGTGTCCCAGGTGAAGGTAACTGTTTTCAGAAGCCAAAGGTGTAAAAAAATCCCTTTGCTGATTAAATCTTCATGGGGTTGCAGAAAAAGAGGAATTCAGGCGAGAAAATCCCAAAAGGGACGAGTCAGAATCAGAGAGTAGAGAGAGCAAGGAAACAAACAAAGAGATGCAGCTGCATTGTGACAAACCCTCAATCAGACTGAGGCTTTTTAAATGTAAAAGACCAGGAAAAGGAAATTACATCAAACAGCACATGACAGAAGACATAATGGCTTGGTAAAGTCAAGAAGCAAGCAAGGGAGGAGCAGCCATGATGGAAAGGGGAATGAAAAGAGAACAAAACCTAAAGTGCAACCACCCTAAAAGGCAGCTGCAACTCCTCAAACAGATGTTTGCTGTTGGAGGTGCAAAACCAAAGGGGATGATGGACGGAGTGTTAAATATTGCAAGCACTCACCCCCTTTCAACTGATCTGGGTTTAATCCATCATTCTTTAGCTCACTTTCCACCCCAGTTCAGACATGGCCATATGCAAATTAGCAGCCAGGAATTCAAGAGGGAACATATTCAAGTTAAAGACTCTTCCAGCCCCCAGCTGTTGGCCTGGTATGGAGTCTTCTAAGCTCTGGAAACAACGGAATTCAGCAAACTACTGTGATTTTCAGGCAGCTGAGAAGCTAGAAGCTGTGGATATGACAATGCTGTGTGCCTCTTGGTTCACTATAGTCCTGGATTGACAAATATGACGAATGAGATTTTGCTAACTCTCCTAGCGGATCTAGCTGAAGGGTGCTCCTGCTACACTCTCTTTAGTGTAGGATTAGATACGAATAAGAATAAGCAAACATTAGTAATTACATGGTTGAATTGTTCATACTGTTTACCATTCTAAAAATGCTGATTACAGTAATATGTCTCCTCTTTCTAATAATTGCAGCTTATGCTTTCTTTGCAAGAGTACAATCATTCCAATAAATGTTTGACAGTACATAGTATCTTTCTTGTATTTACCTTGGGCATGCAACAGTGACCAAATGAAAGGGCTAGATCTGATCCCTCCTTTTTGGAAGGTTCTGCTTGGGTATAGAGTCACAATTTTTGGGAATCTTTGGTTAGAAGTATCCATCTGAAAGATGAGTTACTTATCTTTGGTAACACTCTTTATGGTGGATACTCTATTTCACATGAGATTCCTTACTGCTCCCCCCCCCTATTCTGTGGAGTAAATTTTTCATGTTAAAAAGGTCACAGGCTTGATTTGGCACGCTGTCTGTCCTAACTTGCCAGTGCTCTAGTTTTTTGTTGTGAAAAATAGAGTGACAACATGACAACATCATTTCAAGGTGCAGGGATGGCACGATTCTGTGGCTCCATGTCGTCAAACCCACAGGCAGTGTGGAGTGCACTGGTGCCACCTGCCTGCTTACTGGAGCTATTGGACGTTTCCAGGTACAGTTTGGCATTTGGATGGATCCACAAGGTGAGGATTCTGCAATTCGAGCATATACCAGCAAAAGCATTATCAAAGATAAGTAACTTTTTTGTAATTACAAATTTTAGCAGCGTAACAGTTGTAGTCTCAAATTATAAAGAGAATGAGAAGGAAAATGTTTGGATGACGCGCCAGGAACACACAAGGCATATATATAATTAACATAAACAAAGGACAATTGAAAACAACCAATAGTACACGCCTTCACTGAATAATGGAAAGACTCATAAAATGAAAAGAATTAAAATAATAACAAAGTGGAAATACAATGGACCAAAATTAGCAAATAGTGAGGTTCCAAGATCACAGGCAAATAAGTGCAATACTGAGGAAGAAAAATCAAATTATTCCGCACATGGACACAAAATAAAGTATGTACAATGAGTATAGCCACCAGTTAAAATGAAAGTGGAGGTCTAAAAAGATATTCAAACATAATAATGGCATAGTGCCTAAATTGACCACAAAAAGCAATGCTGATCAAGAGATCATGAAAAGAACATGATGACATAGTGCCAATTTGCATCGCAAAAAACATAGCTATTTAATTCAAATTGTACTTGCTCTGTGCAAAGGAATAATGATGAAATATCCTAGATTATGGGATGAAGAAAATGAACAGTCATGTGGAGCAAACCTCATCACACTATAAATAAGTAGTCCATATAAATGAGAGAAAACAAATTATATCTGAAAGGGCAAAACATGCAAACCGATCAGAGAAAGCAAGAAAAAATAGAAGTAAAAGAAAAAAGAGTATAGAAAGAGTATGAGAAAGCCACAGCTGAGAAAAATGCAGATGACAGAAAAAGGAATAATTCAATGCAAGAGAACGTGCAAACTGGTGTCACACCATTCAATATATACACAATTGATACCATAGAAATAAAGTAGACACCAGACTGAAATATATACATTTAAAGGCTAACCAGACGGCCAACCACTCAGTGAAAATCTAGATCGCATCAGAAAAAGTTACGGAAAACAAAGTCATAATGAGATGAAAACAGTTCATAAGAAATTACTCAGATCTTCGGTGAGGTTAAGTCCATTTGGGGCCTTAGTATCTAGGGCAAGAATCAAGTGCGATTCTTTCTGCCGAAGAAGCTTCATTCGGTCACCCCCCCGGCCGGGCTGGGGTACCGAGCATAGAACTGTGTATTCGAGATCCTTCAATTTCTTGTCATGTACTGCACGGAAATGTCTAGCGACAGGATAACTGTTGTCGCTGTTAACAATTGCACGGATGTGCTGCAAAATCCGTTGGTGCACCAGAAGTTTAGTACTTCCGATGTACTCAAGATTACAGGTGCCCCTTAGTTTGTACACGACATACTCAGATCTACATGTCCGGTATTCTCGAATGGGAATAGGTGTGGAACAGAATGCAGTAACATAGTGTGTGCTATTCTTGGCAAAGGTACAGGCTCGACAAGATGTACATCTGAAAAAGCCAGTTTTAGTTGTGAGGCTTTTTTTGGGCGTGCCTTCAGGCATAGGTCTGTCAAGGGCATCTCGCATAGTAGGAGCCCTTCTGAATGTAATGTTAGGGATGCTTGGGAGCAGAGGCCCAAGAATAACATCCGTTAGGATGATGGGCCATTCAGAAGAAATGATGCGCCTAATTTAGCGCTCCTGAGTGCTGTAGTTGGTAATTAGACGTGCATTGCACTCGGTGGTGGAAATGTTAGGAGCCTTAGGTGTGAGTAATGTTTTCCGCTCAAATGTACAAGCTTTGTGGAGGGCTTTATCCAGAATGGAATCAGAGTACCCCCTGTGAATGAATCGCTGTTTAGACTCACTTAAACATTTATCGAGAGAGTCCTTATCACTGCAAATTCTGCAAATACGAATGAACTCCCCGTAGGGGATGCTGCGGATTGTGTGGGCAGGATGGGAACTACGAGCATGCAAAATTGAATTGCCTGCAGTGGCCTTTCTATGCAGGCGGGTTTCAATTTGGTTATTCTTGATGAAAATGCTCACATCCAAAAATTCAGCTGAATCAGTGGTGATGGTAGAGGTGAATTTGAGATTGAAAACATTAGCATTGAGTTCATTAACAAATACTTCCGCCTCTTCTGATGATCCTTTCCAGATAATACAGACGTCATCTATAAAGCGCCAGTAATGCGCAATATAGGGTAGCCAGCGGCGGTGCGTGGTCCTGAGCTCGTGTTCCTCCCACCAGCCCACATGTAAACAAGAGTAGCTGGGGGAGAAACACGAGCCCATCGCCACACCACGCAGCTGCTGATATATCTGACCCTGGAATCTGAAAAAATTGGTGTTCAGACAGATATTCAACATTTCCATCAACATGACATTGTGATCCCGGAAACTGATGTCTCTTTTGTCCAAATAGTATTTGCACGCTTGCATGCCGTGCCGATTATGAATCGACGTATAGAGAGACTCTATATCCATGACCAAGAATAGTAGATTGTCATTCCATTCCAGTTCCATGATTTTGTTTAGGAAATCAGTAGTGTCCTTCAAAAAGGATGGGAGATTGTGCATGTGAGGCTGCAGGAAAAAGTCCACATATTTAGAAAGGTTCTCATTACTGCTGCCAATGGCAGCTATGATAGGACGTCCTGGAGTGGGTGTAACCTGTTTATGAATTTTCGGTAGAAAATACAGCACAGGTGTGATCGGATGATCATTGACCAAAAAGTTGCATTCGTCCTTGGTGAGCAAACTCTTGCGCTTCCATGAATGAATTAGTTTGCGTGTAGTTTCATGGCATTTATTCATAGCGAATTGAGAGGACAAAAGATAACAGGAGGTGTCACTGAGATGTCTTTGTGCTTCAGCAATGTAGTCCTTAGTCAACCAAAGCACCGTGTAACCACCTTTATCCGCATTTTTGATTATAATGTCTTTGTTCTTTGGGAGTTTGCTTACGAGCTGGTGGTATTGGTTGTCATTATAATTTGTCTGTTTCCTCTGACTCAGAATTTTTCTATTTAAAGCTTTCAATTCTACGATCACCCTGTCTCTGAATACATCACCCGCATCACGGGGCATGATCGGTAGAAAAGTGGCTTTGGGGGAAAAGGGGTGACAGCTGAACGACTCACCTCAGTGCTTTGGCTCACTGTGGGGGTAAATTGTGAGTCATTGTCAAAAGCAAGATCAAGCAAGTTCTGTAGCCCGCAATATCTTGAACTTGTAAAGTAGGTATCATAGTATCGACATCTGATATAGTCGCTGCTTGATTCCTTTTGGATTCAAGTTTAAAGTACTTGATAAGTTTGATTTTGTGAATAAATTTATAGATGTCAATACGTGTTTGGTTATACGAGAACCTATTGGGAGGACAATATGAAAGCCCGAGAGAGAGTAGTTGTTGTTCCGCTATGGTTAGAGGAAAATCAGTAAGATTAATGACAGTATTTTCCAACATGGTGGTTATCTTCTCGCAATCAGGCTTCCCCGACCCCTGCCCGCCCCGACATTGTCCAGCATCCCGGGACCCTGCCCGCCCCGACCCCCGCCCGCCCTGACATTGTCCAGCAGCCCGGGCACCCGTCCGCCCCGTCCCCCACCTGCCCCGACCCCCACCTGTCCCGACATTGTCCGTGGGTCCCCCGGAGCATACCTCAGCCGCCGCTCCTCCCCCGCGCTTCTCAGTTCACCGCTCCGCCGCTCGTCACCGCTCCTGTCCGCCGGTCCTCACCGCCTGTCCACCGCTCGTCACAGCTCCTCCCCCACACCATGTTCGCCGCTCCTCCCCGCGCTCCTGACGTCAGCACGCAGGTCGCAGCCGGCGCTACTTTGAAGGGACTACTTTTTTTTTAAGGTACATTTTTTAAATAACACATATTTTTATATATATTATACATACATACATACAGATATATATAGAAATTGTGAGTGCTAAATGTGAGGGAATTCCATTACCAAAAGAGAGTCTCCAATAGGTAACAAAAAAGTGATCCCGTTTACAAATATATACGGATATTTGCATACCAGTCTATAGTAACTGATGTCATCCGCTACACTTAGCAAGTGCTGGAAAGAAGGAACACTAACGCATTTTGGGAAGACTGAATTTAGTAGCAAGTTGCAGAGCAGCCAGTGAACAAAGTTCAAGTCACTGGGCCAACTCCAATCTGGGGGATGAATGGTCTTGTATTACAAACACCCCCTCTTCTTTATATACAAAGTAGGGAAGAAGTTGTGTTATACATGGTGGGTAGCCATGCTATGCTCAATCTGTTCTAGTCATAATAAATCAGTGGGGTCCAATACAAATGTTTAGAAAAGATTACGATTGTGTGGAATAGAGTGCCCCTAACTCATACCAGGGAGGAGAGAGTTCAGGTTGATCACAATCTCTGAATTGTAAAGTTTCGTTTGTTAAATTACAATAAAGGGGACTCCTTTATGACGTTGTATTGATGTTAGGAATGTTTCTATGCTGCTAGGAATCATTCATTAAAATGAGTGAAAAAAATGAGTGAAAAAGCACCTATAAGAGATAGACATTAGGCCTGAGCAGGCCTGAGCAGTAAATTCCGTTCCACTTGTGAAATTTGCGGACTTTTTGGTAATTTTGCGTTACGCGGAATTGCCCTAAAATCCGCGCTTCACTGAATTTTTTGCTTGTTCGCGCTTTCAAATTGCGTGTTCTCCCTGAGCACGCAAACGGCGTTTGCGAACAGGAAAGAAGCATCGCAAACTGACTTCTTTTTAGTTCTCACCTAACAGCGGGCATGAACTGTTGATGGAAGGGGTACTATTTACAATAAAGGACTTGGAGCCTGCCCATTACTTACCATTTGCTGGCTTAGTTGCCATTCTTTTTAGCTGCCTCCAAATTGGCCACATATGACTCCCCTAACTAACTTGTCTAAGTACTAATTGATTTAGTTTCATTAGTGTTGTTCCAATGGACAACCAATGCTCGCTCTGTGTTCTCTTTCAGGTAATATGTTACACAGAAGCAGATTTATTTATGTATTTTGGTGTTGTTCATTTCAATGCTTCCCACTCTCCCATTGTTGTTTTTAATCCCCTCCATCCCTGCTCTCAATTCCCCTTATCATTCTGTCGTACCTTTTAATTTGTCAAAACATCCCCTTCCCATTGTTGCTTGCAGACCTCCTACCTCAACAGAAAAAAGCATAGTCCAACCTTTGGCAATGCTTTTATTCACATATTTATTGCAGCTTTATATAGACCCAATTTGATTCAAAGGTATTGGACCACTTTATAAGAGCGCCAAATACATTGACTCTTCCACCGAAAAAAAGCTCTATGAAGTGGCCAGCGCTATGCGCTTTAGAACACTTAAAAAAAAAAGATCCCTTTTCCACCCTCAACCAGCCACTTCACCCCCGCTAGTCACCCCCACTCGATTGCAGTGGGCCATTTTTACTGTTGCTTTCCCTGATATTTCCACAAGCATCGGCTCCAGCAAGCACACGATCATGTAGTCTCCATACCTTGCAGAACACCTATACAGTTCTAAAACTGCCTGATCTGCAAACATAGGCCGCTTTTTATGCTATTAGGTTTGCTAATGGAGGCCACTTTTTTTGTTGATTGTGCCTGTGTTCTGCCCCAGTCTGATACTTGCCCTTTGACTTTGTCAGATCTGACACTCCCCTGTAATAATTACAGACAGGGATTGAGTTGTATGGAAAAACTGGTGGTGGGGTGGAGGGGGGGCGGGGGGGGGTCTCACAAAGGAGCATGGTCGATGTATTTCAGGGCATGGCTTAAAATATGCAAGCTAAAAATCTGTGCTTAGCCCAGTGTGCCGCTCGACTAGTATTTTTCTGCTTCAGTCATTGCATCCAGATATATGATACAACACGTAACATTACACCTACAGCAAGCCAAGTCTATTGGCTTTGTCAATGGTTTTTAGTTGCATAAGATAAATAAGCAACACCTACGGTTTCATTGTATCTAATATTGAAAATGCTTCAGTTCTGCAATGATGAGTTTATGAAAGAACTATAACGAGTCTCTTTGAAGTTACATCACAGGCAGTGAATGGTCGTACCGCTGCAGAGTCAAGATTGTTTTTCACCCTGATGGTGAGCGCAAAAATGGAGAGCCCGATAGAGACCCTTCTCAGCGCCTGCTTTCAGTGGCGGCTCCTCTGCTAAAGCAGAGGGGCCGCCCCACTGCACAGCTGCAAGCTGAATACAAAAAATAAAATAATACCGGTCGTTATTATCATGTTGTATTTTTTTATTTAGCTTGCAGCTGACTCAGGCGGGCGGGGCTGGGCTCCTCGCATCACAGGTGAAGGAGTGGTGGCTGCACCTAAAGTGTGCATGACTCTTTGGCCATCCATTTCGTGCCAGCCAATGCATCATGCGTTCTCTACATGTTCTCCACCCAGGCTGTACTACTATCACGGGGCTTGTAGTGTTCTTACCGGTTCTGTTGTGTTGAAGAGATCCTTAACTTCAGTTCTTGAGGGTTCTGGTCTGTCCAAGGTAAGGGCACCCCCTTATAATAGCCACGGTGCTGCAGACAAGTAAAAAGACCAAAGCAGACCGTGCCTTCCAAAAGGAGTCCTAAGAGGAAAAAACCCAGTAGGGAAAAACCTCTGATGAAAGTGGGAACTCCAGGAATGAAAAGGAACGAAAGAAGCTACCAGTAAGGAGGAATTAGTGGGCAAGGAATCAAACCGGAATAGAAGACTATAATCAGGAACAAGGTACACCAGCAGGAATCACAGATACACCAGCCAGGAGCACATGATACCGCCAGGAGCACAGGATACCAACAGGAGCGAGGACAAACCAGCAGGAGCAAAGAGTGTTGCAACGCAAGGAAATGAAGGATTCAGTCCTTTAAATACCCATGAATAGGAAATGAAGGAAGTGACCAAACAGGAAGTTACCAAACAGGAACAGGAAGTGACCCAACAGAATGTAAGTAACCACCATCTTGGAAAAGGATAGTGGACGGAAAAGGAAGGTCGCCATTCTGAATTAGTAGATCAGATACTTCCCAAGGCCTTCTGGGAGAAAGACTATGGAATCATGGGAAGGCAAGATGGCCCCAAGAAGAAATGAAATGAGTAATATATATGCAGTGAAAGGAAGATAAGACTATGGTGCCCCAATGTGTGAAAACAGGAAGCTGCAGCTCCAAAACCTGGAGCTGTGGCGTTCCTGTCATGCAAATTGCCAGATTACGGGCCGCCGAGTCGGTATGCAGTGTGCCCAACACAAAAAGAGAGCAGGCGCCATGGGACACACCTGTGACTTCAAAACTGCAGCAGCGGGCCGCTGCGCAGCACCGCAACACGCCTGAAGAATAGAGGGAGACACTGCGGGCAGTATCGTGACCCGAGAGGAAGAAGTAGCCAGCACCGGGGGCCAAATCACGGTCCGCGGTGCAACAACTACAGCCTGGGTAGAGAACCTGCACAGCCTGCCAGTCCCTATCTGAGTGCTGAACCAGGGCGCTCAGACCAATCACAAAGCTTTTAAGGCAGCATTGTGATTGGTCAGGGGATTCTGGTAGGCCGAGTGCTTCCTGCCGAGAGGAGGACAGAGAAATAAGAAGCCGCAGTCGACATATAGAGCTAAGTGCTATTTTGTTATTATTATTCCCCCGCCCACACCACACTGACACTTTCTCCAGCCTACAATGCGTAATGCCACTCTACTCTACAACACTGCTCTCTACGCTGCTCCGTGACACTCTACTGGTCTTTACGCAACTCCCTCTATGCCACCCCATGCCATTTCACTCCATTTTACTCTGACACACTAGACCACTATACGCCACTCCATATTATGCCACTCAATGCCACACTATGCATCTCCACTCTGCGACACTATACCTAGCTTCTCTGCTCTATAACATTTTATCCACTCCATGGCACTTCACTCTATTCCACTCTGCTCCACTCCATGGCGCTCCACTCAATACACTACGCACTATGCCACTCCACTCTACAACATTCCACTCTGACACTCTAAAACACTCTACAACACTCTACTCTACTCCAATAATGTACTCCATGACACTCTACTCTCTCTAAGACACTCCACGACATCCTATGTAGACTCCAGTATAGTGTACTACACTGTATTCCACTCTGACACTATATGCCACTCAACTCTACAACACTCTTAACACTCCATTCCCTGCCTCTCCACCCTATGATCCGCCACACTATGCCCTTCCACTCTTCTCCCTCTAAGACACTCCACATGACTCCACTGTACCCCAGTGCTACTCTATGCCCCTCCCTCAATGACACTCCACACCACTCTACGACACTATGCGTCGTTAAATGAAACTCCATGACACTCTACTGTATTCCACTCTACAACACTCTGTGTCACTCCAGAAAACTCCACTCTACGGTACTTCACTCTACAGCACTGCACGACACTCCACTCTACGGCACTCATTTTAAGCCATTCTAAACGACCAACTACCTGGTGTACAACGTGGCTCAGACACATTTACAAAACTAGAGCTGCTGCATAGGCGAAACCTATTGACTCTGCCCATGCTTATTTTAACAATTATACAGTAGCCTAGATGAGTGGAATTATTTGGAGTTATTTGAAAACATCACTCTTTGGACAAAATAAGGGATTTATTCCGCATGTCAAATCTCTAAAATATATCTTTGGTAAAGGAAGGAGTCCTAGTAACATTTATCAAATGTGTTACTGCTGCAGAAAGCTGAAGATGGCAGGAGATGACAGCATGGCAAATAATGTGTCCGAACTCTAAGAAGGTTTGTGCACATTCTGTGAGGACAGCTGGTAGATGAAGAAAGACTAATGTGTGCTTATGTGTTCCCAGCCTTGCTTCTGCGTGCTCATCAAGTTGCCTTTTCAGCGAATAAATAGGCCTCAAAATAACAAGTTAATGGAAAAAATTGTACTGATAAATGTGCATTTACAAAGTTTTCTAACACAACGTGACTGTTGAATTGATCATTAAGACTATTGTAGGGCACAGGTACGTAAAAGAAATCACTGATAACTGCCTCACAGATTCCACAAGATTGTCACTTCAGAGAGTAGCACAATTTGGCCTTGTATTGCCTGAGAGTATATCACAATGAATGGATTTAACTCTTTTGCAACCTGTTAAATGTGTTTGTCTATAACCTCTGCACGTAAAAAAACAACATGCATAAAACATTTCTGAACATCCACATAGAGAAATCTGCTATTTATTTCTGTATTAAGAGATGGCAGGTATTATAACATACTTGATGTTCTGCCTTGCATGCACATAGGACCCCTCCATACGTAATAATAGCAGTGAGTGACATATTGTACTTCTCACATGTACCTCTCTACTTATTACATATACAGTTGTGTATGCCGCTTAGAGTGAATAGTGCATTTCTCCATGATGAAAAACATAATGTGTATATCTACAAAGATCCTCTATGTAAAAGACATGCTTCTGATCAATGTGTTTCTGTCACGGTTCTTCCTATTTGGTCATATTTCTCTTTGATAATCTTATCTGATCACCTTATCTTTCATGGCACTTTGTATTTGTGCTGGCCTGGAGTAAACATAAAATGATCTCTTTTCCTGCAGAACTTCCTGAGAAATCAAAATAATAAAACAAACTACAATTTAGTTTGCGAGACGCTTCAGTTTCTGGACTGTATTTGTGGGAGTACAACTGGTGGTTTGGGTCTCCTGGGCCTGTACATCAATGAGAGGAATGTGGCGCTGATCAACCAAACACTCGAAAGCTTGACGGAATATTGCCAGGGTCCTTGCCATGAAAACCAGGTAACTACAACAATGACTTTGTTTGCATTGATACTTTATGTGAATATCTTGACTACTAAGATCAGGGGTAATGAAAGAGTTCCTATCTGTTAAATTTGCTTGGCAGCGGTGTGTAGCGGTGTAATGGCCTAAAAATTCTGCCAATAATCAGGACATGCAAGCTTATCCCCTCTTGGGACCCAAAAGGATCCAACACTCCACAATACTTACCCAAGAAAGGAACACCAACACTGAGAATAATTCTATAGCTCTTGCTGAGAGGCTCGCACACAATAACAACAAAATATCACAAAGTACCACAATGTATCAAAGCATATCCTCAAACCTCCTGGTGACAGGCGCTGTACGGGAGGCTATTTCCCGTTCCTCTCCGACTACAGAATACTCACCCAGGTAGGACTACATATATCCAACGCATACCTCTCCTAACCAGGCTGGGGGGTGGAAGAATTAGAATTTTGTTCCTTGCTGGGAGCCGGACAACCTTCAGTATCAACAATTACCCATTGGAAGGGAACTTGCCCGTCAAAAAGGAGCCCGTCCTCCCTCCACAAGGAATACAGACAAATAATCATATACTCTATGGTTTCTTTTATTACACAGTGAAAGGATAAAAAAAAGTATAAGAATAAGTATAAGTCACGATAGGCCTTCTTCACATTGGCACCTAAGCAATTGCTAAACGCAATCAGTAAAACATATATAGAACTTATATGTATATGAATGTATTGGATCTGAAAATAGGAAAAGATAGTTAGGCAAGATCAGTAAGAATATAAGAATTAGTGGAACACCTCACCAAGTATCTACACATCCCACTTCCACTTCGCCAGAGGGGAGTCCGTTTCTCAAGCCGAATTGAGACTATTCGCTCCACCGTCACAGCTACACGTCTGCACTGCGTTGAATTTCCGGTGCTCGAGACTCAGACACCCCCTTTAGTACCAGTGGAGACATAGGACGAGGCTCCTGTGAGCCGCGCCCCCTTTTCCCATCAGATTCCGTACCACTCCGAACCAAGGCCACAGCTTCGGCTGGCCAAGCGCCTGTTATGACTTCGGAGCAGAGCGAGTACATTCCTCTGACAAGAACCGGTTTCTACCAGCATACGAAGTGCCGAAAACAAGTGAAAAGCATAGCATGGCTTCTCACCTAGAAAGGCTCAGAAGATGGTGACAGCTTAGAAAATGGAGTCGCTTAAGCACAGGCCACTACTCCCGTAAATGAGTAAAATTAGTATGCAAGACGGCATAAGAGTTTGCCAAAGCCGATAGGCAACCACTGTCATAAAGCAAAATAAAGTCGGAAACAGAAAAGGCATACTACTACTTTGTAGCTTATTCATACTCTGCAGGCCTACACATATTATTAGATATTAGATCAGAATATACTGAGATGGTGATGGGCAACGGTCATAATTGGGCCATTCAACCATATAAATGGCACATTCATTACAAGCGGCCTCCACTGTCAGGACATAGTTACCACGCAGAGACAGCCACCCTTCATAGTATCTGAAGATTACCATTGTTAAGGGAGGAGAGGGGTCATATGACTCTCTTAAGGATTCGGCTCTTGTGAGTCATGCCCCTCCCGCAAAACTCAATCATTATTGCAGCTTTCTCCCTCTACAGGAAAGAAACCCCACTATGGGATCTACTTATGAAAATATACAGCCTTTAATTGAAGAAATTTGCAGGAATGTTTGTAGAGCACCAAGATAGTCCATATGAGAGCATTGTCAGCAGAACCCTGCCAGAACTTACTAGTCGCAGGGAGTTACATAACCAGTTAGCTTGGAGGGGTCTCATACTTTATCAGAATTATTCAGACAAATGCTTACAGTTGTGAGTGAGCTACCACCTCGCCCACAGAAGCGTAAAAGAGCTACTTCCATTGTTTAACTGTGTGAGGAAGTTTCTTCTTTTTGAAACTGTTTTGCCTGTTCAGGAAATCATTAGAACATGTATGGAAAATAGGCTGAAACACAACATCTGCGATAATTACAAAAACAAACATTTTGGCAATTTTTTTTAAGACAAACGTTTTTTATTCCAGGTCATTGAAAAGGTACAATTGATTACATTGAACATATAAGCAGACACTCATTAAAATATATTGACACAATTATTTACTGAAACTTTGTCCAAAGGTTTTAATATTCTAGGTTGTGGGCAATCACCAAATATACCCTATAACCCCTATGTTTAAAATGGGGGGCAAGAGCAGATGTTCAACTTCTCCTGTAGTGGAGTTTTATTTTATTGTGTGTAGCTGGAAGGCCTCATGGGATCATGGCAACCTGACCAGACTCTTTTGGCGTCCAAAGAGAGTCAACTCACATGTTAAAAGTGTACAAAGCACACTGTCGTCCTTTCACAGCAAGCTTGCCAAGCACACATTTACTGATTTATGCTGGTGTTGTGAGTGGATACAATAATTTCTCATATTTGATTAGTCAAACTAATGTGCAGCTTGAACACACTTCTATTTTCATAGATAGAGAGTATTCTTAAAATAAGTATGGAAGTCCTCATATCCCAAAACTACTCTAGTAAACTAAACATTGAGAGCTAACCAGAACACCAGTGGGGCATAGCACCCTTTCCACCATTTACAGTCATCACCAGTCTAGATTACCTGAATATATTAACCTGTTTGTTAGGGAGGGGCTTAGGGCCAGATGTAGGTAAAATAGATTTACCGATTTTTAATTACGAATTTTACCGATTCGGTAATTAAAAATCGGTAAATCTAAGGGGTGTACATGTAGGTATTCCAGATGTGCTGGAATACCGAATCGGAAGAATTCGGTATTTACTGATTCGGTAAATACCGAATCGGTAATGCCCATTCATTCCTATGGGCTTTGAAGCTCATAGGAATGAATGGGCATTACCGATTCGGTATTTAACCAATCGGTAAATACCGATTTTCACAAGGGTGCAGGGGGTGTCACTTTGACACCCTCTGGCCCCCCCTAAAACAGGCTCGGGTGCCATGTGGCAGGCATACATGCCCTAAGGGCAGGTCTGCCTGTCACATGGCATAGGTGTGCATGCACACAGGTGCATGCACACCGGAATCGGTATTTTACCATCAAATTGGATTTGATGGTAAAATACCGATTCGGTAAGGCCTCTGAAGAGTCCCACCTACATCTGGGTGCCTCAGAATCGGTAAAATTACTGATTCGGTAATTTTACCGATTCGGTAAAATAATGCCCCCTACATACCTGTCACCCATTTACCGATCGTTAACGGCCAAAATCGGCCATTACCGCTCGGTAAATGGCCTCAAACGGCCACCTACATCTGGCCCTTAGTTGTTTTAAGGTCAAACACCCTGTTGGTGAGATATATAAAGGCTGAACTATAAGGTGGCAGCTACAAAACCTTGTAGTCTCTTCAAATGCCACTGGTCAAGATAGAAATCTTACACCTTTTATTTTTCTAATATAACTAATTGATGATGTATGTAAGTGGGGGTAACTCCTCAGCTCACAATCTAGGTTGATATTGTCTCAAATGTTATAGAGATACCAGAGAATTCCAAATGTAGTGTTTCTGCTTTTGGCTTATAATTATATACAATTGATATAAAATCCTACAGTATGGTTGCATGTTTGAATTTAGATCCACTCCTCACTGTTTCTTGCTGTGTAGTGCTCTAAAAAATAAATATGGAGAATTTTAAGACAAGCCAGTTGTAGAGAAGAATGATTATAATTTGTAATATTAATTCATTATGTATTAGCACAAATCCATGACTACTTCTCCAGCACATTATAAGATTTGTGAAAAATCAATTTTAATAACCCAATAGGCAACAAGATTGTTTTTATATATAATCCTTTGTTAAATAATCTGTTTGGGCATCTTCATGTGATGCTATAAAGATGTCACACTAGGAAGTCATTGTTAACCAGTCAATACATAGCTTTATTTTTTTTTCTTGATCTTCAAATCTCCTTCAGTCAAAATCATGGTGCCACAATCCATAAAGCTACTGTGAAATTGATCCTATTATTTTACATTTAAATTAAGACGGCAGAACAGGAGCTATGTTTCTGGAAAAATCCTACAATCAGTAGTCATTAGCACATTGCTTTACATAGCTCCTAAACGTTTATACTATTTTGTTTGAGAAATAAATGTCTGGTAACCCAACTTCTGGAAATTTGTTGTCTCTCTGGAGCATAACCTGGAACTTTCACATGACCCCATACTAGTGTTTACTAAAGCGTTTCTGCTAGGAAAGTGAGCAAACCAGATAGGCGATGCCCATATATGTTTGTGATAAAAACGTTTCCATTAAAATGTTTGCTACTTATGTGTGTGAGTGGTATTTGCCTTTCTGAAGTCCCATATTTGTCTCCTTTTTATCTTTTTCATGTATTTATTTAGAATATGGTGTAGGCCTCATTAGAGCTGATAGCTATAAAATATAGATGAGTTAATTCTTTCTATTGATTTGAATTTCAATGTTTTTACAGACCTGCATTGCTGCTCATGAGTCTAATGGAATTGATATTATTATAGCATTAATACTCAATGACATTAATCCCCTTGGGAAATACCGCATGGACTTGGTACTCCAGCTTAAGGTACAGTGTGTAGTCTGACTCATCTGAAATGCATCACTGGTGTAATTGTGTCTTGTATTAACATGTTGTTTATTGATGGACACTTTACGTAATATGCATATTAAGTTTCAGTAAAATTCCAGATGATATGTACATTACTCTTTAGAGCCAAAAGTATGCGGATAATTCTAACACAATTAAATTTAAATACATCCTTCTCATAGCAATAAACCCTTTCAGTGTTGGGCTGTTTGCACACCGCTATGTTAGTGGTTTAAACACATGTAGCTCTTTCTCTCTTTATGCACCCATACAAACTATATGTTTTTTCAGAACATTGAGGGCTGTATATTCATGCAAAGCTGGTGTCAATTTCTCATTGTAGCCTGAACATATAATGAAAAATGTTGAGATATTGCTATTGATTGCTATTTTGTTGTTTTTGTCCAATGGACGAAATCATTAAAAAATGTTTACCTCAGTGCTTGGAGTCTGCCAGTACCAAATATGTGTGGTTATACGTAGAATTCCAAACTTTATGGGATTACTATGTCCCCACTCTGAGCTGTGAATGAAATTCTGAAATGTTTACCTAAATTACGACGTTATAAAGAAATCTCCTATATTAACCACAACATATACTTCACTTCACACAGATCTTATATATTGAAATAGTATAGGATTTATAAGCTTTGCCCTGAAGAAGCAAGGTCTCTCAGGAAACACATCTTAGTTTTGATGATATTAAGTTGAGGAATTTTGTGGATTAATGAGAGATCTTAAAGGGATTTGTAGATATTAGGGACTATGAGAAAACTTTACATTACATCCTATGTTACTTGTAATAAGACTGACTGGATATTTGTCACGTGTATAACAGAGTGACTCATCTGCCAAACTCTAATTCAAGATTGAAACTTGTATAAGAAACAACCTGCATCACTGTTTAGGGTGTGTAAGTAGGTCTGCAACATTGTTGCCAAAAGCTTTAGAATTATATTTTCTATAGAATGTGTTCCCTAGGTCTTGTGCATGTGAGATTATCAGCCAAATTGTTTTTTAACTGGTTTCAGCAGGGATGGACATACAAGTGAATATTTTAATTGGGGACATTTATTGGGGATATATGCTGTAGTTGAGCCCAGGTAAAAAAAGGGTCAGTACTCTCAAGGAATACATTAACAAATAGGTACTCAGTCTACAATAAAATATTAATAAAATATTGAATTAAATATTGGACATACAACTCAATTAGTCTGTGAGGAAATACCTTATTTACTCTCTACTAGCATCTAGATCCCTCTGATAATCATATCTATCAAATATAACTATCTAATCAAACATTCTACAAGTCATATTTCTTTAATTCCATAGCAGGTATTTATATGTGGCAGATGTATCATGACTGAAAAAGCATCCCTATTCACACCATCCTTGTAAAGATGATATTTATGTCAAAATGTTTTTATTTGTTTTAGATTTAGAACAATACAACACAAACATTCACGGGAGCCGCCAGTATTGCTTACAGATCATGATTTACAAGGATCAAAAGTACCATGTTCCGTTTCTGTACTAAGACTCGATCTGCGTTGGCAACTCCCTTCATGACCCTCGCTGGCCACTGCTAGGCTGATCATGTGCCACAACTCCTATAACTCACATAGTTGGTCATGTTATTCTTTGACACTCACGTCTCCCACCTCCACCCGTTCTTGCCACATAACTCAAAGATAAACATAACTAAATAAACCGTGGAATCACGGCCAAAAAAAGTTCAAGCTTGGTCATAAGTGAGAATGAGGTCTGGGACCGCCCGAACCCCCCGACCTAGGGGTAGTGGCCTCCCAGGAGTACTGGATATGTAAGAGGTGGAAGCCCTCAGTCTGGATGCACATGCCAAAAAGGGTAGTCCCTCCAACAAGTATACGACCAGGAGGGCCCAAATATAGTCAAACCCCTTTTTCGAGTCCTCACTATATCTGCCATCCTTTCCATCGCTAGTGCTTGCCATAACCTGGCGTGCCATTGCGTTAGGGAAGGGGTTTCGCCTTCTTCCATGCTGCCGCTAACGTCATCTTGTCTGCCCCCAAGCTCAGCCACATCACTGAACGGTCCCCTGGTGTTTGAAGTTTCAAGCTGGAGTTCCGAATCCCCAGAAGAGTTTGTTCCATTGCTGCGGGAATTGGGTAGCCCAGGATCAATTTGATTTGGGATAAAATTTCCTTCCAGAAGGGGTTGATGCAGGGGCCGTCCCACCAAATATTCCTCAAGTCCCCCAGCAGCCCACAACCCCTCCAACATCTATCTGAGGCTTTAGGGAAGATTGTGTGCAGTTTCTGAGGGTGCAGGTACCAATCATACATCATTTTATAGTGAGCCTCCCTTAAGAACATGGATAGGTTGCATTTGGGGATATCCCTGTATAGGGAGTTGCCTTGTTTTTCCTCCAACAGAGTGGCTAGAATGGAATCCCCAAACCTTTGGTGTCTCGGAGTTGAGTGTTACCCCAGAGCCCGTATGAGTAAGTAAAGAAAGGAAATGGGCCCTTTTATGGAAGTCCCCGATTGTGCAAACTGCTCGATTGGGAGTAATTCCCTAGTTGTGGCTAGCTGAACCTGCAGTTGTTGAACACAGTGTTTAAGTTGTATGTAGTGGACTTTTTCAGAGGGATGGAGCTTGAAATTTTTTGTGCAATCCTCAAATGTCTGTGACTTCCCCTATTTATAAAGATCAGATATCATGAGACAACAGCCCTCCCGCCAGCCTTCGAATGGCCCCTCCTGGAGAGCTGGAGGGAACTCGGAGTTGAAGTGGATGGGGGTATAGGGAAAAGGGAAGGTGGTTAGGGTCGTGGATCTGCAAGGTAGTTCAAAATCCTCAAAGTGGTAACCGTGGGGGTGCTAATATAAGCATTTAATGGACAATTTTGCTTCTGCTTCCATAGGAGATCCCTAATTGTCCTACCCACTATTTGTCGGTCCATGTGGAGCCAGAGTTTTTCAGATTCACGGAGTGACCAGTCAGTGATCACCCTGAGTTGAGCCGCTCTGTAGTATCCCAAGAAATCCGGTAATGCCAATCCCCCCTCCCTTCGCGCCTTGGTTAACACCCGGTGGGACAGCTTCGCCCTCTGACCCTGCCAAATGAACATATTGATCATCTTTTTCAGGTCGCTAAAGAGAACCCTGTCTACTTGAATTATTCGGCCTTAGAAAAGATAAAGCAGCCTAGGGAGAACATTCATTTTGATGGCGTTGATACGCCCAATCAAGGAGGTGTAGTCTGTTCTACATCTGGCCAGGTCCTCTTTTAGCTGGCTTAACAGGGGGGGGGTAATTATCCCCATAGAGGTGCAGTATCTTAGGAGTAAGTCTGATACCCAGGTATGTGATGTCTTTGTGTGTGCTTTGGAAAGGGGACATTTCTTCTATGATCCGCATAGTCTCCTTGGGCAAAGTCAAGTTAAGGAGTTAGGACTTCGAAAGGTTTACCTTAAACCCGAAGCTTGTTCGTAAGAGGCAAGTTCTATTTGGATGGCCGGAAGAGAGGACACCAGCGTTGTGATTAGGAGCAGCTCGTTGTCTGCAAAAAGAGAGGTCTTGTACTTGTCTGTTCCAAACAGAACCCACCTATATTTGGGTTGATCCAGATGAGTTTTGCTAGGGGCTTGATGCTGAGAGCAAAAAGCAGAGGAGATAGCGGGCAACTCTGCTTAGTTCCCAGTGAGAGACTAAAGGGTTCCAAAGCCACCCCATTCACCAATACCCAGGATCTCTGAGCGGAGTATTTGGCCGCACCATGCCTATACAAGGTCTCATTGAACCCAAACGTCCTCATTGTTCGAGTCATAAAGGCCCAATTGACCCGATAAAAGGCCTTCTCTGCAGCTAGCGAAAGAAGGGCTGCTGGGACATCTTTCTTTGCAGTACAAAAGGGGGTGGTGCACTTTCTCAATAATGTGTACCAGCCTCCGTAACTTATCATGGGTTTGCCTACCCTTTATGAAACCTGCTTGATCCGCCTTGATGACCAATGGCATGCTCTAAGCAAATGGCTAATATTTTAGAGTATAATTTGGTGTCTAAGTTCAAGAAGCCTGTAAGAGGCACAACTTGTGGGATCTTTTCCCGGTTTGGGGATGACGGAAATCACCCGCTACAAAGCTGATATGTTGTTAAAGAGGGTTACTATTCCGGGAACCAGTTCCGGCACGAAGGTACGATAGAAGTGAGCATTTAGCCCATCTGGGCCATGTGCCTTCTGAAGCTTAAGTGTGTCTATCGCCTTCTTTACTTCCTCACTGGAGATAGGTCTGATTAGATCTTCGTTCGTGGAAGCTAATACCTGTGGCAGAGCAAGAGTCTCTAGATATTGCTCCTGATTAACCGTCTCCAGCGGGTTAGCTTTATGCAGGGAGCGATAGAATTCCCCAAAAGCTCTGGCTTTCCCGTCTTCGCTTTTCTGGGAGACCCCATTCATAAATACTATATGTGCAATGTATTTTTTTCCTCCATCGCTCTGAGTTGACGTGCCAACAGGGCACCAACTTTATTTCCCCCCTCGTAACTTTGGGCTTGCTGGTGCAGGAGAGGTATTTGCCCCCCATTAGTGTAGATGGCCTGCACCTTCCCCTTAACCGCATCGCTGTGGCGGCTTTTCCCGCTGTGTGCGGCTATTTTCAAAATACCGCGTTACATGACGAGCTCAGCTCGTCATCAGCATACGAGCGCCGTAGCTGATGACGAGCTGAGCTCGTCATCAGCATCGAAGGGGTTAAGCTGCGTGACTTTCCTTAGAGACCAAAACGAGGGGTTTGTCTTGTGAACAATTTTCGGCATTTCGGAGTTCCCCTTCTAGAAGCAGCCTTTCCCCTTTGCGTTGGTTTTTGAGTGCAGAAGCTATTATAATGCATTTCCCCTCATATGACCACCTTGAAGGCATCCCAGTTATTAGCAAGAGAGGTTAGAGCAGGATCGTTAAGGTAAAAAAAACTCAGTGATTGCCTTTCCTTTATTAATTCGTCCCTGAGAAGACGATCCCTGCTGAGAAAGTTGGGGAAATAAGTCACACAAGATCTCTGGGGACAGAGATCAAGATCCCAGCCGTAGTCTATGACTCTATTCCCATAACACACAATGGTGTTGGAATAGTGTCAATAGTTCCAAGTAAGAATTTTTCATTTTTCATTTTGGTGTTCGAATGTTTGCACCTAAAGCTACTGCGGTGTTCTATCATGCGTGTACAGATCTTTCTTGTCGTCATTCCAATATAGTGCAGATTGCACGCACACGTGATCATATAAACCACGCCTTTTGTATTACAATTGGAGTATGACCTTATGTCCCAAGTGACCCCATTGTTGAATGTCACTTTCTTAGTTGCTTTTGTTAAATGGCAAACGCTGCAGTCAGTGCATGGATAGTGACCAAGTGGCAACAGATGTAAAAGGCGTACTTGTCCCACCTTTTCTCTTGGCCTAGTATGTACCAACAGGTCTTTCAGGTTTCTCCCTTTGCGGTGGCTGAACATAGGTAACGCCAGATCTAGGCCCCCGCTGTTTAGGGTCCTCCAATGTTTTCTCACAATCTTTGATACCTTATCAGAAGCCACATTATAAGTAGTGATACAGATCGGTCTCCTATCGCTGTCGCTACTTGGTACAGGGATAGTCTTTGGTTCCAGGAGAGCGTCCCGGTTGTTATTGGACGCTCTCTTCTTTGCTTTTGAGACAATATGTGTAGCCCTGAGGAAGTGCTAGGGGGACGCACGAAACATGTTGGCAGACAGGAGTTGCTAGGTACACCTAAACCCATTACAATTTAGGTATCCTACCATTTCTACCCCATTTTTAGCTTTACCACCTAGGAGCCAGAATAAAGTATTTGCAACTCACTAGGCAGGTAATTTTAACTAATCACATATACTCCACTCCTTCACATCACATTCCTTGCACCACACATAGTCTTTTGTAAGTGCTCCTACGTAATTCCGCAAGTAGCAGCACGCCCCAGTCCGTAGAGGGCTGGGATGGCCCCTATGATGAAGCAAGTCACCGTGGGACAACCCTGGTGAGTGAGGGGACACCTAAAAAAGGAATATTTTTCCTTTTTTTCTTTCTTGGAACTATTGACACTATTCCGACACCATTGTGTGTTATGGGAATAGAGTCATAGACTACGGCTTGGTTCTTGATCTCTGTCCCCAGAGATCTTGTGTGACTTATTAATACTAGGAGGGTGAGCCCTAGCCTTTCTCCCTCTACCTCCCTTTTTTGTTTATAAAGTTGGGGAAATACCACCTTGCATGTTTAGAGCGTGGTGCGGGACAATCCAGGACCAGTTCTAGAGGGGCGTGGTCCAAGAGGCAAATCGGGTGGAACTGGCATCTTGAAAGTGTGCGGAGAAGGGACTGGCTATGAATGCATGATCAATCCTGGAGTAGGTCCTATGCGAGTGGGAGAAGAAGGAATAATCCTGTGTCGTGGGGTGAGAACGCCCTCCATACATCTAGAAGACCTAACCCCTGTAGTGCAGTTTCAAGCGACTTGCTGAACACCCCCCTCCCCCCGTTGCCCTATGTGGGTGGGTTGTGTCCAGGGACGAGTCCCAGAATGAGTTAAAATCTCCCAATAGCCATGACTCATTCTCCCGCATCGACTACATATTTGTTTCCCGGGCGGCGGACAGCAGGGTGGTGGCAGCCGATATTCTTCCTCGTGGGCTCTCGGACCATTCGCCGGTGGCCATCACTCTAGATGCAGGGACGGCGGTTGGGCCCTTTAGGTGGGGCCTCTCGGCCTGGAACCTCCAGAAGGAAGAATACAGAGAACGTATGGAAGAAGCAATTGATCAATACTTGTCGTTTAATATGTGTCGGTGAAAGGGGCGAATCTCTCTGGGAGGCAATGAAGCCCACACTTTGTGGAACGCGCAGAGAATCTCTCATATGAGCGGAAGCTGAAATTCTTAGCCTGGAGGCGCGTAGTAGGGAGGAAGGGGGGCGGCTGGTCCACCGCCAATTGCTGCTCGCGCAACAGGGCTATCAGTGGCGGGATAAAACGAGCAAGCAGCTCACAGACTGTCAGGGTTGGCTTTGCTCCCAGGCTCTCCAGGGCATTGTGGGGATGGATGGGTCACCTGTTTTGGACCCCTCGACCATTGCCGAGATCTTTGCTACATAGTAGGCAGATCTCTATGCCCCCAAGGAATGCCTATCGGCAGAGGTGATAGGGTGCTTCTTAGATGGCCTCAGGCCTTTCCAGATGAAGTGAGTGCAGTTAGATCGCCCACTCACGGAGGAGGAACGGAGTGCCGCCTTAGGGAACTTACACTCCGGGACCGAACGGTTTCCCGAACACATTTTTTCGAAGGTTTTTTTTTTGCAGCTAGGTCCCCACAATTGCAAAGTGGTGGAAGAGGCTAGGGAACAGGGTCACTTGCCTAGTGTTTGGAGACATGTGAAAGTGGTAGTATTCCACAAATCTGGTAGACCTCCTGATCAACATGTGCCATACCACCCTATCTCCTTTTTAAACGTTGAGGCAAAGGTCCGTTGGCCAACCGCCTCCGGCACATATTTCCTCCTTAGTTCATCCTGATCAAGCCGGACCCGTCATAATATCTGCCGGGCACATGTTGCTGTTGTGACCGTCAGGGGCTTGGGGGAGCAAGCGGCGTTTTTGCTGGCAGATATGGATAGGGCATTTGATTCTCTGAGTTGGGTGTACATATTTGCACTTCTACATAGAGTGAACAGAGGGCCTCATTTTCTGTCCTATCTAAACCTACTATATACAGACCTAACTGCGTCTGTGCGCGTGGTGGGCTCTGTCTCATCTACTTTTTCCATTGTACGGGATACTAGACAGGGGTGTCCACTGTCTCCCTATTTGTTTGCATTGACGATGGAGCCCCTTACTGCCGGGGTGCGGATTGACGCCAAAGTGACCGGTCTCAAATGGGCGCTTGGATTGTCAGATGGTATCGCCCTTTATGCCGACGATGTGTTGTTTGTCCTTACTAATCTGGATAGGACATGCCCACTGCTGTTACGCATCATGCAGATCTTCAGGGAGACCTCCGGTCTGTACATGAACCCACCGTGGGTCCTCGGTGAGGAGGGAAATCTTGACTCTTGGGCATCCGCGGTGCAGGTGGTGTATGGGGGATGAAATATCTGGACGTGTTCCTATCTGATTGGCCTACCACTTCTTGGGATAGAAATTTGGAGCCTGTATGGGTTCGGGTACGCGAGTACATTATAACCTGGTTTCACATGCACCTGTCTATGTATGGTCGCTCAGCCATTTTCAATATGGTCTTGCTCCTGCGCTTATTGTACCAGTTGCAAAACCATCTATATCCGATTTCTCCTAGATCGTTCTGTCAAGTTAACGCGGCCCTGGGTCAGTTTCTCTGGGGTGATGGGGTGGCTAAGGTGGCCCTACGGACCTGCTTTCAGTCCACATACTGTGGGGGGGTTGGCAACCTCTGATATTCTTTCGTACTACATGGCCTCGCATCTGCTGGTCCTTAACAAATGGTGGGATGGGGATAGGTCTGACCCAGCGTACGCTGTCAAACGAAAGTGCATGGGAGACCACACTACACTCACAATTCTCTACTCTGCGCCATTGAGATGCTCCCTACCGTCTGCCGTGTGGATTGTTTTACAGATCTGGAGGCAGGCGCTACAGAAGATGGTGTCAAGTCTTTGACAGAATGGTAGTAGCCCAAAATAGAAACACATATGCTACTAACCTTTCTTGTAATAGCCAGCAGGGACCACAGCTTGAAGAGGAGCCTCCCAGTTCCCTTAAATGCAAACCCCCCCAGTGTGGTAAACACAACTAAGGCAGCAGCACCCCGGGGAAAAGGGAAGGGGACAAAATAAGAAAGAACACTACCGGTATGGCACTCGTCTTAGGTCTGGTCTAAGGTGCAGGAATCTTCTTGACGTAGAAGTAACTATAAAGATAGAAAGGAGAGTTGGTATACAAAGAACAAAAACTAGGACACATTCACACTCTGCAAGGAACCGTTGCGCACTTACTCGGTGCCCAGCAATGTTTGTCTTTGAACTGCCCTTGAGTCCTGGGGCTGAATCACAAATTAGCAGGATACTGTTTACCGCTGTTATAGTCACAGCACTAGAACAGGTTCCATGCTTTACAGGGAATACCGCATACTTCTGAGTTAGTTAGGAACATGTTCCTCTGTGATCCTGTAATTAACATCATTACAGGGGTTGCGTCGTAAAGCACGGAGTCTTCTTCCAAGCTTAGTGATGGCAAATGCGAGAGTGTCATGAAATGTGATGGTGACCTAGGAATGGGGTCTGGAGACTCGATAACGCAGCCACGCTATCTCCGGGAAGAATCAACAAGAGCAATCCTACCTTGGAAGCGGGAAAGAAGGCGTCCCCTCAGCGAGTTCTGGAATTCCAAAGTGGGAAGGAAAGCATCCGCGCAGCGATTCCTCAGGCGTCCAAAGCGGGAAGGAAAGCGTCTGCGCACCGATTCCTCAGGCGTCCCAAGCGGGAAGGAAAGCGTCCGCTCAGCGTTTCCTCCGGCGTCCAAAGTGGGAAGGAAAGCATCCGCGCAGCGATTCCTCTGTAGTGATCACGAAGGTTGTAAGCAAGGCTTCGTCAGGCATCGGGAATGATTGACAAGCACCTTCCTCTTCAATGGGAGGTGCTTATATGCAGACAGCCATTTGCAACTTCCTAACCGCCAGAACCCAGGGCTTTCTTGGAGTTGTAGTGCGGCGGTTGCCAGATGACGAATAACGATGTCCATTCATACTGATGCGAGCTGGTGGCCTAACGAGCAGGCCCCCCCCCCTAAACCGGTAGCTGAACTTAAAAATCTTGGCGTGTGGTTTGACTCCAAACTTACCTTCTCATGTCATACTAAGAAGGTGGCATCTACATGCTTAGGCATCCTTCGTGGCTTGAGGCATATCCTCAAGTTTTTCGATGCCTCCACTTGCCAGCTGGTGATTCAAGCTAGCGTTTCTTCAAGGCTTGACTACGCGTGTTCATTGTTTTTGGGCGCCAATCAGGCGGAAATCCTGCGAGTGCAGAACGCGGCTGCCAGGGCTCTGGTAGGCCTGCCACGATTCTGTTCAGCCCGCAGCACAATTTCTAAATTACATTGGCTGCCTGTAATCAGGCGCATAGAGTTCAAGACCCTCTGCTTCGCATTCAAAATTCTCAAAACTGACACCCCTACCATCCTCCAGCATCTCTTGTCCCTGTACACTCCTTCACGTAGCCTTCGCTCTGCAGGTAAAAATTTAGCACTCGTTCCACGCTTCCAAAAATGCAGACTAGGCGGCCGTTCTTTTACTGTGTTGGCTTCCAAGCTTTGGAACGCGCTCCCTGTGAATATTCGATCTTTAGAAGATCTGTTTGCTTTCAGGAAAGCTATTAAAACGTATCTTTTCCCCCTGCCTTATTAAATTTCCCTACTTTCTCGATTCTGTTAGTTATGTTACCTTTTCAGATATAGCGCCGGGACGCCCCTTCGCTGGGACAGCTGTGCGCTCAAAAAATCAATTAACATAACATAACATAACATACTGGGAGCTTTTATACCAAGAATCGCTACAGATGGGTTGGTGGAATAGGTTGAATCAGGAGACCACTTATGGCACAATGGACGCCTGCCGCAGTTGGCGGCTCAGTCTGGATTTCATGACTGGGACGCTACATGGAAAACTACTTAGGGGGATGTTATGCGGGGTTTGGTGTTGAAATCCTTCGAAGATCTGCAAAAAGATATCCTAATGTCAAAAACCAATTTTTTTAAGTATTTGCAGTTCTGACATGCCATTTCCCCTAGCTTGGATGGGGTTGTAGGCGCTGGCAGAGTTCAGTCCGGTGGAGGCAACGATGTTCATCACAAGATCTCCAAGATCTCCAAAATCTACCAGTCCCTGTTCACGCATAGCTCCCAGTCTCTGCAGTATCTTGGGGAGATATGGGAGGGAGTTGTCGGCCCAATGGATGAGGAAGACTGGACAGAGGCTCTGTCCTCCCAAAAAGGACAATGTAAATATGGGATGCTTTTTAAATCATGATACTTCTACAATATTTGAATAAATGTTATAGAATTGAAAAAACAAGACTTGTAGAATGCTTGTTTGATTAGTTGTTGTTATATGTTATAGATATATCTATCACAGCGATCTTGATGTTAGTGGAGAGTAAATGAGGGATTTAGTCACATAGACCAATTGAGTTGATTGACCAATAATAATTCAATACATTATTGTAGACTTTTTTTGTGAACATTCGCAGTCGGGGTTCTTTAGGATGATGTGGGCTTCCCATAGATTTTGCTTGTATTTGAGCCCTGGATTAGCAAGCATTTAGGGCAATTTACTGATCACAGATGCTTCTGAGACACAAGGAGATCGACTGTGATGTGACTACTCAAATCCTAACACACTTTATATCCTAGAATCCTGTGTAAATGTCAAAGTATGAGTACAAACATCACACTATCTTTACTTTTCTGTTGCACAATACTCCAGACCTGCAAGTAAAGGGCAAAAGTCCTAGCATCTAATGTTACCGCACTTCACCTGATTAAAACAGTAACTCATGTGAGTGGGTGGGCATGTTGCATGAGACAGGAACAGTGCTGTTGACTTAACACAGTCAAATTATTGGCCATTTCGCATCAGTTACAATAATCCACCAACACATATGAGGTACTGTTTCTGTCACAGAAATCTGAGGAAACTCTGTTTGACCTGCACATGTAATTCTTGGCAGGAAAAAGTGGTGGTATTCACGCAAACCACACCACCCAGAACTCTTTCAGATGTCTACTGTTCAGAAATATATAGGGTTGGCATGTTTTCTAGGTGCCAACAACCCGAGGCTCAAATACTGCAACTACCTGCTTCCCAACAAACAACCTAATTCCAAACGTCTTTCATCTGCGTTCCACAGTCATGCTCTTAGGCATTTCCTGTCCAGGGCAATGTACTTGTGGGCACACATTGTTATCAGAAGTGTAAGAATGTAGAGTTGTGGAACATTTGCTATTATCTGTTGAATTTCGCTATATTTTTTACTTCCTATCATAAGTCAGTATCCACAAAAAACACATTTTACAAAAACTTTCTCAGAATCATCTTATGGGTAATCTGAAATTCGGAGTAGAACAAATGTCTTTTGGCCCTTGAGTACATTTCAGAAATATATAGCTTTCATTCACCCCCAATTTCTTTTCATTTTTTTTAATCAAATGAAACTTGTTTGTCATACTATGAAAAAACAGTGTATACCATGCCTCAGTAGCTGGCTCATGGTATCATTTAAAATTTTGAACACACTACAAGCACTAAATCCACATGGAATTAAGGAATGTCGTATACCAGCGACAATAGTTGTATTTATCCATTTTCCATTCAAAACTCATGGCATTGTATTCATACTCAAACTGTGCTCACAGGACCATTTCAGTGTAGACTTTTCATTTTTCACATATTATTAATTGACATTGGTTCAAAGGTTAGTCATATTGGACTTTATTTCATTCAGAAAAAATATATTTTATTATTTTATAGAGTCTGTTGAAATTGCTTCTAAAATGTGCTGCAGTTCATTGTTCCTTGCTGCTGGCCACCACCCTCCCCTCATGCCTCAAGGTGGAACATTGGTTCCTCTGGCCTTTAAAGTAGTGAGTTCACATTATTATTCTGACTATTTGCACCTCTACCATAGCTGTTCACAAACACACTCCAGACAATCGTACATGAGTGGAAAAAGTCCCAATTCGGTTTCCTCATGTAGATTTCTGTTCACCTGCTTACTTCTTGGTTCACTCTGGATACCCTGAAATTCTACAGCTAATGGTCTCACGCTTTGAATTTACAAAACAATCTCTCTCCCCGACTCCTACTCTCAGACACTTTTTCTCCTGCTATCTACCGCACGACATTGCTTTGGTACCAGTTACTGTCTGTATCACAGCTTTTTGTTCTTTCACTAAAGCACCATGGCGATTCCCACTAATCCGCACTGAAGTCTGCACTGAAGGATCACAGAAGGATTGAGCATTGACTCTAAAGTCTTCTCACTGGCCCTACATTTCTTGCTCATGGCCTAGCAGAGGGTGCAGGGTTGCCCTGCTGTGGGGTGATTTATAATCCCAGGCTTTTCAGTTTTTGTTTTACAAGTATGACCTTCTGCAAAGTGCCTAGAGACTACCCAGATCATAGTATGTAATGTGCAATTTCTAATAAACCTCTACCTAATCTAATAAAAACACCAGCTATGGCTCATATTGTAGAATAACAGTCGTATGCACCACTTTTTAAGCCCCGGTAGCATTTTGATTTTATTAATTTTTATTGAGAATGAAAAGAGAATACAGAGATTTGCAGGTATTATAAGAAGGAAAAATATCATTAAATTATTATGTTGAATAATGACACATCCTAGTGAAACACACATGCTAAAGGTATAATACAATAAAAAAGACATTGCTATTAGATGAAAACTGTAAAATATAATGTTATGCTCTAGGGTAGGTAAAGAAGAAAATTTAGAACCAATCATATTAATAATTTAATATATTTATATTTTGTAACTGTTTTTTAATGTAGAAAAGATAGAATAAGGAGGCAAGAAATAAATAGCAAAACAGAAAAGGAGGAAGGAAGTAGGTAGGAATTAGGATAAGGAGGAGCGCGCAGATAGAAAAGTAGTAAAAGGTAACCAGAGCAAAGCAGATTTGATTTTCTGGGATAACAGTGAGGAGGAGACAGTAGATTTTCTATGTTCATCGCAAATAACATTCCACCATTTTAGCATCCATATTTTAGAGTTATCTTTCCAACAAGTAAGAATAACCTTAAAAGCAAGAGCAATAAAAAGATCAATTAATCTCATTTTCAGTGAAGTAACGTTGGAATCAACTGATCGGGATCCAAGTAGAACATTTTGAATGGATAGAGGGACGTTGCAATTAAATATCTTCATGCACTTAGACCATACAGAATTCCAACAATTAAGAACATTGGGGAAGTAGTATAATAATTGGAGTAATGAGCCATTAGAGTAGAGACAAGACCAACTAAGAGGAGAGGTGGAAGGATTCAACTTGTCTCCCTCCTTTTGTCCTCCTGTAATTTTCTAAATAAACGTATATGTATAAGTTTGTAATTTTAGGAGGAGACAACAACCATTACTCCTATTTAACTACTTTACCCTTATTTTAACAATTCTAGTATATTGTTGGTATTTCTCCTGGAACCTTTTCTCTGCCCTTACGCATGCTTTTCATAACAAATTGAAAGTGACATATTGCTAATCTCTGCATTTATTGACTAAATGGCTACCAACTGTACTATTATTGCAAGCATTTTATCCAGCTCATTAATCATATCTAAGATTTTTCAAGTTGTTTACATATAATTACTTTATACCACGAAACAATGTCTCCACACTACTTAAAATTTTCCATCAAGCGCTACACTCAAATGTCTACTAATAAGTAAGGAAGCAAGAATCCTAAACAACGTTTCTTCACAGAAGTTTTCAAGCAATCTAACCTCATGCCAACAAAAGTAACTACATCCTCTTCACCCAACTACTCTCAGGTCTCGCCCCATACTACTGAACATGCATCAACTGAGACCATGCAACGTATACTACATGAAATTTCCGGGGACAGTTGCCTACTGGAAGGGATGGATGCCACAATTACATCTTTGGCTGAGGAGACCAAGTCAATTGTAACAGACATTGAAAGCTTTCACACCAGAATTGAAGGTCTTGGCTCTAGAATCCTGATATTTGAAAATCGTTTTGACTCAATTCAAAGCAAAGATCAGGATCTTCTATTCCTCCACAGCAAAATCGTCGACATAGAAGACCGCAGTAGAGAAACAACATCCGCTTCTTTGGGTTTCCGGAACATATCGAAGGCCAAAACACCAGAGCTTTTTTTCTTTGTAATATCCTTCCAAACATGGCTGGCATTTCTTTTACCCCACTTCTAGAAATCTAACATGTTCACAAAATTGGTCCCCCATGTAAAGATCCTGCAGTGCGTCTAAGACCCATTATTGGCTGTTTTCTTCGTCATGAGAAAACAAGACAATTATTGGCTGCAGCCTGCGCACAAGGCTCCTTATTTGAAGGTTATCTTATCCACATGCAAGCTGATTTTTCTAAGGAAACAAAATGAACGACGGAAAACTTTTCTGTCCATGCGACCTCAATTGCAACAACTAGAGATTCTAAAGATTTCTATGAGCCGGATCATCTACAGAAATGTCTAGACTGTATTAAACTTCAAGACATGGAAACCCAACCTTCACAACATGATCAATTTCAATCATCCTCTTCCTTCTCCCCGCAATTGCTGGATCACAGATGACAAAACCTTAGTAATTCCAGGCACTGTGGCCGGAATTCGGAAAGACCTAATAGCTCCTAAGAAGATACAAATTTAGCTCCGCAATATGTTTCTACTTTCACAAAAGAGCCTCAGAGAGACAACTCTAGGTCCCCCCTCAAAAATCCCTCAGATAGGGACTGAATAGTCTCCTGCTCCTTAATTTTTTATTCATATGCTTAGCTGTAATTTATAGTCGACATTGTATTTACTCCTGGTCTTCATTTATTAATATCAATATCAGATTTAATCAGTCTACTTCTGCATGTTATGATATTTAAACTGTGTTAAATGAATTGTAGTCCGTTCTTTAGTCTACTTTCTCTTTATTCAATTTTACATTTAGGATGTTCTCTTCCCTAATAATGGTTGCCTGTTTTTCCAACATGCCATAGATGCAGACTGAATAACTTCCTGCTATTCAATTGGTTATTTATAAGCTTAGCTGTAGTTAATAGTAGACCTTATATTTTTCCTGGTCTTCATTCATTAATTCTAAAATTACTTTGCCTGCTTCTGCATGTTACGGTATTTAAACATTGTGAGATGATATATAGCCTGTTGTATTACTTTACTTTCTCTTTATTCAGTTGTATATTTTCCTCCTTCATAATGGTTGCCTGCTTTTTTCAACATGTCATATTGCACTGTAATTCTTTCACCACAGTATTCAATTCTAATCTATATTATTTAAACTACTGATATTAGTTACTAGTATATTTTATACCATTTTAGGCTCTTTTCATTGTTAATACTTACATAACGAGTAATTTGCACTTCATTATAAGCCACTGATATTTGACCCCCCCTTTTTTTTATTCTTCCATTATATGTTGTATTTTCTTCTTTATATTTTTATTCTAGTTTTAAAATATTAATATCAATATTATAAGTTATAGCATATTACCATAGGCCATATTCTAATAGAACTATTCTGATATTTAATTAATTGATTACACATTTTTAATAATTCACATATAGTGACTTAATACTATTTCATGCCTACTTATATGCATAATGAATATTCTTTTAGATTAGTATATGTAATTTTTTATTGATAATCTCTCTGTCCTAACTATGAACTATTCTATGGGTCTTAAATTCTCACTTTGCTCTTACTCATTCTTGCGACATTTTCTACCATATTCATGAATCTTTACCAATATGTTGCCATGGGTTTTCTTCCTTGCCCGCCCTACTAATTCTTCCTTTTCCCCCAAAAGGGTCCTTCCCACGCTACTGTGCTCCAGTGACCCAGGCCCACGTTGACAGTTTAGGACTCCCAACTTTGTTTTATCTTTACCCTCTTCCTTCATCTTATTCTTATTGTACCCATATTCCTTCCCTCCCTCTTCTCCTTATTACATTCTTAACAAGCATACAACATCTTACTACATTTTCTATACAGTATTATCTGTCTAACTTCTTTTTCTCACTCTTGATTGTTCTTATTTATTCACAGATTGATGTTTTTGCGCCGAGCCAAGGTACCTCTTTTCTATTTCTTCCTCCTTATATTATTTAATTTTCTGCTCTCTTCATCTAGATAAGCACGTTGAATATTGTTGTATTATTTCTCTCCTCTTAATATTAGTACTGCTTTAATGTGACAAAAACACACCCTTTATGTACAATCACATGGCATGTACATGCTCTTACCGATTACATTAAATGGAAGGAAGTACTTTCTTATCTTCAGTCCAAACATGTTGACGTGGCCTTGTTACAAGAAACTCACTTAGACGCACTAGAATCTGATAAACTATGCAGATATTGGGTGGGAAAGTAGTATTCAAAAGGGTGAACTAACAGATGCTGGCCCCCGCAAAGGTAGAGTTGCAATCCTTATTCGCAAATCACTCCCAGTCACTGTCTCAAAAGCATGGTCCGATCCAGATGGACGTTATGTATTGCAAATTGGACACTCATGCATCTGTGAGGATCTCTTTATGCCCCGACAGGTATCAAAAAGTCATTCTTTCTTCAGTTGTCCCATCTATTAATGAAAATTAATGCATCGCAGTATCTAATTGGTGGAGATTGGAATTTGACACAAGATCCCATTCTGGATAAAACAGGCCCATTAGACAGGGGTAAATGCTGCAGACAGGGCTCTATTAAATGATATAATATCGGATAACGGATTGGTTGACCATTGGCGTCTTAGTCATCCAACTGATACAGAATACACCTTCTTTTCTTACACTCATGGCACATTTTCTCATATAGCTCATTTTTGGACATCGCAGAAAGTTGTCCAGTTGGTCACGTAATCCTGCATTTTGGAAACAGCTTTGTCAGAGCATCCAACGTCATAGAACTCCAAAGGGCAAATCTCAACCACAATCACATCTCCAAGACTACCTTTCCATCAATCAGGGTTCTGTAACCTCTGGCAGGACTATTTGGGCTGCAGCTAAAGCCACTTTCAAGGTTCAAATAATGCTACTCGACAAACAGGACTCGAGCGTGATATTCAATATTACTCTTGCTTGTACACACTAAAGCCAACATTACAGAATCGTAAATCACTTGAACAAGCTCTTATGGCCCTAAATAGCATTTTCTCATCCAAAGCAGACACTGCAAATAAGGTGAAAAAGCCGGAAGATTATTAGCTGCACAACTTCATCAGAAAGAGGCAGCTATGGCTATCCCAGCCATTCGAACAGCACATAGAAATCTGCTCATGAAACCTCAAGACATTGGTAAAAGGAGGCAAACTCATTAACAATCTCTTCATACTCCAGAAAACCACATTGATTCGGATAAGATGTCAGCATTTCTTACTAAAGTGGATCATCCTCGCCTCTCTGATGATGGTAGAGCCCTACTTGAAGGTGAAATCACTAAAGATGAGATTTTCCGTGCTATTGCTGCCCTGCCTTATCAGAAAGCTCCCCGGGAGATGGGTTCCCTGTTGAATTCTATCAATGGGTAGGAACCAAGGTTATCAATACTTTACATGCTGCATTCCAAGAGGCAGATAATGCATCTCCATTAGGTCCTCTCTCCGACAAAGCTATTATTGCTGTCTTGCCCAAACCCGGTAAAGATCCCTTGTTGTGCAGCAGTTCTCGTCCCATTTCTTTATTAAATTCTGATATTAAAATCTTAGCTAGCATCCCATCTCCGTAAAGTCTTACCCTCTTTAATACATTATATTCAAGTTGGTTTTGTACCGGGGCGTTCCTCTCGGAATCACCTTCTCACATTAGCCCATGCACTGTGGTTGGCTGAACACCGTTCAGATGATGCACTAGCCCTTTGGCTTGATGCAAAAAAGGTGTTTGATTGCTTTGAGTGGGACAACCTTTTCACGATAATGGAACAATTTGGACTGGGTAATCAATTTATAGCTAAGGTACGCTTATTGTATGACAATCCTTCTGCCCAGGTGAACTGTGGTAGGTTTTATCGTACACATTCTTGATTCGGAGAGGTACTCTCCAAGGTTGCCCTCTCTTCCCCCTCCTTTTCCTTTTTATCAATGGAGCCATTAGCTGCTACCATTCGTCAATCTGATGAAATTGTAGGTATCCCCCTTTCAATTAGATACTCTAAAATGTACCTATATGCTGATGATATTCTACTTACTCTAACCCACCTCCCTCGATCTCTCCCATCTCTTCTTCAAATCATCAATGATTTTTCTTCTTTCTCTCGCTATAAAATGAATTGGGACAAAGTGAGGCGCTCCCCATTTCTAATGGAACTACAAAAGCAGCAATATACGGATTTTCTTTTCATTGGCAACCCTCACGCCTTTAATATCTGTGAATTCTAGTCAATAAAGATTTAGAAGACATGGTTGTAGATAACCTAACTCCTCTAATTTCTCAAATGTAGCGTGATCTAGACAAATGGAAGGCTTTGGGGCTTTCCTTTTGGGGTAGAGTCCAAGCCATTAAAATGGTCACTCTTCCTCGATTCATTTACATTTTGGGTATGCTTTCCCTCCAGATCCCCTCATCCATATTTCGGTCAATAGATTCCAAGATTAAAACTTTTATTTGGGGTACGTCTGAACCTTTTCTTGCCGTGACAAAGCTGAAGGCTCACAAATTATACAGAGAAATTTGCCTTCTATCCATTGAACATTATTCCCTCATGTTACACATCTCCCAACTGGTCGCACTTTATCTTGGCCTGTATGGCAATCTGCAGGCATTCACTGCCTGGATCTACTTCTTCATAATGGCGACTTCAAACCATTCACACAATTATGTGAGGACTTTAATCTTCCTATACAACTTTCTTCCAAGTACCTTCAGCTTCAACAGTGTTTGAAGAAACATTTAGGATCACCTCCTTGGTCATTTTCTGCTTCTCCAATATTATCCTTTTGAACTACATCGGGTACTCTTATAGGAGTGACTTCTGGCCTCTATAAAATGTATAATTATCATCTTTTTTCTCAACCCCTCTCTGAGATCTTCAATGTAAGTGGCAATCCCGTTTATCCACTTCTTATATGGACAATGAATGAAAACAGATCCTGGAGAATATGCATAAAGGAGTTTGTGAAGCAAGGCTCAAATTCTGTCCATTCAATATACTCCATGATTGACACTGGTCAACAGTCGAATTACATAAAGCTGGTCTACTCCCTCACACTCCTTGCTGGAGATGCTCTAACTCTGGTTGCAATACAGCTCACATTATATGCAAATGTCCAAGTATACAATCTTTTTGGAATTATATTGGTACTACCTTACACTCCAAAATGCCCTTACATTTGGAACTCATGCCACCCAATATTCTACCAATATTCCCCAAAGCTCTCCAAACCGCAACATCGTCTTTCCATACTGCACCGGCCACCGCTAAAATATGTATTCTACGTGATTGGAAATCATCCTCACCACCCTTAAAGGAAGACTGGCTGGTGGACATGATACAAACAGCTTCATACGGATGGACAATATATAACATCCAGGATCAAGCTGATATATTTCTTCAGACCTGGTCACCTTCCTAAAAACAAAAATTATTAACCCTTCTGACTCTCTCATCCCAATACTACAAGGAGAATAATTCATTATCATAAATCCTTGTTTACTCTGTCTTATAACTTGTTTTACCTCTTTCATTCATCCTATTTTCTTCTCTTCTCTTACTACCTTCTCTTCCTCCTTTTTTTCTTGTAGCATTGCTCATTCCCCTACTTCATTCCCCTGTATTCCTCCCCTATCTTACATTCTTCTTATTTTCTCATATTTTACATTGTTTCCTATTATCCCCAATCTACTTTATCTCCATTTTGTTAAGGTAAGTATTCCCCTGTGATAATGTTTTTTTATATCTACATATTTATTATTCTTTACCCTTTATACATGCCTCTTTCCTTCCCTTGTAATATTTAATTGCTTGCACTCTATTTATCTATTTAACTATTTAAATATTTATTTGTATTATGCTCATTCATATTTGCTATAATTGTACACTCAATCACATGATGGCCATAAAGAAAATCATACGCTAAGTTAGAAAGCGGAATAGAACGACCAATCGCCATTTTAATTTAGCTGTAAAGACGCGTTTCCACCATAAAATATATTAAAGGCTTTCAAGACTTCTGTTTAAGATTTCTTCAGTGATCTTAGCACACCTCAGTACACTTGTGGATGTCAGAAGTGCTGTAACAGGATTCTGCATATGCCCCAAGCAGTATAAAAGATTCCTCTAAAATAGGACACAACCGATCCACCCCCACACTGCGTAGAAGCCCGTTAACCAGGCTTCAGAGAGGTTGGCAGCGGTTTGTTGGGTGGTGAAGTAGCAGTAGCGGACATAATATAAAGCTTATAACTGAAGAGTAACTGTTACTAGTATTTTAGAAGTTATGTGCTGTCAGCGCATAGTGTTCAGTATGCGAATAGGAAGCCCATAAGGCAGATAACTTCATTCAACTATTTTGAAAAGGCTCACTCCATGCAAAGGACTAAGTCCAGAAGAAAGTGGTGAGGAGGAAGAATACAGGCTCACCCAAGCATCGAAGGCATTTTCCTGAGGCGCTGCAGATCTGAAGTGAGCGGTAAAACCAACAAAATCGCAGCCGCTCGCATTTGTGTAGAAACGTCCGCACGACTGCAGCATCAAAAGGACTTTAGTTCCGATTATTCCTTTAGCCCACAGGAATGCTGCAATACTTAACTTCTTGAGACCAGCGTAGGGAACGCTGGGCATAGTCTCAATACGGCCACAAAATAAGTTGGAAGCTCCGTGCAGTAGCGGAGGTCAGATGACCGCCACCATCTTGTTTTGGCGCTCAAGCCACGCCACCTGCGGCATTTTGGTATTGCAGAAGGGGACACAGATGCTTGCTCAGCTCCTTCTATAATATGTACCCACAAAATATGAACCAGCCCGATAACAGGCTTCCCTCATGGGCATCGGGTTAAGGCCTTTGCCTTTCTGACCATGCTGTATTACAGCTGTAGATGCAATAGCAAAGAAGCTATCAGGAGGCGCATAGATTGTGACCCATATAATAGGGTAGCACACTCAGGGCTCCCCTTGGAGAGTAAAAAGGGGGTCCCAGGACACTACAAGTACTCCCCTTACAGGATAATGAAGTCACTCACTGCACCTGCCTGGAGGGGTGCATACATGCTGCCCTCTAAAATTGAGACTGTCTCCTGCTTGAAGTGAGAAGCAGACTGGTGATCTCAAATGGTGTAGCCGTACCTTCACTCTGAACAGCACATTGTCTGATATGGGATGCACTGTCCCAGTCTGCACCTAGTGCGCCCTGGTGAAGCACATTACACCCTATATGTAATATGGTTCCTGATGCTTTCCCCAGTAACCATTAGAGAACATTTCTGTTTGAGAAGCTGACAAAACAACAAATACCAGTGATTTGTAGGTGCATTCCATTATTTTCTGCAGACCCTGTTTTCAGAGTGTAGAGGCATCAATCAGCTGTGAAACATATAGAACAAATGACCATAAGATTTTTAAAAAACACTTTATCTTTTCACCTGTATTTTGCAGTAAGAAGGAACACGTATTTTATGAGTCAAAAATAGAAAGAAAGGCTGGCACTCAGAAGAGGGAGTAAAAAGAGACATATCTGAACTATTACAGCTCTTACAAAAGGTGGTGGAAGGAGTGAGAGACAGTACGCCGCTGGAGCAGGGCTGTATTGTGGAAAATGGAGACATGCTCTGCTTCAGACTTTAATCTTGGAATGTATAGGAAGCGTGATGCCCAGATGTCAATGCCTTCGGAATACAATGGAGCTGAATAAAGAAGCGGAGATGTGGAAGGAGAGAATGTGCAACAGTGCTTTGCATTTGTTGAAATAAGAAAGCATAGAATCTCAGGAGGGAGATACGTGTACTGGGCTTATTTTTACCTGTCTCATGGAATGATCCCATTGCACACATTGTGCCTCCTGTGCTCATTGCCAGCTCATTACCCGCTTACTAGCGATTATACTACATAGGAGCATTTGGGGAAGATATCAAATATGTGGCATTAAAAAGGAGTCCAATTTTGAACTGGTTCCAACAGTCGAGTGAGAGGGAGAAAATGAGGTGAATGGCTGTGGTGAATCGTGTTAGTAGGTGGGTTTTGAAGACATTGAATTAGTTGAAACTGGAAATTGTAAGAGCAGTTTGGGAAGGAGAAACAAAATAAAAGTAATATTAGGGTATGAATCGCAAATTAGCTGCCAAAGTAACACATGAGAATCAGAGGAGTATTATGCTTGTTCGGTCACAACGGGAAGAGCAAGGAGGTTGATGGTCTGCTTGAAAAGATCCTTTTTTTAATAGCATCTTTATTTATATCAGATTTCAACAAACAAGGCCGTAGGGCAGAAACGTCATCGATCTCACACATAGAATCTTAAAGTGGTGCACTTGGGAGGACACACATATTGAGTACTAGCTCTCTGTATATCACATTATTATCGGTCATGATTAAAGTTGTCCCCTGAGGAAATCCACACGCCCTGGTGGGGATCCACATAGCAGTTCTAGATTTGGTGCAAGGCCAGAGAGGTTGTGTGTTCTTCGTGTGCACTCTGAAAAATGCTGTCTCCTCTCCTCACATACGAAAGAAAGTGAATCAAGGCTACTAAGCACCACCACAAGTCCAACACACTCCTCTTCTCCCAGGGAATTGATTCACTCGCCTCTCTCAATGTCCCCCAGGAAACAGATAGGCCATCCACCTTGAGCATTCGTATGGCTCGGTAGGTAGGTGATGCCGAGTCCTGCTGCAGTGTGTCCCTCCATACACAATACAATATGGAGTCCCAATGTGTTCCTCAAACCTGCGAAAATTACTGTACATAAACATAAATATTGTCCCATGGGTGTTCATTTAAAAACGTTTTCATTTGTTAATGGGTAGTCGGCTACAGCCCTCACCCAAACACATTAGTTAATACAATTGTATATATGGCATAGAAAAAGGATTGCAAAATAAAGTTTCTCTGTCAGATAATATATTTTTGGCAGTAGTTGAATTCACTACATACACAAAATGTCATCAATTCAATCCTACTCCGGTGATACTCTGGATCCGGGGCATCACCATCCCTCAAAAGCATAGGCTACCGGAAGACTCCATCAAAGAGGGGAATACTTCCCTTGGGATCGCAGCTCTTCTGGCAAAATGCCAGTGCCCTGTGCATGTGTGCTAACCAAATTTGTGTCAAGTACCAATGGAGCAATATTTTTCAGCTCTTTCTGGTGCACTCTGGGAGGACTTTGCTGCCCTTTGCCAAATTCTTATTGATTGGCCCTCTGGAATCTCTGCATCCAGATTGGTCTTCACTTAGAAATATAATTAATGTGGGGGAGAACCTTCAGTGTACTATATATACATGATTTGGCTTTTTTAGTCTCGCCCTCTGCAAACAGGTCCTCAATTTTAATGGTAGCCCTTGTTCTATTTTCGATCTCTCTAATTGTTTCCAAGGGAAATGTAAGTGGCAGAACACTTACCATATATAAACGTTTCGGGCATAAGGTCAGCTTCTCACAGTTTGTGTCATATCCAGGAAGTTTCTAATCGCCCCCATGAATAGAGATCCTAATGAAGCACCTCCACCAGTAGGGGAATGTTGCAGTCATAAAGGCATGAAGGGTCGGCTGGTAGGGTCCCTCCCAGGTATCGTATAGCACTAGTGGCTCAATCAAAATCAATCCCCTGCTCCTGTTCCGTAGTGGGTTTGTGGATAGACCTGCTCCCATACCCTCCGATATTTCATCGTTAATTTAAAAACCTGACACCCTTTGAAATGACAGGAGTTCTTCCTTAAATGGTACCAACGAGCTTGAGCAGTCGGTAAGGAAACAAAGTGTGTCATCAGTAAACAGTCCAGTCTACAATTTTGTATTTCTTATCTGTAAACCTCTAATATTAGGGGTGGCCTGGATTTTTTGCACCAGATGGTCTATACTTAGATCAAAAGGGGACACAGAGGAGGCAGACCTGTTTAATGCACATCGACAAAAGCATAGGCTCCGACAAATGAGTCGTAACTTTCAATCTAGTTGATGGCTTGGTGCAATAAGCCACCAGACACTTCTTCAAATTTGGGCCTATACTGACTTTGATGACAGTTTTGCTGAGGAATTCCCAATTGATTCCATTAAATGCCTTCTTCGTGTCAAGGGAGAGAAGGAGCAACTGGGCTTTATCTCAAGAAGCGTTCTCATTAGCATGTATTGCTTGCCTGGCGTTGTCCCCTGGATTGTGTTATTTTTTATAAGCCCACTCTGGTAAGGGGTAATTTGTGTCTATAGGTTCAGAATGCTTCACGTTAGGATTTTGGTAAAAATCTTAACATCATTATTAATCACACTAATCGGTCGGTAAGAACCGCCCAAGTCCAGGGGCCTGTTTTCAGCTGCGGTCCGTGCAGGTAACTGCGGCGAATCCGCTTGGGTGGGATTTCGAGGGATGATGTCTAGGGAAATTAATTATTTATTTCATTTACCCTCTGCATCGTCCCACGAAATACCTTCCCAACATGGCCCCACCACTGATACCTGCACGGACCGGGGCTGCTTATTGGTCTTAAGAATAAGATCCAGGGTTCTCTGCCATGGTTGCCGCTACTGAGTCCATTTTGAATAGATATTTTAAATGCAAGAGGGACTGCTTACTCATAAGTATTAATGAAAAAAAGAAATGTGAGTAAGATTATTAGCTAATATTAACTACTCCACACTAAATCATGAAAGTATCAAAAATAGAAGCATATGGGACATGAGAAATTTCTCCAGCTGCAGTTGTACTCTTGTTTGAAGGCCGTCAGATATCAAAGTGGCACTCCGATGTTGGGGGTCACCAGAAGCGCACTCCTTTAGTTGTATGTAGCTGCCACCCTCTCTACCTAGGCTCAGAGAGACTGACGGTGATGGCAGTAGTATCTATAGTGTGTGTTCCTGGGCCTTTGCTTACTTAGCCCAAAGTTCGCTCCCTATAAAGTCTCTGCAGTCTCCTGTAACTCCGTTCCATTGCATCCATTGTGTATGGCACATGAATGAAGTATGTTATACTTGTGTGTATTTGTGTATGTGGCTTGAGTATGTTGTGAGTTTATGGATATGTGCTGCATTAGTGTTTAGCTGGGGGAATGGTGGAGTCCACTGGATTACTCCTTTTGAGTATCTGAAAATCGTGCTCTGCTTTGGTAAAGCTGCCCAGATTCCATCTTGTGCCTGGTAGCCAGGCCTTATACACTCTGCTTTCCCCTTTATTGAATTTGTCTCTGTTTGAAGGGTATGTAGCTGACCCACACTTTAAAGTTAGCCACAGTTCTCTTGCTAGAAATAGGCCCGCTTTGCCCCTAGTTCCCGTTGTGTATACATCCCTGAAGTATATAAAACATACGACTTCCCTTCTGTAGAAAAGATCCATTCCACCTGAGCTGGTAGACGGGCTCAGGAAGGCTGCAGTGAGGCATAACACAAGCTGATAATATTGAGATCAGGACTGGAGGAGGTCCCCAGGTTTGCAAGGTGCAGCTAAGCAGATGGCCCGACCTGGTAATTTGTTCATTATTTATTGTTTTCTCTACATTCAATCACTGCATGTTTCTAGAGCAATACCTCTGCTGGTTGCCACTAACCCTGACTCTGATTGAAACCAAATCTGGAAAGACTCTAGATGTGGTGTGTTTGCAGTCTGTATGGAGAGGAAGACCTACGTGCCTCTGACACATGCTGCACCGTGATTGCATCGAGGAGTGGGTGACCCTAGTGAAGAGCGGATCTCAGCTGATCTTGAAAGGACCTGTATGGGACAGTCCAGTGGACTGCGATTGCCTCAGGAGCAAGGATTACAGCATGAAAATAACTAGGCCATGGGCAACCTTACTGCCTTCAACCAATGCTGAGGGTGAGCTTGCTCCTTACCTCAAACTACCCCCTTGCTCTGACAATCGTATATATTGCTCTCTTATTGCCCCACCAAAGTCCTAAAGTCCTCTCAACTTCACTCCCTGGGACCTGCTTTTTTTTTAAATTTCTTTAATGAGTTTTAAACATTTTAATGCAAGCAGGGGACAGCTCATAAATAACAGAAAGTTAATTACAAAAATAATTAATCAAGATAGAGAGACAATTCCATAGACCACAGTAAAGAAAAACCACAACAATCATTGTCCAATAGCCAAAGCATTGACTAAAAAGATGAAGGAGAAGAAAAAAAGAGAGAAATGTTAAAATTGTCCTGGAACCTAAGCAGGATAAATCAATTCAGGGTCCCCTGAATCCACTGCTCTAAAGGCGTCCAAAGCTTTACACCAAGCATTCTTTTTTCCGACCCTTAGTCCTGTATATGGCCCTTTCCATATTATAAGTGGCTAACAAATGGGCTCTCCAGGTGAAAAAGGAGGGGGATCTGGATTGATCCACTCTTGGGTGATACAAGCCCTCAATATTGCCATGGAAATAAAAAGAACGTTTCTCTGTCCTTCAGAAAGTTCAAGAGAAGATACCCCAATTATCACTAATTCTCCTGACAGGACAATTGTGGGGCCGCATAGTAATGTGAGAAAGGTCTGAATTTCGGATAAAAATGACGACAGCCGAGCACACGTAAAGAACATATGAAGTTCATCGCCTGCAAACAGTTCACATCTACTGCAAGATGTGCCTACAGTGGTCCATTTACTGATTTTTGAAGGTGAGTAATATAGATCAAGTAAGGCCATGTAATGCTGGGTGCGAACTCTTCCAGTAATTAATATAGTGTTGGCCAATTTTATAGATTCTTGTAACTGAATATTGTCAATACCCAATTTTTCACCCCACCTCCTTTGATGAAAGTCAATATCATCCGGAAATAAAGCCATAAATAAATTAAAATAATAGCCTATCGTTTTTTTGCTAAACATACTGTCAATGAGCGGAATTCTCCGGAGCCCAAATCGATCTTGTGGTCGTAAAGTATTAAAAAAGCTATGTATCTGAACATACTTAAAGTAATTATTGCCAGTTAAGTTATATTTGTTCACTAGTTCCGAAAAGGCGATTAACTGATCATTCTGCCAAAGATCACCAACACAGAAGATTCCAGAGTTATGCCACTTAGTCATTACATGATCCTGAAAAACTGAAGGAAAAATACTAACAGATGTGAAAGGATTATACAGCAAGATTTTCTCAATCCCCATTTGACGTTTGATTATCCTCCAGACTCCACACGCAGATTTCAAAGTCTTAAACTTTGTTTTTTTGAAATAACTAGGCTCTATAATTTTTAGAAAGCTGCCTTGACATTCCACCCCCATTGCAAATTTAAAAATTGAAGATGAATTGCTAAATGGAATTCGCGCTCTCCCACCAATTATCAGCGGTGAAATGAACTGTTGGACAGAGGCAAGGTAATAATACAAAAAATGTGGGATACCCCACCCACCCCTAGTCTTAGGAAGCATCATTTTCTTATATGATCCGCGCTGCCGTTTATACCCCCACAGGAATCTGGCTGCCATCCTTTCTAATTGTTTGAAACAACTGGGCGGGAACTCTAATGGAATTGTCCTAAACATGTATATAAACTTTGGCAGAATCATCATTTTTAAGACATTACACCTACCAAATAGAGATAGATGAAGGTGATCAATGCGTTCTAATGATGAATTTGGTTTTTTCAAGACAGGATTCATATTAAGTTCTGGAATAGCCGAGACTGGAACCGTAATTTTAATGCCCAGATAAGTCGCTACTGACACTATATTTAGTTGTAATGGAGGGTTCTGACCTACAAACAGAATTTGGGTTTTCTGTATATTTAGTTTGTAACCCGAGAAGGCACCAATTTGAGTCGCTAGATCTTGAATTATTGGTATTGCCCCTTGAATATCTGTTCTCATCACTACTATGTTGTCCGCGTACGCGAGAGCTCTATAGCTAGTGGCGGCCACATAGACTGGCATTATGTCCTCTGCATGATTCAATTTGTTAAAAATAATATCAATATATAAGGCGAATAGGAGCGGTGAAGACGGACATCCCTGTCGAGTGCCTCGGCAAATGCTGAAAGGGAGAGATTTCTTCCCACCAATTTTAATACAGGAAGAAGGGGCCTCATAAAGTGCTTTTAGAGCTACAATCATCTTAGGGCCAAAGCCCTTTAGCAAGAGTAGATCCCAGAGATATGGCCAGGCCACCCTGTCGAATGCCTTTTCGGCATCCAACAGGGTGATTCCAAGATCTATATTTGACCCTTGAGGCCAATCCATTAACGCGATCACCCGTCTAACGTGATCAGCCGTATCCCGATTGGGGATAAACCTGTGTTGCAAATGCGAAACAATTGAGGATATAATTCCTGAGAGTCGAGAGGCTAGTATTTTTGAAAAAATCTTGCTATCAGCATAGATAAGGGAAATCAGTCTATATGAGGCTGGGTGGAGAGGTGGTTTCTCTTTTTTAAGAAAAGCCATGATAGTCGACTGTCGCCAAGAAGATGGTGCTGACCCTTTCTGTGCCTCCAGACATGTAAAAAGTAAATCATGTTTTAACACCTGACGGAAAGTTCTGTAGAACTCAAGAGGGATTCCATCCGGTCCCATGGCCTTGCCAACAGCAAGAGAAAGAATAGCCAAGTCTATTTCTTCTCATGTGATATCTTCATCTAATGCAGCCGCTTGTGTAGATGATAACTTAAGGATATTATCAATGCCAGTGAAATTTAAGATAGAATCAAATGCATATGATATCACCTCCTCAGCATATAGGTTGCTATAGAACAGCCGGAAAACCTCCAAAATTTCATCTGGTTGATCATGGATTTGTCCCAAGTCATCCTGTATTTTATTTATTGAGTTAACTACCTCTTTTTGCCTGATTTTTTTAGCCAAGAGATGACCTGAATTTTCCCCAATCTCATACAGCTGTGATCTAAAAACTGAGACCTGCTCTGCAAGCTTAGAAGCAAAGATCTCATATAGCCTAGATTTATGTATGGAAAGGGTAGCTTTGATATTCTCGTTGTCTAGTGAGGTATTAATGGCTTTAGCTAGTTTTGCTTCCCAATCCTGTACTTCCTTATAGTAAGTTGTTAACTTATCCCGATACTTTCTTTGCATATTAATTGAAAAAGAGAGGGTCTCCCCCCGCACCCCTGATTTGAAAGCATCCCATATAATTTGGGTGGAAGCAGACCCTCGATTAATCTAAAATAATTCCTTGATCCATTTCCCCATATATTCAATATAGCATGGATCTGCTGAAAGTTTCTGTTCGAATGACCATGCAGATACGTTAGCTAGAGACCCAGAATCTGTTTTGATCTCTATCACTATGGGGTTATGGTCAGAAATTATTTTAGGAAAAATCTCATAAATACATTTAGATATCAGACAGGAGGATATAAAAAAATAATCCAACCAGACAAATTTCTGGTGGGGCGCGGAGAAAAAAGTATAGCCTGATAAAGACGTTCTTTTGAGAAAACCTACATCATATAGCCCAAATTCAGATACCAAGCCACATAATGCTTTATAAGTTTTTTTTTCAACCCAGTATAAGGCGAATCAGACCGGATATCAAAATTTCCTTCAAGATGAATATTTAAGTCTCCACAAAAAATAAGAGGCGAAGGCCAGCCTGCTAATTCTACACTCAACAAATTTAAAACATCTGGGTCGTCTGAGTTTGGGCAATAGATAGAACAAACAGTTCAGGAAATACCATCTATAGAGATTTCAATTATTACCCATCGACCAAACTGATCTGATTACCTACGTTTCAAGCTACCCTGTCCTCTTCTACTGAGAATTGCAACCCTCTTAGTAGTAGTGCCTTGACGGGTGGATCCCAATACTTGCATACCTAAGTCATTCAGCCACCCACTGTCATTCCATGTCAGATGAGTTTCCTGTATACATAGGAGATCTATCCTCATACTCTGGATTATTTGTGCGCAAATTCTTCTTTTCTTCTTATTATTGAGTCCGCAAACGTTCCAGGAACACACTCTGAGTTTACCCATCAAAGCATATTAAGTGATACATGGACAATAGCTCACGAACTAACATGTTCTCTAATTTATGATTTAAAATTTCCGACCAATAAATTACTTGAAAAAAGACTTCATAATTACTCTCTCTCATAAGACTGAAAGAGCTACCCCTGCTTGCCCCACCACCATACCCCCCTCCCCCTGGCGCCCCTCCTCCCCCCTCGTAACCCACCCACAAAAGGCACAGGGACTGAAAAGTCCCTAAGAGTGATGGCCAGAGAAGCATTGTGCGTTTCACCATTCGCTTCTCATGTCATAATATATCAGTCTATAAGGCACTATTATGAGATTAAAGAGCTGAACATCCAAACTCTAACACATTTTCAGAAACAAAACCTCTCAAAAAAAAAAAGAAAAAAGGAAAAAAAAAACATATAGCATAAACAAGAGAGGCTTAATGCAGCCAACCAACCAATTCATAACTGATAATCACTGTACTTCAATATTCAATATTCCAAAGGTTTTTAAGAAGTTCAGCATAGACCCCTCATAGTCGTACATCACAGAAATAAAGTTAGAGTTAGAGAGACTCTAATAACTCCTTCGCAGCCTTCTCGGTGGTCAAAAAGTATGTTCTTTCCTTGTGTATAACTATGAGCTTTGAAGGATTTAGGAGAAAGGCCTGGGATCCCTTAGGTTGAAAGGATGGAATCAATTGACGGAACTGCCAGCGCTGTTGAACCGTGGCATGGCAGTAGTCCGGACGAACAAAGAATTCCAGACCTTTCCCCCTTCGTTTCCGATCTGGACGAACCAAGTCATACAGAGCCTCTCGAGCAAGGAAGTTATTTAGACTAATCAAAATAGCTCTAGGCATATTATTTGAGTTAACCCTGGCATGCTTCTGTTGAAATGGAAACCTATGAGCCCTTTGGATCTCGGTCTCCCACTGCCACTGGGAGAGCTCGGGAAATGCGTCTGTAAAGAGCTCGATGACAAATTGCCTAACGTTGGGCCCCTCACTGGATTCTGGAATTCCAAGGATTCGTAAATTATTACGCCTAGACCTATTTTCTAAGTCAATCAACTTCCAGTTGACATCTTCCCTTAATGTATCCAAAGAAGAGAGTTGAGATTTTTGTTCGACTATGCTTAAGGAATTCATTGAATGATTTTTTCCAGGGATGATACCATTTAAACCCCTGTCAGAACTCTGGTGAAAGCTCATTGTTCATCTTTTTCTGATGGATCCTTCTAACTGCAGATTCCTTATCTTACAGTACTCCCCTAGCTTCAGACTGGATGCAGAAACCTTTCCAGCAATACTCCTGCACGATCTAAGGTGGCACCAAGTCTCTCCTCACTGGCTCCATACCATACCATGCCAGGAGTGATGGAGTGGAGCTGATGTAAGGGCCACCCCTCGTGCTGAAATCTGCTCCATTCGTTACCTACCTTCCATTACGGATTCGGAGCTCCTCTCTTTCATTGGCCTAATGACGCCTTTCTAAAACTATGTCTCTTCCTAAGACAGGGTTCAAACCATGCTGTAACTAGGTAAGAGATATCCGTCATGGATTCGCATGTGGTGTGCCTCTGGTGTTTGGATTTGGGACACAACAAAAGAATTCTCCTAATTGTTCTTGTTTCCTCATTGACAGCAATCAAAGCTGTCTCTGTGCCCTGCTGGGATCATTTTGACCGCATTTCGGGTGGCTGTGTCCTGATAAATCCGAGCTATTTATCTGAGTGTAATATACGCCCTATGTACAAACAATTCATGATGGTCAGGCGCAGCAAAATGTTATTCATCCAGGATGGTTGCTTCTCTGCCACATGTGGATGCATTCCACAGGATTATCTGGGGACCTACAAGCCTTTCTCATGGCTATGCCCTTTGATGGCTCAACGTCTTTGATGAAAAATCTCATTCTGTCCTGGAGCCCTTTGACTCCTGCCAAGCAGGTCCCACATCAGTAAAGAAAATTCCAGTGCTCCTCCAGGGGGCCGGCGTATAGAGTACAGTGACAGCTACCACAGTTGTTACAGATTTCACCCCAGTCCTTTCTAGGCTTGGGATGCGGGTCTGGAAGGCACAGCTCAGGCCAACAGGGGCACCAGTACTCCAAGTCCTTTTCCCCCCACAGCTACATCCACGAAGTTGCTTTGGTTTGCCCTTACCGGCACACACCCATTCTGTGAGGGGCTGAATTCAGCATTTTCCCCTTGGGTGGCAATCCACTTGGTCCTACAGATATGTCATGAAAATTGTTCAGCATTCCCTTTCTTTTTACTCTGCCAAATCTTCCCTCTACATCTGACTTTCCGAGGAGCACCTGTCCATTCTTTTACAGGAGGTACGAGTCTTGCCCTCCACAGGTACTTTTGAGCGTTCCGGATAGGGAAAGGGGACATAGTGGTTACTCTCACTGTTTCCTTGGGATAAAAAATGGCCGTGGCCTCAGGCCTGTATTGGGGCATTGACATCTAAATGACTAACTCTGCAAGGGCAAATTCAAAATACCCATGCTAACTCAGCTCTGCACTTTGGGGACTAGATGGTATCCTTGGATGTTCATGATGCATATTTCCATGTAGCCGTCATGTAGTCCCACAGACACCTATGATTTAAGAACGCTCAAGAACATTTTCAGTTTGCAGTGCTCTCTTTCGGCTTTATGAACACTCGTGTTCAGAAATGTAATGCTGGTGATTGTGGCACACCTTCTGAGGATGGGGAGGGGATGCAATTTTTTTCTACCTTGACCACTGGCTGTTGAGAGTAGGCTATCCATAGTCAGTCATAGACAAACTACAGATGACAGCGAGCTTCTTGAAGTTGTTGGAGTTCACAATCAACTAGTCAAATTTGCACCCGATTCCTTCACAGAGGCTGCCATTCATTGGAAAGATACAGATGCAGTGCATTTCAAAGCCTTCCCTCTGCCGCAATCAATCAAGGACATTTGGGCTATGATCCTGATCTTTGAGCCTGGTCTGGAATCTCTTTAAAAGCTGCTCTGAGACTTCTTAGCCTCACAGCATCATACATCTTCCTGGTTGACAATGCCAGGTAACACATGCAGATAAAGAAATGTAAAGCTCCTGCGGGCCCAGCACAAAAGAAATCTATCTGATGCCATCTAGGTTTTGGAACACATGATAACACTCTGAATGGATTGATGCTCTGAAAGTAAATTTCTCACAGCCCTCCAACCACCTTATTCTGTGGAGTGGCCTCTTTTTTAACATAAAAAAATGCTGCACGTTCGAAATCTGTTCACATGCTCAAATAATTGTTCACACTTTATATCTGAGGACATGGAAAGAAACGAACAAGAAACTGCTAGAGCGCAGGGGTTGGTTTATATGCTGCTCCCCTTTTTCCCTTCCGAGGCTGTCCAGAGCCAGCACGGATCTGCTCAGCACCACCAAGAGGAAGAATTGCTGCAAAAAGATTCAGGATGCAGTCTGACATCTGGGGAGTATTCTAAGTCGAATAACCTGCAGTTCGTGTATCTATCAGAAAGAGCATTACCAAAGGTAAGTAACTTTTTAATTTTGGTGGCTTTGGTGGCCTTAATGGGTGCCCCCACCAATAGAAATTTGTGAGTCAAGTGAACTGCGCCCCAACACAGGCACCATCAACAGAATCCCAGTAACCTTAACAGACACCATCAAGAAGCACCCAAAGGAGGTTGCTCTTTTAACAGATTTGATGCGGCTGCTCATTGGGTGATCTATCCAAAGGTAGTCTGCTGATTCACTTCAATATGTTAAAGAAGGTGCATCAAACCAATTCGCTATATAAAGGAACCTTATGAAAAACTCATTAAAAAATGGCCACCAAATCACTACAACTTTAATCCAATGACATACTTTAGTCTTTCAAATTTATTTCTGAAACTGCTAATGTTTTTCTGTTGAACAGTGTCGGAGAGGCATCTTGGCATAGTGCTGTGATTTCACAGCAGAAGATTTGCAGGAGTTTCATCTACATTTTTTTTCTAGAGTGACGCAAGTTATTGTCCCAGTATTATCTGTAACCCCTATCAAGTTAGTGCTTAAGACCTATATTTCTAGTCAGAGAGGTCAGGTCTCTGTCTAGAAAGATGCTAGAGGCATCTCTCTCTGCTAGAAATGCTAATTTTGTTTATAGTATTTTGTATGTATGTATATTAAAGTCCTTGTCTTTAGAAAATAAAGAACTCATTGGACATTAAACTTATTGGCTGTTATTGCTGCCAATCCTGATTTTCTCACCAAATACCCTACCCCAAAGGGCTTAGTGGCTCAGGCCTCAACTGATAAGGTAAATCTACATTTCATCCCCCATGACTCCATCGATTTTGGAGTCTGAGGATTGAGACATTTACTGCTGTGTTAACTGCATTCCAAGCCATCTCATATAACCTTTTTTTTTTTTTTGTCCTCATACCACCGTAAGCGTCTGCAATTGTAACATGATAGACCCCATCGTTCCTGCGCACCCTGGGTCCATGTTCCTGCATTTACTTTCGGGCCCTCCAGGCCCTCTTCTTTTGTACGAGGCTTGGTGTAATCATCGGACAGTCTTAAACCAGCCGCAATTTCGTGCCCTAACATACCAAAGGTAACCAAATGTTGCCTTCCCTTTGGTCTAATTTCGCCATATTCAGTGCAGCCCGAACCCACTTCTCATAGGAGGGAGGGGCTGGGTCTTTGCATGATTTACAAATTTCCCTTCGGGCTAACAAGATCAAACATAGAAATAGGCCCGTCTGTAGGCTAGATATACAATTTACGAAATCAGCACTTATACCAATATGGATCAAGATTGACCTTAAAATTAAAAATTCCCGTCCGTGCAAGATCCACGTTCTGCCAATAGCCCTTCAACTGAATGCACTCAAAAAACATGTGGAGGTCATCTGCTTTTATCAAACCACATTTAGGGCATCGGGGGCGGGGGGGGGGGGGGGTAGATCTGAGGCAAACTTTGCGATTTTTTTGGGTGTATAATACAGCCTATTGATAGTAAAGAAATGATTCTTCTTAAGGGAGGCGGACTGATTCTTTCTCCCGATTTAAGTTTATACAACTTTGCTCATGGTATGCGGCAGTGAAGGCAAACATAGGAGGGAATTGGGAGGTGGAACATAAGCTCCAAAACCCAGCTCCCATCGAAAAGGAAGTTGGAATGTGGTATAGGAGCCTACGTGAAAGGGAGGATATTGAGCTTCCTTCATCACACCTAGTTTGGAATTCATCTATACTAGAAAATAGCTCTGCAGAGTCTTATTTTTACTCCCTCCAAAACTTACATATAACCTTCTTAAGTAATTCTGAGCTGCTCGAAATTGCTTCGTGCAGAAGTCAATGTCACATTAAAGTGCGTGGTTATTAATTGTGAGTCTGTAAGTATTGTGTACCTCAAAATACTATTGCTAAATAACCACAGTTGTTACAATGGAACCCAATAATGTCTGGTTGCATAGGGACACCACGAAAAATGCATCTCAGCCAATGAAACTGAAGGCCAATGAGGAAGCGTGTTTTTGAGAAGGGGAAAGGAAGGTTGCATTAATATTCCAGTGAGCGATGACAGAGGAAAATGGTGATGCTGTTGGTAGTGGTAGTTGGGTTTGCTGAACAAAAATACTACCATGGCAAGTGGATGGTATGAAGATGAAGCAAGCAAGCTTCTAGATGTGAGCAATCAGGTCAGAGGTCAATGAAAGGAAAGGAAATTAAAGTTAATGATGGAACCTTGAATGACGGTCCACCCATGAAAAGCCACTAAGCCAGACCCCTGTTGTGTACTTGACAGTGGTGAATCTCATAGAGAAGTGCAGGGAGTGGCAGGTCTGAACTCTAAGGGATGGAATGACGAAGGGGGGCTCGGGGGGGTACTACATTAGCAAGGCCGTGTAGCAGAGCATCCATAGAACCTTTCTATGAGCAAAGTAGACGGTAATCAATGATTCACATGGTCGGACGAGCTGGTCTTGGCAGGTGAGTGTGTGGGTCTGTTTTTATAGCTGTTCGTGGGCCTCCTCTATAGTCTGGTGGGCGGGTTTACCCTGTTCATTTCCCTGATATTTAAACAAACATTGTTTGCAGCAAGCTCAAATCCATGTAGTCTTCCATATTTTGCAAAACACTTATACAGGGAGTCTCTACAAGTTCAAAACTGCCCCAATTTGCGAACATAGGATCCATTTTTAGCTTTCAACGTTAGTAATGGGCCCATTTTTATTTTGCTACCCGAGCCTATTTTCTGACCTATTCTGACCCTGATGATTCATGGTGAAATATTATGAATAATTAAAAAATACCTAAAATAATATTGTGTTTGTTTGCACTAGGCTTCGTTCTATTATATTTTTGACAATTTAGCATTTATTGCTGAGTGAAAATAACAGCTGTGAGTTAGAATACCACAGGTTCATAAGTAAAATTGTTGTTGTATTGTGGTTGTTTTTAATATGTTGGAGTCTGCAATCCCTGTGTAAAAGCCTGTCTCCATTTTACTTATCATAGAGGACACACCTATTCGTTTGTAATAAAGAAATTACAGAGCCGTTCCATTTTAATAACTTATTACAGTTGAGTTCAAGCATCTCCGCGCGTGCTGCTAGAGCCATCCTAAAGGGGAAAGGCAGGTCACAGAACATAACTAAAGCTGCACTTTAAAAAACAAAAAGCAAGCATTTATTTTCCTTCCTGTGCTCTTTCTTTCTAGATTAACAGTGAAAATAAGAAATGAGATATTTATGGCAATATGCCTTCGGTAATTATAGGAAAGATGCATACAATTCATCTCAAGATCAGCACCCACGATTATTGCTGGACTCTCGGTCCATCTCTATTGTTTTGCTGAATGTCCTGGAGATACTACCTTCCTCTATTTGTGAAATTCTTTTATTTACACTGTGTCTACCTCTCTTGATTATGTTTTTGCTTGCTTCCCTGTTTTCTTACTTCCAATCGTTTGTTAATCACTCTGATACCTTCACAGGTCATGTTCGCGCTATATAAAACTTTATAAATAAATAAATAAAATAGACTGCTTGTTTCCAAAGTTTTTAAAATCTAAATTGTACTAAACTGAATACAATATCTTTTAAAAACAAATATCTAACTAATTTTTAGTGTGTTTTAATCATGCACTAGATATAAAAAAAAAAGTATAACCCATTTTATTGGATTTTTGCTTTTGCAGACACAAGCAGATTTGACAATATTGTATCAACAAAATATGCCAAATCCCTTTTCAACCACTTGTCTCTCCCCACAAACATTGCCATACTACATATGACATCAGCCGCTTATTGTGGCCCCCAAATAACCCCCACTACTTTCCCTCCAATGCTATCAGGCCCCATAACTTTGAATTCCCTTGTTGAACCTGGCCCCCTCAGCAGAGCCACTTCCAAAAATGTTACCTTCACCCCTCCTGTTTTGCTCATTTGTATTGTTTTTTGTTTGTTTTCGGACTCTGTGCTACTTGCCTCGGCTAACCTGCGATAAATTGCGTGTGCTCTCTCCTTTAAACATGATAAAATTGGCTTAGTCCCAATAGGCATCTTAATTTACTTGTAAGTCCTTAGTAAAGTGGTATACCTTATACACACAGCTGATACATGAAATGCTATTAGAGGGCATGCAGCACATATTGTGCCACCCAAACTTGTCTCAGGCCTTCAATTGCAGCATGTGTGTGCTGTTTTAAACTGCCATTTTGACCTGGTTAAATAAACATTTTGCTATGCTTAAACCTTTCTTTTTAATACACATAAGTAACCCCCTAGGGTAGGCCCTAAACAGCCCATAGGGCTGGTTGTGTTGTATTTAAAATGTTGGACATGCACTTTTAAGTTTGTCCGAGTTGCGAAAAACTCCGAAAGTTGTTTTTCACTATTACAAGCCCTACCTCTACCATATGTTAACATTGGATCAACTGATTCCATTTAATAAGTGATAACTTTTGTGTGGGAGCAGTTAGGAATGTCATGTTTGGTGTCTGAGGCATTGTAGTTTAAACGCCTCTTCATTGGTAAAGTCGGAATTTTGGTCACAATCGTGAAAATGCCACTTTTAGAACGTTGCCATATTCTTGTCCTAAACATTTGGTGTTTGCAGGCTGTTTCCTGGGTCACATGACTAGAAAAAGTTGGCAGTTGGCCTTTGTGTATCCCTCCCAGATAGCCACACAATAGTCTGGGTGTTGGCACAATGGGCAATCCTGACTTGATGAGCGAGGCGGAACTGTCACACTTCAAAGACACTGCCTCAGCTCACACACAAAGGATCTCATACTAGCCTATTGTGTCCACAGACAGACTAGGACCAGGGCAAGAAGGCAGGAAGTTCCAGACACTTATGTAGGGTGAAGACTCCAGAAGTGTCTTCTTCTCAATGTGGGCAACCGATATAATAAACCCTCAAACCCACTCTTCAGTAAATTCCTGGACATGTGATTACTGAAAAAGGAGGACTGCCGTGCTGCAGGAGGACTGCCCTGCTGCTTTAGGCCTGCCCCACTGTCTGAAAAGGATGACTAGACCTGCAACCTTCATCCCAGGCTGCAATGATTCCAAGGGTTAGCTAACTGGCCTCCTGTTCTGAGCTATATGTACACAACAAGCTCCAGAGGCCTCTCTGCAACTGCACAGCTGACTTGCTGCTCTGGATCTGTCTGACCCCTGTTGGCTTCTGCTGAGTTAGTTCCTGACCCCAAGACAGGGGTCTCCAAACCGGTCCTGGAGGGCCGGATCCATGCCAGATTTTTTGGATATCCCTATTGAGATACATGTAGTTATTTTAAAAATATGGCATGGATCCGGCCCTCCAGGACCGGTTTGGAGACCCCTGCCCCAAGAGGTGCTTCCCACATCCTGGATCCTTAGTGTGAAATCTGTTTGAGCTCCTCCTTGAAGAAAAGGAGAAATCATGCAATGTTTGGTTCTTCATATCCGTAAACCGCCTGTTCGCACCAATATCTTGCCACCTATGCCGACCCCCAATGCAAAGCTCTGATGAACCTGATCCTTCACACTACAGCGATCACCAGCATCATACGTCAGAGACGCTGTCCCTGCTACTTGCGGCCTCCTCCACCACGAATTGCACGTTGTGCGCTGGACTTTAAACGGTAACTTGTGTAGCTGGACTAACCTGATCCCACTATCCCACCCACACTACATCCCAGTCGGCCTGAACTTGTGACTTTAATCTGGACTTGCATGACCAGATAACTGCGTGGTGGCGCTTTGCCCTTTTACGCTCTCTTCTTACCATACATTGCTTTAATTGCATATCCCCGGTTCTATTGATTGGATTTTGTCATTTTGGTGTCAAATAATTTATCAAAGGTTACTCTGTTTTTCTACTTTGGGGTGGGATTTCTCTTGTGTTGAATTTTCACTTTATTGCCATTTTAGTGCTGCATAAATGCTTTACACATTGCCTCTAAGTGAAGCTTGACTGCTTTTGTGTCAAGTTACCAGAGGGTGAAGCATACGTTAACCTAATGACTTTTTGTTATCCACCCTGACAAGGATTGTGGCTGTTGCTTGGGTAGGGTTTCACCCACTGCTCAACCAACAACCCAATTTCTCACACTCCTCATCTATGGCCCTATGAGGTGAGTTGATGGGCTCCAGAACAATGCCTCTTTAATGGCCCCAAGCCACCCAGAACTTGAGGTTTTTCTGTGGGCATCCTCTGCCCCCATATATTGCCTGTTCTGTAAACATTCATCATACTTAGCCTTTACACCACCCCTTCACGTCCAATTTTCTCTTTCACATCAAAGAGCACCACACTAGGGATATAAGTGGTTTGTGGAAAGTGTTATGGTGTGACCATGTATTTTAAGGAAAAAAGTACCAACTGCCACACAGAAGGATTTTGAGTGTCACTTCAGAGTTCATGACCTTATAAAGGAGCACGACCTTATGCCTCATTCCTGTGTATGGTCATGGAACTCCTTGGTAATTTGCAATATCCTTCTAATGTCCGGCAGGGGGTATTTTATCCCATATATAAAATCATTCTTTTTACAATTTATTAATATTGAAAGTATGCATTATTGGAAAGTTTTCATTTCATTATTTTAGTGCCTGCATTTAAATATAGTGGTGTTGGTGATAAAAACACATTTCAATATTTCTAATTTATTTGAACTTCTGTCTACAGAACAATGCTTCTAAGCTTCTGTTGGCAATCATGGAAAGCAGGCATGACAGTGAGAATGCAGAAAGAATTCTCTACAACATGAGACCTAGAGAACTGGTAAGAGAACCTCCTCTTCAGTCTGAATATCGATGTTGTTGCTCTGGGATGTATGTATTAATTCTAGCTGAATTTTGTGAATGAATTCAGACAGTACTGTGAGAATTTGTGATGCATTCAGGGTATTGTGTTACTGCTACTGAAAGAATTGTGAATCTGGACTGTCTCCATTAATCTGGGTACTACATGAGTGATTCCGCTATTAGGATAAGTTATGGATGGAGGTTGTCATAACAGGGCTGCTTTCAACGATTCTTTCTGATTGCGATAGGAGCAGATCACATTTAAACTAATGTATGATGGTCTGACTATTGCTGATGTAATCAATACGCTAAAAGTACGTAGTCCTTACTGACTCCTGAAGATGGTCCCTTGAAATTATGAGAGTGGGACCGAAACGTCAACAGATTGAAGCCTCGTAGTGTATTTAGTAAAACAGAGGATTATTACATCGACACACAAGAAAGGTGTTTTTCCTTATTTTATTGGATCTTTTTGCCCTCGGCCCTACTCCCCTTTTCGGTTTTAAATTTGTATGTATCTATGTTTTACAAAGGGATATTTGATGGGTCAGTGTGACGTATTGTAAGCACACTTAGGGTCTCTGTGCTATTTAGACTTTTTAATGTTTTGGATTATATAAAACACAAATGATCTGGTATATGTTCTATAGGCCTTTTCACCCATGAGAGACCATGCCCTCAGCAGTTTTGCCCCTTTCAACTACACTTTAGAGGGTTGGAGTATCAGCAACACCAAGTCCCACAGGCCACATTCCGTTTGGGGACGGGGAGAGACTCAAACAGACAATGCCCAGGCTTCAGGAGCCACACGGTTCCCACTCACCTGTAGTATCAGCTGCAAGCCAATTTTGTTTGCCCTTAGAGGCATACAACCTCCCTGTGGGAGAAAGGATCCGATATTTTCTGCATGAGTTCAAAAGAATAACATCTGACAATGGGCCCTATAGACCAATCAAAAGCAAGGGACCCCTGCTTACATCAGGACAGGGAAAAAGCTAATATTGCAGTGAAGAACCCTGGCAACCTTAACCTTTTTTTTATTCACACAAACTGGTACTTGTTAGAAACATTCATGGCCCAAAGAGGAAAACAATTGCTTTACATTTGTATATTTATTAACAATCCCATGATCAACATTCTTTTATTTATTGACATTAATAGTTTGTCTTCATTGTTCATGGATATTTTCCTATACATCATGATTGCATGCCACTAGATCAGGTAAAAAACATTCATTTAATTTGCCCATCCTTCTCATTCTCTTTCATAACCTCATTCATGCTTCTTGCAAGCCCAAAATCAAATATTTAAAACCTATTAACGGATTTCCACATTTCTTTCTTGATCGTTCTTGGGTAAAGTAATATCATCCATGCACACTACTTGTATTTTGTGTGTATTTTATCATGATTGTGTGACCATAGATTACTGTAAAATTGTACCAGTGCCTAAGATGGAGATAACTATCAAGCGATAAGGTAAACACCTGGACCTTATGCGGGGGAACCAATGCTGCACACAAACTCAAGATAAATATATACAGATGTTAATTAAAACAGACCTCTGCATATTGCTTTAAAAGCCCAGATGCGTGAGCAGCTGATGACTTGAGCTGCATAACCTGGAAAGGGTGAAACTGAAGAAATGCCTCTTCTGATATATTCAATGCTATATCTTGAAAAAGACCTGGCTGGCTGTTAATCTAAAATGGAATAGCAAAGACACAGAGGAGGTGGTTACTGGGGGCCATACCTGCTTAACCCTAAACCAGCAATGTGTATGAGGAAGGGTAGAAAGGAGCGCTGCTTACCAATGTTCAAGAGAGAGGTGACGTAGCTCAAAAGATATGTGTAGTGAAGAGGTCCAAGCGTAGGTTAGATGGAAACAGCTTTTATTACAGGAATGACAACTTAACATCCACAGGTAGAATAGAGCAGTAAACGCAGGAGCATCCCACAGCAGAATGAGCTCCTGACACTCAGCATTCTAGATGACATCAGAGGTTCTAAAAACGACAACAAATAGGAATACAACAATATGGAGGGTTAATTGGATCTGCACCCCTAATGTGAACATGGGAAAAGCCCTAGGCTGGTGGGGTAAGGGCCTGCTACACTGTTAAAAAAACTCCATCTTCAGGGGTACAATGTGGAGGTGCCACTCCCACTTTCACTGCCCTTGCAGGTCTTTTATGGCTGTGTTCTGTCGACTGCCCGTCTTTTTTTGTATGCTAGTGAACAATAGCGGATGCTGCGGACACCAACTTTGCGTGTCCTGGATGGTAGTGCTTCCAGCGGTGGATCCTGCTGCAAACGCTGATAAAAATATATTGCTACTGACAAGAAAATTAAATAAAGTGGGCTACACTGACCACATGGCTTACATGCGGAGTGTTTTCTATTTCATGTGAACTCAATGATGGTGGAATGCTGGAGAGCAGTAAGCATGCAGATATCACAACCATGTTGGAGAAGGCAAACCTCATCGAAAGTTGTGAGTTCTTCATTCAGCGGTAAATAAATTAATGAGTTTTCCCATTTAGTCTTTAAGAGTTGTCTGAGTCTTCCAAAACGATATCGTCACAGCTATCTGACTTAAATGCAGCAAGATACACTGACCACATGGCTTCCATGCTGGCTAATTTCTTTTTCGTGTGTCTCAAATGTAGTTGAGCGCGTGATTCCTGAGGGCTGTAAACATACATCTATCAAACTATGTTGGGAAAGGCAAACTCCATCAGAATCCCTATATATTTCTCATTCAACGTTTCAAAAGTTAGCATGAACAAGTCTAAATGTGTGGTATCATGAAATATTAAATTTATGAGAGTAGGTACCATATCGGGTCTAACTACAAAATAAGTGACAGATATGGGAACAAAATAGAGAACCTTACAGAGGACCCACTGCACCTCATGCCCACATCAGAGTATCTTTCAGATAAGCACCTCTCCATCTTGCTCCAAGAAGTTCAGGTTGTTCTGGCCAAAGGCCCCAGAACTAGGGACTGACTGTTACTCTATTTTTTCATGCCGAGGAAGTATGGAGGACAAATCCATGATGCTCACACTGGTCATGGGTCTTTCTGGACTGGATCCAGGCAACTTGATGGTGGCTTTGGTCCTTGATAATGTTGCAGGTCCTCAGCTGCTACTTGCGGTTCAAGGTTGGCCAACAGCATTTTCAATTTGCTGTGCTCACCTACGGCCATGCCAGTGCTCCATGGGCGTTCACAAATGTGGTGGTGGTGATGGCAGCACATCTTCAGAGGTTAGGTGTTAGAAATGGGGGTCTCTAATTGGCAGTGGCTGACCATAGTCCAAGTAGGGTCCCTTCTTCCTAAGTCAGAGTAAGGGGGCTACACCCTTTGATAACTCCTGCTCAACCCTGTGGTAACTTAGCAAGAGCAGCTAGGCTTATCTCAGAGGCAGTGTGTAAAGCATTTATGATCATACACAGTAACACAGTGAAGGACACTACAAAGGGACACCACACAAGTAGTTATAAAAAATAAGTATCTTTATATATAGACTTAACACAAGACCAATAACGGCAAAAAGCCACAATACTGGAAAAACGGGGGATACTCTTGAAAGCTGTAAAAAGAGTTCAAAGTGTTCAAATAGGGGTTCAGTTCAAAGCAGGGGTCTCTACGACCCTTTTACTTACAAAGTACCTGGATTTCGTAGCAAAACAAGCAAAATGTCGCAAACGAGCTGTAGCGATGATTTTCCCCACACTAGGCCGGCGATGCGTTGAATCCTTTCCGCAAGGGAGGATGATGCGCCGGTCTGCGGGTGCGTGAGGGAAAAAGCGACAGACTTCTTCACGCTAGGCCAGCGATGCGTTGAATCCTTGCCCCAAGGGAGGATGATGCGCTGATCCTGTTGCGTTTGCGATCTAGTTGTGACGAAAGAAAATGGTGCCCCGCGGGGGAGCGACGATCCGGGTGCGAAGCGATGAAAATGGCGGACGCCTAGCACCCGCTCTGCGATGTCGTGATGCGATGATCTCGATGCGATGATCCGGGGTTAGCCAGCCTTCGACAAGCCCGCAAACGTGCGATGCGATGATCTCGGGTGTTAGCGAGCACTTTGTGGCCCGCAAGCGTGCGATGCGATGATCTTTGGTATGTGAGCGTTTGGCGGCAGCAGCACAATGATTTTTCTTACGCTCTTCAGCTGCGGCGGCTCGCAAACTAACGTTAGCGACGATTTCAGCACTCTCTTCTCTGTAGTAGAATTAGAGGCCCTGGAACTCACAAGGTCCTCTCCTACAAATAACAATCCTCTCTGGGAGGAATCAGGAGGCTGGTGGGGGAGTCAGATGTGCCTGTGACTCCATCAGGAGGCTAGCTCTCTTCTAGCCCTTGGGTGATTACATAGCAAAATAAAAGTCTCTCAAAAGTAGTTTTCCCTCTTCTTCCAAATCCAAGGGGAACTACTGCAGGCCAATCCAAGAAACAGCACACAAGCACAAGGACAGTCCTCTCCTGCAGATTCCTTCAGTAACACGGACAGAGGTTCCTCTTGACATCCAGAAGCAATATAAAAATCAGGGGTTTGGGCACAGATATTTATACCCCAAAAGTCTTTGTTCTCAAAAGTCACTAGCCACTGAACCCAGACAGAACCAATTCTGCTCAGGCCTGGAGCACTTTGTTTACCAGGCTGCATCCTTCCTTTCAGAAAGAGGGGGTCTGCCATCAGACGCACAGTAGGAGGTGGCGCCAGCATTCACCTTGCCAGGCACAGCCCTATCAAGGTCACGAACCTACCCCTCCCCAGTACTCAATGCAGATCTCTCTATTCAACCCAGGTCTGACTCAGCCTGCCATGCCCCTCGAAACCCAGACAGCCAATACACATAACAGAAGAACACACTGGAAGGCTTAGGCAAGAAAATACCTACTTTCTAAAAGTGGTACTTTCAAACACAGAAAGTTAAAACCAACTTCACTAAAAGATGTATCATTCAGAGTTCAGGCATACTAAACCCGAATTTCTACCATGTTCCCTGAGTCAGATAGGACTATAAGATGTAATAGCCAGTCTGCCCACTCTAGACTATGGAGAACAGGTAGCCTTGCAGCAGTGAAAAACAAAATGGAGGGTGATTCACTACCAGGACATGCTACACATATCAAGCCATGTCCTACCTTACACACACAATGCACCTACCATAGGGGTGACTGACATGATGCTAAGGGAAGGTTCAAGGGCTGGGAAGTGTGGGCACTTCACTGCCAAGATGGCAGTTCTGGACTGCACGCAGACACTGCAGTGGCAGGTCTGAGGAACACTTTACAAGCTGCTTCTGTGGGTGGCGCAAGTCAGCTCTGCAGGCCCACCAGCAGCATTTGGGTTATCAGCCCTGAGCACACACAGGCCACACTACTAGGGACTAACAGGTAAACCAAATAAGCCAATCAGGGATATACCAATTCACAGTCATTTTTACACAGGGAGCATTTGCGCTGTGGCACTGAAGGGCAGTGGCACAGCACCCAGAGCATCAAATACCAGCAAAACAGAGGAGACAACAGCGAAAAATGGAAGGGAGACCCAAGCCAATGGTGCCAGGTCTAACATTAGGGATTCCAATTTTCCATACTGTAACGTCAGTTTGTTGAAGTCGGGCTCGCCACAGACAGTTGTAGACCACCTCCTGATAATGGGGAAATCTCCTGACCTCACTAGGGTTTTTTTAATCAATGCGCCGAAGTCTCCTCAGACTCTTTCACAGGGACTCCCTTTCACTGGAGCCATCTTATCTACAGTGCAGTTTCAGGTTTTCTCTCAACAAGAAGTCCAGACCAAGCAGGCTATGATCCTGAAGTTTCAGCCTCGGTCCTGGGCTTTGGAAAGAGTAGGTCTGAGGCTTCTGTGCCTTTTGGCATCCTGCATTCAGCTCATCAACTATGCGAGGATGTGTTATGCAGGCTCTGAAAAAAGCAGTGTGGGGTCTGGGTCTGTTGCCAGGAGGTACTTCATCTCAGCAGCTGGCTGGAGCACCAAGGGATGTCTCTAGTCGTGAACCACCTGGTGGAACATTGAGAGCCAGGGTAGACCAAATGAGCCAGAGATACCTGGCAGGTCACAAAGGGCAGTTACATACTGAAGTGGCACAGGGTAACTTCCAGCATGGTAACCCTGCCTGGATCTTTTTTCCATGTTCGAGAATGAGCAATGTCAAAACTTTTGCACATGGAGTTTCAGCAAAGGTTCTCTCGACACATTCCGAATAGAGTGGAGCACATGATTCCTGTTATTGCTGTACGCCTTTCAGTCACTGCCTCTCTTGCCCCGAGTCCTGAAGATGATCAGGAACGACAGACCAAAGTCATTCTAGTGGCTCCCAATTGGACAAATGGAATGAGGTACCTTCTCTGCCTGAGCATCTGTCCTCCTATCCGGCTGCCGCTTTGAGAGGACCTCCTGTAGCAATAGTAGGGCAAGGTCCTGCACCCAAACCTGCATTAACTACACCCCCATGGATGGAGATTGAGCGGTGGCAGTTGAAAGCATTTAATCTTCCTCCCAAAGTTGTGAATGTTATCCCGGCTGTCAGGAGTACTTTTACAAAGTCTGTTTTTGATGGGACTCAGAACAAGTTTGTAGCCTAGTATGGCACCCACAAAACTGATCCATAGCAAGTCAAACATTTAGATATCCTATTATTTATTTTGTCTCTTGTCCAACAGTGACTTGCAATGGTAACTTTTAAAGGTCATCTATCAGCCCATTTGGCCTTAGCATGTTTACAGGACCAGCCGTCCACATTCAAATCCCCCGTTGTGATGAGACTTCTCTTGAGCTCAAAGTCCAGCTTATAAACTCATCATCACTTTCGGGGCTGAAAAAATCATTGTGGAGCACCATGGCACCACCTACGCATTCCCGTCAAAATCTTCTGGATCCAGTCTGGGGATTTTCTAAAGGTTAGAAATCTGCTAATAAATATGGTATCCAATAGAAAGAGCATTACTGAAGATAAATGATTTGTTTGTTGGGATTGTGTTACTGAAGTCCAAACCGGAGACTCTTGGCTGTGGATGCTGAGAACTGACCAAAGACCGGTGTAAATCCCTTGAATGTGAGCTCCAGTTTTGTCCGGGTTTGCAGTGCTCTGCATTTTGCGCTGCTTTGGAAGAAATACAGGAGGAAAAGGCTGAATACAATGGTGAGTGATAGCTTTACGTTGATCTGTCTAGAGCCCTGCAATTATAATTAGAGAGGTAATTTAAAATGGTGATACGCTATAATCTGCATTAAATATCCCACCGATGGAAATGTTCACATCAACGTGAGCACAATGCCAATCATACAGTAATATAGGCAGCAAATTGTGTGTTTTAAAAGGTCAATTTTAGAATTACATGTATAACATGATGCTAGAATTGGCAACTGTGTACACCGGATGTAATTAATGTGTGTCTGCCAATATCTTTTGGTGGCAAATATAGACATCTCACTATAGCATGTGATGGATTTACTTGAATGTAAAGAAGGTATGTGAAGATATGTCTTCTGTAGTACAGGTGGTGAGTCCTATAAAGGTTAAATGTACTGTACTCCCGCTCCCACGGCAAGTCGACTCAGCTATTCATTAGCCTGGATACACCAAATTCTACCTTTCTGTAACTAGTCAGGCTCCTGCCTTAACACTGATGGTGATTTTATGTCCTGCGCAGTCTCTCGGGGGTTAAAGACTCAAGTGTCAGATAAAGGACGTATTAAAATAAAATGAAAATGATTGCGAGTACTTAGGGGTTCTCTAGGGCAGTAATATTCCACCCTGACTAAAATTGGGTTGTCCATCCAAAAGGAAAATGAGGTTAAGGCCTTAAACTATATTTTCATTGTAGAGTAAAATTAAAGTCTACAATACTGAAAATACGTTAACACTTTGGTGGAAGTGGTTGTACTGGAATGGCTTCAGGGGATTGTTGACAGCTCTTCAATTAACTACTTGTCGAATTATATATTGTATCCCTATTCAAGTGACCTCTGTAAAGATGATCACCTCCTTAAATGCATGACAGACAATAGTTATTTCCACTGCCTGCATGAAAAATTGTCAAATTACCCCTGTTGTGTTTTTTGGATTACTTTGTAATGACGGTTTCAGTTGGAATACAAAGGTCATACCATATTGTTAGTTAAAAGATGCAGAATGCCGTCACATTCCGATAGCATTTTTGACAATCTATGACATCAATAAAAACCATATGGTAGAACCCACATTTCCACATCTCATCCTCCATTTGGATGAAAAGAATTATTTCTGAACATTTGTCCCCACCCACAGAATCGGGCACCAAAAGTGATAGAAAAAGCTGCAGGAGGAGGAATTCATTGGTCTTGCAAAACAGTATTTGCTGGTCTAAAGGGTCATTGTGGTATTGGTCAAACATAAAAAAGACTTCTTAATTCATATTCCAGTTAAACATATATTGCGTTGTCTTACTGCATGAGATTCACATACAGCTGGTTTTGATATAACCCGTTACTACTAGGCACACTTATGGGATCTGGGAATTGGTTTTAGCAATATGTGAGAGCAATGGTATTCCTATTCTCCACTAGACAGATGTTTGCTGAAGGTGGTTTATGCCACATTATACATGTGAATGTCTCAAATTCCGCATGTGCGCCTCTACTTGATATATTTCTGAGCCATAGACTAACTTAACTGTTATGCACAAGTAGCATTTGTGAGTATATGTGAAACCACCTACCTAGTGTCTTTCTTTTGGTAATAATACAAAGATAATTGTGACCTATTTTTTCAATAGGTTCCCATAATCTGTAAACACTGCTATTTTTTGCTCCTTTTTCCTTTCACTCTCCTATCACCAAGATATTTCTGTGGTGTATGTCTTTGCATATTATATTGATCCATCCATTCGCCATGCTTTCACACCACTCTAAAACTGCTGACCTTCCTTTGTTTTGAATAATTCAGACATCACAATTAGGCCCTAATTAAGAGTCTGGCGGCCCAAGGAGCAGCTGACTCCCAGGGCTGTGGCAGTGGCGGCCCAGCCACCGCTGCAATGGTGTTTCAACTGCCCTATTATGAGTTGGGGGGTCGGACCGCCACCAGGGAAACGCCATTCTCTGGAGATGGAACGACGGACAGGAGGCCGCAATATGCTTGGCAGCACCGCTGCGGTCCGGCTAAGCATATTGCGAGTTTCCTCTCCCCTATGTACACCATAGAGGAGAGGAAACAAAAGGGGCCCTACAGGGTCACTTGTGCCTCCTACGCTTGTCAATGCACACAGGGGGGTATAACATGTGCCCCCCTGTGTGCATGCACAACTGTTCCTGCACGGCATGGACTTTTAAGTCCATGTTGTGCAGGAACCTTGTGAGGCATTCCCATTGCAGTGCCTTTTTCAAAGGCACTGCTGCCTTTGAAAGAGTCACCGCCCTAGGTCCACAACGCCACCCGTCACACCACTTTAAAGTCAGAATAGGTCAGGCAGGCGGCAGCCAGTCTCGGAGGTGCGGGGCACTGCTTTGAGGTACCGCTTGCCCCTGAACCGCCGAATCTCGTAATCGGGCACTAATACCCAGATTCATCAATGTCCCGATTTGCGACTCCTTAATAGCGATTATTATGGAATCGCTATTAAGGACTTGCAAATCGTTAGCGATTCCTACAGCCTCCTTATTTGCGATTAGCAAATTGCTAATAGCAAATAAGGAATAACTCCCCATTCATTCCTATGGGCCTAAAGGCCCATAGGAATGAATGGGGAGTCAATCCTTATTTGCGATTAGCAATTTGCTAATCGCAAATAAGGATGCGATTTCACGGGTGCCAGGGGTGTCCAAAGGACACCCTGTAGCACCCCTGAAATGTCAATGTAGACTGATGTTGCGCACACGCATGTCCAAAGGACATGTGTGTGTGTGTGTGTGTAACATGCCACTTAGAAAAATGCACTAATGTGCATTTTTCTAAGTTTTCGCTATTTACCACGAAGTCAGACTTCGCGGTAAATAGCGGTAAAAAATTGCGAATTCGCAATTTTTCAAAGGTTCATGAATAGCATTTAAGGAATCTCTAATTGAGATTCCTTAAATGCAATCGCAATTTGAGAAATCGCAATTATTTGCGATTTTTCAAATTGCGAGTTCATGACCCATTGATGAATTCCAAATGCCATTTTTGCGGGCGCAAACGGCCGAATTTTGCGATTCGCACCGTTTGCGCTCGCAAAAATGCTTGATGAATCTAGCTGTAAGTCTTTCTTGTTTGGGTGCCCAGTAACTGTTCATGCAAACACATGCACCAGCCCCTCAAGCTCTGTCTTTAATGACTTTATGGTTCTCCTGTATTTGTGAAATGGAGAGCATTGTGGGTTCACTCCAACTAACTTAGTTGAACGGTAATGTGTGGGTATGCCCAAAGCAAACATAGCCTTCTTTCATTCTTACAATGTGTTGACATTTTGGAAGTCAAATATGATAAAATATAAATTCTTTAAGAACCTTTTTTAAGAATGCAATTGTTGCTTGTGCGATCTTGCTGCAGGTATGCGTGTTGTATACCGATGACAGTAGGTTTCTAGAGAGTGTCTTTACTGTGCTACTGTGAGTTGTAGCTGGATATTATGAGGTGACAACACACATTGTTTAGTGCTGTTTACCAGGGGTGTCTGGGGCTGATTTTGGGTTTAAGGGTTCCATCCTTTGAATGTTGTCATAGTACATCTGACACCCCAAGCTGACATCATCAAACCAAGGAACCGTCTACAATGCCTATTGTTGTTGATTGTTTGCCAACGTGAATGATGTCACAGTACACCTCAAACTCCACGCTCACTCCATCAAACAAAGGAATATTCTAGAATGTCTATTGCTGATAATTGTTAGCCACGCAGGGCGGGTGAAGAGAAGAGTTGTTCCCTTCAGTGGATGGCCCCTTTAGTGGAGATCTGTCTCCAGATAGCTTCTTGTAACTGCGTTGTGCTTCTTTTTCTGGTGTTTGCGTGCAGGTCGATGTCATGAAGAACGCCTATAACCAAGGTCTGGAAGGGGACGACGATGAACAAGGCGGAGAGGAGCATATTTCACCCAAGGACGTTGGACACAATATTTATATTCTAGCACACCAGGTATGGCTTAGCCTCGTATTAAATTCAATGTATGAAGTAAAATGCGCAGGTACCAGAAATACATTTGAAAACACAGCCCTTCTCAGTCTTTACTGTGTTTACCACCTTTGCTTATGTTTGGGCTGCTAGTTGTACGTTGGCATTGAAGCACTGTTGGGTTGGTATATGAGTTTATTTTCCTTTGTTGTTTTTAATTTGGCAAATACATGCGCGGCCTCAGGACCTCCAAAGGAGGAAAACTATTGGTTCACAGTGAGTCCCAGAGGGGCTTACACAGCCCTTCTTCTTTCCAGAAACATTTTATTTGATTAAGTCAATAGAAACATGTGTTATTATAAACGCTAGAAAGCCATAGACTGTTAATAGGTACTTTCAGGTTAATAATGATGACTAAAGATATGACTCAAATGGACAATAGAGCACAGTGAATGTTGTTAATGCAACGTAGTATCAACACTAAAATTAGTATAACTGTAGGGTAAAGTTCCAGTAAAGAAGATTTCAGACTTTAACTTCCGTGCATTCTCTGCATTTCTCAGAAATTGCAGCTGTGATGCAACCCTGTGCTTTGAGGCGGCCTCTGTTGATATTCTAGGACTACTATGCATGGTTAGGTTTATTTTGGGGCTGTACTTCCTTGTTGATGTAAATTACACTGTACAACTGATTGCCAGGAATGTGAGCCCATAGCATTTACTAGTGGCTAAGATGAATTAAAGCCTTTAAACCATCATTTTGTTGTTTTCTCACCGAGACACTCTAAGAGCCAGATATATGAACCCCCAATTAACGAGTTGCAAATTGTGTAGCATTTGCTGCTCGCAATTTGTGACTCGCTAATTGGGATGCACAACAGCGTCTGAGACACACTGTTTGTGATTCCCAATGGGGTCGTAGATTGCATGCCCCATGCATATTAATGAGGCTGTCACAATTTGCGACCCCATTGGGAATGGCTGGCACTCCCAGGGATGGTGGCCTGCTGGGGGCAGCAGACTTCCATGTCTAGGACCGCTTTTAAATAAAGCAGTTTTCCTGTTAAAGGAAAACAAGATGCTTTTAAAAAAATCTATCCATGGGACCACTGACTGCCCTTAAAAAATATTTTCACATGCATTCTGGGGACCCCTTTCCATTTGTTAGCGCTTTACCACCGTTCCGAGAAGGGTGGTAAACTGCGAGTGGTTTGCGACTCCAATTGTGGTCGCAAAACATTCTCATATAGCTTAAGGAGTCGCTATTAGGAAGGGACGCCATTGGAAAGCCCCTTCCTAATAGCCAGCCGCTAATCCTATTTTGCGAGTCCCAAATGGATTTGCGACTCACAAAATAGGATTAGTACATGGGCCACTGGTGTTTTGCAGGCGCAAATGGGTCTAAAACACATTTGCGCCCGCAAAAACCTTTTGTACATCTGTCCATAAGTGCAGTTCAAAAGCCTAGGCATAGGTCATGTACTCTCTTCGGCATTAGACTCAAGTTGCACCTCACTGATGTCTGCCAGCAAGGCTGAAACTGGTCTCTAGCTGGTACATCAGGCTGGACTCTTCCCAGTGGAGCAGGACTAAGGCTGAGGTGATTAGTGCGCAGAAAATATGCACTGGAATTCAGGCCTTTATAGTTACTATTGACACAGATTAATTCAATAGCCTGAGTGTGGGCACAGGTTATCGGGTTATGTCCTGAAATGCTCTCTGCTCCAAGAAGAACATGGATGGCATCTGTAGTTGCCTCAATAGCTCTTAGCATTCTGTAGAGCAGTTATTGAAAAATAAAGGATTTAGATCATGATATACAAAGTAATTTTTTTAGAAATCGTTTTATTTAGTTTTAGAACAATACAGTGATGACATCTACGCATAGATCAACACACCAGCACAATGTACATCCAGTAGTATGCAGGCAAGATCAGATGGCCCATATCCAGAGTTAGTTCCATTAATCAATGTCATCCCACCATGCATTGCAAGGTACTATCATGGCCATCGAGCTAAACTGAGAAACTGATTTTTCAGCTGCCACAAATACATCCATTCCCTTTCTCCATTCTGCAATTGTAGGAAGTGTAAGTATTATCCGTCATCTTGCAATGTCCCTTTTAGCCACTAGTAAGCCTATGGCTATGAAATGTTTGAGGCCCACCCAGTCCACCCTGGACTTCTCACCTTCAAACTCCTGACCCACACACACAAAGCACTCCACAACACCGGCCCAGAATTCCTCAACAGCCGACTGTCATTCTACGTACCCAACAGAGAACTCCGCTCCGCCGACCTCTCACTGGCCACCGTCCCACGCATCCACAGAAACACTGCCGAGGGCAGGTCCTTCTAACACCACGCCGCCAAGACATGGAACGCCCTCCCTCTACCCCTACGCCAGACAGAAGACCCACAGACCTTCAGGAGACTACTCAAGACCTGGCTCTTTGACCGCTAATTGCAGCCACCCTCCCCCCAGCGCCTTGAGACCCTCGCGGGTGTGTAGTGCGCTTTATAAATTCTCTGATTGATTGATTGATTGAAAGGAGGTATAGTGTAGGGGAAGTTCTGGTGGGTGTATAGAAAGCGTGGTATAGCCAATATCTTGAACAAAGCTCTCCGACCCATAATTGAGATGGCGTGCCAATCCCAGGCCTCGACCTCCTTGCATGTGATGAGAAGCAAGTGATGGATGTTAAGGCTCCTGGATAATTGCTGATCAATAGTGAAGTGTATTCCCAAATATTTAAAGGTCCTGCTCTTATTAAAAGGGGGTTGAATTGCCTCAGCTGCGGAGCAGGGCCCCACTATAGGCACATATCGTGATTGGTTTTGGTTTACGTGTAGGCCCAGAAGCCTTGCCGTATATACGTAGGATGTTTAAGAGTTGGGGAATGAGTGGGACGGCCTTTGTATATAGTCCAACAAGCCATCTGTGTAGAGAGAGACTTGGTCTTCAGGTAGGGTAGCCTAGTGGATCCCAAAGATCTGGGCGTCGCAGCGAATCCTTTCCGAAAGGGGCTCGACTACTAACGCAAAGAGAAGGGTAGAAAGAGGGCAGCCCTGTCTAGTGCTTCTCTCAATCGGAAACGTGGTAGTAAATGCTCCATTTACCCTGACTCTCGCCCAAAGTTGACTGTATAGTGTTCTGACCCGCTGTATGAAGCGTGGGCCAAAGTCCTTTCTTCAGAGGATGCGAAACATGAAGGGCAAATGAGCGGAGTCAAACACTTTCTCAAAATCGATTAGCGCAAGGCTTGTTGTCTCCTGGAGTTCATTTGGTCTTGCCAGGATTAATTATAGTTGTCCGATACAATGGCTGGTCCCAAGCTCCGGCATGAAGCCATTTTGGACAGGTTGAATTAAGGCTGTAGGACCCATTATTGCATATAGCCAGGTTCTGAGCTGGGATGGGGCAGTGAGATAAATAACGGTGATGGATCAAGCCCTGATCTTTGGACTGGGTAAGAGTGGTCTGCTCAATTCAGACACTCTGTTCATCACCACCCCCTTTTGTAAATCGATTTTGGCCACTATAGGTGTGGCAGGGTATACTCAGACATGAGTCCCTTTCTCACTGCTCCATCAGGATTCAAGCAAGCCGGGCCGAAGAGGCTGAAATGCCAGAAACCGGTCCCCGGTAGCTTGTCTCCTTTCTGGTAAAGAATTGGCTTGGTAGTTTAGTCTGCCCTGTTCCCATGATGCACTGGGCCAGGGACAGACTGATTTGCAAATAGCCAGGTTCTGAGCTGGGATGGGGCAGTGAGATAAATAACAGTGATGGATCAAGCCTGATCTTTGGACTGGGTAAGAGTGGTCTGCTCAATTCAGACACTCTGTTCATCACCACCCCCTTTTGTAAGTAGGACCCATTATGGCAGAGTAGCAAGAATTATGGCAGTGTTTTTGCTTCCATGTTGATTAGCGAGATCGGGCGGTAGGAGGCACACTCTTCAGGGTCTTTTCCGGTTTTGTGAATAACAACAATAGTTGATCCTCTTTTGTTGTGAAGTAGGAGAACTTTTACCACCATCTCCTCAAACATGTTGAGGAGATGCGGGGTTAGTAGGGAAGAGTAGCACTTGTAGAATTCACCAGGGAACCCATTCAAGCTTGGAGTCTTCACGGAGTTCAGGTAGACGATAGGCGTTTGTATTTCCTCAAGTAAAAGTGTGGGCTCAAGTTCCCCCCTCTGGGTGGTGTTGAGAGGTTGAATTGGGAGGTCATTAGCTATGAGAGCAGTGTTCTCTATGCTAGGTGGAGTGTGACTCGCATATATTGAGGAGTAGCATTCCATGAATGCTTCAGTGATATTGTGAGATGTGTATGCCAGCTTTCCATTGTCTTCCATCGCCATAAGCTCCTAGTCTCAGGTTGCTGGCAAGTATAGTAGGCGGCCTGCTTTGTCCCCCTATTCGTAAATGCGGTGTTGAACATTAACCAATTGTGTTTGACTATAGTCAGATGAAGGTGTTGAAAGTCCTCTATGGCGGAAATCAGCAGCTGCATTTTCTGGTCTGTGTCCCCGTTGAATGTAAAGTTCTAAGTCTGTGATTTCCGTTTCGAATGATTGTACCTCTCTAGCTTTATCTTTTTTGTGGCCTGTAATGAGTGATTTAATGTGGCTGCAGATCACTAATTTAAAGACTTCCCAGACAGTGGAAGCTGAGTCCTCAGAACCCTAGTTTTCCACAAAATAAGAGGCTATTACTTTTTGTAGACCATTGGCAAAACTGTCATCTCTCAACCACCATGCTTTGAGAGGCAAGTTTGCTGAACTAGGCGCCTCCGTCCCTCAAGATGCAGCTCTACTGGAGAATTGTCTGATAGGTTACGGGGGGGATTCGAACTTCCCTCCCCCCAAAGGTCTGGTGGCTGGTGCAAAAAAGTCATCTATATGAGAGAAAGATGAATGTGAGTTGGCAAAAAATAGTATTGCCGGGTGTCAGGGTGCCATTCCTCTAAATGTCGTAGAGCTCAAGTGAGGTGGGCCATTTTGTAAGTGGGCCACCCTAATGTCGACCTCCCTCTAAAGGTGCTTAGTACAGGGTCCATGACTGCATTAAAATCACCCCCCAGTTGAACAATGCCAGCAAGTAGTGAGCTAAGGTGGGCCACTGTGGCGGCCAGTGAGGAATCTATCATTGTCAGTGCAATGTATTTGCTGACAATGGACCATGAATGTCCTTTGAGGGTTCCCATAAGATAGGTGAACCAGCCTGCTGAGTCTGGAAACATTGTGATGGGGTTCAGGGAAAGGAAAAAGCATAAAATGTTGTCCACTTCTCTTGAACTTTTGGTATGCCCTGGGTCGTACCCCCGGGTGTACCTTTGTTGGCCTAAGAATTTACAGTTAGTGCCCAGCAGGTGTGTTTTCTGTAAGAGGAGACTGTCTGGGAAACGTTTCTTGACCTGATTAAAAATCGCACTGATGTTACACTGGTCATTGAAAACGTGATGCATAGTGTGTGGCACACTGTATTTCTCTGTGTTTTACTTCTTGTTCAACAATTTGCTGTAGTTTAATTTGCGTTTTTGGGTGCCAATGGGTAGCTCCCTCTGACCCTGGGGAGTTAGAAACTTGAAATAGCGAGATGCAATGTCAACTGCATGACACTGTGCCCAGTTGGCACTGCTTTTGAGACGTGGTCTCACAATAGTTCACAAGTTCAATTCCGCTTATAAAAAAATTATACAAAAAACTCTTTTTGTCCTGTTTTGATTAAAATGTTCATTTTTAATTATATCCAATTCATTGTTGATTCACAATGTTCATAATATGTTCATAGCCTTCTTTCTTTGCACAAATTATGTCTCCTTCTTGACCATTGGTCTAATTCCAAAGTATACATCCCTATGTATTTCGGGACAACGCCCTTCATCAGGGGAATAGTGTTAAATTGCGTTCAAACTCTTCTCATGTGATGTCCTGGGGCAGTGTTCGAAGTCATCTCAAAAGGATTGCCAACTGGGCACAGTGTCATTCAGTTGGCATTGCACACTTGTCATTGAGATGGTTGACATAGCATATTATAATGTGATAGGATTAATCCATCTCCAGCTCTGTTTAGACAGTGTATGGGTTCAAATGAGTATACGGACCATAAGGGTTTGTACTTTGTAAAAAACAGTGGTAACATATCTTTGTTAGGGAATTTGCTATAGGCATTCTCCTCACATATCGCGCTATCCCACCCTTTTTTGACAGTATTACCTAAGTAAAGACCCCCAGCCCCACCCTACACTTCTACCTATGAAGAATCTGTTACCCAAACTATTCAATTAATGTACTAAATGAAAAATAACTTTGAAATCATAGGAAAACAGAAGAAAGAAGCAGAAACAAAAGAAACCTACACAAAGAGAAAGATAAACCAAGCGATGCTGGGTGCACCAAACAGGTGGAAGGTTGCGATGTACCAGATAGGAAAGCTCAGCAGTCACTTATGTTGCGTTGAGTGTCATGCAGATGGCTTTCCCCTCCACCAAAACCTCTGTGGGCATTGTGCGGAAGGAAATCAGCAAGGTGATGTCTGCGATGGGTTCTCCCGCTTCACCCTGGAGGTCACCCCCAGGTTCCCACGCCCGCCTTCGGAACACAGAGTGGGCACTATGTTTGATCATTTGTCTGCCAAGTTTGCCGCTCTTCCTCCCAACTCCAAGCATCTTCCAGGCTATCAAAGAAAAGTGCCTTCTCTATAAAGAGTACCTTAAGTCACGCTGGCAATTGCAACATATATTGATTGTTTAGTGCACATAGATTCTGTTTTACCTGTAGGAAAGATCTGCGCCTTTGTTGAACCTAAGGGTGTAGTCTGGAAAGACTAACACGGGGATGTGCCGCAGTGTAGTCGACCCTGTTTTCGAGAGGTACACAGAATGAGATCATGATCTGCATAGTTCAAGATGTGAACGATTATCGGTCGTGGTGCGGATCACCACCACAGTGAACATTCTGCAATTTCAATGTTGAAGCAGGATGATAATGCCTCTGCTGGAAGACATGTTTTCAGCCAGTCTCTTATAAAGTCCTTGGGGTTGGAGCCTTCCTTGCCCTCTGGCATGCCCACGATCTGAATATTATTCTATCTAGAACAGCCCTCCGCATCTATAACTTGAGTCTCCAGGTATTGTATTCTCTTCTACAGTTCTGGGATTTTGATGCAGAATGTGTTAATGGAGTCCTTAGCCTTAGGTCTCCATCCCCTTTGCTTTGTGTACTCTTTTGACCATGTTTCGGAGTGCCTCACAGAGATAGGTCAATGCTCAGTTCTCCAATTTTCTCCCCAGAGATGTTCAGGAGCCCTGTTTTTACTTTATTGCTTGGAGGACTGCAGAAATATCTCTCGGTCTGACCTATCCTCCAAGTCGGAGTGCACATCTGGCGTGGTCCTGGGCACACTGTGCCACTGGAATCAAGCTATCCTAGCTGATGAGGGGTGATACCCTGAAACCGATCCTAGTCTGCTTGTTTCCCATCCAGGGAGGACCTGGCTTGGAAGTTCGGCTGGCCTTTTCCCATGAGGCACAGGGTCAAGACTGATTTGCATATGGCCAGGTCTAATCTGGGGTGACATGGTGAGCAAAAGAATGATGGATTTAACCCAGATCTTTGGACTGGGGGTGAATGTTTTGATTTGTTCTGCGTTCCGTCCATCAATTGTCTCTTTTGCTTTCTTCTCGCCCTAAGTGCGCCGGGTATGCCCAGACATGGGTCCCGGGCTCACTGTGCCACTGGAATCAAGCTATCCTGGCTTATGAGGGGTGAAACTCCGAAACTGGTCCTAGGATGCTTGTTTCCGCTCTAAGGAGGACCTGGCTTGGCAGCGAGGGCTGGACTGTTCCCATGAGGCACAGGGTCAAGACTGATTTGCATATGGCCTGGTCTAAGCTGGGGTGGCATGGTGAGTAAAAGAATGATGAATTTAACCCATATCTTTTGATTGGGGATGAATGTTTTGATTTGTTCTGCATTCCATCAATCAATTGTGTGTCTTTTGCTTTCTCGCCCTAAGTAAGCTGGTTATGCCCAGACTTGGGTCCTGGGCTCACTGCGACACTGGAATCAAGCTATCCTGTCTGATATGGGGTGAAACCCTGAAACCGGTCCTTGGATGCTTGTTTCCCGTCCAGAGAGGACCTGGCTTGGCAGTTCGGGCTGGACTGTTATTATGAGGCACAGGGTCAAGACTGATTTGCATATGGCCAGGTCTAAACTGGGGTGGCATGGTGAGCAAAAGAATGATGAATTTAACCCAGATCATTTGACTGGGGATGAATGTTTTGATTTGTTCTGCATGCCATCCATCAATTGTGTGTCTTTTGCTTTATCCAGTATTTGGGTGTCTTTCATAGATTCACATGCCTGAATCATTCCCCGTCGCCGAGACGGGAGCCTCCGGTACATAAAAAAGTAATGTCCTAAGGACATACATAGAGAATATAGGCCGAAGGGCCTCCCCTTTTGGGGCCTTTCCACGTCCTTATGTAAAAGGACCGAACTCTCATCGTTAGCCAATCAGCTCCGACCTCCTTCTAGAACCTTCCCGGGAGGAGCCTCCGTCCCTCAGATTTTTCTACCGCACGTTGTGCTAGGGAGTCTCCAACCTGAGCTCTTCAGGTTTCCAAAATTCGAAGTCTCAAACTTCACCGAAAAGGATTTCATCCTAGCATCGACTACATGTCGGAATCTAATAAGAAAACTTCGTCCATGGCGGACTCACAGAAGAAAGCCCTCCTAAGGGCCTGCTCCTCCTGCGGCAAGCAGCGGATTCAAGCGGAGGACAAGCACGACCTGTGCATATATTGCCTGTACCCTGACCACGTCACTGACAAGTGTAGGGTGTGTAGAGCCTTCCCAAAGAAGACGGTTAAGGAACGGGAAACTCGCCTTCGCGAATGGCTCGACAGGCTTAAGGTCCGAGACACTCTGGAATCTTCCGAGGGTAGTGTCTCCGCGACCTCCAAAGTCTCCAAGAAGAGACCCAGGGTGCAGTCCCCTGGAGAGACAGACACTCCTCCTAAGAAGGCGCGGAAGCCTTCGGAGGCACGCTCCACCACCTCCTCCGTGTCTGTTAAGGATGGCCAGAGGTTCAAGAAGCCCGCTCCATCTACTAAGCGGACCACCTCAGTCACGACCACTGTGTCGACTACTACGGCCTCATCGCCCTCCGCGGCGACCACGACGACCACCACTGCGTCCTCGGGCGCACCGGTCTCCTCGACCATTCCTCTGAAAACCTCGAAGGCCGCCTCTTCGTCACCTAAGAGGTCTAAATCTTCAGGTACGCCTTCGCCGAAAACACCTCATACCGAAGGCTCGTCACCCAAGACATCGAAGTCAAGTTCGTCTCCTAAACAGTCGAAGTCAAGTTCAAAAACCACACCTTCGACTAAGGCATCTCAAGTCCACGACCCTACCATCAGTAAGGCGGCGAAACCCTTATCCCCGCAAAAATTGGTACCATTAACCCTGACGGAGGTGCCCAAATCACCAACACACATGGCGGGAGCGCCATCTTCACGCACGTCGTCGGAAGAGGCCCCGGCGCCATCTTGGAAAGAATCGAGATTGGTCGAAGTCTCTATTCACTCGAGTCCAACACCCTCGGTTCGCCCAACGGTGGAATTGGCACCCGAAGAAGAACAAGACACACTACAAAGTGAAGAGTCGGACGAAGAACAGGAGGTTCACGAAGAACACCAGGACGTCCAAGAGATCAGGGACGGAGTGACGTATCAAGACAGCTCCCTGACCGTAGACACGGTGAAAACCCCGATGATCTGTTTGCCACTGTCTCTGGTCAACGATTTGAAATCCCTGGTGCAGGACTATAAACGAAGGTTCCCGGACGCAGACAGCGGTGCCCAGGTACCGGTCACCCAAGCGCAACCGTCGGCCTCGCACCCTTCCGCTCCCCCGGCCCGTCCTCGGAGCCAACTCCGACCGCAAACACAGGCGGAGGACTCATCGGAAAGCGAGGAGGATGACACGGACTTAGAGGAAGGCGAGGTGCAAGACGTCGCCTCGGACCACAGAGACGACGATGCCGATGCTGCGTCATCACACCATTCGTCTGCCCCGGCATCCCCGAGACCGCGCCACTCTGAAGCGGCGGACGTGGGAGGTTTCCACAAACTGGTGGACAGAGCTGCAAGGAGGTTTCACATGGCGGTGGAATCCGCGGAAACGGAATGCTTCCTCCATGATTTCAAGGAGCACACACAGAAATCAGCCAAGTCTATTCCTTTGATAGACTTTCTTTGGGAACAGGGCAAGAAGCTGATGCTCACGCCTGCCTCGGTGCCGGCGGTGGTTCCGCGCCTAGACAAAAAATATAAGGCCCCGAACTCGGCACCTGCCTGCCTGACCGGCCACCCCAAACCGGACTCGGTTGTCACTCAGGCGGCCCAAAAACAATCCCGAAACCCCTCCTCGCCGCTGTCCGCGCCCCCGGACAAGGAAGGAAGGAAGCTGGACACCATAGGCAAGAGGTTCTCCACCACATCCGCCATGTCCATCAAGGTGGCAAACTCCATCGCCCTCCTGGGCCGCTACAACCGCCAGCTATGGGAAGACATAGCTCCCTACCTGCAAGGCCTGCCGGACACGGTCCAGGACGAGGTGAAAGCTCTTCTGGCGGAGGGACAAAACTCCGCGGCTGAAATTATCGACTGCGCCATAGACGCGGCCATGACGGGATTCCGCCAGTTGGCCGGGGCTGCCGTGCTCCGCCGCCAGGGCTGGCTCAAGGCTACGTCTTTTCGGCAGGAGGTCCAATCTAAGGTCCTGGATATGCCGTTCGATGGGCAATTCCTCTTTGGGGAAAAGATAGACGAGGCACTCCAGGCCATCAAGAAAGACACCGACACGGCGAGGGCTCTGGGCTCCCTCCAGTCCCGGAACCAATCCTTTCGGGGAGGCCGCTCCAGAGGTCAGTACTCCTACAGAGGTTCCTACCAAAATCGGTCGTCCTATTCCTATGGCAACAGGAACCAACCACAACAGAAACAACAGTCCCGACAGTCATCCTACGGGAGATCGTCCTTCAGAGGCAAATCCGCCAAGAAGGGCGCTGGCGGCCGCCAGTGACCACTTACTCCAGCCAGTCCCACCACCGTCTCCATCCTTTCGAATTGGGGGAAAACTGACCCACTTCCTCCACAATTGGCGAAAAATCACTACGGATCGGTGGGTACTACAAATAATTCAATTTGGACATTCCCTCGAACTGATCAACACCCCTCCCAACACCCCCCCGCTGAAGCGTGCTCACAGACACCTGCACCTCCTTCTCCAGGAAGTCTCTGCCATGTTGGACAAAGGAGCCATCGAAAAGGTCCCGGACTCCCAGAAAGGGAAGGGTTTTTATTCCCACTTCTTCCTGGTCCAACAGAAAGGGGACAAGTGGAGGCCGATCTTAGACCTCCGGGCACTCAATGCCTTCCTACGGAGTCAATCCTTCCGGATGGTCACAATCCAGGAGATCCTAGGAGCACTGGAAAGAGGCGACTCGATGGTCTCCCTGGACTTGCAGGACGCCTACTACCATGTCCCCATACTCGTCAGGCACAGGAAATACCTAAGGTTCGAAATAGCGGGCAGACATTACCAGTTCAAGGTCTTGCCGTTTGGCCTCAAATCTGCCCCACGTATCTTCACAAAGTGCTTGGCGCCCGTGGCTGCCTTCCTGCGACAAAGGGGTCACCAGGTGTTCCCCTACCTGGACGACTGGCTGGTGAAGGCTCCTTCCCCGGAGGACGCGCTGGCTTCCTTCAACGCCTGCAGCGCTCTTTTCCAACAGCTGGGTCTGACGATCAACCTCAAAAAATCATGCACTACTCCGTCAACGAGGATCACCTTCCTAGGGGCAACCCTGGACACGGAGCGTGCGAAGGCTTTCCCCTCAGAGGACAGGATCTGCAAGGTACTGTCTCTGGCCGCGGCGGTGGCCAAGAAGCCTCGCATCAAGGTCCGGACGTTCACCTCTTTGCTAGGGATGATGTCTTCATGCATTCTCCTCGTACCGCACTGCAGGCTCCGCATGCGCCCCCTACAGGAAGCGTTGGCGAGACAATGGAAACAGTGTTCGGGCTCCTTCGACGACATTCTCAAAATCACGCCGGCCATCATAAAGGCCCTGCTGTGGTGGAGAAACAGGACTCACCTGACGGCCGGATTGCCGTTCCTCCTGCCGCCGGCACCACTGGTCATCACGACCGATGCCTCACTGGAAGGCTGGGGCGCAGTACTGTTAGACCTTCGAGTCAGCGGCAAATGGGACGCCCAGGAGACACAACTACACATCAACCTCCTGGAACTGAGGGCAGTGTACCTGGCTCTTCAGGCCTTCCTGCCACGCATCGGCTCTTCCCCTGTGCTCGTCAAAACAGACAACACCACGACGATGCACTACCTGAACAAACAGGGGGGAACGCGATCTCTCTCTCTCTCACGAGAATCGCAAAAAATCTGGAACTGGTTGGTGGCGCACGGCCTCTCCCTCAAGGCGGAGTACGTTCCAGGGAAGGAGAACACTATCGCGGATGCCCTCAGCAGGCAGACCTCTCTCTCCCACGAATGGGAGCTCAACGACGACACGGTGGCCCACGTCTTCTCACAATGGGGCACCCCGAGGATCGATCTCTTCGCGACGGCAGAGAACACCAAATGCCGAAGCTACGCAAGCTGGCATCCCCAACGGGGGTCGCTGGGAAATGCTTTTTCCATCGGCTGGTCCAGCGTGTTTGCGTACGCTTTTCCGCCGTTCCCGATGATACCGAGGCTCCTCCGGAAGATGAGGACGGAACCGTGCACGCTGATCCTGATTGCTCCGTACTGGCCGAGACAACATTGGTTCTCGGATCTTCTTCGCCTATCCATCAGGCCGCCGATTCACCTGCGACAACTCCCGAACCTCTTGACAATGTCCGGAGGCCAGGTACACCACCCGAACCTCCGTTCGCTCAACTTATCGGCTTGGCTCCTGAGCACTGTGAGTTCGGGGAGCTAGACATACCACAGGACTGCAGGGCAGTACTGGCCAAAGCGAGAGCGAGCAGCACGACCAAGACCTACTCGCTGAAATGGAAGAGGTTCTGCGTGTGGTGTTCGGAACGCGACTTACACCCGCTCCGGGTCACCCCAGTACAGCTGCTACCGTACCTGCTGCACCTGGCTACATCGGGACTGGCTCACGCCTCCATTAAGGTTCATCTGGCTGCGATTTCTAGGTTCACCAGGACCCCTTCGGGACCCTCCCTCTGGTCCAGTCGACTGGTGAAGCAATTTCTAAAAGGACTCTACAGATCCTTTCCGAGGCCTCGGAAAGTTCCTCCAACCTGGCAGTTGAACTTGGTGCTAAACCAATTGATGAAACACCCATTCGAGCCCATACACCGGGCGTCGCTCAAGCATCTTTCCTGGAAAACGGCTCTCCTGCTAGCCCTGACGTCGGCCAGAAGGGTCAGCGAACTTCAGGCGCTGTCCATTCAGGAACCGTATCTCCAATTCAGGCACGACCGAGTGGTACTCAGGCCCAACCCCAAATTCATTCCCAAAGTGCCGTCAGACTTTCATCTGAACGAACCAATTGTCCTCAAGTCGTTCTTTCCGGACCCTTCCACGGCAGCGGAAAGGGCGCTGCATTCCCTGGACATTAAAAGGTGTCTCAAATTCTACTTGGACAGGACCAAAGACGTCAGGAAGTCTTCTCAACTCTTTGTAGCCTACAGCAACCCGCGCATGGGGTTACCCTTGACAAAACAGAGCATCTCACGCTGGATTTCTTCAGCAATTGCTTTCTGCCATGATCAGGCCGGACGGCCTTTGACAGACCGAGTGGCTGCCCACTCGACCAGAGCGATGTCAACGTCAGCGGCGCTCTTCGCTGGAGTGTCCATCCTGGACATCTGCCGAGCGGCGACATGGAAGTCCCCGCATACCTTTTCCAGGCACTACTGCCTGGACATCGAACTGCAGAAGGACGCTGCAGTGGGACAAGCGGTGCTGCGCCATCTCTTCCAATAAGGTGAGCCTTACCTCGTCCCGCCATCCAGGTATGCACATTCTTAATGGTTTTCTCTGCTATATGCATGAATATATATTACCATGTTTTCTCTCAGGTTGCCTGTACTTTCTGCAGGCCTACTGTATGTGAGAATGTGCCTTACCACTATGCATGTATAACTGCTGGCTACTCTGATTCAGGCATGTGAATCTATGAAAGACACCCAAATACTGGATAAGAAATGCGTTACTTACCTGTAACAGCAGTTATCCAGTATTGGTGTCTTTCATAGATTCACATGCAACCCTCCCGCCTCCCCGGTAAGGACTCACGTACCTCTAGGTCTACATTGCGACACCCTAGCTGGGTGCGTACGAAAATCTGAGGGACGGAGGCTCCTCCCGGGAAGGTTCTAGAAGGAGGTCGGAGCTGATTGGCTAACGATGAGAGTTCGGTCCTTTTACATAAGGACGTGGAAAGGCCCCAAAAGGGGAGGCCCTTCGGCCTATATTCTCTATGTATGTCCTTAGGACATTACTTTTTTATGTACCGGAGGCTCCCGTCTCGGCGACGGGGAATGATTCAGGCATGTGAATCTATGAAAGACACCAATACTGGATAACTGCTGTTACAGGTAAGTAACGCATTTCTTCTCACCCTAAGTGCGCCGGGTATGCCCAGACGTGGGTCCCGGGTTCACTGTGCCTCTGGAATCAAGCTTTATTGGCTGATGAGGGGTGAAACCCCGAAACTTTTCCTAGGATGCTTGTTTCCGGTCCAGGAGGACCTGGCTTGCCAGTTCGGGATGGACTGTTCCCATGAGGCACAGGGTCAAGACTCATTTGCAAATGGCCAGGTCTAAACTTGGGTGGCATGGTGAGCAAAAGAATGATGGATTTAACCCAGATCTTTTGACTGCTGGTGAATGTTTTGATTTGTTCTGCATTCTGTCCATCAATTGTGTGTCTTTTGCTTTCTCGCCCTAAGTGCGCCGGGTAGGCCCAGACGTGGGTCCCGGGTTTACTATGCCTCTGGAATCAAGCTTTATTGGCTGATGAGGGGTGAAACCCCGAAACTGGTCCTAGGATGCTTGTTTCCGGTCCAGGAGGACCTGGCTTGGCAGTTCGGGGTGGACTGTTCCCATGAGGCACAGGGTCAAGACTCATTTGCAAATGGCCAGGTCTAAACCTGGGTGGCATGGTGAGCAAAAGAATGATGGATTTAACCCAGATCTTTTGACTGCTGGTGAATGTTTTGATTTGTTCTCCATTCCGTCCATAAATTGTGTGTCTTTTGCTATCTAGTGTATTGGCAGATGTTCCGGGGCTGTGTTTTTCAATTTTTTTCTGTGTGGGGTGGGCAGCCTGTTTGTGTTGGCCCATTGTGGGAATGTCCCTGGGGAGGGGCAGTCCACCTCTTGCGTCTAGCAGCAAGAGGACGTGGACACTGGGACCACTCGGCTGAGCATCAATGGGTCACTGTTCCTGAGGGTTTTGCTAGTTAGTGCAAATTAGACTCTGGCTGTTTGTGCGCATTGGATCTGTACCTCCAGGCCAAAAAGAGAAGGGAGCCAGGGCCAAGGCTCACCTCTGTGTGGCTTCATGGGCCCCAGCAGAGGAAGAGGAGGAAGAGAGGGGGTCTATATGACTGAGCGGGAGTCCGTCTCTTACTTCAACTCCAGAATAGCCCAGGAGTCATTTATGAGCATGGAGATGGGTCCCTGGTCCTCCCAAGTAATGGACTCCACAGGTACTAAATTGTGTTGTGCTCGGTTTCATCTCGGCTCCCCTCTTGTGATGGCACCTCCTAGGCATTTATTACTGACAATGTCTTGGGAAGGCCTTAGTGCAGGATGCAGCCAGACAACGGTTAGGGATCTGCAGGGATTATGTCACATACAATTGGGCGTTTCTAGTGCTGCACAGCCCCGTCAGGCATCCCAGCTCGGCCAGGGGCCAATCTCATGCAGGGCAGAAGATCGCTCTAGGTCCTGGGTTCCTTGATCCTCAACCATTCGCCTCAGTGAGGCTCACTTCCACATATCAGCACGCCTCAGTCAACTTAGGCCTTACAATCTGGAGACTTGCCTCTGCCCCCTGTACTCTCCCGCTAGCGTCGATTTCCCTGATCTTCTGTGGGACGATCATGGCTTGTCTCCAGCCCCAGCTTGCTGCAATCATCGTGGGCCTCATCGTTTGCTCCCAGCCTTTGTCAGCTGCCCAGCACTCTCTCACACAACACAGTGCCAAAACTCTAGATTGGACCCCCAGGGGACAGGGTATCTCTTGATGGCCCATAAGGGCCTAAAAAAGGCTGCTTACTTGGCTGATTGTATCGAATGGTGCTGGTTTGGCGCAGCGCTCGGAATATACATCCACCATCTCGGCTTGTAGCCATTCCCCCCTCTACAAAGTAATTTTGAATAGGCAAACCCGTCAGTTTATAAAATCACAGGATTTGCAACCACATAACCTCTTTTTGGTATGTATGAAACCCATTTTTCACATTGGAAAAGCTTTTCTTGCTCACAAAAGGGGTTACCAACCCACAATGAACTACAGTTACAAAGAGGCATCAAATGATCGATATTTCCTAATTTTAATTATTTGGTTTTGTATGTAGCAATCATTTGTGCCTACAATAATGTTTGCAAGCCATTGGCCGGTTACTGACACCTGAAAGGAGGTGGTAACTGATTTGAAAAGGGACAGGTGTCCATTTGGGACACCTTCTGTTATGTGAACGGTGCCAGCAGACTCTGGGTGGGGGGGTAGTAGAAAGTGGTCTAGTGCAGTGGTTCTTAACCATTTAATTTCCCTGGACCCCCCACTTAATCATTACTGAAATTCTTGGGACTCTCTCTGAATCCTCATTGGATTCTGGGGAACCCCTCTAAGTCATTATTGGAACCCAGGACTGCGGCCTAAGCAATTTTAATGATTTGACCTGCAAAACAATATATAATATTATGGAAACAAGCATTCATCAAATACATACACACATTTTGAAATATCTTATTTAATACACAATTATGATAAAATGTAAATGTTGTTTTAATGGGAAGGTTGGGGCTTTTTCTGATTTCAGTTGAGACCACCCGTCATCCTTACTATATTCGGCTTGATGCAATGGCACTGCTGCCATGAATCAGTTTGAGGATACGAACTAAATTTTCAGCCTCCAATTTGAAATTTCTTCACATTTACAGAACGTTTAAAATGTTAAATTATACACTTTGCTTCTTTATTTATATACACTTTGTTAATCTTTTTATATTATTTAATTTTCTGAGCAGTAGCGGACCCCTGAATAGGTGTCGCGGACCACCAGGGGTCCATGGGTCACAGGTGAATAAAAGCTGGTCTAGTGGACCACTGGCTGCTTCCCTCGATCTTTTTTTCTAATCGGGAAACCCTAAATTTCTTTTAGTCCTTTAAAACAAAATCCCATTTGGAAATTCAACCATTCAGATGGTGGTCTGTTGTTCCTTGCGTGTCACCTTTCCTTTGTTTATATCCAACTCAGGGAGTTACAACTAGTGACCTGTCTAACTAATATTCATTTGACAGGTCTTTCGTGGCCTTGGAGGCTGGAGTCTTTGCTACATGACCTATTACAGAGGCGCCATCTCAACATCAGTGACAGGTGTCAAAGGTTTGGTGCACAATTTGCAACCTGTCTCTTTGTGCATCAGGCCCTTAATTTTCAGAATTATAACTCCTTGTTTGTCATTATCAGTAGCAAGCAGGCTGTGCTTCAAATGGCTCTCTGCTAGTTTGGTTTCCTTTTTTGCCTTAAGCCTGCTCTCTTGACCTTGATGCTTAGATTTGAATCTTTGAACTCCAAGCTACTTTCTGCCCTTCTACTGGTTGCATTGTGAACAAAATGTTCTATCCTTGAAGTAACAAACCATTGCTGGCCATTTCTGCTGTCTGTACTTCCCACACCTGGGGACGTATTATACATTGTTGCCCTGGGTGATGGGGGGCGCAACTGGCAGGTGCGCCCAATTTGTGCACTCCCGTGGGTGCATTGGTATTACAGAACGGTCCGCAGAGGCTTATGCGACCACTTCTGTAATACTGATAGCGCTGGCGCACATGTAGCCTCAAAGCCATCATGAGATACTGTTCCTTTATTTGTGTGGGGCGTGGCTCCACACAAGGAGGACATCTCTTTGCCTCTGCACCCGCACCGTGTTTTAGACGTGGGCAAAGATGCAAAGAAGCCCATTGGAGGTTCACTGACAGTGTGCCACAAAAAGGTGGCGCACCACAGTGTACCTCCTGAAGGCAGCCCTCTTGAGGGGAGAAGGGGGGTCCCATGGATGCCAAAGACATCTCGTTGCAGGCTGATGCAGTTACTCACTTCACCCGCCTGCAGGGGGAGTTCTAACCCCTCTGCAAAAGTACAGGCCTGCCGCCTGCACTATGGAACAGGGTTCAACTTCGAAGTAACTGCTCTGTATTTCGTCCCTGTTTGTATCTGGCACACCTTTTGAAATGTGCGCCATGGCGCAAGAGTGAAAGTGCGCCGGATACATAATATGGCCCCCTGGACTGAACGCTCAGAAGCCGCGTGCTTCTAATCCCTCCTTAGTTCCTACTAGTACATTAAATCACGCGCAGTAGATGCACGGACAAGTTTCACTCACTGCAGCTTCCTTTTTTGTCTGAAACACATCCTCTAGTTCGCCTGCTTCTCCTTCACGTGGCCTCTTCCTTTAACCTGTTTCAGCTTCTTCTTTTTCCATTTTGAAACCCATTGTAGACAGTTTTTTTTAGCGCAGCCAGACTTTCCTTTTTCTTTTCTTTTTGTTGTCGGTGCGACATTTCTGAGGTCGGCTGAGGTTCTGCAATTTGCTGCCACTCCATCCTCCGCTGCCCTTCCTGCAGTCGGGTTTACCAGAAGTGAAAGACGTTCTTGTAAGCGGCTGCCCTCGTGCTCGCAGGAAGACATAAATATATGGCCGGGGTCACGGCCTGCGCGCCTCATCACAAAGGCCCACAGTGCTGCGCTACCAGCTTACTGTACAGTTCAGTTTTTATTTCTTGAACACTCCATTTGATAACCCCTTTCGTGAAGGGGCAAATTTAACGAGCCACTGATTTTCTTGTTTAAAACGCAAACGGTGCCAGAAAAGAATATTTCCAGAACTACCCGGAATACCCATCCTTGCCCACAGTTTCTCAGAAGACTTGGCCCCTTCCTCTGCTAAAATGCGCGTGCACATGCATAACAAATGCACTCCGTCGCTCCTCTGCACAGCCTGTTGCTGTGTTTCTTCAGGTAATGCTCTGAGAGAGCACCTGCTTTTCTTGACGTGCATAATGGTCATTGAGAATAGTGCAAGTATTTGAAGAAACCGAATAACGTAGAATGCCATTGCTGATATGTTTATACTGAGGCAGTTCCAGGCTATTATGATTGTCGAAAGACATTTCCCTGCCTGCAAGGCAGAGGGCCTTTAACAACTAATACAGCCCAAGGCAGAAGGACTATATACACAAATGGAATACTTAAAACACTGAGGGTAGAAGATTCTAAAATAAACTGGAAGAAGCAGAGAAACGAGCAAAATGTCGGCGCAGAAAGTCTTTACCATTCATTATTGGCCCTGAGACACTTCATTATCTTGAGTCGAGGTCCCAACATACCAATGTTCCAATCAAGTATTAACACCCTCTTCTGCAATAATGCACTTGAGGTGTGGATAGGGACACAGGTTGAGGAGAAACTGCCGTTAATGCATCAATTAATATAGAGAGACAAACCGTGTTAGCACATGGCATTCCACCTTGCTTCCCCATGCACCTACTCCTTCCCACTCTGTATGCTGGGTATGCCTCCTCTGAGCTCCCCCTCACCTCAAAGAAGTATTGCATGCAGTCAGACAGTATTTAATCCCCCTCATTCTATGGCTTCTGGTTATCTCGGCTAACACCAGAATTTCACAGCGCTTGCTCATATTTATTTAGATTGTGTTTTTTTAGCGCACCATATTTTCTTTTAGTTCTTCAGAACGCAAGTTAAAATACAGAATGGCAGAGATTCATTTTTGTTGGTAAAAGGAGGGTCCTTATTCGGAATTCTTTCTTCACAAGTTTGGGTTTAGTGAAGTGGACACAGGAGCAGTTTAGTTTTTAGGTCTTTCCTGAGAATGATGTAGTTTTATTTTTGATTTTATACTGAGGTGAATGGCGATTGTTTACTTATGCCACAGCAGAATTCACTTCCTTTATGTAACTTGTGTAACATGCACATAATTTTATTAAATTATTATTTACAAAGACAAATAGAAATGCAATCAATTGATAATTTAACCTGATCAGTATGTTTCTGACGTTTCCTAGTTTTCAAAAGACCCCTTCGTTGTCATTGGCGGATATAGTAGTACTTGCCGAAACGGTATTATATACAATTGTTAAAAAATATTATATAGGAAACCTATTTCAGTGAACCCAAATATTTGAAAACCGAAATAAGGAAACAAAAAAAATGTAATAATTAATATCAATATACAGGGAAAAAACATGCACATAATTTTATTAAATTATTATTTACAAAGATAAATAGAAATGCAATCAATTGATAATTTAACCTGATCAGTATGTTTCTGACGTTTCCTAGTTTTCAAAAGACCCCTTCGTTGTCATTGGCGGATATAGTAGTACTTGCCGAAACGGTATTATATACAATTGTTAAAAAATATTATATAGGAAACCTATTTCAGTGAACCCAAATATTTGAAAACCGAAATAAGGAAACAAAAAAAATGTAATAATTAATATCAATATACAGGGAAAAAAAAACTTTTATAAAGTAAAAAATTGTGGGTTTCCTAGAAAATCCTATTTAGGGAACATAGGCTCGATGTAGAAAACAAAATAGTTAAGTCAGAAAAACAGGGTGCGTATTGGTAAATTACTTTTTCCCTGTAATTTTGCAAATCGTTATGTTTGCAACCTCAAAATGGCTGTCTACAAGAGTTCCACAGTTTTGGTATCAAAACGATGGGTCTCTTGTAAAAAGTAATTTTGTAGTCCAAAATCTATTATTAAAACGAACACAAAGATGCAACATTACCAAGGTAAAGAGAGGATGAGGATGAAGAGGAGGAGGAGGAATGATGTTGCATAAGGGAACACCACAAAGAAGTGCATAGGGAGAGGGAAAATTTGCACATACCCACCCTCCGAGAAAACCAAGTGAGTGTTTCTTGCCCTTTTTTCTCAGGGAAAGAGCAACTGTCCCCAATATATTTCAGGAGACTTATTTATTATTCTAACTCCAGTCCTAGGGTACTTTTGGGCAAGTTATTCATATACCAAGTATCTTTTTGAAAAGTAGTAATTTTTTATTGGAGAAAGTGCTGCCCTGAAGGCGCAGCTCAAGGCAAGCAAATAGGATTACAGAGTAAGGAGGAGGGTTGAAGGCGAAGGAATATTGGGGGGGGGAAAGTAGGTGAAAACAAGAAGTGGGATTTGTGGAGAAACCCATGGAATAGGACTTGGGAAGGGAAGGTCGGGAGAGAAAAAGGTTCTAGGTAAACATTGTAGATGAACTAAGTGTGAGAACCAATTTTCAAGACTAATCACATTTACGCCTTTTAAAAATGAATTGAAAAGTGACTTTAGATGATGGAGAGATTATATGCACAGTTTTCTACCAAGTAACAAAGTGTTGGTGAAATGGTTTCTGAGAAATGGTACTGTGATTTTAAATGAAATCAGATATAACTAGCATAAATATCAACTATTTCTGCTGCTGAGCTATTGCAAAGGATGTCAGCGGTGTGCTGGCTGCTTAATCATTTGAGATTTCTGAGTACAATGTATACCTCATAGAACATATATTTGAGAGATTTAGGTAATTGCAGAATTCAAATGGCAAATCAGAAACCGCATATCAATTTGACATGTTCACTGGCCCTCTGCCGAACCGACGGACTTCAAGAAAATCAGACCTTTCTCTCTTCTCCCCTTCTAAGTCAAGGTCGAGAAGGCCCTCAACGCCCTACTTTCCAAGTTCACCGAAGCAAATTACATCCTGGACCTCTTCCAATCCAGCTTCCCTAGAAACCACAGCACCAAGACCACCCTCTTTGCTGTCACAGACAATTTCTGCACCTTCCTAGACTGAGGCGAAACTGCAGCCCTCATTCTCCTTGACCTCTTGCCGCCTTTGATACCATCTTCCACCGCACCCTTTGCAAAATACTCCATGACGCCGGCATCTGCGACAGAGCCCTGGAATGGTTCCACTCCTTCCTCACTGGCCGAACACAGAGAGTCAGACTACCACTGTTCCACTCTGAACCCACAGAGACCAGCTGCGGTGTGCCTCAGGGCTCCTCCCTGAGCCTCACTCTCATCAACATCTACATGGCCCCGCTCGCAGCCATCGTCCAGAACCACAGACTCAACATCATCTCCTATGCCAATGACACCCAGCTGATTTTATCCCTCTCTGATGAACCCACAGTTGCCAAGACCAGTTTCCATGATGGGAGAAGGCTCTCGCTACCTGGATGAAGACCAGCTGCCTTAAGCTCAAATCAGAGAAGAACAAAGTCCTCATCATGGGCTCCCCCCTCTGCATCGGACGACTCCTGGTGGCCTGCAGCTCCTGGAACCTCCCACACCCACAGACCACGCACAAAACTTAGGCATCATCCTGGACTCCTTGATCACCATGAACCACCAGATGAACGCCGTTTCATCACCCTTATTCCTCAATTAAAATTGAATCAAAGATCAAAATCAATAATTAAACGCTCAACTTTACATGCGCTTTAGATGCTTGTTCTGTAAACCAACTGCATGTGTTTGTTCCCCACCATGCCAATGGCATTGATGGCAAAAGGTGCCACCTACAATTTAACACATGAAGATCAAAAATAGCTTAACCTTAATGGGCATGTTTCTCAACTTCGGCACATCCAAAGGTGCTTTAATGCTGTTTAAAGCCACATGTGAAAAGAAAATAAGCAGCTGAATTGTATGAAATTCTTTTTCTGTTCAGTCCTATGAATTAACTTCTAGTTAAGGAAAGCGCTTACTAATTTCTAACATTTGATTATCAAATATGAGATAGTTATAGATAAAGAGTTAACATCTAGGCAATTTCCAATTCTGAGTGTAAATACTGAATAGTTAAAAGACTTAAAAACTGCCACACAAGCTCTTGAAATGACATCCTGCAGAAATAACCTCAAAGTCTCAAAGTAGAGGCAGAGGAATTAAAAAGAAGGAATTCTACAAGTCTCTTCGTAAAGTCTACAGATCAGGAATGGAGTAGAAAGAGGATAGCAACACCAGTTAACAATTACGCCCACCTCCTTCTACATAGACCCCATTTTGCACCATTCTTTAATAAAAATATTTTTTAAGGGAGGTTTAAATAGCCCGAACTTGACCTGAAGGTATTCGGTATCAGAGCGCTTTAAATGCACCAGTTGCTTTACTAGAAGACACATTCATTTTGTTAGGCACTGGGAGATTAAGTGATTTGCTCAGAATCACAGGATGTTGCCAGAGTTGTGTGTAAACTATCACTAACAACTGCCAATGTAAACTTAAGGCTAACACAATAATGGCCATATTATTTGTAATAAAATAAAAAGAGGGTATCTTGATTGCATAACTGTATTTTAAGTTATTGGAGGCGAGTCTTGTGAAGATGGAGACCAGTTATTTCACTATAGGTGAAGTAGCATTCGAGTTCTTTTTGGGGGCAGAGTTTTTAAAAATGAAGTTAAAATCCTGTCACTTGGTGAGTTATCTATAGTGGAACCTGAATAAAGCTTATCCTAAAATATATATGTTTAGCTTCCCCCAAAATGTATATCCTTGGGTAAAGACACTTTTTTGTGTTTTTAGAGGTTTCCGTTGGAACGTTGGCCTGAGTTGGATTATAAAAAGTAAACAAACTATACATTGCACTTAAAAGATGCTTTAGAGGCTTAAACCCGTGCTATGCTGTAACAGGCCAGGTTCCACCTCAAAATATATTATCTCAGAGAAATATATTATGGTAAAAGACGGTGTGACATATATTCAACCCATTGTGTTAATCCTTTCTGATTTGAGTGGTCTTCCACGAGAAAAAACAGAGGTATTAAATGGTCACAAAGATAGCTAGATTCCATTTTCAGGTGAACTGCGTGGAGAATGATTACATTACGTACATAAAGTGCCCCTTTTGTGTCAACGACATTCATTTTGTCTCACCTGATGGCAGTTGCTAAAAATTTGGCGTTGATTAGTCCAACATTTAAGGGTGCTATCGGAGTTGTGGCATGGTTAAGGCCGGGCATGCATTTGTGGATGCTAACGTGTTTAAGAGATAATATTGCAGAGAAAGTTTGGCACGGAGGATAACTAAATTACACTATTGCCACTTGAGTTTTTTTTTATGCCCTAGGGATTTCATATAATGCTGAAGAAAATATAGGGGGGGGCGAGGAGGTGGAGTGTTGGGGAATGAAATGAGGTAGTTGCTGTGGTTGAATTTTCCACTACTAATTGAAGTGGTGCCCTTAGGACTCATGGGGAAATGTCCCATATAAGGTAACTTCTCCTACCTGACCAAATAGTTGCATATTTCAGGTTAGAGAAACGTAATGGGTGTAACTAACTGATAGTAAATATTTGTTGTGGGAGGGGGACCTCAGAGTAGAGTATTCTTGCAAAGCTGAAATGTTCACAATGTCTCCCTAAGTGAACGCACGCAGAATCGAAAATTGAAAGCTGAAAGGTAAGTTGGGTGAAAAAGACTGACTGGAATGTATTGGCACAGTCGATGAATGTTTACTGTAAGATATTTAGGTTTTTGATATTTTAATTATTGAGAAATTTATAGCATATGGCAATAAGATATGAAAGGCTCCAAAACACAGGCCAGTGGAGGTGGATTGGGGATAGGAGTGAGTCTCATCCTGATTAAAACCCCTCTATCATTGAACCCAGCTCAGTTCCTTTGGGGTAACATTGCATGTGCGTCATTGTAATTAGAAGCTCCATGCACTGGTGCATTATGCTGATATGCATAATAGAACAAGGGAAAGTCAATGGGATGTGGTCATTGGGCACAGCTACAGACCCGTATTTTGAAAAGGTACTTATCTGTGTGAAAGAGAAGATGAGGTCTGCTTCTCACATCTCCGGAGAAACTGGTCTAGGAGAGACAATCCTACCTTCTCTGGGGAAGTGGAAGTGATGGTCTTGCATAATGAAACTGAAAAAAACTCAGGCCATACTCTTTGGACCTTATGGGTCAAACATGGGTTTGAGGAGTGGGAGAAAGGAGAAAGTTGATGTGCGCTGTGGATACTGGCATTGAAAGTCTTACTTCCTCAATTGGCCACTCATTCCACAGCATTCTTCTCGGCTTTATTGGTGGGAGGGAAGGACATTTGTTACAAAAGTGACAAATTTATGTGGTTGTGGGGCACTTTCAGGGCCGACTGGTGCCTTATACACTGTATATACTTACAGCCCGGCCCATTTGCTTCATGCCCATTTTCTTCCTGCCCTTCAAAGGCAACATTGTGATTGGTTGGGATGCTGACCACACAGGCATCTATGTGGAGGCCATTTTCTCTATGTAGGCTGCATGCAGCCTACATGGAGAAAACGCAGAGTGCGCATGACTGGGGCTGGCCAAACAGTCAGCTCCCTCAGAGTGGACAAGCCACTCCTCCCCTGCCCTAGAGCAGGAACGCCTGCCCCCAACCTAACCCAGCTGCTTTCCCGCAGTGCGAGAAGCAGAAACGTAAAATGGTATTTATAATACCAATTTATGATACTGTTTCTTGCACAGCGAGAAAGCAGTGGGGCGACGCTCGTCTGCTTACATGGAGGAGCCGCCCCTGCCCTGGAGTTTGTCTGGATATCTTACTCTTCTCATCACATCACTCAGAAGTCACTGTCACTGAAAAGCAACGAATACCCTTCCATCATCAAATCCATTTAATGCTAAATTTGCCATTTTTCTTTAGTCATTCTGAAGTCTTGATCTGCCATTCCTCCTTTACCGCTGAAATAGGGATGTCGATAGGTCTGGGATACTTGGACAATATGATGGCTCTAATTTAAAAAAACATGAAATGGGAAGTTGTAACAAACATGACTGGGTTTGACAAATCATCAATTGATCTATCTTGCTAACCTTCAATGTATTAAAATACAACTGAGGCATTATCCCCTACTAAATAAAGATCCAATCATCAATGATAGAGAACTATCTATGTACATTATTAATAGTGGGCACACATTTAGTAATTGATTAGTGATTGCCGATATTGCTTTTGAAATACTGTATTTGTATAATTTTGATATAACTGTTGATGTTCACAGAGAGTTTCAATAGTTTAAGCAAACATAAATACAATAGAAAGATTAGCGGAATGGGAGGAAAAATTAGATCACAGAAACCTGATGACTGCAGTAATCGATGAGAACTACCAGCTGAGGAAATTTGGTTTGTTTTAGTCCAGCATTTTTAGTTTCGAGAACAGTTTGAAAAATATCTCCCATTTGCTTGATCTGACAGGCTTGAAGCTTTCTGTAGTGTTCTGTTGACTCAGATGTTATTTTCAGAATAGCGTAACACATCGCGGTTCAGGCTACAGAATCACAGTGACAGTATGAACTGTACATAATTAAGTTTCAGCAGAATCAAAGTCTCATGCATTCTTTATGATGATGCTGCCACAGCTGCAAGAAAGACCATGAGCAGGCATCTTTCTGGTGTTTGGTGCCTTGTTAGGTTTTTCAGTTTTTTCACGAAGATACAGAGCAGGAACATTATCAGATCACACGCCGACCTCTCGTGCTGCCACAGATGTGTCACTAATGACACACAAGGTGACTAACAGTAATTGGATGCTGGCTTTAAGAGGTCCAGTCACACATTGGCATTTGCTAAGAACTTCATTTTCTCCTGTTCCTGAAAATGAAGCTCATAAGAGAAACGATGGGCTCACTTGCATGTGCTGGCTCGCGAAACTCTTGCAGCGGCATGCCTGGTGTGTTCATTGGTATGATGTATGTCTGTAATTTGGAAGATACTTAGCCACAGTACTGAAATGTTCATCCATGAGTTGATCCTATGATAATCCTGAATGTTAAGGGATATATATATAGAGATGCCCGGTTTCAAGCTTGCGAGGCCTGTCCGCACACATTGTCACTGACATACCCGGACGCTGAGTGTCTCTTCTGCCAGGGGCGTGACCACGATACTGAGTTGTGTTCCCACTGTCGGGTCCTGGCCCCGAAAACTTTGCTGGAGCGGTCCTGAAAGTGGCTGGAGGCCCAGGAGTCTGCCCCACGTCGTTCCAGGTTCCGGTCCTGTGGGAGGTCGAGGGCCCGGTCACAGAGCAAGCACCATCATTCGAAGTCTTCAAACTTGTATTCAGGTAAGGCGAAGCACAAAAAGTCGAAGAAGCGTCGCCGCTCTTCGTCCTTCCCTCGCCTGTCACGGGACATGGCTGAGGGGGCAGGTGGCACCGCCGCTGCGTCTCCAACGGAGCCTGAGCAGTTACCATTGGCTTACCCACCTTTCCCGGGTCCAGCGGCGACTCCGGCCGAATTGCAAGAGTTTGTGTCTGCAATGGCACGTATCTTCGGCCCGTGCGACCCCGTCGGCAAGCCTTCGGGCCCCACGGGTCCCACTGTTCCGTGTACCCCGACGCTCCGACCCAACGTCGTCGATGCCCAGAGGCCTCCATGGCTCCGGCCGTGGCTCCCCGTTCTTGCTGGTGGACCGCATATGGCCCCCGCCAACCTCGATGCCGGCGCCGGCATACACTTCTTTTCTGACGTCGGCCCGGTGCCGGAGGAATGTCTCGCAGCACCGACGCCGATGAGGGACTTTTACCCTTTTATTCACCCACGTCCTCGTCCACTTGTGGAGGAAGGGGAGGACTGGGAGGGGCTTGAAAACCCTCTCCCAGCACAATGCGAGTCTGTCCCAAACTGGGATGAGGAGGCAGAGGCCGATGCCCGGATTACACTCAGGCGCCTGGTTCACCATCCCCTTCAGGTACTGTGGAGGAGAGTGGTACCTTTTCCACGGTGCTACATGGAGCGGCTGAAGCTCTTGGCCTCGAGCTCCCTACCGTGGCTGTCAGGACCAACCTACTGACTGAAGTGCTTCGGCCAGCCTCTTCTTCTACAGAACCGCTGTTGCCGTTTAATTATGCACTTACTGATGTGCTTATGGGCACCGGGTCATGGCCCAACACAGGGGCCCCTGTGGATAAGGGTGTGGGCCGACACCATCGCCCGTGCCCGGGTGACCCTTCCTTCCTCACCCAGCACCCTACACCTGAGAGTTTGGTGGTTCAGGCCTCGACGTCCCTAATGCGTTTCCTTCTGCTCCACCAGACTAGGAATCCAAGAAGTTGGAGCAGTTTGGCAAGGAGATTTATTCTTCCACAAGTTCTGGACTGCGGTCTGTGAACACTGCCAGTCTCTTGGGCCGCAATTCCCATTCTGTATGTGATGCGGTTGAGCCAGTACTACCTCAGTGTGCGGAGGTGGCCCGGGCAGTTCTCTCCCGAGCTCTTATGGAGGGGAGAGATGCGGTCAAATTCACTATACGTTGTGGTCTTGATACCGCTGATTCGCTGGGTAGAGCGATTTCCACTATGGTGGCGCAATATCGTCATGCCTGGTTGAGGATGTTTTTTTGGCAGATGTCCAGAATATGTTGATGGACATGCCCTTCGATGGCACTCGCCTCTTTGGTGATAAGGCGGATACCACATTGAAGCGCTTCAAGGACTCTCGGGCCACGGCCAAGTCCTTAGGCCTTTCGGCTACATGTACTCCTTCAGCTTCTAACTTTCGTTCCTTTCGAACCTCCGGAAAGGGAGTACAAACATGTTCATTTCAGAACAAGCCTCCGCAGAAACAGTCCCAGCACAGCCGTGGACGTGGGACTAGCAGAGGCGGGTCACGAGGCCAGCGTGTGGGTCAGTCCACCCACACCTCCGCTAGCAGTGCCTCCACACCTTCCTAGTCAGGTGTTTCAGGCCCACCAGACGCCAGTGGGGGGTAGGATTTGTCATCATCTCCGTCACTGGCGCACCATTACATCAGACAGGTGGGTTTTGGAGATTGTTTGAAGGGGCTTCCCCCTCCCCTTCGAGTCTATACCCCCAGCCATGCCACCGCAGTTCCACTGCATGGCACAGCACTTCTCCAGTAGGAAGTTACGGCCCTCTTGGCCAAGGGGGCCATCGAGCGTTTTCCGACGCCAGAAGTAGGTTGTGGTTGTTACTCTCACTACTTCTTGGTTCCAAAGAAGGACAAGAGTCTACGTCCCATCTTAGACCTTCGGTGCGTAAATCGCTTCCTCCGGAAGGAGAAGTTTAAAATGCTCACTCTGGCTCAGGTCTTGTCTCCTCTCGAACCACGAAACTGGATGGTGGCACTAGACCTGCAGGACTCTTATTTTCATATTCCCGTCCTGCCGGCTCATTGGCGTTATCTGCGAATCACGGTGGGCCAGGACCATTTTCAGTTCACTATGCTCCCCTTTGGCTGTACCAGCACCCCTCGGGTGTTCACAAAAGTGATGGCGGTGGTCACAGCTCATCTGCGCAGATCGGGGGTTTCAGTTTTACCCTATCTCGACGACAAGTTGTTCAAGGTGGGCTCGCCCCAGACAGTCGTGTCTGACCTCCTGCATTTGCTGGGGTTTTCCATCAACGTGCCAAAGTCGCACCTGATTTCCTCCCATAAGCTTCTCTTCATTGTAGCGATTACGGACAGGGCGCAGTTTTGGATTTCTCCTCCCGAACAGCGAGTCCAGGACATTCGGGCTATGATTTCGATCTTTCAGCCCTTGTCCTGGGTTTCGGTCAAGACGACCTTGAGGCTGCTGGGACTCATGGTCTTCTGCATCCTGCTGACCAACCATGCCAGGTGGCACATGCAGGCTCTGCAGTGGAACCTGAAGTTCCAGTGGGCGCAGCATCAGGGGAACCTGTCCAACTACGTCCAGATCTCAAAGGGGACTGCACAACAATTGCAGTGGTGGCTCACAAATCAGCATTGGGTAAGCAGCAGATCCCTCTTCCTTCCCCAACCGGAGCACACAGTGGTGACGGATGCGTCCCTCCTGGGATGGGGCGGCCACATGGGAGAGGCAGAGATCAGAGGTCTCTGCTCTCCGGCAGAGTCCCGGCTCCATATTAACCTTCTAGAGCTTCGGGTGATCCTTCTTGCACTGAAGGCATTCCATCCCTCAGTCAGGGGAAAGGTAGTGTAGGTGTTCACGGACAACACCACCGCCATGTGGTATTGCAACAAACAGGGCGGGGTAGGGTCGTGGACCCTATGTCAGGAGGCTCTACACCTCTGGACATGGCTGGAACGTCATGGCATTTCCTTGACGGTTCAACACCTGGCGGGTTCTTTGAATGCTAGGGCGGAAAAACTCAGCCACTGGTGTCTGATGGATCTCAAATGACGTCTACACTTGGAGGTTGGCGCAAGGTCTCTTTCAACGGTGGGGAGAGCCTTGGTTAGATCTATTCGCCACAGAAGAGAACGTGCAATGTCTGCAGTTCTGCGCATTGGAATTTCCAAGGCGGCACTCGCTCGGCGACGCTTTTCGACGCGAGTGTAGCTGCGGTCTGTTGCTGAAGAAAATCAGGCACGAACAGGCCCAAGTCATCCTTGTGGCTCCGGACTGGGCTTAAAGAGTTTGGTATTCTGAGCTACTCAGTATGAGCCTGGATCCCCCGATCTGACTGCCTCTGCAAGAGGATCTTCTGTCGCAGCAGCAGGGGACGGTTCTCCAGCCGAACCTGTCCAGCCTCCACCTGCATGCGTGGAGATTGAGCAGCGACAGCTGATTTCATTTGACTTGCCTCCTGAAGTCTGTGATGTTATTCTGGCAGCCTAGCGTCCCTCCATTAAATCGGTATACGCCTGCAGGTGGAACAAATTAGTGGCATGTTGCACAGCTAAGACTGGACCCCCTTTCTCGCCCTCTTTCTGAGGTCCTTTTGTTCCTTCTTTCTCTGGCCCGGCAGGGCTCTGGGCACTGTCAAGGGCTACCTTTTGTCCATTTAGCCTTTCTGAGGCTTCCAGGTCAGCTTTCTCCTTTCAAGTCCCCTGTTGCACAGAGATTCTTAAAAGGCATTATGCATATGTTCCCTCCTGTTCTTTTCATAATGCCTCATTGGGACTTGAATCTTGTTTTGACTTATCTTATGTGCGCTCCCTTTGAGCTGCTTCACAATTGTCCTTTACGTCTTTCACTTTGAAAACTGCATTCCTGGTGGCTATCACCTCTGCCAGGAGAGTGAGTGAGCTTCAGGCTCTTTCTTGTAAGCCTCCTTTTCTGTCGGTTCATCAGGACAAGGTTGTGCTTCGCACTCGTCCTTCCTTCTTTACAAAGGTCGTCACTGCCTTCCACATTGGGCAGACTATCACCTTGCCCACTTTCTTTCCGCCTCTGCTCCCTTCCAGAGAGTAAGAGAGGCTCCACTGCCTGGACCCCAAACGTGCGCTCTACTTTTACCTGAATCGCACACAAACATTCCGGGTGGATGACCAGCTCTTTGTTGGCTACGCAGGCGCCAGGCAAGGCTGGGCTGTTCACAAGAGGACTATCTCCCACTGGGTCGTCTTGTGTATCAAGGCCTGTTAATCTATGGCTAAAAAGGAACCTCCTGTGGGGCTGCGTGCCCATTTTGCCAGGGCGATAGCAGCTAATACTGCATTGGGACGCGGTGCCCTCCTGCAAGACATCTGTCAGGCTGCCGCATGGGCTTCGCTGCACACTTTTACAAAGCATTATTGCCTTGACAGTCAGTTCGGGAGAGACGGCTTTTTTGGCTGTTCTGTTTTCCGTGACTTTCTGGTGTAATCTTTTTTGCAGACCCACCACCAGGGTTGGTATTGGTGGGGTATCTATTTAAAGTCAAGGAATCTATCACTAACGTGTCTCTTTCAGATGCACACGTTACTACTTGTGTAATAATATATCTGTAAGAGACATTAGTTAGTGATAGATTCCTTACCGCCCCACCCATCCTCCCCGTTCTGCAAACTGATTTCTAGGGTTAAGGTCATCCTTTCGGGCCCTAGTTTCTATGCAACAGTGGTCAGTATCTTACAGGGCTCTGAGTTCCTGTCGCGGAAAGTTGTGTACAGAACTGACGTCAGGGCGCATGGGAGCGTCTAAGTGGCTCCAGTGATGCCAGCGACGTACGCGGAGCCGTACGACGACGCCTATCGATGCGCAGGTGTACTATTGACGAAAGCTTTCCGGATCTAGTCTGATGTCTGGAGATATTCTAAGGTAAGGAATCTATCACTAACTAATGTCTCTTACAGATATATCATTACGCAAGTAGTAACTTGTGCGTCAGGTATGTGAGTAACCAGAGCACTGAGAAAGTGTCTGGTTACCAAACCCTTTCATTATAACACCTCATTGAGCAGACAGACTAGATTGCAAAGAACACTAGACTGCTTTAAAAACCAGCATTGGTAATGCATTGGTTTCACTTATGTAAGGAATAAAGAGCTGTTTTCATCAATCATTGCCTGGGTGAAGGAAAGCGCTCCGTGACAGATAACACGGGCGTTGAGAGGATGTGGGGCAGTGGCCAGAGCTGCTGACTCGAGAGCTGGGGATCCTGGTTCGAGTCTCGGTGGAGCCACGTAACATCCTGCGATTCTAATCAAATCATGTAATCTCTCTGGGTGATATGCTGCAATAGTAAAAGGCATAAAAATATAGGTCCAATAAAAGCAGATGTTAACAGTATTTCGGCGGTGAAAATCTGATAAGAGAAGCAGGCGAGGAACAAGCATTGGTAAATGCAGGAAAATATGCCCTGGCCAATAGAACTGGAGGAATTGTAAGTGGCACATATAGTAATCAATGAGAAGCCAGCCCCATTAAGTTTATATTAAAAACAAAAGATTTCACAAGCACAGCACAAGTGCTGTGCAGGCGAAACCTAAAAAGGGGAAACAAGTGAAAGATAGTCTTCGACGGAGTAGCCGTAATAATGAACAGGATTCCACCAGTGTGTCCTGCAAAACCCTCTCCTTCTATCAGTAGTTAGAATAAAGCCTTGGGTGCCCAAAGAACCCATGCAGAGAGTCTTAACAGATACTCAGTGAGCAGGAACAATTATGTCGTCTTTCAAGTAATCTTTTAGGGAAGGGAGCAATGGCAGCACTGGAGGAAAAGGGCAATATGTGGCAAAACACTCAACAGTAACCCAACCAAACACCATGAGTTAGACTGAGGGGAAGTAGTGAATATCCATAAAAGGCTAGCTTGAGTGCTGGTCCCGAAGACAAACCAGTGGTCAGCAATGTCAATAACAGCTATCTCCAATGTATCTTTGAGATGAGACGTCATAGAAAACCAACAATTAATAGCTCCCTCTGTAGAATTTTGAGCTAAATCCACAGAACAAGTGTACCCGATACTCCTGAAGCACTGAAAGTTGATTGGAAACAGTTTCTGATGATTATCTGCCTACAAGATTCGCCTGGACCACCTTGGTGAAGAAGAGCGACATGAAACAGATCGCCTGATGCTGCAAAGTTCTCTGATGACAGGCCTACCGCTTCAGACTCGCATTCAAAATAGTGCGGAAAGCACACTTGACCGCCACCCCAGAAGTTAGAGTAAAATCACAGCCTGAAGCGAATCCCCAAGAAAGAGTGATGGCAGTCCCATTGCCTTGACAACAGCAGTTTCTTGAAACATCAATCACTTAATCAATCAGGGAATTGTAGGCGTGCAACTCACCCGTGAGGGTCTCAGGGAGCGGGGTGGGGGAGAGTTGAGGGGGGTATGCAGTTCCGTTCAGCCATCGAGCCAGGTCTTGAGAGCCTTCCTGAAGGTGTTCAGGGATGGGGCGCGACAAGAAGTGAAAAATAATAATGGTTACAGTGACAAGATGTGCTCAAACATGTATCAGCGAGAGAGAAGACCTAAAGTAGCTGGGCTCCCATGTGGTAGGTGGGGGGAAGAAATGTTTTTGCCTTGAGTTGTTGAGTGACAAGTCTGTACACTTGCAATTGCTTTATATGGAGTAAATCAACTTGTTAGTGAGGTCAAGGTAAGAGTGATTTCTGTCAAGGGGAATATTGCAATTTCTGGTCCTGTGTCAAAGAATTGCATTCTATTGACCAGTAGATCTTGTTCGAGAATATGGAATCGTGGTGATTTTGCTAAGTTTTGTGTACGATGTGCACTGTTTATTGAAAATGTGAACAGGAGGCTTAGTCGTAGATACAAACAATAGACCAATACATTGTAGAAAAAAATGGCAATAAAAGCACATAACATCACTTAATTTATGAAAAGAAATAATAATCTTCTCTTAGAGAAGGCTCTGAAATTAATGTATTCCAGAAACACATCAGGTCAGTGGTAATCTAAATAGACTTTCTACTACACCACTTTTCCTCCACAAAAGCCTAATACAATACGCACCTTTAGCAGATTTGCTGAGGGTGCATATTGTGTTCACACTTCAGGAAATGCTGAAAGACCAGTACAAACGGTACAACAGAAAATCCTAAATGGCCTTACACTGGTACATAAATTCAGTAAAAGGGCAGGTGAGGTTTCAAACACACATTAAGGAGAGGTTGATGTGTATATATGAAGCATACTCATGTTTTTCCAGTTTCTTACACATAATGTTCCCACCCACTGTACTTTAAAAAAAAAAAAAGGTATGTTTATCACCTTTGCCAAAAGTTTTATTTAATTGCATAATGTTATCAGGGACCTGGGGTGAATTGTTTGATTGTGGCTTTCGAACTAGTCTGACTCTTCTATTAACAGCTAACAAAGTGTCTGTTTTGTTTTCGGGGAACAGGCAATTGTAATAGGAGTGAAATAAGCCTGCTCATTTGTGGTGGACAAGTCAGATCTTATAACAAAGTCCAGTCAGTATGGATGATGTCCACTGGGAGGAAGAGTGCAAGAGGTTGATTCAATTATGGAAAAGTCAGAGGGTGGAATCAGTACATATGAACACAAAACCGGTTACCTCTGACACCATCAATGCACAAAATATTTCTAGTCCCAAACGGTTTTTTAATTAACGTTGGGGTGAAAGTATCACAGTTATGTTACTTTTTCTCTTTTTTTGTAGTAGTTGAAAAACAAACATGGCCAATCAACACAGACCTCTTACATTTAGACATGAATACAGAAAAATATATTTACAACAGACAAGATCCGATGTATCAGTGAATTAATAACTGTGCAACATTCAAAACTCAAGTGTAGTGTACATATCAAAACAGTGAATCCGGTATTTACATATTCACTCAAGAGGTACAAGGTAACTGAAAAGTCAATTTTCAAGGGAGAAACAAAAGAAGTCCTATTATTTTCTGTAACAGGGCAGTCTCCTACAATGAACTGTCCACAGAGATGCCTGACTTTATTGCCCAGTGAGAAGTCTTCTGAATGTATCTCTAAGCACGAAAAAAACCACCGTTCATTTGAAGAAATGGTTTGGTCCAATGCTGGACCTGATTCCAATTCGGCTTAACTGAGAACTTCTCGCCTAAAAGCCAACGCGTTTCGACCTTCCTGTTGGCACAGTTTTTTTGTGAAGGTCTTCGTCAGGGGGGATGTGTTTTCAAGGACTTGTGTACCTTACTTTTTCTTGCAAAGGTACCCTGGATCCTTAAGGGGAAATGTCTCGGTGATGCTGTGGTTGTGCTCTCGCTGAGTCACGGCAATTCATCTTTGTTGTTGACCTGTATGCCGGGGTCCGCTTCTCCTCTCGGCGTTTCCGGAGTTACTCCCGAAGTCCGTGAAGGGTTCAGCTGGTTCCTCTTCTTTCGTGATTATTACGGCAGCACTGTTGGTCCGTCTTCAGTGTCTTTGGGAAGCTAGGCCACTGAGACCAGCTCCGCACCCCCACCCCCAGCAATGGAACTGGAACAGAGTCACCAAAAACCAGCTGAACTCCACCCTGAAACGCAACATCCCCTCCGCCGTAACCGACGCCAACCTTGCAGCCAGGGAACTCCACACATGGATCTCCAACTGCACAGACAATCTTGCCCCGCTACGCAACTCCGACAGACAACACCCCAAAAAAGCTGCATGGTTCACCACCGACCTCCAAGCAGCCAGGCACACCTGCAGACACTTGGAAGAGAACTGGAGAAACAGCAAGACACCTAAAAACCAGACTACCTACAAGGATGCCATGACGGAAAACCCCCACCAACACGTCAGAACCACCAAAAGAACCTTCATACACAACAAAATCCTCGCCAACTCCTGCAACTCGAAGGAACTCTTCAGCATCATCCAAGAATTCACCAATCCCATCAGCCAAGCCTCGGACATCACCCCCTCCCAGGACCTCTGCGACAAGCTCGGATCCTACGTCTACCTGAAGGTTAAAAACCTCTACGACAACTTCAACAACCACTATCCTGATTCTGTAGCCAACCCGCCCTCCGGCATCGCCAGCCAGCCCACCATCTCCTCCTGGACACCGATCACAACAGAAGAGACCACTTTGACCATAAAAGGCATTAACTCAGGGGCCCCCACAGACCCCTGCCCACCTCACATCTACCACAGAGCAGCCACCACCATTGCACCAGAACTACAACACACCATCAACACCACTTTCAAGACCAGCGTTTTCCCTGATGACTGAAAAGGCACAGAAGTCAGGCCCCTGGTCAAGAAACCCTCAGCAGATCCTACGGACCTCAAAACCTATCGGCCCATATTGCTCCTCCCCTTCGCGGCAAAAGTCACTGAGAAGACCATAAATGCAGGGCTGACCAAGTTCATTGAAGACAATGCCCTCCTCAACCCCTCTCAATCCGTATTCCATAGCAACCACAGCACGAGACCGCCCTACTCGCCGCCACAGACGGCATCCGCACCCTCCTCAACCAAGGCACACCCCAGGCCTGATTCTAGTCAACCTCTCAGCAGCATTCTATACCGTTTCCCACCACACACTCACCGCCAGACTACACAATGCCGGCATACAAGGAGCTGCCCACGACTCGATGTGATGCTTCCTCACCGGCAAAAGCCAAAGGATCAGACTGCCTCCCTTCTCTCCGAACCCACAGAAATCAACTGCGAAGTCCCGCAAGGATCATCACTCAGCCCTCCCCTTTTCAACATCTACATGGCCCCCTCACCACCATCGTCCAACAGCACGGCCTCAAAATAGTATCTTACGCCGATGACACCCAGCACAGCCTCTCCCTCACCAAAGACCCCACCACCACCACACTCAACTTCCAGGATGGAATGCAGGATGTTGCAGCCTGGAAGAGCAATAGCGGCCTAAAACTCAACTTGGAGAAGACAGAAGTCCTCAAAACTACAGCTTCAGCATGGAACAACACCTGGTGGCCCGCTGCCCTCCGCAGCCCCCAAACCCCCATACAGAACGCAAGAAACCTCAGCATCGTACTTGATTCCTCCCTCTCCATGAACCGACAGGTCAATGCCGTCGTCTCCAGCTGCTTCAACACCCTCTGCATCCTCCTTAAGACTTTCAAATGGATCCCCCCCTCCCCACCAACCCCCCCACCGTGTCTAGGAAGACAGTCACCCACGCACTCATCACCAGGAGGCTGGACTACGGAAATTCCCTCTACGCCGGCATCAGCAAGTACCTTCTCCGCAGGCTCCACACAATACAGAGAACCGCCGCCAGACTTGTCCTAGGTATCCTTTGAAACAAGCACATCAGCCAACACCTACGAAAGCTCCACTGGCTCCCCGTCGAGAAGAGTCACTTTCGAGGTACTCTCTACACCCACAAAGGCCTACACAACACCAGGCCCCAATACCTCAATGACCAAATCACCCTCCACGTGCCCAAAAGACACCTCCGATCAACCAACCTCTTCCTCGCTGTGACCCCACGCATCCACAGAGCCAAAGCAGGGGTAAGATCCTTCCCCTACGTCGCAGTACGTTTCAAGAAATGGTCGTGGTAGTTCCTTATTACTATAAACTATACACATAAAGACAGACAATTCACCACAAAGTATTTTGATTCAATTCAAAGATAAGGAAAATTAATTTCCATAGGTGACACATTCTTTAATTGCAATTATAAATCAAAGCATTAATGTTTTGACATGTATCAGCTTGAATACATTTATAGTGCATGTAATATTTACAGAGCTCTCAGTGTGACAAGGAGACAAAAGAGGGTATTGGGTAATGGGGTGAGTTGTTGAGTGAGGGAAAGGGTAAAGGTGTAGTGACACGGGCACAATTACTATTATATACAATAAGCCTAATTTCGGTCAATAGTTCCCATATGTACATAACTCATAGACATATATTTATAAAATTGTTCTTTTTCTATGAGTTTGATGGTTTGTGGTAGATGGTCTATGTTTCGACCTCTGGAAGAAGGAGGGTGAATTGTTCCTCACTTTGGGGTCTTCATCAGGACAAGATTAAGTAAGGAGCACTTGTGAAAGGAAGGACGAATAATGCACGATCCTTGTAGGGCACACAAAGGCTCCTGGAAATTCTGCAGTAAAACTGGCATACGGGGTATCCAGTCTCCCGATGCGAAGTAGATTCAATCATAGACAGGGTCTCTCTCTCTTAGTCAGTGATTGACAGAATTCACTGACTAAGAGAGAGACCCTATCTATGATTGAATCTACTATGCATCTCGAGACTTTATACGCCGTATGCCAGTTTTACTGCAGAATTTCCAGGAGCCTTTGTGTGCCCTACAAGGATCGTGCATTATTCGTCCTTCCTTTAACAAGTGCTTGATTGAGGATGACATACTAATGCTGCCTTATGTATAGATATTTATATGGTCTTTTGTATTAATAGATAGATGAAAGGGAACTGTATGAAATGTTTGCGTAGCCTGGGCATGTGGTTTGCCAACAACAGGGCAAATGCAAGTTTCATCTGCTCCTCGACCCATTGAGTAACTTTTTACTCTCCGGGAACTGACAGGTAGCGTAATACAGTATTATGAACAACATCATTTGGGAGATGTTTTGATAGCGTGGGTTTGGACATCCAGAACAGTGGTACTGAGGGACGTGTCTACCTTAAAACTGCAGAAGGTGCATTTTATTTGATGCAGGCTAAATTGAGGAAGAACTACGCGACTACGAGATTAATGTAATATTACTATATAGAACTTTTACAGCAATTAAAGAGTCACTAGCCTTGCTACAAGTAAACAAAGCAGGACACATATATATTTACACAAATCAAATTTTATTTGAGAACTGCAGCAAAGTCCAGGCGCCAGTGCCTGCTTCAGGCAGCGCCACAGGGGTCGGGTACCTCTTCTTGTCCCGCTCTGGGCCAAGGTGGGGTGGGGACTCCTCGTCCCCCTCCGGCCCTTACTCGTTCCTCCCCGCAGGCGGCTGCCTTGTCGGAGGATGAGTGGGAGGTTGAGTCATCTCTGGCGCCACCACATGGGTTGCCGGACCGCCTCCGCAACATTCTGGGCCGAGACTGGCGGAGAACTTTGGGTCACTCCCCTGGTCCCTCTCGTCCCTCCACGCAGGCGGCTGCCTCGGTGAAGGTCGAGTGGGCGCTGTTCCGGCGCCACCCTTTGGCCACTTTGGCTCCAGCCCCACTCCGGTCCCCGGTGCGATGTGACTTGGGGGAGCCCTATCTGGTCTCTCATTCGGTGCCAGATGATGCTGCCTCCCTACCTCAGGGTGCTCCAAACTTCCCGGCTCCACACAGAGGTCGTGCAGCGGAGTCATATTCTGAAGCTCCCTCTTCTCTGGTGGCTGGCTGCATTTTGGTGTCCTCTTTCCAGAGACTGTCCGCAGCTTGGTGTCTTTTTCACCGGCGTCGAAGGGTGGCCCCTTGCCCTTTCTGAGGCCGAGGTGGTGCTAGTTAGAGGAGCGGCAGGTACCCCATTCTTCGGTGCCTTCTGGCTTTCAGGTCTGGCCCTTGCCCGTCCCGCTTGGCTTTGGGGACGTCTGTCTTAGTGTACAGCCGTCACCAACGGAGGAGCTGATTTCTTCTCCGCAGGGCCCTACGGAGGCGGGTGCTTTCTTTGCGCACGCGGTGGCCACAACTGTTGGCATTCTGCGCATGGGGGACCCAATTTCTCATTTTCCGGCGGACCATCTCTCGGAGGTTCTCCACCAGGGCTCTCGTGTGAGGGAGATCTTACTCCCCTTTGAGGGTTTGCTCCTTTCTTCCCTGGAGAGAGCTTGGAGGCATCCAGCCTCAGGAGATCCGGTACCTCAACACCTTCTGCACCGTCCCCTTCCGGCACCACCTGATCCCACATGCCTCTCCCTCCATCCCTCTGCTGCCAGTCCACTCTTGATAACTGCTTTTCCCTCCCTGCCGCCACTCTTGACTCCGCCGTTCCGGAAGGCCCGCTGGCTGGACTCATGGGGGCACAATATGTTTGCCTCCACTAGTGCTGCTATTCGGGCCCTTAACACCTTGTGTGTATTGGCAAAGGCCTCTTCTTGTTTGTGGGACTTAGCTGAGTCTCTGGGATCCGGGGCTACTCAGGAGACTGTTCAGGTGGACTTACAGCATCATGCTTTGGATGGCCGGGAGCTGGCGGCGTTTATCCTCCGCTCCGCTCTGGACATCTCGGAGGTGTTATGCCGGGCCATGGCTTCCTCAGTCGCCCTCCGTTGCCATGCTTGGCTTCGGGACGGTCTGTTCCCTGAGATCTTCCGTTTGATGGCAGCTTGTTGTTACATGCCCCGGCTGATTCTGCCATCCAAAGGTTCTTGGCGAGGCTCTGTCCTCCTCCACAGCTACTCCTCCTCCTTCCCCTCTTCAGTGACTGCGGAGTTGAGCTGGGTTTGGGCTTTTTGGATGCCCTGGCTGTAGATAGTGTTTGCTGGCCATTGAGTCCTCCTTGCTGGGACTTTGGCATTGTTGGTCGCTGTACGGCCCTTGTTGCCTGTGTGTGTGTGTATTTTTTGCTGGAATAGTACACAGATTTGGCCCTGAGATTAGGCCTTCTGTTTTTCTTTGGGCTGATGTCAAGCCTTCTGCGGGGCTGTTTTTTCCGGTGCCGCTTGCTTTCTCCTCTGCTGCGGAAGTTCTTCCATAGAGGGTTCCTGTGTTTTGGGACTTACCGTACCTTATGTGGGGTAGTGGTAGCTGTTATATAGCTCTGCTCTGCTAGGGAGTGCTGGTTGCCTTCGGGTGCCCGTTCTCCTTGGTGTTTCTGTATGTTGCTATTGCTTCTTGAATTTGTGTGCGCAGCCCTTGTAGTAGAAGGGCCGGCCATTTCCTCTCCTTAATGCTCTTGTGTTGAGAGCTGGGAAGCTTCAGTGTCTTTCATGCTTCTGGCGGCTTATGGTTATAGCTACCATTCTGGCTGGCCTGTTGCCATCCCTCTGGGTAGGCCCGCCTCTTTCCTTGGTTTCCTTGGACCCCCTGGGCTTCTTCTTGTTCCTCTGCCTGTCCTGGCGTTGGGTGGAAGCTCTGTTGCCCTGGGGGTGGATTGGGGTGCTTCAGCCTCTCTGGCCTTGCCCTAGGTCCCTCTGTTGTGAGTATGTGGGCCTCTACACTTCCTTCTTCCTCCTACATCCCTTCTGGGGCTGCTGGCGTTTGACTTGTGGGGGTCCTCTTGCTTGGTAGGGACGAGGTTACCTCCCTTGTCCACAGGTTTGGTCCTCTGTGGGCCTTCTGTTCTGCGCCAAGACGCCTCGGCATTAGTGCGCCTTACCTACCTTCGGTAACGACGTATCTGGTAGAGACAATTCTAGCCGCAGATTCATTCACTTCCCGCCCTTCCTCCCCATTCTGCGAGGACCCCTGGGCTGGTCCTTGGTACTCGCCTCCCTGTGGGGGGCCATGTCTTCTGTGAGTACCTTCTTTTGCTCTTGGCGGTGGTTCCTCTTGGTTCTGGGAAGGTAAGGTTCTGGTGCTCCTATGCCTGCTGTTCTGGCTGCTCCAGGTCGAGGAGGTTTGCCTCCAATATCTCCCTTCCCTCCCTTCCTCTTGCTGCTATGGGCCTGGCCCCTCTACCTCCTCTGAGTTGGGGCCCTCTGATCGCGCCTTACTCTTGTTTCTTGGGGGGGTGGATGCCCTCTAGGCTGGGGTGTCTGGAGGTTGGTTGGTCCTGCCTGTTGGGACTGTCTCCACTTCCTTGTTTCTGGGTGTGATTGTAGGCCTGCTACATGTTTCATGCCTTTACACAGGTTCCCTGTCTCAGTGGGTGAGGTGGGGGGTTGCTATCTAGGTATTGGTGGGGTGGCTGCTCAGGGCTCTGCTCTGTTCTTCCTCTCTTTCTCTGCCCTTGGACACTGCGATGTTGCACTCTTCTTATGGGGTTCCTTGTATACTCTTTCGCACATTGTTCCCATGCTCCCACAGTTTTTTGTTTGGTGGTTCCGCGTTGTGGTGCTGAAAAGTTCTCCAAAGAAAACTGACGTAGGTGCGCTGGGGTGGGGCTAATGTGACATCGCTGACGCCATGTGCGTGGACGACGCCTGGGCGGAGTCAAGTGATGTCGCCCAGCCCTGGGCGCGCAGGGTGCTGTGGCAAAAAGTTTCCGGATCCAGTCTCACGCCTGGGAATAATTCTACATGAAGGAATCCGCGAGTAGAATCGTCTCTACCAGATTCATTGTTACCGAAGGTAAGTAACTCGTACTTTAAGACTGTAAGTGTCTTGCAAGGGTATCTGGATTTAAGTTCAACATTGGGAAGTCTGAAGTGCTAGATTTCTAATGGATATTTCCAACCACAGATTCTTCTCCTTTAGAAAACCCACATGTGGCAGACTGGATTCAGAAGACTTAAACAATTTTGCACTCACTCACTGGCAGATGGCACAATGGGGCTTGACTTTGACTTTTTTCTGGCCTAGCAGTGACGATGGAGCTGCATAGAAGTGCCTCCCCCACACACCAATGTCAGTTCCTTTTTTTCCTCGCTTAGGATGCGGAGCTGGCTCCCAACTTTTTTCTCGTTGGTTGACGAGTTTGATCTTACAGACTTCTTTTCTCTAGTGTGCATGGGAACTATGTCCGCTCCTAAAACTACTTGGTATAAACCTTGCAGTAAGTGTCGCAAACAAATGTCTGTGACCGATCCCTGTAGAGACTGCCTCCGGTATTTGGATTTGGCGCACAACCTCGACCTCTGAGGCGATACAGGAGTATGAAGAAAAGCTGTGTGTTGCTGAACACCAAGAGAAGTTTTGGTAGTCCCGCACACACTCAAAGATGCAGACCTGTTCACATAACCGGTCCTGGCCGCAGTCTAAGTCTTCTGGTAAGTCAAAGCGGAAAGCACGAGAAGGGCAAGCAGGATTCACGTCAGACTTCCGACTCTCACCCTATGAAGTCTCTAAGATATCAAGGTGCCGCACAGTCTTGCTCCTAGTCCACCACTGAGTAGTCAAACCCACAACAGATCCTCGGTGTGCAAACCAGAGCTCTGCACACCGGTACCGCTGATTAATGTTGGGCTGGTCCATTGAGGGAGAGCACAGACAAAGTCAGGAAAGGAACTGATGTTGACGCGCCGGAGCGGTGCATATATGGCAGCGCCTTAGTTAATTCCGGAAGTGGGAACAAAATAGGGCTGGCTCTAATCAGCAAATGTTTGCGTAGCCTGGGCATGTGGTTTGCCAACAACAGGGCAAATGCAAGTTTCATCTGCTCCTCGACCCATTGAGTAACTTTTGACTCTCCGGGAACTGACAGGTAGCGTAATACAGTATTATGAACAACAACATTTGGGAGCTGTTTTGATAGCGTGGGTTTGGACATCCAGAACAGTGGTACTGAGGGACGTGTCTACCTTAAAACTGCAGAAGGTGCATTTTATTTGATGCAGGCTAAATTGAGGAAGAACTACGCGACTACGAGATTAATGTAATATTACTATATAGAACTTTTACAGCAATTAAAGAGTCACTAGCCTTGCTACAAGTAAACAAAGCAGGACACATATATATTTACACAAATCAAATTTTATTCGAGAACTGCAGCAAAACAGATAAAGTTCTAGCAGCAAAGCTAAGGGGTTAAGTAAACAGATCGTATACAACTTTTTTGCCAGCGATAGGCAACACACAGTATTGTCAGAAGATGGGAACCGACTCATCACATTTATATATCTGTTTATTTATAACTTTCTATAGTAAGGTGGAGCCCATAAGTGAGGTTGAATACTTGCAAGGCACAGGTTCCTGAAATACCCCCTTAAAGAAGAATGAACCTTTGATATCCCATCATCAAAGATGTGATCACAAAGCCCACCGCTCTGTGAAGATAGGCAAGCCCCAAAGCAGGACAGTTTACATTCTTTTTCAATGAAAGATGTTTTTTTATAATTAGTTTATTTTTCACCCAATCAATGTCAGATGCATCAATTTTTACTCTGTGTAAGCCAGGCAAAGACCAGTCACTTTGTGTGTCCTACAGCCTGACCACATTAATCAATGTAGAATCAGAATGTTTTACAAAAAGTCTTGACAGTTCATGGCTAGAACTGATCCTTCTGTAACTCTTAGACCCATACCAGATGGGATTCAATATTAATATACTAGCATGTAACAAGACTAGGAAATTGCCCCAACTAGCATTCAAGGCCATACATTTGTGTGTTGGCCAGTGGTGCAGAATTGTTGTTTGAATGCGTTGGATGGTCCTTTCTGATGAAATGCCTACAACCTCTACTTTTAGGTTGGGAGCGCCACATGAAAGTTCTATCGGTGTGTCTCTCCAGATCGACCTCCTCCCCCTGGTCAGCTTCGGCAGACTGCTTCAGATACTGCCATTGTCGTCGTCCCCTTTCTTCTCCGATGTCGCGAGAGCGTCGCTCCTTGGTCGGTAAGTGTTGCAGTTTATCCTTGGGGGCTGGTGTTTGTCCTTCTGGTGGTGTGGATTCTCCTGGGTGATGCTTCCCCGCATGTCATCCTTCTATCCACCGTTTCCCAGTGAGGGGGCATCGAGAGTCCAGATGGAGACATACGTTGCGGCTTTCCAGGCCTCACTGGCGTCTCCTCCTCTTTCCCATCCTGGGGTGTTGACGGATCGCTTGCCTCGCACTGGGCCCTCCGCGGCGCCGACAGCGGTTCCAGCCCCAGCGCCGACTGGTTCGGATCCAGGCTTAGAGGATGTGGTGCTGTTGGGGAGCGGCACCTCTTGGGTCCCTCCTTCGCGTGCCACAGCGCCTCTGCCTCGCTGCAAACTCCCGCTGGAGTCCCTGTGGTGTCGTAAGAGGTCACCGGGGCTCGGGTCGCATCCCGAGCCACGCTCTGCCCTCTGGGCAGGCGAAGGCCTCGTCCAAGGCTGAGCTGACGCCATCCAGGCGCCAGTGCCTGCTTCAGGCAGCGCCACAGGGGTCGGTTACCTCTTCTTGTCCCGCTCTGGGCCAAGGTGGGGTGGGGACTCCTCGTCCCCCTCCGGCCCTTACTCGTTCCTCCCCGCAGGCGGCTGCCTTGTCGGAGGGCGAGTGGGAGGTTGAGTCATCTCTGGCGCCACCACATGGGTTGCCGGACCGCCTCCGCAACATTCTGGGCCGAGACTGGCGGAGAACTTTGGGTCACTCCCCTGGTCCCTCTCGTCCCTCCACGCAGGCGGCTGCCTCGGTGAAGGTCGAGTGGGCGCTGTTCCGGCGCCACCCTTTGGCCACTTTGGCTCCAGCCCCACTCCGGTCCCCGGTGCGATGTGACTTGGGGGAGCCCTATCTGGTCTCTCATTCGGTGCCGGATGATGCTGCCACCCTACCTCAGGGTGCGAACTCCACGGCTCCACACAGAGGTCGTGCAGCGGAGTCATATTCTGAAGCTCCCTCTTCTCTGGTGGCTGGCTGCATTTTGGTGTCCTCTTTCCAGAGACTGTCCGCAGCTTGGTGTCTTTTTCACCGGTGTCGAAGGGTGGCCCCTTGCCCTTTCTGAGGCCGAGGTGGTGCTAGTTAGAGGAGCGGCAGGTACCCCATTCTTCGGTGCCTTCTGGCTTTCAGGTCTGGCCCTTGCCCGTCCCGCTTGGCTTTGGGGACGTCTGTCTTAGTGTACAGCCGTCACCAACGGAGGAGCTGATTTCTTCTCCGCAGGGCCCTACGGAGGTGGGTGCTTTCTTTGCGCACGCGGTGTCCACAGCTGTTGGCATTCTGCGCATGGCGGACCCAATTTCTCATTTTCCGGCGGACCATCTCTTGGAGGTTCTCCACCAGGGCTCTCGTGTGAGGGAGATCTTACTCCCCTTTGAGGGTTTGCTCCTTTCTTCCCTGGAGAGAGCTTGGAGGCATCCAGCCTCAGGAGATCCGGTACCTCAACACCTTCTGCACCGTCCCCTTCCGGCACCACCTGACCCCACATGCCTCTCCCTCCATCCCTCTGCTGCCAGTCCACTCTTGATAACTACTATTCCCTCCCTGCCGCCACTGTTGACCCCGCCGTTCCGGAAGGCCCGCTGGCTGGACTCATGGGGGCACAATATGTTTGCCTCCACTAGTGCTGCCATTCGGGCCCTTAACACCTTGTGTGTATTGGCAAGGGCCTCCTCTTGTTTGTGGGACTTAGCTGAGTCTCTGGGATCCGGGGCTTCTCAGGAGACTGTTCAGGTGGACTTACAGCATCATGCTTTGGATGGCCGGGAGCTGGCGGCGTTTATCCTCCGCTCCGCTCTGGACATCTCGGAGGTGTTATGCCGGGCCATGGCTTCCTCAGTCGCCCTCCGTTGCCATGCTTGGCTTCGGGACGGTCTGTTCCTTGAGATCTTCCGTTTGATGGCAGCTTGTTGTTACATGCCCCGGCTGATTCTGCCATCCAGAGGTTCTTGGCGAGGCTCTGTCCTCCTCCACAGCTACTCCCCCTCCTTCCCCTCTTCAGTGACTGCGGAGTTGAGCTGGGTTTGGGCTTTTTGGATGCCCTGGCTGTAGATAGTGTTTGCTGGCCATTGAGTCCTCCTTGCTGGGACTTTGGCATTGTTGGTCGCTGGACGGCCCTTGTTGCCTGTGTGTGTGTGTATTTTTTGCTGGAATAGTACACAGATTTGGCCCTGAGATTAGGCCTTCTGTTTTTCTTTGGGCTGATGTCAAGCCTTCTGCGGGGCTGTTTTTCCGGTGCCGCTTGCTTTCTCCTCTGCTGCGGAAGTTCTTCCATAGAGGGTTCCTGTGTTTTGGGACTTACCGTACCTTATGCGGGGTAGTGGTAGCTGTTATATAGCTCTGCTCTGCTAGGGAGTGCTGGTTGCCTTCGGGTGCCCGTTGTCTTGGTGTTTCTGTATGTTGCTATTGCTTCTTGAATTTGTGTGCGCAGCCCTTGTAGTAGAAGGGCCGGCCATTTCCTCTCCTTAATGCTCTTGTGTTGAGAGCTGGGAAGCTTCAGTGTCTTTCATGCTTCTGGCGGCTTATGGTTATAGCTACCATTCTGGCTGGCCTGTTGCCATCCCTCTGGGTAGGTCCGCCTCTTTCCTTGGTTTCCTTGGACCTCCTGGGCTTCTTCTTGTTCCTCTGCCTGTCCTGGCGTTGGGTGGAAGCTCTGTTGCCCTGGGGGTGGATTGGGGTGCTTCAGCCTCTCTGGCCTTGCCCTAGGTCCCTCTGTTGTGAGTATGTGGGCCTCTACACTTCCTTCTTCCTCCTACATCCCTTCTGGGGCTGCTGGCGTTTGACTTGTGGGGGTCCTCTTGCTTGGTAGGGACGAGGTTACCTCCCTTGTCCACAGGTTTGGTCCTCTGTGGGCCTTCTGTTCTGCGCCAAGACGCCTCGGCATTAGTGCACTTTACCTACCTTAGGTAACGATGTATCTGGTAGAGACAATTCTAGCCGCAGATTCATTCACTTCCCGCCCTTCCTCCCCATTCTGCGAGGACCCCTGGGCTGGTCCTTGGTACTCGCCTCCCTGTGGGGGGCCATGTCTTCTGTGAGTACCTTCTTTTGCTCTTGGCGGTGGTTCCTCTTGGTTCTGGGAAGGTAGGGTTCTGATGCTCCTATGCCTGCTGTTCTGGCTGCTCCAGGTCGAGGAGGTTTGCCTCCAATACCTCCCTTCCCTCCCTTCCTCTTGCTGCTATGGACCTGGCCCCTCTACCTCCTCTGAGTTGGGGCCCTCTGATCGCGCCTTACTCTTGTTTCTTGGGGGGTGGATGCCCTCTAGGCTGGGGTGGCTGGAGGTTGGTTGGTCCTGCCTGTTGGGACTGTCTCCACTTCCTTGTTTCGGGGTGTGATTGTAGGCCTGCTACATGTTTCATGCCTTTACACAGGTTCCCTGTCTCAGTGGGTGAGGGGGTTGCTATCTAGGTATTGGTGGGGTGGCTGCTCAGGGCTCTGCTCTGTTCTTCCTCTCTTTCTCTGCCCTTGGACACTGCGATGTTGCACTCTTCTTATGGGGTTCCTTGTATACTCTTTCACACATTGTTCCCATGCTCCCACAGTTTTTTGTTTGGTGGTACCGCGTTGTGGTGCTGAAAAGTTCTCCAAAGAAAACTGACGTAGGTGCGCCGGGGTGGGGCTAATGTGACATCGCTGACATCATGTGCGTGGACGACGCCTGGGCGGAGTCTCGTGATGTCGCCCAGCCCAGGGCGCGCAGGGTGCTGTGGCAAAAAGTTTCCGGATCCAGTCTCACGCCTGGGAATAATTCTACGTGAAGGAATCCGCGAGTAGAATCGTCTCTACCAGATTCATTGTTACCGAAGGTAAGTAACTCGTACTTTAAGACTGTAAGTGTCTTGCAAGGGTATCTGGATTTAAGTTCAACATTGGGAAGTCTGAAGTGCTAGATTTCTAATGGATATTTCCAACCACAGATTCTTCTCCTTTAGAAAACCCACATGTGGCAGACTGGATTCAGAAGACTTAAACAATTTTGCACTCACTCACTGGCAGATGGCACAATGGGGCTTGACTTTGACTTTTTTCTGGCCTAGCAGTGACGATGGAGCTGCATAAAAGTGCCTCCCCCGCACACCAATGTCAGTTCCTTTTTTGCCTCGCTTAGGATGCGGAGCTGGCTCCCAACTTTTTTCTCGTTGGTTGACGAGTTTGATCTTACAGACTTCTTTTCTCTAGTGTGCATGGGAACTATGTCCGCTCCTAAAACTACTTGGTATAAACCTTGCAGTAAGTGTCGCAAACAAATGTCTGTGCCCGATCCCTGTAGAGACTGCCTCCGGTATTTGGATTTGGCGCACAACCTCGACCTCTGAGGCGATACAGGAGTATGAAGAAAAGCTGTGTGTTGCTGAACACCAAGAGAAGTTTTGGTAGTCCCGCACACACTCAAAGATGCAGACCTGTTCACATAACCGGTCCTGGCCGCAGTCTAAGCCTTCTGGTAAGTCAAAGCGGAAAGCACGATAAGGGCAAGCAGGATTCACGTCAGACTTCCGACTCTCACCCTATGAAGTCTCTAAGATATCAAGGTGCCGCACAGTCTTGCTCCTAGTCCACCACTGAGTAGTCAACCCCACAACAGATCCTCGGTGTGCAAACCAGAGCTCTGCACACCGGTACCGCTGATTAATGTTGGGCTGGTCCATTGAGGGAGAGCACAGACAAAGTCAGGAAAGAAACTGATGTTGACGCGCCGGAGCGGTGCGTATATGGCAGCGCCTTAGTTAATTCCGGAAGTGGGAACAAAATAGGGCTGGCTCTAATCAGCAAGGCTGAGCCTATATCACAAAAAAACAAAAGAAGGTGCCAGTGCTGATGAACATAATTTAGGACTATGATTACTCCACAAACAGAAGATTGAATTCCAGAAAGGGAATGCTTATTAATCGCAATTTTATTCATAGAAAATCAACAATATTTTATAAAATTCATTTTTACATTTAAGGAAAAAACAATAGGAAAAAATCAGGATGAGAACGGACACATAAGAATATAGTCACTTAAAACAATCCACCATTCAAAACTACAATCATATCACATTCGCCACACATTCGACACATACAGACTTAACTCAAACATATCATATATACATTATCTACAAGAGAAAAGTATATAACTGGAACTGCCTTAGTTAAACAGAACATTCAGAGTGCTTGGTTGAAAAATAGTACAAAACCAAAAAGATTTTACAATTTCAAACAGTCATTGCAAATAAATGTAAATAGGTCATATACAGCAAATAGCAAAGAGTCTATAGATGGACGTGACTCTTAAACACAAGGGCAGACCAGTAAGAAGATGGGCCTACGCGTTTCGAATCCCCTTTTAATTCTTCGGAGATTCTCATCAGGGCCTTAGGCAACTGAACAAAAAGAGAAAAGACAAATGTTTTTCTTAAAAACAAATAGTAACAAGTAAAATGCAAAAAGGTGTACACATTTATAATTAACACAAGCTGGAGCATATGCTATAGGGAGAAAAACTCCTATCAGGGTCTCTGAACTCAGTGAATCCCCAGTACGAATGGACCTAGTCAGGGGACCTAAGAGGTAGAATGGCGGGAAGCAGTTGATCTCAAAATGACACTCAGAATCCTGTGCTTCAAACACACTTGTTGAATACATCAAAGGTTAACCAGTGGGGGAGGGAACTTACCACCAAAGTTGCCACAGCGAAAGCTTATGGTGGTTTGTCAGGGGGAAGACAAATCTGTAAACAGATATCAGCAACTAATGAGTCAGAAGAAGATTTAAATTGGAACAGAACTTGAGCCCTGTAGTGGTCTTTTACCGCTCAGAGAAGATCAATGTGCCCGAGCGGCAAGAGGTCGGTCCACAGGGAAAATCTAGGGTGAATTGGGCCACAGCCGGAAGGATCACGGGGACCGGAGACTTTTCATATTGGCGTGTCTTTTATTGAAAGCAACCTCAGGGTCCTGTAATAATCAAGGCAAGGCGTTTAGTGCGGGTCACGACGGGGAAAAGCGATTCGAAATTGACGCTTCAGCCTGTCTAAATCAGGCAGCTCCGAGGGTAGTGGCAGCGTCAGCACAAGCAGGCCCAACTCGCGTGTGCTGTATGGAAAGACAAGCATCGCGAAAAAGGTTAAATAAAGGACGGCTGGCGGAGCGGGCACAACCTCGACCTCTGAGGCGAAACAGGAGTATGAAGAAAAGCTGCGTGTTGCTGAACACCAAGAGAAGTTTTGGTAGTCCCGCACACACTCAAAGATGCAGACCTGTTCACATAACCGGTCCTGGCCGCAGTCTAAGTCTTCTGGTAAGTCAAAGCGGAAAGCACGAGAAGGGCAAGCAGGATTCACGTCAGACTTCCGACTCTCACCCTATGAAGTCTCTAAGATATCAAGGTGCCGCACAGTCTTGCTCCTAGTCCACCACTGAGTAGTCAAACCCACAACAGATCCTCGGTGTGCAAACCAGAGCTCTGCACACCGGTACCGCTGAATAATGTTGGGCTGGTCCATTAAGGGAGAGCACAGACAAAGTCAGGAAAGAAACTGATGTTGACGCGCCGGAGCGGTGCATATATGGCAGCGCCTTAGTTAATTCCGGGGCAGAACAAAGTCATCTTGCAGCTGCATTGCACCACCTACTGCCGCGTGGGATCAATACTTCTTAAATCTATTGGATACAGTCTTGTGCCTTGGGATATTCTAAAGGGGAGGAATTTGCGGTTAGATGCAGTATTCGCCAGAAAGAGCATTAAGGAAAGGTAAACAACTTGTTCTTTCCCTTGTGCCTTTCATTTTGGGTACTTGAGGCTTATGCAGTCCTCTGCATAAACCTCAAGTACCCAAAATGATAGGGTACCAAAAGGTCACATGGTCAAGTCACCTAGTGATGTAGGTGCAACTGTGGGGTTTATTCTCTAGCATGAAGTGAATTTGCGTGCCATCTGCATACATTTATACCTTCAGCAGGTATTGATAACGCCGCTGTGCCAGGTGCGTACAAAAATATTCAATATCAGGCAATAAATAGAAGTTCCTTGGAGATCTAATAGCGAACATGATGCATTTGTGACTCAGCTGACTCCTTCGTGTTTCTTTAGTTACTGTGGTTGCAGAGAAATAATAAGATCCATGACAAAACTCTATCGCTGGCAGCAGAGTCGGGAGATTCTGAAGGTTATTTTCTGATCATCATCTATAGAAAGAGGAGCTACTCCTTTATTTCAGAGTTCTATGAGTGATATAATGGTAGAGGCATTAGTAGGTTACTTGTGGGTCTTAGTTGATAAATGTGGTATGTTTCTTTAGCTTTATGTGTGTGGAATCCGAGAGAAGTATGTTCACATCATACCAGAGGTAGTCAGCACCGAAATCACTATCTGTGTTATTCACCCATCTGTAAATTATATGTTTTTAGAAGACGAATCAAGTTGTTCTGTGGATTCAGCATTATGTATCCCCCTCTCCCATGAACCCTGCAATTAATGTGTGTAGTAGAGTCCCTCTCTTAAAGTTTAAACTGATTATATAGAGACCCCAGCTGTCTTTGCAATTTAAAGAGCTTTTTGAACTAAATGTCATTAAGTAGATATCTACAGCAAGTCAGTAGTTTTTACCCATACCGTTCCATGAACCTGTGTTTGATCTCATGCTCACAGATTTGAATACCAGCAACCCAAATGGTAAATGTTCTTTCCAAATATATATTATGTCATGTTATGATACCTTAAAGTATAATTTCACCAACACCGACAACACACATCGACATAGATATTTCACATGGATTAGTCGCACCCAATACATTTCCTGTCTGTATTATAATTGCCCTTTGTTGAAAGCCGTCTGTTGGATTTAAGACCCTGAAAGGTATGAATTTATTAGCCAGAGGAGACTACAAACATATAAGCAAATGGACATTTAAGCAGAAACCAGAATACATTGTAGTTTCATTAGTGTTTAATTTATCATTACAGTCTGCTGCTTAGGGTTGCATTCATTGTTAAATATAAATGCAACATAATGCTTGGGTATTCAGAGACTTGGAGAAAAAATATAACTTTTCCCAAGTTAAAGAAAACACCTTACTTATGGGCTCAAAAATAGATATTTGAGAGACTGCCTCACCCAGAATTTACAGTGGCATGCTTCATCCTCTGAGACTCCCACACTGGAGTAAGGTGGTACTAGTCCAGTGGACTCAACCAAACCTGGGAGTTTTTTGATATTATATTCAGAACAGTAAACAAAGGTCCAGATGTTCAATTTAAAATACCTAAGGGTATACCCAAAGAATATTTCTTTCTTTCTTTTTAGTTTTTTTATAAATATTCTTTATTGAGATTTGCAAAGAACAGTCGTTCTGATAGTGCATGATAATGTTTAGCACTTCAAAACAATGAAATACAATTATGACAATAAAAACCATACCCGTGCAATAAACAGGGTACAAAGGAGCAGTTCCCGAAAAGATAGACAATAATACTCAGTGTGTTACATCAAATATATCTATTATAACAAGTCCTGCAGTGGATTAAGGTCCGTCCTACTTTAGTAATGACTATTATCAAGCACCGACACAACATCATATTTCTATCTCCCTGTGTGGTATTTTCGTGCAATAGCACCTACGGGTACATTTCAGTCTCCATCAAGGGGGTATGTCAGTAAATAGTTCTTCGGTGGTTACCAAATGTCTCGCGGGCGAGAGGTAGGTGTCGCAGTGAATCATGTCTCGGAGTCAGGCCCTCACAGTAGGCGTTTGTGCTAGGCCCCAGTGTAGAGAAATGTGTTGTTTTCCAATGAGCAAGTAGATTGCAGTGAACCTCCTGACACCTTTTTTTAGAGGTTGGACATACCCCAATAATGCTGTCAATGGTGTGGGTTGTACAGTCTGCTCTACCATGAGGGATAAATGTTGAAAGACCTCCCCCCGGTACGCCCGCAGTGGGGCGCAATTCCATGCAAGGTGTGGAAAGTCAGCCTGAGGGGTAGCGCATCTAACGCATGCATGTGATATGCCGAGATCCATCTTACCAAGCAATTTTGGGGTTACTTAAACTATGTATGTATTTAAAATGTAATAGTTTATGGCAATGATTATACGAGATGTAACACGTTTGTGCACAATAACAATGCCATATGTTGTCAGTTATTGATGTGCCTAGATCCCGTTCTTAGGCTGCCCGTGCCTTGGTCCCAGCTACGGGGCGGAGGGATAATGATAGGTAAATATTTCTTTATTTAAGGGTACCCTTGGTATTTGTTAAAAGCGCTCAATATGTGGTTTACAGGTGAAAATAATATTTTGACTAACCATAAGTAAGTTCCAACATGTTTCCACTGAATTAAGTGCCAAATCTGGTCAGGTCTTCTTCAGGGGTGCAGAACTTCCTACCGAACTAGGGAGTGCAAAGCGTGCAAAAATGAAGCATAAGGCTCTCACACCGGTCTGCTGTCCCTCAACACTGAGCCCTGTAGGAAGGAGCACAAACATTTTATAAATTAACAAATGTTAAGATTCTCAAACAATTGCTCAAATATAATCAGTTGTCATTAGTATGTTCCCTGGTAACATGATATACCACTCTCAGCATACTCACTCCACTCGTGGGCACTACTAATATCTACAAAAAGTATGTGATTCATGTGTACCAGCAGGTACTGTAAGACATAAAAAGAATGTATTTACATGCAATATTGTCTCTTGTAATCCGCAACAATGATAATAAATCAGTCTGTCACAGATGACCTTTGCATCCCAAAACGACCTCTTAGCTATTGCTATTTACCAGCTTGAATTTCATGAGTTTTTATCTCGTTAAATTGTAGGGGTATTGTCAAGTGCTTCAACATTTCAATCTGTTTAACACCTGTTACTGTCTCCTCAACATTTTCATCTTAGGATGCCTTTGTTAAAGTAATAAACTAAGTGACCAGACTGCCTGTTTTGTGCTGGCAAGCTGCATTAAAAAAGCTAACTGTGGTAACTCCATTGTGGCATGGCACTTGGCTGGCACAGACCACAGGCACAGTATTTTCCCAGGGTGACTTAATATCAACCCTTGGTGACATCTGGAAATTTGGTTGCATCAAATCTTTTGAGGCTTTGGCAATGGAGTTCCGTTTACATAAGTCACAATTTTATCGCTAGCTGCAGATGAGATATGCACTAGATTCTTGCTGAGAAGACCTAACAGCAGTTCCTGAATACAGCTCTCATGAGGTTAAGCTGATAATTTAATTACAGTTTAAGGGAGCCATTTCAGGTCTGTATAGGGCTTTCGTTATACATTCATTAGACCTACCTTTGCAGGTTAGGGCAGCATGGGACACAGATGTGGGTGACCGTGAAGAAGAGGATTTTACAGCCAAAATGACTACTATGATACTGGCCATTCCTATGGCCGTTCCACTCATCCAATTTAAATACATGCATATGTGTTATAGCGACTTTGGCACGTGGGTTGGGCGGCAAGGCCTGAAGGTTCCTGGTGCAATGCTGCCCCCGGCGCATTTTACCATGCTGTATTGGAGTTTCCAGTAATTGCCACAACAGGGACAGGTGGTGAGTAGACGGCTGGAACTAGATCCCAAGATTGCCATCTGGGATTGAAAGATACCATGGGAGGCTTTCGTATTGTTCATACTATCGTGGCCATCAGATTTTTGGTAGCTAAGAGGGACATAGCACGTTATTGGAGGGGCACACGTGACCCCGCGACTAAGTAATGGGTCAGTGGCATAGATTTTTGTGCAGTGATGGGCTACATATAAATATCTTAAAAAGTGGGGCAAGTAGACTACCTCTACTGCAACTGTGTAAAATGCACATGGTATAAATGTCACCCTACTGAGTATGTTGAACGTTTTCATGGAGCCAGTACTGGTGAATACTGCACTGTAGAAATTTCTGTGAGACATCTGATGCCCTGATACCCACTCCCACGTGTGTTTCTTTTGTTTATTGTATTGTAAAAGTTAATGAGAAGAGAAGTAAAAATGAGGAAACAAACAGTACAGTGCTTGAAGCTTTACTTATTTACTACCTCTCTGCTATGTTGAGATGAACACATGATCCCTAGCATGGATTAAGGGGGGTGAGGTTATTACCATGGCGATTATTGGCAGAGAAGCTAGTTAATAAAATCAGATTCTTGTACGTGATGGCAAATTTCAGAACTCAGAAGTACATCCCAGACATTCAAAAAATTAGTGTAATGCTATACTAATACCAGAGTGGGCACTATGTAGAAGCAATATAAAAAATACTAAAAGAGGAAAACACCCATTGTCATTGACAAATCTGAATTTATTAGAAAGCTAACTGATAATTAAGTTTCATAATTCAAGAGAGAGGTGGGTGGGGAAAACATGGTTTGAAATACTTGCCGTCAATTCCAACTAATTGTGTTTGTTTTTAGCTTGCCCGCCACAACAAAACGTTGCAACAGATGCTAAAGCCAGGAACCTATTCAGAAGATGGGGACGAAGCCTTAAAGTACTACGCCAATCACACTGCTCAGATCGAGGTATGTATTTTTACAAGAGTACATGCTCACCATTTCTTCTTATGAGGTACCAGAAATATTTTAATTTCAAACTTTATCATTAGAAATTCATCTCCCAAATCATCTCAGCACTTTGGCATCTGCTGACTGGACTTGAGATATATATATGTATGTCATACTTTCTAGTATTAGTACATAAATAATTGCTGTGATCATTTGTGCACCACCCGTCTCCCCCTATATCGTGTATCGTGGATTTTCCCCTTCGTTGTACCAGCATCATCTGATGGCGTAGGTATGCACATTTTTAAAGGGGAACACCATCACAGTAAATAATCTTACTGTTAAAAATAAGAAGTATATTAAATTCACCAATTACTGTAGCTATGTTGGCAGTGAAAACAAAAATCGTGAATACATGTTCTTTTGCCTGGCCATGCTCAGCCTGCAAGGTATAGTTTACAATCCTCTAAAGAACCGCAGATGCTGAGCAGAAGGTTTGTTGAGTTTGAGATTGTTTGCCTTTGTAGTTATGTCTAAACAATGAGTGCTGTCGATCTGGATAATTTTAATGCCTATTATTTATGACTAAAGACAAGACACACAAGTTGCAATACTAGTGGTGGTTTAACCACTATAATACATTTTGTTCTTTCTGAATGTGAGGATACTAGGCAAGGTCTTCAAGCTACCGAGCAATACATTTTATCAACCCCAGTGTTATTAGCTATTTCATGTATTTCTATATGAAACAACAGATTCCAGTGTTGAGAATTATAGGAACTAAACAGTAGTATGACTGTGCAGGTTGTCTTGCTTGACACCAATATCTTCAACAAGGGGCTACAGGAGTTCTATATCAGTCAGGTCAAGCCCTCACTCACTGGTTCAACACAACTGTATGACCAGGCGCTGTTTTTAGAACAGTTCTATGTGGATTTCAATGTCTATTGTGGCACCCACCCTTTGGCGTGCTAGCTGGGCAGTTAGTATATATACTCTCTGTCCCTCGTCATGAATCCCTGTTCAATTTTAATATTCTGTTCCCTTTTCATACATCCTACTGTGTGGTGTAGTGATTGACTAGAAATCACCAGAGGTGTGAGAAAAAATGTGAGAAGAGATGTGGAGTGCCTCACGGAAGTAACACCATGGGGGTCCACTTTTTGGTTCTCACCAGTGGACTCAGGTTCTCATCATTAGCACTACCACATCAAAAAACAAAAAAGAACAGAGAAAATAAAGTATTGTGATGGTGAAAGAAAGATGTGCACCACTAGTAAATATGCTGGTGCTACGGAGAAATATCTCCCTAGTGCAACTCCGTACTGACCCAAAATAAGGTGGACCTGTGACTTAGGACCACATTATTTGGAATTAAAAACTAGCTATACCACCACTGGCTTTACCTCTTTATTCCTTGCCGTGGGGTTGCTCACTTTAAAAGACACTGTGTTGCCTTCTAACTCCTTAGAGGGCCAACATGTTTCATTTCCTTTGGAATTTTGGCAATTTTGTCAGGGCGAGGGTCAGTATTCGCCACACTGCTGGGGAACAGAGTTAAAAACAGACATAATGAGTACAACCTTCTAAAATAACCAATCCAAGGTCATCCTTCAACACTGGTATAATCCTAAACATTGTTTACCGTTTGGATGCCCTACTGTGGCATACTGGTGACCCCCTTCTTTGTCACCCATACGGTAAAAATCTCCATGCTGCTTTCTGTCAGCCTGCTAAAAGAATATACACATGTTAACCTTTTGATCGGGTATGGTGCCTTACTACCGCATTTCACCCATGAAGTATTCTCCCCGTATTCTAAAATGAATGTCGTAGTAGTCTTGATGAATTACACTACTCGCAGGGAAAGTATCTGGTTTTAAAAGACCTTATACTGTGTTTTGCATTAAGAAGTGTCCAACTTACACGGAATGTATAAGCTAACTTGTGCTATGTTATTGCGCGGTTACCGATTCAAAATGTGTGTTCAAATGGTGCTCTAATCTACGTACTAAATTGCACCGCCCTCAGAAAAGGTACACGCCCCTAAGCGTTCTGCTTGTTTTCATTTCTTTGGAAGAAGATGGCGAGGAGGCCCGGGCCTGCATAACCCATACAGAATGTCTGTCAGCGGCCCCCGTCCCCACTCCTTACCGGATATCTGAGTGCGTCTCCTTTGAAATCGTCTGCTCGGACTGCAAGGCGAGTCTCCTCCTTTTAGAGGGACTCGTCTCTATCCCTGGTACAGGCTCTCGCGGTAACTGCTCCCGCGATCTCGGCCTGATGCCGGCCCTTGGATTAGAGTCTACTGTGGACGCCATTTTAACACCCCCTAGGTGCTCTGTGAATTTCTATTGTACTTGATTTACAGGTTTCACGCAAGGCGTGAAGGGGCCAGATACACTATTATTAAAAAAAAATTAAGAGATGTTTTCACATTACGCCAGAATAAATGGCCAGCTGTAAAATAACGACTGCAGATTGCAATTACCACAGAGGTGGTATTGGGTAGTTGTTTTACAATTGTAATATATAACATGTTGGTTCTAAGATTTACAGATTATATCTAATATGTGTGTATAACAGGTTAGTTCTAAAACTTGCAGATTATATCTGATGTTACAATAATGTGTGGGCATGACATACCATCAATGACACGAGAAAACACTTCATGATGTGATAGAATCATGTAGTGAAATTAATCAAATAGGTACCATGGGGTATAAAAATCATACTGTCACCCCCTCTACTTCTATATTGAGATCCATTAGTGTGTTCTAATGTGTCTCATACTAATTCACACTTTGCCAGCTACAATCTATAGTTGTTAATAACAGCGAGCAGTTACATACGTATGCTGCTGGTTACTGTATGGCCCCACTGGTGATATGGGAAGCTCTGGTGTTCTGTATGAGCGCCACTTCATGGGCCAATCCTATTCCACTCAATACCATCGTTCAGTCCCCATCGATCAACTCCCTCTTGATAAATCCAGCGTTCCTCTTTTGTTGCCAGTCGTAGCTCCATATTGTGTCCGTCTCCCACTACTTTTTCCAGTACCACCCATTTTATGTTCTTATAGAGGTGTTTCTGTTCCTGGAAATGTTGTACAAGCTTAGTTGACAGTTTCCCAGCTTTCAGGGTGCTCGGATGTTCCTGTATTCTGACTTTCACCTTCTGTGTGGTGAGACCAATATATTGGAGACCGCACGGGCAGGAGAGCCTGTAGATAACATTAGTGGTGTTACAATTACTGAATCTGTTGAGGTGCCAGGTCTTCCCATTCAGCAGTGTCACACTTTTTACAGGTTCTGTCAATTCTCAAACTGAAAAACCCACTCAGGGGAAATGTCCGGTCGGTATCCCTGTTTCCATGGTGTTTACTATAGGGCGGGTGTGGACCAATTTGTCCCGTAAGTTTGAGAAATGCTTGAATGCAAATCTTGGAGGCGGCATCTTCATACTAGCTGTATTTAGTATGTGCCAATGTTTTCTGATTATTCCCCGAATTTTGGTTGTCAAGGGATCAAAGGTGGTGATCACCGGTATGCATTCACCTTTCTCCCGCTTGTTCCTCTCTAGGAGAGCAGCTGTTAGGGTGTTCAATGACCTCTTCCTGGCCTGACGGATTACTTTAGGGGGATACACCCTTTGCTCCAATTTAATGGCCAATCCTTCTGACTGTTCTGCAAATTTCTCCACATTGGAACAGTTTCTGCGATATCGCAGGAACTGTCCCACTGGCAGATTGTCGCGCAGTGCGCTGGGATGATACGATTTGTTATGTAGAAGAGAATTCATGTCGGTGGGCCTCTGACGTACGTTAGTCAGAAGTTTGTTGTTTTCTGCATGTATGTCTAGATCTAGATAGACCCTTGAGTTCTTACTGTAGGTCCATGTAAATTTCAGACAGGGTTCCAAATTGTTGATCCAGTTTAAGAAATTTTTGAGATCTTCTTCTTCACCATTCCAAATACAAAGAATATCATCTATGAATCTCTTCCAGAGACCAGTGTTGGTCTGGAAGGGATTAACAGTGTGATGGATATAGTTGGTCTCAAATTGTCCCATGTAGATACAGGCCAGGCTGGGGTCAAAAGATGCCCCCCTCGATGTACACGTGACCTGTAGGTACAGTTGGTCCTTGTATGCAAAAAAAAAAAATGCATTGTAGGACAAACGATTGTGGGACATCATAGAACCACTCGCAGTTCCCCAGGGCCTGCGCTGCTGCCACCAGCGTAGCTTCCTGGGGAATGCTTGTGTACAATGATTCCACATCAATCGTGACCAAACATTTTTTTTCCGGGTCAAAGTCAATGGTGTCCAAAATCGTAAGGACATTGCTGGTATCCTGAATGTATGAGGATAGTGTAATCACACATTCCCTCAAAAAGAAATCCGAAAACTGGGATAATGGCTCCAAAAGGGATTGAATACCCGAGACTATCGGGCGCCCCCTGTGGGGGTCTTTGGGGTTTGTGGATTTTGGGCACCACATAGCATGCTGGTAGCCTAGGTTTTGTGTTCACCAGAAATTCTGCTTCCTTGGTGGTTAGCCATTTCTTTTCCTTGGCTTCACTCACCATTTTGTTTGAGGTCTTGGAGTTCACCTGGGGGATCCCGTGCCAAGGGATGGTAGTTCTGGCGGACACCCAAAAGTCTGGATATTTTTGCCTCGTAGTCAAACGTGTTCATAACCACCACTGCTCAACCCTTGTCAGCGGGCTTGATGGTTATCAACACGTTGTCTTGGATACTTTTGATGGCATCCCAGTCTTTCTTCTACATGTTGGACTGTATGTGTCCTACGCCAGCTCTTTCCAGGTTCATAGTGTCCTCCAGGACCTTTTTTTCCAAATACCTGGACTTCCGGGCCAACCATGTTGTTTGTGGGGCGGAAATTGGATGGTCGATGGAGACACCAAGACAGGTCAGTGGTCCATGCTAGAAATGTAAACGTGAGATGGAGAAATTGATCCCTGTTGGGGAACTGCTGTATCTGTAATTGGATTGATGTGGAACTGGTAGCAGCATTTCACTACAATGATGATCCTCAGACACTCTCTTGCACTGTTCTGATCAGAACTTCTTTTTTAAACTCTGTTAGCCCAAAGGATTATGTTGATAATAATATTTTTATGTAATTTCTCAATCAATTTTTTGCCAAAGTTTGTGGCCTACTTTATGTTCCCAGGATCCACATAGGCATTAGAAAGTTTAGTTGTGTAGTTGAATTACTTTTTGTCAATTTGTTGGCCTGAATTCCAAACACTTGTGTGCCTTTGAAGCACATCTGTTATCCCGGCCTAAAGTCATTGTTATGCATGCATTACTCCAGTGAACTGCCTGGTGGTGGTTACTCCAAAGAAGTACACCTGGCAGAAATGTGAAAAAGCACTTTTTATTGAAAAAACATCATTGAGTCGACCTCATCTGATCCTCCACTCCATGAGGTGTGTCCTCAACAATTGTAGCACTTTAACCCCTTCACCACTGCCTGAATTCCGCCGCAGTGTGGCGGTTTTGAAGAGTGGGTGGGGCCGCTTCGGCCAACGGACTTGGAGGTGGTGCTCGCGATGGGCTTTGGCCGACAGAAGCAGCGAACGAGTTTAAAATTGTCCTTCTGTTACAGGCAGATACCCTCTTGCAGAATATTGCTGAGATATAATTATTCACTCTTGTCTATTATGCTTACATTTATTTATTTATTTTCAATGCCCAGGACCTCTGTCTTGTCTCCTTTCAATCCTAGGCAGCTGTCTGGCATCCAGTTTGTAACATGCTTGACATTTGGAAGTGCATAACTCCTGAAGCATGTTCCCATTCATTGGCATAGAATGCTAATCATGTTTGTCTTACAGATGTCCTGTAGTGTTCTTGGAAATTTAGGTGTGCCTAGCCACATGCTTCTGCTGAATTTTCTTTGTGTGTGATGTGTGTCCTGATATTTTTATTAAGTAGTACATTTAGTGGTGAAACCTGACAGATGTATGAATAACAAATCCTTGATAAAGTTTTGAGATTAGCCCTGATGGAGAAGTCTTAGGACCTTGATGTTTGTTATTTCACTGAGTAGCCGAGTGTAATTTTGTGGCCAGATGTATTCCCATATGCTGTTAGGAGGGCATCACTCTTCTAGCATAATGATTTTGGTGTTGTGTTTTGAGTGTGTGGCTACGTTCATCTGTTTTTGTGGACATTGTGTGAGGAATGTATTGTGGGTTAACACTTTTGAGGTGAGCCTATGTGGCATGGACAATGAGTTTCTGGATTTTGTCTTTCTTCATATTACAAAGAAGCCAACACTTGCCTATTACCTGGCCCTTTGTGTGGGAATGTGCTTTTCATGGAACTGCACTTTTCCAGTGATATGGGAAAGGTGCAGTTTTGTGCATGTGAGACTGCAGGTAGACTATAAAATGTCTACTTTTGTGTTGCTCTTTGTGTGTGGCTGTGTTTGTTAAGAGTGTTTTGCAAGGAAGCATCAAATGACAAGTTATACAACTAGCGTTCTATACTGAATTTTTGCATCTGTAAGATGTCTTATGGTATGTATTTAGATCAGGGGTCTCCAACCTTTTCTGTAAGAAGAGCCATTTAGGTTCAATGAAAACTAACACAAGCTGTATCATTCAATCAGGGTTTTTTTAAAGCACGACTGCTCACCCGTAATGGTCTCAAGGCCCTATTGGTGGGGGTGGGGGTGGGGGTGCAGGTTCCATTCCATCAAGGAGGGGTCTGTCGAGCCAGTTTTTGAGGTTTCTTGCGAAGATGAGGAGCGATGTCTGTCTGAGGCGGAGCAGAAGGGCTTTCAATGCTTTGACTGCGAGGAAGGAGAAGGAGCGGCCACCCGATCTGGTCTTTCTAGTTCGGGGTACCAGGGTGTAGGAGAGCTGGGCTGATCGTAGGGTCCTTTGGGGAGCATGGAATTTGAATCGGCTGTTCATGTATGCTGGCCGGGGCAGTGTAGGGCCTTGTGTGCCTGGGTGAGTATCTTGAAGGTGATTCTCTCTTCGACGGGGAGCCAGTCGAGTGTGCACAGGTGCTGGGAGATCTGGCAGTGTTTTGACAGGTTGAGGACCAGTCTTGCGGCGGCGTTCTGGATGTTCTGTAGCTTGCAGGTGAGGTTTTTGTTTATTCCGGCGTAGCGTGAGTTGGCGTAGTCGAGTCTCCTAGTGACCAGGGTGTGAATAACGGTCTTTCGGTGTTCGAGGGGGCTCCCTTTGAAGGTCTTACGAAGGAGGCGGAGGGTGTGGGAGCAGGAAGATGAGGCAGAGTTGATCTGGTGGTCCATATTGAGCTCGGAGTCCAGGATGATTCCCAGGTTGCGTGCGTGCGTGGTCGTGGGGGTTGGTGGGTTTCCGAGGGAGGGGCCTCCTGGTGTCGTTCCAGGCGTCGGGGTTTGGGCCAATATAAATAAATAAATAAAGAGTACTTCTGTTTTGTTGGTGTTTAGTTGTAGGCAACTATTTTTCATCCATTTGGCAACAGCTTTTTTGCCTTCTCGAAAGTTGTGTCTGGCGGTGTTGGGCTCGTTGGATAGAGAGAGGATGAGTTGGGTGTCGTCAAAGTATGACACAATGTTGAGTCCGTAGGTTCTGACAATGGGGGCGAGTGGAGCCATGTAGACGTTGAAGAGCGTCGGTCTGAGGGAGGAGCCCTGGGAGACTCCGCAGGTGGTATGTGTAGGGTCCGAGAGGAAAAGGAGTCTGACCCGGTGCGTTCTGCCGGGGAGGAAGGCGCGGATCTAGTCTAGGGCCTTGTCCTGGATTCTTGTGTCGTACAGTCTGCGTATTAGGGTGCGGTGAGAGACTGTGTTTAGCGCAGCTGAGAGGTCGGGGAGGATGAGGGCTACTGTTTCTCCTATGTCCCGTAGGGTGCGGATGTCGTCTGTTGCGGCGAGGAGGGCAGTTTCCTTACTGTGTTTTTTTCTGAACCCGGATTGGGAGGAGTCGAAGATGTTGTGTTCTTCAATGAATGTGGCGAGTTGGCTGTTGATGGCTTTCTCAATGACTTTCGCTAGGAACGAGAGCAGGGAGATGGGTCTGTAGTTTTTTAGGTCGGTGGGGTCCGCGGAGGAATTCTTTCAGAGGGGGTTGTCCTCAGCGTGTTTCCAGACGTCTGGGAACAAGGCGGTCACCAGGAAGAGGTTGATGGTGTTGCGGAGCATGGGTGCGAGGGTGTATGCGGCTCTGTTAAAGATGTGGTGGGGGCAGGGGTTGGTGAGGGACCCTTCAGTGTGTCTTCGGTGGTGAAGGCTGTCCAGTTGTCAGTCTCTGCTTTATGGGTGTCTGGTGTGGTTGGAGAGGGTTCAATGTGTTGGTTGTCTTCATCAAAGTCATCGTAGATGCTCTTGATTTTGTGGTGGAAAAAGGGGGGCTGCGTTTGTCGCAGAGGTCTTGTGAGGAAGGGATGTTGGTAAACTCGCTGGAGGGTTGGGCAAACTCCTTGATGATGCTGAAGAGTTCCTTGTTGTGCGCGTGGGTAGAGATTCTGTTTTCAATCGCTTTTTTCCTCGTTTCTCTGATGAGTTGCTGGGCGTTGGTGGCGGCTCTGAAGTGGTTTTTGGCTTCTGTGGATTTGGTGTTACTCCAGGCATTTTCAAGGAGGCGGCAAGTGCGTCTGGACTCTCGAAGTTTGGTGATAAACCATCTGGCTTTCTTGGTGCGGGTGTTGTTGTTATTCTGGAGGGGGCTATGGTATTGGCACTGTCCGAGATCCATCAATGCAGGGTTCGGGCAGCGGTGTTGGGGTCGTCGTTTTCCGCAATGGTTGGTTGGAATTGTTCAGTGAGGAGGTGAGCTGGTCGTTGGTGATTTTGGTCTAGTTTCTTTGTGGGAGCAGGTGCTGGTATCTGTGGATTTTGGGTGTTCTGAAGGTGAAGTGGACAGAACGATTGTCAGTCCATGGGAGTTCGGTGGTGTGGCTGAAGGTGATGGGTTTTCCTGTAGTGAAGAGGGGGTCGTGGGTGTGTCCTGCTGAGTGTGTGGGCTAGTATTATTAGCGTTATAATTAAGGCCATTACAGACAATATTACATTAGTGGACATCTTATGCAATTTAACTAGCAGTGATTACCTTTGCTCATCAGTTAGTATTGCAAGTGGTAATGTAAAAACTTTTTTTTCAATTTGAAATGCCTCTACATGGGTAATACTTAAGATATATCTGCAATGAATCATTCAATTAACAGCTTTAAATACATTTTGACAATCCAGCCATTTTTCTCCGAACATCAGTTTATGAGTTCTGAGAGTACACATATTTACATCTCAAATATATATTTTTAAATGTTTTCATAGGTATATTAATACAACCAAGGAAATGCATCTAATAAGGGGTCAGTAGGGTTGCGTACAGGACAGCTACTTATCGGTAGCTGGAGAAGAAACAGTAGCTCACGAGCAACTCGTTGTAGAAGCCTAATTTAGATGGTTCTGTGGGTGATAATGTAATGAGTGAGGTTTGTGGTTGCTCCGGCACTACTTTCATACATTGATGCGATCAGTGCCTTGTTATGGGCATGAGGGCTTCAATTTGTCTGGCTGTATCTGATTGCGATTGTGTGTACTCTTAAATGTGAGGGATCTGTCTTCAGTTGGGTTACATCGCTTCGACAACTAGATGGCTTTGATGGCTTGGGTGAATGGGGGTGTGGGGATGTTAGTCCAACATGTTCTGATGGAGTTGTGTGTTTTATACAGAACCGAACTGCTAGGACACATGAGGTTAATGCTTAAGTATTTTTTGTTTATTGATTTACAATTCAATACATCACATTACATGTATTGTCTTCCCTTTGCTATTAATTCATACTAAATTACAATAAGTCATTTTCAAGCAGAATGTCTCTCCAATACAGTGCATAGAATGCAAGAGAAACCCTCTGCAATAATTTGACAATATTGACTGTGGCGCTGATTGCCACCTCGATTCCTGCCAAACCCTGCTCGATCCCTGATAATCCCTCCATTAAGGAAAAGCTTACCCGTGTCATAGTTTTCAGGTTTTAAGATTTATATCCATGAGCATCCTGTTAATTGTTTGTATGCCACTGAAGCTATCCCCTCTTTAAAGGAACCCCACCTTAACCCTTTCGATGCTCATGACGAGCTCAGCTCGTCATGATGCACAGTTGAGCTGTGCTGATGACGAGCTGAGCTCGTCATGAATAAAGAAGAATAGCAATTTTCAGCACAGGAGGGGGAAAACGCCTAGCAGCCAAGGTGTTAAAGAAAACAGTTTTACCCTGACTGCATTTGGTAATAATATTAAACCTTTCATTTTTTAACTGCATCAAACTGTAAATTACTTCGTATGGAGATTGGACTTCCCTACACTACCTTTACCATTATGGTTGGTATTACAAAGTGGCAACTAACCATAAGCTGCTGAACAAAAAAATGAATAAACGAAATAATAAAAGCGCTCCTTATTTCCCTCATTACGTTTGTACCCAGAAAGCATGCTAAGCATGTTTTAGCTCTGGCCTTACAGTGCAGCAGTCTTTAGACACATTAGCGAATCTTTAATATATAAAGAGAGTTTTGACTGTGCACCAGTTGAGTGTTACTTTTTCATCTCATCCTAGTGGATGATTGAATATACCATTTCCTCCTTCGATTGCAATGCATGAGTAAGTATGTTATATGTAAAAAGTGCGCTCAATCATTGCAGATGCAATTTTTGTATCTTATGTAATAGGCACAAATTAAATACATAATGCAATCTTGCTCTCATCTTTTCTCTACATCAGCCTTTATTGGCATTGTTCTCTCCATGCCCAAGCTCTCATTCATGCACGCATGACTGAATTTCCACCTCGAGAACAACAACAACGCCAACTCCGCCACCCTGATCGCCAACCTCGCCAACCTTGGCCTCCGACAACTCGTCACCGCACCCACCCACGCCGCTGGCCACACGCCGGACCCCATCTTCTCCACAGGCACCCACATCGCCTTCCACCACACCACCGAACTCCACTGGACCGACCACCACTGCATCCATTTCACCTTCAACAAACCAACCGCGCACCACCGCACCCAACAGCTACCTGGCCGCTGCTGGAGCAAAGTCCCCGAAGACCAGCTGATCACCACCCTCGCCCAAAACCCACTCACTGACCCCACCAACCCAGACACCACAGCCCCGCAACCTCAGACAGTGGATCGACAACTGCGCCAACACCCTCGCCCCACTCAAGAAACCCTCCAACAACCACGCCAGCAAGAGAGTCACCTGGTTCACCGACGAGCTGCAGACCTCCAAACGTGCATGCCGGGAACTGGACAAGATATGGCTCCACAAACGCACACCGGACAACCACGCAGCCCACAAGGACACCACCCGCAGACATCACCACCTCATCAGATTAGCCAAGAGATCCTTCTTCAAATACCGCCTGGATAACAATGCACACGACAGCAAAGAGCTCTTCAGCATCGTAAAGGAACTCTCCAACCCCATTACCAGCACCAACGACAACGACATACCGCCCTCACAAGAACTGTGCGACTCACTGGCCATCTTCATCCACCGCAAGATCTCTGACATCCATGACAGCTTCAACACCATGACCGCCCGACTACGCCAGACCCCACTTCCCCTTTGATCACCACCAGCGTCAACCGCCTGACCTCCTGGTCCAACGTCAATGACGACGAGACATGCAAGGTCATGAACTCCATCCACTCAGGATCTCCGTCAGACCCGTGCCCACACCACGTGTTCCACAAAGCAGACACTGCCATCGCACCCCAACTACGGAAGGTCATTAACATCTCCTTCGAAACAGCGACATTCCCGGAAAGCTGGAAGCATGGCGAAATCAACACCCTCTTCAAGAAGCCCAAGGCGGACCCCAAGGACCTCCAGAACTTCCGGCCCATCTCCCTGCTCCCGTTCCCGGTGAACGTCATTGAGAACATGCAACTGGCCTGCCACCTGGAAGACAACAACATCTTAGACCCGTCCCAGTCCAGATTCAGACTCAACCACAGCACCGAGACAGCCCTCATTGCCGCCACAGACAACATCAGGCGCCAACTAGACAACGGCGTAACATCAGCCCTCATCCTCCAGGATCTGTCAGCTGCCTTCGACACAGTCTGCCATCGCACTCTAATGACACGCCTCCTAGAAGCCGGAATCCAAGAAAAGGCCCTTGACTGGACCACATTCTTCCTCTCCGGCAGAACCTACAGCGTCCTCCTCCCGCCCTTCCGATCCGAGGCCACCGACATCATCTGCGGCGTCCCCCAGGGTCTTCCCTCAGCCCGACGCTGTTCAACGTCTACATGGCCCCCCTCGCACAAGTGGCCTGCCAACTTGACCTCAACATCATATCCTACGCCGACGACACCCAGCTCATCTTCTCCCTCACCAAGAACCCACACACCGCCAAAACCAACCACCACGAGGGAATGAAGGCCGTCACCGACTGGATGAGGAACAGCCGTCTGAAGCTGAACTCGTACAAGACGGAGGTACTCATCCTCTGACCCAACCCCTCAGCCTGGGACGACTCCTGGTGGCCGACCACACTGGGAACAGCACTGACACCCACCGACCATGCACCCAACCTAGGATTCATCCTCGACTCCTCCCTCTCCATGTTTAAACAGGTCAACGGCGTCTCCTCCTCCTGCTACAACACCCTCTGCATGCTCCGCAGGATCTACAAGTGGACGCCGACCGAAACAAGAAGAACAGTGACACAGGCCCTCGTCAGCAGCAGACTGGACTACCGCAACACACTCTACGCAGGAATCCCAGCCAAACACCTACGACGACTACAACGCATCCAAAACGCCTGCGCCCGACTGATCGTCAACGTCCCCCGCCGCAGCCACATCACCCCTTCACCTGAGAGACCTACACTGGCTCCCCGTCGACAAGAGGATCACCTTCAAGCTCCTCACCCACGCACACACAGCACTCCACAACGCCGGACCAGCCTACATTAACAGCAGACTCAGCTTCTACACCGCCAACTCCGCTCCGCCAGCCTCGCCCTCGCCACTTTCCCCTGCATCCAATGAACAACCTCCGGCGGCAGATCCTTCTCCTACCTCGCTGCCAAGACCTGGAACACCCTCCCTACCCACCTACAACAGACCCAGGACCTGCTCGCCTTCAGAAGACTCCTCAAGACCTGGCTCTTCAAGCAGTAGCGCCCCAACTACTCCCCCCCCCCTCCCCCCCCCCCCCCCCCCCCACTTCAGCACCTTGAGACTCTCACGGGTAAGTAGCGTGCTTTACAAGTACTCTGATTGATTGATTGATTGATGTTAGAGCATTGAAGGCCAGACATACAAACTTTATCAGGGCTTATTTTAACTTAGGTTCCATTGAATTTAAAAGTGAAAGGAGATGACAAAATCAACAAACGTAGCTGCAAGTACACAGATGCCAGTAATTGTCATTAGGTTTGTCACAAGGACTCAATTTGCTAACCCTAACCAATGCTTGTTGCATTCTGTCCCTGTGCCTCCTCATTTGTCTTTCTTAGGTGGTTGTCCTTCCTTAGTTAGTTACCTCCCGCATCTCCAGTTCAGTCCTCATGCTTGAAAAAGTCCATTCGCCCTTGAAGAAGAAGAATTCGGACCATGTGTGAAGAATTTTGTGAAAAGATATGACAATGTTTGTTGAAAGGAATACTAATTTAAAATGCTGGAATGTTTGGATTACAGGGAAAAAAACGTATTTGAAGGATGCAAAAATGTCCCTGAAAAGTGTCTCAGTGCTCGGTACCAAGGATGGTAAAGCAGTGCGGGCAAGGTTCCCAGAAGTCCCAAATAAGAGTGGAAGAGACACCACGAAGGAGAAACATTAAAAAACAAATGAAGTGTGCATAAGGTGCACAGTGCATTAGCATGCCTGAAATTCTTACAAATGGGCCTGCTAAAAAAATATCAAATATGTAAACCACAACATGATGGCATAAATTACGAATCCATGATCTTACAGAAAAAAAGGAATTTCAGCTAAATGGCTACAAGTCAGTGGCAGCAAACCGAAGTGTGACTGTTTTGCTGAAGCACGGAATGGCTAACACAACTACCCGCTCTACTGTGAACTAAAAATAGTACTCTCATGAGCAAGCAAGAATAAGTGGAAACCCAAAAGCAAAGTTGTCTTCCAGCCATTGTCTTCAGTGGACACTCTATTCATGCAGAGTCCTGAAGCACCCTAGGTGGCATAATTCATCTTATGGTCACTGCTTCACCTGCAAGCGGTGGTGCGGGTGGGCTCACTGGGTTCTGTTTTAGGCATTTGTGGGTACCATGGGGTCTGAAAAGGTGGTTTTAAAATTGTGTATTGAGTCGATAGGGTTTCTTTCATTGTGTCTTCAAAGTTCAAAATTAAAAGAGGCAAGTAGGCAAAAGGTTATTAGGACTGTTGTCTACATCATGTGGTCAATGTGTTTCTGCCCTTGTTGATTGCAGATAAGGGTTGCAGCATTCGTTGTGACCATTTGGTTCAAAGTTGTTACATACAGTCCTGTGGATTAACACACCACTAATCTCACTTCATCTCTGGGTTTAGGGGTCTCCCTCCTCCATTGGCAACTGGTTAAGTTTGGTAAATGTAGAGAAGGGCTGCTCAAGTCTTGAGCAAACATAGGCCCAACTCTTGCGTATCCTAAGGAAACATTATTGTCAAGCAATACATCAAACATGATCATCTGTTAGAGGTGTCCGCTGTAAGTTTTCTCTGATGAGCAGCTAAGTAGGTAACGTCTTTTCTGGTAGGCCTTAAGAGTGTATGGTTGCAAGAAACAAATGTCCTGATGAGATTGTGTATTAAGACTTCTTGCTACCCAAAATAACCCTTCTTAGGAGGCTTATAATAGCAACAGTTCAAGAAAAAAAGGTTCTAAACACATGCCTTGCAGTTTGCATGCAGCTCCTTGATGATGGTTCCGAGCTCACTGTGCTTATATTAGAAGGATTGCAACCTGTGAACTGCAACTAACAAAATGATCTGTGTTAAAAGCAGTAACCCACCTACCTGTATAGATAAAATACAAATATGTGATCTGCGTATTACACATAGTGCTTTGCAGATACACATATTAACCCTGTGTGTTAAATTATGAGTCAAATCTGAGACTACACAAAACACAGATCTCTTCACCAACCGCATTAACCATCAGTTACTTTATCCACATTATTGTTATCCACTGAGATTTGCTGGGCACACAAAGATCTCTGCAGCAAGTATAACATTTCTTAAAGTACAGCCTTTTGACCAATTCAACCAGATCAGACCTACTGTCACGTTTGTCTTTGTTGCCAATTTCTTTGTGGCTGAGTGTTAAAATAAACTAAATGTATAAGTTGAATGTCAGACCCTCCTTTTCATGGCTCTTCCCCTCGTGACTCCACTTCCTTTCTTTTGCTAAACCTTGACTGCCAAATTATGTGTTCCCGGAGTCATTTTTCTCCAATTCCAGCTCTTATTACGCCAAAAAGTGTCTATAGTAGAATATAATTTACAACCTTTTAAGCGGGATTTACGAAATTCCACCTACTATAACATTCTCTAAATGTATTTTGGGGATATATTCCAGTGATCAGAAATACTTCAGTTTATTTGAAGTAATGCATCCACAGGGCTTCTATTCTTATAATACTCTGCAGGGTAATATGTTGATTTAAATACACTACATTGTCGGTTCGAAGCCCTTTTAGTTGCTCATGTAACCACGATCAAAGAAGGTGGTATTCTTCAAAAGTCCTTATCTGTCCATCTGTGCAAAACTATTGTAACTTTCCTCCTGCTGACCTTTGATTAAAACAGTTAAAGACGTTACATTATCATTGTCTTAATTCTAATGACATATAATTCCCCAATTATAGACGTAATATTCCCACAAACAATCAAATAAAGAATTTACCAGAAATGCATAAAATCAATGTCTTCAATTAAATGCGCCAAGGTGTAATGTTTCTGCTAATTGTATTAATTTAATTTCCAGTTTTAAATGACCTTAAACCCTTCACCTCTTTGAACATAGATTTGCATTCCTCACTTGCATGCTGATGTAAATTGTCGGAACTTCTTTTTTGCTTCTTTTATTTTTCATTGCCAATTTGTAGGCAAACAAGTGCATAAAGCGTTTGACTATTAAGTTGAAAACCTAGCATTACAGGATTGATGTGACCTTCATCGTACGCACAGCACCCAATTTCTCACAGGTTTTAAACTCAGTGCCTTGCAGAAAATTCAGAGCACTTATTAGTGCCACTGCACATATAGAATGGTTTGTGTCATCACAGGTTATGATGCGATCAAGTGTATTCAATGCACATTCAATGTCTTTTGAGGGGATATACTTTTTTATCATATGATCACTGTTCGATACATTTCTTACAGTGGGAATTATATACTATTTTAAAATGAAATTTCATGCTGGTTTAATCTATTGTTTATGCATGATGACCAATGAAGGCATTTTGGTAAGGATGTATTTTCCCTTAGAATTCAAATTTCAGTGTTTTCTGTTTGAGTTTATAGTACAAATGTAGTTTAACTACACCTTTTTCCTATAGGTTTTGTTGAGTTCACATCAAAAAAAGGTCTTGGTTGCAGGCAATTGTTCGCAGAACTAATGTTACAGGACATATAACATATACTTAGAGTGTACTTAGGATAATGAATTGGATGGTTCTGTTTGCTATCTCAGTTGTCTGTTCTTGATTCAGTGGCTTTTCTCCCTGTTCTTTTGTTTGTCCCACCCAGGAGCATTTCGGACTCACATTATTCTGATTGGATGAGTTGTATCTTTACTCTGCATACTTGAAGGGACTTTTTGTTTTATTTTAGTTTAGACGCTCCATGAGAGTGCCTGTTTCCTTACTCTCTCCCTCTTTTTATCTTTGTAAACACCCTCATTACTTTTCCTAGTCCCCGATGTTCCCCATCCCGTTTCCCGCCCTGCCACAGCCACATGTTTTTATATTTTTCTTAATTTTTATGTTTAATTTCAAAGTACTTCCAGGCCACTCTCTTTCTTATTCACTCTCCCTTGCTCAATTCCACCCTGTTGCCCCACTACCCATTCCGCATAAGAATAATTTAATTCATAAATATATTTATTATTGTATTTATATATAAATATACATATGTAAATATGTGCAGGGATGTGGAATTCCTATAGCCCGACATATATTGTTTGGGGTCAAGGGCAACAAGTTTTAATGTGAATTTTGTCCTTGGGACAAGTAGGCCCAACCCCTGCAGCACAAACCCTTTGGATGCCAGTTTACAGCACCACATTGTGGATCAGGGAAGGGCATTCTCTACAATTAAGGTAATATGTGTGTTAAAGCTGTTCAAACTTGTATATATGGTTCATTAACGCAAAGCCTTTATTATTAGAGTGAGCACTAAAAGTAAATGTTTTAAGCTCAGCCTGCACTACTGACGGTGGTTCCAGTATAAAAGTGTACACACATGTTCAAAGTTTAGTAATATGAGGCTCTGTATAATGCACCCAGAATGCTCTCTGATTATATGCAAATATTTGCAGAAGCTTCAAAGCAAGAGTGACGATTCTTTGCTTTCAAAATAAAACGTTCACAAAAAAATGCATGTAAGAAAAGAAAACATTTAGCTAAACTACTGTAAGATTTTAGGTACCGTATCTTTGCGGCATCATTTAGTAACATGTTGATGTTTTTTAGTATTTCCCAAAAATATTCAGAATGAAAAATCAGTGTAACCAGTTTAAATAAGAATATGGAAAACAAAAATAAACAAGCATTGGCAAAGCTAGTGGGTCTGAAATTGGTGGCCAGCCTTTTGGTTTTGTCAAGGCGTGACTTGTTTAGGCATGGTTTTTGTAAAACCTTAACAGCGTGAGAGCTGATGGGTCCTCACCATTCTAACGAGCATTGGCGAAAGCAAAAACCAAAAAAATGTTGGTCTCAGCACACATTGCCACAGCGGTTCTGGGCACTGAACAAAACTACTTTGTGGGTAATGTAATGTGCACTTTTATAGTGCTACTATCACTCCAAGGAGTATCTGTGTGCCAATATGCTCCTTCTAAAAGAGCAAAATACTGTACTTACAGGGACGCCAGCTGATAGACAGACAGAGAGAGACAGAATAAAAAACAAAACAAAAGGTCATGGTTAACGCCAGGCCTGATTAGAGGCCCAATTATTAAAGAAAGTCTCAAAAGTGCATCCATGGTATATATCCTTGCAGTAAGTGCATATGTACAGTTTCCATGAAATCACAAGAATTTACTGAAGGTCGCCAAGAAATAGTACTCCCAGAAAATATTTGTTAACTGCATTTTAGCATGAGCAAATATGCAGGTGTAGATTTGCTCATGTGAAAATCTGAATGTTTTCAAGTTCACTTTTCCTCCAACCACTTTTTTCCCAACCCTGGAAGAAGTTTTAAGTCGTCCACTGTCAGTAGTACATTTCCAACCGTTCTCAGTATGGGAAATGATTAGAGAAGAATTGTTGAAAACCCTTAAAACATGCATGTTAGCAGGTTTGCACAGACAAAAACGGGCATTCCAACCCTGGAACTATTGCTTACGACTACCTTCAGCCCTAGTATGTAGACCTGCCGAAACATAGCTGCATAAGGGAATTGCTAGTATTCAAACACTATTATGGTATGAACCCTGGCATAATCAGAGAGGCTATATCAGAACTCTTATATAATGAGATTGCTGCGTAAATTGTTGCCGCATTACATGGCACAAAGGGGACAAGTAGATTTTGTTACAGGACAAGTAGATTTATTAAACAGCCTGCCCCATGGACAAGTAGATATTTTATTAAAGTCCACACCCCTGCATTATGTGTTTGTACGCGTGCTTGGCAGCTTGCTCCCTTTTAAGCAATGCTTAAGCTTTTTACCTTCTTTCATTTTAATCTACCAGTCTACAATGGCCGTCAGTCATGTTAGATTGGTAAATTATAAAGGGCTACCTGTATCAAAACATATGCGCATGGACCCGTTATGCAGGCATGCAAATGCATCAAGACAAATCCTTATGCATCAGCGGACATCTTACAGTTGATATTCTTGAGTATAAAAGCCATTCCAAGGTTGTCAGCCATGCGTGCACATGCGTCTTGATGCCTGCACTCACATGTAATCATTAAAAAACACTAGCATACCCAATAGCTCAGCATTTTAGAGCTGAAGAGGCGAGATGGTTTTGCCTATGCTTGCCTTCCTTGTTATTCCAAACTAGATGGAAAGCACACATTTTCTTGTTCCTCCCCGCTAGTTCTCTGCCTACCCCACTTGCTCTCCTGTAACTGACCCACTCTTAATGCTCTCTACCCCGCTCCCCGTTCGGTAGTAGCCAAAAGAGACATGGTGAGGACCTGGGGGGCAGATACTAATCCAACCCTGGAGGAATGGCGGAGAGGAATGGATATGTATATGTTGGGGGAGAAGACGACATACAAAGTAAGGGAGGCCCCCAAAAAATTGAAAAATATGGAAGCCATGGCTGACCTATTAGGGCCTGACGCTCACAGATTCGCAGTAGATCGGGAGGGAGGAGAGATCCCGTTGACAGACACTATCCGTTGATGTTGATTGTTTATGTACCAGTGATCTCTGACCTCGCTGTACCTGTAATGAACACAGAAACAAGATGTTTTGTATATCTGATGTGGTTTTGCAATGTGTTTAAGAAAATACAAATAAATACATTCCCCCCCAAAAAATATTGCACCCAGTGGCCACTGGTCATGAAAAAGCCAATTGCCAGCAATATAATTGGCAGTCAATGACCCATGCATTGTCGCTACCCAGGGGCCAGTTGCCAGGTGTGTTATTATTGCCAGTTAGAGAACACGGCATTGGCTACTGCCACACCAGTCCTAGCACCGCAGTTAATTATTTAATTTATTTTAGAGCCATCAATAAATGGTTTAAATCCTACAATAAAGCTGTCATCAGTGGTGTGACTTATGCCTTTCCTTTGGTGACAATACACAGAGGGCCAGATGTAGGAGCCCTAATACCGGTCGGTAATGGCCGAAATCGGCCGTTACCGACCGGTATTAGGGTTTTCATATGTAGGGGCCTATATTTTACTGAATCGGTAAATTTACAGAATTGGTAAAATACCGAATCGGTATATTTACCGATTCGGTAAATCCATATGTAGGTGGCACTCCTAAGAGTGCCACAGGTCCTTAAGAGTCGGTATTTTACCGCCCAATCCTATTGGGTGGTAAAATACCGAATTCAGGTGTGCATGCACACCTGTGCAATGTGACACACAGACATGCCCTTAGGGCATGCCTGTGTGCCACATGGCACACAAGCCCGGAATTGGGGTGCCCCAGGGTGTCAAAGTGACACCCCCTGCACCCTTGCAGGATTCAGTATTTACCGATTCGGTAAATACCGAATAGGTATTGCCCATTGATTCCTATGGGCTTCATGGCCAATAGGAATCAATGGGCAATACCGATTCGGTATTTACCGAATCGGTAAGTACCGAATCCCACCGATTCGGTAATTCTTAAATTCGAATTACCTACATCTCCCCCCTTCCTATTTACCGACTCTTAAATACCGAATCGGTAAAATTCGGTATTTAGGAGTCGGTAAATAGGAATTACCTACATCTGGCCCAGAGTTCCGTTGCTCCAGAACACTACACAGATGTCCCAAATTACCGAAAACAATGCAACACAGTAGGATTCATGAAACCTCCCACCGAAGCAGTACCATGAAAACCACACGGTCTTAAAACATATTGTGAATTAAAACCTGAACATCAAGCTTCTGAAGGTACAATGTTATGTTATGTTAGGTTCTGAAGGTACAATAGCTCACAGTCATCCAGCACAATATCCTTGGTGCAACAACATACTGTTGCATGGTTAAACACTTAAAAGGTCCCAAGGGCAAGACCTATTGGCTATGTCAATGTTTGTCTGTCTTGCCTCTGACATTTTTTATAGTTTTGTTTCCTGTTTCAGTGTTACATACTTTTTGATAATCAAAATAATTTATTTCAGTAAACATATGTAAATAAAATGTCATGCACTCCCAAAACGTCTGCAGGTCGCTGCTATGGTGGTTTTTTTCGGGTGGTATGTAATGTGTGCATTCTGGGCACCATTTAGCCTTTAAGTCCATGCAATATGTATGGGACCATATTTTTTCTAGGCCTATGCATTAATAACGCTGTATAATGTTCGCCTGTTGTCAGTATTTTTCAACTGAGCCTTAAGTTCGGTTGATTTAGGTTGTTTCTCACAGGCAGACAGTGGGATTTTTAATTGACTCCATGCCTATAAAGTGCAGTGAAATCGCCATCAGACAAAGCTGAACAAGCCTTACAAGTGTCACTGAAGATGAGCCATGAGAGTGGGTACCAGCATCGTGATGTGTGGGAGGTGGCCCGGGTCAAGATCTTTGAACCGATTTGCAGACATTACAATGAGGGGCCAACTCCAACTCAGTTTTGGTTTCTTATTTTTTACCCGGTATCCCCATCACACCTTCCCTATGGACATTTCACTGCCTAGAACTGCAGTGCTGTTTAATTGGGTGCTGCTGTATAGGCGGGGAAATGTCCATTGCTAACAATGACGCATCTCACCGTCCGCATCCCTTTGGTACCTGAATGTAGGATATGCTTTCTCTCCTCTGTGCTTAATCTTAGGAGAATAAGTAAACAGCACTGTGTACTAAAAATTAGAACACATAGCAGATATTGGACCTAGAGGTGAATCACCGCTGTCAGCCCAATGGACTTTTAATACACCCTAAAGATGGTTCAGTGTGCCACGTGTGGCCACTGCAATGACACAGAAACTCCCCAAAAAGAAATTCCCCAAGTATGTTTAAAGTTGGACTTTTCTTCTAAAATTTCTGACAGCTGTTACTGCGTGCTATTTTTGAAAAGTTGGTTTAATTAATGTTGATTCTGTCAAAGATATCTATGGTGTGTAAGCACTTAAAGCAGGTGCTAGTCGCACTCCATTCTTGCACTGTCCTAACTTTTTTAATGTCCTTATCTGTTAGCGAATCGAAACTTGTGTGCTGGATTTGATGCTTTGAATATGAAAATAGTCTAATATCCGCTTTTTGGGTATGCATTTTTCAGATTGTTCGCCACGATAGGACGATGGAGCAAATTGTCTTTCCAGTGCCAAACATTTGCGAATATCTCACGCGAGAGTCAATGCGCCGCGTTTTCAATTCAACAGAAAGAGATGAACAAGGAAGCAAAGTGAATGACTTCTTCCAACAGACTGAGGATCTGTACAATGAAATGAAATGGCAGAGGAAAATAAGGAGTGAGTATCAACATTTGTACCTTATACAAAGAAAGTACCACATAATGTGACTCTAATTTCTGGCGTAGTCTGGTCCATCAGAAAAAGGTGCTGTATGGTTATGCAGTGCAAAAAGTAGAAGGTACTAACCATTGGCCCAAGGCGATGCTAAAGGTGCAAACCCGGTGTTAATACGTGGTGCAAGTGACACGTGGAGTCTCTTCCAAGTAGATTTTATCATGTAAAGCTTCACAAATGTTAAATAATCGAACAAGACTATTTTTTGCCGAAACATGCTAGTCCATACAACACTAAGTAAGAAATGGATTACATTATATAATAGTGTTTGCAAACCAGTTGAATACACGTAATTATATATGTTTTCTATACCTCAAAATAATTGTGTGTTTCAGAGTCAATTCATGTTCTGATTTTATGTATTATTCATGCATATGTCCAGTGATCTTGTGGGCACTGGATAGATATAAATCTTTATTTCCACGTGTTCTGGCAACAAATTAAATCCTATGCACCCAAATGTAAGTTTTGAAGTGCACCAGTAATATGGGAAGCGTCCCTATAAAAACGTTTACTAAAAACTGGGGGTCTGTCCAAGACTCACTTTGTCACTCCTGTTTATGTGGGGAAGAGACTCTGTCGCATATCCTTTTCGTCTGCCCTGCATACAAGGCGCCTCGCAATAAATGGCTCAAGCCAGTTTGCGCCAAAATGGGAACAAGATCGTCCCAAATGGCTTTGCGTATTATAAAGTCTGATACCAGCGAAGTCGTAGTGGTGGCTATGGCAAAATTCTGGAGCTGGACATGGGCCATAAGAAGGATCAGGATGCAGAGTACCACGTAACTTTGTAATTATGTATTTATGTAATCATCTTAAACTGTATTTCCATCTTGTAGCAGGGCTGCTGAGTTTGATGTTCTAGGACTTTCTAATATGAATAGGTTAATAAATGCCTATTCCCTGCGAATTCCGAGTTGCATTTAATTGTGGATCTATCTTTTGGTCTCGACCCTACTCCCCCTTGATGATAGAAATTTTGTATGTGCTGAGATAAGATTTGAAAATGGTTTTTATGGATTTTATACTGATATTTTATATGGTCTTTTTGTACTTGTGTCTATTATGATTGTTTATAATCGAATAAAGACTTTTTGAACATGATGGTCGCCTTAAAGGCTTCCCAAAGTGTGCCGGCATCATCCACTGTGCCCACATTTTCTTCAAAAAACAATTCAATAGCTTGGTGGATACACTCCCTTAAGGCTGATACCAGAAGAGACGAAGGCTGTAAGCGCCATTGGAATAGTTGATGAAGTCTAGACCGGATGTTAATATCTAACAGCACTGGTGCGTGGTCGGAAAGCGTGCACAGCATATGTCACTCCCCAGTAACCCAAGATGCCATTGGCTCCGAGGGGATCCAATAGTCCAGCCTGGAGCATGTTTTGTGGACAGCCGACATGATGGTGCCCTTTCTAGTATGTGGGTGTCTGTCTCTCCAAATGTCTCATGTGAAATCTATGCATTATATCATGTATCACTTTGGTCGAACGCTTACCCTGCCACGGGGTGGTTGCACTTCTATCTGTGTTAGGATCCAGATATGTGTTTAAATCACCACCCCATAGTCACCAATTCTGATTGCAACTGATATTTTAGTTTTGAGTAGAAGTCAGGATCGTTGATATTTGGGCCATATGTGTTGCTGATCGTGAGTATGGTTCCTGCCAGGTTCCCCTGAATCAGTGTGTAGCGCCCCGGATGGTCTGAATCTGTGGAAAGTAGTTTAAATGGCGTCCCTTTTTATCCAATATCTTCACTCCTCTAGCATTATTAGAGTATGAGTCGGCAGCCTTTGCCATTGCCCAGCGACCGCTGATTCTGTCCTCCCCAGCCTGTGTCAAGTGCATCTCCTGCAGTAATGCTAGTGGCCCCTGGTGCCTATCAAGGTATGTAAACACCTGCCTGATCTTCTTAGGATTATTCAGTTCCCACATGTTCCATGTCAACATTCTAATGTCACCCTCTTTGAGCCCCACAGATTATGACAAGAGTTCGACATGTATGCACTTGTACAGTGGACGGTAAACATGAATCCTATGATCTTTTTGTACCATTTGTATCACACAGCTGAGAAAACCATGACTCCCCCAATCCCTCCCACTTCAGCATCCCATTCATGCCAAAGACATACCCCACATAACAGTGCAAAAAAGAAGAAAGCAAACCTCGGGGGTATCTCCTTCATGAGGGGCGGCCAGGTACCCTTAACCCACCTGCAAGCATGTGTAGCCGTTCCAAATTACCTTGGATCCTTCCACTTACAGTTCTCATTGTTTAGCCCACTAGCACTGGCTGCATATAACTAACAACCCCTGACAATATTAACATAACCGTACATGAACCAGACCCCTGTGACCAATGCCCCCCAAATAGAACATCATGCATTATGAAAATGAGCGCAATATGTTACCTTTCCTTCCCGCTAGGCTCGCCCTATAAAGGAGGCACAAATGTCCCCAGCCGTGCGCCCGCATTATCCAGCTTCTGCTTAACCCCTTCGACACTCATGACGAGCTGGGCTCGTCATGGTGTAGCCTCCTCATACACTGATGACGAGCCCAGCTCGTCAAAAAACAATATAAAATAGCAATTCCCAGCACAGGAGGGGAATTGCCTTAGCAGCCATGGAGTTAAACAGGACATATATGTGCGCACTATCTCTGTGTTGTCCATAAGACCATGCACTAAACTTACATTAGAATTAACCGGACTTCCAACCCTTGTAGCCTCGCAATTATCCTGATGAAAACCCCCCGCATTTCCCCGATACCATGATATATACCCAGAATTTCAGATATGTCATGTGATGCACCGACCTCCCTCCAATCACAAATGTGAAAAGACTCCCCACATAAATGGTGTCTAGTACCAACAAGCATGGGCATAGCCAATAGGTCTCACCTTTGGGACCTTATAAGTATTTAAATATGCAGCACAATTTCCTTGGTGCAACATCAACTGTTGCATGGCTAAACACTTATAATGTCCCAAAGGTGATACCTATTGGCTATAAGCAGGCTCTATTAAGAGGGGGTGATCTGGATTGCTCAAAAAAGGTGTCTGTACCGATCCGACCAGAACTCACAAGGAAGAACTGCATCAAGGAACAGAAGACTAATTAAGGTCACTAGTTAAAAATGCATTACAGACAGTTAATACGCTTATTAACAGATGTTCACTAGCAATAACAATTAGGACAATTTTCTTGGAAATGGGTATGCATGTCCCTATCCACATGAATATTTTCATACACTGTGCTTCTCAAATCTGCAAGGTGTTCTGGTACCCTAGCTGAAGTTTAAGGCAGTGCGATAAACAAACACAAAAATAATACAAGAGGAACACCAAATAGTGTGCAGAGTTAAACGCTTCCAGATCTAATCAAAAAGAAAATTATAGCAAACTATTCAGGAAGTAGCGCACAACGCAGACAATAAAATACAAAACAGCTCCAGGCAAGCCCAGGAAGGGACTTTCACAACAGACGACACGTGCTGCCCCTCCCTGCTCTCACCTACTCTTGGCTTGGTGTTACCTTGCCCTTCTACTCCCACCACCGCTGTAATTATTGGGGGACTGCTTGCTTAATCGTGCCCAGCGTTAGAGAAACGTCATGCTTGCCGTACTTTTATGACGCGCTCATATACAGAAGGACGGGAAACTCGTTTTACTATAAAAATCGAAGCGGAAATACCACAGCAGGGTAACGAGCACAAACCATCTGGATGCATTGTTTTCATTTGCTGGGTTAATCGAGGATGTGCAACTGGTTTTGTTGCTAGAGTATGATACAGTAAACAGGCCGCTTTTGTGTCACTTTCAAGTTTGTTTTTAAAAGAACGTGTGTTCGTATTTTACATACACGCTGCCTCCAGTCGCATTAGCAGCCTGGGGCCAGTGCCCCAGCTACTTTACTTCTGGCCCCTCAGAGAGCATTTAAACAATTACAAAGAATTCAGGACTCGAGATAAGCCTGCATGAGGCAAAGCTGTAGATGAAGAAACTGAAACAAGCACGACCGCAAAGGAATGTCAGGAACGCAGCTCATCCGGCTGCGCTGCTGTTCGCTCCCGAGCTCCCTAGGCCAGGGGAGTTACCGTTTGGAGAGAAGGCGGGACATGCACCCGCCTTTGGCCAATTGCGTGCTGTCTTTCTTCGAAAGATGCACGCAAAGGCCAATAGCCTGTGATAATAAAAAAACACGAGCGTGTGGTCGGAGTTGAAAGCCCTTACTAGAAGCCTCGCAGAGAAGTGCATGCACGCTGGCTCAGGAGAGACCTAAAAGCCTATGCCACAACGGTGTCACCAACAGAAATATATGCATCATAATGCAACTGAGAAAAATTCAGTGGCCACAATTGCTCACATAACACAACACCTATACAATGCAACAATCTCTGAGTGCTAGGTCCATTACTTCATGTCCAGCCCCTTAGCGCAGAGTCAAAATGTTCATTTAAACACAATTTGAGAAGAACAGAATCACCTACAGTCCAGCGTGGTTATCCGTATGTCTATGTAAGTAAGCCCCCACCTTCATCGCCTGCAATCAGGAGACCTTGTATAGGCCAAACTCTTGTGAGTTGGGCACTACCTCACCTCCCACCAAGAGACATTGGGGAAGAGTTTGTAGAACATCACCATCTTTAATTCCTCTGAATCCGATCTCGCTGAGCGTGTTGGTGATGTAGCACTCCTTGTTGCCTTCCTTTTCGCGTGCACTTGTCGCAGGAAGTCTTGCGCTACTTTGGGGGATTGAAAAATCTTCACCTTGCCATTCATCGTAACCTTCAGTCTGGCGGGATATAGCATGGCATATGGTATCCCCAGCGCTCGCAACTTTCTTTTCGCTTCCGTATATTCCCTGCAGGCCATCTGTACCGCCAGCGTGAAGTCAGGGAAGAAAGAAACCACATTGCCCTGATAGCACATGTTCTGCTTTTCTCTTGCGAGTCTGAGGACCGTGTCCCGATCTCTGTAGTTTAAAATCTTTGCAACGATAGGTCGCGGTGGCGCACCAGTGGGTGGCCTGGGTGCCAATGAACGATGTGCATGTTCCACTATCACAACTTACAGGACCTGTTCTGCTCCAAACAAATCCTTCAGCATGCCCTCTACGTAGTCCTTCAGACATCCAGTGTTCGTGCTCTCAGGTACTCTCATGATACGTAGGTTACACCTTCGAGAACACGCTTCCAGGCCTCATTTTTGGCCCTGATGACCTTCAACAGCTTCTCCATCTCATTACATTTATCCGCCATGGAATGTGACTTCTCTTCCACCGCCGAGATGCGTTGTTCCGCTGCCGTAAGCCTTTGGCCCTGTTTGTCCATTTTTGCCACCATGTTATCCAACCTGAGGCCTGTTTGTTTCACCGCCATGTTATCAATCCTCAGGGACCGATTGTCTATCTTATTGTCAGTGGCCTGCAAATTCTGCATTATCACCTGTAGCGTGGCTTCCAGCATGGGGGATTGCGATTGAGGCTGTTCTGTCTCCATTTCAGAGTTAGCCCCCGCAGGTTGGTTCGCGTGCCAGGCTTCAAAAGTACATTTTGTCTGTTGTTTGTCTGATTTCCCCCATGATGACTTGACAGAGGGCAATTGCAATGAACTGTACACACAGTATATTCCTGCCATGCTGCCCCACAAGAGTATAATCCGCAGCTAAGTTTTCATGGCCTACTCCACCGCGTGAAGCTGTACTATGCTGTGCTCAGTCGCACTTTTCCGCCAAGATATGCCGATCTGTGGGTCCACTATTATTATCAAGTGACTGTGCGTAGTATCACACCAACATTTGTGCAAGAGCTAGCTGGCTGGTGCTGCTGCACTTTTTCAATCAGGCCCGAGTGAGACCATGCTTCCACCTGTGTGCGTGCCCGCAAGGCTTCCAACGTATTGTAAAATAAATATCCGAGCTCACACATCGAGGCAATCAGTGCAGATTGCTGCCCACAGGGGGATGTCCGCAATGAGAGCGCACCCCCGGCTGGCCGCTAATCCATCCCATCTAGAAGTAGGAGTTGGGTGTATTCCAGTCACCGAACCACGCATGTACAGCAGCATCCTCTCCTCACCCGCGACATCTCAGGCTATGCACCTTCACCGTCGCAGTGCTCGGGGACAGCTTGCCGACGCCCTTCGGCCCAAAGACATCTCCGTCCTCCATAGTCACACTGTATGCCCACCACAATCACTCACTGTTCCACTCCAGTACCCGGCGATGTCTGGGATCATGTGAAGACCTCTTGCATGATAGATCTCCCAATCTGGATTCCGCTGTTAAGGGTAGCACCACTTCAAGCACAGAGCGCGTACCGTCTTCCTCCGCCACAGAATATGTTACAGCCTAGCCCAGCCGCCATCTTGTGCGCCCTCGAGGTTGCAGGGAGGAAACATGAACTTGTGCTTCTACCTTCTCTGCTACATTATCCGGCACTACTGCACTCCAGGCGGTTCCTTGACTGTTCCGCTTCAAGGCGCTGACATTTGTGGGGCCTGATATTCGGTGGATCAGCAGATGTTTAACGGATCGGTAACTCCGCCGGCAGAGCCTCACTACTGTGTGGCATTCTTGCCTCTGGCTCGCTCTGCCCCCCAGCTGTTATAATACATTTGCACAAATTTATTACTATTAGTACAGAGGTCAAATTTCAGTTTTGCATTTCAAGTCCGATATATTAACACTGTTCCCTATCTCATGTATTGCAAGTTAAAGTTATTTTGCACAGGGAACAACTCTGCTAATAGTCATGAAGACTTTTCAAAGTGAATGTACCTTACCGCACAAACATAACCCCTTGTCACCTTGTCGTTGAAGAAAAACTTGTTAAAGCAAATACACATGAAATAATGTCATAGTGTAAACCATATATACAAATGCATTGAGTGTAATATGCTGTTTATTACCATTGCAGAGGGAGAGAATGGACATCATGTCCCACTCAAGGCATCACTTCTTGTGAAGCATGCCTTTTTCCATCACACAACAATGGTCATTTAGCATTTACACCCTGTGCATCAGCATGTGTATTAATTATTGTGATTAGGCTTATATCTCATGTACATGGCAAGCTTATATATGTGGTATCAAACCATGCAATTAATATAGTTGTGCATTGTATACTGTTTAGGTAACTCTTTATAAATTCTGTTATTTGCTCTTTTCACCTTGAAAATTAGAATAATGATTTCTCTACAGGAGATAAAAAATTCTGATAGATGATCCCTTTACGTATTATGTAAAACAAAGGTAACTGGGAGAGTTACTTTGTGTCATGCCTTTGTCATACATATTTTTCTTAATAATGTAGTCATAGAAAGACTTTCAGAGTTTCCTGTAATGAATTACCAAAAAGGGTGACCTGATAAAGAAGCATTTTTCAAGGTGCATGCTCTTTGCAAAGGTTTATTGATAATAAATTTAGACATGTGTGTTCTTTCTTTTATAGTTAGACAATTTGGCATAATGCCCTTGGTTTTCTTGTTCATGCTGTTGATATTCTAATTGAAACAATTGAGAAGGTCGAGACGTAGGATCGGGGCTGTCTGAGTTTTTCCCTATGCCGTGAAATTCAACCTCCAGAAGACCACAATTTCAGTCAAAACCATACAAGTTTCTTAAAAATTAGGATCATTACAGATGGCAAAAGGTTGTTAGTTAAATAATGCAGAATTATAAATCTCAATACGTCAAAATCCAATAATGCAAGCGAATTAACATAAGGTCATTCTCTAAAGCAAGTAGTAGCCAGATCCAAGGTATAGCAGTAGACAGGTTGACAAAATCTCAAAGCAAGTTCAAAAATCTCTGGCACAAATCTTTTGTAGAATTTTAGGTATAGAAAGCCATATTACAGCTCACAGACCAATTAGCATTCAAATACATTAGATACGTCAAATACAATACATTTAATATTCACCTACTGTGCTGCATATTGTAAAGTGGTGTGCATATGAAATGAAGGAGATTTCAGTGCATCAGTGTGACATAATAAACAATAACACTTTTATTGATTGAAATGTATTTTCGTTCAAACCCAAAAAAGGGCCTTTAAAATTACACCATACAAGGACATCCTGAACATGGCTTCCTGGAACATTAATGCAATTACTGTTTATAAAATAAACCTTACAACGAATGAGGGTTTTATTTTGATGATTTTCTGAAATTGAAAAGTACTCAGAGAAACGGATGCACGTGGAGAATGTTCATTCCTGTAAAATAAGTACATTTTCTTCTTGCAAATGTGAAATCATGTCAGTGCAAGCTGGTTGAAGCCTAGTCAGGCTAGCTTAAACACATCTCAATTAAGCATTATTTTCTAATGATTAAAAACGCTCTCACAATGCTAATGCAAGAACATCTTCAGTAGTAGTTGCTTGCTTCATTGTATGTGGTAACTTGTTCTCCAGAACCTGTGAATTGACTTGGGGTTGTCTCATTGCAGGTCACAAATTATAACTCCGGTATTTATTTAACAGTAGCATCTGAAGTGTTTTCTCCTGAGATAATCTAAAGTGGGTCGTGTCCTGCAAAGCTCTCTTTACAAGGGCAATCTTGTCTCCTGGCAGAGGGCCTTCTGGTCCCAAACAAGTTGCAGAACCCTTGCACATTACTTTACAGTCCCATTTCACCTGATAGGATTCCTATGGGGTTTGTATGTATTTCTTGTTTTAAAGAAGATGACTGGGTTGGGGCAGGATTCCACTAACTTTTATAAGATTTAGAAAGCACTAAAAAAGCACCTACATCTATTTTTGTATTTAGCATCAACTGCACTTCTTAAACTCCCGTCTCTAAACTAATTACTTTCTCGTGTACCCTCCAACCCACTTCATCTTCCCTTCACAAAATGAAAAACATTCTGAGCAGGCAATCATCCACCTGGGTGCTGTACCAAAATGACACATTAGGAGAGACTGATAAGTGTGTCATTTTTGAATTTAGTGTAATGTATGAACATGATATAGGCCCTCACTTAAAGTTGATTTTTAGATTTTAGAATAGGTTCTGCAATTGAACTGCTCTTTCATGAGCACCAAGAACGTTAAATGCTCATAGACAAAGGTCTTCCTTCATCCTCATTACAATATAATTACAATTACTCCGCTCATGTTTCTCGAGCAGGCAGTATGTCTTGCTGCTTAATGTTGCTTGACCTCTGCTTGTTTTATCTGGCCATTCAACAGTGTTCTTTCCCTCTTTTAGATAACCCAGGATTATTTTGGTTCTCCAGACACATTTCTCTCTGGGGAAGTATTTCCTTCAATTTGGCTGTGTTTATCAACGTGGCAGTGGCCCTCTTCTACCCCTTTGGAGACGATGGTGATGAAGGCAAGTAGTTTTATGTTTGTTTAAGCGTATGCATATTATACACATGCTCCTGGAATAGTAAATACAAGCTTGTACATAATGATCATAAACTGGCTTTTATACAGGACAAACTGTGAAGAACTGCTAGGACTGTATTGTATAATGTTCTCTGTTGTCAAGAATATAGCTTTACAAGTACCAATTCTTATATTGCGATGTTAAACACATTTTCCTCGTAAATGTGGGCGCCCGTATGTTTTCATGATGTACATACTTTGTGATTTTGCATAATGTGGCCTTGTACTTGTGGAAACATATTTAATGTCGGAAGAGTGTATAGTGGACTGTGAGTTGAGGTTAAGTGAGCATGGTGGGGGAAGGAACTACATTTATGGTAGTAGCTTTATTGGTTTAATACATTTTCTTTGAGGTTTGCGCCATGATCACTATTGCATGATTTGACTTTAGAGATGCATGGCTTCTCTAATGTTTGATGAGACCCTGGTTTACAATATGCCCTCTTTGCTGTTTTGAACAGGGTACTGGGGGCAAATGGTAGCTGTCCAAGCCCTCCTTTGCCCAATTTTTCTGGAAGGTTTATGGAGCCCTGGGATAGAGCTCATCTGGTGCCTGTGAGTCTGTGTGCCTGACCTACCCTGTACTTTGTTCACGGGTAGGTGTATCAGTCTCTGACCTCACCTTGCTCAGTGTTCGGGGGCATTTGGGTTCTTGAGCACCCACGCCCTGCATAAAATCCGCAGTCTATCAGTCACTGTCGATAAAGGTTGTCAGGGATGTTTACACTGTCAACAACACAAGACCTGTTCTTATGGTGACTATACTGTTCCTAATCAATACCAACCTGCAAATCTATTGGGTTGGAGCTGTAGCCATAATCATCTGGCCAGCTATTCACTGGACCAGGCTCACCCTTTATGGTAATCAAGTCAAGTCAAAGATCTTTATTCGGATTAGGTAACATCCATAAAAGTACATAAAATCACAACAATCATCCAAAACACATAATACCACAGTCTTTTTGTTTAAAAGGAACTAATAAAATCACATAATAAAATCACCTGTATGGTAATATCATTGAGAAGATGCGCCAAATCCACTGTGTCTCCTACCTTGCTCACCCTCCCTTCCCTACCTTGCTCTCCCTCCCTTCCCGGGAGGGAGGGAGATCCACTGTGTCTCCTACCTTGCTCACCCTCCCTTCCCTACCTTGCTCTCCCTCCCTTCCCGGGAGGGAGGGAGAGCAAGGTAGGGAAGGGAGGGTGAGCAAGGTAGGAGACACAGTGGATTCAGCGCATCTTCTCTTAATGATATTACCATAAAGGGTGAGCCTGGTCCAGTAAATAGCTGGCCAGATGATTATGGCTACAGCTCCAACCCAATAGATTTGTAGGTTGGTATTGATCAGGAACAGTATACTCACCATAAGAACAGGTCTTGTGTTGTTGACAGTACAGTGAGTGGGGGACGACCTGTTTTTAAATCCCCTAAGCTCCTTGTTGTAAGTAGGGATGTTTACACTACAAGTATTCTCTTATGGAGTAGCACCCAATCAAATGAAGAGATAATATAGCATATGGAAATGTGTGTAATCATCAATTAAATGGTTGAATCCTTTTATTGATGTCTTTCCTGTGACAAAGGATCTCAGTCAACACACGTTTCACTCCCCGATCGAGCACAGGTTTGAGGCTTTTTCATGGCTTTCGTAGGAAAGGATGTACAGACGTTTTGGTACAGAACTCTTTGTCGGGCCCTATTCTCTCAATCTTCAAGTTAGAGTAACAGTGGGTCTGTAGTCAAAGTACCAGTCTCAATGCGATCTGTTATAGAAAGCTCCATCCCTGCGTGCCATGAGGGGGTGAACACATGTTGCCTGTGACCCCTCCGGCGCAAGGAAACCAACAAAAAAACGATTTAGACATTTAACCAACGACCAAGCTCTTACTTTTCTCTGCTGTACATTTCAGTGTACTATACTGTTTCTTAATTTGATGAGGTGCTATTCCATAAGATAATACTTATAATGGAAACATCCCCAACTTTACACTTTGCCTGTTCAAACCATAACCGTGGAGAGGGGAATACCCCCAAAGGTGATGCATTTGCATGCCGAACCTTGTATCGAATTACATCCTGGTCAATTACCGGATACCTTAAATTCCAAGGACCCTCTTTCATGAGCTAAAATGTATCAGTATCTTCCACCTGACATACACAATGTCAGGGTTTGCATCTGGAGACCTAAACAACTCCACTAGTACATGATTGGGTGCATTATTTGGCACCCCCCTTCTCAAAGAGTCATTATACTGCATTTTCCCTCCCAAGGGGGGAGGGTGTCTTATTACCCCCCCCCGCTTTGCCCAAGAGTATGGAATATTTTGTGCTCTTCTGACCTGGAGGATGGAATTTGCCTGCTCCCGCCAAAAGTGGATGAGAGAAATTGACAATTTTGGGGGATTATTTAGTGCCCTCTTTCTCTGTCTTGTTCAAGATTGATCAGCAGTTAAGCAATGACCTGTTACCTGTGAAAGCGTCAAAAGCTGAAATTCTCATTGTACAAGCTGTCTTTATCGTTCAAGATATAGCTCAGTTGTTTAATAAGCCTCCTGCCTGTATCTCTGAGGAACATGAAGCTCCAAGGAATTAACCCAGCCAAGAATGACTCAGCCTTGTCTACTGTCTGAAGTAAATGAAATTAACACAGTTAAGTTGGGAAATAATACCCTTAAATATAATACTGTGAAGCCACAGAAAAGAGAGAGTAAGTCAGTACACTTATAGCTTAAAGATTGAGTTCTTGCTTGTCCTTAAATAAATGCAGAATGTCAGGGATATGATTTGCAGTTTGTCAGTCCTATAGGTCAGCCTTTCTTAGCCTTTTGTGGGCCCCTAATGAGTCACTGCTGTAGTCAGCCTCATGTCACTTGTCACCACAACAGTGTTTGCTTTATTAATTTAACAGTACCATTTTGCCTACCCTTATCAAGTGAAAATGCAAATCTAAATACCAGAATAAAAAGTGCTGCTGCGCAGAACAACAGGGCCTACAAACAAGTGTTATTTACATGATTTGGTAACTATTTGGAATTTGCCTTAATTTCAGTGGTGGCTAGCCAAAATAATGTCTCTGGTCGGACTTCTCTGATCAGAGTCTGACACAGACTCAATAGTGTTTTTTCTTCAAAAGTTGGTTTCTTTATTCATGGTCCTCCTCCTTTTTTTTTTTACTGCTGCTTTTTTGTCGTAAATAACATGTTTTGTCCCATCCGGCACTTCCTCAGGGCTTGTATTGATATTCTGTCTGTGTGTGAACATCATGGAATTGGAATTACTATAGGTAATTTCTTAATGGCTCCTGGTGCATACATCTTACATCCAATGTAGGATGAGACCCTTTATGGTCCAGTGAGCGATGTTGCTCATACATTGCTTTTTATGCTGAAGCTACACTTTTTCACATTGGGAAGATCAATTCAGCTACTGCGACAAACAGACCGAATATTCATACAAGCCTTTAGAAGTCCCGGAAGGGATTAAACACGCTGGCTGCAACAACAGACAAAATACGTTTTTAAAACAGAGAGGATCATGAATAAAGCAACCAACTTTTAAAGAAAAACACTATTGTGCATTATGTGACCTAGTTGCAATCTATTGTTTGACTTTGCATAACTATTTTGCACATTACTAGAAACTATCACAAGTTTCGGGTTCTCAGTCATTTGTGTTTAGTATTAATCATTGAGTCTCTCCTTTGAGGAAGATTAAGCTGACGGGTCTTCCAGACTCGTGCACCACAGATTCCAGATTTTAACTGTAACCCACTGTAGTGATGGGTGGGATATAGTCTTGCCTCAGTTTCTTTAGGTAAATAATTTAGCAATCAAAGTGATAAGTTAGCTGAAATTGTTTCAGAAAAATTTGAAGCTTTCACAGTCATTTCTGGAATTCTCCTCCGTGGAGTAGTTTAGCTTGCCCCAGTGGTAGAGCGCTGCACTGGCCTCAGAGGCCTAGGGTAATAAAGAAGCCCCATCGGTACATTGATCAAGGCTGGTCTATAAGGAACATCCTTACCTGGCTGCTATATTGTAATGAGCAAATATTTGCCATATTTGAGCAGCACCTAGGATTACTTTCAGGTACAGCATTTTCGCAGGGTCAGGATTATGGAAACCTGCTCATAAGGCAAAGTGATTATGGATAATATTTCAGATGTCCCTTGCCATACTGCCTTCTAAGTCTGTGCTTTTAATTGGAAAATGGTGGTGTCATATTCACCATCTTGATCTATTTAAAAAAAAAAATGTGCCCATATGAAAGGCTGATAATATATTTCCATCCTGTTTTTATTTTCTCTCCTGCGTCCCTGCTGGTCCTTAAATTCCACATCCTCATACGTCCCATGCGGACCCTTCTTGTGAGATCAGAAATGCACACGGAGACTGGTGGTGTCTGTGTTTCTTTTTCTTGCCTTCCTGTTCATGGGAAATACATTTTGGTCTTCCAATTCAGCTGGAAGGGGGAAGCAGGTGTGGAGTGGTGTGGCTCACTGGTTAGAGGCGGCAGACCCGAGAGCGGAGGACGGCCCGAGACCAGGGTTCAATTCCCGAGGCGGCAGGGTCGTGGACCAGGGTCAGCGGACTTGATAATTCTCACCTCGTGCCTACTCTAACCAGGGATCACACTTGGCAACTCTGGGCATTAGCTTGCCTCATCTCCACAACGGCCCCCCACATACGCCGGGGATGTCTGGTTTCATTTTGGAGAAACCCAGTAGGGACCATCTCAAAGGGAAAGCCAGGACGGGTTCCCCAGCGGTCTACTGCGCAGAGATACTCCTTCGGGAGTCGATTCTAGCGCATTACAAACCCACAATTAATTAATTAATTAAGCACTGTGAAATAACTGCCAGACTGTGCTTACCAGTGCTGATAACCTCCGGCTGCCAATCAATCAGGGTTGGTGAAGCACAACTACTCACTTGTGAGAGTCTTAAGAAGCTGTGGGGAAACAGGGGATGCTCCCTAGAGTGCTAGTTTCATCCGAAGAACTGGGTCTTGAGGTCCTTCCTGAAAAGTGGCAAAGTGGGAGATTGACAAAAGTGGATGGATAGGGTCTTCCAGGCTTTGGCTGCGAGGTAGGAGGAGCACTTTCCCCCCAGTCTAGTGGACGGTGGCTAGAGAGAGTGGCGTCTTTTGGGTATGTGGAAGGAGAGGCGACTGTTCAGATATGCGGGTCCTGTGTTGTGAAGGGCCTTGTATATGCTGTACTTGTGGGTGAGGAGTTTGAAGGTTATTCTTCTTTCGACTGGAAGCCAGTGGAGATCACACAGGCGTTGGGTGATGTGACTGCAACAGTGGATATTGAGGATCAGTCTGGCTGGGGCGTTCTGGACAGTATGGAATTTGCAAAGGAGTTTCTTATTGATTCCGGCGTAGAGAGAGCGTTGCCGTAGTCCAGTCGTCTGCTGATGAGTGGGTGATGGTTTTTCTAGATTCGGTTGGGAGCCATCTGAAAGTCTTTAGGATCATTCGGAGGGTGTTGAAGCAGGTCGAGGGTATGACGTTGATCTGGCCATTCATTGTGAGCGATTAATGGTCCGTGTAGGTGGTGGGATTCCCATGGACGGAGAGCCACCAGGAGTTGTTCCATGCAGAGGGGGCGAAGCCAAGGATGACGAGTCCTGTTTTTTCTGAGTTGAGTTTCAGGCAGCTGTTCCTCATCCAGGTGGTGACTGCTATCATCCCTTCTTGTAAGTGTTTGGTGATGTTTGGTTCATTGGTGAAGGAGAGGATCAGCTAGGTGTCATCGGCGTATGAGACGATGTTGGGCCTGTGGTTCCTGACGATGGTTGCGAGGAGGGCCATGTAGACATTGAAGAGGGTGGGGCTGAGGAAGGAGCCCTGGGGGCCTCCACAGTTGGTCTCTGTCGGTTCCGAGAGGTAGGGAGGGAATCTGACCTGCTGAGGTCTGCTGGTGAGGAAGGAGGCGGATCCAGTCGAGGGCCTTGCCACGGATGCCGGTGTTATGGAGCCTGGTGGCTAGGGTGCTGTGGGGGACGATGTTGAATGCAGCTGAGAGTTCCAGGAGAATGAGGGCTGCAATTTCGCCCTGGTCCAGGAGGGAGCGGAAGTCGTTGGTGGCGGCAAGTAGGGCGTTCTCGGTGCTGTGATTACTTCAGAATCCAGATTGGGAGATGTTCAGGACTTTGTAAGATTCAATGAAGTTTGCTAGCTGGATGTTGATGGCCTTTTCGATGACCGTGGCTGTGAAGGGAAGCAGGGAGATGGGCCTGAAGTTCTTAAGGTCCAGCTGGTCCGCAGAGTGTTTCTTCAGGAGGGGGTTGATTTTTGCATGTTTCCAGTCATCGGGGAAGGTGGCGGTCTCGAAGGAGTAGTTGATCATCCGACCTAGTTCGAGTAAGATGGCAGGGACGGCTCTGTGGAAGATGTGGTGTGAGCAAGGGTCTGATGGTGCTCCAGAATGGATGCTCTTCATGATCTTCGATGTGTCTTCTGTCATGAGCGGGATCCATTTGAGCAGGGTTTGTTGGGTGATGTTGCATGCTGGAGCATTGAGGTGGTCTTGGTTGCAGAAGTTGTCTTGGATCATCTTAATCTTGTGGTGGAAGAAGGTGCGGAGTCTGTTGCAGAGGCCTTGGGAGGACCAGCCCATATTAGGCACTGGCAGCTATAATGTATTTATTCAGCTGTGAATGGGACATTACGGCATCTCCTAGCCTGCCTTATCCTCCATCTTCTACATATGGATGCAGGATCTTTTCCCAAGTGTCTTGGTAGGATGTACAAGAGAGCGGAGAGTGCATGCTTCCAATGTAAAACTGTTAAAGCCGATTACTGTCACATGGTTTGGATACTACCGAGGACAGACTACTGAGAAAATGTAGTGGCAACCGATTCTGAAATCCGAGAGAAATCGTTTACATGTCCACGACATTCGTGCTTGTTTGCAATATCCTTGGTTCTATATTTTAACAGAGCTATGAGGAAAACAAGAGCTGGTGCCATGTATGTAGTTGATGCCGATTGGAAAATACCAGTGCTTCATTGTCACTCAAAATCAATAGAGATCGTTAAAAATCATATGGATACCAGAGATGAAGGACCAGTGCAGCTGAGTGCTGCCCTAGTCCACACTGTTGGGGCTTCCTATCCTCTGCAGTGCAAATGTTTGAAAAAGGCAATTTAAAAGCCAAGCAATCACAGTTAGGCCCACAGAGTACAAACAATTAAAGAAATCTGTGGTGAATGTGATCACCATGAGCGATATAAAAAAATTACAAAAAGCGCCTAACTATACCATAAATCATAATAGTTACTGAACCTCAGTGGGGGATGAAAATAGCTACTATTTTAAGAGCACTGTGATCACCTTAAAGACCTGGGGCTGCAAGCAGAGCATTGCCAAATCACATGCCCTACACATAATGCCTGCCACTCATGGCTGAATACTGTAGGCAGGGCTAAGGTTCAGGGACTAGGCAGAGGTTGGATCAAAAGACTATGCACAGCGAGTGTAGAGGCAAGACCACTCCCTCCCGCAATCCTGTAGTGTGTAACTTCAGCCCAGGTGCAATGGTTCTGAGTAGAGGGAATCTAGGAGCACCTAGTGGCCAAAGCCCTCTGTCTCTCGCTTTGTTACTGTATTACCGATTTTTAAGGTCATGTTATGCACATTTCTTTAACAAAGGATCCTTCCATATAACATCAGGTTCAGGTCATATATAATATTGTACAAAGTCAGACGGAGGCTACACATACATTGCCATTTGAGCAGTAGCCTTGCCTCGTACCTTCTAGCTCAGTGGAAAACACCTAAAGGATATTACGATCTTACAACCCCCTTCGAATGAAACCTAGATCTTATGAGGCCCCTCACATTCACTCCCACTATTCAAAGTAACGATGAGTAAAATGCACATGACCACCCTTCTCAAATATGAAATTAGACTGAACATCCTTACGACTTTCACAAATCTGCATGCGCACTTTCCCAGCTGCTTCCAATTTCTTATGACTTCACATCTGTAATAAAAAACACAATAACCAACACCGAGCACTAGGTAGTTGCATTATCTTACAGCTGTTTATAGTGCCTCGAAGTATGATGAAACGACATGCAGAAAAAGGTTGATAAAAATGTTGTTTCATTAAGTTAATATTGCAAAAATCATTAAGTGTAACTTAGTCTAGAATGTAAAAACAACTTCATAATTTAGGGTGCAAACCCAGATTTAATTAGTGGTTGTAAAATAAAACAGAAAGAAATTGACACATCACATCAGTGGCGGATGACAAAGATGAAGAGAGATGAGGCGAATGGAGAGGACTTGAGGGGTGGGCGAGCGCGGGTGGAGCGCACGGCGGCGATGTTTAATAATAAACATGCCTCTTGATCCTTTGCATCCAGATCCTGGGCATGGTCCCAGCAGTTCCTGGGACAGCATCACGGACCCCCCGAACAATCCCTGTGCTGCTCTCAAGCAAGAGAACATCATGGGGATTGGCCTGAGCGGGCTGGATTAACGCTTGCTCAGGCACAGGGAGTCTTTGCTGTTTGCTGTTTCTCCAACTCGGCTGTGCAATACAGCTAGGTTGGAGAATCCGAACTGCGCATTTCAGTTTGGCTGGCCCAAGATGGCCGACCAAACTGCTATGCACACTTAAACGTTTACCAACCACTCCTCCTTCCCCCTCCCATGGCCCGACCCAGCCCCTCCCTGCACACGCTGGTCCAGCCAGCAGCTGAAAAATAAAACAATATTAAAATATAGTTTTATTTTTCAGCTGCTGACTTTAAGCCAGATGCTCCTCCGCCATTGTTGAGAAGTCGCTGTTGAATCACATGGTGTCCATGTAACCCATCTGAACCCACATGGGCACTTAAAAACAAACAAAAGAGGAAAAAAGAAATAGAGCAAGATAAACACATAAACAACTTAAAACATAAACGAGCTACAAGCGCAGTTTACATTTTAGTAGAACATGTGGTGCTTAATCCAGATGGTTTAGGACTTTGCTGCGCTGAGTCTATTACCGTGGGTTGGTCTACATATGCCCAATTAAATCTCCAAAAGGTAATAGAATGCTCCAAAAGATAAGAGTTAAGTGCACCTTTCACTCTTTCCTTTCTTTGTCCTCTACCTAAGCCTGTCCCTACTCCCACCCAGGACTATCTGAGTATTACTCTCTCTTGCAATATTTGATTTTCCTCATTTATGCCTTTCTTCATATTGCCTAGGCATAGTCCATTTGGGTCTCATGATGCCTATGCTTTGAAGTCATATGAATTCGCAAGTAGCCTGGAGGACTTCGCTCTCTGCGTATCTATGTATGGTTCTTACTGTTGTATCAAGAAAGGCCTGAGAGGGCTGAAGCACATGGATGATGATCTAGCCATGTATTCTGCTGAGAAATAAAAAGAATGAAATGCTGAGCGCCACTTACAGCTCACTAGCTATTAAAGCATTTACAAGCATCCGCGTAGTTATGTTATATGCTTGTTGGATGACTCTTTTTAAAAAAAAATATATATATTTTTATTATCAGCACAGAGTGAAAACTCAGCAAAAACAATAGATATAAACCATCAAAGTCTGTACATGAATCTATACGGAATGGCAAAAAAAATACAGAATAAAAGAGATTTACAATGCTTAACAGAGGGTTCATACCATTTTAAAAAGAAAAGAACCCCTGCTAAGAAGGTTTTAAATAAAATTGCCCCAAATTTTCTCAAATTTAAGTATAGACCTAGTACCCCTAATTCGGGCTATTCCACCTTCCATGTTCTGAATTTATTTGACCAGGGACCACCACTGCATAATATGTGACGGCTGTGGCGATATCCATGCCCGAGCTATAGTGAGTTTAGCACAGGATAACAAAATAGTAATTAAAGCTTTTTGAGGTAAAGTAATACTATGTATATCTGAAAGTACAGTAGAAGCTGACCATAATGGTGGTCTTACCAGTTTAAATGTCAAAACTTTATCTAAATTAAGCCAAAAGTCATTCAATTGCGGGCAGGAAAATAACATGTGTTCTATATTAGCGCCCACAGTATCGCACTGAGGGCATTTGGTACGATCAGTATATAATGCATTTGAAGACCATTTAAGGATCACTTCCGGGGTATGGTATAACAAACAAGTAGTTTTAAATTGTTGCAATCAGAGGCTAGCTGATTGAACCAAACTGTTGATTTTAGAGAGAGAGTGAGAGATCTGATCCGGATAGATCGTCATTCCAAGTTTAAAGCTCCACTTCTCCGCTAGTTTGGAGCAATCCTGTTTTACATAAGAAATTAAACAGTTATAGCCGGTGCTTATTACTGATTTAATTTTAGATGAATAGAGGCACTCCCAAATATCCGATTCTGAGACAGTTAAGATTTTCATCCGACGTATCAGAAAGTCATGTACCTGGATATATTTAAACCTCATAGACATAGGTGGTACAGATGTTTTAGCGTCTCAAAGTCTAAAAGGCCATAAGCACCATACAAATCCCCTAAGGTTACAATACCATGGGTTACCCAAGCACTAGCCCAGCTATCATTAAATATCCCCGGAAGTCCTGGGTTATCCCAAAGCCTTAATTTTGAATGATAAAAAGGTCTTACAGAAAAGCATCATACCGAACCAAATCTTGGCAATGTCTCGAGCTGTCTTAAATTTGACTCTTTTGTAAAAATGTGGGTCATTCAATCTAAGCAAAAACATTCTGGCATCTAAATTCAGCATAATGGTATGAAAAAAAACACATTTTTAAACTCAGGGTTAAGCAAGGAACGGAGGCGCCCAATGAAAGTTGCTCCGAAGTAAAGTTTAAAGTCTGGGAAGCAAAGACCTCCCATATCAGTAGATCCTTTTAATGAAAATAAACTTTTTCGTGCTTTCCGATAACCTCAAATGAAGCTGCTAAAAATTCCATCTAGCATTTTTTAAAAAACGTTATTAAGTGCCAAAGGAATAGAACGAAAAAAATAAAGCAATTTCGGCAGAATTTTCATCTTAATTAAGTTTATTCTACTTATAATATAGAATGGTAGTTTATGCCGAAATTTGTTGGATGACTCTTAAACCAAAATTTCCAAAAACGCATATTTGCATGTAAGAACAATTCTGTCAGGAAATGTTTATAACACCGATTCCGAAAGCTGTATTTCCTATTCAGACTAACCTAGGAATGTTTGATGTCTGCTCGAACAAAAACAAAGAGTGCCTAGAATTACATCAAACTTGGCAAGAAGAGTGTTCATCTTAAATCCTTTGATTTGGTTATGTGAAAATCTGTTCGGTAGCTTTTGAAGAAATGTGAGCAAATTAGTGGTATCTATAGGTTTGGTACACAATCTCCGATCAGAAAATGCTACAATTCATCTCTAAGTAATCAGTTATTTGTTATTAAACTGCTTTGTGTGCACAGGCACAGTGGAGGATGATAGAAGGAAAAGGGTGGTTTTCAATATCATAAAAGCCACAAAATTGCATGGGCCAGAAGAGCCACCACCCTGTTATATATATATATATATATATATATATATATATATATATATATATATATATATATATATATTCATACAAAATGCAATAAGAATCTGTAAACTGCTTACATACGCCCTTTGCTTAATGTTCTGCTTCAGACAACCAGGGGACGAATTACACATTATCACTGTTTGCGCCCGGGGCACCTTTTAAAAGGTGTTCCTGGCGCAAACCGTGATAATGCACCCCATTATGGTGTATGCGCTGCCCCCAGGGCAGCTGCGCACCCGCGCTGCCCCGGGGGCAGATAATTCATGTGAAAACACGGAGCAGCAGCTCTGTGTTTTCACATTGCAGGCGGCATCCGCCTGCACTTTCAAAGGGGTTTAGAGATCCCCTTGCAGACAGGTGCAGTGACCGCCTGCACCCGCCTGCAAGGGGATGTCTGGGGGTCCATGGGACCCCCTTTGCCCCTTGCAGAAGGCTGCTGTCAGGGGTCACACTGACAGTGCGCCACTTTTTAAATGATGCACTGTCCGAGCGCCTCCTGAGGGCTTCTTTGACTCTGCTCCCACGTCTGTAATATGGTGTGGGTGTAGAGTCAAAGGAATTCCCTCATATGCATAGGGCCCGCCCCTATGCAAGTGAGAGAACACCCTCTGTTGATAGCGCTGGTGCTTTAAGTGCGCCAGCGCTATCGGTATTATAGAAGGGGATGCCCAAGCGTCTGCATCCCCTTCTGTAACACCAAAGTGCCCTGGGGTGCGTAAAGCAGGCGCAAACTCCCGTTGCACCCCCGGGTCACCATCTGTTATACGGCCCCTGGAGTGAAACACCTGATACTTGAAACTCTGCAGCCTTCTGAATTTTCACATCCCATCTCCAGGGAATCTGCCTTATCTGCGTTGAACCGCCCCAGAGTTTTCACCTCTCTATGGGCCCTATCTTTGCTAGTATTATTACTGTGTACTTTGGCACAAATATTCTATATGACAGTGTGTGCTCTTTCCCTCACACTACAGTGTAAAATTGGTTTCATGTAAGTGGTTTAATTAACCGTCCAGTATGTCCATTGCAGGTTGGCCACAAAATTGTATCCGTGACAATATTGTCATTTATGGGCTGCAGTGTGTATTTATATCACCCACATGTAGGACAAATGTATTTGGCTTCAGGGAATACAATTGTGTTGTGGTTGGGCTGTGATTTAAAAGCACTACAATAATACATGGCACAGGAAAATGTATTTTCCATTTATAAAAAAACTATTATTATTTATTCGCAAATTCATCTTTAAAATATACCCTGTAAGCTCAAAAGGGCAGAGTGTGGAGGCTTAATATATACAAATGTGGTACACTATAAATTGGGACTAGTATGCCCTTGCAGTGTACCATTACCCAAAAGCTGTTTTTAAGTGGTAGGTGGGATAAGTTAGGTTACTGGTTGCCTGGGGTGTGAGCCCTGGTCAAGCACCAACCACAATCCTTGTCAAAGTAAGCCAGAGTTGGCTGGCATGTCCCGAGAGTGGTGAGGCAGGTGGCAAACCCTCAAAAAATAATACATTAAATAAAATAAAACACACTTACCTTCCTGTAACAAATGTGATGCCCTCAAACGTCTTCTCTCCTCGAATCAGGCTCCCAAGCCAATCCTGGCGCTGCTCTTGAGAGAAGCGCCCTGATTGAAGGGAAAGGCGTCTGTCTTAAGACAGCTGAGTTTAGAGGGTTAAAGTGCGCTTGTCTGGCTAGCCATCACTAGATGGCCGGCCAAAAAGACGTGCACTTTAAACAAATACAAAAGGCAGCCCACACTTCTCCTTGCTGCTGCTGCCATTCAGGAGGCCACCCCTGTCCTGACACTTTGTTCAGGACTGGGTGACGAAAAATAAAATGGTAATGAATTAACATCATTACCATTTTATTTTTCATCTCCGGGGGCATTTCAGGGGGTAGACGCTCCTGCGCTATAAGGGAGGAGCCTACTCTGGTGTAAGACACAAGCAAACCCCAATTTAATCTGTGCTCAACCCCCTGGTAGCTTGCACAGAGCAGTCAGGCTTAACTTAGAGGCAATGTGTAAAGTATTTGTGCAAAACACCACACGAAAAGGATCTCACACCAGGTTAGAATACTAGAGCTGGGTTCAATAAATAAAATAAGACCATAACGACAAACATCCTATCAGTAGAATCCGAGATATTCATTTTTAAAGATCTTAGTGAAAATAACTACAAAAAGCATAAAGAGCCAGCTTGGGATATCTGGTCACGCTGGACCAGGTCAAAGCCATAAAATCAGGCTAACCACGAAGGAGCGCTGGTCGACTACAGTCCCCATATTTGTCCCACAGAAGTTTTACCTTCTCAAGACAGTGCCATGAGTCCTGTTCACATTGGAGAGGGTTAGGAGGAGCAAGGAAAGCATTGTGGGATACTGGAGCACGAAGAGCAGGCCAAGCATGGTGACTGGTCGGCTGGGTCTTCGTGTTGGCTGTCCCCTGCAAGTGGTTAATGCTGGAGTGCGACGAGTCAAGCTGGCAGTACTTCATGTAGAATTGTTTTGCGAGCGGCAAGGTCCCGGTGCGAATGGCCCTTTTGTGGTCATGAAGAGCCCAAAAGCTTGATTTGAGCCTGCTGAGTCACACCAAGGGTCCAGGACCTATGGGGCACCATTTGGGGGTCAGGAAGTTGCTGCAGCTGGTACAGGATGTTGAGAAGCATTTATATCGCTGGGGCTCAGATCAGGAGGCCAGCAGACTAGCTCTTAGAGTCACTATGGTGTCCTAGGTTCAAGATGAAGTTGCAATTTCAGTTCTCCTTTCCTAAACATGAGGGCAGTAGGTCAGCACAGCAGGGCAGCAGTCCAGCAGAGTGGGCGTCTTTACAGTAGCATAGCAGTCCTTCTTCCTGGCAGAGTATCCACAGGTCCAGAAGTGTACTGAAGAGTTGGTGTCTGAGGTCCAGTGTTTATACACAGTTGTGCATTTGAAGTGGGGAGAAGCTTCTAAGGGCATGCCTTTGAAGTGCACAGATGCGCTGCCTTCCTGGCCCTGGCTCCGGACTAACTGTAGGGGATATGCAGCCCTTTGTGTGGAGACAGGACAGAGCCTATTCTGGTGTAAGTGGGGTTGGGCCCAGCTTCTCCCTCCCATCCTGCCAGTGATGGCGCTGCCGGTCACACCTAAGCTCCCCATTGTTTGTGGCTGTCTGAGAGGAATAAACAAGACCCGACTATCAGCTACACCCAATCATGTGACCCAGAGCAAGGCTAAATGGCTGCATGCACGAAATGGCTAAGGCAAGAAAATTTCAACATTTTAAAAGTGGCATTTTCAGAATTGCAATTTAAAATCTGACTTCGCCATACGTTAGGATCTTAAATTGTGATTCAAGAGACATCAAACATAAACAAGTTACCTCTTCCCATTTGCAAATTACACTTCTAAAATGTAATAGGGTAACTGCAATGTTATATTATGGGAGAGGTAGAGCTTGCAGTAGTAAAAAAAGGGAACTGAAGAATTTTTCACTGCCAGGACATGTAAAACTTAAAAGTACATGTCCAACTTTTTAAATACCTTGCATTCTGACCTGTTCAGGGCCTACACTAGGGTGAATTATATGTATTAAAAAGGAAGGGTTGGGCCTGGCAAAAGGTTTACTTTGCCAGGTCAAAATGACAGTTTTAAAACTGCACACATACAGACTGCAGTGGCAGATCTAAGATATGTTTAAAGTGCTATATAGTGGGTGACACAATCCGTATTGCAGGACCACCAGAGTGGGTGACACACTTAGTGTTGCAGGACCGCCGGTAGCATTTACGTTACATGCCCTGGGCGCATGTAGTGCCACTTTACTAGGGACTTATACATAAATTAAATATGCCTATTGGGAATAAGGCCAGCATTACCATGTTTTAAGCTGAAAACACAAGTACGTTAGCACTTGTTAGCCTTGGTAAAGTGCACAAAGTCCTAAAGTCAGCAAAAACAAAGTGAGCAAAAACAGGAGTTATGATGGCAAAAGGTTAGGGGAAAACCACGCCAAGAATGCCAGGCCCAACTGTAGGTAAAGTTGTATTTTCCAGAAACAGGCCCAGATATGAATAAAATCACCCTTCTACATCCAAACATCCACCGAACTGGATATTTGCTTCAAATATCCACTTCAGTGGTGAAAGTAGATTTTTGAGAACTTAAGTGAAAAAGTTACTTTAAGAAAGTGTAATTTGTGCTGTCTGAGAGAAAAACTAGTTTAGAACTCGTTTGGATAAGCCATACTCAAGAGGCCCAGTACATGTTCTTGGCTAACCTGAAAATGACCCTGCAAGTCAGTGGCATTGCCTCTGGACCATGAAGGCAGAGGGTTGTTGTCACCAAGTGGCCACTTACGAATGATTTAGCCTTTTGGGACAGGGACAAAACCGTTGTCAGAACAAGGGACAGCTCTCACATCTTGTTTTAAGGCTTCTGGGGAGCTTTTACCTATACTAAAAGAAGTGCTGAAAAGGGAGGTGGGGGATAGAGTGTGAACATATTTAGGATTATGTGTAGGAAACTCCCCAGTTACTGGCTAGTGCACAGGTTAAATCTGTCTCCTCACCACCACCTCCTCCTCAGAACATTACAGGATTTGGGAAGAAACATCTACCTGGCTGTTGGGGTCAAAGACCGAGGGGAAGGTCTCCTGCCCCCGCCCTGGGACTGGACCTGTTTTTCAAGGGTCAAATGGTTGGCCTCCTCCTATGGCTAAATGGACGCAAATGGCAGAAGGGATCCATGCTTTGAAGAAGGCCTAGTTAAACGCTTGGAACTGAACTTCAGGAGAGAATCCTGGAAGGAGAAGGACCTGTGCCCACATGCATCATTGAGCATTGCATTCCAAACGGTGCGAATCGCAATTTTCGGCCGTTTGCGAATGCAATTCTCAAATTCGGGATGCATCATGCTTTTCGCAATTTTAGGAATCACAACCATGTTGCGATTTCTAAAATTGCGTTTGCATTTAAGAAATCGCAATTTGAGATTTCTTAAATGCAATGCATGAACATTTTTAATTTGCGAATTCGCAAATAGGAAGGGGTAAATTAGCATGAAGTTGACCTTCATGCTAATTTGCGAAAACTTTCAAAAATGCACAAAAATGCATTTTTGAAAGTTTCATGTTACACACACACACATGTCCTTGGAACATGTGTGTGTGAAATTTGCACTTAAAGTTACATTTCAGGGGTGCAGGGGGGTCCTTTGGACCCCCCTCTGCACCCTTGAAAATGCATTCACAAATTGCGATTCGCAAAATGCAAATCGCAATTTGTGAATGGCTTCCCATTCATTCCTATGGGCCTCTTGGCCCATAGGAATCAATGGGAAGGGATTCCTTAATTGCGATTCGCAAATTGTGAATCGCAATTAAGGAATTTTTAGAAATATGCGATTTTGTGATGCATAGCAATTTGCGATTTCTTAATTGCGATTCCTTAATTTTCGCAATTAAGAAATCGTAAATGCCAACTTTGATGCATGTGGCCGCTGGTTCCTAGAAGTCTACCCTGTGGCCTTGAGGGCTGTAGGCGAGACCAGGAGCTACTTTTCCAGCATCAAGAAAGTTTTTGGGCTCTTGGCATTAGCTAGAAGAAGGGACAAAGAGACCTATCTCAAGCTTGGAGCTGTGACTAGAGTCCCTTAGGAGAGAACCCGAGAAATGGCAAGAAGTGGGAATATATCAGCGTGGAAGATTACTGACTCAGCACCTGATCTCCTGGTCTTAGTTAGGTAAAACAATTTTCTGGTTACTTTTCCTTGTTTTTATTTCTGGTGCAAAAGTGTCCTCTGAACTTGTGTTATATTTTTATAAAGTGCATAGCAACCCAGCCAGAGCTTGCTTGCCCTACGGCAGTACGGTCCACGCACTAATGCTTCCCTCGAAGAGCCAGGTTTTAAGCTGTTTCTTGAAGAGAGCATTGCTGGGGAAGAAACAAAGTTGAGACAGCAGCATGTTTCAAAGTTGAGGGGTCAGGTAGCTGACCACTAACCTCCTGCTCTAGCTCTTTTCGTACCTAGGCAGAATAGCTAAGTTAGTCCTAGCCAATCTAAGAGCTCACTTCTGTGCCAAAGCACCAGATCTCTTATGCAGGCTAAGGAAAGGGAAATGGACTGAGCTCGACTGGCCACCAGGCTGGACACCAGAGCAAAGGCTGGTGTTCGATCACCTGCACTTGAATTTTATTACATTAAGGTGGAGACAGTTCTTCCCCTTCCTGTTAGAAACGACTAGAAAGTAGGTTGTAAGGTGTTCCGCTGAGCGCTTTGCTTCTGGGAAAGTGAAAAGACTAATTGATTGTCTTCAGCAAAAGAGAATAGCGCAAAACCGAAGGATTCCTCCAGGTGTGCAAGAGGTTGAACATGCGTATTGAAGCAGTCTGACTCAAGGATGACCTTTGTGGGACTCTGCCCTCAGTCGTGATGGTCTCCGAAAAACAGGGTTTGTCCAAGACCTGAAAGCTCCGGCCTTCAAGGGAAAAGAACCAAGCTACTGCTTTGTCCCTTATCCCGCAATCCTGTAACCGTCTAATTTGGATCTTATGAGAAATGGTGGTGAAAACCACTCTAAGACTTAATATAGCCTTTATTTTTCCATTGTTTTTTTTAACCATTTTGTCCTAAAACAAAAAAATACACATCACTGGTTCCTTATACTTCATTTTAACCATTTTGTGTTTTTTACTTTTTTTTTCACTAGTTTTCTGAATTATTTGGGGAATTTTATTATATATAGCTTTGCCACTGTTGGTACTGCTTGAACTTAACGCTCGTTTCTCTGGGCAACTGTCTGCTGCTTGTGCCACAGCTACCAAATTTCTCTTAGAACTATGTTGTGACCTAACCACAGTGTGTTTATTAAGTTGGTAAGTGGCCATCCTTTCCAAATGAATAACCCATTTTCTGACACGTCCCATTGCCAAATCCTAGAGTGTAAGGGCAGGCAGGCAGGCAGTGACTTTCACTCTCAATGTTTTGAATACGTTGGCTCTCATCTACAAGGAATAAGGGGTCACATCTGGTGTTCAGTCAGTGGCTAATTTGTAAAATAAATAGGTGCCAGGGCTCTCGTCAGGAGGCGCCTTGCACCAGATAGTTTCTCACGTGAGTGCTGCCTAAAAAAGAACCAACTACTAACCATTAAAGTGGGAAGAGGATGTGGCACAATGGCCAGAGCTGTGACTTTGGAGCTGGGGAACCAGGTTCTAGTCCCTGCATCAGCTCATCATCCTGTGATTGTGGGCAAATCGCTTAATCTACCCGTGCCTACCATAAATGAATGTGTCCTTAACTGATGCTCATGAAAAATCCTGGTGTTGATAATTAAGTGCTGGTGCTGAGCACCGGAAACCACCGGCTCAAATTAAGGACTGTATTCAGTCCAGTAGATTGTAATGCAGGGTGCATAGCCATAATATGCCCATACCCCGTATACACTGCATGCATGACCCGTAGATGGAAAATGTGACATTCCCTGACCGCAGTGCCTAACTGTTGATATTAAACGGTGATGTCAGTGGTATGTGGGTATGTTTTATAATGTTTGCATCCCTTACTAAAACGAAACCTTACTTAAATAAAAAGACCTTCCTTTTAGGGCGGAGGTTAGAGGAACAGAATAAAAAGCTTACACCTGGACTATCTTCTGTGTGAGGGAAGAGTGAGATTTTCAATGCTAGTACAATGTTTGAGTGTCTGAAACATGGCCGAAACCTGCACACTGCAGCAGCAGAAGCTCTGGAATATAGGCAACCAAGCCTGTCATCTCTGCCAAACGTCTGGGCTTCTGTGTAGATTGGCCAATGGTGATACATTAGGAAATGAAGGGATATGGTGACCCTTTCCCTGTCGGGTTACCCGGTGCTCTTCACTAACTACCCTTAGCCATTCTATTTTGATGTTGACCTTAATTCCCAGCTCGAAGCAGATTAAAATGGTACATCTTAACAGCGCCACCTGACAGAATGATGTATGAACAATCTGCAAATCAACTAAACTATTTCAGAGGATTCAGGTGTTTATTTCAAAGTTCAGCTAATAAAAATATGTTCTTACACTCTCCTGAAACAAAACGTATTATTTTCCCTACATTTAAATCCAAAGCATTTCTGAAAGTCAGCTGGAATCCCTGCCCCAACTCTGAAAGTTCTAAGCCGAGCTACTGCTGTGCATTGTTAAGAAGACATGAAGCCATCATGTTACTCAACCCAAAGCCACACTCGAGCATCTGGGACCTGCACCTGGTGGCATGTACGTTCTGTGGTAACGCACTACTCAAGGGGTAAGCCCTTTTGTGGTGACCTCTGGAGACTGAGGGTATCTCAGCCAATCAACAGCCCTCATCCGACCTCATCTTATTCCAGAGGGATGCTCATGCATCAGGGTCATGCTGAAGTTGCCATCCATCATGCCATCTCTGCAGGCACGCATCGCCGAACAGGAAAGTGTGTCCCCTGGAAACAAAGACTTTCAAAGTCCGAGGGCTGCCCAGCTGACTGGTGCTTCACCACAGAGATCTTTTTTGTCCTATTCCTAGTTCCTGGAGTTCACTTCAGCAGATCAAACTACTGAAATCCAAAGATTTGAGTGGCCCAGTCTGATTCGTGGTATTCATCTTCTCTTGCTCCAGTTGGTCCACTGTGCTGCTTTGCCATATTATGCCACATTGATTAGGTGCCACAACCCCGTCTGCTAGCCAGCTGTCCAGCTGTGCTATTGTGTGCTCTTCGTCTTGCCGTGCAGAGGCCATCCAAGTTTCATATTTGAGGTGCAGACCACCCAAGTCTACCACTTACCCGGTCCCAGTTCACCATACGTTTGCTAACAGTGCCCCTGGAATCCTGCCTCAAGTCAAAACAGATGAGAAAAACAGTCTCGCTTTGTGGCTCTTTCCAAGGGTGGAAGGATTTGCCCCTTCCTTTTAGGATGCGGGGCATTGGAAACAGGTTGGATTTAGGCCTAGGGCAAGAAATGAGATTGGGAAATAATTAACAAAATTAAGCTAAACGAGGCGGAGATGTGATCATTATACCTATTTTGTATTTGTTTACCAGTCCTGGCACCTTCTCCTGGAGAGCAATTTGACTGTGATCATAAGGAAAAATGTGCAACTGAGGTTGAGGTTCTCCTGTAAAATGGCAGCTCTTTGGAAACAAATGCTTAGAAAACTGAGATTATCATTGCCTTCGAAATTCAATAAATGGGATACTTTAAACATGAAATGTTTTTTTTATTCTGTACGCAATTGATCAACTTTACATGTCACAGACCTAGGAAATATGACGTAGGCGAGTATCATTTGGTTTTGTGTGTGTTTGAGGTCGTAAAGTTATTTTGTCCTCTTATTGGTAGTAATAAAAATGTGGTAGGAGGTTGAATAATATCCCTTTCTATTCAGTATATCACAGAGCATTTAATATGTGTGACCAGTGGATCAAACTGCACAGTTTGGCTCCTAATCCGCTCTGGTCAATCTTGATTCTAAGTCTAATGCAAATGAAAAGCATGTTGCCGCAGCCAAATATGATTTAGACTGCTTTTTCGTTCCGCCTTTGTTTTGAAGCCGGTTCTTGCTTTTTGGACAGTAAGAAATGAAGCTAAGGGTGTTTAATTTAGCTGCTGTATAAATCTAAGCGTGCCTCTGTAATTAAATGAACGTATTTTCCTTTGTAAATAGGTGGCATACTCGGGAACGAACAATGTTTAATCTCCGCAAATGTTTATTTTTAATGAAGAAAACATGCATTTTTTTGTTTTGCTTGCTTAAAACGCTTCATGTGTTATGTATAACTTTACAGAATTTCAACGTGTGAGCAATACTGTTACAGCCTCATTAAGTGGTGAGTTTATCTTTCCCAGTAGGGTAAATGTCAATCTTTCCGCATCCGTAGCACGTCAGAGTATCTTGTGCAGTGTCCATGTGTTGCGTGTTTACCAGTGACCGCGCCACGTGATGTTTATCTCTATTTCATTATCGGTGGAGGCGGGAACAGTTGTGGTAGTCTCGCGCGGCGCACTCGTGCGGAAGCTGCTCTGTCCGTCTGGGAACACAGGTGCATGCGCATGCGGAACTGATGGGGAAGAAGGACTTGGTGTACTTAAGAGTCTGCGTCATCTCTGCTGTTGGGACCCGCACGGTGTCATTTAGTCCAAGCACTTGCTACCCCTATCTTCTGCTTGCAACGTGGTGGGACTGGTGTATAACCCATATATATATATGCCTTACTCATTTGATGACCTACCTTTGAAAATAAAGCTTACATTTACATTTTCTCTGTTGTGGAAGCTTGCTCATGCCTTTAATTAGTCTGTCTCCCATCATGTTTGAGCCTCGAGGTTTTAATAGACTTGTTTTTAATACGAGAGGCATACATACCCGTCATCAGCATCAAAGATGGAGATTGACCACTGTCGACCTGATTCAGCTACTGGTTACATTCTGTAAACAAAAGTTGCAGACCAGTATAGTCTAATGTAGAACCAATCATTTGAGAAAATCTGTCATCAAGGGTATTTCTCTTACTAACCTTTTCTTTTATGTGAGACTGTACCGAACGTGCACTAATAAACCTCTGTGACTTTAATATATGGTAGTGGGGACAGTTATTGACTGTGAGAGGATCTTACTATAGGACAATCAGAACCATGGTATGGTGATGAGAAGTCAATGCAATGCTGATGAAACTTTTTAGTTAAATACTATTTTCAAATATTCCGTGGCGCCGTTCTTCATGCCACTTGGTGTTAAATGTTTGTTTTCTTTTGCAGGTACTCTGCCCCCTCTGGTTTCTGTCCTTCTCTGGATAGCTGTGGCAGTCTGCACAGCCATGCTCTTCTTGTTCCCCAAGCCTTTTGGCATTCGTCCTTTTTTGGTATCTGTAATGCTTAGGTCAATATACACAATTGGCCTGGGGCCTACACTGATCCTACTTGGCGCTGCAAACGTAAGTACTAACGTAGTAAGTTCTTGTGGTGTGTGTATAGAAACATAATTTTCTTTGTAATTTATGTGCCTATAAGAACAGTCACACTTTGTGATAATTAAGCTTAATTGGCCTCAACTCAGGGCGTGAGCAGTGGTTAATGCCCCTTCCTGTCCGTGGGCATTAACAGACATTAAAACCTTGAACCACATGGGAATTAAGATTGCTAGCACCTATACCCAAAATCGCACACAGCACATACAAAAGATCAACTGTCCCTGTCTGCTTTTTGTCTCTCCTTCACTCACCAGACTTGCATCAATAGTTTGTGAAAGTATTTACTAAATAAAGCCAGTCCATAGAGGGTGCCAATCTATATTTTATGACTTAATATACTGCATTACAGTGCCCTTTTGAAGCTCTGGTCGTTGACAGGTTACATTTGAATTAATTTCATTTTTACTTCAGGGTAGGTCTGGTTGACTTAAAAGATAATGGGAAACAATGTACCTGCTTACATAAATATAGCTTACAAAAGCAGATGTAAACAACCATTGAAGTCACACTACATAAACTTAAGGACATCATAAAGTAGAATTTTTGTTGAATAAATAAATGGCAGTATTCAGTATTAATCTGCAAAACATTTTAAATGTTAGGTCATGAGTGTCAAGATCTTTGCACATCAGGTCAAATATCCGGGTAGCTTAAATCAAGCAGGAGGGTTGTTACTGGAATAGTTTCACCTTCCTTGCAATCTTTGTGGTACATGGAAACACAGCTGTGTGTACCAAAAACATGGATTGTATTCAAGAAGAAGTTGTGGGTGGTACAGGATATTGAGATAGAACTAGTTTAAAACAAACTATTGATGATGAATGTTGGGATGTAATGGGTGATGGGAATGAAATGCAGTTGCTAATCACAATATTGAATGTTCGAGCTATTTCATATGAATGGTGATGACCTGTACAAAATTAGTAAAGGAGCCTATTAGCATAATTATCATTTTAGTAAAAAGAGAATGTTATGATTGTTCGATTCAGTTCAAGTGCCATATCTTCCAATAATCATTATAATAACCATTAACATATAATTATATACATAAGTGCATGTGTGATGTGTCTAAGGATCATTCGAACAGTGCTCTGGTTGCACTTTTAGGAAAGCCAATTGATAACATTTTTTATTTTTTTGTGATGAAATTTAACATGACGCTGAGAAAGAATAAAATTAAAGAGGGTTGCACTTTTCTCTTCGGTATATTATCTAACAATTATGAGGAGGCACACTTACACTATGTATTCATATGTTTAGTTTCTAGTGCTCTGTTAAGTTCTGGCTTCTTTTGTTTTATTACAACCAGCTTCCCACTCTGTTCTTTCCTAACATTCACCTACTTGGGTCTCCCATGTTGCATGTATATTGATGTTAAATGATCACATGCAGCATAAAAATGTATGAATTTACTCTGGCACGATGTTCACAGTGTGTCCTGATGCCATATTAATCCCTATGTTTTCTGCCTCTCAGAGAGAGCGATTAGCATGAGTGTCACATTATAAGTATAATAAAATGTGTCTTATATTAAACTGATTCTAATATCTTTTTGCCACAAATATCTAAAAGCTTTTTTAATTATGAGAAGGCTTTGAATGGATGGGATGTTGCGTCCTCCTATGTAATTTTGAGGTCCAACTGGGGATACAGATATACAGTGTCCTCTTTTCTGTGCCGTATACTATCCAGGAAGAATCAATAAAAAAAAAAACATTTTTAAAAAACCTGATGAAGTTCCATGTTGGGACAAAATGTGTTGGTTGGGCTGCTGTTGGATGTTATAAAGAATAAAGAAATTCTCATTTGGAAAATCATATCATGGCTCCTGCATTATATAGAATCTATAAGAAGACCTCTTTAGTGTGAAAAATTTGGACTGATGATGCAATAATTGAATTTGGAGTAAAAATTGTTGGACTTCTTAAGCATTCCCTTTTTGCACAATGTTTCGTACTTTGGTTTCTGAGCAGTCCGACCTTTAGAAGGTCGAGTGCTATCATTTACATTCTTCGGTTGCAAACACGCCAGGGTAGAGCCAATACTGCTCTTTTTGAAAGTATTAGCTTTTATAATGTGTTTAACTTTGCACAGATATTCTATTTTTATCCTTCATGTTTGCAAACATGTGCTCTCTTTCTTATGAAAGATCTACTCACCAAGGATTTAAATGGTTTGTGAGAAAGGCGATGGTGTGTTCATGCATTGTAAAGGAAAAAAAGTATTGGAGTTCAATAACCTTATAAAGAAACCCATCCTTCATCCTATAGTTCCTCTGTATGGTCATGGAACTCATCTGTGACTTGCAATATTCCTATAATGTGCAGTCCACGTGTATGTATATATATATATATATATATATATATATATATATATATATATATATATATATATATATATATATATATAAATCAAAAAGGGTGTCCCCTCGAAGAAGCCACATACAAGATGGTAAGTCTTAGCGCTTTATTCGGAAAGGTAGCAGTTGGGCATCAGCACAGGTCATCAAAGGCATCAAGGCACTATGAAGACCGGTAGGCAGCCGTGCTGCCCCGCTCACTGGGGCGTGTCTGTGGACTATTTCATGTACTCATTTCGTCATCCCTAATGATTGATCTTCGCCCATGATTAAGTGCAGGGTGTGCACGAAACGCGCTGGGAGTCGGGCGTGTATATATATATATATATATATATATATATATATATATATATATATATATATATATATATATATATATATATATATATATATATATATTCCTCTGGCTCTCGAAAATAAGGACACTGGGTTAAACCAAAATAATGGATCCAAAACTACAATATTATTGACGCCCATTCTCACAGCACACATCTCTTCTAACCTTCAAGACAACCTCTCTGAATTTGAATTGTACATGCTCAATAAATATCACAGAGATGCTATGACTGTGATCAGAGGTTACCTTCACCTTCTCAAACTTAAGAAACAGAAAACTAAAAAACAATCTAAAAAATTGCATTCAAAAGACCCGAATAAGGAAAGAAGGACGACAAGGGTGGCAACGTAGTCTTGCTCACCAAGGAAATGTATGAGAAAGAAGCACTCAAGCAACTGAACAATCGGCAACATTATGAGAGAGTAAACATGACAACAGTCAAAGGCTGGCAAACGGAATATCATGGCTGGCTGTCAAAATGGAGAAGGAAGAATCTCATATCGGAAGCTGAATACAGGTATCTAAAGGTGGACTATCCGGTGATGCCATGTATCTACTTTATTCCAAAAGTACACAAAGACCGTGAAGAACCCCCGGGGAGACCTATTATCAACGCAATAGGGGGATTGCTTGAAAATACATCGGTGTATATTGATCAATTTCTACAATCCTTTGTTAAAAACTTGGACTCATATATCCGGGACTCAAGTGATTTCCTTGGCAAAATGCGAAATATTGAATGGCAACCGGGAGACTGGCTGTTGGCACTAGATGTAAGTTCTTTATATACAAGTATTAAACATCTAGATTGTATAAATGCGGTCAAATACTATCTATCCAGAAGATCTGCTGACTGTAAAGACCATACTGAAATGTTGCTAGTCATGTTGACTTACTGCCTTGAACACAATGTCTTCATATTTAACAACCTTTTGTACCGACAATGTCAGGGGGTGGCAATGGGGGCCAGTTTTTCCCCAAGCGTGGCATGTTTACACATGGGGGCTTGGGAAGAACTGGTCCTCGGACCCAACTTTGAAAAAGAAATGAAAGACAACATTGTATCGTGGTATCGTTTTATTGACGATCTGGTTGTAGTGTGGAGAGGGACGCAGGAAGATGCAGAAAGATTCATTGAAAATCTAAACAAAAACGATTTGAACATCAATTTTACCTATACAATGAGCCAGATTAAGATCCCTTTCTTGGACATAGAAATATACGTCAGTGAGAACAAGCTAGCAAGCAGATTATTCCGCAAAACAACAGCAGGGAATACGATCCTACACGCCAGCAGCACTCACCCAGCGCATCTTATACGGAGTATTCCGTATGGTGAGATGCTGAGGATACGCAGGTTGTGTAGTGAACCCAGTGAGCTGCAAAAAGCACAAAATGAATGTGCCGAGCGGTTCATGGAGCGAGGCTACAGTAAAGGGATCATTAAACAGGCTATTACAAAATCTATGGCCAAAGACCGTAATGATTTATTAGGTATCAGAGAGACCTCGGCTGAGGAATCGAATGATAAACCTGTATCTAACCCTGACCATAACAAGCAGCCGGAACCCTTCCGCATAATAGTGGGGTATTGTAATCAACATCAGGCAGTACGTAAAATTATCAACAAAAACTGGCCGATTGTCAGCAGTGACCCCCTAATAGGGCAAGATCTCCCTAAAAAAGCCTCCTTAACCTTCAGCAAAGCCCCCAATATGAGACAAAGACTAGTGGTAACCTGCCCAGAAATTATTGACAGCAGCTCTTGGTACCAGAACAATCAAGGCTTTTTCAGGTGTAAAACCTGCAAAGCATGTGTTCATGGAGTGAACAAAAAAGTGTACAAAGATGGATTCAGTGATCAAGAGCACCGTATCACCAAAGTCTTGACCTGTAGAACGGATTTTGCCGTGTATGTCCTTGAATGTCCCTGCAAACGGCAATATGTGGGAAGTACAAAACTTCCCGTGCACAAAAGAATATTGCAGCATCTAAGGGCAATAACCACGCAGGATAACACCTATCCCGTGGCAAGGCATTTCAAAAGTCATCACCAGAGCAATAATAAGGACTTACAATACTGGGTGGTGGATGCAGTAAGTATGAGTAGGAGGGGAGGCAATAGGGAAAACAAACTGCGTAAAATGGAAACCAACTATATACTCAAGTTTAACAGTAAACAGCCGGTAGGTTTGAACCTGACAGAAGATCTGTATACATGTTTGCACGATTAAGGATAACTAAGGATAAAAATGCCCAAAAGAGAGAAACAAAATAGAGTCAATATAATGAATATGTAAATAGGATGTGTGTATATATATGAATTGGAAAACATAGAGGTTTTATATATATATTTTTTGAAAACTGTGCTATATATATTTGTAATGAAATGCAGTTGTATATAGATGATTTAAACTTAAGATGTAAATAATGAATTTTATAAGTTGGTTGGGCAACTATCAGAGTTATCATGAAAATCAAATAATGTGTAAAAGGAGTATGAAGTTGGAGGACCATTTTTCGAGGATAGAGAATGTTACAGATAACAACCTGTGGTAAATGAAATGGATATGAAGAGTCATGTAACTGGGAACAATAATGACAAAAAGAATAATCAAAATATACCTGTCGTGTGAAGCAGAATATAGAAACAAAACACGGGTGTTTAAACAACTAATACCGTGTTAAGTAATTGTCAAAAAGCACAAGGTATAGCCCTGGTTTGAATAGTTTTTTATATATGGTTTTGCACAGGAGCACTTTTTATGGGACACGGGTTAAAACACATACAATACACAAAAGGTAAAAAATGACAAGTAGTCTGTAAGGTATATTGGGATTTAGCCCAGAACTGTATCAAATATGGCAACAACGTAAAAATGTAAAAAACCTACATATATAGTCTTTTTTTATATATACACAAACCCTAAGGAAATAGCGATGTAAATCATTGTAAAAAAGTGCATATAAAGACACAATGCAATCGTGAAAATGTGGGAAAAAAAAGTGAGAAAACTGTTCAAATATTGGTTTGTACATACACAGGGATTTAACCCGATATTGTGCAAAAACACTTAGGGATTTATCCCAATATTGTAAAAAAGTGTATTGAAACTAACGATGAAAATCACTGTAAGTATGTGTGTATATATTGATACAATGCAATGTGTAAGTCCATCATCAGTTTTTACCCAATGTATGTAAGGTTTGAAAAGAACCAATCACCAATGAGCACTGTGCACTTTAAATATGTCGAAAAAACAAGGTTACGCTGTCATGTGATCAAGGCTTTTCAGCCGAAACGTTATGGCGGCAGCTGAATAAACACAACTAACCAGCATCCTGAGTGTGGTCCGTGTCTGTATCCAGCGCAATCAGGGCAGAGGAGATTGTGGCGGGAGAACGGAGGTTTGCCATATATATATATATATATTCCTCTGGCTCTCGAAAATAAGGACACTGGGTTAAACCAAAATAATGGATCCAAAACTACAATATTATTGACGCCCATTCTCACAGCACACATCTCTTCTAACCTTCAAGACAACCTCTCTGAATTTGAATTGTACATGCTCAATAAATATCACAGAGATGCTATGACTGTGATCAGAGGTTACCTTCACCTTCTCAAACTTAAGAAACAGAAAACTAAAAAACAATCTAAAAAATTGCATTCAAAAGACCCGAATAAGGAAAGAAGGCCACTTTGGCCAATGAATTTCTTTGGCTTTAAAGTCTGTCCCAGAAAAATAAAATAAGAAACGCACAGGCTTGAAATAGAGTTTGCCAAGTAAACCATTCTAGATCATGAAATAAAACAGAAAACCCTCTTCCTCACCTGTCCTCTAAATTCCTGTGAAAACTATGATAATCTTGTTCATTGCTTTAAGGAAAAGATGAAAAACAATGAACGCTCTATCGCCTAACCGATTAATCAAGGTCTAAGTAGCAGTTACCTGAAATTGTTGGGGCTCTTATCTTTCATGGATCATCATCAAAATAACCACTGCTCCCAATCACCTCCTGAAAACTGAAAGTGATATCCTTGCCTCCCACTGGACTCGACACCACAGCCCCTGACGTCGCCTTCCTCACGGAAACCTGGATGAACGACTCCTCAGCGCCCGACATCGCCATCGCCATCCCAGAGGGCTACAAGATCACCCGAAGAGATCGAGGCAACCAGAGTGGAGGAGGCATCGCCATCATCTACAGGGACACCATCCGCATCACGACCAACACCGACGACACCCTGACAACCGCCGAACACCTGCACTTCCAGATCCACACGGACCCCAAAACCACCCTCAGAGGCACCCTCATCTACCGACCCCCGGGACCACGCACACAATTCAGCGAAGACATCGCCGACTTCATCAGCCCGCACGCCCTCCCCTCCGCTGACTACATCCTCCTGGGGGACATCAACTTCCACCTGGAGAACAACAACGACCGCAACGCCACCACCCTGCTTGACAACCTCCCCAACCTCGGACTCAAGCAGCTGGTGACCACCCCCACCCACCTCGCCGGACACACACTCGACGCTGTCTTCTCATCCAGCAAGGACATCGTCTTCAGCCACGCCACCAAACTCCACTGGACGGACCACAGCTGTGTCCACTTCAGCTTCAGAAGATCCACGATCCACCACCACCAGTAACAGGTGGCTCGAAGAAACTGGAACAAGATCACAGCAGACCAGCTCGCCGCCTCCCTGAGCCAGCACCCTCCCGCCAGCTCAGCGAACCCCAGCCAGGCCGCCGACAACCTCAAGAAGTGGATCAGCAACTGCGCAGACGACCTCGCCCCACTGAGGACCCCGCCTAGCAGACCCGGCAGCAAGAAGGCCCCATGGTTCACCGACGAACTCAAGAGCTCCAAGAAGAACTGCCGAGCCCTCGAGAAAGCCTGGAGAAGGGAGCCAACACCGGACAACATGACCACCCTCAAGCACGCCACCCGGAAGCACCATCAACTGATCCGCGCCGCCAAGAAAACAGCATTCAAGGTCCGGCTGGACAACAACGCGCACAACTGCAAGGAACTCTTCAACATCGTGAAAGAGCTCTCCAACCCCAACGCCGGAAACAACGACATCACCCCGTCGCAAGACCTCTGCAACTCCCTCGCCTCCTACTTCCACAACAAGATCGCTGACATACACAACAGCTTCAGCCCACAAACAACGCTCCCAACGACCGCACCAACGCCCCCCACCACCACCCTCAGCGCCTGGACCCAGATCAGCACGGAAGACACCATCTGCACGATGAACTCTATCCACTCCGGATCTCCGACCGACCCCTGCCCCCACCACGTCTTCAACCAGGCCGACGCTGTCATCGCACCCCACCTGCAGGGCATAATCAACACCTCCTTCAACACCGCCACCTTCCCTGAGAGCTGGAAGCACGCCGAACTCAGCGCTCTTCTAAAGAAACCAACAGCTGATCCCACCGAACTCAAGAATTACCGCCCCATCTCGCTCCTCCCGTTCCCAGCCAAAGTCATCGAGAAGACCGTCAACAAGCAGCTGGCCGCCTTCCTCGAGACAAATGGATCCCTCGACCCCTCACAGTCTGGCTTCCGAGCCAACCACAGCACCGAGACCGCCCTCATCGCTGCCACCGATGACATCCGAGCCCTGCTGGACAACGGTGAAACAGCGGCCCTCATCCTCCTAGACCTCTCTGCGGCGTTCGACACTGTTTGCCACCGCACCCTAGTGCAGCGCCTCAGCAACTTCGGAATCCAGGAGAAGGCCCTGGAGTGGATCATTTCCTTCCTCGCTGGAAGGACACAGAGAGTCCGCCTACCACCGTTCAGATCTGCAGCCACGGAAGTCATCTGCGGCGTTCCTCAGGGCTCCTCGCTCAGCCCCACCCTCTTCAACGTCTACATGAGCCCCCTTGTGGCCATCTCACGCCAACACAACCTCAACATCATCTCCTACGCCGACAACACCCAGCTGATCCTCTCCTTGACCAACGACCCCGCCGCCGCCAGAACCAACCTCCACGAAGGGATAAAAGACGTAGCCGAGTGGATGACGACCAGCCGCCTGAAACTGAACTCAGACAAGATGGAGGTCCTCATCCTGGGCTCCTCGCCCTCCGCCTGGGACGACTCCTGGTGGCCACCCGCCCTGGGCACGGCACCCAAACCGACAGACCACGCACGCAACCTGGGTTTCATCCTGGACTCCTCCCTCTCCATGACCAGACAAGTCAACGCCGTCTCCGCGTCCTGTTTCAACATCCTGCGCATGCTACAGAAGATCTTCCGGTGGATCCCCACCGAGACCAGGAAGACGGTCACCCAGGCCCTCGTCACCAGCCGACTGGACTACGGCAACGCCCTCTACGCCGGAACCACCGCCAAGCTCCAGAAGAGACTCCAGCGGATCCAGAACGCCTCAGCCAGACTCATCCTCGACATCCCCCGACGCAGCCACATCTCCGGGCATCTGAGAGACCTGCACTGGCTCCCCGTCAACAAGAGAATCACCTTCCGTCTCCTCACCCACGCACACAAAGCCCTACACGACCAAGGCCCGAGCTACCTCAACAACCGCCTCAACTTCTACGCTCCCAAACGCCCCCTCCGATCAACCAACCACGCCCTCGCCGCCGTCCCCCGCATCCGAAGGGCGACAACAGGAGGAAGGTCCTTCTCCTACCTGGCCGCCAAGACCTGGAACACCCTCCCAACCGACCTCCGCCTGACCCAAGACCACCTCTCCTTCAGGAAGAAACTCAAGACCTGGCTGCTCGAGCAGTAGCGGAACCCCCCTTCCCCCCCACCCCCCCAGCGCCTTGAGACCCTCCGGGTAAGTAGTGCGCTCTATAAATGCCTGGACTGATTGATTGATTGATTGACTAAACTGATCGACCCCTCCCTGACATGGGGGAAGCCTCTGACCGGCTAAAAATGGGCTGTATCCCACCACTGTTAATAAAGGTAAGTTCAGACTCAGAAACAACTTCTTCCCCTTATCAAAACTCTGTCTTTGGGAAACCCTTAGAAAGTTGTGTAGAATTTCAAAGGTAGAAATGTATCACCCAAATAACCTCTCATCAAGTGCCAACCAGGCTTTATAGTTATCTGAAACAATAAAACGGCATTCATCCAAACTGTGAATTTTGCACTTAAAATAGTTGATAAAGACAACTCCTCCTTTTTAATTCTCTTTCACCTCTAAGTCACCTTTAACACAGTCTGCAACGTCGTTCTCCTACCAACTGTCGAAGAACAGATATGGCGAGTGGTTCTCATCCTTTATTAGCAACTGCTCCAAACAAATACACATTTTCTCTTCTTAACCCACTTACTCAAGGGTTTTTCAAGGCTGTACCTTATTTCCCACTCTTTTTAGACCCTACATTGAATGACCAAGTGCACCATTAGAAATTCCACCTTCAACTATCATCGCTACACTTATGATATCCTGCTGTACCTGAAAGTCTTGTTCCATGATAATATAAACTCCATGGCCAAAAGTCTCACTTAAGCCAGGTGTGGATGTCCATCTACCATTTACAAACTCATTCTACATCTGAAAAGCGTCCTCCTGGTCACCCCACCTCATTTCATTTCAAACACCCTCAATGCACTCAACATACTCTTTCTTACTGGGCCAGGACATTTCCAGACAGTGACTCCTTTAGCCCAGCTCCACGAATGTCTGCTTTATACAACTTACGTTAATTTAATGAAAGTCCTTTACCCTCCACTCGTAAAATATTAGCTGTTAAAATTATTGACTGCCAGCTTAATCTTGTAATGTAGCTGCACCCCTAATCTGTTAGTTATAACCCTCAAACGCAGCACCTACCCCACCGAAAATCATCAGTGGGTAAAAATTGATATACTTGAGCCCCATTATTACTGCCCTTCACAAACTGCTTGGGATCAATGGGCACTACCACTATCTCCTTTGCCTAATGCAGCCTGTACCCAATAGCCATAATAGTACACTGAATAGGACACTGAAAGCTCAAGAATGCCTTCTCTCTTCCACTTCCTCTTCTCCCCCCTTTTCACACTGTGTTTCTGAATTATAGAAAAGGGCAAGATTGATCCTCAGAGAGGCACTACTTGCCATGTGGCCCCCGACTGTAATAAAAAGCCAGCAGGGAAGAGTGCTCGAGAACATATCACCTCTTGGCGGTTGGAGATGTTCATCATTTGAATACGAGCAGAAGCGGGGAGCTTGCATTCCACGGTGCCATGGTTTGCATTCCACAGACGGGTCTTCCATCTTTATTTCTAGCTGTCTCACAAGACTGACTCAGTAATGCAGCATGTCAGACATTCAGTTCATATCCAAGGTCTACAGTAAAGGACGACTGATTGAATTCTGTCCAGCACGGTGGCAGGTACCACTACTGCCACACTGGACAGCTGCAGCAATGCGATCATCTTTCTCTGTAAGTCTGCTCGAGGGAACACCTTGCAACTGGATCTAATGCACGATGGCAAAATGAATCACAGGTTCTTCAAAGCAGATGCTGCATAGAAAAAAGTACAAGACACGGCAAGGCAGGTTCACCATATCAAGGTAAAGAGTAATTCTGGGAATCTGCCAGCAACCAACTTCTCAAAAGGGGGACAAGATCAGACTCAAGAGGTATTAAAATGCCCTATTCTGAAAACAAAAAGTAACATTTTAACCAGTATATTCAAAGATGCAGTCAGAAGAAATCGGCAGATTGTATACAAACCCTGTTAGACGTAGTTTACCTACATGGTTCTTCAGACCTAATTTCATATTGTACAGTGGACACAGACATAGCCATTTGTCATGCCTAGCCCTCTAGGGGCATTGCTGCAGTGCATAAACCTTGCACCTTTAAGATCTGCATGCCTTAACAAAAGAGGGCAGAATTACTGGTGCAGGAATTGGTGTTAGGCTATACCTTGTGCCTCGTACACAGAGTTTAGGGCAGAAGTCATGCCCTGCAGTTTCTGAGAGTATGAGTACTTGGAACACAGTATTACTAAAGGCCAAGACGTAGACTATGTCTTCCAGGTATCACGCATGTGGTCATGCCTTGTGAGTCCTAAAAGCACCTGTGTGGTGGTATGACTGAAGCTCCTGGTGAGTTCCTGCAGGATGTGGCTTGTTGCTAACCCTGCATACACTGCAGGTATGGATACTGGGTGCAGGGCAGGGGAGATCTGCCAAAAGATATGTAGGCTGCTATTAAAATGGTATTATGTATCTAATATCTGGAGAACATCTCTTGACTGTAATGGAACCGCTCTCTTTGTTGTCTGCTGGGTGCAAGGCATTTTCTTCTCCCTCTAAACCCATCTGGAGTTCTCGGAAACTGTCTGTATGTAGCTATGTGCACAGAAAATCTCAAGAATCCTTTAAAATTTCCAATGGCGCAACCTCAATTAGATTATATTAAAGGGAAAACATCAATTCTAGTCAGTGAGGATTTCCTTCAATTTACAACAGAACAAAACTAATCTGTTTGATGCCAAGGCATTCACATATGAAAGATATTTGGCTACACCCTTCTACCCAAACCTCCTTTAGGCCTTTAATACTGCATAAATCATTATTCTAGTAGATTATGGTGGATGTAACTGATTGCTACCAGTGTAAAACAAGTCTCAACCCACTCGCAAAGTCAAGGTTTTTGTATTACACTGTGCTCCCTTTACAAGTAATGTTTACACCAAGCCCTCTTTTGCACAGATACAAACTCATGACTTTTGCTTACTTACATGGAAATAATACCAAAATAATTGGTATTTTCAGGCCACTAGAGAATGGATATCTAAAGCATTATTTAAGCGCTCTGGAGTTAGGACACACCTGCTGGTGCTATTCTTTAAATAACCCATTTGTTCAGGGGTCGCTCATATTTCCCTCATGGTCTACCACTTCAGACCCAATATTGAAGGGTCTTTCTTCAATAACAGAATACCTGTCCCTAACTGTTTGTGGGACTTTCTTGGTTTAAATCTGAAATAAAGTAGAGTGCTCCTTGCATAATATGGACGGAGGCATCTGTAGCTATGGTAATTGAGGCAGCCACCCGTCTGTCAACATCTATTATAAAACTTGGAATTTATATTCCAAGTGGAGTGGTAGGTGGCAAATGTCTGTTCTCTCAAACTGAAAATGTTGAAAAGGAACATTCCCCATGTTGAAACTCAGTTTCATTTTCAGCTTTCAGCTTGATCACAGTGATTCAGTTTTGGCTGGACTCTGGCAATACTATTTGCTTTGTAACTTCAGTTGTTGAAAAGCCTTCAACTGGTATCTCTTGCAGCAGTCTGCCTGATTACTGGGTTGTAGGCAGCTGGGTTTTTGGTTGAGGGCGATGTGAACCTTTCTTAAACAGCAATCACAGTCCCTGTCAGGGTGAACCACAAAAAGTAAATAATTAACCTGTGTTTAACTCTCTGGTAGCTTGTCTCAAAAGTAACCCTGGGCAAAGCACTACGCTACGCTCGCGTAGTTTGCGCTACTTCGCCCTACGCGAACTGCACGTAGCACAGTGCAAACACACGTAGCGCAGCAGTCATTTTTTGCTTGCTTGTGGTCCTCAACGTCAAGTTGCTGACTTCGAGCAAGCAAAATGACATCCCAGTGAGACTTTTTCCTCGTTCGCGATCAGCAACATCAAGTTGCCGATCGCGAGCGTGGAAAAAAAAACTCTGGAGCGATTCTCAATACAGGGAGGTCAGGTTTCTCATTGTGAGTGGTCGCGTATGCTCGCGACCGCTCGCGATGAGAAACTACGAGTCCGTGTTGAGAAAGCTGCCGCTCGGGTAAAAATCTACTCAAGCGGCAGAAAACTACAGCTCGCACTATGCAAGATGCAGTTTTCAATGATTGCACAGTGCCGGATGCTTGTCCACACTGTGCAGTCATTGAAAATGGCATCTTGCACAGTGCGAACAGGCTACTACGCAGTTCGCGTAGTGCTACGCGTAGCTCGCGTAATGACTTCGCATAGATTCGCAAACTACGCCCAGGGTTAATCAAAACGAGTCAAGCTTAACTCAGAGACAATGTGTAAAGTATTTAGGCAGCACACAGACAGTAGTACATTCTTTATTAGTTAAAATAAATATAACCATAAAAGATGCATAAAAGCAGTACAAAATTACAATAAAACCATTAAAAGCCAATTAGAATCACATTACAATTTAAATACATGATACACAGTGCATGGTACATAAAATTGTATTACATATTCAGTCACTACATGTTCAGTAATTAAGTAGGTCAGTGTATCAGAATTTATGGCCAGGCTACTAGGGTTTGACCATCACTACTAAAAATGACCCATATTTACACGAGTCTCCCCCAGCCTGATGAGAAAGAGTATTGCTGGTTTTACTTGCTTAAAATTAGCTCTTAAGATAGATACTAGGAGCTTTTTCTTAGGGCGGGTATATAAAGTGCAAATCATTGCAACATGCGTAATGGTCTGAGCCAAGGCTTTTACCACACTCACTGGGCCTAAGGTGCCCACAGCAGCCCAACCTTTGAAGAAGCTGATTAAAGGGAGAAATGAGTTCAGCCTTAACTGGGACTAAATCATGCTATACATTGTTACCCCAGGTCAGGTATGGTTTGATGGAATTAACGATCTTCATCAAGCAGTGAGCCCAAACAGCTTGTTTCTGCATGTCATGCTTTTCTCTGGCAACAGAACAGCTCAATAAAAAAATCTGCTTTACCCACAAATAATCCGCCATAACAATTTCTTCGGCATGCATGAATAGGTTGGGACGACCCAAACCTGCAAGTTAAGACTTAATATATCTCAGCCAGGGGATCACTCTCCAGTTGTCCTACGATAGGCAATCTCTAATTATTTGCCTGTTAACATTTGCTTACTCTTTATACCAGATCGAGAGCCAGCTTAGTAGGGGCCTGAGTTTAATGTTGTCAGAGATATATATAAGATCAAGTTCCTTCGAGGGACCCCCAACAACTGCCTAGCAAACGTGTTTTCTTCCAGCTGAATGGTGCTTCAGTCACGGCATCCCCAGATGTCACTGCCATAACATGCTGCGGAAACGTACTTAGCTTTGTAAATATGGATCCAAGCTTTTATGGGTTTCCTACCCACCCTTAAGCTAAAATCCAGAACCGCTCCACATAATATGGCTAGTGTATCTCTTTTCAAGAGAAGAGAAGTGCCCCAGGATGTCCTATCGTCAAATAAAATACCCAGATATGTAAAAGAACGGACTTGGGTGTCTTAGAATTTATGCAGAACTGAATTTTCGGTTTCGAAAGTTTAACACTTGTCACCATCGCAAAGGATGTTGAAATATTGATGGAGAGAGCCAGGCCTCTCATGAACCATGCGGGCCAGACTCCATATTCAGAGTATTGATCCCTCCATGTCCATAAATTTAGACTTGCTAGCCGGCACCCAGGCTGGAATTCTCCCCACAGACCAAATCTTGTCTCATTAAATTCCAGTAGACTTTAGCTTAACTTTTTACTCTCAAACCCTTCTTCCCCTCCTAGGACCTGGATTTCACTGAGTGCTATGCTCAATATGGCATCTAGGAATTATAGTAAACGTGCACTTTATAAATACATTTAGAATAACATAACAATGTATTATTCGGTATCAAGGCAATTGCCATTTGTAAATTCAATAGTACTTTGTCTTTTGATGTAAGTGTATATATGTAAGGCTTAAGAACCCTTGCATCATCTAGTTGTGCTTTCAATTTTACATTCCCCGGCCTCCCAATTCATGATTCTCAATCGATGAAAATGTGACATGCAGTGGGATGGCGAAAAGGTGGTGAAACATAAATTGATACCAACATGTACATTGCCTTGTGGAAATTCAAATTGGGAATTGTTTTTTAATTATTCTAATAGCAGCATTTCGGCATTGTGTTTTGTGTAATTTACCTAGGAAAACACAACAGAAATTCTGAGGCCTAGATGAAAATACGGACCAAACCAAGTGACAAAGCTAGACACCAATAACCATGTCCAACTGGTGCCTCAACACTTAAAAACATTTGAAGAGTAGAGATTGGCACTTCAAAGCTATTGAGCTTAAGCAAGTCCAAACGGATTTGTGAGAGGGTATTTAAGCATTGTTTGAGCTTAGCCTTTAGACCTCCAATGTATTTGAGCAGAAACGAGCAGTTTTGACATGGCATTGGGTTTAAGCCAATTAATGGATGCCTGACCGTGCATTGATTGCTTTCTTCACACCAAGCCAATGCCTCCTGCTGACAAAGTTGAGGTGGGAGACAGCAGGGGTGAACAATGTGAATAATGTTGATGCTATTTCAAAAACCTTCCTAATTATAGTAGGATGGTGGTCTGACGCTCTGTTTTATTTCTCTGCAGCTCTGCAACAAAATAGTGTTTCTGGTGAGCTTCGTTGGAAACCGTGGGACGTTCACGCGCGGTTATAGGGCAATGGTCATGGACATGGCATTTTTATATCATGTGGTGTATGTCGTCGTCTGCTCTTTGGGCCTCTTCGTGCATGAATTCTTCTACAGTTTCTTGGTAAGTGAGAGGGATGGTGTGTGTTGAGTTTCAAAGTATTGTCGTACGATATAGCATAATTTAACAAAAGAAAATATTTAAAATAGCCTTTATAAATGTTTACCTAAACACACTTGCTTCTGCCGGCCCCAATTTTTGATTTTTGTTTTACACCCACATTGTGCTGTTGCTGGATAATGGTTATTAAGCAGGGTACCACACCTAAATCATGCATATGAGCCTTCCACGCAGCTGCAGTTCATTCTCAATATTGACTTTTTATTTAATATTACTTAATTAATTTTATGCAACATAATTTTAGAGTTTTTATTTTTGAGGTTGTTTTTACATATAAAAGATCATTAAGGTTTGCAAATATTTAAGTGTTCCTTAACCCGTTGCTTAGTCTTCTTCTTCCAGGTTGATGTATCTCTAATACCTTTGTACTCATTTTCCACTGGCAAGAATGTTCCGCATTCATTATTTTTCAGTTACCTGTTTGGGACATTAGTCGTCTGAAAACATTATTATTACCTTTTTAATTTAGTAAACTGTTTTACAAAAGAATTGTGCCAAAATGTAATTACATCTTTATTTATCCCATGATATACCCCAATATACTACTTCTGCGGTATAATTTCTGTCAGGTCCTCGGGTCCTTCTACCTTTTCTAATTTATCATTTGATAACCAGTTTCCAGTTCTCAGGAATAGTCTAGTGGCTGATACCAGAGCCAGCAGACTTTTCAAGGCTACTATACCTTAAATCTGTCCATGGCTTGTGTCAGAACCAACAGGAGCAAGGCTGGCCATTCTGAGCAAGAAAGCAAAAGACACAAAATTGTTGGATGGAAGCAGGACAAATCAAAACATTCACCCCAGTCAAGAATTCTGGGTAAAATCCATCATTCTTTTGTTCACAATTCCACCCCAGTTTAAACCTGTCCATATGCAAACCAGTCTTGACTCTGTGCCTCATGGGAACAGTCCAGCCCAAACTGCTAAGCCAGGTCCTCACAGGACCGGAAACCAGCATCCTAGGACCAATTCAGGGGTTTCTCCCATCATCAGCCAGGATAGCTTGAATCCAGTGGCACAGTGAGCCCGGTACACAGGTCTGGGCATACCCAGCACACTTAGAGCGAGAAAGCAAATGACACACAATTGGTGGAAGGACAGAAGAACAAATCAAAACATTCTACCCCAGTCAAAAGATCAGGGTTAAATCCATAATTTGTGTGTTCACCATGCCACCCCAGTTTAGACCTGGCCATATGCAAACCAGTCTTGACCCTGTGCCTCATGGGAACACTCCAGCCCGAACTGCCAAGCCAGGTCCTCCCAGGACTGGAAACTAGCATCCTAGGACCGGTTTCAGGGTTTCACCCCTCATCAGTCAGGATAGCTTGAATCCAGTGGCACAGTGAGCCCAGGACCCACGTCTGGGCATACCCGGAACACTAAGAGCAAGAAAGCAAAAGATACACAATTGATGGACGGAATGGAGAACAAATCAAAACATTCACACTTAGTCAAGAGATCTGGGTTAAGTCGATCATTCTTTTGCTCACCATGCCACCCCAGTTTAGACCTAGCCATATGCAAATCAGTCTTGACCCAGGTCCCCCGAGGACCGGAAACAAGCATCCTAGGACTGGTTTTTCATCAGCCAGGATTGCCGTCTCGCCCTAAGTGCGCTGGGTATCCCTAGATGTGGGTCCCGGGCTCACTGTCTCATTGGATTCAAGCTAGCCTTGCTGATGAGGGGTGATGTCTCGAAACTGGTCCCAGGATGCTTGTTTCCGGTCCACGGAGGACCTTGCTTGGCATTTCAGTCTGGACTGTTCCAATGAGGCACAGGGCCAAGACTGGTTTGCATATGGCCGGGTCTAAACTGGGGTGGCATGGTGAGCAAAAGAACAATGGATTTAATGCAGATCTATTGACTGTGGGTGAATTTTTGATTTGCTCTGCATTCCGTCCATCATCTGTGTGTCTTTTGCTTTCTCTCCCTAAGTGTGCCAGGTATGCCCAGATGTGGGTCCCGGGCTCACTGTACCACTGGATTCAAGCTATCCTGGCTTATGAGGGGTGATGCCCTGACACCGGTCCCAGGATGCTTGTTTCCTGTCCAGGGAGGACCTTGCTTGGCAGTTCGGTCTGGACTGTTCCCAGGAGGCACAGGGTCAAGACTGATTTTGCATATGACTGGGTCTAAACTGGGGTGGCCTGGTGAGCAGAAGAACAATGGATTTAACACAGATCTATTTACTGGGAGTGAATGTTTGATTTGCTCTGCATTCCGTCCATCATATGTGTGTCTTTGGCCATTCTGAGCAAACACATTTGGAATATTGAGACTGTTTTGTTGAAAACCTACAAACAAATGTTCTATACAGAAGAATACTCAAAAAGGTTATATTTAGGTGTGTGTGTGTGCGTGCATTACTGCATCGTCTCCAATACATTGATCAGATAAATGTGATGCATAGACCTTTTACTTCTTAATTGGGTACTGTTATGTTAAGTGTAGTATAATACAAGAGGTACATTTAATGCTAGCATCTTCTGAACCCTTCAGCCGTAGATTAGGATTTTTTCCATTCCTCTGTTCCCAAATGTAGTCCACAGACAGTTACCCATTTTTCTTGCAACTGAACCATTATTTTTCTTTTTCCTGGTTAGTGACCTGCACAAAAATCACAAATCGCTGCATTTCAGCCAGCTGTGTCCATGTGTATTTGCCTATTGGAATGCATGATCTTTAACGTCTCTGTACATCAATAGCATAGCTGCAAGCCAGAGCCAGGTCTGTTGGCCTTGTGGACTAATGCTTCCACTGTAGGGGCCTGTGTTCGACCTCATGATCACAGGTTCAAATCCCGGCGGTGCCACTCTGCCCTTCCTCCTTCTGAGGTTGATAGAAGGAGTACCATTGGGTTGGGTAACAAACATATGTTATTCAGCGCCAAGATACCATTGGGAAAACGTGCACTTTACAAATACACGTATATTTAGTCATGCTCTAGACTCAAGAGATGTCAGGATTTCATCTTTATTGTAGTGTTGATTAATCTTATGCCTGCATCGACTAATTTTTTCCGAAAACGTTGCTTGATATTGCTTGTCATCTATTGGGGAATTGTTGGTTATTCCTGTGGTAATGGTAGTGCTATGCATTAAGAATTGATTCAATTGCTCCTTGGTGTATGTCATTGCCCAGTTTTTGCCTGAAGTGTGCAAGGATTGTGCTGTACGGTGGTGAACGGTCGGTATTGTGGACACCTTTGAGTGTATTAAATACTTTTGGAAGAAAATGGCCCTAATAAAGCCAAATTAGGATGTTACTGTGTTAGAGCCCTGGCTAGTCATGGTAGCTTAATTAAGCACATGCGCCCTTTTGACATTCATAACTGTCATGTCCCTTTCAGCTTTATATTTATAGAGACTAAAACTGTTATATTCTAAGTCAACTTTGGCACTAAGTGAGCCACATCACTACTTTCTTGAAATAGGTTATCAGAGGGAGTAGAGCTGAACATATTGTTGACACAATTTGTTTTATTTCAGTTCTTCACATAATGGATGGACAAGGAATATTTCCCCTGACTATTCCAGTTTGTAGCCGATTGGCACTCATCTTGAACAAGATGTAGGTCATTTTAGAGTTTCATTTATTCTCATTCAGTCATGCTAATTCAGCGAAGAATAGCCATTAAAATACAAATGAAGAAGTACAGATTGATAAATAAAATACACAAAGTAATAAATGACGTTCAAAAAATTAATTAAAAAAGTTATGTACAAATGTACAATCAGAACAAATTAATCCATGAGGTACAATAAAAAAATTACATTCAACAATTTTTTGTGCAGCGAGGAGGAGCTACGCCGCGAACCAAGATGGCCGCATAAGCTCCCGGCTCCGCCGACCTCCTTTTTTTAAAACATTTACAAGAAATCTGCGCCTGGGCATTGTAAAAAAAGGACAGAGTAAAACAAAGTGAAGGGAGTCCTGCGGAGACCTATTGTCGCAGCCGCAGGATCCCTTCTGTTCAATTGATGTTGCAAATCCTGCTGGTGATGCCAACAAAAAAGGGAGTAGGTTCAGTCTAAAACGACACATCAAGAATCTGTCCTGTGCGTTATGCATAAGGTACAAATATGGCTCCATTCCCTCAACGCTCTTCACCAGGTTGTGGGCCCTCACTGTCTTTTTAAGCCCTTCAGCCTCAGCTCTGCGTTGACTTTTCAGCTCTAGGAAAGTTTTCCTTACTTGCATCTTGTGCTGGGCTACAATTTGTTGCAGGGTTAGTGAAGAGATTCCCAAAGCCTATTTCCTCTAGGGCATTCTTTACATAATTGAGCCAGGGAATACGCATACATTTGTCCCTCTCTAAACAATCCGATAAAATTTCTCTGCTTAGAGACGCATCAGGATTAACCCAGATTTTTAACCAGGCCACAATTGGCCTGAGTTTTACCAGATCATCTAGGTATGGCCTCCCTAATTCCCTGTGTGCTATAGAGCCAGCAGTACTTGAGGGTACCCTCAGGATGGATTTTAGATATTTGTTTTCTTCCCGTTGGATTCTTGTAATATTAACAAAGCCCCATACTTCTGCCCAATAGATTACTTTGGAGCATGATACGGAGCTGTACAGGTTCATCACCTGTTCAGGGATCCATCTACCTAACCTCCTGCCGTAGCTTGCTATTGCCTCGTTGGAAGCAATCATTTTACTACAACGCTCCTCCACCAGGGAGTTAAACTGTAAGGCCCCATCAAAGGTTACACCTAGGTAAGGGAACGTTTTAACCTCTTCTACTATGTGGCTTCCTATTGTGTAAGTAAATTTAGAAGAGGTTTTTTTTACCAGCCAGGAGCACGTAGGATTTGCCCAGGTTGACCGAGAGATCTAGGGCCCCCATAAACTTTACAAATCCGTCGATCAAGATTTGTAAGCTCCTGGGTGTGCGTGCAATCAGGACCGCGTCATCTGCGTAAAGCAGAACAGGAATATGACGCGACCCCACCCTTGGGCAATCTGCCTTTAAACCTAACAGATGCTGTTCCAAATTGTTAATGTAAAGGGAGAACAAAAAAGGGGCAAGAATGCAGCCTTGCCGGACTCCACTCATGCAGGGAAAAGAGTCGGTCAGACCCCCCTCCCTGTTAAATCGAACCCTAGCCGTGGTGTCACTATGCAGTTCCCTAAGAATGTTAATTAGGCCACTCTCTATCCCCATACTGGACATCATGTTCCATAGTTTCTCCCTGTTGACGTGATCGAATGCCGCTGCCAAATCCATGAATCCCATATAGATCGATTCATCACTGGCCATGGTATATTTGGCAGTCAGCATATAAAGGTTCAGGCATTGATCACTAGTGGACCTCCCTGTCCTAAAACCATATTGGGTGCCCGAGAAGATGTTGTTTTCTTCGGTCCACTCGGACAGTCTATTGAGGATCGCCCTACCCAGGAGTTTAGCCGATACATCAATCAGGGAGATAGGGCGATAGCACTTGGGATCGTCCCTATTGCCCTTCTTAAAAATCGGCACAATTATAGCTTTGGACCAGGACAGTGGCAGACCACAGGTAATGGCAGTGTTTATGACCCTAGTCATTAAAGGGGCCCAGAGTTCTATGCTGCTCAGAAGCAGGTCGGGGGGGATTCCGTCAGGGCCCGGGGCTTTGTTTTTGGTCCGACCCTCTATCCCAGCAGTAATCTCCTTGATAGTAAATACAACCGTTGATACCTGGGTTGCAAATTCAGGTGACTCTACGGGGGTACCGGGCTCATGATTATACAGACCCCTATAGTGAGTGACCCACTGTTCTGGAAGAATATTAAACCCTATCTCCGGGGTATCGTTTTCCTGGAAAGTGGGTTTGTTGATGATTCTCCAGAAACCCGCTAAATCCTTTCTTTCCCCTGCTTCTCTTAGGTCTGCCCACGCTTCTGCCTGCAGAGCGAGTTTCCTCCTCTTGGTCTCTTTCTTATATTTCTCCCTGAACGCCTTGATTTTTTGGGGGTCCCTTGGTTTAAATTTAAGGCAGCTTTTGAGCTCCCTCAGTGCTTTGGAGCAATCTTTATCGAACCATCGAGGGTTACCGTGGTTCCTTGAGGGCGCACTAGTTTTAAGTAGGCCATCAATCAGATTTGCAATCTGATCGAATGCTTCCAGTAGCCTTGGTCCGTGGACTTCTATGTCTAAACAATCATTAATGGCAGTTTTGCCAGCGTCCACCAGGGCCTTATAAAACATTTCCCCATCTATTTTGGACCACTTTAGTCTCCTGCCTTGATCTGTTACCCTCTTCGTGATTGTGCGATGGTCTCTCCTTTTTGAACCCACCCTATACAACAGCTCCAAAACAAGTGGGTTGTGGTCGCTAAAACTGCTCCATTCAATCCCTACAGTAATTGTCTTATTTAGCAGGGATCTTGAGACCAGGATGTAGTCGATGACGGATGAGCATCCTCTACCCTTGAATGTGGGTGGGAATGTTCCATCCTTCTGTGTGCCTATCATGTTAATAGTATGTTCAAGATCATACTTGAGCCGGAGCATACTAAAAGCTAACCCTATCGGGGTATGGGAAAAGTGCGGCCCCTTCTCCCTGGGGCATTGGGACCAGTCAGTGTTTGTTGGGACCAATGCCAGACAAAGGTGGCAATTAAAGTCTCCCATGACCAGCAGCGCATATGACTGCCCCTTTTTCTGGACTGTTGTTTCCTGACCCAGCCTATGATCCAGTTCAGCTACAAGTGAGGTATGGTCTCCCGCTATCTCGTTGTTATAGATATTAAAAATAATGAATCTTAGCCCCTTCCCGGAGAACCGAACTGCCTGAATTCCATGGGAATTCCAACCTGGGGAAGACCAACTGCCCGGGACGTCTAAATCTATGTAAATGGATATTCCTCCCATGGTTCTCCCTGATCTTGATTTTTGCGCGGGTACAAAGAAACACTTATACCCCTGCAAATGAAAGTTGTTCTCCAGGGCCCATGTCTCCTGCAGGCTGATTACGTGGAATTTTCTAATGTAATCAAGCCACTCTTTGTTGATTTAGTTCACTAGGAGACACCAAGTTCTTTGTCGTTAGTAACTGATTTAACGCATCGCCATGTAGTATGTTTAAAATGAGTCACACCAATCCCCCTTGTTTCTAATATACCACAAGCAAACGTGTATCACTTAGTTAACATACAGAAATATAAACGGGGTGGCTTGGCTCTTTTGCGGCTAAAAATTGGATAACACCTGAACTAGAATTTTTCAGACTTATCCTTCAGGACCTTTTAGCCCTGTATAAAGCTGAAAGTATCTCATGGCTCAGATATATACATCACGGCCGGAAGGGCTTAGAATGTTTGGAGCTTTATAAAGAACCAACTCTATTCCCTCAATCAACCAAAGCCCCGATTAAGTCAGCTTATTATGAACAGGCCCAGCAAAGCGTGGATGTAAATACCTCCTGTCCCCCTCCTTGGTTAATGTGGAAATTGAGATATTTATCCAGGAGATGCAGTTTTAGCTTACCTGTATAGATAGTCCGCAATATAGCTTTTATCTAACAAGGGCGTGACTTAGTATAGTACATATCTTGGCCGCATTTCTAGTGCAAAGAGGATGGGCAGATGATCGGTCCTTGTATCCGTGTGACAATTTTTCTAGACACAGCACCCTGCACTTTTTTTGTTCACTTTATAAAATCCCTAGAGGACGGTTCCTCGCCCCCTCCGTTCTCAACATATATAGTTTTTTAACTAACTTTAATGACCCGTAAATCTGCTATGCCATGATAAGTTACATCAGAAAAGGATTTTATATTAGGAAACAGTATACCCAACTTGGTTTTTAGGATGGGTGGGTTTGAGATTACTGTATTTAATAGTATTTTAATTGTCTTCTTTTTTAATGTGTTTAATTATCAGCTGTATTAAATTAATACAATGATGTATTGTATGAAGTAGTATTCTTTTATGGCTGTGCAAGTCGAAGAAAGATTTGTCTGAACTGAACACTCTCCACCCTAATATTGTGCTATATTCATACAAGCTAATGTGTCTGATGTATTGTAATTGCATTTAAATTACGCTTACTACCCCTGACGAGGTGTCAACTTTTATTTTATTTAAAATTAATAGCACTTGTAATGAAAGGGGAACTCCCACCCAATATATTTTTGGGGGTTTTGAATGACCCACAATACGAAGTCTCTGACTCACTCAGTCATATTTTTTCCATTGTAAAGTCCATCACTTTGTTCCAACATTTACAGCTGAAGGTTAACACTTGGCTTTCACAGTGTTCCCGATTGCTATTTTCTGACGCTTTTCAAGTGGAAGAGAAACGCATTACTTGGCTACCTTGTGTGAAGACCAGTTCGCATGACTTTGTGGGGCAGTCCATGACCAGAAAACAATTTGGATGGAACTTCTAATTAAGAAAATATTTATCTTCAAATAAATGTACATGGGACTGGCATCTTAGCTTGAGTTCTAAAGTAGTGCTTTCTTGGCTGCAATTTCAGATTCTTAGTATGTTTTGTTTTGTTGTTTGAAGAAATGTTACTGTGAGCCACTCTCTCGAGAGCCAGGCCCGCTTTTACCTAAGTATATCACAAATATTTTAAAACAAGGATTTTTGGCTCGAGGCTAACATTTAAAATAACACTATATTCTCTAGAACACAGAAATGTGGTGCTATGTGATTATTCTCTGACACATTTATAGTTCATTTAGAGAATTTTAAAATTGACAATGTGTAAAAACATGTTCAGGGGCAATGAGTTCTAATGAGCAACCAATATGTGCAAATCCCCTTTATCAAGCACTGTTGTCAGTTTCATGTCATTTTAGTGTTTGACTCAGTAGTGTATGACTCTAGTGTGTGAATATGAACTCTGCCAAGCTTGCTTTATTGATTTGGACGTCTAAATGTAATTTAACCTAGGCCCGTGCTTGTTACGGCTGCCTTCAACATAACTGTCCTAGTATTCTCAAGCACCATCTCAATACCCTTGTTATCAATCTGCCCTCTTCCTTCCAGTTTTTATGATCTCTCTCACCCATAGGCACATTGAAAATACTATTTCCTTCCTACTCCTCTGGGGCACTATCTTCTCTGCCCAGGGTCATGACATGTCCTTTATGTTCCCATCTCGTGGCCACCCTCTCTCCTTTACCTTTTTTTTTGTTTTTTTGCTTTGTGATAATTATTTACTGTCTTTGCTCTTCCTTTGTTATTTATCATGTTTGTCCTTCTCTGTGATCTTCCTGCTCTGTCCATATTATTCTTTGCCACACTCGAGTGGCAATCTGGATTTCACCCATTTCCACTTTCCGTGCTCCTTTCCATGTGGCGGTGACAGGTAAACCTTTAATTGTAGACTTGAAAAGGCAGTACTCTCAAACTGCTCATGTAATTCACATCAGCCAGTGTCAGGAACTGATGAAAGGTGAGTACTTGTAGAATAAGTACAGAGGGGATACTCCTTATAAAGCTGGTTTCTTATTTAAAGTATCTCGTGTTGAGTAATGCATGCCACAATATTTCTGCTATTTTCTTCTAGCTCTTCGACCTGGTCTACAGAGAGGAAACACTGTTAAATGTCATTAAAAGTGTTACTAGGAATGGCCGCTCCATTATTCTGACAGCTGTCCTTGCGCTTATCCTGGTTTACCTGTTCTCCATCGTTGGATTCCTGTTCCTGAAAGATGATTTCATCATGGAAGTGGAAAGGTTAAAAAACAGAACACCTGGCATCGGTAGGTATTGCCAGTTTCCAAAATTAATACACTGCCAAGTTAATGCATATATTCTAAGCGAATTGGCTGTTTGGAAAGTGGACGTGGCGGCTTGCGGCAATAGTCATCAAAAATGATAACTAAACATATTGCCAGGTATTGCTGAGTCCCCCTCCCCAAGTTGATATTCCTTTCAAATCATGACCCCATGGGTACCACAAACCTCCTCCCTTCTCCCCCGAGGCACAGATATAAATCAGCACAATTGTCTTGGGTTAGGGGTCGGAAGAACCCCAGCCGTATTTTTTTAATTGATAAAAAACATATTTTAGAATTTTTATATTTAAAATATGCAGAAAACCAGTCCATCAGTACAGAATATATTTATACATCAACCAAATTTCTTATGCCATGTATTTACAATTATTTTGGATGGTTGACCTTAACATATTGTCTAATACATAGCCATTCCTAACCAAAAACGAAATTATGTACATTTTGTTTTCTGAGTATCCCGAATTAAGCCTGCGGGCAAGGTCATGACTGGTCCAACTACGTGCTAGATCCACCTCTCCTACCGGCGGGACCTTGCGCAGGATGGCCATTTGCCCAGAAGATTACCTCCCTCGGGCACCCCTTATGCCCTCAAATACTGCCTCCAAGGGGCTGTGCTGTTATGCCAACTTGGCACCCATGTGCCTGCGTGGGAATTGGTCCAAAGGCCTGCCTTAAGCAGAATTTCTCCACCCCAGCACCCTCCAGCCTACCGCCCATAAACACCCTCTGGTGTTCCATGAGAGACCACTGTCCCCAGGGCCAGACTGGCTGTAGCGGGCACCGGGCAACTCCCCGGTGCGCCGCATGGGTAGGGGCCGGTTTTGGGCCCCTGGGGGCCGTTTTTGTTACAGGGCCGTTTTTTGAAAATCGGGCCTGTAACAAAATCGGCCGAAAACCGTACCTAGCAAAGAGCTCGGCAGCACCCCCAAACCCCCGGGGGGGGCCCTTTGCCAGGGCCGGTTTTGGTTCCCAGTCCGGCCCTGACTGACCCCCCCAGGCGTCCCCATTAACAATGGTAATGCCTACTAAGGACTATAAAATGCCCCACCAATCATGACCTTACCACAGACCAAGGATACGATCACATAAAATACAACAATGACACCACCCTACAAGAGAAAATCTTTGTTGTGTAAACAGTACCAAATGCCAGAAAAACAGATCACAACCTGAAAGAGAAATATTGAGACAACCTGTAACAGAACACTCATTCATGCTGCCTCAGGGGATGGTTGGTGGGCAAATGAAAAATCTCCATCGCGTAGACGGAGCTGCTGGTCAGATGAGGAGCGGTGAGGAAAAGGCCGTCCTACCGCTCTGCAGCCCCCTTTAAATGGGCCACGATCGTGACCAGAGAACAGGCAGAATCCAGATTGGACCCACCTCCGGGGCCCCGAAAGCACTTGAGTGCTTCCAGGGCATACCCTATTTCAACCAATCACGGGCGAAAGTCTGGGCTGTTGCCGGCCGCGTCGCCAGCACCGTCACCAGCCCGCCTCTCTATGGCGTCAGAGACCAGCACAACCACCATAGTTGCCCAAGCCCCGGTTGACGCCTTATCATATTTCAAGGAACTTTGACTCACCAGTCCAAATGCTTTCACATATTCTTCTCTACGATTAATAAGCATAGCTTGGTATGGGATCATTTTTGAAAGCAGCTTTGTAACACGACAAAGGAATAATAACAAAGGAGAAAAACATATTTTGCCCATTTATGTTACCATTCACTTGTTATCATAAAATATTTGTATATGTAGCATTGGGTTGAGTAAAGCAGCTATTATGGATATAGCATGTTAGGACACTATTTGGCTTATAGCAATTCAGTGACGGAAGGAGAAAACCTCTATTGCTTTGCTCCCAAATCTCAGACCACTGTTGTACATCATGGCTCTCGAAGAAGGTAGGCCTTTGTTTTTACCTTTTAGTCCCACGAGGAAAGGGTTGAGAACCTTCTGGCTGGTCTGGTTAGTGCTACAAGAATAGAGTACTTGTAGTCAGAATAACTCTAAAGATCACTGGTACACTGGGGAGTTTCCCCATGTGAAAATCATTTCCAAAAGCAATGCAGGCACAAACTTGTAATCTACATGCAGATATTTGTTAGTGTAATAAAAGTAGTAGTAGTAGTGCTGGATAGAATTATGGTAGCTTAGCATAGACCCAGCTTCTTCTGTGGTTCTTGTTTGCCATTTCCACTCTCAAGGTGTTCCTGAACCCTCCCTGATGTCTCTACACTCAACTCAGGAGCCACCACACTTACAGCACAGTCATCAACCACCTCACCAGGGTCACATACAGGTCAAGCAATCATACAGGGCAGCTAATTCTCCCCGTGTGTGCATCTTCTCTATACTTACGGGTGCCCGAAGAGATGTATGCTAGCTTAGAGCCTCAGACCGGGGAAAATGCACCTTCAACAACACCATTATACCAAGACAATGAGGGTATGGATCCTGAAATGTGCTTTCAAAACATTCCAAGATCTCCTATTATCTCCAGCATTTTGAGCTTTTAAAAAGGGTAGTATCTTTCTCTCAAGTCTGTGCATGTTGTTGTGCCAGTGGTGCATTGTGATTTCGAGTGGCACTAGACACCGTAGCTTCTCCTTACTGATGTGCTGTGCTCTTCAATGCTGTTAATGCACATAACTTTATTCTGTAAATTACTTCTCAGCTGAGTATCTGCAAATAGAAGTCAATTACATCCCTTGCAGAGTTGAGGGCTAAATTCCGATCCCTTTGGAAACACGTATTTGCACTACGATCACAGTGAAAAAATTCCTAGCTATCATAAAGGAAAGTTTCAATTCTATTAAGGACTCTGAGGCAAGGATGATGCTATTCTTTCTTCACCTTATTGAATAGCAGCCATTTAAAGTAAACACCAAAAAAACTATCATTCCCATGAAGCCTTGGGAATATTACAAAGCAACAATAGAGTCCAACAGGAGGATCATCCATCCACCTTCCACCAAATCAGGGAGCTTCAGCCGAATCATAGTCCCTTGTCACTGGCCCTTCCTCCTCTTTCGTCACGAGATGTCAGCCTTCGTCGGCATTTCATGAGTCTTGTTTGCTTGCTTCCATTCCTGCAACCAAATGACATATTTTAGAACACAACCATGGCTAAGAATTATCCCTGAAAGGGTAGATTATGCAATCATGTACTTCGAGGAAATGACACAGTAAGAACATTATAACGAATATAAGTATACTCAGCGAATTACTTACTCCACAACGAGGGTGGGGCAGTTCCAGGTGAAGGCAAACCTTTAGGTGGGATAATCCTCGCCTCGGAGTCCTTAATAGAATTGAAACTTTCCATTATCATAGCTAGGAAATTTTTCATTCTATCTCCGGACCAGAGGTGAGGATTATGCTCTTTCAAAGCTTACTTACCACTAATTGGGCCATCTGCAGAACTGGTTTCAAGTAAAACCGTTTAAACGTAGAGTCCGAAGACCAGTCTGCAGCGTTAAGGAAATCCTCCAAGCGGGCCCCCTGGGTAAATGCTTTGGAAGATATTGCCCCTCTGGTAGAGGGGGCCCCAAATATCTGCAGGTCAATGACCACTTCCTGCATCACCCATCTAACCCACTGCGCAATTGTGGGGGATGAAACAGCTCTGTGTGGTTTTCACAGGGCGATAAAAATCTGTTGTTCGCCCGATGGTCGGAATACTTCTGATATCTCTTCATAGGCCTTGAGGCAGGACACCACACACAGCTTGGGTGACTCCAGGAGGCCGAACAAGAGATAGATGTCGTTCCACATTAGGTTAGTCTACGGATAGTGAAAATAACTCCGGAGGGAGAGATAATCCTGTCGGAAACATTCAGAGCCCTGACGTTACAAGAGATCAGGCAAAGGAGCACTACTAACTTTGCCGACAACTCCTTTCTGGAGAGGGATCTATTCAGTTGCCAAGAGAGGAACAGATTGAGCACCAAGTTCACGTTTCAGAGAGTGGAGTATCATGGTTCTGGGGGAAGAGAAAGTCTTATCCCCCGTAAAAGACTGCAGCCAAATGGATATTTCCCCACCGGGGATCTATCCACCGCTACATGACCTGCCGATATGGTGGATCTGAACGTATTGATGGACCTGTAAGCCAATCCTTCCGCGGCCAGAGAAGCCCAAAAATTCAGAATGTTAGTCACTTTCTTTCGCCTGCCTTGCCACTTTCATCGATTGCAGGCGCCGGCGGGCGCCATCTTGGGTGTGGGCTGGGGCTGCGCTCTAGTTGCGCTGGCCTCCCGCCCTCCCAGACTATTTAGCTGGCTGTTTGCAGTGGTTTGCTGCCTTTTCGAGCTCTCCCTGTGTGAGCACCAGGGCTGCGAGCTATCTGTGATCAGAATCTTTTACTGCTGCATTTTAAAACGTGATTTCACTCGTTTTCTACTTATTTTAAAACTGTGCTGAAAAATCTTCTGGGGGCTTTGTAATTGTACTAGATTAAGTGGGAATTAGCTAGAGGCACTCTAACACCCCTATACACGCTATTTTTACCTTTCTTTCGCCTGCCTTGCCACTTTCATCGATTGCAGGCGCCGGCGGGCGCCATCTTGGGTGTGGGCTGGGGCTGCGCTCTAGTTGCGCTGGCCTCCCGCCCTCCCAGACTATTTAGCTGGCTGTTTGCAGTGGTTTGCTGCCTTTTCGAGCTCTCCCTGTGTGAGCACCAGGGCTGCGAGCTATCTGTGATCAGAATCTTTTACTGCTGCATTTTAAAACGTGATTTCACTCGTTTTCTACTTATTTTAAAACTGTGCTGAAAAATCTTCTGGGGGCTTTGTAATTGTACTAGATTAAGTGGGAATTAGCTAGAGGCACTCTAACACCCCTATACACGCTATTTTTACCTTTCTTTCGCCTGCCTTGCCACTTTCATCGATTGCAGGCGCCGGCGGGCGCCATCTTGGGTGTGGGCTGGGGCTGCGCTCTAGTTGCGCTGGCCTCCCGCCCTCCCAGACTATTTAGCTGGCTGTTTGCAGTGGTTTGCTGCCTTTTCGAGCTCTCCCTGTGTGAGCACCAGGGCTGCGAGCTATCTGTGATCAGAATCTTTTACTGCTGCATTTTAAAACGTGATTTCACTCGTTTTCTACTTATTTTAAAACTGTGCTGAAAAATCTTCTGGGGGCTTTGTAATTGTACTAGATTAAGTGGGAATTAGCTAGAGGCACTCTAACACCCCTATACACGCTATTTTTACCTTTCTTTCGCCTGCCTTGCCACTTTCATCGATTGCAGGCGCCGGCGGGCGCCATCTTGGGTGTGGGCTGGGGCTGCGCTCTAGTTGCGCTGGCCTCCCGCCCTCCCAGACTATTTAGCTGGCTGTTTGCAGTGGTTTGCTGCCTTTTCGAGCTCTCCCTGTGTGAGCACCAGGGCTGCGAGCTATCTGTGATCAGAATCTTTTACTGCTGCATTTTAAAACGTGATTTCACTCGTTTTCTACTTATTTTAAAACTGTGCTGAAAAATCTTCTGGGGGCTTTGTAATTGTACTAGATTAAGTGGGAATTAGCTAGAGGCACTCTAACACCCCTATACACGCTATTTTTACCTTTCTTTCGCCTGCCTTGCCACTTTCATCGATTGCAGGCGCCGGCGGGCGCCATCTTGGGTGTGGGCTGGGGCTGCGCTCTAGTTGCGCTGGCCTCCCACCCTCCTCACAGCCTATAAATGAGCATTAACAACAGACGGCGCAGCGGGCTGGCGCAGCGGGCGCGCGCCAAAGCCGCGCCAAAGCCAAGCCCGTCTGCGCCCGTCCGCGGCCGGACACGGCCCAGGGCCTTAACCCCTGGTCCCCGAGTGCCGTACTCTTCCTCCTACCTAAGAGGGCTGAACCCAGGTAAACCACATCCGAACTGTACCCCCGTCTCTCTCACTGTTGGGAGGGATACCAGTCCTCCTCCCTGCCCAGGCTGTTGCTATCAACTCCCTCATTCCCATCCTTTAGCCCATCTAGATTATGTCTCGACCCACGCTGCTGAAAACGCTCCTCCGCATGGCTGTCGAGCTGCACTTATTAACACGCGCTCACTCCCTTGCCACAGTCTCTACATCAAGGAGTTTATCATTGCTCATAATCTAGACTTACTGTTCGCTACTGAGACATGGGCAGATGCCGGCTCAGGTCCGGATTTCTGCGCCGCTATCCCAGATGGGTATAGCGTGGCTAGACATGACAGGCCTATCGGAAGAGGTGGTGGCCTCGCTATCATCTATAAAGATAAATACCGGACTACACTCGACCCTATAAATTCTGTTAATTGTGAGTCAGCTGCCTTTGCGATTAATATTAACTCCAAGCAAGCCCTAAAGGGTATAATATTATACAGACCCCCTGGCCCTCGTAGCGCCTTTCTTTCCACTCTCTCTGACCTAAATGACAATGTAGTCAGCTCTGAAAACTATACGATACTTGGAGATTTTAATTTCCATCTGGAAGAGAAGGATAATTTTGATACAATCCAGCTAACGACCGATCTCTCCAATTTAGGACTTCACCAATTAGTTAAGGGCACTACACATCAAGCGGGACACACCCTTGATGGTCTTTTCACAAATGACCCTGACATCTCGGTGCTGGACATTATTCCCATCACATGGTCAGACCATAGGGCCATCATATTTCAACAAAATATACGACCCTCACACCCTTCTTTTCCGAGACCCCGAATTAGGGTAGGGATGCGTGCTTGGAAAAATGCTGACATTCCCCAGATGCTAGATTCCCTTGCCTCCTCCCTTCCTCAAGGAGGGAACTCTTCAGCATTTTCAGCTACCGATCTCCAAGATTGGATCCGAAGTGCCGCCGATCTAGTGGCCCCGGAGAAACTTTCGAGACCTAACAGAGCATCGCCTTCGGCTGCCTGGTATAATGAAGATTTAAGACTTCATCGCCAACATTGCAGGAATCTAGAGAGGCGTTGGAGGAAAGCCTACTGCCCCATAGCTAGACAAATTTATAAAGATGCCCTTGCGACCTATAAAAAAGCAATTGTGGCCCGGAAAACGGTTTTCTTTTCGGCTCAAATTGAAACCGCTGCCAACTCTGCCAGAGAGCTGTTCTCCGTTGTTACGACTCTATCGACCCCCCCCCGCTGGTCCTGGGGTAGAGCCCTCACAGACCTTTTGTAACGATTTATCCACCTTCTTCACCACAAAGGTGGCAGATATATATGCTTCATTTGAAGGGGACACCAAAACTGAACACAGAGGTGGTAGTATGAAAGAGGTACTTTCTCATCATAATGACGACTCTTTTTTATGTTTCTCACCAGCATCACTTGATGACGTTATCACCCTTGTCTCATCCACTAAATCGGGTTCCCCTCTGGACCCTTGCCCCCCTTCTGTCATGCAAAAACTCACTGAGGTGATCTCTTGCCCTCTCATGCAGATTTGCAATACTGCATTCCAGACAGGTCAATTTCCTAGCATATGGAAGAAGGCTGTTATAAAACCCCTTCTAAAAAAACCCTCCCTAGACCCCACAGCCGTTGTCAGCTATAGACCCATTGCCTGTCTACCCTTCGCCGCCAAAATATGTGAATCCATTATGAACAGACAGCTCTCAGAGTTCGTTGAGACCCACCAACTTCTCGACGAAACGCAGTTCGGCTTCAGGAAAGGGCATGGGACAGAGACCGCCCTGATTAAGGCCTCTGACGAGATCAGGGCAATTATGGATCAGGGGGGGGCGGCCGTCCTCATCCTTTTGGATTTGTCAGCGGCCTTTGACACGGTCGACCATGTCACCTTAGTCGACCGTGTCACAGCTCTGGGTATAAACGGTCCGGCCAAGGACCTTATTTCATCTTTCCTGGCAGACCGTACCCAGACTGTAAGGCTGGGAGATTTTTATTCACCCATCTCTGCACTTCCTTGTGGAGTTCCACAAGGTTCCGCGCTAAGCCCCATGTTATTTAACATTTATGTAGCGGACTTAGCGAGGGTAATAAAGGAATATGGAATACGGTTAACATCTTATGCAGATGATACCCAGCTGGTCCTGGGCATCCACAAGGACGGCCACACAGTGGCAGCCAACTTTCAGAGAGCTATGCTTGAGGTCAGTACCTGGATGGCCTCTAATTGTCTTAGACTCAACTCGGACAAGACCGAGGTTATGACCTTCGGAAAAGTCTCCCCAGAATGGTCGCCTAACTGGTGGCCGGAAAAGCTTGGCCATCCACCTGTCCCAGTGGAAAAAGCCAGAAATCTGGGAGTCATTTTTGACAGCAAGCTGGTATTCGACCTTCATACAAATAAGGTTGTGTCGTCTTCTTTCTTTATCCTGAAAAAGATTAAGAAGTTGCTGCCTTACCTCCCTCCCTCAGCTGGGAAGACTTTGGTCTCCACCTTAGTCTTCTCCAAAATGGATTACGGAAACGCTCTCCTTCTTCACGCTCAGAAGCGTGTCATAACAAAGCTGCAATCCATTCAGAATGCGGCTGCCAGGATCCTCCTTAGCATTCCTCGCCGCAATTCTACCACTCTTGGCATTCGTCAACTTCATTGGCTGAGAGTTGAGAGCCGCATCAAATTCAAGGCTCTCTGTATTGCATACAAGGCAGTACACGACATAGGACCCAGGTTCCTGACGGAAGCCTTTCAACCATACACTCCTAGAAGGCAACTAAGATCGGCCAATACCAACCTCCTCACTGTGCCACGTACAAGAACCGTCACTTGGGGAGATAGACGTTTCTTGGTGGCCACCCCAAAACTCTGGAATCTTTTGCCACAGTCTATCAAATCTGCCCCCAACCTGATGAGCTTTCGCAGGTTACTAAAGACTTGGTTATTTAACCAGTAAAAGGATGACTGACCCCAGTAGCTCCACAGCGCCGAGACACCCCAGGGTATTTGTTGCGCTATAAAAATTACGTAAATAAATAAATAAATAAACATCTGCTGCCACAGGATGGATGTTCCAGTGCAAACACCAGCGAGTCCATCGTCTCTATGTGGATTTGTACCGCATAACTGCTATCTGCCCAGGCTTTGGACAAGAACTTCTCAGCTACTCCTAAAAGGTCTGGGATCAACAATCGTCCTCTGTAATCCGCCACGCCGCAAGAGTGAGGGACCCTTGCATGACGAGCGGTTGAGTTTGCTGAGCCGGATTGAGAAGGAGAGCTGGGAATTGGGGGAGAGGGATTGGAGAATCCCAAGAAATGCCCAGAAGAACAGTAAATCAGACTTGCGATCTCCAAATCGGGATGATCATTACCAAGTGGCTGCCTGTTGCCAAACCTGGGCCGAAGCCCTGGTGATCATCGCAAATGGTGCGAAGGTATAGCCCCGTTCCTCCTTCCAGTCCTGGCGGAAAGCATCCGTGCTCTCTGCCAGGGAATCCGGTCTGCAACTAAAGAACCTGTGTAGTTGGCGATACAGGCGGGAGGCAAAGAGAAGTGTGGCTCAATGGTTAGAGCGGCAGACCCTGATGCAGAAGTCTAGCCCGGGACCAGGGTTCAATTCCCCGCCTCGGCGGGTCTTGGGCTCAAAATTCCATGGACCTGATAATTCTCGTCTCGGTGCCTATTCCAATCATGGAGTCCCACTCTGCAACTCTGGGCAATAGCTTGCTTAATCTCCACAACGGCCCCCACAACGCTAAGGATGCCTGGCCTCCACCTTGGGGGTGCACAGGGAAAGCCAGGATGGGTTCCACAGCGGTATTCGTACAAGCGCCTTGAGACCCTTGCGGGTGAGTAGTGCGCTATACAAGTATCAATTTACATTTACATTACATTACATTTACATTTACATTACATTACATTTACAAAGAGGTCCACTGAAAAGGGACCCCATTTGGATTGGATATCCGCTAACACTCCTGCGTGCAGCTTCCACAGGCTCCCGTCTTGGAAACAGCATGACTGGAAGTCCGCTGCTTGATTGTCCTGACAGGGCAGGTACTCCACCGTGACCGAAATCTGGCAGTCCAGGCAATATTACCAAAAGTTAGCGGCGAGGTCAAGGAGGGCTTTCGACCTCGTTCCTCCCAAGTGTCTTATGTTTCGTTCCGCTGACACATTGTCCATCTTGAGGAGGGCACAAAATTAGATCGAGCCCTTTTTCCAGCATTGAAGCACAAATGACCCTGCTAGAAGCTCCAAGCAATTTATTTGTAAAATTTGTTCTAGAGGTGACCACATGCCTCCTGTGGTGAAATCGCCACAACTTTCTCACCAGCCTAGCCTGCTGGCATTGGACTCTATGACAATATCAGGCGCAGAGCTGAAGATGGCCAGTCCATTCCAAGCCTCCATTTTGGCGATCCATCAAGTGACCTCCCTAGCCTCCGATGTCAATGTCACCTTCTGGGAGTATGAGAGACCTCTGTGTAGGTGAGAGGCCTTCATGCGTTGGAGGGCGCAGTAGTGCAATGGCCCTGGAAAGATGGCCTGGATCAATGAGGACAGAGGCACAACAATACCAGCCACTTGTCTGAGGGCGATGTGTGTTTTTACAAGTGCCTGCCGGATCTCGTGGCATATATTTGTCACCTTCCTGGAGGGAAGACTGAGAGTAGTCTCAACGCAGTCCATCGAGAAACCTAGAAAAGTCACCTTCCGGGAGGGAACCAGGGTAGACTTGGTTTAGTTGATCACAAAGCCAAAGCCTTGCAGGAGATTTACCGCTGTCTGGAGTTGCTGAGTGAGTGCCCAAGGTGATGTATATTCCTGTTGCGCTTTACTGGTGCTCTTGCAGAAATTACGACACCACTGCCCTTACCGGCGCACTGCATTATGGTCATCTGCCAGCTTAGCAGGCCATTCAGCATCACAAATTTACTGGCATGGCTCGTGCTGTCCGGAGTCTCATACACATATGAGACATAGTACGTTTCTCTTGCCATGACACTACAGCTGCACATGTCAGGCATAGTTGATGTTCTAACTATGTACCTTCAACAGGTAAACCTGCACTAGAGTCATCATCTACACTAGTGGTATTGCTTTGTATGCAGTGTCACCTGTCTCTTGCTATGCCACTGTACTGTATAATTGGAAAACTTCAATAAACCGATAAAAAAAAAAAAAATCCTCTACACCAGTGGTTCTTAAACTTTTGACTTCTGCGAACCTCCACTTAATCATTACTGAAACCCCATTAATCATTATTGGAATCTGGAGAAGCCCATTGAATCATTATTGGATGTCGGGTACCTCAACCTCAGCATTTTAGATTATTTAAACCACAAAAACAATACATAACAAATAAGCATGGGCGAAGAATCTGGCGTTCGCGAATTTTGCGAATTTGCGAACTCGCAATCCGCAAAATCCGCGAATTTGCGGATTTTTTTTTTTGTGTTCGCAAGGATTTCTGCCAGTTCGCAAGGATTTCTACCAGTTCGCAAGGGTTTTGTGTAAGTTCGCAATTGCGAACTTACATGTCGGCTCGCAACGGTCACGATTATGTTGTTTCTACCTCTGGTTCATCATCACAGGTTCCCAGAACCCTCTGTTTCACCCCTGCCACCCTCTGTTTTACCCATGCCATCCTCTGGTGCATCAATGCCACCCTCTGGTTCATCATCACTGTAGATTATGGGGGGGAAAAGCAAGCACACCTGCCTGCTTCAACTGACATGAATTAATTTGGGGTTGATTTATTAATGTGTCACTGTTTTAAAATTCCAGTCTGGCACCTGCTTCCTTATCTGTAATTTGCTTTCTGTTTCAGTGCAATTTTTTTTCCAGGACGTTTGTGGCCTACTTGTAGCTATTCTATGAGCCTGCTGTGAGGGTCCGAGCAGGGTCATATAATTGTTGCAACTAGCAACTGAACTCTGGAGGGACCCTTGTCAGGAAGCACTACAGGGAATGGTTACTAATGATGAGTTTGAACTTTTGAACCTGCTGAATGCTTTTTTTGTGTTCGCAAGGATTTCTGCCAGTTCGCAAGGATTTCTGCCAGTTCGCCAGGGTTTTGTGTAAGTTCGCAATTGCGAACTTACATGTCGGCTCGCAACGGTCACGATTATGTTGTTTCTACGTCTGGTTCATCATCACAGGTTCCCAGAACCCTCTGTTTCACCCCTGCCACCCTCTGTTTTACCCATGCCATCCTCTGGTGCATCAATGCCACCCTCTGGTTCATCATCACTATAGATTATGGGGGGGAAAAGCAAGCACACCTGCCTGCTTCAACTGACATGAATTAATTTGGGGTTGATTTATTAATGTGTCACTGTTTTAAAATTCCAGTCTGGCACCTGCTTCCTTATCTGTAATTTGCTTTCTGTTGGAGTGCAATTTTTTTTCCAGGACTTTTGTGGCCTACTTGTAGCTATTCTATGAGCCTGCTGTGAGGGTCAGAGCAGGGTCATATAATTGTTGCAACTAGCAACTGAACTCTGGAGGGGCCCTTGTCAGGAAGCACTGCAGGGAATGGTTACTAATGATGAGTTTGAACTTTTGAACCTGCTGAATGCTTTTTTTGTGTTCGCAAGGATTTCTGCCAGTTCGCAAGGATTTCTGCCAGTTCGCGAGGGTTTTGTGTAAGTTCGCAATTGCGAACTTACACCGCACGCAGCAAAAAATCCGCTGCGAGCGAATTTGCGGATTTTGCGGGAAATTCGCGGATCTCGCGGATTGCGAATTTACCGGAAATCCGCAAAATCCGCGAGCGTAACGGATTTTCCGCCCATGCTTAATAACAAATACAGATACACGCATTGCTCGCACACAATCTGAGGATGCAAATTTAATCTATAGCCTCGAATTTCAAATGCCTTCACATACATTTACAGAATGTTTTACAATACATTTTGGGTTTTTTATATATCTCTCTGTACATATATATATATATATATATATATTTTTTTTCACTTACAAAACCATATGTTTCAGGGGTGTCCTCTGTTATAGTTAGTTCTGCTAACTATAACTCGTGCCCCCGCAATGCACTGCTGTTGACGTCACATATTACATCACTCATGACATCACTGATGACATCTCAAATGACATCACTGATGACATCACTGATGGCATCATCCAGTGATTGTGTGTCTCTGTAAAGTTTAAATATGTTTGATATATATATAGGGAAAGGCGTATTGAAGAGTGAGTGGGTGTATAAGTGTCTGATTGGATGACTTGGTAGGTGCGTGACTGACTCTATAAGTGAGTGATTAAAAGTACCTTACTGAATGCATGGGTTAGTGACTAAACTGTGAATGTCTGTATCTGTCTCTCTGTTGGTGTGTAACTGGCTACATGGGTTTGTGAATAGCTACATGAGTGTCTATATGTGTTATTGATTGGTTGTCTGAGTATCTGTATGGGGTGCCTGAGTGTTTATGTGGGTGGGGTGTGTGTGACTCTGTGCATAGATGTGGGAGTGGGTGATTCACTAGGTGCATGCTCACCAGAGTGCATCTGTGATGGACTGTATGAGTGGGTGATTGTGTGTATGGGTGTGTTAATGAGTGAATGCATATCTCAGTGGTACATGTGTGAGTAACTACATATGTAAAAGGCAGTATATATGTGAGTTGGAGTATATAAATGGCTGTAAGTGAGAGTGTATGTATGGATGAGTGTGTGCTTGTATCATTGATTTTATAAGAGCGTATGAATGTGCTAGTATTTGTATGAGTGATGAAGCTGTTTTTTTTTATTGTAGTCCTCATTTCACCATGACTGCTGCATTCTGAACCGTTTCGGTGTACCCTAGATCCGTCTACGGTCCATGCAGATTAAGGCTCCGAGATGCCCTGGCCCGCATCTTAGGGGAGGGGAGCGGAAACTGAGTCAAAACCTCCACTGAGCTCATGGCATGATGTAATCATTGAACCTTATATCTGGGATGTTAGCCACCCCCACCTACTTTAAAAATTAGATCCTTTTTGGACCATGTCACATAATCCTTCCACAGCTCATTAGAGCGACTTGGGTTGCCTTTAGTATCTAGTTTGCATGTCCATTTTATCGAGTTTAACCATGCGATTAGATGTGGGGGATCCGAGCCTAGCCATCTTTTACAAATCTCTCTTCTCGTTGTTAGTGATTGAGCTGGTGTGTGTATAACTGTATAGGTGAGTAAATGGCAGTGTGATTAAATATTTGCATGACTGAGTAGGTGTGTGAGTACCTCTATGGATGAGTGGTGGTGTGTGAGTGTTTATATAGTTGTATGAGTGCATATGATAGTCCTATACTGAGTGACTATAAGTATGAGTGACTGTACGGGTGAGTAAGTGGATGTGTGTGTAAACCTAAGAATCAGTAAGTGTGTATGTAGTTATTGCTGTTGGAGTGTCTATGGCTTTGAGAATGTCTGTCTGTAATTTAGAGTGGGTGTGTCAAAGGTTATCTTAGGGTGTTAGAAGATGCATCAATTTATCACCTGGATGATGTCATCAGTCATGTCATCAGTGATGTCTTGAGTGATGTCACTGACCATGTCATGAGTGATGTAATATGTGACGTCATCAGCAGTGTATTGCGGGGGCGCGAGTTATAGTTAGCCGAACTAACTATAACGGAGGAATTTCTATGGTTTTGTACTAGTGAAATGTCCAACCAACTATAACACTCCTGAAACCTTTTTTTTTCAGTGAATTTCAAAGGTTTTTTAAATGCTAATTTCTAACTATAACATGCCTGAAACCTATGTTTTTTTCAGTGAATTTCAAAAGTTTTTCAAATGCTAGTTTAACTATGCCTACAGAGGTAGGACATGTGAAGAAAGAAGAAAAAACACACAGAAAGAAACAAAAGAAATGCAGAAAGAAGCAACAGAAGTCCACAAAGACGAAGAAAAGTGCAGGAAGAAGCAAGACACGTGCAGAAAGAACCAACAGAGGAGCAGAAAGAGGCCTTGTTCCAAAATCATCCTGTGCCCACAACTTTTTCAGACGGGTACTGGTGGTAACTGACTCTGACTAACCAGGCTTAGAGCCAGTGCTATGCTAAAAGACACTTAGAATATAGTGAAAACACCTAAATACACTAGAGAACACTATGCGTTGGGGTACCCCTGTGTTTAGCATGACCTCCTCTGTAAGGCCCTATTACATAATAGGACAGGGAGATTAAAACTACCTCTTAAAACGCTCTACGGGGTGCGCTGCACAGTGGTGAAGCGAGGGAGGGGCCTGAGGTGACATGTGTGCAAACACGCCCTGTGGACGTTTTAAGTTGAGAGATTAAGTCCCCTTGAATCCTGACGGTCCCTGGGGTCAAACTAGCCAACCAGGTACCGCCAGTAAGCGCCACAGAGATGCGTTGCAGAGAGGTGTGAAAAGGGGCGAGCCTGGCCCACCTCACTGCAACACAGCTCTGTGGTGCTTACTGAAGGTACCTGGTGGGGCTGTTGGCCCCCAGGGACCCTCAGAATTGAAGAGGAATTAATTCCCCAACTTAAAACGCACCACAGGGCGTGTTTGCACACATGTCACCTCAGGCCCTGCCCCCTCCCTTCACCACTGGGCAAACGCGCCCCGTGGCGCGTTTTAAGTTGGGATATTAAGTCCCCATGAATCCTGAGGGTCCCTGGGGTCCAACTAGCCATGAGGTGCCTCCAGTAAGCTACACAGAGCTGCGTTGAAGAGACGTGTAAAAAGGGGCGTGGCCTCTGAACACCTCTCTGCAACGCACCTCCAGGCGCATATTGGAGGTACCTGGTGGGCTAGTTGGCCCCAGAGACCCTCAGTATTCAAGGGGAATTAATTCCCCAATTAACAAAGTACCAGGGGGCACGTTTGTACAGTTGTGAATGGAGGGGGCAGGACCTGAGGTGACCTGTGTGCAAACACGCCCTGTGGCGCGTTTTAAGTTGGGGAATTAATTCCTAAAAAGTAGGAGTCAGGCCCTGGGGGATGGGGTCCCCAGGGCCAATAAAATAGGATAGGAAGGGGGGCCACACAGCCCCCCTTCTTAAAAAATTGTATTTAATAAGAAGACTGGCATCGCGCCTGAGGCCCCGCCCCTCTCCCTGCAACACTCTGCAAACGCACCCCCTGGCGCGTTTTAAGTTGGCAAATTAATTCCTCTTTAATCCTGAGGGTCCCTGGGGGCCAACTAGCCCACAAGGGATCTCCAGTATGCGCCAGGGAGCTGTGTTGCAGAGAGGTGTTCAGAGGCCACGCCCCTTTTACACCTCTCGGCAACGCAACTCTGTGGCGCTTACTGGAGGTACATGGTGGGCTAGTTGGACCCCAGGGAATTTATATATTAGTGCCCTGGGTAGGTAGCGGTCTCCGGGGCGGTAGCGGTCCCCGGGGCATGTGGGTGAGCTTCAGCCCCCCTCCCCCACAGGTAAAACATTTTTTTAAAAGAAGCCCTGGGGGGTGGCAGTCCCCGGGGCTGCGGGGGGGGGGGCAGCGTGCCCCCGTGAATTTAATTAGAGAGCCCTGGGGGGGTAGCGGTCCTTGGGGCTTGGGGGGGCTTTAGAGGCCCCCCAAACTATAAAACACAAGCCCTGGTGGGTGGCGGTCCCTGGAGCTGTGGTGGGGCCGTGTGCCGTCGCAAATAATTATACAAAGCCCTGGGCGTGGCGCTCCCTGGGCCAGTGTGGGAGGATTGGGGCCCCCACACAAGTTTTTCACTGCCCCCTGGACCTGGCTCACCCGAGGGCTTAAAGTAAACGGGATTCGTGCTTCCAGTGTGAATTCGGATGATTTTCTTTAAAAAAAAATTATTTTCTGGGCCCCGGGGGTCCGTTTGGGACCCCCTGAGCAGGTCTAGGGGGTAAGGGGGTTTCTACCCTGCCCCCTTTTCTCATTTTTTGTGTTTCTTTTACTTCAAGATGGCTGCCATCACTTCCTGGTTTGGAATGTTGACAGCCAATTAGAATGCAGCTCGTGATCTGCAGGGTGCGCGGATCCTCCTTACCTCTATATATCGATATTTTTCTTTTTTTATTTCCTCAGCAACTACTAAACTAATTTACACCATTTAAGAAAAAGAGTGCTTCCACAACCAAGCACTACCTTTATGCCAAATATGGTGTAATTCCGTTCAGCAGTTCCAGCTGTAGCCGTGCCTAAAGTTTCCTATGGGAAATCCATTTTTTCACCTCTTTTTCTTGAATTTCTCAGGAACTACTGAACGGATTTACACCATTTAACAAAAAGAGTTCTTTCTGAAACAAAAGCTATCTTTTTGCAAAATTCGATGTAATTCCGTTCAGCAGCTTGGGCTATAGCAGTGTCTAAAGTTTCCTAAGGGAATCAACATAGAGAAAACACGTTTTGGGACGCCCCCTTTTTTTCTCCGCCCCCGCTTGCCGAAGCACCCCGCAACTTTCAAGATAGGAGCTGACTGGAGCGGGCCATAAGTTTTGAAATTTCGCGAAGATTCGTCAACCAGCGCCAAAGTTATTGGGAAAAGAAAAAACGCTTTTCCTATGGATAATAGGTTCTAACTATAACTACCTACTGGCGACCGCCAGTAGGTAATATATTTTCCGTGTTGGATGTACAGGGAGAATCTTCGTGAAATATATATATATATATATATATATATATATATATATATATATATATATATATATATATATATATATATATATATATATATATATATATATATATATTTAGTTTGTTCATATTATTTAATTTTCTAAGCAGTCGCGGACACCCTGCATAGGCTTCTCGGCCCTTTAGGGGTCACTGGATCACAGGTTACTTTACACAGTATAATCTAAAGATCTGTTTTAGGCCTTAAAATATGCTGTGGTCCAAATCAGACACAGTGGCAGTCTGCCAGCACCCTGCTCGGGTGTTGGCTTCTACCCACTTCCACGCTATGTTTTGATAGGGCTGAGTTTGTTTACTCATTTAGCATTCAACTGCCTTGTAAAACCTCTGGGTTTACACTGCTCACCAGCTGAAGGGATATAAATGATCCTGCATTAAAACGTTATACACAGAATTAAATAAAGCTGTTCCACTGGCAGTATTTGTTTGCTGGCAGGGACATTTGAGGCTCTTTTTGTCGCCAATCGTCTAGGGCACTGAGGGTTGCTAATAGGGTGGCGAGCTCTTCCTATCATGCCTTTGCTTTGTTATGCCTTATCAAGCCCATTCTACCCTCGCTGTCTGTGCCGGTCTGTCTGCCTGCTTGTAGATGTCAAATAAGAGGTCAGTGCATGTGGCAATCACACCCTCATCATACAGATGTTGAGACTGCTTGAACAGGCATTTCTTACTTCAAAAAATAGCCTTATTTGCAAACCGGCACCTCACTTACCACTGAATCCACATTATTGGCCTATATATAACATAGTTTGCACCAGTGGTTTAAATGAAAACATAGAAGTGCCTGTTTCTCCTGAGAAGTGCAGATACTTACCCATTAAGTGTTTTGAGTAGTGATGAGAAGTGCAGATACTCTGTCTTTAAAATTATAGAAGTGCGGGTACTGAGTACTGAGCAGTACCTGCTCATTTTAAGCACTGGTCTGCACCCTTAATGTGTTGTGTTTGCAACGCTGCAACGGCGTTGAACGTGTTTCTTTGCTTGTCTGTAGTATTTTAAATAATAAATACTGATTCTGTCCGATGTGTAGTTTCACTTATTTGACAACACTGTTTCAATGTGTACCTCCTGACAGACAATGCTGAAGTTACAACCACGTTCCTGACTTCACCAATGGAGACCTGTAACAAGGAGAATTGTTCCATAATACCAGCCCCCACAGGTTAGTCTTTCCTGTGAACAAAATTCACACACAGCACACACTTCAATGTGTTGTTTTTGTTTATATATTTTTTTATTAAGGATACTGAACTTTAAAATAGGTTGATTCCCAGAGAAGTGTGCGTAAGGTTTACTTTAACAGGCACAATTTTAGAAGTAAACTACACCATAAGGTATTTTGTGCAGTGATATAGCATTACAGATCTCCGACTGAGAATCCACTTTGATGCAGGCTTCACTTAGCACACTTCAGTCAACAAAACTTAGGACCCCATTATATGTTGCTTGTTATTTAGTGTGGAGCATGAATCTATGATTTTCTCGGGTATTCCAGCACCACAAAAAGTGCATTTGTAGTCTCTCCCTATTTTACTCACCAATGGTTTCACCTCAACTGTCCTGGACCCGGACATTAGGTGCGTCTATTCTATAGTACGATTCTACTGCAAATGTGATACTTAACACTGTGTGATGGCTGTGAAGCTTTGCTCCTGGCTGCACTAGGCTGGATGCGGAATCAAGACATTTTACTGCATTCTTCTCACCTTCTTGATCCTTTCCATTTCTGGGTATTGCCATCTGGGCTTGTATCTTGCAGCCTTAGTATTTCAGTGAATTTAAGTATCAGTTTTTCTAGAATATATACAGAGTGTTATTTCAAAACCATTTGCTATATGCCCCGAATGGAGAAGAACATGAGAATTTATACAAGGATTTGACATTTTTCAGAAACATGGAATAATAGTAAAAAAGAGAAAAAGGTGAATTCCTGAAACAAGTCACATTGTTTCTAAGGAAAAGGTGAATCTAAGACCTAGTTTAGTTAAGGCAGTAGGAAATAGTTTTCTGTATAAAGATAAAGAAGATTTTAAACTTATTTTGGTTGTGCCAGTTCTACGCATGGTTCGTACCAAATTATGCAACCCAAGGGACATTTGAGCAGAGTCCTCAAAAAGAAGGTAGCAAAGATTGCCTGAAAGTGTTCGATTAAGTGAAGAGGGAGATGATGAATGCAAAACCTTTGAAACCGTACGATCCAGCATTGCCCTGAATTATCACTGTAGATACTAGCAGTTATAGTCTGGCGACTGTATTCACTAATGGAATGGCGACAACAATGCACCAGTAAGCTTAGTGTCGCGTGTTCGAAGGGATGCAGAATGACATTATTCTGTATTCAAAAAAGAGCTCTTGGTATGCTAATAGGCCATTAAAATGGTTTGGTGTTCTATATGGGGAAGGAAATTCACATTTTGACCGCTCATTTACGTTTTGACTGGAGGCAAGGTACAGGGTCCAACTGTGTGAATTGCTCGCCTAGACTATAAGTTACTCCAGTACCAATTCAGTATTGCCCACATTCTGTGGGCCAAGATTAACTATATAGAATGCTCTCAGAAGAGGATCAAGATTATCTCTGTGGTGATGTGCCAGATTGCTTAGTGGTGGCAGTCTACCTGAAGGGAGTAAGGCATAAACCCAGCCAAGGTAAGATACTTACATGTCAGTTTTTACTCTTTTTTTTCACTGTAACTGATGAACTGTTGAAGATGGTGTCCTTGTGCAAGGAGATAGGTCTGTACATTGAGAAATTAATGCCGTGCTCGTTAAAGGCATTTGGGAAGAGCTATGATGCACAGACTCAAGCTGTCTTTTGGCGGCATAGTGTGGACGAGGGATATAGAGGAGTGTGTCGAGGGGTGTATGTGTTGCAGTTCAAGGTATAAGTCCCATAACCTCATCCATGCTCATGACGAGCTGAGCTCGTCATGAGGCACGGCGCTCCGGTGCTCATGACGAGCTCAGCTTGTCATGAGCCGTGGAACGCTCACACGCGGGGATAATTCCCCTGCTGTGCTGAGCATTCCACGGGAACGGGTGTGGTCATGACGAGCTGCACACGAGCGCCGTGCCTCATGACGAGCTGAGCTTGTCATGAGCATGGGGGCGCTGCACGCGCCCCCCTTTCCCCCCAGCACAGCGGGGGAATTACCCCCGCACGGAAGGGGTTAAGGTTAGCATGCCACCGTTACAGCCTATAGACCTATCTGTTGGACTTTGGAACAGGATTGGAGTAGTTCTTTTAGCATACTCTCATCACAGTGATGCCTTGCTTTGGAAATGATGGACTGGTTCAGCAAATGCCAGAAGTAAGGTATTATTCTGACATCAAATACGTAGAAGTCATTTAACTTCTCAAAGATGCATTTATAACGAACGGTTTCCCAGAGTTTTCGGTTTTGGATAATGGGTGTCAGTTTGTCAGCAGCGAAATGGTTTCTTTCTTGGAGTAATTTTGTGTGACACATTTGAAGAGTATTCAGTACCATGCACCAGATCAAGTGAAGCATATGAACAGGCTCATGAATGAATGTTTCCAGTGGACATGAAGGAATGATTGTAATGTGCAACCATGTTGTGGCCCTATTTGACCACTCCCCACTCTGGTAACAAAGTTTACTCTTTTCAGCTGCTAAGGGGAAGACTAGCTTTGTTGAAAGTTTTCTCTGGGTGGATGTCAAAGGGAAGATTTGAATAACATTGTTCTAGGGAGTGGAGAACAACCAAGAACCAAGAATTACATGAGTGGGTGAGAAGGGTCACATCTCCCGGTAGTAATCTAGTCAGGATCAAAAAGCCTCATCAGGTCAGGAAGAGAGACTCCAAGTTTGGTTAACCAGCAAAGGTTGAGAAAGGGTGTGGGAATGTGGTGATAGTGAAGGCACTGGTGGACTATCAGCCAGGAGGGTAAAGTGATAAAAGGTGCTGATGAGGCAGCAGGGTGAGTTTACATGAAAATATCATGCATTGAGCAGAACATTGCGGCAGGTTTTGTTCAGGTTTGGGTGTTTTGATGTTTCTCTTAGCTAGTTTGTTTAGTTTAAGGGCTATATAGTGTGTGTAGTGTTTTTCATTATAAAAGGGAGATAATATGTAGTACATTCATATTTTACTCGACAAAGGGTATTTCCTCGGCAGGGAGCTCTGGTAGAATTTCTACTGCATGTTTGATTATTTACATTCTCTGATGGTTGTTTGGTGAAGCTGTGCTTCTGGCTGCACTGAGGTGGCTCTGTATATCTACTCTTCTGTTAAGCCGAATTTACTTTCTCATAAAAAGCCTCCACTCGTTACATAGCATTACAAGTTATTCCACCCACAATTGGGAAAAACAAGCCCTGAAAGACATCAGCAAATACCTCCTAATATTTTAACTCAGAGGGTGTAGATGGAACCTCAACCAAGACTGGTTTCTTAAGATTATCTTTCACCTCTACCCCTAACAAAGGCCATTCAATGGCCTCTGCCCCTGTATACTCCTGCTTCCTTTTCCTTATTTGCAATCATCATGGATCCTTTTTCCACCTGTGTTTTATAGTTTAAATCATGTCCTGTGGAAGGCATACAGTGGATGTTATGAATATGGATGGTGCTGTCTCCGTATTAAATGGCATTATTCGAGTGTGGGATATATATATATATATCTTGCACTGAAATCTCTGGGATAATGCCATTTATTATAAAGACAGAACACGTTTCCAACCAAACCAAAGTTGACAAAGGCTGTGTTAACAGCTGAAACGCGTTCACGTTTTTGCAAGTGCTCTCTCTCTAATAATTACATTATCCCAGAGATTAGAGTCTGAGCCTTTTCTAGAAGGAGAGATGGAGGTTTTTATATTTAACGAGGCATCTGTGGGATTATTTCAATCCTGTACTACCGGGTTATCTGGATGCACTCCAGCAATGCCACAAAAACCCAGAATATATATACTCGATGGTCCAGTTGAAGGCAGGAGCCGAAACGCATAGACCGTCCATTTGATGCACTTTCTTTTTGCACTTGATGTGTAAATAAAAAACGCGAAGAAATCATCTGTTGCTGTGCCGTGTCTTTGTCTACTAATCGTAGGAAGAAGAAGCTGTGGTAATATATATATATATATATATATATATATATATATATATATATATATATATAATCAAAAGAAACATCCAACTCCAATGAAGAAGAGGCATGTACTCGAGGTAGGCAGGAATATGGCTCATTTATTGTATTTCATGTCTCCCTCGACCCCGCATTAGATCAGATACGCGTTTCGGCTGCACAGCAACCTTTATCAATCTGATTGGCGACATCAACAATCCCAGTTAAATACCCCTTCCCCCCATTTGAAAATGGATAGGCACAGAAGACAGACTATGTAGTTATAATCAAATGCTAATTACTGCTATTTGACCATTACATCTTAAACAGAAAATGTCACTGGCAAAACATTCTAATTGCCTACTAACTAAAATGCTGAATGCAACATGATTATACCTAAGAATAAAAGCATAGTGCATTATTCCACATAGTTACAACAAGCATTTAAACATAGTGTGCCTGCTGATATAGGCCCAGAAAAGATACAATGTTATATTTCCTGCTCTCGATAAAAGCTTGTCAAAAATGACTAGCGAGGGTATTTGGGTATTTAACATTGTGGCGCCAACTCTCTGTAAAAACATAAAATGCCCTTTCGTTTTGCATTCGATCTAAAAAATGATTTAAAATATGCTTGAATCGCATGAGGTCGTGCTGCATAAATTATGAACAATTGTGTGTCAGGACAAATCAAATTTCAAATGGAAAAAAACGTTCTGGTAACAATATCGAACATGATTTAGATTGTCACTTGCAAATGCGTGTTTGAGTGCACTGAGAAACACCTTCAAATTCATGAAATTAGTGGCAGCACTGCGGGGCTTTATTTACACAAAGTGTGTTTGTGTCCGACTCTAATGTCGGTCACCGGGTGATTGTTATTTCTCAACCAGACTACAAGGCCCATAATCCATTTGGACGGCAGTGCAGAGTTCAAAAGCCGTAAATACACCACCAGTGCAAGAATTCAAAATGCTCCATATGTGTTCTGGAAAAACCGGCGGCCCGTCCGTGGAAAAGAGCACCATCGGTAGCTGGAGAATATGTCAATCACCGGCTCAACGAGGCTGGGGTTCAGAACCTTTCCGGACTGTTATCAGCGCAATGCTCAAATACGCATATGAAGCCTGCCGTCATTCACTGTGACTCACTAAGAGGACATAATAGAATTTAAATTTGGAAAAAAGCACGATCGAACTTACTTAAAGGAGATTGACAACCTGCATGCAAAACTTCATGCACCGAGGGACAGTGCATCAATCGCGTGGCCACGGGAGGCGGGGATGAGGTGAAATAAAGCTGTCAACAATCAATGCAGGTCTCAGGAGTGCTATTTCATGCCCAGGAAGAAGGGGCTGTGGGCCCTGAAACGCGTTGGCATAACTAACCAGATGCAGTGCTTAATTTGTAAAATATGAAGTGCAGGTGCTCAAATGTTTGGCAGAGGCCACACCTACTTTTCTCTGGCTCCGCCCACTTCATCCACTGGCTCCACCCACTTACTATATTAGCCCCACCCACATTTTCAACTGGCTCTGCTAAAAGTCAGAGGTAATATATATCTGGCTGATCCGAATTTCATCAAGGAAGCCTTCCTCATAGTAAGGTTTTGATAGGAGGGTCTCTTGCCCTGTGAACATTTTGAAAAAGATTAACTCAAAAGTGCATTTAAAGCACAATTTTGGAATAAATTAGCTAAAATCACTAATGCAATGCAAATCGCTTAAACTGAAAGGACACTTTCTCTCAATTCTAGTGTGTCCCTCTCCCTCCCTAGTTGATGTATGATTGACTACACCTTGCAATATAACAGCGTTAGAGACGCGCCTGTGGATGGCCTCCAGCTTCATCTCCCGCCACCTGGGCTCCCACCTTCTCTCCTGGACCTCTTGACTTTTTGCTCTGTCCTGGCCGACACTTTCCTGCTGTTTTCGGACAGTTTTCTCTGGACTCTAGCCCTTCTCCCATTCCCTCGTCCTTTAACCCTTTTCCCCGTGGATGATCCTCAAATGTTTCCTCCCTTTTCTGCTTCCCCTTCTCTCCATAGCCATATACCCTTGCATACCTCCAACCCTCCCTTTGTGCTGTGACTACTGCATCCACACTTATGGAACTCTGCTCTTTGACTTATTGTAATAACTCTAATCAATGGTATTTGCTTTAGACCTTGCACCATATACCATTCCTGAGTATATCCATGTGTATCCCCTCCCTAAGTAGATAGAGATATCACTAGTATATGCCTAGAGTTTATCTCCTCTTTGTGTGACTTTATCTCTTGTTCATTTGCATTTTTTTCTGTTTGTAAAACTTTGTACCTTTTTTATAACGCATGTATTCCTAAGTCCGTATGTTTTCAACTGGTTCTTATGTAAGTCAAAAATTTGCCGCTTGTAACCTTCAGTCCTTATGTTTGAAACTACTGGGTCCTATGTAAAGCGCTTTGACACCTTCGGGTAAAGTTCGCGCTATATAAAATTGCACAAATAAATAAATAAATTGTTCCTGCCTTCAGTGTGTACTTGCTTTGTGTGTCTCTCTCACCCAGGACTGCTCTCACACTGCTCACGCCCTATCCATTGCTTCAGAAAACCCCAGCCCTGCTTTGCAAATGTTAATGTGTAAGTAAGTCAGAAGAACATTTCCGCACGCTGCCTGCAGTGCTTGCAAGTTGCCTGGCACAGCCCCAACCCCCACAGATTTTATGAGCGTGCCCGCCCGACCTGCCCTGAAAACGAAACCGAATCCTGCCCTGGGCCTGCATCCTGCACTGATTCCAGGCAGCCCGCAACTGCGCAACAAATGGCCAGTGCACACTGCTGGCAGCAACAACAAAGTACCAGTAGCCAGGGCATCAGAAACAACATTTAGGCAGTGTGACCGGACGTCCATGAACAAAAAAAGTAAATCTGTAGGCCTCGCCTGCGCAGATTTATTAGTTAATTCATTATATATGTGTGACTGATGTCTCATGTCTGACTCTGCCGGCCTACGCCGCCTGCCTATCATTCCCAGGCCAATCTTCATGATAACCAACGACCGACCAACCAATCAACAATTAATTGATTTTTAAAACGTAATCCTGTCCCCCGCCGGGCCCAGCCAGGCCCTGCCCAGTGCCAGCCCTGCCTGAGTGCTGCCTCGCCTCACCTGCCTGCAAAAGCGCTGCTCGCCTCATCATGAGGATTATTTATTTATTTCGGCCGGCGCCGGCCTACCCCCTGGCCCCATCTTGTCCAGGCGCTGCTCGTAGACGGTAGCAGTGGTAGGTAGAGTCGGTAGACCAATGCCAATGATCAGGATGATTTTAAAAACCTGACTGGCCACCGGCACCACCACCAGTAAATTAATTAATCACCCAGGACTGTAATCACCGCTACTAGTGTAAGGGCGCCAGGCCCTGCCTCGCGAGTCGCTCCTCGCCCTCCTCACCAACGACCGACCAACCAATCATCAACAATTAATTGATTTTTAAAACGTAATCCTGTGCCCCACCGGGCCGCAGTGGTAGGTAGAGTCGGGGTAGACCAATGCCAATCAGGATGATTTTAAAAACCTGACTGGCCACCACCACCAGTAAATTAATTAATCACCCAGGAGGACTGTAATCACCACTATACTAGTGTAAGGGCGCCAGGCCCTGCCTCGCTAGTCGCGCGGCTCGCGCCTCGCCCTCCTCACCTGCTGAGCGCTCGGAATCGGATGGATGCGCTCCCAACTCCGAGTCCAGCAACTTTGGGCGGCGAAGGAATACCAGAGCAGCAGATACTCGCCGAGGGCCAGGGAGAGGGGTGCGGGTATGCTGGGGCGCGGTGGGCAGAGAAAATGCGCGTGCAACATGCAATCTGCGCATGTGTCGCTTCCTCTGGCGCGCACAGCCCCAACCCCCGCAGCAAAGCCCTGCCCAGTGCCCTGCCCTGGCCCCTGCAACTGCAACACTCAACAGTGTCCCGCCCACTGGGGCCCTGATCCGCGCCGCGGCCTGGAAGAGACAGGACTGGGAAGAGAGAGAGTATTGTAAACTGGGAGCAGCTCAGCAGCAGGCAGGCACGTGACGTCAGCAGTAAGTACACAAGTGAATGATGCATGATGATCATCGAAGACTAAGTAAATGAATCACAACAGCAGCGCACGCTCTCTGTGTGTGCCAGAGTCACTCACCGAGTCACCAGTCAGTGCGCAGTGACACGCACGAGTCACGACTTTAAAAAAATGTAATTCTGAGGCAGGAGGACAGGTGCACTTAATGCCCCGTGATAGACCCGGCCCCCATAATTAAGTGCCGGTGCTGAGCACCGGCAGGCTCCGGCTCAAATTAAGCCCTGACCAGATGACAGAGAACGTAAGCAGGCAGCATGATTAGGCTGGATGGCAGAGCAATGCAGTGTGCCTTTTCGATGCTTACGGCAACTTGAGGATTATATATATATATATATTCAATGAAAAAAACAAAGGATACCGTGACATTATAGTTAGGCTCAGATTTCACTTGTACAAAACCCCTGATATTTAGCCGTTCTAGTTAGCTGAGGTAACTATAACGTATGCCATCACAATGCACTGCTTATTACCTCACATATTACATCACTCGTGACATGTTCAGTGACTTCACTCGTGACATCTCATATGACATCACTCATGACATCATTCAGTTAGTGTAAGTGTTTTCTAAGAGTTTGCGTGTTAAAGATATATACTAACCTACTACAAAAGTTAGATTAGTATACTAGGTGCACTACTGAGTGATACTACTTCGAACATATATTGTGTGAGTGACTGTGCGTATACATGTGTGAGTGATTGTATGGGTGTGTGAGTGGCTGCACAGGTGTATACATGGGTGTGTGAGTGACTGGCTGTTTGAGTGGCTGTATTGGTGAGCAGGTGTTAGTGGCTCTGTGGGTTAGTGGCTGTATGGGTAGGTACTAATGCATCCACTGCAGGGGCCTGCGTTCAACCTCATGGTCACAGGTTAAAATCCCAGCAGCTCCACTCAGCCTTTCATCCTTTGTGTGGTTGATCAAATGAGTTGCGTTGAGTTGGGTAACATTTAACGAGGAATCTGTGGTATTACTTCAATCCTGCACTACCGGTGATCTGGATGCACTCCAGTAATTCCACAAAACCCCAGAATATATATATATATATGTCAATGAAAAAAACAAAGGTTACCGGGACATTATAGTTAGGCTCAGATTTCACTTGTACAAAACCCCTGAAATTTTGCCGTTACTGTTAGCTGAGGTAACTATAACGTATGGCATCACAATGCACTGCTCATTACCTCACATATTACATCACTAATGACATGTCCAGTGACATCACTCATGACATCTCATATGGCATCACTCATGACATCATCCAGTTAGTGTAAGTGTTTTCTAAGAGTTTGCGTGTTAAAGATATATACTAACCTACTACAAAAGTTAGATTAGTATAGTAGGTGCACTACTGAGTGATACTACTTCGAACATATATTATGTAAGTGACTGTGCGTATACATGTGTGAGTGATTGTATGTGTGTGTGAGTGGCTGCACAGGTGTATACATGGGTGTGTGGGTGAGTGAGTGGCTGTTTGAGTGGCTGTATTGGTGAGCAGGTATTAGTGGCTCTGTGAGTTAATGGCTGTATGGGTAGGTACTAATGCATCCACTGCAGGGGCCTGCGTTCAACCTCATGGTCACAGGTTAAAATCCCAGCAGCTCCACTCAGCCTTTCATCCTTTGTGTGGTTGATCAAATGAGTTACATTGAGATGTTTATCTGTTATTCAGCACCAAGATGCCCTGTTGCGCTTTACAAATACATGTTATATTATGAATGGCTGAATGAGTGAGGGATTGGGTGTGGAAGTGGCTGTATGGGAGAGTGAACGGATATGAGAGCGCTTGTATGGATGTGTGAATGGGTATGTAAGTAGTTGTGTGATGGCTTGCATGGGTGAGTGAGTGGTTGTGTTGAGAGACTGTATTAGTGAGTGGGTGTGTGAGTGGATGTATTGTTGAGTGTGGCTGTGTGAGTGTGGCTGTATGGGTAAGTGACTCGTATGAGTAGCTGTATGAGTGAGTGGTTGCGCCAGTGGCTGTATGAGTGAGTGAGTGGGTATGCGAGTGGCTCTGGATTAGTATGTGGTTGTGAAAGTACTTGTATAGGTCTGTGAATGGGTAGGTGAATGGTTGTGTGGGTGTGCGAGTGGCTGTATGAGAGGTTGTAGAAGGGTGTGAGTGGGTATGTGAGTGCTTCTGAGGATGATGTCATCAGTGATGTCATTTGAGATTTGAGAGTGATGTCACTGTCCATGTCATGAGCGGTATAATATGTGATGTCATAAGCAGTGCGGGGTTGTAACTGCAGAATTTCACTGATTTTGTACGAGTGAAATCTGAGCCTACATATAATGTCCCTATAACCTTTGATTTTTTTCAGTTAATTTCATAGTTTTTTTAATGTTGTTTCCTAACTAAAAGTGAATTTCTAATGTTTTTTAAATTTTATTTCCTAAATCTAACCGCTAACCTTTGACAGTGAATTTGTGAGTGAGTGCATGAGTGTCTCTGTGAGTCAGTGTTAGAGTGTCTGAGTGGGTCTGTTAGTGGGTGTGTGAATAAGTAGGTCTGTGAATGGGTGTGTAAATGTCTAAGTGGGTCTGTGTGTGAGTGCATGAGTCTGTGACCGGAAGCGTGAGTGTCTGAGTGGGTCTGTGAGTGGGTGCATGAGTGTCTTAGTGAGTCTGTAAGTCAGTTTATGAGTCTGACTGGGACTGTGAGTGGGTCCGTGAGTGCATTTGAAGGTCTGTCAGTGGACGGATGAGTCTCTAAACGGGTGAGTGAGTAGGTACATGTCTGAGGGGGTCTGTGAGTGGATGAGTGAGTGGATCAGTCAGTGGGTGCGTTAGTGAGTGGTTCTGTGAGTGGGTGCATGAGTCTGAGTGGATCTGTGAATGGTAACTTGAGTGTCTCAGTGGGTCTGTGAGTGGGTGAATGAGTGCTGGAATGGATCTGTGAGTGGGTGCAGGAATGTCTGAGTGTGTCTGTCAATGGGTGCATGAGTGGGTGTGCAGGTGTATGAGTGGATCTGTCAGAGGGTGGGTGGTAAAAAAAAGTAGGGGGGCACACGGGAACTGGTCCTTGTGTCAGCTTCTGGTGATGGTCCTCCTGTCCAGCTTGCCTGCAGTCTGCTACCCTCTGCTGCCTTTGGTTTTGTGCCTCCTCTGCTCCTTTTTCTGCTTCCTCTCACCTTGCTTCTGCCCCCATTTTCCCTCTTTGCTTATTCTGCCCATTATTTTGCCTCTTTCTGCTCACTGCTGACCTTTAATCTGCGCTTGCTGATTGTTTCTGACCTCTGTTTTGCCTCATGCTTCTTGTTTCCGACCTCTATTTTGTCTTTCTTCTTGTTTCTGACCTTTATTCTTTTTCTTGCCGCTCATTTCTGACCTCTATTTTGCCTCTTGTCTGCTCATTTCTCAATTTTATTTTGCATCTTTCTGCTCATTTCTCACCTTTATTCTGCCTATTTCTGCTGGTTTCTGATCTTTATTTTGCCTCTTTCTGCTTTTTTCCCCGGGACCGTCGCGGGCCTAAAGGCTCCAGTTGTCCCAGCCAGCTCCCCGACTCCTGCAGGAGGAGGCATTGCTTCTGCATAGAGGGAGCTGCTGGAAAAAGAGCTCCCTCCGTGCAGAAGCAATTGTTTCATCTCTAGATAAAACCTCTTCCAGCAGGTGGGAGCACTTTGACAGCTCCAATCTGCTGGAACCGGAATGTTTGCTTTTGCTTGGCGGGAGCAGTCAAAGCTCCCGCCAATCAAAAGCAAACAACTATGTCCCAGGGCTGGGCACCCTAGGACAAAGCAGGGGCTGAACCCGGGGTTAGCTTTCCCCAGGGCTATGTATGGCTCCAGGATGGGGGGGCCCCCTCTTGTTGGGTTTGCACCGGCCTACATGGGAGGTGGTGGTCCCAGTGGGTCTGCACGGCCCCCGCTCCATATTTAACTTAGCCCCCAGGAGGTGGTGGTCCCTGGGGGTTCGCACGACCCCTCCCTAATCACTTTATTTATAGCCCCGGGGAGGTGGTGGTCCCCGGGGCTCGGGGAATGGTCTGTGAGACCCCCATTTCTTTGTATTTAGCCCCGGGGAGGTGGTGACGGCAACCCATTTGCCTTATTGCTTTTTAGGGTGTGGTACTCAGGTGGAGGTTGTCTTTATGTAGTTGTAAGATTCATACAGGATATTTAAGTTTTCTGAAAGTACTGGTGTTAAGTACTGAATAGCATGCAGTGACAAGAGGAACACAATTAATAATTTTTCTCTATTTTTGTTGCAGTAGGTCTTCTATAGTTGTTTATGTGGTACATTGTATATGACTTAGTTTGTTTATCCGAAGACCTTGTTGGAAATATTATTTGCATGGGAAGGAGAGATATTCATCTCTTTGTGTTTATATAGATCATATACCCGCGGTCTAGGATGGTGTGCATGAAGGTTTCAGATTTTCCTGTGGCATCTATGCAACATGGATATATGATTCCGTAGACACATCAACCTCCTTTCAACATGCAAAAAATGTGCCACTTTGCTCAACATTTATGAAATAGAACATATTAAAAGTTAAGAAATTATGTGGCCCAGAGAAGAAATATTATTGCTGGTTACAAGAGTTGTCTTCTCCTCCATTCAGTCTGAAGGATGACTTTTAATTACATTTTGGTATCTCTAAATTGTCACTTTATTACCATGTCTCGTTCTTCATGTATAAAAAGTATTCAGTGGTTAACTACTAAGGCCCATATTGCTGAAAGACAATATTTTCCCAGTTTGCGCAACCTGTTAGAAGGTGCGGTGGGCGCAAAAGGGATAATGAGCCCTTTTTTGATGAATGTACTGCTCTAAGGGTAACCGAGAACTCTCGCTGCCCTAGAGGCAGCTCATTCAAGTGAAATAAGGAGCAGCTGTTTAAAAAGTGTCCTGTGTTTCACACTGCAAGCCGCAACCTGCACTTTCAAGGAGGATTAGAGATTCCATTGCAGGCGGGTGCAGTGTCTGGCTGCACCTGCCTGCAGGGAGCTGTCTGGGTGATCCATGGGATCACTTCTTACTCCTCAAGAGGGCTGCATAAGGGGGGCACACAGAGTGCACTACCTTTTTCTGGCACACTTTCAGTGCGCCTCCCAAAGTCATGTTTGCATCTGTGCCCACATCGGTAATACGGTGCGTGGGCAGAGTCAGTGATTCCCTCATTTGCATGGGGTCACGCTGTAATGCAAATGAGGGACTGCCCTCTAACAATAGTGCTGGTGCTACATGTGCGCCAGGTGCTACATGTGCTACATGTGCGCCAGTGCCTTCAGTAGTACAGAAGAGGCGTACAAGCGTCTGCAACCCCTTCTGTAATTTCAAAATGCCCCAGAGGCACACACTCATGTTGCGCCCTGGGGCACTTTCTGTAATACAGCTCCAAGTGTCTGATTCACAGTGGCAATTGTTGTTGTAAACACAGGTTTAGAGCCCCATTTAAATTTTTATGCCTGCTAGGAATATACAAAGGGGTCCCTGGTTGGCAGAAATGGTTTTATGTGTGGACATCCGTGTAATGAGTATGGACAAATCTGTATTCTTGTATCCCATTGGATGTTTGTGGTCATTCCCGAACTCTGATCCAACCATTTCCTACTCTGGAAATCGTTGGAGCTTTACTCCAGTCATGGGCAGGAGTTACTCCGCTATCTGAATAGGAAGGCAATTATATGACTACTACATTTGGTAGGGGTGTACGGGGTGTTTTCTCCATGGAACAAATACGTTTTGCACTGGGGTCTCCATTCTTTTGAGGGGGCCTGAGTGATATGGCAACATCTGTACAGGGTTCCCCAATGGTACTGCTGGAAATGTTTGCTTGCCACAGCTTTTCAGGGGGCCTGTTAATATTGGTGTACATTATCCAACCTACGAATATTCTCTTCCAAGTCGAGTACTTCCTGACGAAGCTCCCTGAAGGCCCCATTCGCCTGTCCCAGATTATGGCCCCGCACCACCTACTTGAACGCCTTCCATTCCTCCTGGACAGAGGATGCAGTGTTGGCATTAATGGGGAAATACGTATCAAGAAGAGTATGTAACGACATCCGAAACGGGTCGTTGTCTAGCATTGCCGGATTGAGTCTCCAAGTGGGGGCACAAGGACGTTGCCCCAGCGGTTGATGTACCATCATTAGTGGGCTGTGGTCCGATAGTGTACGGCCCAGATATTCTGTGTGCGTGATAATGCTAGTAAAGGCAGAGGAGCATAAAAACATATCATGGCGTGTATGCACCTGGTGCACTGAGGAGAAAAATGAAAATTCCCTATAGCTGTTGTGCTGTAGCCACCAGGTATCTTCCAGCCCCCAGTGTGTCATCCAAGCACAGAACCCCAGAGCGGTTCGACAAGCCGGGGACCCCATTAAAGGCGGATGCGACCGGTCTGCTACAGCATCCGCAACACAGTTAAAGTATCCCCCAAGGACCAGGTTGCTCCGTACACTACTCGCCAACTCAGCTGAAAATATGTTCAAAAAGCCAACCTGATCCTGATTAGGGGCATATATATTTCCAAGTGTAACTTTGCGCCCTGCCAGTCTCCCAGCCACCAGGACATATCTGCCTCCCTCATCCAACCATGTTCTCTGCACTGCAAAAGTGACTCCTGGTTTCACCCAAATCAATACCCCCTTGGCAAAAGCTGAGTAGGTAGTTGCAAATACCTGACCCCTCCAACGTTGTTTCAGTTTCCCGGCTTTCTCACTGTTTAAATGAGTGTCCTGCAAGAACGCTATGTGGATGTCCCTACGCCGCAGATATGAGTAAATTTTATGTCGCTTTGCCATGGACCCCATCCCCCTAATGTTCCACGTTAGGAACCGTACATGATGTTTGTCCCCTGCCATTCCTGTCACATCATACCAAAACACATCCCTGTACCCGGGGTCTCCACCCCATCCACCTGTTGCCTAGAACTTTCAACCCCTCTGCAACCATAGCAGGTAATAAAAACGACAATAAAAAACCCCTAAGGTGGTCAACTCCCCAATCCCAGGGCAGTCCAACAACTGTAAGCCGCCCAAACATCTTATGTTAAAGTATGTGCTAGATGAGGCCTCAACCTAGTTAGACACTTAACAGGGGTAGGCTAGGCTAGGCAGAAAAGAGCACAGGAAAAGCGAATATAAATGTTCCTATCAAGGAGAGCGCCCCAGCCTGCAATAAACAAGACACAGCACAAGGCTCGAGGCGGGTAACATTTAAACAATAAGTCTCTATTTAGCACAGTCTCCCTCAGTTACCAGTCACATCAGATAAGATCTTCCGCAGAGCGAGGTGTAACCGCAGGCATCTTCACGCTGTCGCCAGTGGGGGAGTCTGTTTCATTGCCAGCCGACTCTTCAGGGGAACCGGCCCCTGCACCCGGAGCCGGACCCTGGCCCCCCATCAGGTCTACCACTGCCCACAGAGCCCCGACACTCTCTTTCTCAGTCTGTGAGCTAGTCGGCTTCTTGGAGGTCCCTTTGCGAGTGCGGCAGCTCAGTCTTTTTCCGTTGGTCCATGGGCCGCTGTTCAGTGCTCTTGGGGCCTCCAGTCTTAGGATTTTCGCCTTTGTAGACCTCGAACCAATCCCATGCATCCGTAGGGCTATCAAAGTAATGAGTGGTTCCGTCCAGGAAGATACGGAGGCGGGCCCGGAACATCAGGGAATATTGAAGTCCTTCATCACGTAGGGCTCTCTTGACCTCTAGATACGAAGTCTGTTTCCTCTGTACCTCCAACCTATAATCTGGAAAGAGTGAGACTTTACTATTACCCATGATGAGGGGGCATCCACTCTCGCTTTTTGTAAGAGGAGGTCTCTGTCACGGAAGTGAAGCAGACGGGCCACCAATGGACGTGGGGGTCTCCCAGGCGCCAAAGGTCTTAGCCAGCACTGTATGCGCCCTTTCAAGGGTGCAGAAGGAGGAGAGACCGTTGGCGCTACTACAGTTTTGAGCCAGTTCTCAAGGAATGCCACCATATCACCACCTTCCGTTCCTTCTGGCGGACCTAGGCTGCGTACATTGTTCCTCTGTTGCGCCCTTCAGCATCCTCCGCCCTGCGTTCCAAAAGACTCACTCTGTACGTGAGAGCCCCGATCCGCTGCTCCAGTGCCCTATGGGAGGGTGCCAACTTCTCTACGGTAGACTCCGTCTACTTGACCCTCTCTGATAGTTTTGTATGTTCCTCGCGCAGCAGGCCAAGACCCACCACAATAGTATTAATGCCCTGGTGGAGGGTCGCTTTGGTATCTGCAATTGCCTCCAGGACTTTGTTGAATTGCTTTTGGAATGGGTCATCGAGGTTGGTTTGTGACTGTTCCTGCGCACTATCCTCTGGGTCCAGCGTGGCGTGGCGCCGGCCTGGCGACCCTTAGGTTTCCCAATGGCAGCAGAGAATCCCGGACGTGGTCCCTGCTATCAATAATCGCCAACCAAAGAGATCAGGGCCTGTAAGGGCCGCCCACTCCGGCGTAGCTGTCGCTGTAATGCACGGAGCAGGTCTATTTTGCCCCCCGCTATCCTCCGCATCCAAAGGCCAACAGTCACTCACCCCAGAGTCTGATCAGGAGTATAGAACTCTGTCACGTCACAGGCCAAATATCTGCCACGCGGTAGGTCTGATTTCCGGTTTCCTGTCTCGTGGATCCAGCTGCTAACAATGTCCCAGCAACCCTCCGTTGGTGCAGGACGCAAGTCCCGAGCTGTCCCGTGTAGGGTGCCACTCTATCTAGCTAGGCAGAAGTGGCGGGCCCCCACAAACACCAGCCCAAGGGGGCAGATGCGCTCACTACGCACTTTCACCAATATCCTTCGCCACCTCCAGAGTCAAGATAGCACACCTCCCTGCCCCCGTTGCCGGGGCCCAACACAGGCACTCAAAGGGCTCTCCGCAAACCCATCCGCAGCAGCCACTTGCTGCGGGCATCCAGTACGCTAGGCCTCGCCAGTGGGTCATTGGCGTCCGATTTCAGACCTGAGGGTGGGGGTGCGCCACCGCTAGGTCAAGATTATGCTTAATTACCTCTGTGTAGCCTTAAAGTTGTCCCACGCAGGTTCCCCGGTGCAGTCAGGCAGTGCCACACCAATCGAGGGCCAACAGAAGAACACCAAGGCCTTCACAGTGCAGACCCTCTTCAGTGCTGACCAGCAGGCCCTAGGATCGCTTTGCGCACCACGCGAGAGTCACGCTGCACCACCAGAGTAGGCAGCTTTACCAATGCGGAACTCACCAGGCCCACTAATGCACTTCATATGGTGCACCTGGTGTCGCCACCCGGGAGCATAGACTCTCAACACCGGCAACGGGCCGGGCTCACCACCGCAGGCCGTGTATGCCGCCGATTCCCCGGTCTCCGCCATTGGCGACGCAGCTCCTCTTCAAACGGTCTGCCTCCCACTCTGGCACTTATCTCATTCCGCAGTCCTCCTGAGCTAGGTCGCAGGGGCCCACGCGCCTGGCGACCCAGGTAGAGGTGGGACCAGGCCGGCAGGGGCCCACACTGCCGCCACAACCACAGCACTGGCTGTAGCAGCACACTCTCGCAGCCGGAGAGCTGCTGCGCTGATCGTCCGCTCTGTCATGCGCAAACTTTGCCACAGGGCGCCCCGCAGCACTCGGGACCCCCAGGGACCACCAAGGCTGCCCATCTCGCCCTCAGCTGCACAATCCCAGAGGATAGAAGGCAGGCTAGTGCGGAGCTCACACGTCCGCCATGATCCTTGGTCAAGCCATGCGCTAGGAATATTGGTGAATAACAAATTATTACATTTACAAACATAATTCCTCTGGATGCAGATTTACTACTTTTATTCATGATTTGGGCCATGAATTGTTCATATATCATTTTGTCTAGTTTATTTTAAACATTGCGTTTGACCTCCCCTGCGGTCTACAATCTTCAACTCGAAATTACAATAAAAGCATCACCACAATAATTAAAACGACCAATGGTATATAATAAAAAAGGTGCACATTTAAACATGTTTAAATGTGGTTAAAAAGCATTTAAGAAATGTATGCAGTTTAGAACACAATTGTTCATTTGGCAGATGTTTAAGCAGGTCTTTCAACACTTGGTGTGTGTCCATATTTTATCTCTTTATTATAGGAAATTCGAACCTCTTAATGTTGGGCATAAGTGCTAAACATGGAACATAGTTGGATTCCTTTATGGCAGAGGTCACAAAGAGGAGATTTGGAGATTCTCGCTGTTACATTATTTAGAAGAACATTCCCTATATGAAGGGACATAATAAAACGTCTAACACTGCAAGGGATTTGAAAGGAGAGCTATGGGTAGGTTCGTCCAAAGGACCCTGCCTGGGAGAGGTACCTGCTCCATGTCATGAAGCAAAGAATCTGGGTGTATGGCTAGATGAGGATCTTGCTTTTGACTCCCAGGTTAGTCGAGTGGTGGGGACATGCTTCGGCATTCTAAAAACCATGAGGAAGATCCTGGATTTCCTACCCATTGATGCTCGACGGACGCTGGTGCATGCGTTAGTTACATCTCGCATGGACTATAGCAATCTGCTGTATCTGGGGGCAACGGAAAAGGTTTTAAACCGCCTCCAGGTGTTGCAGAATGCTACCGCCCGCCTTGTTTTGAGGCTTCCTAGAAGATCCCCCTCCAGGGCAGCGCTCCAGGAGTTGCACTGGCTTCCGGTTAGGAGTAGGGTGGAATTCAGGGCTTTGGCCACATGCCACCGCATTCTGAGAGGAAAAGCCCCTGCCCCATTACAAAGTCTGGTCACCTGGTATGAGCCCACCAGGAGCCTGCGCTCGTCTTGCACAGGTCTTCTGAAAATCCCCAAAATAAAGAAAACACGAATGGGGGGTAGATCATTCAGATACCTGGCCGCTAAGCGGTGGAATGATCTGCCGATGGAACTACGCATGGAGTTTTCGGAAACCCTGTTCAGGCGAAAACTTAAGACCTATCTCTTCAGACGCTAATCACTGTTGACTGCTCACGGACACCCTACCTACCACAGCGCGGGGACACGCCTTGGGCGTAAACCAGGCGCTTTACAAAACTCCCTAATAATAATAATAATAATATGTCAATACACAATGTGTTGTAGAATTTCAAAGGAGTACATTGACCCATGTACAGTGTATAAGTAAGTCGCAAAGACTGAGATCTAAGGAAGAGTCGAAGATGTCTTGGTGACCATCCACTTAGCAATCCCATATTTCATTCAAAGTACTCCAAGGCTCTGTTGAAAATTCTCTTAAAGACTGAGTGAGTTTTGCATAACTTCAGTCTTAAGAAGTGACCTCAGAGAGGAATTAGCATGAAGTAGTTTATATCCCCAACAAATTATGTTGGCTAAAGCCTGCACAAATGCCCCAACTATGCCAAGTGCTAGTCTGAAAAACTGTACCGGAAGAGATGAGCTTAGTAAGCAAACGTTTCTTAAAATTGTTCCTTTGCAAGTATTTAAAAATGACCAAGATCCAATTGGGGTGTGCTCCAATGAGTAAATTGATGTTGGGGGAATTTTAGTTTTATCAAACTAAAATTTTAGTTTATTAAATAAACTATATAAAAGCTGCAAGGAATTTTCTTGCGCAATGGCTTATTGCTAACATTTATAAAATGCAACTTAGTCCTTAAATGACTGGAAAAGGTTCTACTTACATAGGTGTATTTGTTAACTACTTCCAGCCTTTCATTACCCAGCTACCTGTTGTATGTTGGAGCTCTTTTCTTCACCCTAAAAACCAAAATGTTTGTTTTTGTTATATTAATCATTAAATAAATGCTTCTGTACATCCCTATGTAATCCTCCCTCAAATGTGTATGGAGACCTAACGTAGTCTGCTCAAATAAAAGTATATCATCCACATACAAGAGGGTATGTAGAACCTGAGAAACAGACTTTAGAGGGTAATATTTTCGAACCCAAAGGTGGATTGGGGAAGCAGAGAGGTAAAGTGAAAATAAGAAGGGTGCTAACACACAACCTTGTTTTAACTGACTAAGAGTGGTGATAGGGGTGGAAAGGTCTTTAACATCCCCAATAATTTTACATCATGTTGAAGATTATAAGTCGCTTGTTATCCCCAAAGCAGACATCTTCAGTCATAAAGTCAGCATATAGACTGAATCAAATGCAGTGGAAAAGTCAGTAAAACCAGCATATACACATGTCTTATTTCGAAGAACATATTTTTCTAATAAAAACTGATATATTGTCTGTGACTGACTGATTATCTCTGAAGCTAGATTGTTCGAGGGGAATAGTTTTTGTATCCTGTGACCAGTTCTCCAAATGGTCCAATATACTAATGGCAAAGATTTTTCCTATAGTGTCAAGTAGTGCACTTTGATGGTAATTTCCGGGGACTTGTCTACTCCCTTTCTTGTGCAGGGGGACGACGATGCTCCCTTGCCAGGAATTTGGCAACTAACTGGTGGGAAAACAAACTTCAAATAAGGGTACCAGGAATGTGGCCCACAGTAAAGGATTGTTTTTTAGCATCAAGATTGGATTCACATCCAGGAACCAGTCACTTACACTATTGGATGCTAATTTTATAATTGAAAGAAGGAGTGCATGGTCTCTCTATGGTGTATTTGTTACAGACATTTTTTTCATTTGATGAAAAGTCGTTTTAAAAGTAATTGCGTAATCAATAATTTAAGAATTAAGGGGACAACATCTGGTAACCTTGGCTGGGATATCAGGATCTTTTAGTCCGCTAAAGTGGATCTTTTCCCAATATCTTTATTTTTTAAGAAGGAGAGCACCTCATCTATCGATCCTAATATGTTTTGGGAAATAATCCTCTGGTATATTTAGGTTCTCATCGAGCTCATTATGCTGATAGATATCCAACAAAACACTAGAAACGTTTGTGTGGTTTCTTCTGTAATAAGCAGCCAGGGGAGTTTGTTCTTTATCTCTTATTACCTTTATGATTGCAAAAATTGACTATTACAATGTAATGATTTTAACTGTCCAGTGGCACATGAACATTAAAACCTAAATGAGAATGGCCACTATGCTGTGACAAATTAGGGAGTGAGACCTTTAAGCACTTGAGGAAATTGTTTTCGAACAAAATGTTTTGAGTTGTCCTGTCAAACTTGACAGAGGGCAGTATTGCCACAACCCCTTTAGCATGTCCTTTATTTGTTAGCACAACAGGGCAATGACCACATAATACGAATCAACAGATACAACTTCTGTCAGCCAAGTTTCTTGAACACAAATTAAAACAGCTCGAGCTCGGCGGAGAAGGGTAGGTCAAGCAGCCGGGGTGCAGGAGACTAGAGTCTTGACTATATGACTCATCCCTGATGCCTCATCCCGCCGACCCCTCATGTGGCAGTTAGTTCTTGTTAAATAGGCATAGGACAACTCTCACAGAGGTAATATACACACAAACCCACACATGACACTAGCATGTGGTTAATCACCTTTTATAGGTCCTGAAGAATCGCGGGTTACTACTGCCCACTGCGAGAAACATGTCGACCGTTTTGCACTACTAGCCCCATCTAGGTTCACCTGAATTTGCTCGTTGACTCCTAGTGAGCTAGCCCCCTGTTTTTAACTGCAGCGAGGGACCCCCTGAATAAAGTTCATTCCGGTACCCTTAGCTACATTTTAATATCCCTTTATCACTATCACACACCACCCCGCCCACACACCCGCACCTCACCATAAGGCAGTTGGAAAAAGATCTCCGCCAAAGAGCCCCTCTTTGAGGTGAGCCCGTCGGGGATTGCACCGCCTCCCCGACGAGGAGCAACCGCCGATGATGAAGCATGACATCCTTCGGGGTGTGTGAGGCCAATCCATCCAACAAAATGGATGCCCTTGGATGTCACATTCACACCTTGGGTCACGCCAACTAATCTTTCCCTCAGCCACGTTTAGGAACAGTCCAGTAACCCCCTTGTTGCAACGTTTGCCACGGGCACACACTGTGACTGGACCTTCCACTCCCTTGAGTGGTAAATGGTGCCCATTGATCAAGTGATCTTCCTTCTCCCTTCCATTGTCAAATGAGAAATTAATGTTGCAGGCTTGAGCCTGTGGCTCTTTGGGAGCTTCTTCAACCATTCCTGAGAATGTACTTACAAGAAGCCTACTTGATGGACTTGGCCACTTTTTTCTTGAATAGCGGGAATACAGCTGTGGGCATCTTTTCATTGAGGCAGAGCAGTGAACTTTGGACACTTTTAGACTCTTCAGTTTTTTTCACTTTGACATGATTCAATGAAGTTCTGTAGAGAATAAACTACATTGTGTTGTTTTTTCTCTTCTTGACTGTTTTCTTCCACACTGCAATCCCCTCCTCTGTTGCTATTAACTTTATCATTATCTTTTTAATAGATATGAATAATCTTGGCAAGATCATTTTAAAGAATCCACCCCATCCTCCTACTGGGTCAATGTTGAAAGTATGGCCGATAAGGAATCAAGAATATAGTCGGAGTTTGAAGTAGATTTCTCCAAACGTTTTAATATTGAATCCAATATACCCTGTAGACCAAGGAGGGCTTCAGATAAAACTACAGATTGATGAAACGCTGGCATTTATTTGGAGCTCTGCGGTGTTGAAGTCATTGAGGGATATCCGACTACTTTTGAAGAGAGACCGTGTCTCCCTAGGGCGACGAGTTTAGTGGATGCTCTGTGTTGTTGCAATAGCCACTCTAGAATTAGATACAAACTTTACAGAATCAATATCTACATCTGGGTATAATCACCTGTTCTTGTGATCAAGATACTATGTCTTTCCATTAAATGTCATTTCCAGGGGGTGGGTGTTCAGGCTTTAATCTCTCTGCTGCTCCTAGTACAGTGTTCAAGGAGAAATTAGCCTTGACAGGGTTTTGTTATCTGGAGTGGTCTACCACAACTGGTAAATCGAAAGCTGTAGGAACAGAGTGATCTCGTTGTTAAGAAAGTTGGAATCTGTGTCACATTGGGCAATGCTTCAATATGTAAAGCTTGTCGTCGCACCTTAGTTGTGCTTTTATAGTTGAATGTGGCTCGCATATTTGAGTACTCTACAACTCTACTAAATGTGGTGGGAGATTGAAAAAAATCACTAAGTTCCTCTTAAGTGAATCAACTGCAACTCAAACTTGCATGCCACAGGAAAACGTAAGACATAGAAATCTTGCTTAGAGTGGAAAAGGAGAATTCAGATCACAATAAACATTATTTGTTTACCAAGGCAGCCATGAAACCTAGAAATTACAATAAGAACAAGCACTGCTTACATAGTTAATTTCAGAGCAATTTCCGTTGAATTTGTCAATTGAATTAATCAGTAGTTCTAAAGCGCGGCTAATCGCCCGATAGAGTATCCAGGCGCTTGCAGGTCCCAGAGGCCTATTCGAACAGCCAGGTCTTGAGGGCCATTTGGAATTCCGGAAGTGAGGTCACGGTCCGGAGGTGCGTGGGGTGGCTTTGTAAGAATCTCATAGGAAAAGTGCAAATATAATAATAAAATTCATATATGTTCAAATATCATAAACAAAGAGATAAAAGACAATAAGGCTACGTATTGCTCCGTGATCGCACTGCAGCTTGCAGAAAAGAGCTCAAATAAAAGCAGATCTCGTAGTTAATTTTTACAAAAAGTGAAAAGCTTGAGGACAATGCCTATAATTTCTATACTTCATGAAAGGAATTAAAAACATTTTAGTAAATCCTTTATAAATAACACAGGGAAAGGGTCAAATGTAACATTGATTGCCCAGACCTAGTCAAGTCAAGTCAAGTCAAAACATTTATATAGCGCACTACATACCCAGAGGGTTTCAAGGCGCTTAGGAAGGGGAGGTGGATTATTTGTCAAATAACCACGTTTTAAGCTGCTTTCTGAACGCTAGGTGATTCTGGGTGAGGCGAAGGTAAGCGGGGAGTGAGTTCCATGTTTTGGCAGCCAGGTATGAGAAGGATCTGCCTCCCATGGTGGTCTTGTTGATGCGAGGTACAGTGGCGAAGGCTTGGCTGGAAGAGCGGAGTTGGCGGGAGGGGGTGTAGAGGGACAGTCGAGAGTTGAGGCAATCTGGTCCGATGTCGTAGAGTGATTTGTGTGCGTGGGTAAGCAGTCGGAAAGTGATCCTCTTATTGACGGGTAGCCAGTGGAGGTCTTTAAGGTGACCGGAGATGTGTTCGTTGCGTGGGATGTCTAATATGAGCCTGGCTGAGGCGTTTTGGATTCGTTGTAGTTTCTTCTGGAGTTTCGCGGTGGTACCTGCGTAGAGGGTGTTTCCGTAGTCCAGTCGGCTCGTGACTAGAGCGTGGGTGACTGTTTTCCTTGTTTCGGGGGGGATCCAGCGAAATGTTTTTCTGAGCATGCGAAGAATGTTAAAGCAGGAAGAGGATACGGCGCTGACTTGTCTGTTCATTGAGAGTGAAGAATCCAGGATGACGCCAAGGTTCCGTGCGTGGTCTGTCGGGATGGGTGCATTTCCGAGGGCTTCCGGCCACCAGGAGTTGTCCCATGCAGAGGGGGATTTACCTAAGATGAGGACTTCTGTTTTGTCTGAGTTCAGTTTCAGACGGCTTTGTTTCATCCATTCGGCGACTTCTTTCATTCCTTCGTGTAGGTTAGTTTTAGCGGTGCTGGGGTCCTTGGTGAGAGATAGGATCAGTTGAGTGTCATCCGCGTAAGAGATGATGTTGAGGTTGTGTTGGCGGGCAGTCAAGATTTCTCTGGAAGCCCAATGGAAAGCCAAGTGAATACTTTATTGTGTCTACCCTAACAAAAAAGTAAATAGCTTTCCCAGTGGCCACATGTGTTAAATAAATAGTTGGTTGGGGAACTGTCGGAGCTCAAATACAAATAAGCTGCAGTAGGGGCCTTTACCACTTCCGAATTTAGCCTGCTCGATTGTGCCTGGGCTAGTAATAACCCTTGAACATACTTTCTGTTTAGGTTCCCGCACAAGACTGTATTAAGAAAGATATGGGTTAGTCCAATCTCTTGAAAAGATTTCTTTACATAGGCTACCCTCGGACTAGAGAGGACTTTATCACAGGCGAGGCAGTCGCTAATAATGTCGCTCAAAAGAGACAACTTGTTGGTTTTCCAGAGTGATAGCCATAGCAGCGGTAGGTGTGTTCCGATTTGGTCACTCAGAGATCTAGTTTAAACCCAGCTATTTTTGGTGGCTAAAATGGGAGGAGGATGGAGGAACGGACAGAATATTTCTACCGAAGTGACTTTCCTCTATCAGTATTGCTGTGCAAACTGCAGTGCCCTGTAGGATGCCAGAGGGACACATTGAGTGGTGTATAGTGTATATCTGTAGCAGAGGAGAAGGTGTCCTACCCCTGGTGGAGGTGGAGGCCGAGTAGTGAACCTACTGCCCTTGATAGCATCATACTGCAATAGGTGATATTTGGTACCTATGAGCCTGCTACATCGAAATTGACACCCAAATAGGAGAAAGTGCTAGTGCTTAACAAACGTTTGTGCTGAGTGCAAAACTCAAAAGCCAGGTATGCTTAGGGCCGCACACATAATAAATGATTTCGAGAAGTTTGTCTGTAAGGGCAGACATAAATTGCACAGATGCGCTGTGCTGTAGAGGTGCGCACTATTAGCAAGGCGTCGTCGACCTGTAGCAGTACTGGGAGGGGAGCACCTTTTACCTTCGGAACATGAGGAGCATAAAAATGTAGGTGAGGGCTAGGCTTATGTATGTACAAGATAAACAATCGAGGGGCAAGCACACCCCTTTGTCGTACCCCACGGCCAATATTAACTTCTTTAGAGACTTCTCTGTTTTGTTCAAATCTTATCCTGGCCTTTGTATTCTCATGCAAGGAAGCAAAGAAGTGGACAAGTGTTGCACCCATCCCCATTGTCAGTAAAAACTGCCATAATTTGGGGCAACTGACACAATCAAGTGCCATGGGCAAGTCCATGAAACCAAGGTATAAAGGTATTTTCTTAGCTATTGTGTAATTGCTTAAGACCAGATTTTAATTCCGGCATTGGTCTTTGATGCCTATGCACTTACGGATACCAAATTTGCAAGGATTTATAATTTCATTTTCTACAGCCCACTCCTTAATCGTGTTGTATAGGGCCCTTCCCAACATGTTAGCCGCTGTATCAATAAATGAAATGGGTGATAGCTACTTAGTGAAGATTGATTCCCCTTCAAGAAATTATAACAATGGTAGATGTAGCACAAGAGCTCTGTACTAATGAATGATTAACATAATTAAAAACATTTTCCAACATTGGGCCCAAAGTTTGATGTTATATTTAAATTGGTAGAGACCCCATCTGGCCCATGTGCCTTTCCTCCAGCACTCTGTTGAATACCAGCTTCCTGTAGGGTATCCTGTATAGCAGGGCTGGCACTATCCTTCGTAATAAGCTGTGGTGCAATTTCCGTGGCAGAGTACATTTGGGAAAAACGTGCCTCCCATGCCTCGCTAGTAATATGATAGGCAATCGAGGTGACAGTGCGATTAGCAGTTCTCATGGCTGACACTGTATTCCAAAATGACTTACTGTCTTTATCTGATGCTGCATCAACCACTGCTGGGAGATGACTGCCTTTCATCTCTTTGCAGTAGCTGTTGTATACTGTTTTCAAAAGGCAGCCACTGCAGTGGAGTCCCCTAGGGCTAGCAGTGAGGGCCCTATGCAGTGATCGGTTTGCTGTTGAGCATTCATGATTGTACCATTTTGGTGCTGTGTGGGCTGATTTGGGGGATTTTGAGAGGGATTTATTGATGATTGAACAAAAGGCCACAAAAGAACTTTCTCCTCCTCTTCGACCTTGTCTACCGAACAACCCAGGACTGACTCCAAATTTTCCTTTACTACTTTTCCCAAACATTTGGTTGGGGAGTAGATGGCTGTAATTTACCAATCACGGCTCCAACTTTAAATTACGCCCTGGGTGATACAGTAGGGGCTACTGCGATGTGGTTATAGTCGCCAAAATATGAACATACAATGGTAGTATGCAGTAGCGAGCTTGTTAAATTATTGGTAGTAAATACATAATCAATGACAGATGAGCTGTTCCTACCCCTGAATGTGGTTAATCCCAGATCACTACTGCCAACCACATCCATCACATTATGCAGGTCGAGTGATGGGAGGAAAGCCTCCAACTCCTTACCTCTCTGATCAGAACCCTCACAAAAATGAACCCCATTCCATAATCTTAGGAGGCACAGCCTTGCATTGAAGTCCCTGGCTAGGCACAGATGCACTGGACGCCCTTCACCAGTTGCTTTACCCTAAATGGAATCAATATATCAAAATAAACCAGGGAACCTAGAGTTGGGGATGTTATTAAAGTTGTTGTTATAGAAGGTACTAAAGTACAAGTCAAGTCCCCCTTAAAAAGCATGGCTTGAAAATTGTTGCCTGTGATATCTTATGCCAAAGCGTCAGTTAACAAATTTATCCAGATAAACAATTCCCCGATGAATGACTAAAACGAGATGCAGTGGCCGATACGCTAAACATTGAAACCCATCAAATACAATAGGCTGGTTTCCTCCAGAAACAGAAAATCATATCTTTTTTCATGAAGAGCTGCCACTCTGGGAAATGTACCTTGGAATGAAGACCTGCGATATTCCAGCTTAATATTGAAATTAGGGGAACAAATGCATTTGGCATTGAAGTAAGGGGGCTTGAAACGGGGGGTTGAGGTATGAGCACAGACTGATTTAGCATGACATTATTCATAGGCAGCATACACTCTCCCAGTCAATCAATCTCAGTGAGACCTGACAAGGCTGCATACCTGTGATTACATTTCACAGCTAGATTTGTCAGGGAATGATGGCTAAAAAGTGGAGGAGACATTACCCACATAGGGAACTTATTTAAAAAAAAACAATGGTAGTGAAACAATATTTGTGTTAGCGAGCAGACCTTCCATATTTGGCCATAGTAACTTCCTTACACAGGACGGATGTCTGAAATTCACAGCAATACATTCTCCTATGTTTTTAGTGACGGACCCACTCAACCAACCTTGTGCAGCTCTAACATTTCATTACACTCTGCCAATAATATAGTTTTTGTGTGTGCTAAACCAATGGATGACGACTTTGCGTAGCTGTTCTCATGTCTCCGTTCGATTGTACTTTAGACGTAGTACTCCAGACAAAATCAATACATAGGGGCATGAGGTAGGTATAGAATCGCTGTATTGGGGTCAGAATTGGTGCCTCTATTTTCTTGTTTTGCCAGGACGCCTTGGTCATGCGCTCCCGCTAGTTTTGATGTGTGATTGTTATTATTGCCAAATCGAGGAGCCCCTACAGCTAATTCAGCTGAAGGGTAGAACGCTGGGCTTGAATTGGGGCTGGTTGTGATGGCAGGCATAGGAATAATGGCATTCCTCTTGGCTGCTGCTGCTGAGGATGAGTTTGCCCCAGCACTCACATGACACTCGCAACCACAATCACAAGCATCAGTATTACGAGTAGAGTTATTCTGGCTGATGACCTTGTGTGTGAGTTGGTTAAACTTCCTATTTGAGACTTCTTGAGAGCCAGTCGGTCAATATTCTCTCTGAGTTGCTATTGTAAAATGGCAGAGAATTTCCTACATATCTCTTCAATACTTGGCGGCCCAAAATTTGGTAAATTCACCCTCTTGCTGGATTTCGTTTGATGTATTTTTGTTTCAGATGACTGCACAACGGCTATTCTTTTTTTTAGATTAACGGCTGGTTCTTGGGGTGAATTGATACTTGTTGGACTGGATTACCAGCAGGCAGTTGTCCATTTTATCCTGACAACTGAGGGTCAGCTATGGGCATTATCGTAGCTGTTAATGCAGGACCACATACATCACCAAGAGACGTGTTGGAGCTAGAGGCTGACTCGACAGGCCTCTGCCCCTGCTCCATAGATAGTCTATGTTCTGTTAATAATATCTCCTTTGTGATTACCCCCATATCTCTCTTAAGCATGGTATCTATACTTGTCCTTCTGCGGGGTACTGTAGCACATCCAGTTGCCTTGCACTTTCCCATAATATGTAAAGAATATACCACTCCCCCACAGCAGTCAAGATCAGATAGCAGAAGAAAAGTCCTCAAAAGAGAATGGGCCCAGCCTCGACCGGCCACGGACGGATGCAGGCAGGCCCGCTCTTGGCTGTCTTCGCACAGGCGTACGCCAGGTGTTTCACTCGCTGCGGGTGAAATTCTATGCTTTAAAGCACATCACCAGCTGCTGGGACCCTCCTTGAAGCTAGGATGGCTAAGAGACATAGTCTCACCCCAGCCAAGGCCTCTTGTAACATTGCGTGCAGTGCTGGCAGGGAAAACTGCTTTCAAAACTGAACCTGCTCTGCGGGTTAAATCCGGTGCTTTAAAGCACTTTAACAGCTGCCGTGGGCCCCTGCTTGAAGCTAGGGAGGGTGGGAGGCGTAGTCCCACCCCAGCCATGGCCTCCAGTAACTTTACGGGTTGTGCGTGTAGGGAAAACCGCTTAACCAATGAATTCACATTCAGACGGCATGTGCAACGTAAGCAGCACTGCCCACTTCCACCGCCACTTCTCACTCTGCACAGAGACTACCCAAGTGCTTTCCTAGCCATAAGAGCGCTCACTCCCGTACCACCAGTCAGCCAGCCCTACCCGGACTCCTCTTGCCCCTCCCCTTCCCCAGAGTACTCACCAGCAGCAACAGTTGAGAAGTGAAAGAGGGTCTCTGGCAAGGTAAATAAAATGAGGATTTCCCCACTGCTGGACTACTCGCGCAGCAGGGCTGACCTCATGCCAGGAGTCACTGTCCCTTTTGACTGTGCCCTTCTCACACTGTGTCTGGATACTGCCACGGGATATAGAAAGGAGGCTTTGTGGACTGGGTGGGCCCGGTAGTCACAGAGGAAGGAGATCGAAGGTCCGTGGCTGAGGCACAACATGCTAGTAGGATAGGGAATGAACGCATGCAGCCACTTCCGCAAGCACCAACAGCTGTGTGAACAGTGGCTGCTCATAAATCATTATCTACCTTTTTAAGTCTTCCTTTTGCCACCATTTGACTCAGACCACTAGTACTCACATTTGTAGCCCCTGTGTGAAGTTATTGACTGCTACTCTACTGTGGTCTGACAGCCCATCATTACTTGTATTAGATTATGTACAATGTGGCCTTTCTTATGGGAAGGAGAAATGTTCTGGTTCGGTATGCTGACAAGTCTTCTTTGGGGCCGCAATGATGCACAAACTGTAGGCCACCAGAGGGCTATGAAGTGAATAGTGCTGGTCTGCAGTAGGAGATAGGAATGTGGCAAGCAATCCCAAGTGAGATGGAAGACTGGCACTATAGTAGTCAGTGAGAATCATGATCATTCCTCAGAGCTTCAAAAGCAACATTTTAAATGCTGTATATCAAGAGGCATTACCTGCTGAAGTTCATTAACAATACTTGGTAAGTGGTCTGGACACACGAAGGCTAGCACTCCTATACCCTTGATCTGTGTCAATACATAGTTTAAGGAAAACCAACAGGGTAGCCACTGCTTTGAATGTGCGTTTGTGGGACCATGTTTGTCGCTAACCGTACATGGGAATATTGCCATTAGTACAGATGCTGCTCAAGTTGGGTTATGTGTGAATATTTACAAGCCTCCCTTGGCAAATCTAGCTCTGTATTTTTTGCACCTTTTAGAGATTTTCACTATTGTGTTCACCACAACTGTTTCTCTTCCCAGAGGCTTTTTCAAGAAATGAAGTAATGGTTCATGGAATTTTGCTTGCTGCTGAATTCTTAGTTGAATGCCTCTACTTTTCCTTGCTGTTAGTTCTTAAACCTGAAGCTATTCCTCTTTTCTGCTGTCCTCTTTTCTATTAGGTATGCATATTACTCCCATTTGAAGATCTCTGCAGATTTATTCTGTTTGATCAGTGCCTGGAACTCATGACATCTTATATTTCCAGTTCAGGGAGTTGCTTCCAGTGGCATGGCATTGTTTTAAAAAATATTTGAACCTAGCCATGAGAATTCTAAGGTCCTCTAGTGATTTTTTCTCAAGCTAACAATACTTTTGGCACAGTACAACTTCTCAACACAGTTCTGGAGGTATTATGTTTGTGCAGTTGTTCTGTGGGGAAGAAGAGGCTTGACACAAGTGAGACTAGATGCATCTGTATCTGCATTGATGAATGAGGCTATTCCCATTGGAAGAATTGTTTGCTCTTGCAAGTTTATTGATGGATGGAACATTTTTTTTTTTACTAGAGTTTTATATAGCGCGAACTAGACCGCGAGAGATCGGGCATCAGAGCGCTTTACATGATCACCAGTTTCGTTCCAGTTTCGTTACAAGAGGACACATTAATTTTTGTTAGGCACGTGGAGATTAAGTGATTTGCCCAGAATCACAAGATGTTGAGCGTCATTGCCAATACTCAAACCCAGAACCCCAGCTGCGAGGTCGGCCGCTGTAGCCGTAAGGCTACATCCTCTCCCTAAACAATCGATTTCTCCTATGCTCTGTATAAGTGACCTGATATAAGTCATCTTTAAGTGTGCATAAGAAAGAAATTTATAGAAGATTATTAAAGCTGAAGAATTCTGAAAACCACGATAGGTGGTCAAAACACCTGGCATCCATCTTAATGGAAGACTGTGCAAAAGTCTATCATCAAGGTTGAAAGCTGGCAAAATGGCCGATGATGTTCTTAGAGAGATCCTGGTTGACCCCGCAAAAATCCCACAACATCCAATTGGGAAACCTGTAACCCCACATCTCCTAAAAAGGCCTCAGCGAGTGAGTTGATGGTGCCTGTCATGAAAGAGAGACGCCGAGGCCAGATGGATGAGTGTGATTAGGGAGCCTGGCAGTGCCTTGTTGTTGCATGGCCAGGGCGCTTAGATGATTGGGGAGCCACTTGTCCCCATCCCGGAGGAGCAGCACTGGCACAGAGGAAGGAACACTGATAGTGTGTCTGGTGGCGCTCTGATCTGGGCAGAAGCTGTGGGCCTGGAGGTGAAGATTAACTCCTTCTTCAGAGGTAGGAGATGAACTGGCAAGTTCCGTTGTTCCTCTGCCTTGAGTCCGGAAGTGTAAATGTAAATGTACAGGAATTTATATAGCGCAAATCACCAACCGGTCTCTAAGCGCTTGCTTAGGGAACCCGTCCTGGTATTCCCCTGTGAGATAACCCCGGCAGGGTATCCGCAAGGTGAAAGCCAGGCATCCCGCCGCGAGGGGCCGTTGTGGAGATTAACCCCTTCCATGCTCATGACGGAATGGTTCCGTCATGAGCGTCGATTGAGCTGTGCTCATGAAGGAACAGTTCCATCATGAGCCTATAGGCTCATTAGAACCTTCAGCACAGCGCGAAAATTCACGCCGCGCTGAAGGGGTTAAGCAAGCTATTGCCCAGAGTTGCAGAGTGTGAACCCGTGAATCGAGTAGGCACCGGAGTGAGAATTGTCTAGTCCATGGACATTTTAGGACTCAAGACCCCGCCGAGCCGGGAATTGAACCCTGGTCCCGGGCTGACCTCTGCTTCCAGGTCTGCCTCCTCTAACAAGTGAGCCACACTTCTCCACAAAGCGGTGGTGGGGAAGCCTGGATCTTCAGTGCACTGGAGTCCTTCTTAGAAAGTTTAGGAAATGTGGGCTGGGTAAACACTGCAGCGGGCTGGCTAAAGTTGTAACTAGCAAAAGGAGAAAATGGCAATTTATTATACCAACAGCTTTGCAGCATTAAAATGTTCACCTGACTGTGGTGGGGTCGGTATGCATGCAACACTGATGTCGAAGAAAACTGCAAATGGATCAGTGAAGCAGCAGTACTTGATGTGTTCACTTGTTAGACATCTCCTCACAAACCCAACTTTAGAGTGACTTACACTCCCACACCATGTGATAGATAGCCATTAAGTCAACTATTTTAGTTGGGATGGCTGCTCATCATAAACAGTTCAATAATTGAAAAGGCCCCCACCCTGAAATTGCAGCTGAGCAGATGAGCTCACACTGTGCTTAGCAAAGAACTCAGGTTAGCTCATATACTTCTCTCATCAAGGATTACGCTGAGTAGCAGTGGTGATAGCCCTGCAGCCTTTTGGGCAGAGGCACCTATAAGAGCAAAGGAACAAAGCTTAAAGATCTCAACAAGGAGACCGCAATGTTGGACAGGGATAAATGCAATAAAACACGCAAAGCAACACCATCATGCAGTATGCATCATTACAGACCCAACCTCCCAGAAACACCTGATAAGTGACTGCCCATACAGATACTGAGCAACCTGATTGAAACAAAGAACCACTGCCAACTGTTGTCTTCACTGCAATACAGAGGTTGAAAGGTGTACTGGTGGCAAAGAGCAACACAGTGACAATTGAAGCTATCCCATTAAGAGCAGACTCATAAAAGAATTACAGAAACTATTTCTGCTTCTCCTGATATCCCCACGGACCACTATAACTGCTGCGGGAGCAAACCAAAGGGAATTTTCCAGGCCTTCTTTATGTATTTGTAGTCTCCTCACAAGTTGTTTTTTAAATAAACATAGCCCTTGGCAGTAGTTTCAAACATTTAAAACCAGCTTTGGCAACAAACCAAATGGATTTTTCCAGGCCTTTATGTATTTGTAGTCTCCCGACAAGTTGTTCTTCTAAACAAGTATGGCCCTTGGTGGGGGCTTTATACATTTAAACCCAGGCTGGTGCACTGGGTATCATACTCATGTGTGTCAAAGTACATAACATGCAGCAAGTATTTACCTGGTGGATCACAGATACCGCTACAAGTCTCTAAATGCCCTGTTAGAAGTGTAATTGAAGGGATCCGTTTATCTTGGATGTATGATGTTACAACGCGTACTTTTAGCACGCATACCATTACCACGGATTTTTTACAACGCAGGTCATTTTACAACGGATCCCTTTACAACGGAATACACTATAACGCAGATACTATTACAACGCATACCATTACAACTTAAGTATAATTATAGGTAAGTATATAATATTATATTAATAATATTAATATATAATGTAAATAATTATTTTTGAATTATTAAATTTAATTATTTATTATTTAATTAATAAAAAATATAATACGATTAATTTTAATTTTTTAATTTGTAAATATATATTAAAAATAACCCTGTACCCCAAAACCCAAACCCAGCCCTAAAACCTAAAAATACCCCTGTACCCCAAAACCCAAACCCAGCCCTAAAACCAAAAAATACCCCTGTACCCCAAAACCCAAACCCAGCCCTAAAACCTAAAAATACCCCTGTACCCCAAAACCCAAACCCAGCCCTAAAACCTAAAAATACCCCTGTACCTCAAAACCCAAACCCAGCCCTAAAACCTAAAAATACCCCTGTACCCCAAAACCCAAACCCAGCCCTAAAACCTAAAAATACCCCTGTACCTCAAAACCCAAACCCAGCCCTAAAACCTAAAAATACCCCTGTACCCCAAAACCCAAACCCAGCCCTAAAACCTAAAAATACCCCTGTACCCCAAAACCCAAACCCAGCCCTAAAACCTAAAAATACCCCTGTACCCCAAAACCCAAACCCAGCCCTAAAACCTAAAAATACCCCTGTACCCCAAAACCCAAACCCAGCCCTAAAACCTAATACCCCTGTACCCCAAAACCCAAACCCAGCCCTAAAAGCTAAAAATACCCTGTACCCCAAAACCCAAACCCAGCCCTAAAACCTAAAAATACCCCTGTACCCCAAAACCCAAACCCAGCCCTAAAACCTAAAAATACCCCTGTACCCCAAAACCCAAACCCAGCCCTAAAACCTAAAAATACCCCTGTACCTCAAAACCCAAACCCAGCCCTAAAACCTAAAAATACCTCTGTACCCCAAAACCCAAACCCAGCCCTAAAACCTAAAAATACATCTGTACCCCAAAACCCAAACCCAGCCCTAAAACCTAAAAATACCCCTGTACCCCAAAACCCAAACCCAGCCCTAAAACCTAAAAATACCCCTGTACCCCAAAACCCAAACCCAGCCCTAAAACCTAAAAATACCCCTGTACCCCATAACAAAATACCACTAATAAATGTTTTTAAAAAAAGATAAACTTACCTATAATTATACTTACGATGTAATGGTATGCGTTGTAATAGTATCTGCGTTGTAGTGTATTGCGTTGTAAAGGGATCCGTTGTAAAATGACCTGCGTTGTAAAAAATCAGTGGTAATGGAATCCGTTGTAAAAAATCCGTGGTAACAGTTACATACCGTTTATCTTGGGCAAACTGGTGGATCCCCACTGACAAGCCGCATTTGAAACACGACTTTTGGCGTGAGCTTTGACATTTCAAAGGAAACTGAGACTTGTGATTTTGAGTACTTAGACTACTTATTTTTAGGAGGGCACAACTTGACTGCAGTGACTAGCACGCACCGGCAAGTTGGCAAAGAGGTTAAAAAACAGGTCCAACTACAGAAGAGGGCCAGTTAATTAACTCTAGTGCCATGTAGTAAAGAGGCGGTCTAGTGCGCTTCTGAAGGGATTATGTAAAGACATGTTGATTGAATCACGTATGGCATTGTCCGTAAATTGTCTGTACGAAATTTGACTATGTAAATTCACTTTCCTAAATGTCTTTTTACAAGTTTTTAACTATAGGACGGTTCCTCCACCAGAAACGCATGATCCCTGAAACATCTTAAAATAGGGTAAGATTTGTGAGTGTTTGTAAACACTTATCACAAATGAATTTGTGCATGCACATGCATGCGTTGGACAAGTTTACATGTTACACTTCACGTCTTATGAGCATGTCTTACAGTGTTAAAAACATTGGATTTATATTATTTTGTGCGTCTATAACTGGAGTTATCCTTCCATTTCCTCAATGTTTCATCAACCGTGAAACTACATTATTCTCCATGATTGGTAAAAATGACTGCTTGCATGAGCAAGGATTGGGTTGGTTACGATGAGGTTATGCTGTCCCCTCTGTTTAGTTAAAAACCTGGTTATCAGCTGGCTTTTTATGTCCCTCGTGAACCAGACGTTCTGCCCCGCCCCGAAAACCACGTCCGATTTAAATCCTTAAATTCACTTTTTTGTCTAATTCTTTCCAGAATTAAAAAAAAACATTTTGTTGGCACCACTGAACTAGAAGGTTCCGTTTCAGGTGAGAACCCATGGAGTGCATCAATAGGTTAGAAGGGATGTACACGCAGCCCTGACAAAGCCCCCAGACCCAAAAAGGCTCTTAGCGAGGGCCAATACATGTTTGCAAAAACCAGGGGCAATTGAGAAACTAATGCTTAAGACCCTGTATCGTTTTTTTTTTAAATAATGCCCATCAAACCCTATTACTAAAAAGTAATTATTTTTGGGTATACCATGAGGCATTTTTAGCATCTTTTACCTATCTGTATCCCTGCTTTATCCAGAGAAATACTTTATATTAGAACTCCCATTCCTGATTGAGTCTGCCCTGGTGGTACAACCCTACCAGGGTGTGGATAGGCACTGATGATGAAGCATGCCATTATTCAGTGGGTGCGGTGTCCATTCTAAAAACTTTAGATTTCTGAATAGGACTTTCAAGTGGTTTCCCTTTGTTGGTTCTTTTTCTCCTAGTTGACCTATTGTGTATGGGATATTGTTTGAGAGAATGCGACTCAGTCTGTTCTCCCTCCTTGTGATAATAAACAATTGAAGTGAACTCATTAAGTACGGACCTATAAATGAATTACTGAAAATATTTTAATGGGAGAAGACTAGATACAAACATTATGCACAGAACTCAAATCACTGAAGGAAGCAGCAAATATGATGAAAATGCATGCTAAAGTCCTGGAAGATAATACATGCAATGCTGAGAGTCGTTTTAGAGCGAAACAAACTATGAGTCTTAGTATTCCTTGAGCAGACTGTGCTAAAACATGAGGACTCTCGTCCACAGTGAGAGGGCACAGAGGCATCTCATTCCCAGTTCCCCATCTGTAGCACCCCTGAGTGAGCTGATAACTAGATTCTTGAATTGGAGGGACAGAGAATGTGTTCTGCACATCCGAAGGCGCGCTTAAGGCAAGCTCGTCTGCGCTCGTCCGCGCCCGACCGGGCCCCGCGGCCCTGCCCCCTGGCCCTTCAGGGGCTAGTAGACACATCTACAGCTCGAGTGCCTTACATCAGCTACGTCCACCAATACCTCCAAGCTGTGGAATTCCAGGACATCCTTTGGAGATGCCCCGCCGCTGCACTCACTGTAAGTTTGAACTCACCCCTAAAACTGCCCAAACCAGAGCGGAGGCACAGGAATATTCCATGTTCCTACTTAACTGAAGGTCATTAGTAAAACACTGTACAGAAATGTCCTTGTTATTAGACGAACACTCTCCTGATGCTATGTTCCTAACTGAAACATGGCTGAACCAAGATTCTCAGCCGGACCTAGCACAGGCTATAACTCCAGGATACCAGATAGCACGGGTTGATCGACCACTAGGCAGAGGTGGCGGCCTCGCGACTATATACAAAGAGAACTATGTCTGCCGCTGTTTAGCGGACGACATTGAGGACTGTGAAAACCTTTCTTTCTCTATCGAGTTCTCCCCCAATTCCAGTTTTTCTGGCATCCTCATTTATCGCCCCCCGGGTTCCACCGAACAATTCAATACTTCTCTCATGTCAGTGGCCTCACAGCTGGTTGTCTCCCCCTCCAATTTTACCATTCTGGGAGATTTTAATTTTCATTTTGACAACTTGCTAGATCCCACAGCATCAGAGATACAATCAAACCTGGCCTCAATCCAATTAGAGCAACAAGTTCCTTCGGCCACACATGAAAAGGGGCATCTTCTGGATCCTATTTTCAGTAATAGCGACCAGCTCAAAGTAGGCCTTATTAATAAGCTCCCATGGACCGATCACTTCCTGATAGCGTTTACCTGGACTACAAGTAAACCACCCCTTCCCTGTTTACATCTAGGAAAACCCGAAATTGGTCAAAACTTCCTCTCGAAAACTGAACGAAGACTCTCAGTAACACCAGACCCTCCCTCTCTCACAACCCTACATACAATAACACCAGATATGAAGACTGGCTAACAACCTCTTTGGACTTAAGTCTCCCATCATATCCATCTAGATCAAAAAGACATAGCAAGTCAGCCCCATGGTATTCAGAAGACCTGAGAAACCAGAAACGTCTATGCAAGAGACAAGAGAGGAAGTGGCGCATATCCTACGACCAAGCCGAAAAAACTATTTACAGGGAAATGATTAGGGAGTATAAAATGGCCATAAAAAATGCGCAAGCAGCCTACTATACCCATAAAATTACTGTGGCAAAATCAAAACCGAAAGAAATATACCACATAGTAAACTCTTTGACAAAACCACCCCCGCTCGCTTCAGACAATAACAATTTATTGTCCAAATGCAATGACCTGGCTGAATTCTTTTTCCAAAAAGTAAATAAAATATACTCCTCTTTCCCCAACGCACCTACCGATCCGTCCCCTCAATGCTTGGACTCTGCCCTGGACAGGGATATTGAGCTGAAATCGTTTCCCTTGATAACAATGGAAACTTTAAAGAAACTAGCCCTACAAATAAAAACAGGTTCTCCTCGTGATCCGGCCCCTCCAGGCCCACTGGGTCTAGCCAGTGATATTATCTTCCCCACCCTGCTGGAACTGCTGAACTCTTCTATACTGAGCAAGACAGTACCCGTAACCTGGAAGCATGCAATGGTGCGGGCCCTCCTAAAGAAACCCTCCCTGGACCCAGCTAAAGCGGGTAACTACCGTCCTATCTCTTTGCTCCCATGGGCGTCAAAAATCCTGGAGAAGCACGTCAATACCATTCTGACGACATTTCTCGAGGACAACCACCTCCTTGATGCTTCCCAGACGGGTTTTCGCCCCAAACATGGGACAGAGACTGCCCTACTAGCTGTAACCGAGGATGCAAGGCGGATCTTGGATCGAGGGGGATCAGTGGCAGTGATCCTCCTCGATCTAAGCGCCGCGTTCGACACGGTACACCACAAGATCCTGTTGAACCGTCTTGCCGACCTGGGAGTATCCGGAGATGCCCTGTCGTGGCTGGAATCCTTCCTGTCAGACAGAACCTTCCAGGTCTTCGACGGCACATCTGTATCCTCCAGTAGGCCACTGGGGTGCGGATTGCCGCAGGGCTCTTCCCTAAGCCCTACGCTCTTCAATGTGTACATGAGGCCGCTGGCTGGGATTGTTCGTCCGCATGGTGTCAATATCATCTCCTATGCGGACGACACCCAGCTGGTGGTCTCCCTTGCACAGAAGAGCGGTCTCCAGACTCCACCTGACCTGGCGGCCTGCCTGGAGGACGTAAAAAGGTGGATGTCGAGCTCATGCTTGAAGCTCAATGATGATAAAACGGAGCTTATGCTCCTTGGCCCAGCAACTCCTTCCACTCTGGAGCTAATTTGGCCCTCAAATATGGGTTCCCCCCCCTCCCCTCCCCCCCCCCCCCTCCCCAAGGATAATATCAAAAGCCTGGGAGTATGGCTCGACAAATCGCTGAGCCTAAACACTCAGGCCACCAAGGTGTCAGCCACTTGTATTGGCCTTCTTAGGGTAATCAAAAAAATTCTTCCCCTCCTTCCATTCGAGGCCAGACAAATTGTCATACAGGGCCTGATCCAATCATGGCTGGATTTCAACAATGCCCTTTATCTTGGAGCCCCGGACTATACTCTACAAAAACTCCAGCGCACTCAAAACTGTGCTGCTCGGGCGCTCCTGGGAATCGCTCGGAGGACCTCAATAAAATCCGGCCTAAAAACTCTGCACTGGCTGCCTGTCAGGGATAGAGTAAAGTTTAAGGCTCTCTGCATCGCCCACCAGACTTTCTGGAGAATGGGTCCAGAAATCAACTCTTCCCTGATTTCCCCATACCAACCCAATAAAACTCTACGCTCCTCAACTGCTACTCTTGCCATAATCCCTCGAATATTTAGAACCAGAGCAGGAGGACGCTCATTCTCATATAACATTGCCAAACTGTGGAATACTCTCCCGCTGCAGATGCGAAACAACACAAATCTTACCAGCTTCAGGAAACAGCTCAAAACCCTCCTGTTCAACAACTAACAGCCTTAGTGGTCAGGTTTGTTAGGTTTAGCTCCAGCGCCTGGACGCCTCAGGGCAACTGCAGCGCTATATAAGCCCAATTTTCATTTCATTTCATTTCATTTCATGTCAGACAAGCAGGCAAGCTAAAACACGAGAATCTAGAATATTTTGTGTTATATTAACCCCTTCCGTGCTCATGACCGGCTCAGCTCGTCATGAGGCACGGTCGCCGTGTGCTCATGACGAGCTGAGCTCGTCATGACACCCGCGGCGCTCACACGCGGGGCTAATTCGCCCGCTGTGCTGAGCGTTCTTAAAAACGGGCATGGTCATGACGAGCTCAGCTCGTCATGAGCACAGCGCCACCGTGCCTCATGACGAGCCGAGCTCGTCACGAGCACTGTGGCGCTGCGCGTCCCCCTCCTCCCCTCAGCGCCGCAGGGGAATCAGCCCCGCGGCGAAGGTGTTAAGTTACATGTTCTTAGAGAGTAGAGTAGAGGAGCTTCTCTCACTTGCACTTGCTGGAGACTCATCCCTGAGTTTCTTGAGCTTCTATCTCTCTTTATGGGAGATTACTTAGCTTATTTTCTGAATGTATTACACGTCTGCTGAGAATAATTTCCAGCTTGATCTTTCCTTTTAGTTGATATGCAAAGGCTTTATGCGTATGCATTTTTTTTCTAATCAAAACTCTTGATTCTATTCTGTCAAATATTATATTTTTTCTTTTAATGAAATATTGATTATTGGAGTATATTCATTTTGAATTCTAATACTTAAAAGACTAATACTTACTGAGTAAATAAAGTAAAACTAAAGAATTTGAAAAATAGAACCCTTTGACTCAAACAAATTATCTTTATTGACTGTACTAATAGTCTTTCATTTAGTGCCTATTTGTTTGATGTAGATGATTGCTCTTTTTTTTTGTTCTTTTCTTTTACTTTTCCTTGTTGATGAACAAAGCTCCATGCAGCCAATAGTGGGGGTTGTTTAATGATTACTCCAGAACATTAAGATATAGAAACCCCTGCTCTGTCGCAAGTGTGTCTGTACTAAATTGGCTGTTTTTAAGCTTATGCGAACCATCAGCAGACTAGTGATTCCCGACATCCTGCTCTGCTATGTAGCTACACAAATAAAACATGGAGTGCTCTGGTTTGATGATCAACCTAAGAAAAAATCTGTTGTCAGGAACTTACTCACCAGGCACACTACCAGGCGCATTAATGATCGGGCTAGGCACTTACCCATATGTAGTCCGAAATGTGGGTATGTTATGGGAAAAGTAGGTGCCAAAGAGACTGCTGTTTGCACCACATATGTCAATATGGTCATTACAAATATGAGACAAATGTCAATAATAAGATGGCAAAAGGGTGGTTGCAACATTACTGGAGATTTTCAACAAAAAAGCAAATTAATTATTTTTGCAGAAGAAAGTGAACTGTTTAGAACTGGAAAGGGTCAGTACCTCCAATAGGCACATCTGGACAACTCTGCAACATTCCTGGAGGTTCCTGAAAACACACACTATGTCAATGTTGCTTGCACTGAGGTAGGAAACCAATGCAAATATTGAATGCCGCAGTATAGCAAGAAAAAGCAGGGGGACATTACACGAGAAAGATGGCCTTTGGGTCATCCTGGTGCAATAAAAAGGCCACAATGAAATTAAGCTTGCAAACAAGTCAAATAAAAAATGTCGACTGAGCAAGGTTTGAATTGATTCAGTTTCATTATTTACCCCAAACCTACATCACACCGCAAACATTGCCACGTATATGCCCTGATAGGTAGATAGATTGGAAGATGTGTGGTGCACCAGTGGCTAGCTTCCTGCACATGCTGTGAAGCTGTCAGTGTATTGAAGCATTTTTGGAAGGATTGTTATTAGGTTTAGGCCAGGCAATACAAACAATGTTTAAAAACATTAAGGAATGCCTATTGGGATCTTATCACCACAATAAGGCCAAGAAAATGGTGAATTGATTCACGCATTGGTGTGTGCCCGTGCTAAACGTTGTATAGATAAGCACAGGGTCAGGCTATGTGCTCCGAAATATGACCAGAGGAAAAGTGATCTGATAGAACGGGTATTGCTTTTATTTATTTATTTATTTATTTATTTATGCATTTTTATATAGCGCGGACTTTACCCGAGGGCGTCAGAGCGCTTCACATTAGGAACAGAAATGAAACATAATGAGAAACATTACAAAAGAGCAGATTACAAAAGCATACGTTACGTTACATATGGTAATAGTGACAATTGTGAGCAAACAAAAACATGAGGTAGTAAAAATTGTGAGCAACCAAAAATACATGAGGTAGTAAGGGTAATAATAACAATCGTGAGCAAACAAAATACTTGAGGTAGTAAAAATTGTGAGCAACCAAAAATACATGAGGTAGTAAAGGTAATAGTGACAATTGTGAGCAAACAAAATACTTGAGGTAGTAAAAATTGTGAACAACAAAAAAATACATGAGGTAGTCAAAAGTGCACAAGAGGAAAGTGACAAGTGTGCAGTTAAAAGAGAAAACAGAGTATAATTTGAGGTATAATACTGCAATAAGTGCTAGGCACAAGAACAGGCGTTACGTAGGCAAGGTGGCACTTGTGCAAGTATCAAAGGTAAAAACATGTGAGAGGTAGCAACCGTGTGTTATAAGGGCAAGGTGTTATGTGCACGTTACAAAAGGGCACCGAACACAAGTACATGGAGAATACTGCAAAAAGGCAGACACTCCCACCACAGGAAAACACTGGGAAGGCACTCCCATGGTCATGGAAAGTAGAAAATATCAGTAGTGGGAAGTCTTCCTCCGAATAGCAAGAGGACGTGAATTACTTTTGGAGGTGTCTCTGGAGGAGGAGAACTTTGAGGTCCCTTTTGAAGGCCTGGGAGGAGGCGGTGGTCCGGAGCTCAGGCGGAAACGAGTTCCAGATTCTCACTGCGTTGCCTGAAAAGGATTGGGCCATTGTTCTTTCCTTCTTGAAAGTGGGAAGTTCAAGCAGTAGATTCTCGGCATTGCGTGAAGGTCTAGAGCCTCCAGAAAGTTTCAGTTTATTCACCAGGTAGCGGGGAGAGGAGGAGTGCAGGGCTTTGTGGGTGATACAAGCGGTCTTGTAGATAGCTCTAGCCTCAAAGGGAAGCCAGCGGAGGGTGGATAACAACGGTGTGATGTGATCGCTTCTTTTGGCCCCATAGATGAAACGAGCTGCTGAATGGAAGACAGACTTAAGTGGGGACAGGTGAGATTTGGGGAGGCCAGTAAGAAGAGAATTGCAGTAGTCTAGTCTGGAGAGGACCAGCGATTGCACCAGGGTTATAAGGTCCTGCTCCGGGAAGAAGCGACGGATTCCCCAAAGAAGGCGCAGTTGGTAGCGAGCAGATTTTGCAATAGAATTGATGTGGGGAGTTAGATTGAGTTTTTTGTCTAGAATGACACCAAGAGATTTTGCGCTGTCGACAATGATGGGTTTGTTGTTTAGTAGATTCATCTGATCCATCCATGATTGAACCGGGGGAGGAGAGAGTGAGGAGGAGAAGAGGAGGAATTCAGTTTTGGAGGGATCCAGAATTAATTGATGAGATGACATCCAGTTGCTTGCAGACTAAGTACAAAACCCATCAGAAGTCACAAATTTGACGGATTTAGCGCCACAGTAAAAATGTTGGTGCTGCTGACTCAGACACCAGCCCATCATAAAGGATCGAAATGTTAGGCTTTACATAGATTTCAGTAATGATGAATCTGTAAAGCAAAGTAGATACGCAAAATACACGTGTTAAAAGGATAAATAGCAAATTGATAATAAGGGGGCACTAAAGGAAAATCTTGAAATAGAATAGTATTGTATTCAGCTGTTTGGATAATTCTCTTAAGATAGGGCACACTATGAATGTAGTTGCTGTTGACCCAGCTCTTTCTTTTGTGTTTCAATTTTGGAAAAACATCTAAAAAATGTTTTAACACTTGCAAAATTGTTGTTGCCGTGCATAAGTCAGTAGTTCTTAACCTGTGATCTGGGGTCCCCAGGGGGTCTGCAGTCTGCTCAGGGGGTCTATGACTGCTTCGAAAATGTAATAATATTAACAGGTTAGTAACGTGTACATAAAAAAAGAAGCAATATGTACAATTGAAACTTTTAAAACATTCTGTAAATGTGAAGGGATTTGAAATTGGAGACTAAAAATTAAGTTAGTGTCCTCAGATTGCGTCATTGGAGCAGATCAAATGCATTAAACAGAACATAGTATGGACAAGGAGTGGCTTCAATTGAATTTAAAAACGCTACCACCTTCCTATCAATTGTTTTATATGTATATATTTGCTTGTTAAATAAAGTATCTCATCATTTGTGTATTTGATCAAACACACCTCTTACTAGGGAACATCGACCTAGCAGTAGAAAAATCGGAACCCTTGGCCGCAGTAGCCTTGGACGCGGCCAAGGCATTTGATAAAGTTTGTTGGAAATACTTGTGGGAAGTGTTGGAAATAATGGGGTTTGGCCCAGTATTTATTCATACTTTAAAGAACTCTTATAAGGGTGCCTCTGCTCGGATTCTTCTAAACGGTATATTAACATCAGCCTTTAACATACAGCAGGGAACCAGACAAGGGTGTCCTATCTCTCCGCTACTGTTCAATATATATATTGAACCTTTGGCCCAAGCGATCAGGCTTGATGCCATCATAACTCCATTTCAGTCAGGTCCGTATAGCTCTAAGCTGGCCCTGTATGCGGACGACCTGATTTTATACACAAGAGACACAGGTACAGCTATTCCTTGGATTGAGGAACTGTCAGCAGAGTTCGGGGCTTTATCAGGATATGAGGTGAATAGATCCAAGACAGAGATCATGTGTTGGAACAGACATCAATGGTATGGCACTGAGAGTTTGGAGTTCAGATATTTGGGAATATATATTGTGAGGGAATTGGATCGAATCCCCAAGTTAAATCTGGACAGAAAAACTAGGGAAATGGACCGTCTATTTAGTAGATGGAAGAATCTCCCATTGACCATCAATGGGAAAGTGAATCTAGTGAAAATGGCTGTCCTCCCCAAGCTCTCCTATCTGTTTTCTACAATACCGCTAACATTTCCAAAGAAAGGTATAAATAAGATACAGAGTAAAATAGGAAGTTTCGTATGGGGGGATAAAGGGGTGCGCCTGACCTGGAAGAAACTCAGAAGAAGGTTATTAAAAGGTGGGTTAGCTCTCCCCGATATCAGTCTATATGTAGTGGCATTCCAGTTTAAGAGCATATGGATGCTACTTACCAAGCCGGATGACTCATCCTGGGGCAGATTGCTGGGAGAAATGGTGAGAGTAGAAGGGGGAAGCGAGGCCTTTATGTACAAATTTGGATCTCCGAGATTCTTCAAGCCGGTTCGTTTGAAGGTATTAAAAACAGCCCTAGAGACATGGTACAGGGTAAGGGTAAGCAGTGGGATTGGGTACTACTCAGAGTTGGCTCCAGTATGGGATTCACCTGGTACCCTGGACTGCCTGAATGATGCCTTGGCAATACCAATAAAAAGGGCAGGGGTCACGATCTGGAAAGAGTTAATGGATGAGGAAGGGGTACACCCATGGGAGTTCTTGAGGGCAAAGGTAGGGACAGATCTATCAAGATTTAAATATCTTCAAATAGTGTCTTGGCATACAGCAGAACGTGAGGAAATGAAAGGTAATGAGGAAATGGAAAGGTTAAGTTCAATCCATCATACCAATTAAAAAAAGAAATCTCGGTATGGTAGCAACATTTACTAAAGGCTGAAGATAATGGGATAGCCTCGGCAGAGGGGGTTTGGAATAATTCCTCCATGGCACCGCAGGCTGAGGGCATGCTCGAACCATCTCTGAAGACGTTATACAAATATGTAAAGCCTGCTTGTCTGAAAAGGAATCATTTCTTTGTGGTTAATAGGCTCTACTATACTCCTTAAAAAATCGCGAAATTTGCCCCCATACCACCACCAAAATGCCCGAGATGTCAGGTATTGTTGGCAGATGACATCCACATGTTTTCATAATGTAAAGAGCTGGAACCTTTCTGGAAAAATGTGGGGCACACATTGTTGGGAGTTTTTAAGACCAGGGTCGAAGTTAATCCCTCTTTGATTATATTTGGAGATGACGGTCTATTCTATCAGACTGCCACATGGCAGGAAAAAGGGCTCCTATTGTACATGATCCTACTGGCAAGGAGGGAAATATGTAGGAGATGGAAAGATCCCCTCCCCCCGAGAAGTGAGGACTGGTTAAAATCATCTTTTATCATGGCTCGGCTGGAATATTAGAGGGCAGAGGATAAGCCATGTAACATCTGGCACCCTCTAATGAGGTGGGGAAGAAATCTAAGAATGATCCAGTCGCTCCAATGATTACACCATGTCCCCGTTACTAAAGGGGAAAAGGTCAGGCGACCCAAGCGAATTGTGGTCAGCCAAGCGGCCCACAGGAAGAGATTATGGCTGTAAAAGTTCCACAAAGACTTGAAACGGTAAGATGAGGAGTAAAAAAATTTTTTTTTTTAAAAATAGTAGTTCTTAACCTGTGATCTGGGGTTCCCAGGGGGTCTGCAGTCTGCTCAGGGGGTCTATGACTGCTTCGAAAATTTAATAATATTAACAGGTTAATAACGTGTACATAAAAAAAGAAGCAATATGTACAATTGAAACTTTTAAAACATTTTGTAAATGTGAAGGGATTTGAAATTGGAGACTAAAAATTAAATAGTGTCCTCAGATTGCCTCATTGGAGCAGATCAAATGCATTAAACAAAACATAGTATGGACAAGGAGTGGCTTCAATTGAATTTAAAAACACTACAACCTTCCTATAAATTGTTTTATATATATATTTGCTTGTTAAATAAAGTATCTCGTCATTTGTGTATTTGTTTGATGAATGCTTGTTTCTGTAGTTTTTGTGAATTAATTTGTAGTTCAAAGGATCGAAAATGCTTAAACCGGGGTCCCGGGATTCCAGTTATGACTTAGTGGGAGTTCCTGAATTCCAATAATGATTCCGTTTATTTTGTGGGTTTTGTATAGCGCCTGAATCACCCCCGGAGGAGTATCTCTGCTCTTTGGATGGAGCTACTGTGCGGACTGACGGAAAAATAAAAAACAAGGTGGTTTTAAGCAGTTTCCAGTTGGGGTCCCCAGTTTTCAGTAATGATTAAGTGTGAGTGATTAGAAGTCAAAAGGGTAAGAACTTTATCAACAAAAGGAGAGAGGGGGGACCCTGGAGCTATTAAGGTCCAGTGTCCATGCTCCTATATCAATATCAAAACAAAAAAGGGACACTGTTACTCAGAGTCTGGTGCAAATAGTCACCTGAAACGCACAGGTGCAAATAGTCACCTGTATATTAAAAATAGAGTTGCAAGAAGGAAGGGAGAAAAGGAAAGTAGTACCCTAGGCACACAGGACCCACCCAAGGAAAAAACATATTTCGTCCTCTGTTGCCCTCACACACCCCTGGGGGTGTCATGCTTCATCATCGGGCGTTTGCTCCTCGTAGGGCCGGCGCTGCAATTCCCTACGGGCCCCCGAAGGGTCTCTTTATCGGAGATCTTTTTAGGACAGCCGGATGGTACATGTGGGTGTGTGGGGTGGGGGTCCAATGAGGGTAACCAAGTGGGTGCAAAGTGAAAATTTAGGTTGAAAAGGGGTAAATATGCAGCAGATGTTTAATATATATACCCTTAGCAGATTTAACTGCCAAATAAAATCTTGTTCCTGTAGGTGTATTAACCCCAGGAATCAAGAAGGTCATGGGTCGACATGTTTCGCGCCTCCGTCGCCTTAGGGGTCGTTTGCGCTTCATCAGGACCAGTATTATTTGTGTGCACGTGAATTAAATTAAAATACCCTCTAAATTCAACAGGGCGGGCGGTGAGGTTGAAAACCCGTAGTCTGGCTATAGCTTCATTGTATATACCGCTCCTGTTCAATACCTGGGAAGAGAAAACATAGTAAGACAAAGATATATGCACATCAGTAACAACTTGATGTCATAAAATGTGCCACCAATGTGTGCACATCGTTTTCACATAAAAACAACGAAACTGGCTCATTAGACGGTATGTAACTGTTACCACGGATTTTTTAGCACGCAGTACCGTTACCACGGATCCATTACCACGCAGGATCCATTACCACGGATACCTTTACCACACATTTTTTTACAACGCAGGTACTATTACAACGCATACCATTGCATCGTAAGTTTAGGTAAGTTTAAAGGTAAGTATTGGGGTATTGGGTTTGGGTTTTGGGGTATAGGGGTATTTTTAGGTTTCAGGGCTAGGTTTGGGTTTTGGGGTACAGGGGTATTTTTAGGTTTTAGGGCTGGGTTTGGGTTTTGGGGTACAGGGGTATTTTTAGGTTTTAGGGCTGGGTTTGGGTTTTGGGGTACAGGGGTATTTTTAGGTTTTAGGATTGGGTTTGGGTTTTGGGGTACAGGGGTATTTTTAGGTTTTAGGGCTGGGTTTGGGTTTTGGGGTACAGGGGTATTTTTAGGTTTTAGGGCTGGGTTTGGGTTTTGAGGTACAGGGGTATTTTTAGGTTTTAGGGCTGGGTTTAGGTTTTGGGGTACAGGGGTATTTTTAGGTTTTAGGGTTGGGTTTGGGTTTTGGGGTACAGGGGTATTTTTAGGTTTTAGGGTTGGGTTTGGGTTTTGGGGTACAGGGGTATTTTTAGGTTTTAGGGCTGGGTTTGGGTTTTGGGGTACAGGGGTATTTTTAGGTTTTAGGGCTGGGTTTGGGTTTTGGGGTACAGGGGTATTTTTAGGTTTTAGGGTTGGGTTTGGGTTTTGGGGTATTTTATTTATTTTATTTATTTTTAGAGTTTTCTATAGCGCGAACTTGAACCGATTAGGTTATCAGAGCGCTTTACATAGCACCAGTTCCGTTACAAGTTATCACAGCAGTTTACATAGAATCAGTTACGTTGCACATTTCAGGATCTTGAACCGATTAGGTTATCAAAGCGCTTTACATAGGACAGCCTTCGATGTCCAGTGCCCTCCTCCGCCGTGTAGCGGGGGACCTCTTCCAGCCCTCCGAAGTCGTCGAGCTGTCGGGACTAGGCTCCTGGAATTTCAGCTGCCCCTTTACAACTAATTTGTTTGAGGTCATGCAAACACTAGTGATAAGGGTCAATTACGTACACATAGGAAGGGATATGACTGGCCAAACTCTAGAAGACGTATGGGGTGGTATATGGTGTAAGGACTTCAGCGAATACCAAAGCTTAACATTATTGCAATCGGTCAAAGGTCTACTGCATACACTAATGATTAGAGTCATCTCTACACACATAGGGAGGGGATATGACTGGATAAACTCCAAGAGTCACATAGGCATGGTATATGGTGCTAGGTCTAAAGCAGATACCATTAACTAGAGTCACTACACAAGACAAAGCAGAGTTCCATAAGTGTGGATGCAGCCACAGCACAAAGGGAGGGTGGGAGGGATGCAAGGGCATGGAGAGAAGGGGAAGCACAACAGGGAGGAAACATTTGAGGGTCATCCCCAGTGAGAAGGGCTGAGGCGTAGGTTTTAGGTTTGGGTTTTGGGGTACAGGGGTATTTTTAGGTTTTAGGGCTGGGTATGGGTTTTGGGGTACAGGGGTATATTTAATATATATTTTAAAAAATTACAATTAAAAATAATTGTATTAATATAATTATTTCATGATTAAATAATGAATAATTAAATTAAATATTTTAAAAATAATTATTTATAATATAATAATGAATAATTAAATTAAATATTACCAAAATATATTTTTTTAAAATATATATACTTACCTATACTTACGTTGTAATGGTATGCGTTGTAATAGTATGTGCGTTGTAGTGTATTGCGTTGTAAGGGTATCCGTTGTAACATGACCTGCGTTGTAAAAAATCCGTGGTAATGGTATGCGTGCTAAAAGTACGCATGGTAACGTCATATATCCTCATGAGACACTTAAAGCACCGAAGGTTACTCAGTAGGGAACCCCCCTGAAGAGAAATCACTATCAAAATCTCTAGGGAACCCCTCAGTGACGAAAACTACATCTGCTCGTCAATCGCATGCGTGGTACAAGCAGTTGCCCCAAATGTATTATGAACATGACTAAAAGTCTCAGTAACTGGCGTCAATAAATGCAAAAGAGGGCACCATAAGCAATGGGTGCCGACAAACTTATTAATCCTCCAAAGTGCTCACCTCGCTTATTGAGCGATGTCTTCTCTGGCAACAACATTCGGCGCCTGCACAGTACCGGGCTTAGAATCACTAGACAAGTGAATAGAAATAGAGATATATGCAGCCATGAGTCAGACTTTGACCCCAACTCAGAAGTTATGAAGTAGAGATGTACAGATACCTTCTGCGGAAATTAAATCTAGCCTTACGTTTGTCCCGGGGTGCTGCCTCCTGTGCACCTACCCAGTCCGAATGTCAGCCAATAGTGAACCAAACTAGGCAAGGGCGTTTGTGCTCATCAAATACTTAGGGAATGCACCTGGAAGAAAACCCTTTCCGGGAAGTCCTATGGTAATCAGATGGTGAGCGCATGCGCGGCAGCGCCTGTTCGATGCGCATGGGCATGTATCCGGGTAACTAATCCCTAGTGCATGCGTAATCGATCAATGCAAATCATGATGCCTATATTGCCAGGTAACAAGCTTATTAAAATGTTACTAGACATGGCCGCATACTTAATTATTCGGCAATTCATCTATAAACCCATACGCGCTACACATATTGATTCTTTTGTGCACGTGTGAATGCAATTCATACCTTACTGACCCTGGACAAAGACCCACTATGTACATAGTGTCTGTATGCATTGCAACCATCTGTAATGTAGGTGGCTATACATTAACATCTTCTAAATCTAAACCGAATTTTATAAATGGGAGAAAGAGGGGGAGAAAAAGTGGAATATCACTGGGACAGCCACTTAAGCAACCCACAGGCCTCCTCCCTCCTAACAAAAAAGTTTTTTTATAAAAGGGGAGTTGGTGTAAAATGTCGGAGTACCACAACACTAGTGGGCCGTGTTGGAATACAAAACCAGTGCCAACCAATTTTAATATAGTATCTCATGTGCCAGTTCAAAGATAAAGAAAAGATTGAAAAACATATATGGGTCCTCGGCTAAACCGCCGTGCACAGTACTTTATCAACAAAAGGAGAGAGGGGGGACCCTGGAGCTATTAAGGTCTATGAAATCTAAGAATGATCCAGTTGCTCCAATGATTACACCATGTCCCCGTTACTAAAGGGGAAAAGGTCAGGCGACCCAAGCGAATTGTGGTCAGCCAAGCGGCCCACAGGAAGCGATTATGGCTGTAAAAGTTCCACAAAGACTTGAAACGGTAAGATGAGGAGTAAAAAGAATTTAAAAAAAAAAGTAGTTCTTAACCTGTGATCTGGGGTTCCCAGGGGGTCTGCAGTCTGCTCAGGGGGTCTATGACTGCTTCGAAAATGTAATAATATTAACAGGTTAATAACGTGTACATAAAAAAAGAAGCAATATGTACAATTGAAACTTTTAAACATTTTGTAAATGTGAAGGGATTTGAAATTGGAGACTAAAAATGAAATAGTGTCCTCAGATTGCCTCATTGGAGCAGATCAAATGCATTAAACAAAACATAGTATGAACAAGGAGTGGCTTCAATTGAATTTAAAAACGCTACAACCTTCCTATAAATTGTTTTATATATATATTTGCTTGTTAAATAAAGTATCTCGTCATTTGTGTATTTGTTTGATGAATGCTTGTTTCTGTAGTTTTTGTGAATTAATTTGTAGTTCAAAGGATCGAAAATGCTTAAACCGGGGTCCCGGGATTCCAGTTATGACTTAGTGGGAGTTCCTGAATTCCAATAATGATTCCGTTTATTTTGTGGGTTTTGTATAGCGCCTGAATCACCCCCGGAGGGGTATCTCTGCTCTTTGGATGGAGCTACTGTGCGGACTGACGGAAAAATAAAAAACAAGGTGGTCTTAAGCAGTTTCCAGTTGGGGTCCCCAGTTTTCAGTAATGATTAAGTGTGAGTGATTAGAAGTCAAAAGCGTAAGAACCACAGGCCTAGGTTGAGACTATACATTCCAGAGATTGTATGGGTCATGGAATGTTTGAGATCCCCCTTGCAAACTTTGAACACAATTACAAATATAAACATTAACAAGATGTGTAGACAATATAATAAAGCAAATGGAATTGAAGAAATTGTCTTCACATGGATTATCTTAAATACAGCTGGTAACAAAACAGCTGCTAATGTTCCCCTAATATAGTGAATATTTGGACAGATTGTGTAATTGTTGTTAAAACATAGGTCCATGCAAATATTTTAAAATATCAAGTGATTGCATAATACCCTAAAAGAAGTACAAGGCATAGAGTGATTCACAGCCTAACCTAGGAAAATGATGAATGGTCAAGTGAAATCTCGTCTGCTAAATGCATCCCCATCCTGTCGAAGCTTTCTTGGGACTAGAGAAAGTGAATGCTTGGAGTCAAGCTTACCTTCAGTACATGTATAATTTTACTCCCTTTGTTCAGATTTATCCTCCACGTTTGTTCCTACATCAAAAGGACAAGGCATTCAAAGGCTTATTTCATGTCAGCACGAACATTGTTGCAGTTTTAGGCACAATAGGACACGAGGTGCAGGAGATTTGATTCAGGGAATTGTGATTAGTAAGGGAGTAAAAACAAGGCTCCATGAAAAAGGTGGTTCAGATGTCTAAAAGACCAAATACCAATACCTTAAAGCTGCCCTTCTGGTCCCCTTGTGGCTGCTGCCTTATCTTACCCTGTGTATCTCTTCTTGTCCTGCCCACTCCTGTCCTTCCCCCGCTTTCTTTCTGCCCACCAGTTCCGGAACCCTTGCCTTATGCTACAATCTTGTCTTGTGGTTCTGCCATTTGGGGACTCAGTGCCCCGCTTGACTCAGTGATTTCATCATGGTGCAGTATTACAGGGTGCAGTGAGACCAGGTGAAAGGTGGTCGCAATAGCATCTTATTCCTTCCTGATTCTTCTCCGTCTAAGGACTCCACTTGATGAGCCTCCTACGGTCAGGGTGGGCTTCCAATAATGTCTGTCTGCTTGGTTCAGCACTTCAGGCCCTTTCACATCTCTGCACCCTGGGCTTTACTGGTAAAAGTCTTCTGAAGAGATCTGGATTTCTTCTTTGTCTCTCTTCAGTGATCCTCTCTTAGTCTCTCACTCTCCCTCTTCCTGTTGCAGATCCTCTGGCAACTTTCTCGGCAATCCCTCCTTTCTCGCCAGATGAGCTGTTCAGTAGATGCCACCTGAATAAGGGCGTAAGCAGTATATCCCAGGGTATGTTACCCTCCCTGCTGCCAGTTCACATGTTCGAGTGATTTGTTCCCACCCCCTCTTTGAGATGACCAACAGTAATCCAATGCTTGGCTTGGGACACAATTAATCCATTCCTTGACATGTCTATTGTCATTCTCACTGATTCACTGGGACTCACTCCATGAACAAGGATTACAATATAACCTATAAAACTAACCAAGCGCTTCAGCGTAGTAATTGTAACTTCATCTGAGGCGAGGGTTGAACATAATGATATTATCCCCATAATATCTTTTTCCCTTTGTTTTAATACGATTATCTGTGTTTCTTGAATAGCTTAAGCATGAGCTAACCACTAGATATTTAAGGTGGACGGAATTCGTTTTATGTAACAGTTTGGTGATCTTTTAATTGCAGTATTCTGTTTCATCAGAGTTTATTGTATTGTGTTGCTTTATTCTAACTGCCAGTACTTTGCTTGCAGTGGATGAAGAGGATGAGGATGGAATTGAAAGAACCTGTGATACACTCCTAATGTGCATTGTTACAGTATTAAACCAAGGACTGCGCAATGGGGGTGGCGTAGGAGATGTTCTCAGAAAACCTTCGAAAAATGTAAGTATATCATTAAAGGTATGCGTCTTATTCTTTGTGTACTTATGTGTATAAAACAGTAAATGGGTATAAATGTCACAAGCATGGGGCATCAACCACGTTCAGAGAACCAGCTAGTGACCAAGTTTAACAGGTCTGCAACTTAGTCCATGCTCACAGATCTAATGTTCCCTTGCCATGTATGTGCTGCACCAATTCTGAGACTGGGTAATGTTAAAGAATTTATGAAGGATAAAAGCTAGGTAATAGCGCCACTGTCATTTTAGGGATTTAACACTTTGGTGCTGTAGTCCCATTAACTAAACAAAGGGCCTATTAGTCAGCATTCCATTGTGCTAACATACCCCTGCTTGTGAAAGTGCCTGACATAATAGAAGAATGCTAGTCTATCCTCCTTAGTGCTTGAGGTTGAGAGGTAAGTATCTTTGTTTGCTTATTAATGTTTCTACTAGATTCCTCTTGGAAAATACTGAACTAGTTCTACTCATTTGCCTAATAAATTTGTGAAAAAATGTAGACTGGACAGGTTAAGCCAACTATCAGTTACAATTATAAGCTCGAGATCTAGGCTTTTTGTTGATACCAATTTTATCATACGTTGAACGGATCTTACTTCAGCACTTTTCGGTCACCACTCAGTCCAGCATCTTCACTCAAAGTAGCAGTCTGATGAGATGTTGGTAACTGTTCTTGCTGCAAGATTACTAATGGGGCATGGACATTCAAGGTGATATTTTCTGATTGAGTGAAAAAGTGTGGGGTGCAACCTTAATCAATCAGACATTTGGAGAGTGCGCTAATCACCCGTGAGGGTCTCAAGGCGCTAAGGGGAGGGCAGGAGCAGTTTACAGGTGCTATGCAGAACTAATGTACATGTCGGCTACATAACAGATATTTCTTACACCTGTCTACACAAGCCTTCAGTCAGACATGAGTTTCACCTACCACGAGGACAATGGAAAAATATATGCATACAAGTACCAGTACTTGACTTACAGATCCTCTACTATTTTTGGATTATTTTTATTTCTTGCATTGCTCAATTAAAAGTACACATCGTCAAACTTCAGACAGGTAATACTGAATGCTATATCTGAAATCCTGGCAAAGAAATTAAAACTCTTCTGTTTGACACTATGAAACAATTCTTAGCAAACCTTCCCTTGGATTATTTTCATCATAATGCCTATTGTATCCATTCCTTCCTAGATTCATGTCCATTCCCTTCCTTTTATCTTTCCTTGTGTATCTTACTCTCTACTTTATTTCAAGAGCATTACTGTTTTCTTTAATGTTACAAGTTATGTAATATACTAATTTTAGATTTCTCATTTTGTTAATTTGATTCTACAATTTATCTTTACAATTACCACTCAAAATTATTTAATGGAGATTAATTTAAGGAAAATATATATACTTCTCCAACTTGCTGCATCAAGTGGGACAAGAAAGACAAATTATAGCAAGTGCAATCATGCAATCATGAATATGTAGTGTAGGAGCTCTCTGTGAAAAGCATTGGAAAAGCAAGTAACTCTCCCCTCTGACACCTGTTGGCTTTACAGATGCTTCTTTAACCCTACTGCCATCCAGTGTGTACCCATGAAGATACACCAGCCATCTTGGAAATAATTTTTTCAAAGCAAAATAAAATTCATTTTAAGATTGCGGCCACACATGTTCAGTGGCCATCTTGGAATGTTTTTTCTTTTCTTTTAAGAAAAGTCTTTTCAAGGTGGCTGCCATGTCTACACACACCTACATTGAGGCAGTCTGATGATTTTTATTGTAGCAAAAAAAATAATTCCCAACCATTATTAAATCATTTAAAATTCTTTTGAAGATGACCACCAGCAGGTACTGTGGCAGTGGACGTGTAATGGGTTTGGATGTAGCAAGCGAGTGTTAGAGGGGCTAATATTTAAGAAAAAGAGCAGCAGTCACTAAGCAGGGATAGGAAGCAAGGAGAGCAAATAGATGCTCATACAATGCAGTACAAGTTCCTGACTTCTGCAGTGTAAGGGTATAAAACCATCCAATCAAAAATCAGTGAAACCAAAATGTGTGGGGCAAATGCATGAATAGGGGGTAAAGGCAATCAAATCCGGGGAAAGGGGTGAAACCAACACACATTCTATAAGTCTATATTGGATATAAGTGTTTCCTTTGTGATCAGACCGACAGCTAGAGCTGTGGTTTGCAGCCGAGAGCTAATAAAATGTATGTAAATATAAAGGAGGAAATGATTTGAGGTTGTATCTTGTTAACAAAAAAAAAGTAGAAAACTATAAATCTATACCAATAAAAAAATATAGTGTTCAATTGTTTCACTCTTGTAAATGTAATCTTGAAAAGTGGAGAAATGTTTTAGTCCTCATTCTAGTGTAATTTTATGCAAAATAGATTGACTGTATTTTAAAGAGTGTGCTCTTCTAGGAGTATCTTTTGTTCTCATATGTTGTCTATAAGATAAACCAATTCGGGAATTTACTTCATGCTAGCCCATGATTTAACATCTAGTTGTCATTTACCTCGCTTATTTTATTTGCTCAAATTCCATTACTTTTGTTTTAGGAGCCATTGTTTGCTGCTCGTGTTGTATATGATCTCCTCTTTTATTTTATTGTCATCATCATTGTGCTGAATCTCATTTTTGGAGTCATCATTGATACCTTTGCTGATCTGAGAAGTGAAAAACAGAAAAAAGAAGAAGTTTTAAAGACAACTTGTTTTATCTGTGGTATGTACAACTACTATATGTGATGGTTCTATATGAATTAAACATTTAAAACAGTATTGATGCAATGGAAGTTATTCACACAATTTCAACCTAGGAGATAGTTCTTTCCTTCCCTCAAGGGAAATTATTGGCAAGTAGCCAGGTCAACAGATAGTTTTAAGTTATTTGTGCTTTGATAACATGTTTCAATTAAGTGCTTGTGTCGGAGTCACACTGCTGCCTTGGCAGCCGTCTAGCAGTGTGCTTCCTCCTATTGCCAGAATCAGTCTGTAGCTATTAAGGGGACTGATAATAAAAGTATTTCTTCCTAATATTCTGTTGCTAGTAGAGAGGTTAAAAATCTAACATTATTGTTCTACTACATACTTAATTGTTAGTTTCACTACACTATATCTACAGTCTGGGAACATCATCAATTCACAGCAGCAGGACCCACATCATCAACACCTCCATCATGTCCACCACTTGCCCAGATGAATGGAAAGTTGCAGAAATCAACACCCTCCTCGAGAAGCCAACAGCTGACTTGATTCAACTGAGCAACCTCTGACCCATTTTACTCCTCCTCTAACCAGCCACAGTGCTTGAGACGGCCATCAACAAGCAACTTACATCCCACCTCGAACTTCACCATCTTCTAGACATCTTATCAGGTTTCAGAAGGAACCAAAGCACTGAAATAGCCCTCATTTTTTTCACCGATGACGTTCAAATCATCTTGGATTGAGGAGGAGCAGTGGCCCTCTTCCTGCACAACCTCACGGCGGCCTTCAACACTGTCTTTCATTACACCCTCATCAGAAAACTCCAGGAGATTGGCATACAAAGGTCCACTCTTAAATGGATCTGTTCCTTCTTCACAGGAAGAACCCAACCTATCCCTCAGCCCCACCCTTTTCAACATATACATGACACCACTTGCCAATATCCTCTGATTACAAGACATCACAGTCCTCTCCTATGCCGATGACACCCAACTCACCCTCTCCCTAATGGACAAGACAACCACCACCAGAAAGAACTTCACCAACTACTCGACCATGGCAGCAGACTGGATGCGAACCAACGGCCTAGAGCTCCTCTATGACAAGACAGAAGCACTGGTCTTCGCAACAAGACCTTCCCACCTGCTTGCTATCGGAGCGAGGACCTACACTTACAGACGATGCACAAAATCTATGGATCCAGACGGCAAGCTCAATTTCATGGCTCAAGTTAACACAGTGTGCACCTCCTGCTTCCCCATCCTACGCATGCTGAGAAAAATCTCCAAATCGTTACCTCAGAACACCAGACAAACTTTCACGCAAGCACTCCCCAGCAGGCTGGACTAGGGAAACATTCTCTACGTCAGAATCGCCAAACAACACCCACACACACTCCAGACAATACAGAACACTGCTGCATGACTCATACTCTCCCTCCCACGCCGCACCCACATCACATCGCACCTCAGGAAACTTCACTGGCTTCCTATTCAGAAGCGCAGCCAAATTCAAAGTTTTCCCGCACACATAAAAAGCCCCACACAACACAGAACCAGAATACCTGAACAGCCACACACACTCTCACCAACGCACCAGACGCCTCACTCTATGTCGCACAACTACCCCCATGCACAAAAGCAAAACTGGAGGATGCTCATTCTCCTACATCACACCCAAGACATGGAACGACCTTCCTCAGCGCATCAGAGCCTCCTCCTCACTTCCTGTGTTCCACTCTTCATATAAGCACCTTGGACACCACATACCTGCCAAAGTGCCTAGATACCCTCTCAGGTGATTAGTGCACTATACAATCAATATAACATGACATCCATAACAAAGCTTCTGGATGACAGATAAGAATAAGCTGGTAGCAAACTATTGTGCAGATTTTTCCTCTAGTAGTTAATGTCACTGGTTTAAAGCCACACACAGGCCTTGCCTTGTTAGTTCTTCTGCCTGTTTTTACAAAGAAATGCTTATCTCCATGGTTATGGTTAACTGCTTGTCTGTGTGGATTCTGGCGTACCCTCCTCTCTTACAGCATTCTTAGTAGGAGATGCTTTCTTGCCTGCTTGATCTTGATATTCGAGATATATACCGAATTACAACTAAAATGTAGGATGCTACATTATACTAAGGTTAATGGACAATTGTAATTTTCAGTTCTGCACAATTTTCCAAGCCCAATTTTACCTTCAATTTTATCCTTACCCAGACATTCCTTTTTTTAAATTTTTTTTTTATTGAGCAGAGCATAGATAAGGTATAATATATATATGAACAGTTTGAACAATGGAAATGAATACAAAATAATTAAAAGCTTCTTCTATTAAAAGCTGATTAAAAGGGAGGATTCTGAATACTTAAAAACCGTAAGCAGTCAGTTAATAAAACTTCATATATACATTTTCAAATACAAGCAATGTGCATCATCCGCAAAATTCGGTCATAAAGTGCAAATGCAATACAGTACAATCCAACCTGAAATAAAGTGCTAGTGCTTCAAAAACTCCTATAAGTGCAAATGCCGCAGAGAAAAAGTGCGCTTGTGCCTTATTAATAAACCTTATCAACACTTCGAGACTGCTTAAGCATAATATAGGCCTTTTATCAGTATTCAATCTAATTACTTACTTAACCCCCCTTATTTCCTGCAAATTCTCAAAATATTTCCAAATCATACCGAATCTCCTTACTGCTCCCACTCTACTAGCATAAGCTTTTTTCAAAATTCCATGACCTCCTCATTTTATTAAGCCATTTCACATGGGAAGGAAGTTCCTTTGATTCCCAATTTTGGAGTATTAGGGACTGGGCAACAGCACAAGAGATAAATACAAACATTTCCTCAGCATCTTTGAGAAAACCTCTGTCATTGCATATACCAAAGAGGGCCAATTTGGCTGAAGGCATAAGTGTTTTCCCTATAGCTGCCGCAATATCTGAGAGAATGGCCTCCCAAAAGGATTCCAATTGAGGACAAGTGAAGAAAATATGAAGCCATCCACCCTGACCGTCAGCTTGGAATTTGAAGCACTTGTTCCTAACCTCCGGGAACCTTTTCTCCAGTGCCTCCTGAGTTCAATATGCTAGCCAGCGGGACAAGAAAGCCATCCTCTTAAAATTAGCGGCCCGTAATGATTTATAGCCCAACAAGCTTACGATTTCCCAATCTTTGCGTTTTAAGTTACATTGTGTTAGGCTACTTATTTTCTCTAGATGGGAATCTATCATAACTAATTGCCCTTCACAATGGAGCCTCTTGTACCAATTCCCTATGCCGCTAATTTTAGCTTCATATAGGAGAGTTACCATCTCACTCGTCGAGTCAAATAGTCCATCTATATCTCTTCTTAGAAAGTGGGCAATTTGTGAGTATGTAAAGAGGGTTGGTCGCCAGGGAGTAATTACTCTAGCTAGCACTTCTTGCCACGTGATAATTCTATTCTGAACAACGAAGTGCCTTAACTCCCGAAATCCCAAATTCTCCCACATTATTATATGGCTATTTCTAATTTGAAGGCCCAGACTAAAGCATTCTCGTAGACTTAAAAACTGGGAAGCTGAGGAGCTAGGATTTTTCTTAAAAAAAGACTGCAATCTAGATAAATATTCTTTCAAAGTCTTATATCTTGTCCTCTTTGGAAACTTTGCAATCTTTAAAAATACCTGTATTTGAGAATCAGACTCATGTATCATTTTTTCTAAGAAGAAGCTGTCTCGATTATTTTTTGAACCTATCAGACCTGCCACTATATCAAGAAAGGCTGCCTCATAATGATGTTAAATGTGGCAGAGCCAGTCCCCCTGTTCAACTGGGAGTTGGATCACAGACAACTTAACCCTCGGGGCTTTCCCCCCCTCCAAACAAAACTTCTGAACATGGTTTCCATGTCTTTAAAAAAGATAGAATTCAATTTGATTGGGACATTACAAAACAGGAATATTAACAAAGGTAAAATCGACATCTCAATCAAGAATACTCTAGCAATCAAAGTGAGAGGGACATTCCTAATAAAGAAACACTTGGCTGCCAATATGTTTAACCCCTTTGGCACTGAAGACGAGCTCAGCTCGTGATGAGGCACAGTGGAGTTGTGCTCATGATGAGCTGAGCTCGTCATAACTGCCGCGGAACGCCCACGCGGGGCTAATTCCCCTCCTGTGCGGGCGTTCCATGGGAGTGGGCGGAGTTGTGACAAGCTCCGCTCGTCATGAGCACAACTCCACTGTGCAGCATGACGAGCTGGGCTCGTCACGATCACCGCAGCGCTGCATGCGGCCCCTCTCCCCCCTGCACCGCGGGGGAATTAGCCCTGTGTGGATGGGGTTAAGATTTAGGACAATACTCACATGCAGCCATCAACATATTTTTGTATCTTCCCAGATTTGGGCGTGCTCAGAGTGCTATAATGTGACTTGATAGTATAAAAACATGCCTTCAACTTGAGCTTGTTATAGAGAACAATGGTCCCTATTTTCAGAGGAAGCATCACTTATATACAATAATCATACTCTAAATATTTAGTATGTCTTTTGTACAGCCGGACAAGAATTTATTTTGCAAATATATATAAAATTAAATTGTTAGAAACATTCAATGACAAGTGGGCACAGCCGTGACCCACGAAACGGTGAGACAACACAACGAAGCACAGAATGGCCAAAGGGCAAAGTGAAATACGTCTGTACACTCCTATTTGAAAGTTTTAACAGACTAAGATCATTTTCTTATACACCATTGCACATTACAATATTGTATAGTCATATTGCATATGGCGTTTTTTGGTGTCGACAACGTTTCGATGCCACCACTAGAAACTTGGCATCCTCCTCAGGACAACATAATATTTCATTGTTGTCTTTATGAATTTACAATTGCACTATGCCTAAATCGCATTACTGCAAATTGGATCAGAAGCGGGCGCGATAGCTCGTGGTCAAAAGGGGCGGTTAGCCCGCTGATAGGGATCGTGTTGGTTCGGGAGTCCACTTGGATAGACGAGATAGGGATTCCTTAGAAGTGCGCAATCGCACAATTTCAAGATCAGGAGCTCGATGGCTGGTCCGGCTTCAGAACTTGAGCTTGCTAGGTCACTCTCTTGCAGTTATTCTTATTCGAAAGATGTTATATTACATAGCTTTAGGGAGTGGCCTGAATATAAGACAATTGAGCACAAACGTGGCCTGGCTGTAAAACATTTATATCCCAGAGGATTTTCACTCCTATTGATACCACAGTAAAAACTTTGGGGTTCCTTTTGTAGTTGTAGTTGAAATTTCAAGAAGATAGACTTTATAAGCAGTTATACACAAAACCTCAACCCCATATTTCACCGTTATCAGTTTAGCACTCTAAGGGCCAGATGTAGGAGCCTTAATACCGGTCGGAAACGGCCGATTTCGGCCGTTTCCGACCGGTATTTGGCTTTTGAGATGTAGGGGGCATTTTATTTACAGAATCGGTATATTTACCGATTCGGTAAATATACAGAATCTGTAAAATACCGAATCGGTAAATATACCGATTCTGTAAATCAAGATGTAGGTGGCACTGTAATCAGTGCCACAAGCCCTTACCGAATCGTTATTTACCATGGAATACTATTCCATGGTAAATAACGAATTCCAGTGTACATGCACATCTGTGCATGTACACCTGTGCCATGTGGCACACAGACATGCCCTTAGGGCATGTCTGTGTGCCACATGGCACACAAGCCAGAAACAGGGGTGCAACAGGGTGTCAAAGTGACACCCTGTCACCCTTGCAAAATCGGTAATTTTACCGATTCTGTAATTACAGAATCGGTATTTGCCATTGATTCCTATGGGCTTCAAGGCCTATAGGAATCAATGGCAAATACCGATTCTGTAATTACAGAATCAGTAAATACCGAATCTTACAGATTCGGTATTTTTACCGAATATTTTACCTACATAGCAATTACCGAATAGTGAATACCGAATCTGTAAAATTCGGTATTTACCATTCGGTAAATTGCTATTACCTACATCTAGGCCTAAGCTTCCAGGGCTGGAGTCACTGTGTTACACGTAAAGTGGAATCACAACTGATATCTTATGCAGTGACTCTTCAGTTTCCTTAGTTTGGGCCTTCACACTCAAAAATTGTTAAGTATGTGAACTGACAAAATTGAAAACTCCAATTCCAAGTGAAATGTGAAAACTAGTATAGCGCCGGCCCCTCAAACCACTACAGATTTGCTTGATATGCATTTCGGTCATTCATATCCACTACTACATTGTTTTATATTGAATTCACTTTATTTCCTTACGATTCACTTATGCAACTGTACATTAATGTTGAGGAGCTAAATTGTACACTTCTCACAAGTCAAAGAACAAGTAAAAAGATATTGTTAAAACAAGCACATTAATAGAACCGCTTCTGCAACGTTTAAGCTAGAAACCAGCTAAGGTATCCAGCAAAGTGGTCTAAAAAACAGGATCACGAAAGATTAATTATAACATTGTGTTTATGGTGTGATGTATTGGAAGTTGTGCAGTTGTTCTTTGAACCTTGAGTGACAGCGTGACAGACTTAATTCATTACACCTGTCATTTCTTATATAGGACTTGAAAGAGACAAATTTGACAACAAGACTGTCTCATTTGAAGAACATATAATGTCTGAACATAGCATGTGGCATTACTTGTACTTTATAGTACTGGTCAAGGTGAAAGATCCAACTGAGTACACGGGACCTGAGAGCTATGTGGCACAAATGATTACAGTGAGTAATTTGTTATTTATGTATGTTATATTGATAAATGCATTTAGGCCATCATAAATGTTCTATAACTTCTTTTCTGCTAAACATCCATACATGTTACATGTTACGGATATATTATAGATAATCAATTTTTGTAGCAAATATCTTATTTCTGTTATTCACACTTGTAATATCGAAATTCATAATCTGCAATAGAAAGAGCTTCTTGTGTTGGTAAATGAAGTTGTACCAGAATGTGTCCCGGTTGTTTTAGAAGATGGATATTTGAGGCTGTACACATATGAAACCTTTACTAATAATTCTATACTGAGGCAAGAAACAACACACATAGACTAGAACCGTCCACATTATTGCTCAGTAAAAGGGAAGGTGCTGGTATTTTATTTTTATGTGGACCGCGTGCTTTTACAAATTGCCCTGTACTTGAATTTGAATGAATGAATGAATTTGGGTTTTATATAGCGCATGGCTGCCCGGAAGCGTCCCAGCGCTGAGATTCAGCTTCTGAGGTAACTAGTGTGCCTGCTACTGACCTTGTGTTAAATTTTGAAGGACCTTTTGTATGTTTGCGGTAGGGAATGTGGCAGTGATGGTTCTGTTGTCCTCGGATCCCAGTATTGTGATGCCACTGAGACTTTCTGTGAAGGAATTTCTTGAAGGCTCCTGCAGAGTTTGCACTACTGTCATGCACTAGATTTTGATTAGCAATGAACAAGAGACCTTCCTCTGTTTAGAGTGCCGGTCCTTAATTGTCGTCTTACAGCAGGTGTCAGAGTTGTGGGCATCCATCACCAGCCTACTAGCCTAGTTAAAGCACGTAAAACTGGAAGGCACTTTAATAAACTGGAGAAAAATACAATGAAAAAGGAGCCACGTTGAAGATATGTTTGCGACTCAGCTGCTAACGAAGTCGGAGATTCTTCAGAATGGAAAACTTACGGTACTCTGAGAGAGCCACAGCAGTAATGCCAATATCCTGACTTTTGAGTTGCCTATTGGCAGTGGATCGACACTCTGCAAGTGTTGGTGTGTTTTGGTTTAAAGCCTCTGGAAAGGAAGCTGAAGTAATGCAGGACCATCTGCTCGTGCACCGTTTCTGGGAAGGTGCCACAGGGTGAGGGAATTTGGAGATCTCAAAAGGTATCAGATGGTTGTCTGACCAGGCCACTGGAATTGGCATAGCCACGGTTATGGAACTTGAGTTAGAAAATATGGGATCCAAAGTGTGACCATGCACATGTGTAGGTGCACCCCCCAATTGAGTGAGTTGAAGCAGACCTTTAGCTAGGGGGCAGTTCTCATTGTCAATGTGAGTTTTTGGTCTCCTACTTGTGTAAAGTTGGCATAGCACACTGCATAGTGAGGAATGACATCCAGTATGTTCTTAACAACGTAGTACCCCTGCCGGGTGGACGGTATATCAAAAAAACCTGTTAGTGTGTATTGACTGTTCAAGGTTAGACTAAAAAAGGCTGCCTCAGCGCCATCGACATTTAACTCTTGCAGTTTGCACTGCAAGCAGCGTTTCAATATTATCACCAGACCACCAGTCACATTAACAATTCACATACATACATGAGTTGAAACTGGCTAGGTTCGGTGCCTGTGGCATAAAAACAAAGCTCTAGTTTACAACCTTGAAGAGATGAAAGGCTGCGATGCCACTGCCATGTTTTAAACGTTTCACTTGCAGACTGCTCGTGGTTATTGGCCGTAGACAGATTACCTCATTAGCCTATTTTATTGGCAATTGGTACCCGCAGGCACAAGCAGAATCAAGCAAATATGATTTTTTTCTATTAACCATTTAATTAGGATATTTGCATATCACTGGTAAGTCATTGATAAAGTGGAATCCCGACCTTTTCTCCGATTTGATATGGACTTTTGCGGTTTGCCATTTGATGATTTTTCATACTTGTGTGCTTTTCTCTCATTGTTTTTTGGTACATTTAGCTCATTTAGTCTGTACCTCACAGCTCCTCACCCATTTCCAGGCTGCATACAAGTTTTTGGTAGTTTGATTTCCTAAGTTTAAAAGTTAATTTCCTCTTTTCCCGTTTAGTTTCAAAGTTGTCGCTATATACTGCCCTAGGCAGCATGGACATAACTATTCTTTTCAAATCTCTGTCCCATCACCTCTCGTTCTAGATCACCTGAAGATGGTGTCTAAATATCTCCGGATCTTCTCTCCCAATCGTAACTCTGGACACATTAATAATTCATGTCCTCAGACTCGTTCAACAATTTAATCACACGTAGCCAGGTGGGGCCCTGCCCTGTGCCCAGGGCCCCTACCTTCCTAGGAACCCACTAGGAAGGTGAACTTTCTCTGCATTTTACCTCTGTCTCTTCTATTTCTGTGTCCAGACCTCTCTTCCTCCCCTGCCATTCTCCATCTCTGTCTCTCTACCCAGTATCACAGTATCCCAGACTGCTAATGTATAATCAAGAACTGTTCGGCATTCTGTACGCTTGAATTATAAGGAAATGGGTAATAAAATCTAAATGTATTCAGTACAGGGGCCTTTGGGTCCCAAGATCCTCAATATGACACTGGCCAGGACCATTATACGTCTCTAGCTTGTTTATATATTCCATAGATAAGGAGAGATGTTTAACTCTGAACTTTTTCTTTCAGATTTATAGATTCATAACTCCAATTAACTATTGAACCACTTGTCGCATTTTGACGATCATGGCGGAGTCGTATTTAAACACTCCAGAGCTACAAATGTACTTTTTAGTCAAGGTACCATTGATGTACTATCAAATAAGCTATTACTGTACATTTGTATGAATGAATGAATCCAAAGTAGCATGTAGAGGTCACATTGTGAATCTCTTTAGTTTAGAAGAATGTATCATCATATGCATATTGTGTTCTATACGCAAAGAACAATTTTGAGTATGTAAAGCACTGCTCCCTTAGGACCACTTCGTGCACTACAAAATGCAATTTAAAATAATAATAAACAGCTTGTAGAGCGCACGGCTACCTCCAATGGAGGTGTCCTGGCGCTAGTCGAGGAGTTTGACCTGGGCAGGGGGAACCATAAAAGAACTGTTAGGAGAGAGCAAAGAGCCACGTCTTTAGAGCTACTGCCGAAGAGCCCCATGTCTGCCTCTATTATCTTTTCTGTATGAAGAGCTTCGCTCTGGTAGCATAGATATTCACACGCATAAGTACAAGCTTTAGTAGTACATTTTGGAGTGACAAGGGGGATGGTTGGGATATGCATAATGATTGCTAGAAAATGGTTAGGGTAGGGAAAGTTTTAGGAGGGTTTAGAGGGGGACATACTGAAGCAAAACACACACACACACACACTTTACAGGAAGGCAATTGCTGTTCGCAGTACACTTCTAGTTTTACTACAGCACCAATAGTTACAAAGCAAGTATACGTGAACTCCAACCCAGTCTTGGAGTAAGTCAAACACCTCAAATGGCCAGCCACTGGTACTGCAACACACACGAGGAAAGCTATAACAATAGTACCGAAAATGAAATAATAAAATGTAATTAATTCTAACTTAATATATGTATGTATAGTCAACGAAAGAACAGAGGATAAAGTTCTGTTATAGTTAGGTGAAAATGTCAGTTAAAACATAGTGTTAAATTAACAAAACCGCTGACATTCAACAGTTATAGTTATCTCAAGTAGCTATAACTCGTGCCCTAGCCATGTTCAATGTTGTCATCACTTGTCATTTCACATGTTGCAGTGATGTTATCAATGATGTTATAGAACATTTCATGAGTGATGTAAAATGTGAGGTAGTTTGCAGTGCAGGGAAACTGAAGAAGTTATGGTGTTTGAATTTCTCTGGCAGCATGACAGATGGGAGAAGGCCGACGTGAGAAATCTATTGCTTTTTTTCCAGTTCCAGGACCCTGATGGTTGCTAGTTTACGTGCTCTTGAAAAGCCCTGTGTTGGTTATGGGGTCAGGCCAATGGTAAACAGTATAGGAGTTATCAGAACATCATAAAAAGTTATGTCAGATTCCAAGTGTTTGTTTAATTTCTTATGAAACATTATGACAAAGCCAGTAGACCTGACTTACATATTGTTAAAGGCAATGGGAATGGATTGTTATTATACACTGCTAAAGCCTGTAAGTAGCTATTTTGTTACATGTAACTGTAATTTTGTAGATGTTTTTCATTTTATGGTGTATATGATAGTTGCTTTGCAAGAAAATGTATGCCCAACAGAGTAGGTCTGTGTTGGGGAAGGGGACAAACCTTTGGTAAAGATTATAGGCCTGATTGTTATGATAAAGGGAGCAGGCCGGAGGTATTTAAAGGCAATGGACATTTATGTGATTATTCTGCAATAAAGCATACAGATAAGTATTATGTTAAATGGAATCTCACAGATTACTGTAGTAGGCACGGGTTTTGGTTGCCACTTACCCCCTTTGACAAAACATGCGTAGAGAAGATTTGCACTATGAGAATACTTGTTAAGTCCTCTAAGTAGAGAAAGGGCCTGATTGCAAATATAGGTGCTATTGTTTGCACCTGGTAAATAACTATACCACAGGGTTTGTTATTTATCTTGTGCATTAAATAGCACCTGTTATGAGTTTCTGGGGAATAACATGTGGATTTTGGAGTTTAACACACCAAAATCTGCATGATATGGTAACTACTGTATGGTTTTCTCCTGTAAAATGTTTGCAGGTTTGACCTGCCTAAATTTTACAAAGCCTGAGGGATTTAACAAATCCGATAATCATCGGATGCATCAAATAACACTCAACAGGTTATTCCAACCTATGTGTAAACAGAGGTTTAAGCATATTGGGGAGAGGAGTTGGCCTAACGGCTAGGGCGGTGGACCTCGAATCTGGGGATCTGGGTTCGATTCTCGGCAACGACGCTGAACATCCTGTGATTCTGGGCAAATCGCTTAATCTCCCCGTGCCTAACAAAAAAATGAATGTGTCCTCATGTAATGCAACCGGTGCTATGTAAAGCGCTTTGATACCCGATACCTTCGGTCAAGTCTGCGCTATATAAAACTCTGTAAAATAAAAAAAATAGCTTGGAATTAACTGACTCACTCATAATTGGACTTGTGTGTGAAAGGATTCTCCTAACACTGAAGGCTTGCGCACCCTTTGCATGAAACTAGGAAGTTTCTTCTCGTGATCAATCACTATATAAATGACACTTTCAAAAAGTTTGTCTTCTTATAATTCAATGTTTCTTTATTTCATGATTCTTCTTTCATTATTCAAACAATTTCATTGTTGATTCATGTCAACTGTATCAACTTATTTAATGTGTTTTATACAACACCTAATGCCTTTCGGGTCATCAAGAACACGACCCTTCCTCAGGGGTCTAAAAGGAAAAACACAGGACCAGATCAGTCTCATTATGTAGACAAACTGTTTTATACAAACAAGATTATAATCGTTACCAGCAATCAAGAAACACTAAGAAATTAGAATCTCATTGGTAATTTTTCAAAACGAATCAAGTGTGACTACTAACTGAAAATTGATGTGGTGGGATACCAATATATCCGATGGACTTAAACAGAAGAAACAAATGAGTAGTGAAGTGATGGGATAATCGCTAGACAGTGACTGTGCTCTGAAATGTGAGAACGGAACGAGGCGTGGGGTGTCGAAACAACGAGGTTGACTAAATTACGCTAAACAACCGAAAGCGGGCCATGATGTCTGAAAATGATGGTGCGCAGAATTCTAATAGATGATGCCAACAGAGTTCTTGTGCACTTACTTTGGTAGAGAAACAGCGTCTTCCGTATTTCTTAGGTGGGATGTGTTGGTGTCTAAGTTGGCCAATGAGCTGCGTATTTACTGAACAGACGTGTATCATATGATATGAGTATGCAACTTCATAGAAGATCGCGTGGAGGGGCTAACCAATCCGGACTCTATCTGGAGATGAGCCATGAAACTACATGTAGAGTAAAGGGACACATATCATGTGATAGAGGAATTAAGCTACACTGCAGATAACGTGGGAGGGTTTGAACGATCAAATTCGTGACAATACTATTAAAGATACACAATGATCCAAAACGATCGTGACATGAATTTACAGTGTAATGTGCATGTGAAATGGATGGTCACGTGGATGAGAGCTCTCATGGAGAAACTATCAGATTGAGCACACCGTGTAAGTGAAATAGGATAAAGAATGATACATGACAAAAAATACCAATGATGATGATTAAAAATGCAAAATATGAATACAAAAGAAAAAGAATGCCAATGAAAAATACCAATGAAGAATAATTGACAGTATATGACTACTAGAGTATAACATTCCTTATATAAACATATTTCAACCATTAAGTATGCAAACTAGGGGATAAATATTGGCCCATCACACAATGTCTGCTATGCTCATAAAAAGCATGTATATTCAACTCTGTCATTCATCCCATCTGGATGTAGAGAATTTAGTTTTTTTATCAAGTAAAATTCAATTAAAACTCCAATATAGTAAATTTGATTTGTGAGATTTGGTGTTTGGCTTCAATCCAATGTGTTGCAATAGTTGATTTTCAATTCTTTAATCTGATGTTACTCTTGTGCTCTGTCATTCTTACTTTGATTTTCCTCTCAGTTTGTCCTACCTAAATCTTGCCACAAGGACATTTGATTGCGTAATGACATTTTTAGTGTCACAAGTACTTGAATGATGGAGCGATATTTTGTTACCTTTCATTGGGTGAAGAAAAGTATTTCCAATAATTACATTATTGCAATGAGTGCAATTTTCGCATCTAGACATTCCTTTGTGTGTTTTTGTTGTAGTTTTCTTTCTGTTCAATATTTCTTTGAGATTTTTGGATCTTTGGAATGCGAATGTGATGCGATCATTGAAAAGTCCTTGTAAATCTGGTTCTGTGGTTATTAATGGCAAATGGTAGTTGATGATATTCTTTATTTTATGTGCCATGGTTGAAAACGTCAACACGCAAACAGTTTTCTTTTCTGTTGTTGATGTTTTAGATACCAATAAAGATTCTCTTGACATGTGATGTACTTTCTTTATTGACTCATGTAGGATATCTTGAGGATATCCTCTTGCACGGTATTTCTTCACTTGATTCTCTAAGGAAACAGGCAGATTCTTAGGATCTGAAACAATTTTCATCTGAAAGAAACAGGTTAGTATTAGATTCCTTACCTTAGAATATCCCCAGGCATCAGTCTGGATCCGGAAACTTTTGCGTAGCAGTACCCCTGCGCGTCGGTAGGCGTCGTCTACAGGCGTCCCCTGCGGCTCCGCGTCAGTCGTCGGCGTTGTGCGCCGTGATGACGTCGCTGGAGTATATAGACGCCGCCTCCTCGCGCTGACGTCAGTTCTTCTTTTTTCTGCGCCAGTTAGCGCAGATCCGAGAAGTGCAGTACTCCGGTCTTTTGACCAAGTTTTTTGATCTTTTGATCTCTTTGAATCTTCTACGGTGCCGGTAGGATGCCCGGTTTTAAAAAACTGTGACGACTGTGACCGGACGATGTCGGTCACGGATCATCACCGACTCTGTCTCCGGTGCCTGGGCCCCGACCACGACGTGGACGCCTGCGTCGACTGCCGGGCCTTGACGAATAAGGCTAGGCGGGAGCGGTCCCGCAAGCTGCTTGAGCTCCGGGTGTCGGCCCCGCGTCGAGAGCGGTCCCGGTCCGGCTGGAGGTCAAGGGAGCGATCGAGGGAGCGGTCGCGGAGCCGTCACAAGCGCTCCGGGAGTCGTCACCATTCATCTGGTTCCTCAGGTAGGAAGCACAAGAAGTCGGGGCGTCGTCATCGTGCCCCCGACTCTCGCGCGAAGAGGCCGGGGGTTCGGGTGACCCCACCCCCGTGGCTCCGCGTGAGTCGCCGACGCTGCCTGCTCCATACCCTGCGGTCCCTGGGCAAGGCGCGTCGCCCGAGGAGATAGAGGCGTTCCTCGTGGCCATGAGGGCTCTTTCTCCTCCGGCGGGTTCCGCGGCACCTTCGGGCCCTGTGAACCCGTCCGGGGGCCCTAGCGGTTCGGGTGACCCTGCCTCGACGCCGTCGGGTGCCCCGGCCCCGACGACGGCTCCGGTCCCGGCGCCGCAGGGGCCCTCAGGGTCGATGCCGGCTGGTCAACCGGCCTCTCCGGCGCCGATTCCATCGGGGCAACCCCTGGCCCCGCCCCCGCGCGGCGCCGGTTCCCTGGCGCCGGCTCCGGGCGGCGCCGTCCCCATTCCCCCTCCGAATCCGGACGCGGAGTCGGACCGGCGTCGTCCGACGCCGGGTTCGACGCCGATGGGGCCTGTGAACAACGTGGAGCCGGTCTACATTGTTGACTGAATATGGTGAGGATGTAGAATACGGAGAGGGGTGGGAGGGGTCTGAGGACCCTCTGACACGCGAGTGTCAGTACGACATGGACTGGACGGGTGACTTGGGTGACGCCAGTGGTCTGGATGACTCCCCCAACGCTGGTTTTGTCTCGCCTCCTACCGTGGCTACGGAGGAGGGGGCTGCTTATTCAGTGGTGTTGATGAGGGCTGCCAAGGCCTTACACCTTGAGCTCCCCGTCGCGGCCGTGAGGACTAACATCCTCACTGAGGTCCTCAAACCGCAGTCATGCCCACAGGAGCCACTGCTGCCGTTCAACGAGGCCTTAACTGACGTTCTTTTGGGCTCGTGGTCCAGGCCCGCTTCAGGTTCGCCTGTTGATAGGAACGTGGCCAGACGCCACCGTCCGTGTTCGGACGACCCTAAGTTTCTGTCCACCCATCCCACCCCTGAGAGTCTGGTGATCCAGGCCTCCACTTCCCAGACCGCATTCCCATCGGCCCCGCCTGACAGGGAATCAAAGAGGTATGACCAGTATGGCAAAAAGGTCTTCTCGTCCCTGAGTCTGGGACTGCGGTCTTGCAACACCGTGTGCCTCTTGGGCCGCTACACCCACTCTCTGTGGGATACGGTCGCGGACCTGCTGCCTGAATGCCCGCCGGAGGTACGGGCTAAGCTCGGCAAGGCTATGATTGAAGGCCGAGACGCAGCAAGATACTCCATCAGGTGTGGTCTTGATACGACCGACTCGCTGGGCAGGGCGATGTCCACGACGGTGGCGATTCGTCGCCACGCCTGGCTGAGATCCGCCAACTTCTCGGCAGATGTCCAGAATGCTTTAATGGACATGCCGTTTGATGGCAGTCGCCTGTTTGGCGACAAAGTGGACCACGCGCTGGAGCGCTTCAAGGACTCCAGGGTCACGGCCAAGTCCTTGGGTCTCTCGACCCAGCGCCAGCAAACGGGTTTGTTTCGCTCCTTTCGTGGCCAAGGAAGGGGCGGTCCCACACGTGCTGCCAGCCATGCGACGCAACAGACTTATCAACGCGGTGGCAGCCGTGGAAACCGCGGTGCGACGCAACAGACTTATCAACGCGGTGGCAGCCGTGGAAACCGCGGTGGTGGCGGTCGGGGACAGCGGAGAGGTCAGGCCACACCTCCCCCCGCAGCATCTGCCACTAAATCCTCCTAGTCCGTGCTTTCAGGCCCATGTGACGCCGGTGGGGGGCAGGGTTCGCCATCACCTCTCCCACTGGCGCACAATAACATCGGACAGGTGGGTGCTGCAGCTCGTCCGAAGGGGCTATTCCCTCCCCTTCGAGACAACTCCTCCAGCCATGCCACCGCAGAACCACCGTGTGTCGGGGGACCACTTGACACTTCTGAGGGAGGAAGTTACGGCCCTCTTGGCGAAGGGGGCCATCGAGCGCGTTCCTGGGCCAGAAGTAGGACGTGGTTGCTATTCCCACTACTTACTGGTACCCAAGAAGGACAAAGGGGGCCTACGTCCTATCTTGGATCTAAGGAACGTCAACGGCTTCCTCCGGAAGGAGAAGTTCAAGATGTTGACTTTAGCTCAGGTCTTGGCTGCTCTAAACCCGCAAGACTGGATGGTAGTGTTGGACTTGCAGGATGCGTATTTTCACATCCCGTCCTGCCGGCCCACCGGCGTTTCCTGCGGTTCACGGTAGGCCATGAGCACTTTCAGTTTATCGTGCTCCCCTTCGGCCTTACCAGCGCCCCACGGGTGTTCACCAAGGTGATGGCGGTGGTCGCAGCTCATCTGCGCAGATTGGGGGTTTCAGCCTTCCCCTATCTAGACGACTGGTTATTGAAGGCGGGCTCGCCCCAGACAGTCGTCCACCACCTTAAGATGACGGCAGACCTCCTGCCCGCGCTGGGGTTCTCCATCAATGTGCCGAAATCACACCTGTGTCCCTCTCAGAAGCTCCTTTTCATCGGAGCGGTTCTCGACTCGGCGCAGTTTCGGGCCTATCCTCCGGAACGGCGAGTCCAGGATATACAGGCTTTGATTCCCATCTTTCAGCCGTTATCCCGGGTTTCGGTCAGGTTGACGCCGCGGCTGCTGGGGCTGATGGCTTCCTGCATCCTTCTGGTGCATCACGCCCGGTGGCGGATGCAGGCTCTGCAGTGGGACCTGAAGTTTCAGTGGGCCCAGCAACAGGGCAACCTGTCCGACCATGTCTTGATCTCAGAGGGCGCTGCAAGACAACTGCAGTGGTGGCTTACGGACCGCGATTGGGGCAGAGGCAGATCCCTCTCCCTTCCCCAACCGGAGCACGTTGTTGTGACGGACGCGTCCCTCCAGGGCTGGGGAGGCCACCTGGGAGAGGCAGAGATCAGAGGCATCTGGTCTCCGGCGGAGTCCCGGCTCCATATAAACCTGTTGGAGCTCCGGGCGATTCGTTTGGCACTGAAAGCATTTCTTCCCTTTGTCAACGGGAGTGTAGTGCAGGTGTTCACGGACAACACCACCGCCATGTGGTACTGCAACAAGCAGGGCGGGGTGGGGTCGTGGCCCCTTTGCCAGGAGGCTCTGCGCCTCTGGCAATGGCTGGAACGTCAGGGCGTGACTCTGATGGTTCAACACCTGGCAGGTTCTCTGAACGCCAGGGCGGACGAACTCAGCCGTCGGTGCTCGACGGATCACGAATGGCGTCTGAACTCGGACGTGGCGCAAGGCCTCTTTCGGCAATGGGGAGAGCCTTGGTTAGATCTATTCGCCACAGAAGAGAACGCGCAATGTCATCAGTTCTGCGAGTTGGAGTTTCCAAGACGGCACTCGCACGGCGACGCCTTTCGACGCGAGTGGAGCTGCGGTCTGTTATACGCCTTTCCGCCTATACCACTTCTGCCCAGAGTGCTGAAGAAGATCAGGCGCGACCGGGCCCAAGTCATCCTTGTGGCTCCGGACTGGGCTCGAAGGTACTGGTATCCCGAGCTACTCAGCATGTCAAGTCGGTCCCCCGATCCGCCTGCCCCTTCAGGAGGACCTTCTGTCGCAGCAGCAGGGGACGGTCCTCCACCAGAACCTGTCCAGCCTCCACCTCCATGCGTGGAGATTGAGCGGCGGCAGTTGAGGCCATTTGACTTGCCTCCTGAAGTCTGTGATGTGATTCTGGCAGCCAGGCGTTCCTCCACAAAATCGGTATAAGCCTGTCGGTGGAACAAGTTTATGGCATTGTGCACAGCAAAGGCTGTGGATCCTCTCTCTGCCCCTCTTTCCGAGGTTCTTCTCTTCCTTCTTTCTCTTTCCCAGCAGGGCTCTGCTCTGGGCACTATCAAGAGCCACCTTTCTGCCCTTTCGGCCTTTCTGAGGTTGCCTGATCAACCTTCTTTGTTCAAGTCCCCCATTGTAACAAGATTCTTGAAGGGCATCACACACATGTATCCACCTGTTCCGTTCGTGATGCCTCAGTGGGACTTGAACCTGGTTCTAACCTTCTTGATGTGTGCTCCCTTTGAGCCACTTCATTCCCGTCCTCTCCGTCTCCTGACTTTAAAGACGGCCTTCCTGGTTGCCATCACCTCTGCCAGGAGAGTGAGTGAGCTCCAGGCTCTTTCTGTCAAACCTCCTTTCATGTCCATTCATCCAGACAAGGTGGTTCTGAGAACTAGACCTTCTTTCCTGCCCAAAGTTGTCTCTGCTTTTCACATCGGGCAGTCCATCACCCTCCCTTCCTTCTTCCCGCCTCTGCATCCTTCAAAGGATGAAGAGCGGCTCCATCGTCTGGACCCAAAACGTGCGCTTTCATTTTATATGGATCGCACACGCCAGTTCCGGGTGGATGACCAACTGTTTGTTGGCTACGTGGGTGCGAAGAAGGGATGGGCGGTACATAAACGGACCATCTCTCGGTGGGTCGTTCTGTGCATCAAAGCGTGCTACTCTTTGGCTCGGAAGGAGCCTCCTGTTGGGCTGAGGGCCCATTCCACTCGGGCCACGGCGGCTACTACTGCCCTGGGCCGGGGAGTACCCTTGCAGGACATTTGCCAGGCGGCTAAGTGGGCCTCGCTGCACACCTTTGCGAGGCACTACTGCCTGGACAGTCAAGTCCGGAGGGATGGCTTCTTTGGCCGTTCTGTCCCCCAGGACTTTCTGGTGTAGGATTGTATTGGTTCGCAGACCCACCACCGGGGTTGGTATTGCTGGGGTATCTATTCTAAGGTAAGGAATCTAATACTAACCTGTTTCTTTCAGATGAACAAGTTACTTACCTTTGGTAACGATATATCTGTAAGAAACAGTAGTTAGTATTAGATTCCTTACCGCCCCACCCATCCTCCCCGTTCTGCGAACTGATACCTAGGGTTAAGGACATCCCTTTTAGGGCCCTAGTTTCAAATGGCACCAGTGTTGGTTCTCGCATGGCTCTGCGTGTTCTGGCGCAGAAAAGCTGTGTGCAAAGAACTGACGTCAGCGCGCGGAGGCGGCGTCTATATACTCCAGCGGCGTCATCACGGCGCACGACGCCGACGACGGACGCGGAGCCGCAGGGGACGCCTGCAGACGACGCCTACCGACGTGCAGGGGTACTGCTACGCAAAAGTTTCCGGATCCAGACTGACGCCTGGGGATATTCTAAGGTAAGGAATCTAATACTAACTACTGTTTCTTACAGATATATCGTTACCGAAGGTAAGTAACTTGTTCTTTAGTCTGATGAATTGCGAAATTGGTAAGTATTTCTTTAGGGCCTCTGGATGGAAACTTTGATATAATAGGCAAGTGTTTCTGTCCGTTTTCTTTGTGAACACTGTAGTGCTTAATTTGTTATTTTCTATAGTCACTTGAACATCCAGGAAAGCTATCTGGTGCTTTTCAATAGTGTGTGTAAATTTGATTCTTTCTGTCTGGTATTGATGATTTAAATTTTCCTTAAAAGTTGCGCTTGGTCACCTTTCCATATGAGAAATATCTCGTCAATGTATCTTTTGAAGTCTATCAAATGCTCTTTCCAATCTGGATTGTCCAAAATATGATCAGTTTCGAATTTAGACATGAAAATATTGGCATACGAGGGCGCCCCCCCGAAGCCCATTGATGTACCATTGCATTGGCAGAAAAAAATCTCTTGCCATTGGAAATAACTATGGAAGAGTGCGAAATGCATTAGTTCTAGCAAAAACACTTCATTAGCTTCTCCTTTGTCATCTTTCAACAAACACCACTCTAGTGCTTCAAGGCCCTCATTGTGCGGAATAGATGTATATAAAGCTATTACGTCCACTGTACATAGCCACCATTCCGTTGTATCAACTGTGTTGATATTTTTGAGGATGTTCAGAAAAGCTGTGGTATCTTTTATGTATGTGCTGCAATTTTGTACCAACGGTTGCAAGAACCAGGCAATGTATTTACCGATAGGTTAAGAGATAGAGGGTCAGGCTGAGACGATGGATCTGAGCGGAGGTTTGCGTGAATCTTTATGTACCTTCGGTAACATATATAGCTTGGGTCTTCGTGGGAACTTGGTTTCTAGAAATTTATGCGTTTTTTCATTGATCCATTTCATTTCTAGTGCATAAGAATTTGTTTTAATATCTTTTGATATTCTGATGTAGGATCATATTCCAATGGTAAATACATTTCTGTATTATTTACATGTTCATTCACGCTGGTTACATAAAAATCAGTACCCATGACGATAAGGGCTCTGCCCTTATCTGCTTTTTCGAAAGTCAAATTAGGGTAATTGATGAGGCTTTGTAAAGTACTCCACTCATGTTTGGAAAAGTTGGTTTTTGTGGACTTAGAGTAACACATTTTTTGAATGTCAGCCAACACGGTCCTCTCAAAAGCATCAATTGTTTAATTCGATGTTTGTGCGCAGAAGTTGCTTTTAGGCTTAAACTCTGTAACCGGGGCGGGAACCACAGGGATAGATGTGAAAGGCAACAGACGGGTGCGGGTTACAATGGGCTTTATTGAGGCCAAAAGGTGATCTGAGCAAGTCTTTCGGTTCAGGGTAGTGCGGCGGGGAGATCGACTTCGGGACCTTCTCCGAGACCGGGGCTCGACCTGCAGGATCCTCCAATAGCCGGTCCGGCTTCGTCGGGGTGTGGTGTCTTCCGGGTCCGTCTTGACTCCTCCTCTCCCCGGGGCCGCAAAGAAAACAAAAGAAAGGCAGTACGTGAGGGTGTTGTCCTGATAGTACCGCTATGACCGGGAAAGGGAGTGAGGACAGACCAACACATGCTTGAACTCTATTTACAAGTGTGGGGAACGAAGGGGTGCACAGGGTAGGTAAACGGGAACCAGGGACTCCGCTATGTTACAACGGGACCGCCCTTTCTTCCCACCCAGCCCCTGATATTATTACGCACCTGGGCAAGCCACACACCTCCCCCGGGTGAGTGGCTGGGCGGCTTGTGGGAACGGTGGCCTCCAGGCTTCTCCTCCTCGGACGGGACCTCTTCACCGGTACGCAACTCCTCACTCCAACCTGCTTCCTTCCTTCGCCGTCCTCTCTCCACGTCTCCAGCTCGGGTGTACAAGCACACCCTGGCTTCCGGTCCTTCCGCTTTTGATGGTGTTCCGTCGTCCTGGAACCCCGCCCACTCGTCCTCTTCTTGGCATTTAAAGGGCCAGTCCTGGTCATCTCCTCGGCACGATGCAGTTTTGGATCCTGCCCCCCGATAGTCCATCTGCTGAGGGAGACAAGAGGGGGTGAGTGACGCATGTCCCCCAGTCATGGGGGCGTTATCATGTCCAACGCCGATAACGGGGAGAAATGTCGGGGAGGCCCCGTTACAAACTCCTTGGTCACTGTTTCGTCACCCATGTCGGAAGTGCTTTGAGAATCCTTAAAGAAATATTTCAGTTTCAATAATCTGAAGATTTTAAATAAAGCCACTTCAGTTTACGTTAGATTAGATTTGTAGGTTGGGACAAAAGAAGTCCCTTTATTTAACACTGATATCTGTGCTTTGGTCAATATTTTCTGAAACCACTATTCACTCATAATTGGGCCCATGGTATTTCATATTGCCAACTGCAATTTAATGTACTTTTGTAATTTTATGACAGTTCCTGATCGTTACCTTGTGGCCAATCTTATGCTTAATGCAGCAGACCTAAGACGTTTAAGGTGGAAAGTCAATGGTAACATCCATAGGCTAGGATGGTTGAATGGAAAAAGTATTTCAGATACCAAAGGTATGATCTGTTTATTATGAAAGTATTTGACAAATAATAGTCTTGATTTATTTACTTTGCAACACATATGTTAAAGTCAAAAGGTCTTTAAGGGTGGATTGCTTTTTCACAATGTTATTGCCTGTAGTCCGCTAATTTGTTACACGAAATATCAACATTTTATTTTTTAGGTAATGGTTTTGGTGTTGGTAACCTCCTTTGACAATCTTTAGTGGGAAAAGGTTTGTGATGTAATATTTCTTTATAGAATCTCATTGGAAGATTTGAGAGGCATAGCTGTCTGCCAGAATCTCACAATAAAAAACATAAATAATACAGTCAATCAAATATATACATCTATATCCATAAAGATACATAGACCGCATTTGGGTCATCCTTCTTCTGCCGTCGGTCTGTCTGAATATCATTTACAGTCTGCTTCCCTTAATGACAATGCACTGCCTGGGGTAATGGTTCAGTCTTTGGCTCTCTTGCTTTGTGAATGACAGCATTTTCTGAGCATGTGTACACACCCACCTGCACATGAATGTCTTTTATTGTGGGGCCTGGTTGGCAAGTCCTTCAGTTTATAATTTCTTCATTTTATAATTCCCTTTTCATTTCTTTGCTTGTCCTCTTTTATTTGAGTTTTTTAAGAGGCTACTGCAAGTCCGAAGGCAGTGCCAGTGGACCGCAAACGTGCTGCTAATTTCATCTGCAGCACACCACATGTCGTGTGGTTATTTCCTCTAAACCAAGTGGGCATTATGGAATGCTGTTGTTTACAGTGCATTATTGTTTTACCATTTAAGGATGGCCAACTCATTGGTTCTTAATTTAGCGGCGATAGACTATGTACTAAACCACTGCAAGACAGTCACCTGCGGCCATGTTTGCTTTCATTATTGCAAGCATATTTTACCTCTGATTAGATGACAGCATGTATAATTTTTTTAACTTGTATTTATTTTATAAATCTTGCATTTTCTGTTGAGTTTTGTCTACTTTACTTTGGTTGCGTCAGAGGTTGAATGCACAAATGAGTCAGTGGATGGATGAATGAATGCATGAGTAGAAAGAAGAGTGACTGAGTACCTAAATGATGACTTATTGCATACCTAATCCCTTTAGTAAGACAAAAAGCATTTTCATTCATAAGCCAGACCTATTGGCACTGGCAATTCTTGTTGGAATTGCCAGCGATTAGGGAGCCCGATACTATTGCAAAATCCCAGAGGCAGACACAATCATGAGTATTTTTACATATATTAAAGTACCTATGTAAATGCCATGCTTGGTGTGTTTTTCAATTTATAAACTTTTTTGTTTCTCCCTGAAGAAACTATACATTCACACTCATTTTGTGGGTGAACGACGCTTTTTTCACTTTAGTTTACAGGATAAGCTCACAGTCAGTTGTGGGCAATGTGTTCGAATGAATCAGTCACTTCCCCATTACTGGTTTTGCATGCATGCTGCTCTATGGATTGCTGGCCGTCCTCCAGAAGAGAACAGATGCTACGAATGCGTGGTGTGGGAGGAAAACATATGCAAAGCCATACCCCTTTGGTGTAATTATTTTTGAAGACTGATGTGACCCTTGCCATATTATGAGTAATTAGTTACAACAGCAATTATGCAAAGCGGCACAGAAATCATTGTGCTAAATAAGATATTGGGCCTCACTGACAGGCTAATTTCTGAGGAATTACAATGTTGTTTTTGTCTTGACTGGTTCTCCATAAAATAGGTAATTAGCAATTTCTGCACAGTTAAGTCAGGATCAAGTTTTCTTTTGAAGTGCTGGTTTCCTTTGCACTGTTGTTTAAATTTCAGAATATCTCCATTTCTCGCATTATTTTGCTCAGTATTAATCGGACACTGAAGTCTCTTAAATGAGCTTATATTAGCTCTACAGGTTTCGTATGTTAGGTAAAGTTTTAACTAGAAGCACAAGTACTATTTTTACAGTAAATGGTTATAATCTTGCGGCTCGGAATTGATAAGGCCGCTAAGAATTGATTTACGGTAGCCGGTGTAATGTATTTTAATTTAAAAATTCATTGTGTAATTCATATGGCCAACTTTGGAACTGCGTAATGTGCATCCTACTGATGTGGTCGGGCCACACTGGTATTCAGTGTGCTTGGCCGCATCAGCACAGCGGCACAGTTAAAGGGTGTGACTGGCCTTTATGGGCGGGTTTGTTGTGCCCTGCAGAAGGAGGGTGTAACCAGATGCTGGCACCCTCATTCTAGTGCTCTAATTGCCCCTCTTCCTGGCAAAATCCAGGGTGACAAAGACGCAACAGCATTTACTATAAGAAATGAGCCATTCCCTGTTGTCCTTGTAAGATCACATCATGATGTCAATGTGCTGTCTTCAGAAAAATAGTGCGATTGTTCGTTTTGGACCAGCTTGCACCCAACGCATTTTGTGATAGTTGACCCTGTGTACATAATTCAGACCCCGTGTACAGAATTCAATCCACTCTTAAAAAATGATTGTAAATAGGTTTCTAAAGACACCTATAATTTATCTTAGCATAGGACGGTTTTCATTTCTTCTACACTGGCCTACTTAGTAAGTGTGCCAGTCTTTAGGCAATGTCGTGGACCAGCTAGGTAATGAGTTCAACATGTGATTGTATCTAGAACAGTGGAGGAACTTTCCCAAAATATGAGCCCCGGAACATGGAGGCAAGCAGTGGATACACTTTGGTTTCACTTTATCACATAATACAATGTTGCTGTTGAACTATCAAGTTAAGTTCCATTTCTCTAGAACACAAACAAATTATCGCCACAAACGTGCTCACTAAATTGCCCTCAAAATGCTGTAGTGAAGCTCCACAGTAGAGGACAAATCCCATGTCCTTTTAGAGATGGTGCTGCTCGCCATGCCTCATTAGCCAATCAGGTTGACGTACCTCGCAGAGAAGCTTGCTTCCTAGTGTGACCCATAGTCCCATTATGGCAACACACTCCGCCCCCACCACAACAGAGTATGCATGCATAAATAAATACACAACACAACATTTGTTTGGGAAAAATATTGCTGCAGGTTTATTCCATACAAAAGTATGCAAATATGGTGGTTTATCTTACAGGCGATCCAAGAGTAGGCAGCTGTACCAACCTATGCTGCCCTGCCCGCCTGATGAGCCAAGCACTGTGGAGAAGCCAATCAGCGCTACCCTTATGATGGTAATCCCCTTACTGGATCACGTGGCACATTGGTCTCTTATTACTCACGCCCCTTTCAGGGCGGTGCGTAGCAAGGCAAGCCCCCGGTTGTTCAGGCCCACAATCGCCCGAAGGACTAACGGGGCTCCAACGTAATTACTCCAGGACCCTCCCCTGAGGCTCCTGGTGTTTGGCTCTGGCACCCCTATTGTGCTCTTGAAGAGGTACCCTTCTGTACCTATATGCTTCCAGATCACCCTGTAATTCCGCCTGCAACGACAAAGAAAACATTACGACGTTCTATGTAACTCCCCTGCCAACCCCAAGCCGGGTAAGTAGTAGGGTGAGAGACGGCGTGTCCGGCGCAAAGAGGACGCCAAGATGGCCGGGGGAGGCATAAATACTTCTTCTGCGTGCCGGAAATGACATGTCTGGTAAGGGGACTCCTCCTCGAGTCCCGCATTATTAGTGGGGGTGGGGAAGTGCCCAAACGACACTAAAGGGGCCACCCGTTTAGGGTGGCCCCCTGCAGGGGCCGCGGTCAGCCGCATTTCCTAAGTCATAGGTTTATGTAACACAAAGTTTCCTGATTCAATTGTGTTGTTAATGTTGACATATACATGGTTTTATGAACAGTGATGCACATTGTTTTACAGTAAAAGCTTATTGTCATTTAAATTAACAGAAGTGAGAGGCATAAAAATAACACTGCTAGGTGTGTGCTTTCATTCTGGAACCTGAAAACACTGATCTCAGGGGCGGGGCGTTTCCCTGTCATGCGTGGTTCTAGCAGTGCGAGCAACACCGTGTCTTAGAATCTGTAAATGTCATCAGCATGTTTCTGTGAGGGGCAAATCTTGCATTCATTTACAGTCAATGTCCTTAACTGGGGCCGGGTCCCTCTGGGGCCCCAGATTCGGTAGTAATTCAAAACAGACTTCTGTCAAGCCCTTATTCATGTCCTTAATTTTAATGGCAAAACCACTGATCGATTTCTCAACAATAAATGTAAACATTTTTAAGGTAATCCTTATCAGAGATATAGTTCCTGTTTATATTTTAGATGTTTTACTGCATCGTGCCTTCCCTAAGAGTTTTAGATATTTCCAGGATGTTCTGTTTCTGTATTTATTTTCGTTTGGAATTTTTGCAAGCTCAGGACTCTCCCAGGTTGAATAGAGTAGGTTTATTTGTAACATACAACGGTCCCTGATGGTCGCCAGCTGCTCCCTCGGTCAGCTGCTCTCTAATCCCCCCACCTCACAAGAGCCAAGTTACCAGGGACCCGCAAGCATTCCACAAGGAATGTACGCTATGAAATACAAGGAAGAGTAAATACAGAAATAAAAAAAAAACATTAAGATCAAACAAAATCATCAAGATGCTTAGGATTAATTCTGACACGTGAAGAGCGATCACAAACAGGAATACCCCCGTCTTGGCATTGGAATCAACATTGGTACAATTACACAAGACCCAGCACAGCAGAGTCAATTACAATTTCATCATGCAGAGTTTTAGACCGGCATTGGAATCATAATGACAACTCTCTCGAGAGTTGCCAGGATTGTGGAGCTTCAACCATTCTGTTTGCTCAATGGCATTGCGAATTGAAACTTTTCTGGTATTTCACCATTTGCCATCTGTCAATTTTACATAATTACCTTTCACAAATACAACCTTCTTTAGACAAGACCACTTAGAAGACCCCTTTTTTGCTTTGTCGCCAAGAAGAACTCTTACAAACATGCCAGACTTGAAAGAACGACTGGGCCTTAGGATCCTAATGTTGTGCCTCTGGCCATAACATTTTTGTTATTTCTTCACCCTGTCTTGCATACTTTCATGATCAATGGTACTCTTTCCAGACCTGTTTATCCAAGCAGGAACTGCAACAGTGCAAGGTACCCTTCCTTTAAGTAGATTAAAAGGATTCTCCTTAGTGAGGGAATGTGGAGTTGTTCTATAACTCTATAACATGCCCCTGACTTGTTGTTTGCAACACAAATTGCTTTTACAAGCAAGCTGAATGAACACTACAAGCACTCTATTAAACCTCTCGACTAAACCATTACCCCATGGATGGTAAACAGGGATCTTAGTATCTTTGATCCCCCAAATGGACAGGAATTTCTCAAAATCCCCAGAAATTAATTGGGAACCATTTTCAGAGATAAATTCAGCAGGACACCCTTCCCTTCTGAAAATGTCTTCACAGAAGAATATAATGGCATTAGATTTAACTCCCTTTACAGACAGCACCTCAGGTCACTTAGAAAAATAATCTACCATAACAATGGTGAACCTGTCATTAGAATCAAGATCCTTAAATGGTCCCCAAATGTCAATGGCGAGTTTTCCCCAGGGAGACTTGGACAACGGTAAAGGATCAATGGTAGTCTCCTGGGCAGAATGGGCCTTGTCGCTAACAGCACACGCAATACAGTTACGCACAAACCTTTCAATCTGAGTGTCCATACCTGGCCACCGATTTACAAAAGGGGGTGGTGATGAACAGAGTGTCTGAATTGAGCAGACCACTCTTACCCAGTCCAAAGATCAGGGCTTGATCCATCACCGTTATTTATCTCACTGCCCCATCCCAGCTCAGAACCTGGCTATATGCAAATCAGTCTGTCCCTGGCCCAGTGCATCATGGGAACAGGGCAGACTAAACTACCAAGCCAATTCTTTACCAGAAAGGAGACAAGCTACCGGGGACCGGTTTCTGGCATTTCAGCCTCTTCGGCCCGGCTTGCTTGAATCCTGATGGAGCAGTGATAAAGGGACTCATATCTGAGTATACCCTGCCACACCTATAGTGGCCAAAATCGATTTACAAAAGGGGGTGGTGATGAACAGAGTGTCTGAATTGAGCAGACCACTCTTACCCAGTCCAAAGATCAGGGCTTGATCCATCACCGTTATTTATCTCACTGCCCCATCCCAGCTCAGAACCTGGCTATATGCAAATCAGTCTGTCCCTGGCCCAGTGCATCATGGGAACAGGGCAGACTAAACTACCAAGCCAATTCTTTACCAGAAAGGAGACAAGCTACCGGGGACCGGTTTCTGGCATTTCAGCCTCTTCGGCCCGGCTTGCTTGAATCCTGATGGAGCAGTGAGAAAGGGACTCATGTCTGAGTATACCCTGCCACACCTATAGTGGCCAAAATCGATTTACAAAAGGGGGTGGTGATGAACAGAGTGTCTGAATTGAGCAGACCACTCTTACCCAGTCCAAAGATCAGGGCTTGATCCATCACCGTTATTTATCTCACTGCCCCATCCCAGCTCAGAACCTGGCTATATGCAAATCAGTCTGTCCCTGGCCCAGTGCATCATGGGAACAGGGCAGACTAAACTACCAAGCCAATTCTTTACCAGAAAGGAGACAAGCTACCGGGGACCGGTTTCTGGCAATTTAGCCTCTTCGGCCCGGCTTGCTTGAATCCTGATGGAGCAGTGAGAAAGGGACTCATGTCTGAGTATACCCTGCCACACCTATAGTGGCCAAAATCGATTTACAAAAGGGGGGTGGTGATGAACAGAGTGTCTGAATTGAGCAGACCACTCTTACCCAGTCCAAAGATCAGGGCTTGATCCATCACCGTTATTTATCTCACTGCCCCATCCCAGCTCAGAACCTGGCTATATGCAAATCAGTCTGTCCCTGGCCCAGTGCATCATGGGAACAGGGCAGACTAAACTACCAAGCCAATTCTTTACCAGAAAGGAGACAAGCTACCGGGGACCGGTTTCTGGCATTTCAGCCTCTTCGGCCCGGCTTGCTTGAATCCTGATGGAGCAGTGAGAAAGGGACTCATGTCTGAGTATACCCTGCCACACCTATAGTGGCCAAAATCGATTTATAAAAGGGGGTGGTGATGAACAGAGTGTCTGAATTGAGCAGACCACTCTTACCCAGTCCAAAGATCAGGGCTTGATCCATCACCGTTATTTATCTCACTGCCCCATCCCAGCTCAGAACCTGGCTATATGCAAATCAGTCTGTCCCTGGCCCAGTGCATCATGGGAACAGGGCAGACTAAACTACCAAGCCAATTCTTTACCAGAAAGGAGACAAGCTACCGGGGACCGGTTTCTGGCATTTCAGCCTCTTCGGCCCGGCTTGCTTGAATCCTGATGGAGCAGTGAGAAAGGGACTCATGTCTGGCCACCAGACATCTTCTCTAATACACCTTTTCATGGCCGACATGCCACCATGACCTTCATGCATAAGACTTAAATGTCTTTCTCTTAACACAGAAGGTACAACCAAAGGACATCCTCTTCTTACAATGTCATTCACAACCGCAAACTCCGACCAAATAAGTTTGAAAAGCTTGACATTTTGATGCAACTTCCACCCTATGACCCAGTGCAAAATGATTTTGATGGTATCATCCTCTTTGATGCCAGGTTTCCACTCTTCCTCAGAAATGGTGCCACCAACATCTTTAACTTCAGCTACTATCCACTTATCCTCATCAGCTTGCTAGCACTGCATGGTTGACCTGGATTTTGCAAACAAAGATGGTGCAGGTATCTACTGCATGGTCATTATGCACAAAAACAGGATAACAAGTTAATTACATACAGTATATTCAGTAAAAGTTAAATGATCTTGATGGTGAGCGTGCCACCAGTTCAAAATTACAGTGGTGCTAATACATGCTAATACATATTGCCACAACACACAACAATGACCAATCAGTATGGTATACAAACAAACTTGTTTTTGAGTGGTGTGCGGATCACCGAGAGGATGACGCACAAAATATCATAAGTAGTACCCAACATAACCGGAAAAATGCACAGCTGATTCACAGTGCACAAAGCTGAGAGGTTGACAGCTGAAGTACAAAATAATGGACGGTAGCTTACTTTGCAGGATTGCTTTTGCCTGGAAGAAAGTGATGGTAATTCAACGACGTGGGCGCTCGTCCGCCCGAACACGAAATGAAGGAAATGTCAAAGTGTGTTTCAGTTGAAATTGACAGCACTTGATTTTGATTGATTTGATTTGATTTTGATTTTTCTATTTGTATAGCGCACGATTGCCCGAGGGCGTCTTGGCGCTGAGAAATCCCAATAGCTCATTAAAGGTGTATGGTTAGAGATGTTTAGCGAAAAGCCATGTTTTAACTTCCTTTCTGAAGGATTTCAGGGATGGACTGGTTTTTATGTCTAGCGGTAGTTGATTCCATGTTCTTGCCGTCTGTACCAGAAAACTTCTACCGCCCCAATTGGTTCTTCTGAATCTGGGTACCTTTATGAGTTTCATTTGACTGGATCTAAGAAGTCTGTTTGGCTCATATAGTTGCAGGTGTGTTTTTAGGAATTTTGATCCGGTTCCGTTTATTGCTTTGTAGGCCAAGCATAGTGATTTAAATTGTATCCTGCTTGCGATTGGGAGCCAATGCAGACTTTTTAGTTTATGGCTTACTTTTTCATATTTTGGTATTTCCAGTATCAGTCTAGCTGCTGCGTTCTGCAGGCGTTGTAACTTAAGAAGGATTTTCTTCCTTGCTCCGGCATATAGGCCATTTCCGTAGTCCAGTCTGGACAAGGCCAATGCTGTCACCACTGTCTTTCGTGAGTCATATGGTATGTATGGTCAAATCTTTTTAATCATTTTTAAGATGTACCATAGTGATGAAGATAGTTTGCTTGCTTGAGCGTCAAAAGAAAGGTTAGTGTCTAACATGATCCCTAGGTTTTTCACCTTTTGTGACGACTCTGGACATATTCCCATATCTGTAGGCCACCATAGAGGGGACCATATGTTTGTGTCTCCTCCTAGTATCATGACTTCACTTTTGTCGCCGTTCAGTTTTAAGCAGTTCATTTTCATCCATTGGCTGATTTTTGTCATGCAGCATTGGAATTTTTCTGCTGTGTCAGCACTGATTGACGATGTGCCTTGCAGGCACACTTTTACCTGGTAGAACTTGACAGTATTGATAGTGCTTGTTAACGGCGTTCAGACAACAACTTGTGACTGACTTAAAGATGGCCGCACGTTCTTGGGTCAACGTCGTGACATCACGATGAGACGAGCACGCTCACAAGAATTTCAGAGATGAGTGCAGTGAATTAACGTGGGACCCAGGTCAAACCTGGCAGTTGATGAGAAATCACAAAAGTATGTGATTTTCTTAAACAATGTAGAGATGAGTAGCAGTACGTACCTTGAGACGTATGAAATCGGAGAACGTAATTTGTAATCAAGGGCCCTAGTTCACACGAAATGTTCAAAAATTGCAGAAAAATATTCGGATAGACTTGGGGTCCTTGGTGGGGTCACGTCCCATCCTCGTCACCAGTTTTGCAAGCACGGGACTCCCACAGGTTGAACAGAGTATGTTTATTTGTAACATACAACGGCCCCCCCTGATGGTCTGCCAACTGCTGCCTCGGTCAACGGCTCTCTAAGCCATTCCAGAATCCCCCTACCTCACAGGAGTCAAGTTACCAGAGAACCGCAAGCATTCCACAAGGAATCTGTACTATGAAATACAAGGAAGAGTATATAGAGATACAACAGGAAAATGACTCTTGTATAGTGCATACTTTGAACTGAGTCACCTCCATGTATTTATAATGGGCCAAGATTTAGAGCACTGGGGTTAAGGCAGATGTCAGAATGATGTCACAGTGGGTCAACAAGGTCTTTAAAGTACAGTCATTCAATACTTGGACACTGCAAAGTGCACACAACAATAGTCACAACTTCCAGTTGCAATTGTGAAATGTGTGTGAAAGAGGTACAGAGTTGTCGAAATATTGACAAAGCGAAAGATAAAAATGCAGTACTTACAGGTGAGTGGGTGTGTTGTGTGTCTAGATGTGGTGAAGTGAAGGATATGCAAGGAAGGTCATTCAGGCGATAGTGAAAAGAGGGTGTTGCTGAAGAGGCAAACAGAAATGGTTTAAGAACTGCAGATGCACGAGATGTGGAGAGAAAATGGTGTACATGTCTACCATAGAGTGAACACAACGGTGATGATTGAAGCACCACTGCCTCGTCCACTGGCCTTTTCATTTTTCATTTTAGTAATGTTTAATTGAGGGCCTCACACTTTCGGAATTCAAACATTTTCAATATTAGTTATTTACAACAAAATCATTGTTGTTGCTCATTTATCTTACACAGCTAGCAACCATTGACAAAGCGAATAGTCCTGGCTGGTTTTAGGTGAATGGCAGTTGTTTTGTTCTATATCTATATGCAATAACATCCACATTGGGCACTTTTAGATCTAAGACCATCAAAGTAACCATAGGGCTACCCTTTTTAACATCTATGTTACTCCCTTGGCTAAACTAATGAAGACCCTAGGGTTCAGTCCCATCTCTTACGCGGATGACACCCAGCTCCTTCTCACTTTTGTTAAGTTCAGTTCTAACATACAACTCATCTTCTCAGAGGGCATGAAGACCATTACCGCCTGGATGAGGGCTGACTTCCTTCAACTGAATGCAGAGAAATCAGAGATTTTGTTGGTTGGAGGTGCAGCAATAAGCTGGATACCCAGCTGGTGGCTGTAGGAAGTGGACTTGGCTTCCACCCCGAAAGCAGTGGTCAAGAATCTGGGAATCCTTATTGACCAGAATCTTACACTTGAAGCACATGTCACCATCACCACAGGTACATGCTTTCACATACTCAGCCTCCTTAGAAGACTATTTCCTCTGCTACCATCATCCACTCGAAAAACACTGATTCAAGCTCTAGTGTTACGCCATCGGACTGCTGCAATGCACTGTTGGCTTTGGCCAACAAGGCTTCCTGGAACAAGTTGCAAATAGTCCTGAATACGGCTGCCCAACGAGTAGCAAATGCACCTCCCAGCACGGGTTCTATACCGCTACTTAACAAACTCCATTGGCTCCCTGTGAAAAAACGGGTGAAATTCAACATCTGCTATACTATTTTTAAAGCCCTCAATGGCCTGGGGCCTTCCTACCTGTCTGACAAATTGTTAGAAGTATACTCGCTGTCAGCCCCTTCAATCAGGATCTAAGCTACTCTTCTGCACCCCGAGAATTAACAAAGCTTGCATGGGTGGCAAAGCATTCACTTACCTAGCCCCGACTTTCTGGAACGACCTTCCCTGCAAACTACACGACTGCCAGAGCCTTCCACATTTCAGGAAGCTGCTAAAAACCCTTCTTGTCTGAGGCTCACTCGTTCGGCTGTAGCATGCTGCCCCAGCGCAGAGATAAATATAGGTATCGGGAAAATTTAGTTTGTTTGTACAAGCAATGCCCCTAATTACATGGACCATGCCCCTTTTCGAGCCCCCCCCCCCACTTTTTTCTCTCTTAAAACCCTGCATTTACTTGTGAGTTTTATAAAGTACCACATGGCATTGGTACAAGTGTGCGTCCTCTGGAGGAGTTTAGTTGGGAGAGTTCAGATTCGGAGGAGAATCGTTTTTTCTCTTAGACTGGGTTGGGCATTTTAATAAATGATTGCCATGTTACAACCACAAAAGCAGTTTTATGTAAGTACAACAGGTCCAGCTACTTAAAGCTGAAATGACTAAAAGCAGTTAAACCAAGTTATCCAGATATTGAGGTATTCTAGAGTACATGGGTAGCAGTAGCAATGCTTGTTTAATGCCTTATGACATTATCTTTCATCTTGTTCAAGCACTATGGCATCCTGCCAGTTGCAGTACTCATATATTGTCTTTAGTAAAGATGTAAATGAAAATAATCATCTTTCTAGTAATGAAAAGTGCATACTAATGCTTTGAGATTTGCTAGAGCCACCTGACCATCATTTTACTTCAGGGATGTGGAATTCTTATAGCCCGACACCCCGGGCATATTGTTTGGGGTCAAGGGCAACAAGTTTTCATGTGTATTTTGTGCTTGTGACAAGTAGCCAAAACCCCTACAGCACAAACTCTTTCGCTGACAGTTTACAGTACCACATTATGGATCAGGGAAGGGCATTGTCTGCAGTTAAGGTCATATTTGTGCCCATATGGTAATGCATTTCAAACTTGTATTTACGGTTCATTAATGCAAAGCATTTATTTTAGGGTGAGCGCTCTAAGTAAATGTTGCAAGCTTGAACTTCACTACTGACAGTGGTTCCAGTATAAAAACGTGCTCACACGTTATCAAAGTATAGCAATATGAGGACATTTATAATGCTTCCAGAATTATCTTTGATTAGATGCAAATATTCGCAGAAGCTTGAAAGCAAGATTGAAGATTCTTTGCTTTCAAAATAACATGTTATTAAAAAATGCAAATAGGAAAAAAAACATTTTGCTAAACTACTGTTAAAATAGGTACCATTTCTTTCCAGCATCATTTAGTAAAATGTGTTGATGTATACTAGCATTTCCCAAAAATATTCATAGCAGAAATTCAGCGTAACCAGTTTCAATAGGATTATGGGTCTTTTTTTGGCATGGTTGTGTAAAACTTTATTGGTGTGGGAGCTGCCAGGCCCACATTATAACAAACATTGGCAAAAGCAAAACTTTTTTCGGTTTCAAAAAGCACACATTGCCACAGTAGTTCCTGACATTGAACAAAACTGCTTTGTATGCCAATATGCTCCTTGTAAAACAGCAGAATTCGGTCACTTACAGTGAAGCCAGCTAAAAGACAGAGAGAGCGAGAGACAGAATTTTAATAAACACAAAAGGTCATGGTTACGCCAGATCTAATTAGGAGCCCAATTATTAGTAAAAGTTTCAAAAAGTGCACCCATGGTATATTTCCTTGCAGTAAGTGCAGATTTATGGCTTTCGTGAATTTACAAGAATTTACAGATGTAGGCCAAGAAATATCACTTCGAGAAAATGTGTCCACTGTATTTAAGCATGAGCAAATATGCATGTGTAGAAATGCTCATGCAAAAATCTGTTGAGTGTTTGTAAGTTCACTTTCCCTCCAACCACTTTTTTCCCACCCATAGAAGTAGTTTTAAGTCTGCAATTGTCAGAAGTAAATTATCAACTTTTCTCAGTATGGGAAAAGATTAGAGAAGAGTTGGTGAAAACCCTTAAAACATGCAAGTTAGTAGGTCTGCAGAGACTCATAAGGGCATTCCAACCCTGGAACTATTGCCTACAACTACATTCCGCCCTAGTATGTAGCTCTGTGGAACCATGGCAAAATAAGGGAATTGCTAGTTTTCAAACCCTACTATGGTATGAACCCTGGCATAATCAGAGAGGCTATATCAGAGCTCTTATATAATGAGATTGCTGCCATAATTTGTTGTCGCAATACATGGCACAAAAGGGACGAGTGGTTTTATTACAGGACACGTAGATTTATGAAACAACTTTCCCCATGGATAAGTAGATATTTTATTAAATTCCACTTTTGAACTCCCTATACGCTGATGATCTGCGCAATCCAGATGAAAGCCTTAACCCTATCCCTTGACTCCTCATTTGATTTGGCCAACTCTCCTGGGTTAACATCAATTGGGGGAAATCCCAGATATACCCCCTTACAGAAGATACCACGAGATTCGAGCGGACTATCCACTCAAATGGTGCACAGACACGCTTACATACCTCAAAATAAACATCTCTAGAGATCGTGCTGAACTAATGCGGTCCAATTATGGACGAACGCTTGACCTCCTTACTGACAAAATCACTAGATGGGTTGCATTGCCCCTCTCCATGGCTGGAAGAGCTCCACTGATCAAAATAGTGATACTTCCCAAAGTGCTCTACCTCTTTACGAATATACCATATGCACCAAGCCGTCATTTTTTAAAGATATTAAAACCCAAATTATTTGTCTTGTATGGGGCGGAAAGCAAACCAGATTAAGCTGGGACATTCTCACACGACCCTGCGCTGCCGGAGGTTTTGAAATACTCGATTTGGAGCTTTATTTCATATGCGCTCAGGCTCACTTTGCAGCCTACTGGATGCATCCCCCTCCATATATGCCCCACCTCACAATAGAGGATGGCTACATGACCCCCACACCATGCTCCGCATACTTAAGCACCCCTTTGGTCCCAGGACTCTCAGCCTCCACCACTGTTCAATGGTCTACAAGCGCTTGGAGAGACCTGGCTCGTAGGACCCAATGTCCCTTACTATATTCACCCTTACTACCCCTCCAAGGGCGACGTGATCTCCCAGTCACACAAGGAGGTTGCCGCTACTTGCTACGCAAGCTGTCCAGTCTCACTTGGGGACAACTTTATATAAAAGGGAAATTCCATACTAGTGATAAATTCTTCTGAACTTCCTCTTCCACCCCTCTAGATCGGTTCTATTATGTTAGACTTAGGCAGGATATGCGGACCCTCACCTCATGCTTTACACTAGAACCTCCCATCATGCCCCCCTTCACATCCTCCTACAACAAACCACCCCTACAAATGTAGTGTCACTCTTATATTGTACCACTCAAAATGAATGCGAATATAACCCCTCACCAGCTAAGGCCAAATGGGAGGGAGAGCTAGGACATCCCCTCACGGAAGAACCGTGGTCCTTCTGCTGTCGCCAAACTGGCTCAGTCTCCGCCAGTAGCAGGCTGCGCATAATACACTACAGATATATTCATGGGTTATATTTCACACGCCTGCTCGCCTACATCGACTACACTTGCGAGATAAAGATCACTGCGATCGATGTGGAGAACAGGGAGCGGATTTCAAAAACCTGGCTGGGGATGGTTATCCTGTCCCCCGATATTGGGGGGAAGTACTGCTCGCTCTTGATCAAATGACAGGGACAAAATACGATGCTACGCTTCACTGGCACTTCTTCTAGCGAAATGTCAAATCGCCTGTAGATGGGGCAGGGGAAGGGACACCAAATTTAAAAATTGGCTCCGAGACCTTATACATTATCAAGAGCAGCTCAATATCTATGCTGAACTGCAACCACCCTCTTCCCACCCTCGCGATATCTGGGCCCCACTTCAAGCTTACCTGGTGGAACGCAACACAACCAATGATGCACCCACAGAATCCAGTGCTGTTGAGAATGATACACAGAGTAGGGATGAACATTGATAAATGGAAGTTATCAGAAAAGATCAGACATGACTACTGAAATGTAAACATGGGAAAAGCAACGCACTTTATATGCACGGCACTGTGGGGCAAGAACTATGGAATGTAGACATTTTAGTTACCTTACACTGGTGAATAAGCGGCACTAGTGTTATATTATTTTGTTTTGTTACTTGAGAGCTTAAATATTCAAGACCTTTGTAGTGGCAAATTAAGATAACTGCCCAAGACGCGGCCGTGCCGATGAGGTTGTAGGTGGCTTGCTGTGTATCTCTCCTCCCGCCTCTACTGCCTTAAACGTAAATGTCCTTCTGCACTGCTGGCCCGCCTGGGATGTAGGCATCACGCTGCGTATTACACCATTTAAAGCCAATAAAGGTCTTTTGAAACTAAAAAAAAAATAATGATTTTATTAAATTCCACACCCCTGTTACTTTTCGAAACAATCAACTCTCAGACAACAAAATGACACAGTATATAAAAGTTGTTCAATTACAGTAAACAAGATATTGCATACTTAATGCAACAGTACCTTGGCAGCAATTACACAACCTCTCATGTTTAAATACTAGGTTGGTGTAAAAAGATTTACACGGTCATGTAGTGTTTGGAAGAGTGGGACTGTTGCTGTAAATCAGTGGAGCTCCCACCCTACCAAACCCATCGTTCTACCACCTTATATTGTCAGGGATACTGCCAGGTTTCTACTATCAGAACCTGCGGTTGGTCCGTCATTTGAAAAATTGTAATCAGCAGCCCATCTACCAATGGCCATTTAATATGTGTACATTGGTAGGCTTGTCGTGTTTATTTCTAACTATGTTTACTGACATTCTAAACAAGCATATATATTTTTTCGCCGACATTGGTTTCTGAATATTTATCTAATGTCACAAACCAAAAAAAAGAGAAGGGATAGCATTAGCGTATCTTTGTGCTCCAGGGTATATATACCTTCTTTCTTATTGCAGCATGGTATGTGCATCTATCTCAGAATGTCTCCATCCCTGTAAGGAATGAGGTGATGAATTTGAAAGGAGGTTAACCCCTACCAACTTAATAAATAATTGCTCCAAGCAACCCCCAGAGCAGTGCGTAAAGACTCCAAGCAGTAACAAAAATGTAAAAGTCAGGAAAATTATAAGATAAAATTCCCATACCAATCTAGAAAAATAAAGAAAACATTAATGAACTAAAAGACACCAGCATTATGAAAATATGTTAAGGCAAACCACAGGTATGATTTTTGAAGCTTTAAGGCAAAAAGTGCATAGAAAATGTAAAGCACTATTGAAAAGCAATTTCAGGGGGAACAAGACCTAGATGCACTTTCAGGCCAAATGTTATGGAGCAGTGATCAGATACAGGAAAGGATCTTCCTGGTCAAAGATTTTACACTTCAGACTTACTCGCCAATTGCTGGGAAAGTTCCTTCTTGTTAGTCCTACAGCCCCTAGCTCCTCAGGACAAGCTTCTCTGCACCAGGCCTTTCTCCAACCAGGCTCAGTTCTCTGTGGTCAGCTGGTACTCTTGGAGTTCTGACCCTTTTTGCTTTTTGTGTCCTAAACCAGGTACACACAGACCAATCTCATAATCCTTGGACAGCAGTTGCAGTCCCTAGATCCCAGCAAAATTCATGAGTATCTGAATGAGTCCTCTTCTTCCAGCATGTAAGCTTTCTTCAGGTGGAGTCTTTCCAGGTCCTAGAATGTTCTGGGAAGCGATGGTTGCGGGGCCAGATTCATCCTGCACACTAGCCAATGATTGGAGAAAAAGATCTACCACTCAATCCTAACTATTTTGTTGCAGTCCCTCGACCTCCTTTTGCAGCACTTCCTTTTGCCTTGCTGTAAAATAACCCAGCAGGCCCTATTTCATGATGACAGAACCCAGCTGCCACCTGGCAGATCTGTTTTTAGTACCTTAGCCACTCCCCTCTATAGATGAGCTCTCCTCTCGTCTAGCAGGGGCATATGGTTTTTTCCTCTTCTGTGACTGGAACCTGAGATTGGGAGTCCTGGGATTGAAAAAAAGAATCCCTCCTTTGCATCACCAAGTTAAAATAGGTAGTGCTAAGTCTGCCCCATGTTTTGCCATCTGTACCTGTCCACTATCCGATACCTAACTTTTACTAAGTTTTCTGCATCCTAATCACAAAGGTAGGTTGTTGTCCTCTGCACCAGAGTTGCGAGTGCAGCCAATAACATGTATTCCATTGTTATTGTTTTCTTTAACAAATGTTATTGATTTTTCTAAAGACATCTGGCCTGCTTGCCAACAATTAGTAAAAATAACGAATTTTAATAAAAGAAAGATGTACACCTGCATACACCTGTATAGCACAGCCTATCCCCACCCCTGTTCCATAATTACAGGACAGAATGTATCACAGAGGAGCCACCAATTTTATGTTCCTGCTTCTTGCACTGCTAGAAAGCAGAAAGGTTTGGTTGGGGGCGGGCGGGTGAGCGGGTCTACTTGAAAGCAGAGGAGTGGCTTGCCCAATGTAGGCTGCATGGATGTTGCCCGCCAATCACAACGCTGCCATTGCAGCTTTGTGATTGGCCTAGGGGAGGGGAGGGAGGTTGCCTGTTGCTTCTTCCTTTTCAGGAGAGCAGCAGGAAATCACAGGGCCCAGCCAGAAGCTGAGTCGGCGCGGAACCCGTGAAGGTTTTTTTTCTACATTTTAGTTAAACCTGTCCCACCGCCATCCCCAGCAAACCTGTGCGACCCCTACATCCGCCCTCGCCTACCTACGAGCCATGCCGGACGCGATTGCTTCTTTGGCAACAGCAGAGGCCCCCCAACAGAACCACCAGCCTCAACCAGGGCATTCCATGGCCCCTGGAGGCAACGCTGCACCCAGGCCCAAGCTGCAGTCCCTCTCACTGCCGCCCAATTTCTACATTTAACAGGCTCCGCTCCTTTCTCCCACAAAATCACCACGGGCACTTCTAGAGCCAAAACTACAGATAGTTGCTCCGAGAACTCGCCTCCCTCCCAGCAGATAAGCCAGTCCGGGTGAATGAAGGAACTGCAGGATGCCCATCTGTGTAACCGAGGGAGAGTGCATACTCACTCCATGATGGCTCTGTCATGCCTTTCCGGTCCCACGCCAGGCCTTCCGACCAGTACTTAAGTTGTGTAAAAAAAATATATATATATTAAGTGTCAGGGCCGTCATGAGGAGACCGGCCACTGCAGCTACCCCACCTATAACCCCTGCCAGTGCTGCCAATGACAGTACCAACTCAACTACTAACCATCCCACTCCTACAAGTGTGAACATTCTGAATATTCCAGACCCCCAAAGCCAAAAGAATGGCTTAGACGGCAGGTATTTATAATGTTTTATGTACATAAAATTAATAAACAACTGTTTTGCTCATCTGCAAATTAAAAACAGACAGCATCTTCCTGTGGCGCACTGTCATAAGTGCTGGTGCTGACCATAAAGTGCTGATGCCGTGCATTGGAAACCACCAGGCTCACATGAACCACCGCTTCTGACGTGTTTTTCTGCTATGACCATCATGCGATTCGCAGCAGTCCTGGGCTATTTATTTATGCGTTTATTATATAGCGCTGACTTTACCCGAGGGTGTCAGAGCGCTTCACAATAGGAACAGAACTGAAACATGAGAACATTACAAGTGAACAAATTACAAAAGCAAAAGTTACATTACATGAGGCGAAAGTGACAATCGTGAGCAAACAAAATACAAGAGGTAGCAAACGGTGCATTACAGGAGGAAAAGTGACGTGTGCCGGTTACAAAAAGCGTACAAAGTACAAGTAGAGGTATAATACTGCAGTCAATGGAGGACACACAAACACAAGAACAAACGTTACGTAGGCAGTAGTGGCACTTGTGCAAGTATCGAAAGCAAACAAAATATAAGAGGTAGCAAACAGTGTGTTACAAGAGAACAGTGACGTGTGCATGTTACAAAAGAGTACCAAACACAGGTAAAAGGGTATTACTGCAATAAATGGCAGTCTCTCAAACCACACGAACACACTGGGAAGGCACTTCCATAGTCATGGAGAATAGAAATTTTCTATACTGAAGGGTCTTCCTTCAAATAATAGTGAGGGCATGAATTAACTTTGGAAGTGTCTTTGAAGGAGGAGAACTTTGAGGTCAGTTTTGAAGGCCTGGGAGGAGGTGGTGGTCCGGAGCTGAGGCGGAAGTGCTAAATAAATAATCAATGGCATCCGAGGGCGGGGGGGAAAAACACCTTGAGAGTTTGCTTCTCAGAACATTAAGAATGCTGTGTGGCCCTCGACGGCAAAGGGGGCCACCTGCCATTAGATTTATGACAAAAGGCCCAGTGTCTTGTCAGCAGAAGCACTTTCATTAGAAATGTCAACTGGAGCAGCAGCAATCTTAAATTATGGCGGGCATACTGGCACTGGGCAGGCGGGGGCTAGTCCTCGTCACCCCAGCCGGGCATGTAAATAATTAAAACAGATTAAAATCGTACAAAAGAAAATCATACAATTGCTTCAGCCTCTGAGTGCAGAGCCTTAAGGGCTGCTTCTTCTTTGGTCTTCACTGAGGAAATGGAGGAAGCTTGTCAGTCAGCGGCGGATCCTCACATCTTTGGAATAATGTACAGATTCTCTCACTTGGCATTCATTTAACTTGGAAATCATATGTTTGGTTATAGCTCTCATATGAAACTGCGATTCTTAGCCTGTGGTCCGGCGATAGCTGAGGGTCCGCGAAGCCTTCTCAGGGGGTCTGGCACCTTTGAAAATGAAATATTAACAGATAAATAAAGAGTACAAAAATAAAGAAGCAAAGTATAAAAGTATCCACCTTGAAACTTGAAAAAGGGTATCTTGGCGCTTTATGAAAAGGAGAACAACTTCCATTCTTGCACATGAAAATGCGAAGCATAATCACAGCCACTATTTCGAGGCTGATTTCTGTTTACATGAAGCTGAGCATACTGGCCATTTTGCCGCTATAAAACACGCGTATACATTGTTGGAACCTGTGCAAACCCCGTGAAGTATCTGCGATGTGTTCTATAGTCTATGAGGAGGAGGGGGTGATGGAGATAAAGGCACACAGAAGCCTGACTTGTGCTGACCTGCGAGTCTGCTGCTGTACCTGTACTGCGGCCAGATATGTACCTTACGAAGGCTGTGTGTCCCAAAATAGCACCGCGATGCCAAGCCCATAAATAACCTTTTAAAAATGTCCGCACCCCGGTTCAGGCTGGCAGGCAAGCGTCTCGCGCTCATTTCTCAACAGAGGGGAGTACAGTGAGTCAGAAGGGCCCGAATTAAACCCGAAGCTCCGCCGGTGATGCTCTGATCCTGGGCTAGTCCTGTTGGCGCCCAGGTCAGCAGTTACCCTCAGGAACTGGGGGCGTGAGCAGTTTCGGAATGCAGGGGAACCTAAATGTAGGTTCCAGGTCGATGGACACTCTGTTCTGTGCGCGCAGTGTGACTGTGGTGTTATGAATGACGCCTCTTTAAAACATCTACATAGAAGAATGTATTTTTTAAGTTGCTTAAACACATTAATTGGTAGAATTCCACGGAGTAAGCAATGATGCTCACACAATGGCGCTCACACAATGGCTATAGTGATAGAAAAGTCATTTGTGAGCTCAGCTGTAAGGTGGCTGTGCAACACTTATAGAGGGACAAAAAACATGGCCCTGGGGTTGCTCCAGGGCTACAGTAAAGCAGACACAGATGACAATAAACGCGTATGAAATGTTGTGTAACATACTTCTGACAGTAGCTAGGCCACCTGTAAGAAGTGTCTGAAGTGAACAAGTTTCAGGTGCATAACACGGAGAAGTGAGACATGCTAAGGGCATGCGCAGGGCATATGGCCAGGTGATGCAAGCCTCCAGGTATGTGTAGGGCTGTGACTCATTACTAGTCTTCTAGTGGGTGGGGTGAGGGACTTGACATGAGAATGAGACTGAACATTTCTTATCAAAATGTCAAATGTTAGAGGGATCACTGAAAAAAGGGTGAAAAAAAGAAAAAGCACACAATAACATCTTTATTTTATCGTTGGGTATCAAGATACTTCAGTGTGATAATTCCCTGGGTGTGCCAACTTAATAACATAATAGAAAGCCCTTCAATAGTGTCAATACCATCGGTACTAAGGGCATCTTCTCCCAGCGATCAATTACGGTAACAAAGCCTTACTAGGGCAATTCACCAAAATAAGAGAAAAATTTAAACTTTAAGCGTATAGGAGGGTCTTTAGGTTGCCCCATTACATAAGAGACTGTATGATCAAACTTGAACTCAGCCTGGAAGGCCAAATGTGGGCCAACATGGGTGTCTTCGTAAAATATAACTATAGGATCATTAAGGCCCTGCCCGACACTCTCAAATCAGCTCTCCAGCACTTCTTTGATTCAGAGAAGAGCCCTTGGACCTGCTATTTAAAACTAGCATTTGCAATGCAATAGGTCTCGCATTCATGCAAGTTTGAGCTATTGGCATTGAAAATGACAATGCCTTTAATTTATGTTTTGGGTTTTAAAACATAAATAAAAGGCATTGTCATTTACAATACTAATAGCTTGAACTCTCGCAAATGCGAGACCTATTGCATTGCAATAAAGTGCCTTCTCGACCGCTTGTTAGATTGTAAATATCTGAAGAAGAGACCGGCCTGCGACGTCTTCAAAGTAGTGATAAAAAGTGCAGTGAAGAAGATGTGTAAGTGTTGTAAATTACACAGACACAAAGTGTGAAGTGAGAGTTACATATTACACCTTTCGCTCTGTGATTATACTGTCGAGGCTCAGGAGGAAGAGCGGGAGGGGGGCCATTTCCTGCCCTCTCCGTGATTTGAGTCTGCAGGGTGGCATAGCGTAATGTCATTGCTTTCTTTGGCCTAATAAAAACACTCCAGCTATAGAAGGGCCTTGGCTTCACCTCCTGATGCAGGGCGAGCTGTGCTTTATGGAAGGCATGGAGGGAGGGAGGGAGGGATGGTCTCGGCTGCAGCTTCAGCCTCGTACAGTGCCCCCGCTATTACTAGTGAGCGAGAGGCATTGAGGTGGTGATATTGGTGGTGGTGGTGGTATTGGTGGTGGTGGTGGTGGTGTTGGTGGTGGTATTGGTATTGGTGGTGCTGGTATTGGTGGTGGTGGTGGTATTGGTATTGGTGGTGGTATTGGTGGTGGCAGTATTGGTGGTGGTGGCGGTATTGGTGGTGGTATTCATATTGGTGGTGGTACTGGTATTGATGGTGGTATTGGTATTGTTGGTGGTGGTGGTATTGGTGGTACTGTTAATGCTGGTACTGTTGGTATCGGTGGTGGTGATATTGATTGTAGTGGTTGTGGTATTGGCGGTGGTATTGGTGTTGGTTGTATTGGTGGTGGTGGCATTGGTGGTGGTGGTATTGATATTGGTTCTGGTGGTACTGGTGGTGGTGGTGATATTATTGGTGGAATTAGTGGTGGTGGTAATGGTTTTAGTAGTGGTATTGGTGGTGTTGGTATTGGTGGTGGTAGTAGTGGTATTGAGTGATGGTGGTGGTGTTGATTAAACAGGCTTTTGAAAACAACCCATCAGGTGGTTTAGTACACATGACACATAACACAGATGTGCTGTTGTCAGCTTCAGCCCATTAGCACAGGCTTATGTGCTACCTGTAATACACATGACTTAATTTACTAATCATTTCTGAATCCATTTTACTTGGGAGGTTGAAACAGACACAAGATAATGCCGGGTTAAAGTGATTTAAAGTGGGCACCCGTGTTACAGGGGCGGCTGTGTTGCTTAAAAAACACAAGCAGTTTCAACTGAAGCAGTGCATGTCCGGCCTGCAGTAAGAGAAACTTAATAAAATAAATAGTGCTTACAGACTAAATAACAGGTCCCGTGTAACAACCGGAGTAAAGGGGCCAGTCGCCACGCCCGTCACACATTGTTAAAACCCCTTTTGTTAACTCATAGCATCAGAACCTGTAATGAGGCCAGGGACTTTATCTTCACAATGACAGAGTCAACCGATCTGGCCACATTTGGAAAATATATAAGCCTAATACAAGAACTTGTTAAATAACTCTGACACTGGCCAGATCAGGCTTATATCTGCTACTATGGCTTCAGGTTCTTCCTGGAGCAGTTGCATTTTTACGGACATCTGGGCACATTATAGGCCTGCTACTAACTTCAGGCTTTCACTTAGAGCATCAATTTAACCTTCAAGACTTTTCTAAGGCTCTCTTTAAGCACTTTACATCCTCAGGAGGACGTAGGTATAATTCAAGGCTCTCGTAACACATTTTAATGTCACTTACAATGACCCATTTTAATGTTTCTGTCTAGACTTTCTATTGAAAAGTCTTCTTTCTCTCTACAAACATTGTAAAGATTGTAACTAATCATACAATAAAGGCAATGTCTGTCTACTTCAGCGTGTTAAGTTCTCGCCTGTTACCTGCAGTCTACAGCTTTGAGTCTTCACAACCTTCTGAGGTTTAGCAATTTAGTAATATTATATTTGGAAACAGTACAACAGTCCACATACAGCATTACAAAATCGCAGATAGTCCTGTAGCAAGTGGTATAGGAAAAAAGATCTTGTTATTTGATGTTTTTAAGTGCTATATCCTATTATTTATTTTTAGTACGAACAAGATCCATACGGGCATCAGAGCGCTGTACAGAAAAGGCAACAATAAGGGGAGCAAACTCAAAGGGACAGTAAGTGAGGTTACAATACAGTGGGAACACAGAGCCAGTTATGAGTTCGGGGAATCAGAGGTGCTCTAGGTCACGAAAACAGTTTAACATACCAGCATGCAATAAGGTGCACTTGTGTATTACAATAAGAATCACAGTATTAACAGAACAAGAGCAGGAGAGTCAGTTGATACCAGCATACAATAAGGCGCACTTGTGTATTACAATAAGAATCACAGTATTAACAGAACAGGAGCCATAAGAGTGAGTTGTTGCTATTAAAGGTCGTTCAGGAGTAGCCATTTGACAAGTTTCTTGAAAGATATTGTGGAGGGATTAGATCTGATCTCAAGAGGCAGGGAGTTCCAGATTCTTAGAGCCAGACTGGAGAACGTACGTTTGTAAGATTTTTTCTTTTTGGATCTTGGTGGTTTCAAGAGTAGGGTGGACGTACTTATAAGGTTCCGACCCGAGCCGGAGAGTTCAAGCTTATTTGCCAGGTAGATTTGAGTGTTATAATGTATGGCATTATGGGTCAGGCAAGCTATCTTGAATCAGATTCTGGCTTCAATATATAGCCAGTTTAGTTGCAAAAGGTAAGGGGAGATGTGGTCATGCTTTCTGGAGCCCGTGATGAGTGTGGCCGATGCGTTTAGGGTAGCTCGGAGTGGGGGCAAGCTAGCTTTGGGAAGTCCAGCAAGGCTAACCAGAGCATATTCCAAACTAGAGATAACTTAAGATTGAACCACCAGCTTGATGTCTTCGGGGGGGAGGAAAGGTTTGATTTTCTTGAGGGTTTTAAGTTGAAAGTTGGCTCCCCAATTAGCTGTACTGATGTGCGTTTGCATGTTTAAGTGTTTATCCAAGGTGATGCCTAGAGATTTGGCAGAGTCTACGACATGTGGGGTGGAGTTCAGAGCAGTTAATTGTTTAAGCATATCTAGGGTAGAAGCCGAGTGATGGAGGGGGGGGGGGGGGATGGAGGAGGGGAGAATCAAAAGAAATTCAGTTTTGAGGGTATTTAACAGCAGATGGTTCTGAGCTAACCATTGTTGGGTGGTGCACGTGCAGCATTTAGCGTTTTTATGTCCTCTTGAGAGGAGATCTTCAGGTACAATTGTGTGTCATCCGCATACATGTTTTTACTGAATGTTAGCAAGATTCAGAATGATAGAAAGTGGTTCCATAAAAATGTTGAAGAGAGTGGGCGATAGCGCGGATCCTTGATTCACTACTATTGTGATAGGGGTACTAGAAGCAAGGGATTGGTTGATTTTCATTCTTTGTGTGCGGTTATGCAGGAAGGATGCAAACCATTTTAGGACCAGGCCCGAGAGACCCATACTATGATGAAGAAGATCAATCAGGCTCTCATGTTTGATGGTATCAAAGGCTGAAGACCGGTCCAAAAGGATCATGAGATAAGGGACATTTTGGTCAAGGGATCGGAAGGCGTCATCTACAATGTGGGTTAGTGCCGTTTCAGTACTGTGGCCTGATCTGGAACCTGACTGATGGGGGTCAAGGAGTTGATATATCTCAATGTGTTTGCATAGCTGCGAGTGGATTCATTTTTCGAGCAGCTTAGCTAGTGTCACAATGCAGGTGATAGGTCTGAAGTTGTTAGGATCCGACAGGTCCACGTTGGGTTTCTTAGGGATGGGAGTAACTCGTCCAACCTTGAGGCAGTCAGGTATCTTACCCTGTAAGAGCGATTCATGAATGATCCTGGACCAGAGAGGGAGAAAGGCTGAATTAAGCTCTTTAAAAATCTTGGCAGGTAAACGATCACTAAAATGGTTGGAGGTTTGAAAGGACACCATGTTGTTAAGAAAAACCCTTTACACCAGGGAGGTGAAAGGATTTCCAAGAAGCATTATTCTTGAGAGAACATCCTACGAGCATTGATATTGTTGAGGATTCTACCAGCTCAACTGGAAAAGCGGATGGTTTTGGAGGCCTCAGATTTGGAGTGACAGGACGTAGCTGCAGCTCAATTTTTCTAGTTTTTTCAGAAAATTGAACAGTGAAATTATCACCACTAGGAAGCAAGCAAACCGGAAATGTCATCGGGTTGGGTGAATGGTTAACTTGTTCCTTTATGATTTCAAGGAGTTCCTTAGGTCTGTTTTTAGCTCCATCCAGCGGAGTCCTGAAGTGGTCTATTTTAGCCACGCGGATGTGTTTGTTGTATTAGCTTCAAGGAATCACTATTAGGTATAGAATTAGTTGAATCCTTATCAAATCCTCAGAGTACATTTATATTTAGAGTTGTAAAAGATATCCCATCAAAATTAAGGGCATTAACTTTTTTAATAGAACATTTTAAAAAGTGTGCAGCAGTAAACATCACACGTCTCCCTCATTTGAGTGTTATATTTTTTTTAAACATACATTTGCATGGGACTAAATCCCCACAGGCCATCATTCCATTACACTTATTAAAATAAATGTCAGTGAATTTTCCTTTTTTGCATCTTAACAGCCCAATCCTGGGCCAGCCTTGTGAAAATCACTGAGCTGCTTTTTGGTCAGTTGCTTATTCAACAAAATTGTGCAAATTAATTTTGCTCATAGGTTGTTTTTCTGAGAGATAAATGAGTTGAAATTAGATATATTTTTTTAGAATACAGCATATTTTGATACCTTAATGGTAGTAATAAGAGGGGTGAGAGTGGTTTGAATTAAGGAGCTTTGGTTGTTACTGCGAAGTCTGCACTGCTGAGTCTTTCTGAGTAGTACAGAAGTGGCGTCATTTACCAGTGACGTAATCGTTTTATGAAATGCCTGCACTTGACTTAATTACATTATTATTGCTTTGCACAGTGACTGTACAGGCGCTTATCCTAAGGGCGACAGCAGTCTCACGACAGCACAGTCGTCGCCGTTTACTATTCAGTAAGTATTCCGAGTGACTCACCACAAAATGCATCATCGCCTGGGGCTCTGTTGCATTACTTTCCACAAGTGCTAGTCATTTTCTCTCAGTTTAAACATTTGTCACGTTTAAAAAAACTGAATAAATCACTTACCTGTTTATGAAATAGGATCAGAAAAGCGCCTATAATTTGGACTGTTCGTGATTTGCAAAGACTGTTTTTGTTCTAAACACTGTTCTCAGAAACAAAAACCTAAAACGCTGGTTGACCGATTTTTGCCAAAAGATCTTGATAATTGGAAAGGAGCTTTTACTGTATTCGGCCCTCGTGATTCGAGTGTCTTTTGGTGCCTCTTCAGGTGGCGTCCTTCTGCTGGCAGTGCTCCAGGTGTGTTGCTGTAGAGCATGAGTACTCACAACTTTTCCCCGGGAGCTATAAAGTTTGGTCTGTGATATGACCGAGGGCCGCACTGATGTCTGCAGGCTGGTGGTCTGGGATGGGGGTGGGAGAATTGGTGGTAAGGTAGGTTTACGGTAAGGGAAGCACATACACCAAGTGGCGGTATTGCACAATGTGAAATCAGAAAGCCTTGGATTAATCCGTCTTCCCCACTTAGCCAGATTGTGTAATCCTAGGCTATATTTTTATATCACTTTCACTTCTTTTTCTTCTTATCACATATTAGGACCTCAAAATACATGATTTCAGGATATTCCTAAAGATAAGTGGTGCAGGACGCCCTAGTTGTCTGAGGAGCGCTTCTTCATGAGGCCATTTTTCATCCCCTCTGACTGACTGTATCTGAACTTACAATGTTGCATACCCCCTGCCTGAGTTCTAGATGGCCGACTCAGTGAAACCCTCAGTGATATTTTCGTTCCTCCCCTGGTCTTTAATCATTGATCTCCCCAGGACCTCAACCAGCCTTCACTGTCCCTGTCCCCACCCACCCACCTGGTCCTGTTACCTAGACAGCTGAGACCTAGCTACTTTTGTATCATGCCCGGTGGAGCTACCTCGCGAGCTATAGGGGAGGTGGACTTTGGACTCCCTCCTTTGACTATCACCTACTCAGCCGGACTTCGGGCAAACGCTCCCGCATCGTTCCTGACCTTACCTTCCCCCTCTCCCTTCCCCCAACCCTCACCCCTCTCTGCTCCTACTCTTTCCAGCTTCTGTCCTCTGACCTCACCTGCCCTTGCCCTTTGTCCCTACTCTGTTTTTCTGTGAACCTCTTCCCAGGCCACTTGAGACCGAACTATTTTGTCTGATGCCCGATTGAGCTACCTGGTTAAGCTATAGGGGAGATGGGCCGTGGATTCCCTCCTTGGTCGTCACCTACCCAGTCGGTCTTTAGACAGACTTCCTTTCGTCTCTACTGTTGTCTCTTCCCTTATCCTCACTTTCTCACCTCCCCTACCCCCCACTACTTTTCTCTCTCCTTTCTCTCTCCTTTCTCTCCTCTCCTAATGTATTGCTGATTGTTTGATGTAATGTGTAATTGTTGATCTTTTTCTGTTATATTGCTTAACCACATTGTTGCATTTCCCTTTGTCTCTCCTGTCGTCTCCTCCCGCATCCTGCCTCTATTTATGTCTCTCCTTCTCTCCTCTCTCAGTGTATTGAGACTGAACTATTTTTTCTGATGCCCGATGGAGCTACCTGGTTTAGCTATAGGGGGGATGGGCCGTGGATTCCTCCTTGGTGTCACCTACCCAGTCGGTCTCTAGACAGACTTCCTTTCGTCTCTCCTTGTAGTCTCGTCCCTTATCCTCCCTTTTTCACCTCCCCTGCCCCCTCCACTACTTTTCTCTCCCCTTTCTCTCCCCTCCCAATTGTATTGCCTATTTGTTGATGTATTGTGTAATTGTTGAACTTTTTCTGTTACATTGTTTATTTTCATGTAAAGCACTCTGATACCTTCAGGTATAGCCAGCGCTATATAAAACTCATTTAAATGAAAAGAAAAAAATGTCCTGTTCAATTAACGTATTTTTTTTTTATGCTCAGTCAAGTAAATAGCAGCTTGGTACTGCAGTTAACCAGGGTGCCACATGTAAAGGTCAGGAGGGCTGCATTCGGCCCCTGGGCCTTACTTTCGATTTCCGGAGGAAGAGGAGGAGCGAGGAGCGAATCGAGAAGCGAGAGCGGAGCGAGAGCAGCGGAGGGCAGCGGTGCCGGTGAGCGATATACCGTCAGCACTGCTGCACTTGTGCTCCCGCTCCGGTCCGGTCCCCCGTTCCACCAAGCCATGACTAAGCCGCGACTAAGCCCCACCGCAGCATCGCATCACGGGCTCCGGGATCAACAAGCAAGCAAACTTCCCATAAGCTCCATAGCTCCCCGCAGCCCGCCTCCTGCCTCGATACTGCAGTGGCCCCGCCTCTTCCCCGTCCTGCTCCGTCCGGACCTGCGGACATCTACGGGAGCAAGGACGTGAGGGCTGAGGCAAGGGCTGAGGCATGAAGCACGAGGCATGAGGAATCCTTGTCTGCCAGCCACGCGGCGCTTGACTGTTTCCGCATCACAACGCTGCAATTGCTGCATCTCAACTCTGCTTTTTAACTCTGCTCCAGCACACCTCGGCACTTGGCGTTCTCCAAGAGTCCCTGAAAGCTGCACCAGAGGCCCTGAGCTCCCAGCCATCCACCATCCACAAGCCATACGAGAGGTGAGAGCTTGGTTGGGCGCACGCGAGCTCGGCTGCCATTAAATTCAGCTGTTAAGTAAGAGCCGGGGGGCAGTGAGCCAGGCAGGGCTGACTAGATCTATCCCTGCAGGAGGCCCATCCCTGTGTGCCCCGCTCGCCATCTATTTTGCTTTTGTTACTTTCTATTGCTGCCTATTAGTGGCCCACCTTACGTGAAAAGCTTTCCACAAAAGCTCCTCAAAAGCCTCTTTCGAAGTGACTAAAGTGCCGAAAAAGCACCTTTTTAAACGCAGCGCATCAGAGACTTTTAAGATCCTGAAAAACTGTGGTTGACTATTACACCTCAACTATCACCCCATTCTTCAACCACTTCGCAACCATTTTTAAAATTTGAATTGACATTGGTTTTCCCGACACCTCGTTTATCTGTTATTTCACCACAATGCGCACTAGGAGTAGCTCTCAACCACTAAATACTAACTGTTCTCATAAGTCCGCCAAGCGCCAGAAGTCTAAACTGCTATATTCATAAGAGACTGGTAGAGGCCCCCAATCTCCCCCCCCGCCAACTGCACTCGGAGCGAGCGAAGAGGCGGACGTGAGACCTCCAAAGCCCTCACCGGGACGCTTAAAGGGCGATAAAATGGTATTTAACCATCCGCAACCAGCTCGCTTGCAGTACTCACCAAAAACTAAAAACAACAGTACTTCTGACATCAGAGAGCAATTTCTCGGATCAGCAAATTAAACCAAACTTCCCCATAATTTCAACATGGTATCCATGGAAAGCCTCCCCAACAACCACCAGCATCGCCAGTTCACCCCGACTCGATGGCTCTTTACCCTGAAAAAATCATTCAACGCAAGACCTCAGCTTCTGCCGCCACCCTCAACGCACTCAACGCCGGCCGAACCTCCGCCTGCTGCCGAGCCACCCCGAAATGCTCCCACGGACCCTTCACCTGCGGACTACATCCTCCTAGGGGACCTCAACTTCCATCTGGAGAACAACAAGGACCGCAACACTGCCGCCCTGCTGGAAAACCTCGCAAACCTCAGACTCAAACAAGTGGTCAACACCCCCACTCACTACGCAGGCCACACGCTTGATCCCGTCTTCTCATCCAGCAAGCACATCACCTTCAGCCACTCTACCGGACTTCACTGGACCGACCACAGCTGCGTCCACTTCAGCTTCAGAAGAACAACGATCCACCACCACCACCAACAAAAGTGGGCAAGTCTCCAAATGACCTGATCAATAAGGCATACAAATTGGCAGCCTTTCAAAAAGAAAAAAAAGAAAACTTGGAAACCTCATCAAATTGTGCACAGCCACTAGTAGATCACAAGTCTCCCGGTAATTGCCCAAAGCAAAATGATGGCCTTACAAAACTCTTTGACAATAGCTCCTTGCTTACAATTGTCGCAGTACACAAACCCGCTATCAAGGACCAAAGTCCAAAAGAAGGAATAGTGGCGGGCGCCTCCCCATCGACTTGTCTGGGCGAGAAACAGCCCGAAGTTAATGCAAATGCAGATAGTTCTGACAGTAAAATGCCCTGCCCTCAAGAACACCCAATGTGTGGCGAGCCACCAAGAATGCCCCGCCCTATAATGATCAAATCAAGCTCACAAGCTAACGCAGAGCCCCCAGGTATTGACTCCGACGGTCCTAGCATCAACCCGGCTTCACTGCTTCAAGACCCTTGCCTTGGACAACAACAGCATAGAAAAATATTGCTCTATCCGGAGTATGAATCCCAGGGACAATGGGATATCTTAAATAGAGGCAATATCCTCAGGCTATGCCTGCATTTGCCGGGTTTAGAAAGCGTGAACTCAACGGATATTGAGACAGTGTCCTTCATAGACCCTGCCTTAGGACAAAGAAATGAATCCACACTGGTAACTTTCTTTAATCCAGAACGTGAGGCCACACTAATGAAGAACAAAAAACAACTGACCGAATGGGGCATCCAGGCTAGCCCTTATACTAACACCAACTACCCGTCCTTTTTAAAACACCTCTCTGACATAGCTATGTCTGCCAATACCAGACCGGACCAAAAACAAGCAAAGCATTCATCCCAGTCATCCTCGATGCTGCGGGGCTTCCGGCAAGAGCCGAAAACAGTTTCATGGACTGAGAACCCACTGCAAGTAATCGCTTCCAAAGCTGGTGGCACACGAAAATGCATATTAAAACCTCACAAATCGGAAGACTGGTCTTGGCTCTCTCAGGTGCTAGAGTAGTACACCGATACCTGTGTATGGCCACAAACCTAACCATGAGACGGTCCATCATTTAAACATATGCTCTTGGAATTTTCGGGGCCTCACACAGGAGAAAACAGAGCGATTAACTTCAGGCCTGCTGAAGACCCACGAAATCTTTGCCCTACAAGAAACCTGGGCCCTGGAAAACACCATCTGGGAAGACTTTACTGTAATAGAATCCATTGCCACTCCTTCCAAGGTTGGCGGCCATGCATCCGGGGGAGTGGTGATTGCCGTGAAGAACTCCCTGACTACGAAGATTGAAATGCTCCATAGTGGGGATGGCGACCATATTTTTATCAGCATGGAGATTTAGAGCCAGGCAAAGGGGAATCCAAAGCAAAAAATGATCCTTGGCTGCGTCTATTTACATCCAACAAAAACGAGGCGTGAGTCCACCTTGAGCACGTTACTAACAATAATGAACAACCTCGAAGTTCTCTATCCAACTGACCTGTGGCTGATAATGGGCGACTATAAAGCAAATTTAATGGAAATCGATTCTACTCAATCCTCCCAAATAACATCTTTTAACGCAATGTGGGCAATCCCGGAGATAAGATCCCAGTATCAGCGAAAGGCTATGAATGGAATAAAACTGGCAACAAAACTGAACCATCTTGACCTGCGCATCCTCAGTGGAAGGATGGCTACAGATCAACCGGCCGCCTATTCACACATATCCTCCTCTCGAATGGCCACCCTAGATTACATATGGATATCGCTAATGGCCTTCCATCTGGTGTCCCAATTTCGGGTAACACCGTCTTCAGACAGCGATCACGCCATTTTAACATGCAGCATTGCCCTCGGGCCACTACATCGTCCGAACATAAATCCAATAGGGACTGCTTCAGGCCTGCAGAGTGTGAGGAATCTCCGATGGTCAGAAAGCAACCAGGATGTAATCGAAATGGAGGTGGACGAGCTTATGACTAGAGGCCCCCCAGCTGCTTGCATCCAGGTGACAGCTCCCACTTGGGAAGCTATATTGACCAACTTTAGAGACCTCTTCGCCTCAAAACCGCCAAACAACCTTTCTAAGGACATTCCGACTCTGACAACTCTGTCAGTGCAACAACAACATACACGAACTGCCAAGAGCAAATTAAACAAGCTACAAAGAACAACTGTCCACAACGAAAATGACCATAAACTTTTGAAGGAGGACATCACAGCTGCAAAAAAAGGCCTATAGGAAGGAACGTTTTACCCTAAAGAAATTGGAAGAAGACCAGCACTGGGTAACAGCCTTTGAGATTATAAAATCTAAAGATCAAAGGAAATTCTGGAACTGGGTTAATAAGGCCAGTGAAACCACCAAACCACCTACCGCAACTAACATCTCCCCCGCGGATTGGGAAACCTACGTTAAAATGCTCTACACAGCTCCACATGGCCAGATCACTAACAGCCCGGCCTTTTTCGATCAACCAGTTAATCAGGACGAAACCACCACCCTTGTCAATACACTAACGGACGACATAACCGGAATAATAAAGAAAATGCGCTCGGGTGGCGCTCCTGGACCCAACGGAATTCCGACCCAAGTATTTAAAGCTTTTGCTGGAAAATGGGCCCGGATGCTGATACCCCTCTTCGAGGTCTGAATACTGGGTGGCCCCATCCCGGCGTCTTGGCAAGGATCGCTTCTTGTCCCCTTTCATAAGAAAGGACTGCGCTCTAACCCCGATAACTATCGGATGATAGCTCTCTTAGACGTGGACGGGAAGGCATATGCTAGCATTCTCTTAACTGCACTCACTACGAGGGCGGAAACAAACAACCTGGTTCCCTTCACTCAAACCGGTTTCCAAAGAGGCTGCCACATTGAAGACAACCTGATATGTATTGCTCATCTGATGGAATCCACCCTAGCCGTAAAAGGTAAAACCTTACATCTTGGTTTTATCGATTTTCGAAAAGCCTTTGACAGCGTAAGTCGGCCAAAATTATGGGAAAAACTTGCAAAATGGGGTATTCCACAGTCTTTACTGAAAGCATTAATCGCTTTACATACTGACACCTGGGTCAAAGAGCGATTTACATCGAGTTGGTCGACCTCCAATAAAATCTATACCACCAGAGGTTTAAAGCAAGGATGTACCCTTGCACCAATGCTTTTCAACCTGTACCTCGCGGACCTCCCCGAATGGTTGTCACGCATTTGTGCTTTCCCTCCAGGAATAGAGTCAAGAAAAATCCAAACTCTTCAATATGCAGACGACACCATTCTGCTACATCAAACCCAGGTTGGTCTCCAGAGACTGTTCGACTCCCTCGCTCAGTACTGCAATATGAACACGCTTGAGATAAACGTGACGAAAACTAAAGCAATGAAAATATCATCTGGAAAAACCAAAAAGACCACGTGGTTCATTGAAGGGAAAAGACTGGAACTGTCACTGCCTATAAGTACCTGGGGGTGTGGATCAACCACAAAGGGAGACCCTCTGTGCATACAACCGAAATGCAGGCCGTTGCCTGTAGTCTGGAAGGGGCCTTTACAAGAACGAAAAGTGCTCTGCACTCTCAAAATCTAGTACCATTAATAAAACTGATTACCGCAAAATTACTCCCCACTATCTCCTTTGGTGCAATAATATTCAAGGACAAAATGAATAATTGGTTGGACAGAATGAATGAAATGAAATGAAAATGATTTTAGTAAAGCGCACATAGCTGCCCTGAGGCGTCCAAGCGCTGTGATTACAGCTGAGACTTTGGTTGCTTGAAAGGAAAAGATATCCACCCGAATTACTGATTGTTAAACAGGAATGTTTTCAGCTGCCTGCGAAATGAGGTGAGATCGGGGTTGGACCTTGGATGCTGGGGAAGAGCATTCCACATCTTGGCCACATTATAGGAGAAAGAACGGCCTCCCGATCTTGTTTTCTTTATTTTAGGAACAGTGGCCAAGGTGGCATGGGTTGAACGCAGCTGTCTGGCAGGGTGGGAGGGAGTGATTAGGGATTGATTGATTTCTTGGCCTAAAGACCAGAAGGCCTGATGTGTAATACAGAGGGATTTGAAGCTGACTCTTTCCCTAACGGGAAGCCAGTGTAGTCTCCTTAGCCCAGACTTTACTGATGATCTGCGAGGGATTTGTAAAAGAGTCCGGGCAGCGCAGTTTTATACCAATTGCAGTTTGCGCGGAGTGAAGTCAGGGGCTCCCAGGTATAGGGCATTCCTGAAATCCAGCCGAGATTGGATCAGGCCCTGAACCACAGTCTTTCTTGCTTCAAAGGGGAGTAGAGGGAGGATCTTTCTGATGACTCTGAGGATGCCGAAACAGATGGCAGATAGTCTTATTGCCTGCTGGTCAAATGACAGGGACCTATCCAGCCAGATACCAAGGCTCTTGATGGTATCCTTGGGTGCCGGGACAGGGCCTAGACAGGGTGGCGAAAAAACATCGATGGAAGATGGTGCGAGCCGACCCAGCAGCATGAGCTCAGTCTTGTCTCCATTGAGTTTGAGACAAGACTTGGTCATCTAGCTCTTGACTATCTCCAGACAGCCTGCAAGATCCACACCGGCTAAGGAGCCCCCTTCCTGAGTCAGAGAGACCACCAGCTGGGTATCGTCCGTGTAGGTAATGATCTTGATACCATACGGACGGACGATCTCAGCTAGTGGCCTCATATAGACGTTGAATAACGTCGGGCTCTATGAGGATCCCTGCGGAACTCCACAGCCCAGAGGCTTACTGGTAGATCGGCATTGCCCTCATAAACCTGGAAGGATCTGTCATTCAGGTAAGACCTGAGCCACTCCAGGGCTCTGTCAGATATTCCAGTGTCCAGGAGATGCTGCAAAAGAATGCCGTGGTTAACGGTATCAAATGCAGCGCTCAGATCGAGGAGGATGACTGCCACCGATCCTCCCCGATCTAAGATCTTCCTGGACTTCTCTGTGACAGCCAGTAATGCAGTCTCGGTCCCATGCTTGGGCGGAAGCCTGTCTGGGAGGGATCGAGCAACTGATTTTGTTCAAGAAAAGTTGTTAATAGACCGTTTATGTATTTCTCAAGAATTTTGGCTGTCCAGGGCAGCAGGGAGATCGGGTGAAAGTTGTTAAGATTCTTAGTGTCCAAGTAAGGTTTTTTGACAAGGGCCCTCGCCATGGCCTGTTTCCAGGCCACTGGGACTGTGCTGGTGGAGATCGAGGTGTTAAGTACTTCTAGCAAAGTAGGGAGGATTGTCTGTATAACAGAAACTAGTATATGGGGAGGTGCTGGGTCACTAGGGGAACCCGATTTCACCTGTCGCATAAGGGAGGTGAGTCGGTCCGCATTCATCAGAGGAAATTCCACCAGCACCGGGGGACAGTTGGTTTTATTCTCTTGTAAGGGACATAGAGGTATCTCCTTCAATCTAATCTGCTCTGAGGATGGAAAGGAGGAGTATATAAGATCGATTTTTTGGAAGAAGAAATTAGCCAGATCTTCGCAGCGGAGCTGAGGATTATCATCGATTAATGGAGGCGTTGGGAGGTGGATAAGACTTTTTTACAATTTTGTAAATCTCCTTGGAGCTAGAGCTAGCTTCTGCAATTTTTTGGGAATAATATAGGGATTGAGCACTCTTTATATCTTTTTTATAGGCTCTAATGGCCTCTCTATAAATAGTTTTATCTAATTTGGCATATCCCAGCCGCCATTTTCGTTCCAGTCTTTTGCAGTAGCAATTTTTCTCCCGGAGCTCATCCGAGTACCAGGGAGCAGAGATCCTAGATCTTTGTAAGACAGTTTTCTTAATGGGGAGTGTGGCGTTTAGAGTTTTTTATCCATTCATTGAGCATTTCATTGGCTAGTGATGGAGTCTGACCAATTGATGGAATTGAGTTTTGTAGTTCATGAGTCCATTGATCCAACGGGATTTTAGACCAATTACGTGTTTCTCGCACCATCTGTGAGAGAGCCGAGGGCTTGTCAGTTTTCCATACTAACGGAATTAGTGCATGATCTGTCCAGGGAAGTGCTATAGGGGGGCATGCATTCAAATTGGGACAGTTGCTAAACACCGGATCCAACAGATGACCTTTAGTGTGCGTGGGGGATAGAACCAGAGCACAATCGTCTTGTTACCGTAGGGTTTTTCGGCTGCCAAATTCAACTGCCCACGCCCAAATCCGGAAAGAATTTTCATTGTCTTCCCAGAGGTGGTTAATGAGTGCACGCTACATTAACTATTGTTTAAAAACAAAGCACGCTAGCCCTCCCTCCTTAAAGAGCTGTCTATGGTTAGTCTTCAGCAACCACAAAACACCGTGGAATAAATATTTGATGTCATGTCTAGAATCCCTCAAAGCAAAGGACATATGGTCATCCCCGATGCCCATTGCGGCGAAAACAAAACTTCTAACCAAACAAGCCAGCGACCTCGACGAGCAACGGGTCGCCCAGCTCTTTCCTGGCCCCTGGGTCTCTAAATTATACAACCAGAATATTCTTCCGTCATATCTGGCAGCTTCTATGAAAGTACACATAAAAGTTCAATTAATGCGATTCCGTTTCGGTTTAATCCCGTGGTGGCATACAAGTTTGGCCAGGGGTACAGGAAAGAGGCATCGTCTCAATGCCGCTTTTGCAAGCAGGAGGAGGAAAACCTTATCCACATACTGTGCATTTGCCAAAAACTCCGAGCCCAAAGAAACTTCTGGTTGCGTCCCATTTGGCTGCTTCTTAACATCAGGACCTGCCAGGAAGCACTAGACGCTTATGTGAGGGGAGACTCTCCGCAGTTGGCGGCTCGTTTTGTTAAGTTTATTTTAGAAAGGAATTCCCCTAATTTGTTTTCTGACCCAGCTTGAGTTTTTTCATCTCCCGGTGACATTATAGCACGTCTTTTTCATTAATTTATATTTTTTCTGTTTTTAATTGTTCTGTGCATCTTTTCACTCTTAATACGTAATGGTCATCTAGTGTGTGTACATTGCAATGATTTTAATTAATTGCACAATAAAAACTTTACTTACTATACTTACTTTTCAGTATCACTGCTCTAGAGTTATTAGAGTTCACTTACACTGTCTAGGTTTTACTCATTTTGAATTTCTCATATTCAAGCAGTGTTTAATGTGTAAAAAACAGAAGGCGTATACGAGCCAGTATAAGCCCAGAGCCACTCCATTGTCTTCAATGGAGTTCCCAACATTCCAATGTACCAATACTGTGTGTAGTTCAGCTGTACTTTGCCCAAAAGGAGGCAAGCACAAATGGCTGCCAACGTCCCTATGTAAAAGGTTGTCGGTCCTTTGTTAAGGGATTATTAGCAAATTGTGGCAATGTGTTTTGCTATCATTGAAAGTTGCCAGAGGGATGTAGCTGAATCGTAACCCTAAGTAAGCTGGATCAACTGCTTGCAGATAAACCACAAAGTAAATGAGAGAAAAATGTTTCCCAAATTCAAGTATGTTAGCATTAAAATAATAGAAAAAAATATATATGTAACCAGTGTTCATAGCATTTGCTCAGAACCACATTTGCCTTTTACTGTCAGGTTGTACCATAAAGAGGGAATACATTTTTCATGTGAGGAGAATTACCCTATTTTACTCGCTTTAGTTTTCTGGTGTACATACGACACATTTAAGGGGTCTTATAACATTTCATTCAACATTACATAAGTGAATTAAGATAAAGCGCCTGCGCCTGAAAACTGGGACCTTCATAACTTTTAGTATTTGTTTTTTTAGCATAATGATTGGCTGAATAAGAGAGCAATGTTAGTCCCATACGTTTTTTTTTGGATTCGTATGTAAAAAGTAATCTGATTTCAGTAGGAAAACATGGAATTAAAGAAGTTGCAGCATAACCCATATAGATTTGATATTCAAGATTAGTGCCCTGACTGACATAACAAGTGATCCCATTTTTTGGGCCATAAGAGTTCATGTGTATAAGAAATTGGAATATTTGTTGAAAAGGGTGACAATCACCTCATGTAATAATCACAATCCTTGTAAGTGTGAGCAACAAAAGTCACTATATCAACTTGTGGTTAACCCTCTGGTAGCCTGGCACAAAAACAGCCAGGCTTAACTTAGCGACAGTGTGTAAAGTATTTATGCAGTACTCCAATAATAATAAAATGACAACATAAAAAAGAACAATACCAAACCAGATGATAAAAAATAGAGTAAAGTTTAGTAAATAAAATGACATCAAAAGAACAAAAATCCAATCAGTAAAGCCAGAGTCCTGACGTTTTTAAGTTTTAGTCAAAAATAGTGCCAAAAGGCGTGAAGCACCAATCATGAGTATTTGGGTGTGCTGGTCCACTACAAAGTTATAGGATCAGCAACTATGTGTTTTCGAGCTGTGTCTCTTATGTCCTCCCCCCCCCAATTGCTCTCTCTCACCATGTGATTCTCTGCTACATGCACAATTGTGTTGCAGGTTTTCGCCCATGTGCTTCTCCCTCTCTCCATGTTGCACACTTATACCCGTCTTTGCTCCCTTTTGTTGCTTCTCCTCCTGCCTGTCCTGTTGCCTCACTCCATTTCCTCTCCCCAACCTGCTCATCCCCCACTCACTGTGTTGCTTCACTCCCCACCCACTGTGGTGCTTCACTCCCCCAACCCACTCATCCAATTACTTTTTTTCTTCAAAAAGCTTTCGCTCTACTTTTTTAAATATACCGATTGATCTTGGATATTTAAATGAAAAGAAACCTGGTAATTGATAGGTAGGATTATGTGTGTTGAAAACATGCACACACCTACAAAATGAAGCAGAGGCCATGTCATCATGTCTTCTTTGTTTTTTTAAGCCATGTTGCACAGCAACCATGATGCAGTACAACCTGGCAAGGGAGGACTTGGATTGTAAAGCCAAGATGGCTGATGCACTCTAGGAAGGCTCCGCTCACCTTCCCCATTATCTGGCAACAATCTTGGCCAGATTTCATTATCTACTCCCCTACAACACCCTGTTTCTCTCCTGAGGTGGTATCCAGCCGGCGACGCCTATTTTCAGGCCAATTGTCCTCCTGGTGTCCGTGCTGTGGCAGCTGATGTGCTGAGACCTAGACCCGCATGGAGACCAGCTGAGTTGGTGGCTGCAGCTGCGGTAACGACTGGCATGGCTGTGGGCTATCGGTAGGCCTGGGCGTTCCCTACCTGCTTATAGGTCTGTCTGTTGGGGCCTTCATACTGTTGGCTGCTGTCCCCAAGAAGCTGTCACCGAGTGTCCCTCAGATGTACTGCGTCTGGCCCTCCAAGCGAGATTGTGGCCCGCCTTGGAGAATGCCGCTGGTAGTCTTGGTTGGCGCTGTTACTGTGATAGCAGTGGAGCACTCTGCAATTGGGCCCCTGAGTGCCAGTTGGCTGTACCGGGCCCAACATCTACTGCCACCATGGATCCGGTTGGGGCTCTGTGTAGCTCTACTGGGCTTCTGGCACACAACGGCTGCTTTGACCATGTGATGTTGCCGCTTGGTTGGTTTATCGATGACACTGATTGGAATTTGCAGCGCTAGACCTGTGGTTGTCTGTGTTCTGATTTGAACCTGGCGCGGCTGTCTAGAGAACTGATTTGCCTGAAGTGCCTCTTGGAAAGGGTGGGCATCATCAAGACACAGTGTACCTTGCCTCACCCACTTCATCATGTTGACACACCACCTCCCCCTTGCTCCACGCCTTGGCAGGCACCTGTACCACCCGGCCCATCTTCACACATCCTTCACCCTTGCTGCAGTGGAGAGCAGTATCTCCTGAAGACTTCTACCTACACACTGCCGGGCTGCCTCTAAGCGATGATGGTCTACAGGGAGTTCCCTTATAGCCCTTCTGAAATACTGACTCTGCCTTTTGTGCATGCAACTGCACTGGCTTATTGAAGTGCTGCAAGTCCCACTGCGCTGTGTGCAATTGAGAATCTGCCTCGGAGGATTGGGCTCCCTGCCCTTACCTATTCCTGTGCCTGGCATAATCCCTCGGCCGAAGTCGGTTACCTTGCTGCATGGTGTTCTGTCACTCTCACCTGCCCTCATGGCCCCCCTTATGCCCTAACAACTATGGACTACGACGTGGCCACATAGCACTCTTCAAATAGATTGCTGGAAGGAACTTGCATGCCATGCCAACTTTCAACATACTTGATTCCAATGGGATGCTTGCGCACTACCACCCATATACATACACCGGTAATAATATTTCTATTGTTGTTTTCTTGTTCCTGCCTCGACCACCCACGACAGTATGACATCCAATAAAATCCTAATGTCTGTGGGATCCATACTCTTACATGCTGCTAGGCCGTGTGCATTTACCTCAAGCAGCACTCTATCCACATTGCTATACTCCAGGAGTCTCATTTGACTCGCCAAGAAGCAATTAAACTACAATGGCACTGGTGGGGGCAACTCTGCACCACTGACCTTTCCTCCTATGATCGTAGGACACTACTCTGGGTTAAGCCGGTGTCCCATTTATGTCTGACGATGTGGTAACAGACCCAGAAGGCAGATATGTCCTGGTCAAGGGCAGACTAGACTGCCTCCACATCCTACTGGGAAGCATATACACCCCCAACACTAATCAGGCGACATTCTTACATTGGCTCTCATGGGCTATTTTGACTTGGAATGGTGTGCCACTCCTGCTTGGGGGTTACTTCAGTAGCGTACTTTACACTAATTTAGACAGATCGTTCCCCCCACTGCCCAGTACAGCTGCCACTTCAAATGATGGCGCACACCATATTTGTTTGCAAAATTAAGGCCTCACTGACATTTGGCGGGAGTCAAACATGAATGCCAGAGTATACTCTTTCTATTCTGATCCCCATTCCTTCCATGTTAGGCTCAATAGGCTGATAGGCACACAAGCACTCACCCCCTGTGTTACACACATTGATTGTCTGGGGAGCACCCACTCTTATCATAAACCCCAATATTTGCAACTAGCGTGAGAATCAAGTACCCCTGTGATCCTCCTGTGGGGCCTTCAGCCAGCAGCACTGGGGACCCACCTTTTCGATCCTCTGTTGCCACAAATATTGAGGGATTCTTTGATCACAACAAGCTTTCCACAGATGCACAGTCCACTGAGTGGGACGCGTTTAAGGTGACATATGGACACTGTATGGGACTGCGCTGGAACATACGCAGTCACTTGTATACTGTCATCCCGTGCATTGAGCGCAATTGAAGGATGCTGTTGTGGCCTGTCCGTCCGGTAGTTCCCAACTGGTGGAAGCACAGCGCGAACGTGCAGCGCTTTTGGAATGGTAAAGGTGTCACAACGCAGTTGGAATGCTCCTAGCATGGCTGATACGCCAAGACAAACCCAATGGCCCTTGTGGTAACAAACGGCCCCCACCTTTCCAGCTCCCAGAGAAAACGCCTGATGCCCATTCCGGCCAGTCTGGCCTTGATACCACCCTGCAATGGCGCCCCTCATCTTCACATAGACCCTCTCTCATGTGTATTTAATTTCTTCTATAGTGCTACTCATCCCAAGTATGTTGGGCAGAGTTTTGGAGTGCATTACAACACTTGTAAGTCAATGTATTGGAAATTTTGCTTAAGATAATGGGGCTTACAATGTGTAATCATACTTTCATCCATCATTCAGTCTTTCACCATTCATTCTGTCCTGCCATCTGTGTGCCCAACAATGTCCATATTCATCCATTTACAAACCTATCCATCACGTTTCCTTCCATCCATCATTTCACTTATCTATCCCTCAATCCACCCTTTTACTCATCCATCATCCATCCTTTCACCCTATCCATCCATACACTAATCCATCCATATACTCATCCATCCACTCTGCCACCCATAAATCCATTAACTCATCCATCCAGCCATTCACCTGTTCAGTCATTTATTTACCCATCCCCCTTCCTCTTTCAATTCCCCTTTCACTTAGCCATCCATCCTTCCATCCACCCATCCATCTACTCATCCACTCATGAATCCATCCATTAACCCTATCATTCATCCATTTTTTCTCATCCATCCACCCTTTCACTCCTTCACTCATCTATCCATCCTTTTGTCCATCTACCCGCCCTTTCACTCACTCATCCAGCCTTACAGCCACCCTTTCACTCATCCATCCACCCATTCACTCACCCGTAATCCATCCTTTCACTCATCCATCCATCCATCATTTCATTCATCTATCCAGCCATCCATCCACCAATCTCTTCACTTACCTACTCACTCACCTTTCACAATAATTATGAGACTTATCAAGAACTCCACCCTCGCTGTAGTTCCTAAAGCAAGGGGTGGGGTGGAGCAGGGTTCACTATGCCCCTACACATATGCAATCTGAAAAAGTGGAAGGCATGAGTCATGCATGATGCACAGGGCCTTGACGTGGGGCGACTGTGACATGGTGTTGTTTCCAGAGCATTAAGAGGGATGAAAAAACTAGGGGGGTCTCTCCAAAAGGGTGTTTATGTAATAAAATGCATGGCTTAAAACACATAGGCTAAAAATCTGTGCTTAATATAATGTGCCGCCCAACTGGTATTTTTGTTGCTTCTGTCATTGCATCCAGATATATAATACAACTAGTAACGTTACACTTAGAACAAGTAACGTTACACCTACAACAAGCCAGAACTATTGGCTTTGTCTATAGGTGTTAGTTCCATAAAATAAAAAAGTACCAACCATGGCTGCTCTATTACTATAACTATAATCCTTTCCTTTCAACTTCTTTCGCCGCCTTCTTTGGCTAACTGGATTCTCACCTAGCAGCAGCATGGGCGTTTTTGCACTTCCAAGTGACAGAATGCCCTGCCCTGGACCAAGGCTGGAAGGTGCCACCACATGCTGTGCCAGCCCAAACTGACCCATTGTCATTCTTTATGTGGCAATCTGCCCCACACAGAATGATAATGGGTGGTTCCACCAGGGAGCTGAGGCCTTTTGCAGGGGAACAGCTTTGTTCCCTGCAATGCTTAAAATTAAGGAGTCTGTAAAAGGGATCCTCTTTACGGACGGTTGGATGATGTCCTGCCTGAGGATGAGCCCCGGCGTCAGGCCTTCCTCCGGGATGCATTTGTGCATATGGGCGTGCACGGGGGGTGGGGGGGGGCAAAGAGAGGCGCTCCAGGGGAGGGGGCAAGTGCCCCTCCTTGCCCCCCCTGCGGATGCCGACTGAACCACTTTATCCTGAGGCGTGTACACTAAACCCCCATCTCCCTGCACACCGCTCCCAAGCCCTTTTTCCCTACCACACACCACTTAATCCTGCCACTGTACACGTCACTCCTCCCACTTTACACCACACTTTGTCAGCTTCCTGCTCAATCTACATAATACCAGTGGCTTCACACAAAACAATTGCCCCCCTGCAGACTGTCGTAAGGGCCTCCCCAGATTGCCATCTCTCACAGTTATACTTAGGCCATAGACTGAATGAGGGGACCCTGAGAGGAGCCCCCACTGCAATGCATGGGTATCCCACAGCTAATCTTCTGAGCAAGAGCAACACTTGCATTACACAACGTCACGTTCATTTTGTTTTAACCACCAGATTAAGTGACTTGCCCAGAATCACAGTGGGTTGAACCGACGCCGGGACTCCAACCCGGTTCCAAAAGCTGCAGCTGTAGCCCTTAAGTCACATCTCAACCCACCCTTTTCCTGTTGAGCTCTGTTTGCACACTACTCTCCCCCTGCTTTCACCTGCACACTTCACCCGCCCCAAGGCATTTTATTGCAATCCTTCTCACAACTGCACAATGCGTCCAGCGCAGCATCTCTCCTGTACACTGAGTTCCCTCTCCTAATTCCCTCCAATTCTAGGTCGTCATCTGGCTGCCTGGGGTTGCCAGGGGAGATGGCAACCTACCCCTAAATGATTCCAGATGAGTATTTAACTCTTAAGCCGCCAAAGGGCAGCCAGGTTCTTCCCTCCCTTAATATGGTGCTCTCCAGCTCCCCTGCACCCTTTGTGTGAATAAATGTAAGGAGGGGGGCTTGTTTCACTCCTATTTTGAGAGGTGAATCCATCCATCCTCATCAAAGGTGTTGAGCGGGGGTAGTCCTAATGCATTAAAACAAGCATTTGCAGTGCATTAAAACAAGCGTGTGACCTGTTGGCTTTGCAAATAATAATGCAATGTCAGTAGCTCAAATGTCCAGAAATACAAGACCTTATTGCATTGCAAATGCTTCGTTTGTGTCCTCCTCTCCAACTCCTTGCTCTTTTGGATAATAGTATGCTTCATCTCTGAAATTGTCTTAGGTACGTATTGCAGATTGAAAGACTGAACCTTTTTTGGAATGACTATGTGCATGACAAGTGCTGTGAGAGAGCGCAATTTGAATGAAACACATGTCCGTACCATATTTACAAGCATATCGCATAAAGTTAGAAGTTGTAACGTGAAGTAGCACTTGTAGCATAAAGTTAGTCGATGTAACTTACGTAATAGGAAATGTATTTGTATTCACTTTAGAATATGCATTAGAAAGACCGTATATATAGTGGTCTAATATAGAAACGTGTAAATGCTTAAAGAAAATGCTTAAACGTGCTAAACTGAATATATGTATGTAATCATTAGACGGAGAAAGAAGACGAAATATAAAGCAAAGAAATGTGTAGACTATATAGCACTGTGTAAGAAACGAGAGTATAACGTTGTATTTTATGTAACATGGATTCAAGTATAATCAATGATTTGCTAATTCGATTATATATATATATATATATATGTGTGTTAAAAGTCATACCGTGTAGAAGAAGTTGTAGGAATGTTAGAATAGAGTGGTCATATGTGATTTTAACCTAACGGACCAAGGGTTCGCAAGAGTGTAGTCCGCTGTATTTTAATTTAGTGGGCTCACAGGAATAGGGGATAGCCTTGATCTGTACGTGCGAGACAAGAGTCAAAGGTCTTGTTAAATATAAAGTGACAATGCTGGACGAAGTTTATGGCCTAAGTGATATAAGGGACGCTTGGAATTTGGGGTCTTGTTACGAAGGGACTGTTCACAGGACCAAACGAGGTTATAATCACAACGGTAATGAATGGAACTCTGTTGAGGTGATAGACTTTGCTCTGAAAGTGTCAACTGGAATGTCATGAGGTTACCAGCAAGATGACGAAGATGGCGCCTAAGAAGCAAGGTCAACTTTACGGACGACGCGAAGAGATGAAGCTATGGAAAAACCCAGAAATGAGATCACGTGAAATGTGTACGTGGTGGGCGTCAAAGGGGCGTTCCACCCATACTGTGATTTTGTATTTAGGGACAGCACCCCGGGGAGAAAGGGTCAGAGCAGAGCGAGAGCAGATGGCCTGAGAGCGCAAGGGAGCAAGAGAGCAGTAGGCCGAGGACCCTTAGAGAGCGGATGGGTAGGCAGAAAGGGTACTGCTTCTCGACATAGAATTCCATCAGAGACTAAGAGAGTTTGAACTTCTTTGGAAGTCAAACGGCTGACACCTTTTTAGGTAAAGAACTTGCGAAGTAAGGATGCCACTTAGCATAGAGTAGGGACAGATTTAACTTGTTTTTCTCTTCTTTTAGATGACGCAACAGATCCACTTTGTGTCTATGTTATTCAATTTGTTGATTCTGGAATTGGTTTTAATCGTTTTCTTTTGTAGACTAAGATTCTTTATGGAATTTATGTTCCTTTTAGTTCCTGTATATTTGTTGAATCTTATCCTGAGAGGATTGTATATGCAACTAACTCTGATTTTATATTAAACTTTTTAAACTTTATCAGTCGTAAGTGGTTCTTCAGAGTTGCGTCAGTTTATGGGGTTGATTTAATCTTGTGGGTTTGCCTTTTACTCAATGACAGTCAATAATCGATCCAAAATTGGAAGAATGAGATAGGTATCTAAGTAATCAGAAAAGATATCAAAATCTCATTCCCCGCAGTTGGTAGCAGAGAAAGATGGTTGGCTTCTTGAGGAAGGCAACCTAGGTCAGGTCTAGATTACCCCAAGGTCCCTAGTCATCGGCGGCCAGAAGAAGAATCCCTGCCGAAGAAGGTGCTGACGGTGCGAGAGAAAAGCAGCAGAGTCGGTCGAGAGTGAGTATAAGGGTCATGCGTTGCCAGATTGCGGTGTTTTGTGTTGTACCTGTGTCCTAATGTCAAGCGGAGTTGAATGCCTGTAGTGTGATTGAGGGAAGGTTGTGAGCGCGCGCAACCGGATAAAATCTTAAGATCCAGAGAAGGGCTTAAGTGGTTCGGGTGTATCGAACACCCAGAGTAATTGTCTACCATTGTAAAGGGGGTCATGAGGTACCATTGATCGCCCGCAGGACCGTGATAGGGGGAATGTCTGAATGAGTGTATGAGTAACGGACGCTGGTCGGACGTTTACTGTGTGTAAGTAACCTATCAGATAAGGCGAGCGTCTGAACGTGAGAGGAAAGACGTCTCGTCAGTTGAGGTGACAATTACAGTTAGACTGTGGACGTACAGTCAAGAAAAGTGATCGCTTGGTCGGAAGTAGTCATTTTTCGGCGTATGAATGAAAACGCATGCAAGACCGTGAGACGAGCTGAGAAAGGAGGGGAACTGCTGCAGAGGGGACGAGTGACGTCAGCGTAGAGTCGCGCTGGGATTGGTCGGTCAGCGTAGAGTCGCGCTGGGATAGGCTGGTCAGCGAGAGCCGCGCAGGGATTGGTTGTTTGTCATCGGGAAGTAAATAAGGAAGAAAATTAAGGAAAATCGTAGATTTTTGAAAATGAAGTGTTTTAAGCGTTTAAGGGCGATCTTTAAGAAAGATAGAGGAAGCTTGTATGCAGGGGAAGAAGCCCCACCAGAAGGCACACCAGCTTATTATATGGCTGTGAATGTAGGATTACACTCAATACTATGGATCTCTGAGTGGAGTAAGCTAACAGAAGGAAATGAGGAACTGACGTTCCCGAGATACGGGACGTTTAGGTTAGAAGTATTGAACCAACTGAAAGCGGTAATGCTAGCAACGAGACCTCTACCGAGACCAACACAGTTCGAAGCCCTTAGTGCATGGTTCAGGGCGGCACACGATAAGAGCTTGAATAGACGCCAAGAAAGAGTGAGACGATCGGTAAAAGCAGTGCAGGATGCTAAATGGGATGACGAAGCTAAAAAGTGGAGGGTGCAAAAAATAGAAGCAGACAAATTGTATACAATGCTAGAGGCTACGGGAGGAAAGAAACCTCTAGAAGAAGATGAGGATAGCGAGCCGGATGAGGATCTGATAGAGAGGCTATTATTAGATAGACCACCACCGTACAATAGAGAAGCCGAAAGTCCCGAACTACAGCAAGGAGATGGGGCTAGGTGGGGGGAATATAAACCGCTCCCAGTAACAGAGTGGGATCCCAAGAAAGGTGAGGAAGTACCTCAATCTAGTCCCGTACAGAGAGTAGTAGGAAGATTCGTGGTCCAGAAGGTGCCAGAAACGCAGCGTGCAAGGTCGTATCAGCTGCCGGATGCTCTACAAGTACCTGTTACCATAGGTCCTATAGTGTCAATCTACAACCCGGAGGGAGCCCAGCAGGAGGAACAGGCACGGTGGGACAGGGAAAGGGCAGAGATGGAAAGTAGGAATAATACGATCAATTCCCAAAGGCAGTTGCTAGGACCAAGGAGTCGGAGTACCCCATTGGATCCAGTAACGGGTCCCTGGATAGAACAGGGGGGTCAGAGAGGACAGATGGATCTGAGGGGACCGAAACCAAAAACCTTTAAGGAATTAAGGGAGTATTTGAAAGAATGGGATGCTGCCGAAGAGACTCAGAATAAAAGAATAGAAACAGAAGCAGAATGGAGAGATCAGGATAACAGGATCCTCTCTCACTGCGGAGCTGGCGAAAGCAGCCCGGAGTGGGAGGGAGGGAGTCAAGGAAGCAAAGGAGATACTTGCCATACCATCGGTGGCAATAGACAATTGTGTGAAGACAAGAGTACAGGGTGTTGGCGAGTGCCTCGCCTCATTCTCAGTGAGGGAGAACGAAAGACGCAGGAGTACCGAAATAGTTTCAGGTGCACTCACCATGCCCCGGACGAAAATGTGCGACATTGGAGTCACGAGAATATGGAGAGTCGCGAAGGGTCTCGCCATGCATCCGGTGATCACGGACGGGATCACGGGAACATGGAGGGCCGTGAAGGACCTTTCCGTTTATTGAGTGACACCAGACAGCAAGGGAATGGCAGTGATTTAGAACAGAACGGAGGATCCTATCTCGCATCTAGAGAGGCCGAGCTAAAAAGACAGGATGCAGTGATGGGGAATAGAACATTGTTCCACCATACCCCAAGGGAAGATGGAAAAGCTTGGGATCTAGAGAGGTGGGAACAAAGAGAAGCAAGAAGGACGCCTCATAACTCACCTGTGCCCAGACGTAGGACTCGTAGTGGGGGTGAGAGGGATGTAAACGAACCACCTAGGAGTGAGGTACTGAGAGCTGAGATAAAAGCAAAACGGCTCGACGTAATGAGTTTAAAATCAGACTTGAAGGAAATAATAGACGGCACATTGCCAATGGAAAGGATAGAGCTGTATGATCAGGATGAAATACTGTTTATATCTAAGGACGTTACTCGGAAAGCGAGGTCAGTTCATGAAAAATTATCTGAGTTGGCAGACAGGTATATGATAGACTTATCACGAACTAAAGCTTTACAGGGTAACCATAGGTTAAACTGCACGGATCAGGATCTAGATGAGCGTAGGACGATTGGGCTGAAAGTACACATAAAGGAACTGATCTTGAGTATCAGATTGTGGAGGAATTTGGATAAATGGGAGGAAAGATGGTCCAAGAGGGGATCCGTCAGAAGAAGTACACTTGCGAGGTCCCCGGATGGAGAGATAATGCGAATGGAAGCTTTCCCTTTGTGAGAAATCGCGAACGGAAGCTACGTGCATGTGCCCTGGAGTAGGGGGGATTTAGCGGCATTTACCAATTCTTTCCCAAAGTTAAGGGAGAACCCCGTCGAGTGGTACAAGCAGGTAGAGAGGTTCGTGAAGATCTCTAAGGTGCTGTGGGTCGACTTGAACACCCTGTTTGATATTGTAGTACCTGGAGATTTGTGGACGGCATGCAAACTTAGTGTCGAATGGCCCATTTGTGAACCAGATAGGGATGCCCGGACGAATGGTCCATCAGAGAGAGTCATGGAAAAATACGAGAGGGTAATTGCATGGTTAAAAGAGAAGGTGCCGTTGCAGGACATAGACTGGGTTAAGATAGATCGAACAACTCAGGAACCTAAAGAGACCGTTCACGAGTTCTATGAGAGATTGCTGAAAGCATTCAAACAGTACAGTGGATTGGATGTGATGGATCCCAAAGACATAGGACAGTTTGTGTCGCAGTTTGTCCTGGGATTGCGACCAGACATAAGCTTAATGATTCAACAGCATTTGATTTGTTGGCAAAACAAACCCTTAGATGAGATTCTGAGGTATGCGAGGTACTGTAGCGATGAAATAGATTCAAAGGCAAAGAAACTTAAGGAGAAGCTGATGTTGGTGCAGATGCAGTCAGCTGGAAAGGGTGGACAGCGGCAACAGGTAACAGGAACCCTAGGGAAGAAACAGAATAATCAAAGCAGAGATGAGGAAGAAAAACCGAGACCTAGGGTAGATATCGCGACACTGAAAAAGACAACGAGGTGCCATCAGTGTAACGAGGTGGGACATTGGAGACGCGAGTGTCCCTATAATGTCGAGACGGGGGAATAAGAACAGGAGGAGGATGAGGTTCAAACCAGCATGGTAAAGGGAACAGCAGTCCCGAAGGGAAAGTTTATCAAAGGGGGGACTCAGACTCCTCGAGCCCCGTTCCCTCAACCGCCTCGCATTGCGAATGGAGGGAAAACCTATAGACAACTGCCACTGTTCGTAGGAGGAGAAGAATGCTACTACGTTGATCCTCTTACGGGGCAACGAGTGAATAGGGAAGAAGACTGTACCCTAGGAGCAGCCCTGGAAGTAGACCAGAGAGGACCATACGTAGAAGCTGAGGTGGCTGGATGTCCTACGACCTTTTTGGTGGATACGGGGGCCACTCGATCCACTTTGAGATCGGCGGTAGTCCCAGGTCTGCCAATGTCGGGAGAGACGATTCAGGTGGTAGGAGTCGCAAATAGGAGAATGACGAATCCTCTGACAGAACCAGTGTCAGTGAAGATAGGAAATTACAGTGATGAACATCAGTTTGTGATTTGTGATTCTAGCCCTGTGTGTCTGCTAGGAAGAGATCTGTTGTGTAAATTAAATTGCACAATATATTGCACACCTGAAGGAGTAGAAGTGCAGACTAACGATGATGATGCCGATTTTAAGGTTGTAAACTCGCAGGAATGCGTGGAACTATATCCTACCCTAACGGTGGAGGAGCTTCCACAGGACTTGAAGGAGACAGTGTCAGCTGAGGTGTGGGATTTTACTGGAGAGGAAATAGGACTGATCAAAGGGGTAGAACCAGTAAAGATCATGGTAAAACCCAATGCTGAGTATCCAAGAATACCACAATATAAGTTGACACGGGAGACAATTGCAGGAATAAAGCCTGTGATCGAATCCATGATTAAACAGGGAATACTGAAGGAGATCGTGGGAAGTCCATGTAACTCCCCGATTATGGGTTTGCAGAAGCCTAGTGGGAAATACAGAATAGTGCAGGATCTTCGAAAGATTAATAATATCGTTGTTTCATGTTGTCCAGTGGTACCGAATCCATCAGTGATATTGTTTCAGATACCGTTCCAAGCTGAATGGTTCACAGTGATAGACTTGTGCCAGGCTTTCTTTTCAATCCCTTTAGATGAGGAGAGCCAGTATCTGTTCGCTTTTAAGCTGGAAAATCGCGTTTTAACATGGTGTCGTATTCCCCAGGGGTATACAGAAAGCCCATCGATTTTTAACCAGCTGCTGAAGAAAAATCTTGAAAGTCTAGTACTGCCCATGAATTTGGTTCTGGTTCAGTACATAGACGACCTTCTAGTGGCGTCAGAAACTGAGGAAGCTTGCAAAGTAGACACCATCACCTTACTAAATCACTTGGCCGAGAACGGACACAAGGTGTCTCCAAGTAAATTGCAGTATTGTCAGACTGAAGTGCAATACTTGGGCCACAGGATTGAAAAGGGAAAACGGAAGGTGTCTCCAGACAGAATAGAGGCGATCATGAAAATGAACGCGCCTAAAACACAAAGAGAAGTCAGGATGTTTCTAGGCATGGTCGGTTATTGTCGGCAGTGGATAGCCAACTTTTCACTGAAGGCAAAACCTTTACAAAAACTGACGCACAAGGGGGTGAGTGATCCGGTACCATGGGACAAAGATTGTTTGATGGCATTTTTGCAGCTGAGGGAGGACTTGTGTCGTGCCCCGGCTTTGGGAATGCCTGATTACGAAAAACCATTCTTGCTTTACTGCTGTGAAAGGGAAGGTTATGCTTTAGCAGTTTTGGCCCAGATACACGGAAATGCGCGTAGACCAGTTGCGTATTTTTCGGCTACATTAGATCCAGTAGCCGCAGCGTTGCCCGGATGTCTCAAATCCGTTGCTGCAACGGGTGTCAGCATTGAAAGATGTGAAAATGTGGTAATGGGACATCAGTTAGTGGTGTACGTACCGCATTCTGTGGAATTGTTAATGACCAGGACCAAGACTCAGCATTTGACGAATAGCAGGCTCACACGCTATGAGCAAGTCATATTGGCTGCTGAGAATGTGACCCTAAAAAGATGCTCTGTCTTGAATCCTGCTACTTTGATGCCACTTCCAAATGATATTGATGATGAAATTTGTACAGATCATGACTGCCTTGATGTGACTGAACTATGCACCAAACCAAGACCAGATATCGTAGATGAGCCATTGACTGACCCCGATGAAATATTCTTTGTTGATTGTTCATGCGTAAGAGACGATATCGGCCAGCTGAGAGCAGCTTATGCAGTTTGTACAATTACCAGAGTTGTGGAAGCCGCCTGCCTGGAAGGAGTACATTCCGCTCAGGTAGCTGAAATCATTGCTTTGACCCGTGCTTGTTTGGCAGGCAACAAAATTCGAGTCACCATATACACCGATAGCCAGTATGGTTTCGGGGTAGTTCACGACTACGGGCAGTTGTGGTCTCAAAGAGGTTACATGACCTCCTCGGGTTCTCCTATTAGGAATGGAGAATTCGTGAGATTATTGTTAGAAGCATTACAAGGTCCAGAAGCTATAGCGGTTGTCAAATGCGCCGCGCACACAAGGAATACAGATTTTGTGTCACAAGGAAACCGATATGCAGACGAAGTTGCACGTTATTGTGCGGAACAGGGGTATTCTCACACCAATGTAGAAGTGGGGGGAATACAGGAAAGAACTGAGTTGACTATGTTGTTAGACACTGTAGATACGTGGGACGAATTGAAGTGTGTTCAGGAAAATGCACCAGATTTTGAGAAAAAAGCATGGGAAACAGCTGGGTGTACCAAAAGTGAGATGAATTTTTGGATTTCTGCAGATGGGAGAGCAGTTTTACCAAACGAACTTGTTAGTCCAATGGCAAGGAGATTGCATGGACCAGCACACATAGGTAGAGATGCTATGGTGAGAGTATTCAGACAAACGTGGTATAATCCGAAGTTTAGAGTAGCGGCAGAAGCAGTGTGTCAGCGTTGTGCGATCTGTCAGCAACTAAACGTAGGAAAGAGAACACCAGTCACATTGAGTCACATAGGGAGGTCTGGGGGACCTTTCAATAGAATGCAGCTGGATTTTATTGAAATGCCCAAGTGCAATCGACTCAGATACGTCTTAGTGATTGTCTGTATATTTTCCAGATGGGTTGAGGCTTACCCTACACGTAGGTGCGATACACTCACAGTAGCAAAATTGTTGCTTAGGGAGTTGATACCGAGGTTTGGGGTGCCAGCCTCTTTGGAATCGGACAGAGGAACTCATTTCAACAGCGAAATAGTGAAGATGCTATGTTCAGCCTTAAGTATCGACCAGAAGCTCCACTGTAGTTATCGACCAGAAGCTTCGGGGATTGTAGAGCAAATCAACAGCACGATAAAATCCAGACTTGCCAAAGTTTGTTCATCCACATCCCTGAGTTGGCCTGATGCACTTCCACTGGTCCTTATGAGCATACGTAGCACACCAGATAGAAGGACAGGTCTCTCTCCACACGAGGTACTAATGGGAAGAGCTATGAGACTGCCATCGGTTCCGACTGCAGCATTGTTGAACATCACAGACGATTTGATCTTGGACTACTGCAAGGGACTATCTGATGCCATTCATTCTGTGTCCCTCCAGGTCCAGGCTGCAGAGGTTCCATCAGCACAAGACTTGTGCCATGACCTGTGTCCGGGGGACTGGGTCCTGGTGAAGAAGCATGTCAGGAAGAACTGTCTAGACGTGCGCTGGCGAGGACCGTTCCAAGTCATACTAGTTACGAACACTGCAGTAAAGTGTGGAGGCTTGCCCAACTGGATACACGCCTCACACACCCGAAGAGTTCCAGCACCTCTGGAAGAAACAGCTCCTCTCTCGGATGAAAATCCAGCAAAAATCGGAGAAGCCACAGAGAGGGAAAGCCAAGCTGTAGAGGTGATCGAAGAGGCTGAGCCTGTGTCGGAACAGGCTGACGACGGTCAGGACACCAGTGAGACCGAAGTTGCCTCAGAAGAAGAAAACAGCTGGGAGTTCGAGTCAGATACCGAACAAGCTGTAAGTGATCAAGAGACGAGTCCAAGAACAAGGAGCATGAGGACAAGGAATGGAGAAGCTAGTTGGCCGGAAAGAAGGAGAAGGTCAACCTTGAGAGCGAATCCAGAGAGCACCCTTGTCCCGATCTCTGAAGATTCGGAACTAGACGAAGAAGCTACGGATTCAGGCTCTGAGAGTCCGAGAAGATCAAGAAGGGTACGTGTGCCCTGCAGAAGGTACGCCACCCCTGAATGGACTTATCTAGCAGATGTCTTGGGGACAGAGATCTGGGAGAGTGAGAGAAGTGCAAGTGATCAATCTCGATCCAATTGTGGCAGTGGAGATATGGATGTTGACGCCTGGAATCGAGACTGAGGGGTTACTGACTTTCACACTTCCCGTTCCCCTTTACCTAAGTCGGATCAAAGACCTAGTGCTGAATCGATTAGAGTTTCCGACTTTTGGTCATCAAATACCAGCACAAGAAGAAAAAGTCATTCGTTTAGAACTATTGGAATATGTCATTAGAGCTGCAGGTACGAGAATCATTGTAGATACATAAAGACTTTTAAGCTATAAAGAAGAAGATAACCTAGCGCCGAGTGGAAAGAAGAATAAAATTAGGGATTACATTTAGAGGACGGAGAAGGGTTAGGGTTGTCTATTGCTGAAGATAAAAGGACATTGTTGTGAAAAAGAGACTTTTTGTTGTTTGAGAGTGCTTCACAGACTGAGAAATCAAATGCAGTAAACAAAGACTAGAAAAAGAAAACTTTTCCTCGAAAAGGAAAGAGCTACGCTGTTTTTATAACATGGAGAATGGCAACCCAAACCGAAAAGCCAAATGCATAGTAGGTACACTAATAGCAGTAGTAATTTTTCTCATTATTACAGTAGTTACCATATCATACATAGTGGGACATACAAGCGTAAAGGAGACAACAGATGTAAAGCCTGTAACGACTTTGAAACCTGCTCTTGTTGGGAAGAAGGAGGAGAGCAATGTAATTCGTGAAAAGGCGTTACTGGCAGATGAAGCTCGTAGGTTACACGTAGACGAGTCACAGGGAAATTTTAGATCGAACGCATATGCCAAGTTATTATATGAGTATATTGATGCCATGGAGGCCAAAGATTGTTATGTTTGCATGCAATTGCCGGCTTCCGTAGATGAAGGCATCAGATATCATCATCTCCCACTGACATATGGGATAACATGTAGTTTATTGCTCAGTATATTTTATGGTAGAGAAGGGTTCGAGTACTACTTTTCAAATTATGATTCGGTACTGCCTGAAGTCCCGAATTATAAACAAATGAATAAGTGGGACTATCACAAAAAGGAAGATAGATTAGCAAAATTCTTTCTTCCTTGGGATACATTAGATACTTCATATGCACGCAGAAATAATCTGACTTGTAAAGTGTCAGAAGTAGAGAAGAAGTTTATTGGACAGGTAGATGACCGGTACAGAAGGCAGAAGATTCTAAAAATGTCAGGACAGTGGAAAACTGATTGGACCGAAGAAGAAAAAGCACACAAAAAGAAGGGTAGCAATGGTCCAATAGCTTTGGATAGAACGCAGAAAGGAAAGTTATGTTTAACTCGAAGCAAGACATATTATGAGAGTGTATTTGTAGGTGAAGTAAATTGCGAACACGCTTTTAGATTAGAGTACTATACGAAAGATTTTATGAAAGGGATGCAAGCGATTCCCAATGTATATTTTGTATGTGGAAGAAATGCCTATGTAAAACTGCCTGACAATTGGTATGGTTCGTGTTATTTGGCAATTGTCTTCCCCAAAATATATCATGCAAAGGATTTAGAGATCATAGAAGGAAAGACTTCGGGAAGAACGAAAAGGGAAGTAGGAGATGCTGAAGTAGTTGAAGACATATTTGGAGCAATGTTTCCTCTTTTAGGTTTGATACTTAATGATGTTAAAATCAGGAGACTAGCTACAGTTGTGGATAGATTGTCTGCTAGTACTGCAAGGTCATTAATGCTAGTAGAAGGAGAGATGCAGTCGATTAGGGCAATGGTTCTTCAGAACCGTCTTGCTTTAGATGTTCTGCTAGCGAAAGAGGGCGGAGTTTGCAAGGCTTTGAAGGTCCAGGAATGTTGTACTTACATTCCAGACAATTCAAAACCACTTGAGAAAGTCATACGGAACATTACAGAGATACATCAAGAAATCGAAGATTTAACAAAAGTAAATGTTTGGGAGAAAGTAGGTCATGGAATGGGAAAGGTTGGAAATTGGTTTGCCAATCTTGGTAAAAGCGTTATTTGGTACATATTGAAACCTGTTTTAATAATATTGATTTGCATAATCACATTGTTGGGTTTAGTGAGACTGTACAAGTGGTTTAGGTCAAACCGGTGACAAAGGTCCATGAGAGAGCAAGAAAGGAGATTAGCTGCTTTACAAGATCAACAGTATAAAAGTTTAAGAGCTCTCGAAACGATAAAAAGAGGGAACCTTGTAACTAGTTCTGTGTAAAGTGTCATTCAAATTGAAATTAGTGATGACCCCTAGAGGTCATCAAAGGGGGGAACTGAGAGAGCGCAATTTGAATGAAACACATGTCCGTACCATATTTACAAGCATATCGCATAAAGTTAGAAGTTGTAACGTGAAGTAGCACTTGTAGCGTAAAGTTAGTCGATGTAACTTACGTAATAGGAAATGTATTTGTATTCACTTTAGAATATGCATTAGAAAGACCGTATATATAGTGGTCTAATATAGAAACGTGTAAATGCTTAAAGAAAATGCTTAAACGTGCTAAACTGAATATATGTATGTAATCATTAGACGGAGAAAGAAGACGAAATATAAAGCAAAGAAATGTGTAGACTATATAGCACTGTGTAAGAAACGAGAGTATAACGTTGTATTTTATGTAACATGGATTCAAGTATAATCAATGATTTGCTAATTCGATTATATATATATATATATGTGTGTTAAAAGTCATACCGTGTAGAAGAAGTTGTAGGAATGTTAGAATAGAGTGGTCATATGTGATTTTAACCTAACGGACCAAGGGTTCGCAAGAGTGTAGTCCGCTGTATGTAATTTAGTGGGCTCACAGGAATAGGGGATAGCCTTGATCTGTACGTGCGAGACAAGAGTCAAAGGTCTTGTTAAATATAAAGTGACAATGCTGGACGAAGTTTATGGCCTAAGTGATATAAGGGACGCTTGGAATTTGGGGTCTTGTTACGAAGGGACTGTTCACAGGACCAAACGAGGTTATAATCACAACGGTAATGAATGGAACTCTGTTGAGGTGATAGACTTTGCTCTGAAAGTGTCAACTGGAATGTCATGAGGTTACCAGCAAGATGACGAAGATGGCGCCTAAGAAGCAAGGTCAACTTTACGGACGACGCGAAGAGATGAAGCTATGGAAAAACCCAGAAATGAGATCACGTGAAATGTGTACGTGGTGGGCGTCAAAGGGGCGTTCCACCCATACTGTGATTTTGTATTTAGGGACAGCACCCCGGGGAGAAAGGGTCAGAGCAGAGCGAGAGCAGATGGCCTGAGAGCGCAAGGGAGCAAGAGAGCAGTAGGCCGAGGACCCTTAGAGAGCGGATGGGTAGGCAGAAAGGGTACTGCTTCTCGACATAGAATTCCATCAGAGACTAAGAGAGTTTGAACTTCTTTGGAAGTCAAACGGCTGACACCTTTTTAGGTAAAGAACTTGCGAAGTAAGGATGCCACTTAGCATAGAGTAGGGACAGATTTAACTTGTTTTTCTCTTCTTTTAGATGACGCAACAGATCCACTTTGTGTCTATGTTATTCAATTTGTTGATTCTGGAATTGGTTTTAATCGTTTTCTTTTGTAGACTAAGATTCTTTAGGGAATTTATGTTCCTTTTAGTTCCTGTATATTTGTTGAATCTTATCCTGAGAGGATTGTATATGCAACTAACTCTGATTTTATATTAAACTTTTTAAACTTTATCAGTCGTAAGTGGTTCTTCAGAGTTGCGTCAGTTTATGGGGTTGATTTAATCTTGTAGGTTTGCCTTTTACTCAATGACAGTCAATAATCGATCCAAAATTGGAAGAATGAGATAGGTATCTAAGTAATCAGAAAAGATATCAAAATCTCATTCCCCGCAGCTGTACAAATAGGAAAATAAAATTAAAAACTCACAAAATGGAGACCAATGAAAATTCAGAACACGGAAGATTCTGTAGCTCCTAAACCCTCAATAGGCACGCTAAGGCTTTCAAATTGTCTAAAACGAACGATTAGCAAACTGGCTAGAGTCAGAATAAATATGTCGTGCGTTTGTTTTACTATCTATAAAAACGCCCCGGTTGCCACTGAAGTTGTTCACCACTGCTTTCAAGGGTGGGGAAAGCAGAGCAGGGTGTGGAAAGGGGTTTTTGACCAGAAAGAAGTATTTGTTTGTGCAGAGGTGACGCGGAACAGTTGGGGCTTCAACTCTTGCTTTTACTTTTTAGAGTCCGGTCCCATGTGGAGGGTCAGTCGGTTGCGTGATTAGGATGTTTTGTAGCGTGAAAACAGAGTGCTCAGGTGTCTAGGAATGTGTCCACAGTATGCGCAAGCCTGGGGCATGCTTATAACTAGGGTGATTTCGCTCTATCTGCTCTTTACAACCATAGTTAAGGCTTTATGTTTTGTGCTTCTTGTACTTTGCTTCTGATTTTATCATGAAGCCCCAATTTGGTAATTTTAGAGTAGGCCTTGGGCAGGGACGGTTTTCTCAGTCCAGCATGGCAAGAGATATAGCCACAGATTGAGCTTCTCTTTGCAACATTGAGTTAGGGCAGTGGTCTTCAAACTTTTTAATGCCGCGCCCCCCCCAGTGAAAAAATTTAAATCATCAGGCCCCCCTTCATAATTATTCTATTAAGATAGCAATGTTTAAATATGTCTTGCCTTAGTTAAACACAAAACATTTTCAAATATTGCAGGTAATTTGTAAACGGCATTCTGTTATCATTTTAAAAATGAAACCAAATACATGATTGCTTAAAAATAAAGCACTACTTTCAGCTTAATGTTTCTTTTGGTCAGAGCCTGCCCACCCCCCCTAGGATCACTTGAGGCCCCCCTAGGGGGGCCCGCCCCCCAGTTTGAAGATCTCTGAGTTAGGGGATGAGCGATATTGTGGTGTTGAAAAGTCACCCACTCAGTGTACCTGTTGCTTCTGGTGCAGTTTGGATTTCCCATACCCCCAGACCTCATCCCTCCTTAGAAGCCTTCTTTTCTCCAAGGCAACTTCTACAAGTAGAAAATGATCTGAAACTGGCTAAAAAAAATATATCAAAGTATCTCTCATGGAGTCCAATCCAGCCTGTTGTAACAAGAACATTATTTTAACACTTGGCTTTGAGATCGGGCCCTCATAAATGCACCCCATACCAAACTGATGGGCTTAAAGAAATATATATTAGCCCCTAATCAAGAAACCAGTGGCAGCCCAAACTTGGGTCTCTCCTACACAAGCAATACATGAAGGTTATTAGGCGTCTACAAGAATATATAGAAAAACACCATCTACTGTATGGCTCTCAGTCGGGCCTCAGAGCTATGGGATGGGTGGAAAGTACAGAAGCCAGTATCAGATGGAACGTCCTCATCACCTTTGGTGAGGACCTACGGGCAGCATACATTCTCTTAGACCTATCCTCTGAATGGTACCTTAGTAAAACAAGCACTGGCAAAGCCAATAGGTCTCGCCTTTGCATGAGCGATTGGCTTTGCCAATATCTTTTGGCCATGTTGTACACCAGCGAGGCTGCTGTTGAGCATGGCTAAAAGTGGGGTAAAGGAGAGTGGAGTGGAATTTCATAAAGTGGAGTAGAGTTAAGTGTTAAAGAGTGGGGTAGAGTGATGTTAAGTGGTGTAAAGTGGAGTGGCATAGAGTGGAGTGGTGTAGAGTGTTGTGGAATGTCATGCAGGAAGTAGAGTGGCGTTGAGTGGCATCGATTGTCAGAGTAGAGTAGAGTGCCGTGTCATCAAGTGGCATGGAGTGATGTAGAGCAGAGTGGAGTGGAGTTGAGTGTTGTTGTATGGTAGAGTGACTTAGAGTGGAGCAGATTGGCATAGAGTTGAGTGGCATAGAGTGTCAGAGTGGAGTTGCACAGACATGAGTGGAGTAGAGTTGAGGATTGGAGTCAGTTGTATAATAGAGTGGAGTAAAGTGGAATAGAGGGAGTTGCATAGAGCATCGTAGATTAGAGTAGTTTCCTAGAGTAGTGCGGAGTAGAGTGTTGTAGAGTAGAGTTTACTGGAGACGAGAGCCATAGAGTGGAGTGTCATAGAGTGGACTAGATTAAAGTGGCGTAGTGTGATGTACAGTAGAGTGCAGTGACATGGTGCAGAGTAGTGTTTGATGAGAGTTTGGGCAAAGGAAGAGACAAACTCAAGCTGGACAGCCTAAAACACATAAAGCCAACAAATAGAAAGCATGCAAATGTGAGTTACAAACCACAAAGGCAATGGCAAGCAATGGGTGTAATGGATTCCTAGAAAAGCTTTCCGAATGTCCCCCGATGATGTTAACAAACCAGACACCTGGACTGTCTGGTAGGCTTCAACTTAAAGAGTGAAATAGTGGACTGAATTTGTGGGCATGGGTTTGAACTGGCTCCATTCAGTCCTTACTAATCTGAGTAAATGAACTAGTCATGTCTTTTTAGTTCTTTGCTATTAAATTAGTAATAGTTTTATAGTAAAAATCTGGTCTGGTGGCTGATTGGGCCAATGCAACCACCAAAGGAATCAGTGTTTGGCCCCATGGTCACATGTTCCAATCCTGTCTGGTCCACTCAGCCTTTCATCCTTCTGAGGTCAATAAATTGAGTACCTTTGAGTTGGGTAGCATCTGTTATTCCACACGAATATTCCCTTCTGGGTGAGTATGCTATGCGAGGCACCACAGGACACATCTTTAACAGACCCACACTTCAACATATACTGGCTCTAAAATTGAAGCCTTACAGCCTGCATTCTCAAATCCACTTAAATCCCCACTTGCTTTACAAATCAAACAGTACAACTTACAATACTAAATGTATGTGGAGTGTTCTCAAATACGCATCTGTCTGGCAAACAAATCCGAGAACCATCCTGGTATTGTAAACAGTCAGACTCGGTTACATCCCTGGATAAGCAGATGAAAGAACACGCCATGTACTTCGATGGAACTAAAACTGAAATTCTATTTGTAGGTGCATGGAGTAGTAAAGTGATAGCCTCAGCGTGGCCTTTGTTATTAATATTATAGCCATATGCACAACATTTTGCACTCCTAAGGGCATGGAATGAATGCTTGCAAATGGTTTAAACTACTGGCAATCTCCCTGGGTATCAATCCAGCCCCTGTTTTTTCACTCACTGTGCCACTGTAGACAGATGCCTGCCCCTGCCCCTGATGGAATCAGTCCATCCCAAACCTTTTACACCAGTCCAAAATATGGATAACCTAGGAATAAATATTTAATGCATATCGTTTAGTCATTTCCTAAAAAAGTGCTCTGTTAATTTAACCAACTTTCAAATGCCATTGTTCCTCCCAATTATTCAGAATCAGTATGGCGCTTACCAGAGCTTTAGTCCTGAGAATATAGAACTATAGCAGTGTGTTCTACACATGTTATCGAAGGGCATTCACAGGTACTAAATTAAGCAGAAAGTTTAGCACTCAACTTGAGGAAATGGCAAATCGTCAGTGACCCGAAAAACTGTCCACTGTGTCCAAGTGAAAACTACAATACATTTTAAAGTTCTATGCATCTTTGGTAATGTTCTGGAGCCGGAATCAATGATACATTCAGCACCGGGCAGTGGCATAGCCAGGGTGCGAGAGGTCATAATGCAAGAAAGGAAGAAGGACCCTGGCCTTCTGTTTGTGTGGTAAAAGCTATAACTGGTTAAGTGTAACACCTCTCTGCCCCGGTGCCACTGCACCTGCTGTGTTAATGATATAAACAATCCTTTCTCTCCTGCAGAACACAAAGGATCAGACTCCCTCCCTCCCTTCCTCACCGAGCCTACAGAGATCAACTGGGGGGTATCCCAAGGATCCTCGCTCAGCCCCACGCTTTTCAACACCTACATGGCCCCTCTCGCCACCATAGTCAGACAGCATGGCTCATCATAGTATCTTACGCTCACGACACCCAGCTCATCCTTTCTCTCACCAAGAACCCCGAAAACACCAGGCCCAGCTTTCAAGAAGGAATGAAAGACGTCGCGGCCTGGATGAACGACAGCGGCCTAAAACTGAACTCTGAGAAGACTGAGTTTCTCGTCCTTGGTCTCTCCCCATGACGTGGGACAGCTCCTGGTGGCCCCTTGCTCTCTGAATCCCACTCACCTGACGGACCACGCCTGGAACCTCAGAGTCATTCTAGACTCCTCCCTCACCATGACCCGCCAGGTCAACGCCGTCGCCTCGACCTGCTAAAACTCCATCCGCAAAATCTTCAAGTGGATCCCAAACGAATTCCGAAAGACTGTCACCCACACACTTGTAACTAGCAGACTGGACTATGGTAACGGCCCCTACTCTGGAATCACAAAAAACCCTGCTACACAGGCTCCAGACCATCCAGTACACCGCAGCCAGACCCGTCCTCGGAACCCCACGACACAAGCACATGACCCCGCACCTACGAGATCTCCACTGGCTCCCGATTGAGAAGAGAGTATCCTTCAAGCTACTCACCCATGCCTACAAATCCCTCCACAACATCTGACTCAAATACCTCAACGAAAGAGTCTCCTTCCACGTACCCAATAAGAACCTGTGATTTATTCTCTCTCCGCAGATAGTTCCAGTACGACCAGGTATTCGACGAGTTAGTCTTATGGTTGATGTGAGTATGCAGCCACAACACCAGTGTAGTTTTAGTTGTAGATAGAATACCCCTTTCCTTGGTCCAGATGAATCGCCCGCAGACTATTCACTTGGCGAGAAACATGTTGACCTACCACGTATGCGAGCGCCACAACCTGAGACATAACCTCAGCTCAGCGCCTTATACTTTTAGTTTTTACTTAGGGTAGGAGACCCCTTGATTAAAGTTGTTTTCGTAGGTACTTCCAACCCCATTTTCTATTCACTTCAAACACACCAATATGCACTCATCTACACACACCAGGCTCCTCACCCGCACTTTATCATACAGTTGTTGGAAAAAGATCTCCGCTATAGTGCCCCTACTATTGGGAGCCTGTCAGATATTGCACCGCCGACCTGACGAGGAGCAGCCCGATGATGAAGCATGACACCAGATAGGGTGTGTGAGGGCATTATGATCCAATAAAATGGATTCCCAACTTTGTACTCTTACGGTCAGGTTGGTTTATATTCCCTGGTTATTGACTCAATTCTCAGAGGAACAGCACATTTCTTTTGTTAAATAATCTCCTTCCACGTACCTAATAGGAACCTCCGCTCTGCCGACCTCGCCCTGGCAGAGACCCCAAGTATCCGCAGAACCAGAGCAGGCGGAAGACGCTTCTCCTACCTCGCCGCAAAGACCTGGAATGAGCTTCTAGTCAACATCAGACGCCCCCGCTCTTCACACCTTCAGGGAGAACCTCAAGACTCGGCTCTTCGACTGATCCAGATCTGCTGCTGGTGGAATCATAGCAAGTAAACTTGAGTATTCGTTGGAGGAAACCGAATCCTTTCCAGAGTCCACTATGGGTTTTGTCCTGGGCTAGGGACAGTCAAGCAATGCTTGAACCTTCAGCTGGTCATCGGTAAGTATGTCAAGGCAAGGGGAGGTTGAATTCACCTATAACTTATGGACCTCTCCTCAGCCTTTGACACGGTTATAGAATTATGGCAGGGTTGGGAATTGAGAAAGAAGGCCAAGAAGTATCCAACGACTTTAACAAGTTGTGCCCCACCTAAACTATATATTAAGGTTGGGAATTGACCAGGCCTTAATGGACTTGTTGCAGAAAGTGCATTGAAGCTGTCTGATTAGGGTCAGATTTGGTACTGAGGGCAAACTTTCCCCTGTACTCAAATCCTCTATTGGGGATCAGACAGGGCTGCCTCATTACCCTCTTTCTGTTCCTCTCTTAAATAAATGACTTTGAGGCAGGCTTGAACACAGCAGGGAAAGTTCACCCTAAAGTGAAGTCAAGTGCCCTGCCTGTTTTATTGTACACCGATGATGCAGCACTTATATCAAGGACCATCAGCGGTTAAAAATGTATTTTTTATCCTTTTTATAGATTTATGGGCGCTTGATTTAAAAAGTAATCTTAGTAAACCCTTTGCTATGAGCATTGGCCCAAACATTTTTTAAAACCCCAAACTTCATTTGGGCGGTATGGAAATTCATAAGGTCAAGACTTTTAATTATCTTGGTATCCCTCTTGATCACAATTTAACCTGGCATAGCCTATTTTCCAACAGGCTTATTCAGTCTCATAGAGCCGTGAAGGCGTTATTCACCTTTGTGTGCCTGCTAGGGCAAAAGCCGGTGTGCAAGATTATTAGCATTTACAAAAGTACATGCATTGCCCCATAGCTTCATATGAAACTGGGCTATGGGGGTAAAAAGTGCTGGCCCACTCCAGAAGGTTGAGAATGTTTTCAAGAAGACTTCTTGCAGTCCCCCATGCTACCCCTTCTATTATGTGCCACTCAGAGGTGGGTCTGTACCTCCTGAAGGATTAGATTAAGTTGGATCCTTTGTTATCAAGGATCAGAAATTGGGGAGGAAAGGGCGCTTCACTCTCAAAAGATGTACTGGAAGATGTCTTTCCCTGGATCATGCTTTGGTGGTCCCTTCGAGCAATTATGTTATAGGGGGGTTTATGGATCTGGGAATCCCAGATCTATAGTTCAACCCGAGAAACATAAAGCTTCATTTTATGTCTCAGTTGAAAGAGTCATGCAGGGCATGCCAGTGTTGCCTTCATCGGGCACATTTTGACAAATTATGAAGTAGTGCTAATTATAATAGTGCTTTTCTTGCCAGGCTTTGTTTTAACCCTCAATAGTTATTAGTGGCCTTTCCTAGTGAGGGATGTTAACTGGAGTACAACCTTCCCAAATTGCACTTGTGACCGTATATCGTAGCAAAGCACTATGCACGTTACTCTTTTCTGCCAATTATATTCTCAATCCCATTAGAGTTTTTTAGACCAAATCTACGTTTGTCCAATTAGATTTCATAGGGAGAGAGGCATCTCTTTTTTTGTTAAAAACTGTGTGACTTAGATTTCTGTGTAGCAGGGTTAAATGTTGTTAGCTGTGCAATGAAGATTAGGAATTGGTATGGGGCTGTGTAATGAATTTTGCTATATGAATTTTTTAGGTTTTTATGTACTGGGTCTATGAGCCCTTTTAAAGATTATTTCTTATTAATCTGTGTTTATGGAGTTTTATGTTTATACTGTTGTATCTTGTACTTTATGGCATGAGGCTATCCGAGGAAAGAATATTTGACTGACTGGCTAACTATGCACACATATTACATATCATACCGCTGTATATTCATTGCTAGCAATATTTTAGTGCATGATTCATTCCAAATCACTGTGCACTGGTCATCTCTGATTTACAATAATTTAATAACTGTGTCCTGTCATGGGTCAGATAAGTGAGATGATTTATTGAGTATAGGGAGTGTTACACAGTAGCTTTTAATGGAATATAATGACAGCCTTAACCATAATCTACGGATCTCATATTCATACCCAATATAATATAAGCTTTCTGGATTTAAGAAATGCTTTCATCAACCTGAGTATTTCCGTGTGTTTTTTTTGCAAAGAAACTGACATTATATACTTTGATAGTAGGTGCAAATAGATGTCACACACGTAGGACTAGTAATGCCATCCTCTGTGTAGAGAAATTGTACCTTTGAAGCAAAATATGCAGAAATAGCTGATGAAATTACATAAAGATTTATAAATAATGGATATTCTGTGAAGAAATTGATGGAAGCAAGGAGAAAAACAGATTAAAAAATAGTTATGATCTAATTACATATAGTGATCTACATGAGCAAAAAAATATTAGGATCAGGCTACTTACATTATACACTTACCAAAGTATTACATTGTGGGAGATTGTTTATAAACGCTGGCATCTGTTAAAGGCCTATAATGTATTGAAGGACTTGACCTGCAAATGATCCTATATAACCTTTCGTAAGAGCTGAGAATTTTAGAGACAAAATAACTAGCAGTCTTCTACATCTAATGTTCTGAAAAAAATATTTGGCTTTCATTTTCTGGATTTTTAAAATGTGGTATTGCAGTATTTGCGAATTGTCTGTGTGCAGATGCTACCAGATTTCTAGGACTAATGGCAAAGATTTTTTTTATTAGATCCTTCAATAACTACTTTTGTTAATTATGGCATTAGTTGCCTTTGTGGTACGTGAATATAGGTCGCACAATAAGATTTTTAAAATATCACATTATCATGTTTGAGCCATTAGAAAGAGTGATGACCAGTGGCAGTCACTCTGGTAGTATGGAGTGGCATTTCATTTCAAAGAACAACATGATTCGAATTATAAATTGTTACATTTTGTTGATCTCTATCAACAAAAGAAACATTTAAGAGGGAGGAATAGATAATTGAATTTAAGGAGATGAAACAACTTCTCATCGTTGCCCTTCCTAATGGCTTGAATACCTATGAAGGTGTTAGACCCGGCTTCCTGGGCACCAGGGCACTCAGGGGTAACTGCGCTCCATTCGCATCAACTGAAGTGTTCCCTCACTGGTGTCCTGGGGCCTCAGTACTAGTGGACCCAAAACTGGACAACCAAGTACTCCTCTCCAGCACTTGACTCTCTCAGGGTAGCGAGACAGAGCAGTCCAAGGCGTACTCAAGGAGGTGAGGTGGGGTTAGACATTCAGAATACAGTGTAAACCGTACCACCAGCTGATAAACTCAATGTCCAGTCAGTGCTTTACTTTTTATAACAGAAAAGTACTTTAATACACACAAGATAATGATACTACACAAAAAACTAGGATAAACTGTGAAAACCAGATGTCTCTACAACCCTCTGGGGCAGAGTTCTGACCCCAAACAGTATTATAGCGCCTAGACGCCAAACACTATAAAAATACAGTTAACATGAAAACCCACAATTAAGCATTGCATTTTACAGATCATGTTACACAGGGCTGCTTTCGTTCACTAGAGCCTTGATACCAATCTTTGGATTGAAAGGATATAGTTTCAGCATATGATGTGAAATCAAATGTTCTTGATCAGCCCTATAACCCCCCCCACCCAAAGCAACAGAAGTGGTCTCCCATTGTGAGTGAGGACCCCGAGGGAATTTGATCTCACCTTCAATGACTAGAATTAAGCTTCCTCCTCTCTGCCTTACTTCATGTGCTGCAAGCTTTTTTCCACCAGCTTTAATTGATGTGCCGCAAGCTTCTTTCCACCAGCCTCTGTGATGTGCTGTAAGCTTCCTTTCCACACCTTGGGCAGCTATCTGTAATTTCCTTGGTTAAAATCGCACGCTCCCCCAAGCCTCACAGAGACAGCTGGTCCTCAATGTTGCTGATGCCTTAGTTCCAGCCACAGTGAACAAAGCCTTATCTCCTGCCTTCACACTGCGGGTCGCGCCTGGCTATCTTCAGACGGACCTGGTGTGGCCGCCTCTTCAGTCATAGCAGATAAGGTGTTATCTGAGAACATCAGAACCAGCTCCCTTATAGGGAAGTCTCCTTTGCAATGTAAGATCTCTGCCGAAACACTACTCAGAGGTTTGGGACTTGATTCATTCTGCCCGCCCTGATTACTGTTTCTGTACTGAGACCTGGCTCAAACCCCATTTGGTCCCAGCGATTACTTTGGGGACCCCTTTGGGATACAAGATAATTAGACTGGACCGCCCTGTTAAGACCGGCAGGGGGGTTGCCATTATTTATAAGGACACCTCCACCGTCACCATCCTGGACCAATGCTGCACCAGTGATATTGAAATCATGGTCTTCAAAATCAGTTCCAATCTGGAGACCAGCTGGAAGGGGGCATTGGTGTATCGCCCCCCGGGCCCTTGCACAGATGCCTCTACAATCCTTATGGAGATGCTGGCCCCCCATATCAGCATGGGGACTAACTTCCTACTCCTAGGAGACTTTAACATCCACAGTGAATTGGTGGACAACGTAGAAGCCCAAACTTTGCTGGCAGACCTAGCAACTTTGGGCTTCAACAGTGCAATCAGGGCCCCACACATCGTGCTGGTCACACTCTTGACCTAATCTTGTCAAATTCCCACATGCTGACCTGTCTACCTCCGAAACAGGTGGAGTGGACTGACCACTTTATAATAGGTTTCTCTCTCCCCACTCATACAGAGGACCGCCCTCAACCTGCCCCCCTTCCTTTATGGCGCAGGCAGTGGCACAAGGTGTCCGTGGAGGCCTTTAAAGACATCTTTGTTCCTCCGGACATTTCCACTTTGGATACCCCGGACATGGCCCTTTCCAAATACAATGCTGCTGTGAATACTGCAGTTAATCTCATTGCCCCTCTAAGAGTTTGTAATCAGCGGGCTAACAGCAAGCAGGAATTATGGTACTCTGATCTACTACGTGCAGAAAAGAAAGTATGTAGGAAGTTGGAGAAGATCTGGAGAAGCTCCCATACTGTAGCAGATAAATTTCGCTACCACTCTGCCATGAGATCCTATCACAGAAACATCAGAGCTGCCCGTAAAAACCATATCATTTCTCAACTATCTGAGGCAGGCAATGACCCTAAAATACTTTATCAGGTTCTGCGAACCTTTACCAAGCCTGTTGCTTGTGAAAGTCCTGAGATGGTGTCCCAACAACTGTGTGATGACACTGCTGGGTTCTTCTTGAACAAGATCGACTCTATCTACCAAAAAAATTGCTCAATCTATTAATTTGGTCGACACTAGTGATCCCACTCCATGCCCTCAGCTCGAGACTGCTGACTCTGGCCCTACTAAACTATCCTGCATTCCTGAGATCAGTTTAGACGATGTCAATTCACTGATTGGCACCATTAAATCAGGCTGCCCGGCGGACCTTGTTCCTGCCCGAGTGATGCATCTCATAGGGAACGTTCTTAGTCCCACTATTCAGACCCTGATTAACCGCTCGCTATCTGAAGGATTAGTTCCACTGGAGTGGAAAAATGCCCTGGTCAAGCCTATAAGGAAAAACACCTCTGTTCCTTGGTCTGACATGTCCAATTTGAGGCCCATCTCCCTCTTGCCGTTTGTCGGCAAACTGATGGAGAAACATGTCAACTTTCACCTCTCCAGCTTCATTGAGCTGACCGGTTGCCTGGACCTTTCCCAATCTGGGTTCAGGCCAAAGTATAGTACCGAGACTGCTCTCCTTTCGGTCACGGATACTATACGTATGTCCTTGGACAGGGGTCTGTCTGTGGTGTTGGTGCTGCTGGACTTGTCCGCAGCATTCGACACCATATCGCATACCATTCTTCTAAGAAGACTAGAAGAGATCGGCCTAGAAAAATCAGCCCTGGCGTGGTTCACTAGCTTTCTTACAGAACGTACCCAGCAGGTGAACATGGGCACCTTCAGTTCCAATCCCTCTAAAGTCACCAGAGGAGTCCCGCAGGGCTCCTGTCTTAGCCCTACGCTATTTAATGTTTATGTTGCCTCTTTGGCTAATATTATGAGGTCGTACGGGTTTCTACCCATTTCATATGCAGACGACACTCAGTTGTTGTTTACCTTTAAGACCTTCACTCCTGAGGTAAGGCAGGCCTTCTCGAGTGGCATGACGGCGGTCGCCAGTTGGATGGCTAACAACTTTCTACAGTGTAATGTGGGAAAGTCAGAAGTCATGTTGTTCGGGGAAGCTAAAATCTTGTGGACCCCTGACTGGTGGCCTACTAGTTTGGGAGCGGCCCCCTCCCCTAAACAGGTGGTGAAAAATCTGGGGGTCCGCCTTGATCATGACCTCACTCTTGCACATCACGTCAACGTCACAGTGGGGTCTTGCTTCCATGTCATCAGCCTCCTTCGGAAGGTGTTTCCTCTCCTCCCCGACAGCTCAAGGAAGACCTTGGTTCAGGACCTCGTGTTGAGTCGCTTGGACTACTGTAACGGTCTTCTCCTAGCAGCCAACGAAGGCGTATTAAACAAGCTCCAAGTGGTACAGAACACCGCAGCACGCTTGGTGACAAATGCCCCCCCCCAGAACTCCATCCCGGCCCCTTCTTAAACTGCTCCACTGGCTTCCCATCCGGAAACGGGTGGAATTTAAGACCTGCTGTGTGGTGCACAAAAGTCTGCACGATCTAGGGCCGTCCTATCTAGCTGAAAAATTTGTCCATCATTGCCCCTCGCGCAACCTGCGCTCTAGTAACCAGCTGTTACTGGAGATCCCCCGGTTCAGCAAGACCAGACAGGGAGGACGTGCCCTCTCTGTTATGGGTCCACGTCTATGGAACAGCCTTCCCTTCTCCCTTAGGCAGTGTACCAGCCACTCAATCTTCAGGAAGAGTCTCAAGACCACTCTGTTTCAGCACTAGAGCCCCCCTCTCCTTGCACTCTCAGACAGCACTGCGCGGAGATACACCTTCGGGTGTGATTCCGGCGCGTTATAAATCCATAAATAAATAAATAAATAAATAGACCAGTCTTGACCAACAGCTGACCACTCAGGCCAGACTTTTATCACCTCTGATTGATAGGCTCATCCAATCAGAGGGTCTGCTACTTTTGCATCCTGAATACACCTCCAATCACAAACCATTAACCGCGTGTTCAATGCATGGGTAAAGCATGCACCAGGTCCCTTCCTGGTATCAGGCTGTGCAACTCCCTACAGAGGAATTTTAATTAACTCCAGCCCAGGAGGCCCTGACCAGTGGGGGAGGGTCCTCTTTGCAGTGTTAGTGCAGCTAAACCCAGATAAAAGCTGAGTGTCGACCCCAGCCCACCATGCCTTTCCAAGGAAATAGGGAGAGGCGGGGAAGCTGGGATGTCCAGCAGAACAGCTCGCATTCCTCACACTGGCTCAGCACACCATTCTTCCCCAGTACTCCCACGGGTTCTCAAACACACGTCAGGTAGACAAAGGCAACAGGACCACATGCATGGCAGACTGCACAGACTTGGTCAGGAGTGTGCCTAGGGACTCACCCCTCCTGACTATAGATTTATTGCTGCCACCACTGTCAGTCTACCACAGCCTTAATAGAGAGGGCAGTAGCCACTCTCTGAAAAATAGGGGTGCACTAGGCATGCCCCCTCGACCTCAGAGCCAAGCTCTAGAGTCTCAATCCATGTAAACAGGGAGACCCTCAGTGGACATGTATGATTGTCATGCTCACTGAGGTAGGGATCTAGAAACCATACAGTAGCTTTTGAGTGACTTGCTCGGAGATTAGCATAAGGCAGGGGAAGCACTCTCTCCAGAGACATGCAGGAGACTTCCCGTCCCAACATATGCCCTCCCCAGATCAGAATGGCTGGTACTTATTTCCCAGTGGGAGAAGACCGATCATCTGATTGGATAAACCGGTGGGAAAGTCCACCTGTATTGCCGTGCTGTAAGCCTGCTTTATGTTCCACAGTAAAATCTAGTCCCTGCAGAGATCTGGACCACCTGAGCAACTTTGGGTTCTCCCCCTTCATTGCCATGAGCCACTTGCGGGGCTTGTGATCTGTCATCCAGCTACGCCACACAGAACTCTTTCAGGCCTGCCAGTACATGATTGACTAGGCGCTGGAAAGTGGCGGGAGCATTCTTCAATCCAAAAGGCATAACTTTAAATTGGTAGAGACCCCCTGGGGTTGAAAATGCTGTTTTCTCCTTGGCACCAGGTGTTAATGCAATCTGCCAGTAACCGCTGGTTAGATCAAAATACTTTGCGGCACCCAACCTATCCACCAGCTCATCAGCTCGGGGAATAAGATGGGCATCAGTTTTTGTCACAGTATTTAAACCATGATAGTCCAAACAAAAGCCCAGGTCAGCTGACCCCTGCTTAGGCACCAACACCACTGGACTGGCCCAGGCACTACAGGAGTGTTCAACAACCCCCAGGTGAAGCATCTTGACCACCTCAGTCTTGATGCACTCTTGAACCCGGTCTGACATCTTATATGTCTTGCTCTTAACAGGCAGGGTGTCCCCTGTGTCTATGTCATGCACACAGACAGGCGTCAGCCCAGGGGTAAGTGAAAAGAGATGGGAAAATCTCCCCAGCAGCTCTGTACACTACACCTGCTGTTCAGGTGTCGGTTCAGAGGCAAGCTTAACTCCCTCAACTGAACCATCCTTCTCATCACCTTGCAATAAGTCAGGGAGGGGCTCACTCTCTTCTTTCACCTCTTCAGCCATTAGAAGTACAGAAACAGTGTACTCCCCGCAAAGACACGGCTTCAGCCGATTGACATGGAATACCCTTTTGGGCTCCTGTGCAGCACCTGTGTCAACTAGATAGTTGACATCAGAAATCTTCCTAACAACTTTGTAGGGGCCAGACCGCTTGTCGTCCAGAGCCCGGGGACAAATCGGCTTCAGGACCCACACTTCCTGGTCCTCTGGTACCCAGACAGCATAGCGTTCTAGTCATACCACTCCTTCATGAGCTGTTGGCTGGCTTGAAGATTGTTCTTTGCTTTACTCATGAGCTGGGCCGTCAGCCTACGGAGGCCCAATATATAGTCCACCACATCATGGGTAGGGGACTTAGGGTTGCCTACCAAGCCCTCCTTGACCAATGTCAAGGGACCTCGGACAGGATGCCTAAAAAGTAGTTCAAAGGGACTGAACCCTACTCCTTTTAGTGGTATCTCCCTGTAAGCAAACAACAGGCATGGCAAGAGGAGATCCCACTTCCTCTTGAGGGGATCAGTCCCGATCACGCTCTTTAGGGTCTTATTGAAGCGCTCCACCAAACTGTTGGTTGCGGGATGGTAAGCGGTGGAGAAGTGGTAAGCCACCCCTACCTCTTCCCACATGGCCTTCATCTAAGATGAGATGAAGTTGGTTCCCCTACAGTAACCACCGTCTGTGGAAATCCAACCCTGGAAAAGATCCCTAAAAGAGCCTAGCTACCACCTTAGCAGTAGTGCTCCTCAAAGCCACAGCCTCAGGGTACCTGGTGGCATGATCCACCACAACAAGAATGTATTTGTTGCCCGAGGATGATGGAGGGTCAAACGGACCAACTATATCAATCCCCACCCTTTCAAAGGGCACCCCCATGACCAGACTTGCCACTGGCCTGACAGACCAGATAGATTCGGCAAAATGTCTCCACATCCTGATCAACTCCTGGCCAGTAAAACAGAGGTGCTAACTTGTCCTTTGTCTTTTGATGCCCAAGTGACCAGCTAGGGGTACTTCATGGGCTAGCTGCAGCAGGAAATTCCTGTGCACCTGAGGAACCACCAACCTTTTGCTGGCTCCTGGCTCTGGGTCAGCAGGCTCACTGTAAGGGAGTCCATCTTCCCAAGCCACCTTGTGCTTTCCGACTACTCCAGTAGAGACCTGTTCCTGAGCAGCTTTCCGCAGGCCATCAAGTGTAGGACACTCAGCCTGCGCCTTACAAAACTCCTCATGGGATGGTCCTCCTGCCACAAGCAGCTCCTGTGGGTCTGGCAGGGACCCAGACTCCAACACCTTATCCGTCTTGGGGTGCTCACCCTCCTCTCCAACTGGAGCAGGAGGTGCAGACAGCAGGATATGTGCCTTCTCAGAATCTGCCCTTGGTCCTTGTTCTGGCCTGTTCCTCTCTAGTGTCTCTTCCGCTAGAGTTGTCTCCACTTCACTAGGAAGAAGTTTTACAGTCTGTTCTCTAGTGAGCACATCTGATGAAATCCAGGCCATATAGGCCTCAGGTCCTGGCACTAACTAGGGTTCAACAAGATAATTCCCCAGAAAGCACCCAGCACCCTGCTTCTCTCGCACCCCCATGTTGACCATGGCCTTCTTACCATTCAAATCTACCTCCACTCTAGCAAGAGGGTACTCCATGTCATCACCACTAGCTAAAAGTCTATAACCCTTGGAATCAGGGATGATCTCTTCGGGTTTGAGATATTTGCGTTCAACGATAGTCCTGTGGGCACCAGTAACCTTCATGGCAGGAACCTTCCTTCCATTGATACTTGCCACATTCATATACCCCGTTGAGTTAGGGTGAATATGCTTAAGGGCATCTGGGTCAAGTTCCCAGATGTCCCTGGTGACTAAGTTAAACTCACTTGGGCCTCCCTTCATGTCTGCCCCCACTGAAAGCACACTTGCTATCACGGGTGCCACTGGCACCACGTCCTTCACTGGGCAGTCTGGCTTTAAGTGTTCCTCCTGGTGGCACTTATAGCATTTAATTCCCTTTGGAGTGAAAGGACCCTCTCCTTCTTTCCCCTTCTGGTACTGACTAGAGGCCCCGTTCCCCTTAGTCTCTTGTCCTGACTGAGAGCCGTGGGAACCGTTCTGGCCCTTCCCCTCTGCTTTAGGGCCAGCCTGCTGGGAGTTCTTCTCCCCCTTGGGCTTGGAAAGGGGTTGCCCCTGCCCCCTGTTCACTCAGTTGGCAAGCCACTTATCTGCCATCATTGCAAGTTTCTCAGGATCCCTCTCAGGAAGGTCAGACAGATACTGTCTGAGTGGGATAGAGCACTCCTCCCAGAGACGCTCTGCTATCATCACCTGATTTAGAGACTGGTAATCATTTGCTTCCATCCCTCTCACCCACTCATTCCAGTCTCTCACTATGTCATGGACCCAATTCTGAAAAGGACCCCCCTCTGCCTTCTTGTTCTCACGGAACCTCTGCAAGTACTCGGCTGGTTTCAACCCAACCCACCTAATCAAAGCATCCTTCATGAACTCATATGTCAGACTGTCTTTCTCAGGCATCCTTTCAATCACTTCAGTCCCTTCCCGAGGGAGGCGACTCAGTAAAGTTGCTGCTTTGGACTGACCACTAAGACCATGAGCCTTACTTGCTAAATTCCCCTCATTGCCAACTATTCATTTCACAGATGTGGTACACCCACTCATTGTTACACCACCATTCTATCATTATAACTTCCCCATTTTCCAATCTAATGCCCGTTTTCTTCGTTCTTCATTGTTTGTATTGCCTATTAACTTTTAGTTTATTGTTCACTTTTGTCCTCGGGTGTTCGTTTCACCACTCTAACATGGCCGCCTATACTCAGTCCTCTTTCTATGCACGCTGCTTGCTTCTTATCTACTTCCGCATACTCCGAACGTTTGTTGCACACTAAACGGCGAAGGGCGCACTGGATAGACGCGCAACCCCGCTTTGAATTTCTTGTAAGTGTCTTTACTTGATTGTTCACGCTTTCCATTTGGGTTATCACACGCAGACCTCTTTATCACTGAGACTATCTTTCACTTACGGCGACCGCTGTAGACGCTTTTCTTTCTTGCTTTTGATTCCTCGTTAAACGCCAACACCTGGATTATTTGCGTTTTGAACTTGGGCTATAACGTGGAGCTTTTTCATCACCGAGACTATCTTCCGTGCACAGTGGCCTCTTTACCACTTTCTCTTTATCGAACGCATTTGGTTGAACGTTTCATGTACATTGCAAACTTGGCTTGTTTTATCCATGTTACACGAGCATGGACATTGGGATCTACTTCATTTAACACACGTTTTTGGGCTCATGCTGCATGCATTATACAGTACCATAGATTATTGACATGCATAATCGTTAGAACACGATTTGATTTGTTTGAAACTTGCTACCCGGTGAATTATACTTAGATTGCCTCATTTTCATTTTGTTTTGGATTCCCCTGACGAAGGACCATGTGTCCGAAATGCATTGGGATACTATCACCATATGTTGATTTTGGATGTACATACATTATGGAACTTCATGGATATTGATGAAATTCGTGTGAATTAAATATGAGATAAACAACAACAATTTTGGTTCAACTTTTTTGGTGACATTTGGATTACATGATATAGAAACATTGTATGTTTCTCCCAGGTTGTGCTCAGGGAGTTGACATCTACGCTAGGTGTCACTAACCACGAATTGGATTCCCACACCTTCTTTGTCAGGGGGTGATATCTCTGATGCACACCACAACCTGCTTACCTTAAATTTCACTGAGGAGTGCGTGACCCACACCTGAACACTAAATGAAAGGTACACATCCAACTGAGAATATCAGTGCCAGGGACATACATGTGTATCAATTCTTTTGGTACCTTGGTGGTATTTTCCTTTCCCTGGGACTTTGAAGTGGACTCACCATCCACAGAGCTAACCCCTCTATCAGCTGCTAACTTGAGCTTCACTTTCACCAGGGCTATCCGCTCTTTCTCCAATTCCCTATCTGTTTCTTTCTCCTGTCTCTCCCTTTCTTTCTCCATCCTCTATATCCCTCTCCTTCTCTTTCTCCTGTCTCTCCTTTTCTTCCTCCAATGTTTTTTTCTTACATGATGTCTTCATTGTTCTCTATTGTAACGGATCCATCAATTTGTGGCCATATGCACTATTGGTAGAATCTTGTTAGGGTATACATTGACTAAATTTACTCCTGCATATATTGTATATTTTAGTTTAGCAGAAATATGTAGGGTAGTTCCAGGAATTACTTTTTTGCAAGTGGTTTTTTAAAATTCTTATATTTATCAAATTACATTTGATGTGTATATATTCAGATACAAAAGAGGTAAGGGTTTCGACTTATAACTTGTGTGAACTTTTTGTTAAGAAGACCATTTATGGATATTATTTATAAAAAAAGATACTTACATTTCAAATTTAACATAGATTAACTACAGGCCTGCCCGTATGTTGGAATAAACTTCATAGTTAAATTAAACCTATACCATAATGGTATCATGGATTGATCAGCGAGGGAACTTCATTACCCAGATTGCACCGTTATGGGTGGCTTAAAAATTCATATATGTCTTTTAATTGACAGTACCTGCTACTCATTAGGCAATGCTAGTTTTAGATGGGCCGATGATGTTTAACCTGATAAAGCCCATGAAGGAGGAAGAAACATTAGCGTGCGAGTGGATGACATCACTCGCTCTTTTTCTTTTTTACTCATGAGCACTAGCACTTCATAAGATGCCCTTTGCGCAAAAAATGACTTTTGCATTTTTACATCTAACATCGGAATCTTTATTACTTTGAGTTAATTGGAGACTTGTGAGGGGACTACGAGTACCTTAACGGCTCACTCTTGGCAGTCTTTTGTTTGCTTCCAACATGTGGGCAGTGCTATGCTAACCTCTGCATAACATAATTTAATATAATTGTTTTCCCTTATTTGTCCACTGTCAGGGGAGGACAGGTGGGATGTAGAGGCCATATAAACATACCTCTGACAGGGATACCATGGTTGCTGATTGAGAGTTTCCTGAAAAAATTATAGCTTTGATGTCTGCAACTTTGAAACGGATCCATGTGATGTTGTAGAGGTCTGTCGGTTCCTTAGTAATGTCCCCCCAGTCAAAAAGTATGGTGCTCCTTTTATGTGGGATTATCGGTGATATAATTGACCGAGGTTTAGTCTGTTTATTTTCTAGACAGTTCTATGTTGTAAACAAGGAGCGGTTGAAGTTGATGATAACTAGTGGGGTGGGAGTTTCCTTACAGTTTTATTTAATTCAAATTGGTTCCTATATATCGTGAAAAGTATTGTTGAACGGCGTCATTTGTGAATTATTTGCAAAGTTTAGAGGAGAGGTGTCTCAGCACAGAGGATACTATTGCAGAAGGAGTGGGGCGCTGGGTGTTGTTATCCTAAGTCCTAAATTGTTGACAGTGGCGGTTCTCAGCAATGGCGGAGGAGCGTCGTGCCACTGCGTGGCTCAGAGGCAGTAAATGAAAATTAAAACTGAATGTCATAATTGTTTTTTTTGCCTCAGATCCAGCTTACGATGGGAGGGTTGGGGCATTGGGAGTTGGAGTGTGATGTGCACTCCACTCCCTAAGTGAGCATATGTGTTTTGGCTGGCCGTCTCAGTCTCACCAAAGCACACATGCGCACTTAGGTTTTCTCAAACCCAGTTGCATTGAGCAGCCGGCCTGGAGAAACCCCACAGACTCCTTAGTCTGAGCAGGGCATCTCTCCTGCCTGCTCAGACCAACACCTGCGCTGCTCCCATGTGAGAGCAGCACAGGGATTGCAGGGAGTCCGTGACATGGCCCCAGTGCTTGCTGGGACAAGGAAGGACAGAAACCGAGCACGACGTGGGAGGCAGATCCAGGTATGTTTTTTACTTTACATTTTTATTATAAACCCCTCCGCTCTCCCCCCTCGAGTGCTCCCTCCACCCGCCCCACCACCTCTTTATTGTGGCGGCCACAGCTGGTTGTTGAGCAGTACAACATAATAAGAAAGCCTCTGTTCCAGGTGAGTTGTAGATGTGTGGCTATCAGCACATGTGCACATCTAGGCTTGAAAGGCCATCTGCCATCTCCTCCACCACTCTCAATTACCATTGATTCCCTCCAAGGATGTGGTCCCTCCATTTTAAACTGAGACTGCTTTTTTCACATGCCAAATTTTGTAAGCTGCACGTTTTCTCGCATTTAGCCACTTACAACAAGTATCAAGAGGACGGAAATAGTAGTGGTAATGCTATATATATTGCTTTTTGATAAAAAAGTTAAAGTTCATGCAGCGATCAGCCACATTTTCTGTTTTTCGCTCTCGACCCAGTTGATTGGCTAAATTAAAAACATTGCATGTTTCGTTAATTGTGTTTCACTGTTTGCAAATTCCCTAACTTTAAAATGCACTTCCTATAAATCAGGCTCTTCCTTTGTCCTTAGTCTGAGGGCTCATCCTGACAGATGTTGTTTCTTTTGCTTGTAGGAAAAGAACCTAGATTGGTTTCCTCGCATGCGAGCCATGTCCCTTGTCAGCAGTGAAGGCGAAAATGAGCAAAATGAAATTAGAAATCTGCAAGAAAAGCTGGACTCAACCATGAGTCTTGTAAAGCAGCTTTCCAGTCAACTAGCAGAACTGAAAGAACAGGTGAGTGCCATACAATTGTACCTTCCAAGTGTAATCAATATTTCTTGATTAAGAAATGTATTTCACCCCCCACCTCCAGTCATTTCTGCCAGTTTTTAACATAGCGGAAGAAGTGCGTACATATAAAATGCTAGTGCTACGTTTTAGGTCTTACTTCTTCCGGGGTGATTGACTAAGGAAGCGGCTATTGAAAGTGCATGCTCTCCCATGCTGAAGCATGTGCAGAGATTCTGTGCACCTTGTGGCTGTGGCCTGAGCATTTAGGAAGCACTGCTCAATTTGAGCTGGTGGTGGCACCAGCACGTCATTGTCAACACCAGCACTTATCATAATGCACCACATGGTGGTGCTGTGCATCTGGTTTAGATATGATCACAACAATAGTTGTTTATTAATTCAAAACACAAAAAAGATTATTGATACCTGCCACCCAAGCCATGCATATACCTTTGGGAGGCCTGGAATAGTTTGAATGGTCACACTTGTTTGATGGTTAGTAGCTGTGTTGCTACTGTCATTGGCTGGGCTGGCAGGGGCAATGGGTGGCACAAGCTGCAGGGCCCTGGCACCTATTTTACAAATTAAGCACCAGTGGGAAGTGCTCCGTGGCATCCCTCTCAGAGCCTGTTGAAGAACCTCAGGAATTCGCGGTCAGGGAGTCTTGAAATCGTAGCTTCTTGTTCCTCCTTTCTTCTACCAAACACCCTGAGAGAGAGAGACCGTAATGTTGCAAAACAGAGAATAGTAATTATGCTAAATGGAGCCGGAGGTAAAAGCTTGAAGAAGCGACCACTGACCCTGCTTGCAGGCAGGTGACTCCCCACGCTTCTGCACCCCTTTGCCTGCATTGTTTTTGCCTAATCTTGTATTTTTCCCCTGTGCTTAACTTGCTTTCTTGCCCAGACTTGTTTTTTTGCCCTGTGCCTGTACTTGCTTTCTTGCCCAGACTTGTTTTTATTCCACTGTGCCTATGCTTGCTTTCTAGCCCAGACTGGTTGTATTCCCCTGTGCCTGTACTTGCTCTGTGCCTGTTCTTGCTTTCTAGCCCAGACTTGTTTTTCCTTCCTGTGCCCAGTTCTCCTGCAGCCCGCCCATTTTTCCCACCGCTGCATCCCTGTGGCCCCACCCCCTGCAAACCCATTCGCTGCCCCGCCTCCCAGCTGCTCCTCCCTCCCACATCCCCTCATATGGAGGCCGCTCGGGGGGCGTGCAGCGGCCGCACGCAGCGGGCGCACCCAAGGTGCACCTAAGGCAAGCCTGTCTGTGCCTGTCCGCGCCTGGACTGTGCTCAACACCAGGACCCCGCGAACGCCACGACGCCCGACACGGCTACGATGCCAGAACCCTTCACGCAGTCAACACCGGATGATCACACACCTGCTTCCTGGCCACCCCGAAGCGCATTCACGGAGCCTTCACCTGCCGAAACTGCAGCTTCACAAGCATCTGACCAGGAAATAATCCAACCACCTCAAATGCATCCTTCTCAACACCCGCTCCGCCCGCAAACACGCCGTTGAACTCTCAACTCGACTCGACTCAACCTCCCCAGAAGTCGCCTTCCTGACGAGGACCTGGCTGAACCCCGCCTCGGCACCCGACAGAGCCATAGCCGTCCCCGAAGGCTACAAGATCACCCACAGGGACCGCACCAACGGAGCAGGAGGAGGAATCACCATCGTCCACAGGAACACTCTGGGTCTCAACCAACACCGATGACACCCTTAGCACCGCTGAACACCTGCACTTCCTGATCCACACCGACCCCAATACCACCCTCAGAGGAACCCTCATCTACAGACCCCCCGGACCCCGACCACACATGCCCTCGCCTTCATGGACTACATCATCCTCGGGGACCTGAACTTCCACCTCGAGAACAATAACGACACCAACTCCACCAACCTGATCGACAACCTAGCCAACCTCGGCCTCAGACAACTCGTCACAACACCCACCCACTATGCCGGTCACATGCTTGACCCCATCTTCTCCGCAAGCCCCCACGTCTCCTTCAACAACAACACCAAACTCCACTGGACCGACCATCGCTGCATCCACTTCACCTTCAAGGAACCCATCACGCACCACCGCACCCAACAGATGCCTCGTCGCTGCTGGAGCAAAGTCACCGAAGACCAGCTAACCACAACCCTCACCCAAAGCCCATCCACCGACCCCAACACCGCCGCCCACAACCTCAGACAGTGGATCAACGACTGCGCCAACACCCTCGCCCCGATCAAGAAACCTTCCAACAGTCACACCAACAAGAAAGCCAGCTGGTTCACTGAAGACCTCTAGGCCTCCAAGCAAACCTGCCGAAAGCTGGAGAAGATCTGGCTCTGTGAACGAACACCGATAGCCACGCAGCTCACAAGAACACCACCCGGAGACACCATCACCTCATCAGATCCGCCAAAAGGGCCTACTTCAAAAACCGCCTAGACAACAAAAGCGCACCACAGCAAAGAGCTCTTCAACATCATGAAGGAACTCTCCAACCCCCAGCTCCAACACCAACGACGCACCACCCTCGCAAGACCTGTGCGCCTCGCTGGCCACCATCTTCCACCGCAAGATTGCAGACATTCTCTACAGCTTCAACGCCACGACCGCCCCGACAACCACTGAGTCCTCCGCCTCCACGACCACCATCCGCACCAACCGCCTGCTCTCCTGGACCAACATCAACGACGACGACACCATCAAAATCATGAACACCATCCACTCCGGATCTCCGTCAGACCCATGCCCACATCACATCTTCAACAAAGCCAGCACATCCATTGCACCCCATCTCCGGAAAGTCATCAACACCTCCTTCGAGACAGCACCCTTCCCGGAGAGCTTGAAGCACGCCGAGATCAACGCCTTACTCAAGAAACCCAAGGTGGACCCCAAGGACCTCAAGAACTTCCAGCCCATCTCCCTGCTCCCGTTCCCAGCAAAGGTCATCGAGAAGACCGTCAACTAACAACTGTCCCGCTACCTCGAGGAGAACAACATCCTGGACCCTTCCCATTCAGGGTTCCGCAGCAACCAAAGCACCGAGACTGCCCTCATCGCCGCCACCGATGACATCAAGTCCCTGCTGGACAACAGAGAAATGGCGGCCCTCATCCTCCTGGACCTGTCAGCCGCCTTCAACAGGGTCTGCCACCACACACTACGAACACGCCTCCACAACGCCAGGATCCAAGAGAAGGCCCTGGACTGGACCACCTCCTTTCTCTCCGGCAGAACACAGAGCGTCCGCCTTTCCCCCTTCCGCTCCGAAGCCACCGAGATCCTCTGTTGCGTACCTCAGGGCTCATCCCTCAGCCCAAATCTGTTTAACATCTATATGGCACCGCTCGCCCACGTCGCACATCGGCACGACCTCAACATCATCTCCTACGCCGATGACACCCAGATGATCCTCTCCCTCACCAAGGACCCCCACACTGCCAAAACCAACCTTTACGAAGGAATGAAGGCCGTCGCTGGATGGATGAGGAACAGCCGACTGAAGCTGAACTCTGACAAGACGGAGGTCCTCATCCTCTGATCCATCCCTTCGGATTGGGAAGACTCCTGGTGGCCGACCACACTGGGAACCGCTCCACCGACCACGCACGCAACCTAGGGGTCATCCTCGACTCCACCCTCTCCATGACTAAACAGATCAACGCAGTCTCCTCCTCCTGCTTCAACACCCTCCGCAGGATCTACAAGTGGATCCCCATTGAAACGAGAAGAACGGTCACTCAGGCCATCGTCAGCAGCAGGTTGGACTTTGGAAATGCCCTCTATGCAGGAGCCTCGGCCAAACTCCAGAACACCTCTGCACGCCTGATCCTCGACATTCCTCGCTGCAGGCACATCACACCCCTCCTGAGAGACCTGCACTGGCTCCTGGTCAACAAGAGGATAACCTTCAAGCTCCTACCCACGCACACAAGGCACTCCACAACACCGGACCAACGTACCTCAACAGACGGCTCAGCTGCTACACCCAAACCCGGCAGCTCCGCTCCGCCGACCTCACCCTCGCCACTGTCCCTTGCTTCCGAAGAGCGACATCCGGCAGCAGATCGTTCTCCCACCTCGCTGCCAAGACCTGGAACACCCTCCCCATCCACCTACAGCAGACCCAAGACCTGCTGACCTTCAGAAAACTCCTCCAGACCTGGCTTTTCGAGAAGTAGCAGCATCCCCCGCCCCAGCGCTTTGAGACCCTCTTGGCTGAGTAGTGCACTTTACAAATTATATGATTGATTGATTGACCTCAGCTCAGGACGACCTGCTAGCGTTGTGCGCGGGGCTGCAGTTTCCTCACAGTAAAATTAACAATTTAAAATTTAATCAAAGGCACTCCTAGGTAAATTAAAAAGACTGAGGTTTGAGCTAAGCATATTGTCGGCTATTTTAAGGATGGATGGGAAATTTTGGGCTAGCTGTGAATGGTCTGTGGGCTAGCAGAAGTTAGAGGAAGTGAAGTCAGGAAAATTTCCAGCATCCATCTGATTACCTTTCAGTGTTTCTAGGCGAATCCCCCTTCCTCCTGCCTTCCCTGTTCCTTCTCCATCTGTGCAGCATTACTGGTTCGAGCTTTTTACCCCGTCTGCTTCTTTATCTTTCATATTTTTGCCCGTATTCCTGCCTATTCATACACAGCTTCCAGGTACAAAGGCAGGCACTTAAGGCCCAGGAAGGGCTAACTGCCCATGGAAATGACTATAGCATTAGCCCCAACAGCAACCTCCCTGTGGGAGTCATCACCTAAACCTGCAACTCTAGTTTTACCTCCATGGACAAGAGGACAATGAAAGGTAATGAACATGCTGACTAGTGCAGTCCAGACCCTTTTATGCAGCAGGTGAATGTCATTCAAGTCCCAGAACGCCTCTATGTAGTGTACAGGATGACATGTCTCTGTAAGAGGGCATAACACCTCATCATGACCATGACCGTGTGATTTTCCAACCCGCACCATTTTTATGGATCAGCCACAGGACTTGTGTGGTATAGCAAATGAGGAGCAGGGCTAAGTATGCCTACAGAATGGAGTGGTTGGGCAAAGAGATGTAATGGGACATGAAAGGAGGACTCGGAGACTAGGTCCAGGAGGGACGCCAGATTTATTTACATCCTTACCAAGAGGAGTGAAAAATGAATAAACCCAAGCTTGATAAGAGGAAGAGGAGAGGTTTTTTTGGGAAAAGGCTCCCTTAGGTCTAGTACATTTGGTGTCATTGGATGCGGTAACTCCATTGGTGGTGCTCTAGGTAATTTAGCAGGATTTACAAAAGTTTGTAAATCTCAAATAGGATAAATATTCTGTAAGGTCCGATATAAAACTTGTACCTGGAAGGGAGGACACTTGAGGGAGACAATCTTCCTCCTGGAAGAAAGAAATGGATGACATTACTGAGGTCATTAGTTCGTGTTCAAAAGTAATTTGAAAGAATGCCTGCTCCACACAGACAATCCTGACCAACTCTACTGGGAGCAAAGAATTAAAGTATTTAGCCATTGTATGAACTGATTTACCACCACTGCCACTTCTTCAAGTGAGTGTAGAAAACCAGACCCAAAACACAGCCTTACTACAAGAGGGAGTAAGGCGGTGCTAATCCCAGGGAGGATCCAGCTCTCCATACTCCACCCACTGAGAGATTATCTGGACTATTGTAAATCCTAACCGCTCTAGCACCCAACTTTCCTCCATATTCAACCCAACTTAGACAGCCACATATTGTGAAAGAGCTTCAACCAAGAATCTCAAGGCCTAAGAATGTGGAGGTGATATTAATGATAATCAAAAATATCGCTGTAAGTGACGTTGTGGGACATGAACTCCAGGATATCCAGAGAGCCCAAATGTTAACATTGCTTTTATCTCATGTTGGTCTCCAGAAATAGGTAGCCACCACGATCTGAGAAGCTTGAAAAGGATTTATACCCCAGAAAAAATAATAGGATCATTGGGTGTGATTTGGGGAAATTACAGAATATCTGTGGGGAAACTGAAGGCTGCAAAAGAAGAAAAAATATTCTGAAAATTATGCTAAACACTTGTCTGCTGCCATCCCATCAAAATCCTACCAATGACACGTACCCTCTTTGCATATTTCCTGACTTTTGTTTGCATCAATTAAACATTTGCTTCATTTTGCTTAAGATTTTACTTTTATCTTTAATTCCCTTTATGATGTGATTTGTGATATGATTGCAATTTTAATGTATTTTTATATAAATAGTCCATCCCCTTTTTTCTTTTAGACCAACTATAAGGCACATCTTCAACCCTCCTTACACCATTTTGCCTGCTTTTTACTAAATGTGCATGAATAGTTTTCTGTGACTTTCAATTGTGACTCTAATTTCTGATTTCAACAAACCCAAAAACCTTACATTTTGGTGCCCTTGCATGCCCGTTACCATTAAAGTATTGTTTGTGTCAACTGGATGTTTTATTGTAATCAGTGTAGGTTTCTGTTGTATGTTTCTAATGAACCAAATGTCCGCTGGTTGAAGTGTGCTAATAAAAAACATTGAATCAAGCTAGACAGCTTCTGAGTAACCCTAACCTAAGAAACATACTTTGAAACTTCTTGTGTACTGCACATCTGTCAGCAAGCCTAGTAACCACACCTGGAAATTCCATGCTACGCTGGCAGTAATAACAACCGGCCAGACCAGTCCAGCCCCCCTTTACTGTCCATATCTTCAGTGAGGAAATTATCACCTGAAAGAAACTGTTTACGTAGCAGCTAATATGGTACATTAGGATAGTACGACATTGGTGAGTTACATTAGAAGTACTGGTAGACATTTTTTGAGTAGTGGGCCAAGGATGGACATGCAAATCTTTCTGTATACATAGAGAGACATACACGCTTTGGAGGCAGTAACAAATTACAAATACCTCTGCTTACACAAAGAAAAACCGATTTAACTTTCAAACACACAAAAGAGTTGACCTAACGGCTAGGGTTGTCGACCTCGAATCTGGGGAACTGGGTTCGATTCTCGGCAATGACGCTGAACATCCTGTGATTCTGGGCAAATCACTTAATCTCCCCGTGCCTAACAAAAATGAATGTGTTCCTCATGTAAAGTAACTGGTGCTATGTAGAGCACTCTGATTCCCAATTCGGGTCAAGTTTGCGCTTTATAAAACTCTGCAAAAAAAAAACCTGATAATCTAATGAAGAAAGGAAATGGGTTAATATACGCCTTTCGTATCATAGCAAACAGATTCAATGATCGATATTTGAAACCATTATTAGCTGTTATCAAAGCAAAACTCTTGCCGAATCTTGCCTACGTGAGTGAAGCTCAGCACAGTAAAGCTGCAGTAATCCTTGAAAGACTTCAAATAAAGACATGCAAAACAGTATTCGGTTTACCAACGAACTCCTCTTCAGCACAGGTTTGCCTGGAATTTTGTCTACTGCAGCGACATTTAGCCAGAAGGTATGCAACAATAAAACAGTGGTACAAAGTCTGGCTAAACCGTCAGAATCTTCTCAAAACCGCTATCTGGAATGCACAGGAAGTTGATCCTTGATCAGCCTACAATAAGTACTTGCAGTTATCAATAAAGTCACCAAATGTGGCAAATTTTTGGCAACAGAACCTACTGTATGCAACATTTTGGCAAACACTGAATAAAGTGGCAAAAAGGCATTTGCTAATCGAAGATAAAATCGCATTTACCATGCGTTCCCACGCATGGATGGTATTGCAGTCGTACTCAGAACTACAATCCGCAGAATATTTGACCATAACATACACCCTATGTTTCAAAAGAAAGCTACTAGCAATGCGTCTTGGGTCACTACCGACTAATGCTGATCAACCAGCCTGGAAATATAATGGGCCAGTGTCTTGCACCCAATGTGGTGCAGCAAAGCAGGACTTTGTTCACTTGATCTGCATATGTTCCGTTTTAAAACCAAATCGACTTTTATTGCTAAAAAAAAAGATTTAACACATGGGGCATTCGTACCTTTAGATCTACTCTACTGAAGTGTCTTGATCCAAACAATCCACAGCTTAACTGCAAACTGGTAACATTTTAACTTTTGTATGAGCAACTAACTTGAACAAAAATCTTGACCCACACCAATATGGTGTGAAGAGTACAAAAGCAATTTAGTTTAAAAATAGTTTGGTGCAATTGTTCGTACATTGTCTCTTTGTTCTGCAAATCTACTTTTGGTGACTATAAGCTTTTAATATGTGTATCATAATTGTCATAATATGCCCGGTTTAAATGATATATTGTTATGGTTTTAATTAACTTAAACAATAAAGACTTCTAGACAAACATACACATGACATGAGAAAACATAACACATATGCACACATACACACACCCATATATATATAGATAGATATATATTAACTGAAAAAACCATAGCTTTCAGGCCTTATATAGTTAGTAATTAGCATTTAAAAAACCTTTTAAATTCACTCAAAAAACTATAAGTTTTAGGGGTGTTATAGTTAGCTGGACATTTCACTCATATAAAACCATTGAAATTGCTCATATATAGTTAGTTGTACTAACTATATTTCGCGCACCCGCAATCCACTGCTGATGATGTCACATATAACATCATTCATAACATGGTCAGTGACATCACTGACCATGGTTTTTTCAGTGAATTTGCAAGGTTTTTTTAATGCTAATTCCTAACTATATCAAGCCTGAAACCTATGGTTCTTTTCAGTGAATTTCAATGGTTTTTTAAATGACAATTTTTAAATGTATTAATTTTTTTTTATACTGATTTACTACATTTTTGCAGGCAGGTGTTCAGAGGGCACACCCCCTTTTTACAAAAATCTGCAGAGCAGCTCCATGGCGCTTACTGGAGATACCTGTTGAACTAGTTCCCTCTAGGGGACATCCGTATGGAACAGGAATTAATTCCCCAAGTTAAACTGTGCAAACACGCACTGTAGAGTGTTCTAAATTGGGGGATTAATTTCCCTTGCATAATGGGGGTCCCTAGGGGCCAACTAGCCCACCATGAGCCTCCATTATGCGCCAGGGGGCTTAGTTGCTTTTCCCTGGGGGCGGAGGTCCCCAGGGCAGTGTAGGGGGGGATTGGGGCCCCCCCAATCTTCTTTATCACTATGCCCCCGCGATTTTGTCCCCCCGGGGGTAATTTGAAAAAAAAAATGGTTTTAAAAACAAAAAATTTGGCCTTGTGGGACCACCTGGGCAGGCCTAGGGGTTCAGGGGGTTTCTACCCTACCCCTGCCCACAAGGACCCCCAAGGCCCCACCCATGTATTTTTTGGGGGGTAATCGCGGGGTGCGCGCATGGTGTGCGCACCCTGTGATTTTTTGCCTTGGGGGTCCCTGTTGGACCCCCTGAGCAGGCCTAGGGGGTCAGGGTGCTTCTACCCTGCCCCCTTTTTGTGTTCTACACATTTGTTTTTCTGCTTTCTTGTGCCTCAGTCTACCGAGGCACATAATGGCTGCCATCAATTTCTGTTTTGGAGTGTTGACAGACAGTGGCAGCCAATCAGCATGCAGCTCGTGAACGGGAAGGTGTGCGCACAGTGCACGCTTATAGATATATACATTTTTTCAAATTCGATTTTCTCAACAACTACTGGAGGGATTACACAATTTAAACAAAAGGGCGATCTGCGAATCAGACTCTACCATTTTGCCGGATTTCTTGTAATTCCATTCAGCCATTCGGGCTGTAGCCGTGTCTAATCGTCCTATGGAAAATAACATGGGGAAAACACATTTTGGGACCCCCCTTTATTCTCCGCCCCGCTTGACTAATCTACCCAAGACTTTCATTGTAGAAGCGGAGCAAATCAGGCCATCTTCTTTGAGAAATTCGCGAAGATTCATCCACCGGCGCCAAGTTATTCCCAATAGAATGTTACGGATTTCCTATGGAAACTAAGTCCTAACTATATATACCTACTGGCGACCGCCAGTAGGTAATGTATGTATGTATATAGATATATACACACACATATATATATACATATATACATATATATTTACAACCTATATGGGACCTGTAGGTTATCAGAGGCATGCTTGCATCAGAGCAAGAGAAGGTGGAGCTAAAGGAAACTACTGAATGTGGTGAGAGAGGCGGTTGCTTGAGTTGGAAAGCATTCTAATGATGGAGGTTAGAGAGTGGAAAGCTATAAACACAGATAGAAGAACACAGTGACTTCTGGACAGTAAGGAGGTGGTCTGCAATTGAGGATACAGTCCTGTTAGGATTGTATTAAGCAAGCGTCAGTGAAGGGTATGTGGGAGATTTACCATAATTTTCTTTGAAGACTAGCGTGCAGGGTTTACAGAGAGTTTGCTGTTTTGCTAAGAGCCATCTCTCTAGAAGGCAGTATTAAGAATTTGGAGTGTGGCTTGGAAGAAAATGGTTTAAGTGATTAGGGTCACGGCTTTGTCCAGCCTGGCAAAGAAATACTGTGGGAGACCAACCAAACTCCATTGTCTAGTCCATGTTGCTCATCACCTTGGTGTTGAGGAATGGTTTTGCACGTGAAAAGGGTAGGATGTATTTTTGAAATGTTGAGTAGCCTAAGTCTTTGGTGGAAGGTGTTACAGCAGTAAGGAATGTAAAAGATGTTGATACCAGAAAGGAGTTTATATGTGTTTTGAAAGTGCAAGGCCTGAGAAACATAAGCCATATCAAGTATCAAATGGCAGTAAGTAATTCAATGATTGTAGGTCTGAGGAAAATAACTGAAAAGAGAAATCGATCTGGGAGTCGTCCTCACCGTAGTGGCAGTAGATTCCAAAGGAGATTTTGCTGAAGGGAACAATATGGAAAGCAAAAATAATAGGATGCGGGGCATAGCCTATGAGTGAGGTACTGCAATGATTACAGAAATGCTAAAAATAATTGTCCATTACATTGGAGGCAAACCAGTCATCATTTAAAAATCACCACTGTGTAGCTATATATTAGGTCAGAGTTTTCATCAGTAGAGGGTTTTGTGTTTTGTTAATAATCTTGACGCCCGTTTGACAAATCATTAAAAAAAAAATTCCCAAAAATGTACATGCACCTCAGCTTCTCCCTGTAATGTTTTGCGGTGAGCAATCAAGTGGGGACCAAGAAGAATGGGGTCGCAAATAATACGTTTCCCATGTTAATTCCCATAGAATATTTGGGAAGCGATACAGAAAAAAATGCTCAGCAGAATTACACCTAATTTTGCAGCAAATTAGATCTTTACTCAAAGTGTGCTATTGGTTATTTGGTGTAAACCTGTTCAGGTGTTTTGCGGAAAGTTGTATTTAAATTATAATTTAAATTGTAGTGATATCTGGATGCTAGGGCCCACAGTACTCCTACCGTACCGCAAATGTAAAAATAAGTATATCGCGATCAGATTGTCTCAAAGGGCTGTTTTCCCCCATTGGTCATTTAAGATCAGTTGCATCCCGTGGGACCGAGAGATCTGATTAACTAGCCGCACCATGAATATAAATGTTACGGCTGCCGTTAGTGGACACAGGAACTCCGTCCCATTGTTCTGCACATGTTTAAAAAACAAAAATGAGAGGCAGGGTAGGGACGCTCTGACTCCCTGGCACTCATGGGGAGGCGGGGCAGAGAGTACCTACTTCCAGAAATCAAAAAGTAAAATATTTAAAAAAATAGAATAAACATTTTCATGCCGTAATTCCTGTGGTGCCCAGAAACAACCCGCACCCCCAGGTTCTGAAGGACATTGTAGGACACTCCTACGATTGTATATTTGGGCAATCTTTGTAAAACTGTGATACACACTACATATTGAGGTATTTTGTTAGCCAATATTTTAAAAGTATAGGTTGGGACCCCTCAATAGTATTTACCTGTTGGTGGCTCTCTTCTTTGTCTAGGATCGAACACAGGAAAGATCAGAGAACCTATACCATCCTCCTTTCTATTGCCTAACAGTTGACATTGATCACACTGAGACTGGACATCCATGTTTTTGTCAATAGAGCAGAAGACCGAAAAGATCAGAGAGTCATCATTAATGATTCCCATAACCTGTGTACTAAGGCTCTGTTTGTATCCTCTTGTGATCTTGCTTGCTACGTATTCCTTTTCCATTGGCAGAAGGCAAGCCCCTCCCACACAAGCCCAATATAGCCTGTCCCCAGGGGCGGTGCGTCCATTGGGCGTGGGGTTGTAGCCCGCCAGCGCCCGCAGCTCCCTCGGCGTCTCTGAACTTAAGTAAACTGACTCAGCTCACTTAAGTTCAAAGATGTCGAGGGAGATCTGACAATTATGTCAGTCAGCATGACGTCAGACCGCCCACCCCCTTCAGAGTGTGAAGGGGGTGGGCGGTCAGGCATCATGTTGAGTGACATGTTTGTCAGACCAGTGGGGGGCAACAGGCATCAGCACAACACAAGTGCACATGAGTGGGGAACGGTGGGCGAATTTGTAGCCAGTGCCCACTCATGCGCACTTGTGTTTCACTGGCTTGCGCATTCCCATTAGGAGCCCCTCAGTCTCCTAATGGGCAGGTTGCGGGCGAAAAATAACCGTGCCCTAAGCCAAATACTGGCTGGCTGAGGGGTTGCCACTGCAGTCTTGCTGTTCCTGTTGAGGCCCCAACGCGGACCAGGATCAGAGGTGGTAAGGTAAGTTTTTTAAATTTTATTCTCCCTTGGCCCCACACCCCGCGAGACTCCCCCCCATGCCCCCCCCCCGGCGAGACTTTCCCCCGCAAGACTCTCCCCCGCGAGACTCCCCCCCACAAGACCCCACCCCCCGCGAGTACAGCGAGCGGCGACTGCAATAGCAGCGAGCTGGTGCAGCACGAGATACTCCTAAACATTGCTGCTAGGGATATTCAGTGTGGCCGCAATAATACAAGACATTTTATTTCGACAAGGACTTCAAATCCAGGCCACCTCCTTACTTCAAACTACATCCACAGTGTCAGGACTTCGACAGGGAAGACAGTGATCTAGGATCAAGCTAGGCTGCATTTACAGAAGGTCTACTGAGACGTCATTTAAAACTCATTATTTAGAACATCTGTTAAGATTTTGTCTGCCACCGACACCCCAGTGCCACAAACAGCCACCGCAGCCTTGAGTGGCCCCAAGAGTAGTAGCCGGTTATCGTCTTTCGCTTCAGTGAAATCATCCTCCTGGCTTGGCCACTGGGTGCAATCTTATCTCTCCGCTGCTGATGGAGTTTGTCGAAATAACCACATATTTGGCATTTTGCTGAGCCAGCAACTGGCATGCTACTTTATCAAATGTGGCCCTTGGGGTCCGGAGGCAAGGGGGCAGGAGGCACATGCATGCAAGCAAATGAAACCTTGTGTGCTGTGCAGTGGAAGAGTGAAGGCAGAGGTCGTAGGAGACAGTGGCGCTGGAAACCCAAAGCAGGACAGGGAGTCTCTTGAGCAGTGGACAGTAGAGGTGTGTGAGGGAGAGGCGCAACTAGAGCCAAATTTCGGGGGGGGGGCTAGGAAAAAATTTCGGGGGGGCTGAACCTTTAATCAGTAGGCAGAGTGGGGCTGCAGGGGCTCTTAGAAGGGGTGAAACAGCTGCAAGGCCTATTTAACATTCAAATTGTCTAAAAGACCTGTGAAACGTTCGGGGGCGGCTCTGTGTGTGCCCGGGATCTGTCTCATCCGGCTGCCACACACGACGGGGGGGGGGGGGGGGGGGGGGCGCTGAAGCCCGGTGAGTCCAAATGGTGTTGTGTGCCTGGTGTGAGGTGATCCTTTTGTAGGAGGGATACATGCATGCAGTGCTTGGGGTCAGATCAGGGATTGAGGTTGGATTACGGATTCAAAGTGAAGTGCAGTCCGGGGTATCACGGTGAATGAGGGGCGCTAAGAATGAAGACATGGGGTAGTGAGTAGAGGTGGCAGGAGGGAAGGAGAAGGAAACCTGGGGTCGCCAGGTGAAAGCGAGACCAGGGTAGCAGTTCTAAGGATCAGTAAGAGAGAAAAGATGAGGCACACAGGCTAAGAAGCAGGAAGTAGGGATGTGGGTTAGCAGCTGGCATGTTAAAAATGTACAATAAATACATGGTCATTGATTTGGTTAGTAACTTAAAAATCATTTTCCTGGGATGTTATGTAATTGCCAAAGAAAATGATTCTGTTGGCTTAAAATGTGCGCACAATTTATGCAGGTCCGGCATCTCATATTTGTGGAACTAGGAGCTGGCACCCCGTTGGCCTGTAATATCCCGGGAGCAGCTCTTTGCAATCTCTGCACGGGGTTCTCAGCACTTCCCTCATCCATCAATATTCCGGTGTCCGAGCTCTTCGTCATCAACAGAGCCCCTCGTGACAGCGGGCCTGTTCCCTGGCTGCCCCATCCTTCACGTCCCCTTCACAGACCTGGATGGCACCATAGTATTCCTTTAATCGCTTTATTTACCTGGGTTTTTTTAATCCACTTATTCGCCCCTATCACTAACAGTCTTGTTTTCCTTGTTTCACTTCCAATGTTATTCACCCCATTCCCCCTAACACCTTTTGCAATGATTCAGCATGAAAAAAGCAAATTTGCATATTCCTCAGGGATTCTTCATAGTATTTTTCGGCCAAAATGTCACATCACATGTTTTTTTAATTTTTATTAACGCTGTTTTTTGTGTTATTGCATTCGATATTTCGTTCAGCATGCTGACTGGGAACCGTAGGAACGTGTTTATTTTACTTATGTACGTTTTTTGTTGATAGCTCTGCGACTTTGCAGCTACTGCAGAGCACTTACGGGGGGGGCTGGGGGAGTGTAGGTGATAACTTGTTCAGTACAGGCATGCCTTTTAATCTCACGGTTACCTTTAGTCATTCCGAGGCTTTTTAAACAGACATCACTTCAGATTCGAAATAGCACTTCTGAAAAACTTGGAATGCTTGCTTGTGTCAAGGGAATACATAGCAAGCTGTAATGCTCTTATGTTGCACTAAAGAGATGAGTGGTTAAAACTGGAAAAGCATGTACTCAGCGGAGCAGGAAGGGTAGATTTTTCTTTAACGTGCCTTAGATCCGCCTACTTTGGAAAATATAGTTATTTGTTTTATTGTTGGTGGACCGTAGCTGCTTATATGTTCTTTGTAATAGTTAACTTACAGCTTTCCCTCCTAAGTGATGTGTTTCCTGGTAGTACTGACACACACTGTATAAAATGATAAACATTGTACGGGCAGACTAGAAGTATTTATGCCAAACCATTTCCAAAGTTCTGGATTTAAGTCAACCCAAGCGAAATATAGTTGGTGTATTTGCGATCATTGTGATTTCATATTGCATCGTGCATTATGTAGCATTTCTGTGATAGCTCGTGCCAGTGAAATGAGATTCCATAGGAGAACACTCTGTCTTGCCGCAATTGGAGACATCATGTTTGTAAACCATCCTTTTTTCAGAACATTCTGCATACTAGAACAGCAGCTCCATTGCATGAAAACAGAAAATTTAAGGAAATAGTGTCATCATATTGATGTACAGCACTGCACAGCCAATGGATTTATTTATTGTATTGTTAAAACCATTACAAGTGTATCAGTGTATTCAAAAGTTAATATGGGCAAATGATAACATCGGCATAGGCAAAGATTATCCTCTGTAGCTCATAACAATTGGCAATTTCTTAAATGATAATGATAAATAATTCAATCGTATTGCTTTACTAACCTTCCTGCTAACCTCAAATTTGCTTGAAAATGCACTATTTGTCCACTTTTTTTTCAAAATTTTCTCAGGGTAGAACACCCCAAACGCCCTGTAGGTTGTTCGAGCTCACTCGCTACACTTGCTCGCCGGAGTGTAGTACGACAATAAATTTACGCCTCACCACTTTCAAATGTCACCAGCCACCACTGCCTGTCACGAGCCTATGGAATGTAGGCTCTACCCTGACCTCACCCCCTCCAATGTCCGGATCCCCCTCATTTCCTCTTGGGATTTTTGGGGGGTTGGAAAATGCTTTTGCATCTTTTCATGATTTCAATAGTAAATGCATTATTCTGCAGGATGCATAATTTCCATTGTGTTGAAGTCTGCAAGTGATTGTATAATACCACCAGTGGTGGGCAGTGGTTTTGCCACACGCTATTCAACTTCATTAGAGGCTTTTCTCTGTCTGCATGTCATTACGTTACATCAGTAGTAATGGTGTGCTGCAGTTTTCTTATATAGTACAGCTCCAACGGTGACTTTTGCTGTACGGCTTCACTGTTATTTATAGTCATAAATGTGGTTAAATATTACAGGCTTTTAAAAGCAGCATCAAATGTGCTAGAGAGACTGCGAGTGAAATTGTCTTGTCATTGACTTGCAACTAAAGTCAGTTCCGTCTAGTCACCATCAAGACAAATGTATTTAACCAAAATTAAATATAAAATTAGTAAAAGTATTTGAACTTTTTTGAGTGAAATCCCCATAAAAACTTAAGAAAACAAATTCAGAATCATACTTTCATAGATCATGCAGTTCACAAAAGAAATACTAAGTGTGTTGGCCTCTTTTATGTGAATTTGTGTTTGCACAATACCAATCTACTGGAGGAGCTAGTAGGTAAAGCAATGAGAGGCAGTTTTGAAGATTGCCTGTCTAAAACCTGCACACCTATTCTGAGTGGATCTAGGGCCTGATTTAGACTTTGACAGACAGGATACTCTCTTCAGCAACATAGCGGATGTTCCACCCGCTGTATTACAAGTGCATGATAGTCAGTGCTACCTTCAATAGCTTTAACTGCCCATTCATGATTGAACCCTCTCCACCAATATCTAAATAAGGGAGGTTCCCGCCTATTTAAAGGTTTCCTCCACTGTACCACTGCATTAGAGCATTAGAGCGCCATACAAATAAACAACTGTTGCCTGCACCATCAGTAGGTCAAGAATTTTGTTATTACATAGTGCAAATATATAGTCTGGAGAGTTTCCAACTGTTGACAAATGGACATCAAGTTGTAGTTAAATGTCAGGTCAGTTAAGAGTGGCCTAGTGAGTCGCGACAGCTCCTGAAAAAGACTGGTGTTGGGCATGGAATGTGCTTAATCTATGGCTTTCCATAAGGAATGTCTCTTTTTTGTGCGCCTTGTTTGCACCCCTCAGAGGTTGAGGAGGTCCATGAGGTAAGTATGTGTGTTTTGAAGTAGAGCCTTGTATGTGTGACATCACTGTTTAAACTTTGTACATGTGCCAGTAGGAAATCATTGTAATGTTATGGGGCTGGGGGATACATGATCATCTTTTTCGAATTGCATCAGAGTCTTGTAGTGGTATTGCTGGTGGCTTTCAGTGGAATGAGCGTGCCTTGCGGCACATCCATCTGGACTGCTTTGCCAGAGCCCACTCTCGGCACAATTTGTGCATGAGCAGCATATTTGAGTTAGGTAGGTGACCTAGTGTTTTTGTGTGTTTTTTTAGATTGCAGGTGCCAAGTAGCAAGTGACTGACTAACATTTTTGTTTATCTTGAGGTAATGAGCGAAGACTAGAAGTTGGTGCTTTCTAGTAATTCTTTGTTCTCTGGTAACTGAGAATATTCGATCAATGTTGAGCCACAAGTTTGAATGTCCCTTACAATGAGAACGTTTAAAGTCCACCTGAAGATGCTCAGGTGGACGTGTGTGCGTGAAAAGAGGGTGTGCTTTCCTGTATAAATCTGACTACCTGAGAGATAAGCACTAAACAATGTTTAGCAAGATAGCATTTTTATTGGCAAAGGTTTGAGTGTATCAGAACAAGTGTAAACATTAGTAACATACCCTATGTAAAACTTTCATGATGAGAGAACATGGAAAGACATTGCATTGCATGACCATTGTTTTCAATGAGAACTTCTAGATGGGTCGGAAAGGATAACAGCAGCCAACATGTGTGTTAAACTTGTACTTATAATGGAAAGTAGTTAAAAATGCACAAGAATCTATCAATACATGTTAAACCACATAGTATCCATGCTGAGGATGAAGGAACTGGAAATATTGGAACCGTCAGTTACACATGCAGAATATGAGCTAACCTTCCACAGGTTCGCAAGTGAGTCTATTAAATCTAGCTGTGCAAATTCTATTCTGTATGAATTTATTTAGAAACAGACTCGGACACAACAAATTCTTCTGTGTGTTAGCAAAAAGTAAAAAACGAATATTTAGTTAGTCTAAAGTATTCTAGTCAACTGTGTTAGATCTGGGGGTCTCTAGTTGGCAGAGGTAGGTACCAATGTTCAAATAGGGACCCTTGCTTCTAGTCAGGGTAAGAAGGATACACTCTGTAGATACCCCCTGCTCACCCCCTTGGTAGCTTGGCACGAGCAGTCAGGCTTATCAAAGGCAATGTGTACAGTATTTGTACCAACACTCACAGTAACACAGTGAAAACACCACAAACTGACTCAACAACAGTGTAGAAAAATAAAGGTATTTAATCTAAACTACACAAGACCAAAATGACAAAAATCCAACATACACAGTTCAAGAATATGGTTTCAAAAGTGTTCTTAAGGTTGCGCTAAAATAATCCACAGTTGCGTAACGTTTTAGCCAACAGTACCTTTAGAAGCGACAAAAGTTCCAAGTGAAAGCTGCAGCGTTGAAAAGCAAGCGATGCATCACTCCTGAGACCCCGGGGAGGCGATGCGACATCCCCGCTGTAGCGGGCGTGTTGCAATGGCTCTGGTCTGTATGGGGAGGGATGCGATACCTTGCGCGGATTCCGGTGTGCAGGTTTCGGTGGAAGCGGCTTGCAAAAGGTACGATGCTACGATCATCGGGACGGCGTAATCTCAGGTGCGGCGACGATGCGCAGCGTCGATATTCTCCCCTCGATGCGCTGGCTCTGTGACGACTCTCGCAGCGACGTGATGCGGTCCGACGATCTCACCCAGCGACGATAGGTGATGCGACGATGTTCGCAGCGACAGTACTTTTCCCGCAACGGAGCGATGCGTTCCGGAAGCGGAGGATGCGTCGGTTCTTGCAGCGGCAACAGGCGCTGCGACGATCTTGATCTTCACAGCGGCGGGAATTTCCTCGCACTAATGGGGATGCACTCCGCAAGCGAGCAATGCGTGAAACTTTGCAGAAAGTCTTTAGTATCTTGATTTCCAGCTTCCCAAGCACAGGTGCAACTTCCAAAGGCACTACAACTGGCCCAGGCTCTCTGGGAAGGACGGAACTCTCTCAGTAGCTTTCAGGGAAGCTGGGGGTGAAGTCCTTTTGTTCCTGGGACTTCTTAAGAGGGAGCCAGCCCTTCTCAGGGACACTGCACAAAGCCAAGTCCATCCCCTCTCCTTGGCAGCAAAGCAACTGCAGGTCAGTCCACAATCACACAGCAGGACAGTCTTCCTTCTTCAGTCTTCCAGCTTTCTCCTTGGCAAAGGGTCCTTCTTGATTCCTATTCAGGCCCAGGTGCTATCTCCTCCCACCACTCTAGATGCAGATGGAGCTATTCAGCCCAGGGATGGCCCACTCAGCCTCTGGGAGCCACCCAACCCCTGTCACTCACAAACCAGACAGTCAATTCACAAACAGGCCAAGGCACACAGAAAGGTCAGACAAGAGAACAGCCACTTTCTAAACGTGCTGTTCTCAAACACAGGATTTAAAAACCACCTTTCCTAAAAGATGTGTTATTAAATTCTAAGTTCAGGGATAGCAGACTTGTATGTCCTATCTTGCTCCTATGGGAAGAGATATGCAGGTAACCACTGTAGCCAGCATTCCCCATGATAGCCTATGGGCAAGATAGCCTTACAATAGTGAAAAACGAAAATGGCTGTAATTCACTACCAGAGCATGTCACCTGCACTAGTACATGCTCTACCTTTCACATACACTGCACCCTGCCCAAGTGGGGTACCTTGGGCTTTCCATAGGGGTGACCAATGTGTACAGAAAGGGAAGGTCAGTGGGGACACTGACCAAGTTGACATGGCAGTTCACAGACTGCACACAGGCACTGCGTGGCAGGCCTTAGACACCATTTTAGGGCTACTCATGTGGGTGGCACAATCATTGCTGCAGGCCCACTAGTAGCATTTGTATTACCAGCCTTGGCACACTCAGTGCACTTTACTAGGGACTTCTTGGTGATACAAATATGCCAATCATGGATAACCAATTACAATAATAATTTACACAGGGAGCACTTTCACTTTGACACTGATCAGCAGTGGCAAAGTGCCCAAAGCAACCAAACCAGCAAAAACGAAATCCAGCACAGCATCAAAAATACAGGAGGCAGAGGCAAAAAGACGGGGGAAACCATGCCAAAGATGCCAGGTCTAACAAACTGGAACAAACAAAAAAAGTGATCCTTAAGATGAATGCTCGTGAGCATGGCAAATGTATGATGCTATGAAAAGGGAATGGCGGATCATAGTTGCTCAAATAGCCAGCACCTGATTCCTGTTTAACATTGGTTTAGGTTGAAGCATGCTTGCCCCTGCCACATGATAAGTCTTTTCATGGCTACGTGATTGAACTACACGGTGTCAATAATGCACTTTAGAGGATATTTCAAAATCTATGGTGTTGGACCTGCGATGGGCAAGCCCAGCACAAAGGGGGTAGCTTGGCTCAAGTGACAAGGCAAGTGAAGGCTTTAGTGCTAAGCCGGCTCTGACCCAATAATAACTCCCTGTACAGTTACCAAAAAGGACACCACACCACTGCTGTAGAAAAATACGATTCCTTTATATAAAAATTCTCTGTTGTGAATAGGGTTCATTTGGGAAAGCACATACACATTTCTTTTAGTCACAAATTTCTGGGTTTCAGTTTTGAAATAAATACCATAAATAATATCAGGAATAAATATCGCCAATAAATAGAATAAATATCAGGAATAAATATCACCAATAAATAGAATAAATATCAGGAATAAATATCACCAATAAATAGAATAAATATCAGGAATAAATATCACTTTTGCATAGCAGAATAAATACTGGTTCATTTAACTAAACAACACATGTTCACTCTGGTATCACTGCCACCAATTAAATACTTCAGAAACATTAAACTTGCAATACGTTTCAGTTTGGAAAGATTACTCTTACAGTTTGTGTTGGTTTCAATGATAATGCATACAGGCTTCTCTGGGCACAGAATGAGTTTTGGGACTCTTTAAGGATCAATCAGGGAGTAGGCGCGTGTATCTAAAAGGCAAGGAAACACAGTGAATACTTCATTTACACTCTGCTGCCACCGGGATGAGATCTCTGCTTGCCGGTGGGGTCTAAGCGCGCCTACGGGCTTTGTCACCGCTAGCACTCGGGCGGCACCAGTTCAAAGTCTTTAGACTGACGAACGGGCTGCCGGAGAGGTCACACAATCTTCGCGCTCAGTCAAATAAATGCCGGTTCACAGTTCCTTCACAACGCTGCTCCCCACCTGAAGAAACGGGCCCACCTCACATCGGCTGCAATCTGGAAGCAATTCAGTCAGGGCACAGCACTTCTCACGCCAGGGACGGGGTTCTCAGGGGCTCCACGGACCTCCCTCCGACTTCCTCATACGAGGGTGGTCCCCGCCCACAGCTACAGCTCTCGATTCACTGGGGGGGGCAGAGACACTAGTCCCGCCCAACAAAGGCCGGCCTTTCCCCGCCCCGGCGCACCACCTCACCTTCAGTCCGCGCAGGAAGCACTCTACACTGGTGGTGCTCGGAGACGTCCGAGCTCCTCGCTGGAGGTGCCTGTCGCGAAGGGGGCACAGGAGACGATCGCGGTGAATTTGCTCTCGCCTCGCGACACGCAGAGTCTGTCGCAATTCACCACCGGGGGGCGGGGAGGCACACGAAATTGGCCACAGTCTCTTGGGGGTAATGAGGCACTCGCTGGGTAGGCGCTGTGGGCGCAAGGTCACTTGACTGGAACGACAGTTAGAATCAACGCCAATGACCTTTGCTACTCTACTGCCTGGGCTACCAGCCACCTCAGGGGTCAACAGGGCAGGTATCAATCTGGTGTCAAGTTTGGAATCTCCTTCTTCTTCTTCTCCTTCTAAAATGGCCGCCAGGGACTGGACCTTATATAGCCAGTGCCCTGAGGCGCTGGCACGAGCCAGAAGGTTCTAGAACCTTCTCTGGCTATGCCAATGACATGGCACTTTTGAGGTGTATTTAGGACCCTAGCAGCCACCAAACTGTGGTTCTAGAGCAGCCATTTTGTGTACCTGAGGGAAATAAAGGAATTCCTGTCAGGACTGCGCGCCAGACAAAAGGGCGCCAAAACATCGAAAGGCCAAAGTTCATGGAGGCTCCAAGGGGAGTCACTCCCATGAGGGAAAAGGATGACCACCATTTTAGGGTCATTCATACAGGTTGCCAATCCCAGTCTATAATGCCACAGGTTTCGCCAGGCGCCTTGCAAATAGGTGCCAAAAACCTTGTGAGCAACTGGGCGTCAAGGAACATCTAGCCCCTTGAAACAGCACATAAAAAAAGTCCTGGCAGACAAAGAAAAGCGACAAATTTTGGGAGGTACAGGGGAACAAAAGAAATCATAGTGGTGAGGGGACTCTCAGAAGCAGACTGGTCTAACACGCGGCCCCTCCAGCTGAAAGTGGGGAGAGCTACCCAACCCCTTGGGAGTTCTCAACACTAAGGCGGAAATACCTGGAGAGACTGTCTGCATTGGCATGGTCAACTCCGGGTCGGTGTTCCACCCGAAAGTCCATTCCCTGTAGGGAGATAGACCACCTCAACAGTTTGGGGTTTTCCCCCTTCATCTGCATGAGCCAGCGAAGGGGTCGATGGTCTGTCTGAACAAGGAAGTGTGAACCAAACAAGTATGGTCGCAGCTTCTTCAGTGCCCAGACCACCGCAAAGGCTTCCCCCTCAATGGTACTCCACCTCTGTTCCCGGGGAAGCAGTCTCCGTGACAGAAAGACCACGGGTTGATCCAGACCCTCTTCATTGAGTTGCGATAACACCGCCCCAATGCCAATGTCGGATGCATCTGTCTGGACAATGAATTCCTTCGTGAAATCTGGAGCCTTCAGGACGGGAGCGTTACACAATGCTTGTTTCAGAGTGTCGAAGGCTCGCTGACAAGCCTCCGTCCAGATGACTCTCCTGGGTTGCTTCTTGGCTGTGAGTTCGGTAAGGGGTGCCACGATAGTGCCATACCCCTTCACGAACCGTCTGTAGTAACCTGTGAGGCCCAGGAAGGCTCGGACCTCAGTCTGGGTCTTGGGGGGGTTTCCAGGCCATGATAGCCTCAATCTTCACCTGAAGGGGCTGCAACTTTCCCCTGCCCACCAAGTGACCTAAGTACACTACCGACCCCTGTCCAATCTGACATTTGCTGGCCTTGATCGTCAAGCCAGCCCTTTCCAGGGCCTGGAGAACGGCTTGCAAGTGCTGCAAGTGATCCTCCCAACTGCTACTGAAGACAGCTATGTCATACAAGTAGCCAGCAGAGAATTACTCCATCCCAGTGAGGATCGTGTTCACCAACCGCTGAAAAGTGGCAGGAGCGTTCTTGAGCCCGAAGGGCATGACGCAGAACTGGTAGTGTCCATTAGGCGTGGAGAAGGCTGACCTTCCCTTGGCTCCATCAGTCATGGGAATCTGCCAGTACCCAGCAGGTGAGGTCAAGGGTACTGAGATATTGGGCAGCTCCCAACCGGTCAATCAGTTCATCCGCCCGAGGGTTCGGATGAGCATCCGTCTTGGTTACCGACACAGAATCGCAATTCTGGTGTGGCGCCAGGTGGAGCAGCTTTGGGCACCAAAACCACCGGGCTAGACCAAGGGCTACTTGAAGGTTTGATGACTCCTAGCTCCAGCATCTTAGCTACTTCCCTTCGAATGCCGGCCTTCACCTTGTCAGACAGCCGGTAAGACTTTGACTTCACAGGTGGGCTGTCTCCTGTGTCCACGTCATGGGTACACAGGTGGGTCTCACCCGGGACAAGGGAGAACAGAGGAGCGAATGACCCCAAGACCTGGCGACATTCCTCCTGCTGCTCAGGAGTCAGGGATGGCGAGAGTTTCACTGCCTCCACCGACCCATCCTTTTCTTGAGACGCAAAGAGGTCGGGGAGAGGCTCAGTGTCCTCTTCCTCCGATCCGTCAGTCACCATAACTAGCATGACTTCAGGCCTCTCATAGTGGGGCTTGAGGTGGTTGGCATGTAACACCCGATGTGGATACCGAGGGGTCTTTACGTCCACCAGATAGGTAGCCTTGTCCATCTTCTCCAACACCTCATAGGGGCCTGTCCAACGGTCCTGGAGGGCACTCAGCTCTCCAGGCTCCATCACCCACACCTTCTGGCCAGGCTCCAGCTCCACTGGGTGAGCATTGTGGTCATACCACGCTTTCATTTGTGTACTGCTTACTGCTGCTAATAAATGTCTTAAAAAAAAAAAATACCACGCTTTCATGACTGCCTGACTGGCTTCCAAGTTGTCAGAAGCTTGCTTCCACAACTTAGCCATTTGGCTCCGGAAGGCCAGCATGTAGCTCACCACGTTCTGGGGAACTTTCTGGGAAGACTTTTCCCAGGAGTCCCTCACCAGGCTGAGAGGTCCACATACAGGGTGCCCTTACAAAAGCTCAAAGGGGCTAAAGCCCACTCCCTTCTGTGGCACTTCCCTGTAGGAAAAGAGCAAACAGGGTAGGAGGACGTCCCATTTCCACCGCAGGTTATCGGGTAGACTTCTGATCATACACTTCAAGGTTTGGTTGAACCTTTCCACGAGGCCATTGGCCTGTGGGTGATATGGAGTGGTAAACCGGTATGTCACTCCACACTCCTTCCACATTGCCCGCATATATGCTGACATGAAGTTGGTCCCCCTGTCAGACACAACTTCTTTGGGGAATCCCACTCGGGTAAAGATCCCCATCAGGGCCTTCGCCACTACCGGTGCAGTAATGGTTCTCAGAGGTATTGCCTCCGGATACCTTGTGGCGTGATCCACCAGTACCAGGATAAACCTGTGACCGGATGATGTCGGTGGATCTAGGGGCCCAGCAATGTCGATGCCCACCCTTTCAAAGGGGGTGCCAATGACGGGAAGTGGTTCCAGGGGAGCCTTCAGCTTCATCCCTGTTTTCCAACTAGCTTGGCATGACACACACGACCGACAGTATGTGTCGGACGCCACCCTCATTCGAGGCCAATAAAAGTGGGGGACAAGCCGGGCAAAGGTCTTGTCCTGACCCAAGTGTCCTGCCAAGGGAATCTCGTGAGCCAACTCTAACAGGAAGGCTCGGTCGGTAACACTGTGGGACTACCAGAGCCCGTGACAATCCGTGCACTGGCGCCCTGGGTTCACTGTAGAGGAGACCATCCTCCCAGTAAACACGATAGTTCCCAGACTCGTTACTTGCTGCTTGGGCTTCAGCCTGTTGCCTCAGACCCTCGAGGGTGGGACATTCCCTCTGTCCCACTCAGTTCCTCCCTGGATGGTCCCCCCTCCACTTGCCACTCAGCGGGGATAGGCAGATCCTCCAACGGAACCATGTCCTCCTCCGCGTACTCCGGGTCCATCCCCTCCGGTGGCCTATCCGTCTCATGGGGCACGGACATCGAGGTAGGCTCCTCCTGTCCTCGAGATGCTCCCTCTTCAGCAGCTGGGTGGGCCATTGTTCCAGGCTCCAACCCACGCGACTTCTCCTCTCGAGCAGCCGCAGACCTGGTACTCACACAGGCCCAATCAGGTGTTCCCAGCATCTAAGAATGAGTCCGGTATTCCACCTCCTTCCAAGCATTGTGCTCCATATCATTTCCCAGCAGACAATCGACTGGCAAGGCGGGGCCTACGGCAACTCGAAGTGAACCTGCAACCCCTCCCCACTCAAAGGGAACCTCGGCCACGGGATAGTGGCTCATTCTGCCATCAGCCATCGCGGCTGGATGAAGTACGCCTGGGATCACCTGCTCTGAGGACACCAGATGACTCCTGACTATAGTCATACTGGCTCCTGTATCTCTCAGAGCTTCCCCTCTATGGCCATTGATGGTGACCCATTGCCCATACTTGGTAGTATTTGAGGGCACCTGGATCTTTGGAACTATCTCCCGATCACCCAGGGACACTAAGGTGACACCCACCCACTCCCTCCCCTTAACTAAGGGCATCTCCTCCCCGAGCGCTACACTAGCCACTCCCGGGGCCTTTCCTCCAGTGGGAGGGGCTGGTCTCTTTGGGCATTTCACGTTCCCTTATAATGTCCAACACCACCGCACTCAAAGCAATGGACAACCCTTGGCTGCTGACTCTGGCCAGGATTAGGGTTCTTCTGCGGGTTAGCCTTAGAGTTGGAAAAGAAACTTTTCCCCTTAAAGTTATTTTGGTGGCCTTTGGAGAACTCCTGTTTCTTATTATCTCCCCCCTCTTTCTTCTGGGGAGCACCCTGTCCGGACTTCTGAGAATCTCCTCCTGTCACCTTCGTGGACACTCGGGTACCTACCCAAATGTCCGCCTCCTCAGCAAGCTCACGGGGACAAGTAAGTTTGCTGTCTACCAGGTGCTGCCTCAGCTCGGGAAGACATTTCTCGAGTAGATGTTCCTTGAGTACTAGGTTGTACAACCCACGATAGTCTTCCACCTCACTACCTTGGACCCACCCATCCAGGGCTTTCTTGGCATAATCCAGGAAGTCAACCCAATTCTGTGAGCTCAATTTGTGGCTGCCCCTAAACCTCTGCCGGTATTTCTCTGGGGTCAACCCAAACTTCCTGATGAGCGCCACCTTCATGGCGGGGTAATCTACCTGCTCCTCCCGGTCTAGGGCCAATAGGGCATCCCTACCTGTCGGAGGCATGTAACGGTATAATCCACCACCCCAATGCTTCTCATGGATCCCATGGGCTCTTAAGGAGACCTCATAGGCTGCCAGCCACTTAGCTATGTCATCTCCAGCGGTATAACTGGCGACCACATCCTTGGGTAAGTGAGGCCTGGGCTCCCTGGCAAACTCCTTGGACTCGACACCCTCCGGAGTGATGTTATGGGCCCTGAGGTCGAGCTCTCGTAGCTTGAGCTCGTGTTCCATCCTCTTCCCTTCCATTTCCAGCTTGGCTAACTCCCACCTTAATTGTCTTTCCTCTCTTCTGTCGGCTAACTCGGTCTCTGACAACCCTCCTGTTGACGCACTGCTGCCCTCCCGAGAGGCTACCTTGGGGCTGATTAGCATTTCACCCACCCCCGAGGGACATTCCGCAGTCCTCTCAATGACAGTACCTCTGTCTGACTCCTCCTCCTCTACCGTTCCCTCCGGATGCGCTTCCACCAAGGCTCGCAGACTAATACGGAGCTCCTCTCTTTTGGCCCTTCGCCTAACGAACACTCCCCTTTCCTGACAGAACTCCTTGAGCTGCGTCACAGTATAGGTCTCCAGCTCTGACATGTCGAATTCCATCTTGTCAGTGAAAAGTGTGGACAACCAACCCGAAGTAGGTTACAAGGATAGGAAACTCTGAGGGTCACCTCCACCCACCTCCAGAAGAGAATTTGGAAAAAAGCAAAATATTGAATTGGAGGGCCGCTGGGAGAAAACTCCGGGTGTGTACCTGTGGAGCACACTGAATTATTATGGGGTCCAAAACAAGCACAGCTCGTAATCCCACCCGTTGAGCACCAATTTTATGTTGGACCTGCGATGGGCAAGCCCAGCACAAAGGGGGTAGCTTGGCTCAAGTGACAAGGCAAGTGAAGGCTTTAGTGTTAAGCCGGCTCTAACCCAATAATAACTCCCGGTACAGTCACCAAAAAGGAGGACACCACACCACTGCTGTAGAAAAATACGATTCCTTTATATAAAAATTCTCTGTTGTGAATAGGGTCCAATTGGGAAAGTACATACACATTTCTTTTAGTCACAAATTTCTGGGTTTCAGTTTTGAAATAAATACCATAAATAATATCAGGAATAAACATCGCCAATAAATAGAATAAATATCAGGAATAAATATCACCAATAAATAGAATAAATATCAGGAATAAATATCACCAATAAATAGAATAAATATCAGGAATAAATATCACTTTTGCATAGCAGAATAAATACTGGTTCATTTAACTAAACAACACCTGCTCACTCTGGTATCGCTGCCACCAATTAAATACTTCAGAAACATTACACTTGCAATACGTTTCAGTTTGGAAAGATTACTCTTACAGTTTGTGTTGGTTTCAATGATAATGCATACGGGCTTCTCTGGGCACAGAATGAGTTTTGGGACTCTTTAAGGATCAATCAGGGAGTAGGCGCGTGTATCTAAAAGGCAAGGAAACACAGTGAATACTTCATTTACACTCTGCTGCCACCAGGATGAGATCTCTGCTTGCCGGTGGGGTCTAAGCGCGCCTACGAGCGTTGTCACCGCTAGCAGTCAGGCGGCGCCAGTTCAAAGTCTTTAGACTGACGAACGGGCTGCCGGAGAGGTCACACAATCTTCGCGCTCAGTCAAATAAATGCCGGTTCACAGTTCCTTCACAACGCTGCTCCACACCTGAAGAAACGGGCCCACCTCACATCGGCTGCAATCTGGAAGCGATTCAGTCAGGGCACAGCACTTCTCACGCCAGCGACGGGGTTCTCAGGGGCTCCACGGACCTCCCTCCGACTTCCTCATACGGGGGTGGTTCCCGCCCACAGCTACAGCTCTCGATTCACTGGGGAGGGGCAGAGACACTAGTCCCGCCCAACGAAGGCCGGCCTTTCCCCGCCCCGGCGCACCACCTCACCTTCAGTCCGTGCAGGAAGCACTCTACGCTGGTGGGGCTCGGAGACGTCCGAGCTCCTCGCTGGAGGTGCCTGTCGCGAAGGGGGCACAGGAGACGATCGCGGTCGCGGCGAACTTGCTCTCGCCTCTCGACACGCGGAGTCTGTTGCAATTCACCACCGGGAGGCGGGGAGGCACGCAAAATTGGCCACAGTCTCTTGGGGGTAATGAGGCACTCGCTGGGTAGGCGCTGTAGGCGCAAGGTCACTTGCCTGGAACGCCAGTCAGAATCAACGCCAATGACCTTTGCTACTCTACTGCCTGGGCTACCAACCACCTCAGGGGTCAACAGGGCAGGTGTCACTCTGGTGTCAAGTCTGGAATCTCCTTCTTCTTCTCCTTCTAAAATGGCCGCCAGGGACTGGACCTTATATAGCCAGTGCCCTGAGGCGCTGGCACGAGCCAGAAGGTTCTAGAACCTTCTCTGGCTATGCCAATGACATGGCACTTTTGAGGTGTATTTAGGACCCTAGCAGCCACCATACTGTGGTTCTAGAGCAGCCATTTTGTGTACCTTAGGGAAATAAAGGAATTCCTGTCAGGACTGCGCACCAGACAAAAGGGCGCCAAAACCTCGAAAGGCCAAAGTTCATGGAGGCTCCAAGGGGAGTCACTCCCATGAGGGAAAAGGATGACCACCATTTTAGGGTCATTCATACAGGTTGCCAATCCCAGTCTATAATGCCACAGGTTTCGCCAGGCGCCTTGCAAATAGGTGCCAAAAACCTTGTGAGCAACTGGGCGTCAAGGAACATCTAGCCCCATGAAACAACACATAAAAAAAGTCCTGGCAGACAAAGAAAAGCGACAAATTTTGGGAGGTACAGGGGAACAAAAGAAATCATAGTGGTGAGGGGACTTTCGGAAGCAGACGGGTCTAACATATGGCATAAAATATGTCAGTATAAATGGACTTAGGGCCAGATGTAGGACGGCTATTACTGGTCAGTAACGGCCGAAATGAACGAATTTCGGCCGTTACCGACCGGTAATAGGCTTTTGTTATTTAGGGGGCCAATTTACAGATTTGGTAAATACCGAATCGGTATTTACCGAATCATCATTTACTGATTCGATATTTACGGAATCGTAAATGACATGTAGGAAGCACTTTAAAGAGTGCTTCTGTGCTTTAATGATTTTTTATTTACCACCAACTATTAGTTGGTGCTAAATAACGAGTACCTCTGTAAATGCAAATCTTTGCATTTACACCAGTGCCATGTGGCAGACATACATGCCCTTAGGGCATGTATGTGTGCGACATGTGCACACAAGCACTCTTCAGGGGTGCAACAGGGTGTCAATGTGACACCCTGCCACCCTTGACTCTTTCCCTATTTTACCGAATTGGTATTTACGGATTCAGTAATTGACATTCATTCCTATGGGCCTCCAGGCCCATAGGAATGAATGGCAATTACCGAATCCGTAAATACCGAATCTTAACTATTCGGTAATTTTTACCGAATTTCTAGCTACATAGCATTTACCAATTCGAAAAAACTGAATCGGTAAAATTCGGTATTTTCGTAACGTTAAATACTATTTACCTACATCTAGCCCATAGTTTGGTAATGCAGCTGCTGGTGTTGCTGGAAAAACTCCAGCCTAAGCCTAAATTGGTCATTGTGAGATATTGCATCGCAAGATATTCCAAGGGTGTGTAGGTCCAGGTAAGAGACTCTCCCCAGGTACAGCATTCGTTTGCAATAGGGCATTGACATTGTACAATTCCATGAATATGGTCAATATGGGCTGTTATTAAATTTTTCTATAAAATAGTATACTAAATTTTGTGATTTTTCTTGCCATGGCCATTACGCAAGTTATCATATGTCTTGTGGGAGCGCAGAGGCGGTTAATGAGCCACCACTTGCTGCTCACACTAATCCGTTTGTACTTGCATTTCAGATGACCGAACAAAGGAAAAATAAGCAGAGGCTGGGATTTCTTGGGTCAACAACATCACATGCGAACCATCACATGCCGCCACACTGAGACCCCGGGGAGGCTGGACCCGCTCTCATCAGTATCCGGCCCAGGGCTCTGACTGGAAGCTGCAGACACTGTTACAAAGTTTAAAAATAACCAGCTGATGCTCTATTTCTATCAAAGGAATGTATTTTAAATGTTGTGGTTGGGGTTTCTGAAAAGCAAATCCTGCGTAATCATGGTGACGCCCTCCTTACAACATGCACTGTTTGGAAAGTGCCTTAAGGACTCTAACGAGCACATATAAGGGATCAGCACAGACGTGAGAAAATATTGTTCAGATATGTGCAAAGAATCAGCAAGTGCCGATTTTACTTGTTTTAGCAACACTGTTTTTATTGTGTGTTTATGTATTTGTTTACCATAAAATATTTCATTTTGTCTAAACGGTAATTCAAAGTATCGGTGGAATCTGGAGCGATGTCGCATTTGCAAGTTGCATAGGGACCAAAGGGCATAAAGTTGAAACGTTGTTATCAATTTTACACCGACATTTACACAGACTGCAGGATGCAAAAAATGCTTGCACCACTTGACTGTGCTGATGCTGTTGGCTTTGGTCCAAATGTCAGCGCACAATTGCTCGACGCGATGAATATTTATGTAATCTAACCCTACATTTTGTTCTTGTTTGTCGGTTTACCATAGATCCACAGTTGTGCAGGTAAATGTTCTCCACCATGCGCATATGTTTTATAACTGGAAGTTCTCGAGGCCTTACATTTATTTGTTCTGATGTGGATATAGAAGTTACCGATAGAGTCAATAGATTGTATTTATACATTCATCAGCCTGCTGCAGGTGTTCTTTTAACTAGTTATTTAAAACTGAGGGACAGGGTTCTTTGGCTTTGTGACTTTAAAGCTAAAAGCCTTTGACAAAGTAGGGTGTATGCTAAGAGTGCACAGAAAGGGACCAACTTTGTGTTCATCTCAGTACGTCTTACGCACAGGTTTATGTTTCTGAGTCTTTCTTGGAGAAAAACTGACCTCTTAGAGCAATAACTTTCTTTTAGCTAATATTAGGTTGAATAATAGTGTCTCCCGAATGCAACACAACAGCTACGATAAGCAGACTTACCTAATGTGAATGGAGTAGTGATTGATGCTTCCGTCTCAGAGGGCAGGGCTAGGCATCAGATCCACAAATATTGCCAACAGCAATATATTTCTGCAAACATGTACATTGTGTTCACCTCTTTTCAGAAAAGTTTTTTACTCTACAGCGATAGCACATTTTTTAAAGCAGAGTCCAGATGATATCATGGTATTACGATTTTATGCTTTGTGCCTTCAGTGTGCCTGAACTGGAAATGTAAAGGCAGGAAACTGCACTACTGATTTGATGGCGTTTCAATCAGTGATTTCTGTCTGTGCATATTTCTCTATACGACATGCATGTGCGTTGCTTACATGCATATCTGGACATCATAATACATATAACTCTGTTTCATATGAACTATCGAATAGTCCATTAAATGAATGTAGTCATCTCAATGCTTTTTGGAGATACAGTATTGTAAATGTTTTAATTTAATTGGATTGCGACGGGATCAGGTATTCTACTCAGTGCCAAGAATAAAATGATTTTAAAATAACACTAAAATGGGCTATGAGTATTATTTAAAAAAGGTAAAAATCAAGTAATTGTATACAAGTTGAAAGTAAAAAGAAGGGGATGTTGTACGCTATCCATTGTGAACTGAGTTTGCGTTAGTCTCCAAAACACCATGTTCGAGGCATATGAGCTGCAGATACTACACTTATCATTAGATCCCCACCTGGTGTTGGGCTCGGATGATTGCATGTTGTTGTCATCTTGGAATAAGTCTTTTGTAGTCACGAGATAGGTGACTCCTCCCTTGGATGATAGTGCGCATGGGCATCGGCTCCATCCTTAGATTGTTTTTTCCGCCACTGGGTTCGGATGAACTTTTTTCGCTCCGGCTAGAAATAGACTTTTCAAGCACTTTGAAGCGCAAAAAACATATTAAACTTTACCGAACTACCTTCGATTCGACTTACATCATTTTACACTCCATCAGCTCGATTTCGGTCGTCGACGCAGGCCAAAGGGCATATCCATGCCGTGAGGCCTACACCTCATGGAAAGGACGGCATTCAAGAGATGCCCCGAGTGTGGAACAAAGTTTCCACACAGTGACCACCACGAGGTCTGCAACCTGTGCTTATCGCCAGACCACGACGAATCCAGCAGTACAACCTGTGCGTCCTTTCGATCCAAGAAAACCATCCGAGATTGGAGGGCCCTGCCACACGACATGCAGAGATCAGCTCCGGAACCGGTGGATATCTTAGACGAGGAGGTTCCGCTCGTTTCCGAAGAAGATTCCGATGATCTCCAAATAGTATCAAAGTCAGACGACTCCATACCATCGGGTCAGCGCGTGATTACTACTGCCTCTGCACCACACATAGCACCCAGATCGAAGGCAAAGGTCAACACTCCGCCTACGGGGCCCAGTCGCGACCGAAAAACCACTTCGAAAGCCCCGCCATCGAGCTCGGCTCCGAGGAAAGTAATTAAGCCTTCCGGTAGCTCTGTACCGAGCAAGCCTTACGTGCCGATCAGACCAGCTCCCTCGGCACCGAAACCGAAAGAAGTCTCAGCTCCAAAATCGTCGACTTCTAAAGACAAAGGTATGAAGCCAGCGTCCGACGCCTCGAAGCCGACAAGACCAGCTTCCACTCCAAAGCCATCGTCTTCGGTACCGAAACTGACAAGGCCTGATTCCGATGTTATTAAACACACAAAAGGGGAGAGGGCCAAATTATTTATACTCCAATACCCCAGACCCCCTAAAAGAACTATGTTCACAACAATAATGGGTATATAGAGTTCTTGAAAATAAATGAAGGGAAATTCCCAATTGGGAAAAAACTGCCCTCACTCACATACCGAAGTATGTGACATGCTTCATCATAGGGCTTGCTACAAACGCCCTGGTGTAGCCACATCCAGGGCGGAGCATTAGGGAGGGGGAAAAAATAATACATTTCCACGTTACAAGACGTACAACACAATACGTGAATACGTACAATGAGTAACATACATAAGTGATACCGTGTATAGAGGAACACCTCGTGGATCAAAAGTGCGACACAAATAAGTGCAGTAAGGACGTATGTTAAAACTGATTAAGGGTGCCAAAAGAAAGAATTACTTTATTAGAACCAATTATGGTACCCTTATCAGGATTAAAAGAAAAGAGAGGATGGGAAAATGCCTTATTGAGAAAATGAGGTTTCTCAAGGCTTCCCTCCTACCACTGCTCGAGTCAACATGTTTCGACCATAGAATTGTGCCCCGAAAGGTCACCCTGGTCTTCTTCAGGACTGTCGCAGTAGGATCCACCAGTTACCCTTGTCTTAATAAGATCCTTGGGTAGCCCAGCTAGATGTAGGTCACTAGGATCCGTACTCTGCTGGGTATGTTTCTAAATCAGTAGAGGAAGTATCCCCATATGAATCATGGGAAAACATTCACGAGTTTAAGCAGGTCTAAAACTCGAACTGATGGCCGCCCGGGGTTTTTTTTGCCCATGAACACAATCGTTCAGTACGGCAATTACCACCAAAACATGCTCGGGCTCCGAACCACCGATGTTCCCAAGCCCTCGAAACAGCCTACGACACCGAGAACAACATCGGCGGTGCCGAAAACTACGCCAAGGACATTGTAACACCTCCTAAGGCTAAAGACAGACCGCAACCTCGTCCAGAACCGAAAACATCGGCGCCGACTAAGGTTCCACAAGGGGAAGACCTTTTTTAACCAGATCCTCTGCAAAAGAAGATCTACATTGACCCAAAGACAGGTCATGTATCCACTACACCACACAAGAAGAGAAAGGCGTATACAACACCCACACCTGTAGTACCTGCCAAGAAGAAGGACTCTGCCATATCTCCTATGCACCCTTCTTCTCCTATACTTCCTTCTCCTTCATCCCCTGTTCCTCTTAACAATTCACCACAGGGTTCTCCTCCACATTCTCCTCTTCTGTCTTCACACTCAAATGATGATGAGTAAAGTTTAGGGAGAGGGATGGACCCAGATGAGCCTTTCCCATACCCTGTAGATGATACAGACTGGGAGTACCCAAACCCACAGGATGTGCCAGATATCCCTGACCCACAGTCATATCCATCGAAACCTTCTCCCCCAGAAGATAACATTGGTTTTGGTCACCTGCTGAATAGAGCTGCCATTTACCATGGAGTCACTATGCATTCTTATGAGGCAGAGGAAGATTTTCTGTTAGACACACTTGAACAATCGCAAAGGTCTGTTCAAATTCTTCCCATGATTAAAGGGGTCATCAAACATGCTCCAGAGATATTTAAAGACCTTACGTACTAGGATCCTAAACCCTAGAATTGACAAAAAATATAGGCCTCCACCTGCAGATCCAGCATACATTAAGGGACAACTACCATTAGATTCACTAGTTGTGCCAAATGCTAGGAAACGGGCAAACTCACAAACATCAGGTGAGGTACCCCCACCTGACAAAGAATCCAAAGTAATAGATGCTTCAGGCAAAAGAATAGCTGCGCAAGCTACCAACATATGGCGTATAGCTAACACACAAGCCCTCCTTTCAAGTTATGATAGGGCTCATTACGATCAGAGAAACTACTAAAACATCTACCTGACCAATATAAAGAGCAGGCAAACAACCTTATACAAGAAGGCAAGCTAATTTCTAATGCCTCCATCAAGTGCGCACTAGATGTGGCAGACACTGCATCTAGAGCTGTAAACACTAGTGTCCTACTTAGAAGGCATGCGTGGCTACGCATTTCAGGATTTAAACAGGAAGTGCAAACTACCATTTTAAATCAGCCTTTTAATCACAATCAACTGTTTGGACCAGAGGTAGACACAGCACTTGAAAAGATGAAGAAGGATACAGATACTTCCAAATCTATGGGAGCTTTACAGTCCACACAAACTAAAAGTTCCTTTCGGTGTTCCTTGTACAGAGGAGGCTCCAAACAGACTGGAGCAGACAATACAACATCCTTCAAATCTAACACACAAACATCCTCTAACAAGGGATATTTTAGAGGAGGATATAGAGGAAACCACAACAAAGGAAGCCGTCGGGGTAACAACAATAATCAAACCTCTTCCACTACAAAACAATGACTTCCCTCCGCTTCCCCGACAGCATTCCACTCCTGTAAGGGGGGGGCAGATTAACACAATTCCTACCTGTCTAGAATTCCATCACAACAGACAAGTGTGTAAGACAAATTATCCAGTATGGCTACTGTCTCGAACTTATAGCAACCCCTCCACACATACCACCCAGGCAGCGTCCAATGTCTGCAGAACACCTTACTCTGCTCGAACAAGAAGTTCTGTCGCTTCTTCAAAAGGACGCTATAGAAATAATTCCTTTACAACAGCAAGGAACAGGGTTTTACTAGCTATATTTTCTAATACCCAAGAAGGACGGGACACTAAGACCAATTCTCAACCTTAGGCCCCTCAATCATTACATACAATCAGATAATTTTTATATGATCACTTTACAACAGGTGCTCCCACTGCTGCAACAAGGCGATTTCCTTACAACACTAGATCTAAAGGACGCCTACTTTCACATTCCGATACATCCTGCTCACAGGAAGTATCTAAGGTTTGTACTGGAAGGACAACATTATCAGTTCAAAGTTCTTCCATTCGGAGTGACAACGGCACCAAGAGTATTCTCGAAGTGCCTAGCAGTAGTAGCAGCACATCTCAGGAGACAACAAATACATGTCTTCCCTTACCTAGACGATTGGCTCATAAAAGCCAAGTCATTCAATCAGTGTGTCCAACACACACATCAGACAATTCAAACACTGCACGACTTAGGGTTCACAAACCACTACACCAAGTCTCACCTGCAGCCGTCTCATGTACATCAGTATTTAGGAGCTACAATAAACACATCTACAGCTCTAGCGTATCCCAGTCCAGCAAGGATACAGAGCATTCAAGCTTTAGTCACAAACTTCCAACATCAACACTCTCTCCATCCTATCTGTAGGCCTCTTGGCAGAACAATATACAAAGCCAAGCTGTCAGCTACACCCAGTCATGTGACCCAGAGACAGGCTGCAGGCACTAAATGGCTAAGGCTGTAAAATACCAACTTTCTAAATGTAAACGCACCAAAATGATGGACGGGATTCTGAACAATACAAACATTCACCCCCAGTCACAAAGATATGGATCTGGTCCATTGTTTTTTTGCCCACCACGCTATCCTAGTTTGTTCCCAGCCATATGCAAATCATTCTTGACCCTGTTCCTCGTGGGAACAGTCCAGCCCAAACTGCCAAGCCAGGCCCTCCCCAAACCGGAAACAAGCACCCTGGGCCTGTCTATCATTTGTTCCTGAAGTACTTTTCCCTCTAGGTGGGCTGAGTATGCCCAGACGTGGGTCCCTTGCTCGTTGTGCCATTGGTTTCAAGCTATCCTGGCTGATGAGGGGTGTAACCCTGAAACTGGTATCATGATGCTTGTTTCTGGTCCAATGAAGACAGGCTTGGCAGTTCAGGCTGATCTGCTCCCATGAGGAGCAGGGTCAAGACTAATTAGAATATGGCTGCGTCCAAACTGGGGTGGGGGAGTGAGCAAAAGAACAATGGACATATCCCAGATCTCTTGACTGGGGGTGAATGATTCATTTGCTCAGAATTGTGTCCATCATTTGTTGCTGTAGCAACCTCCTAAATTTGGCATATTCAAAATTGCAATTTAAATCCCAACTCTATATTAAGAGGATTGTTCATTACAATGTCAAAGACATCAAACAAGGACTCCATTGATGATTTCTCAGATCTCCTCACCACATCTTTCATCCGACACTCTTGGGTGACTACCACATTCCAGACAATTCAGGCTCCAAAAAATACAAGAGACAACCTCATGAACCTCATTGATACACTTGTGGTACAGCATGTCACACTGTCAACACACATTCAGAATCCTGACTTCTAAACCTCACCAATATTTCAATGCAAACCACTCATACCCTTGGACTGGACTGACCACTCTGCCATCCCCATATCCCTGCTCAGCTTACTACCAAAACACCAAGGTTGAACCAAGAGAAGACCAAACCTTAGGTCCTCCAAACACTTCCCAATAGACAATCTAAAGCTTAAACGCATCCCTCACTACATCAACACCACGTCTGATGTAAAGACTTTTCTAAACAACTTCAGCAATTTTCTGGAAAGCTATGTGAACATCCACATTCCAATTACAAAACGCATGTGCAAGCCAACATCTTCAACACCCTGGTATTCTAAAGACCATCCTGCCAATAAACGATCCAATCACTGGAAAGAAAATGGTAGAAAAGCAGAATTCTGAGGACCTCTTGAAACTGATTTCCCTTCACAGAACACACAGACAGCTCATCTCATCAGCCAAAGCAAAGTACTATACCATCACCATCAATGAAGCTACCAACAGAACAGAATACTGTTCTAACAAATCAACCCCAGCAGGCCCACCTTTTCCTCACTCCACGGAAAAAGCACAATGCCATCAACCTTTTTTTCAGAAGATCCTAGTGCACATCGATAATAGCAAGCTCACACGATTCCCTTCCTATAGAATACCGCAATGGTCACCCTTCAAAGCGTCATCTCTACTAGGCCTGGTTGACGTAATCAAGTCTCTCAAAACCACTTCTTATGAAGATATCTTACCACTGTCCTTCATTAAAGATCTCTCTGTCAATGCTCTCTCCATTTGCCATTGTCAGTGCCTTCCTCACTCAAGGCATCTTCCAAGAAGCTGTCAAGACTGGCCCACTGTTGTAAATAAAGAAGTAATAGTCCATATAATTCACGTTGATTTATTTCCAGCACAGCAACATCAAGCCACCCATTAACAGCTCCAGGTGCAACTGGGCAACAGATGACAAACCAGTACAATCCAAAACATGCAGAATCAGGAATGTCAGTGGAAAATAAACACCGCACATGCTAGAGCTGGCCAAGGCCAGATGATGTCATATAACAAAGGAAAGGGAAGAAAGATATAGATAGAGGAAAGATGTAAGACATCCCCCTCATTAATAATATGTACAATTGAAACATATTAAATGAAATCATTAAATCTTTTAGGTTTCACCCTCGGCCAAACTGACAGTTTTAATCTTGAAGCAAAAGTATCTTTGTTACTCTTCTCGCATACAGTGGTATCAAAATGATTTATCATCTTAGAATTTTTGCTTTGAATAACATCACTGTTTGGACATTTAGCTATTCTTCTAACGTGTCAAAGTTTACCATCTTGTGTTATTACACTGTTTATTAAAACTTTTTTTTATTTGAATTGGTCTTCCAAATTTGTTTCCCCCTTTATTCAAAAACCCTGGTGTAAGAATCCTAACCCAATCATCCACTCTGAAATCATGCATTTTAGTTTTCCATTTATCATTATACCATCTCATAGTTTTGTACTGTTTGAATTCAATTATTTTTGCAGTATCATGTATACACTCCTTATGATCAAATTTTGGACTGACATTTGTTTCTAAACCACCATGGACAAACACATGACGCTGGATCTCTTCCTTTAAGTAGTTTGAATGGGGTAATTTCTGTTGTTGAGTGAGGCGTAATGGGATAAACCCACAATTTTTCTCTCACAGTTCATCCAGTTGCCCACAAACTTTAACGAATCAGAAATGTAACTCTTAAAGACTCTATTAAATCTTTCCACCTGACCATTTTCATGTGGTTCATATAATGATGTACATTTATGTATAACATCACATTCTTTGAGAAAACTTTTAATTTCTCCAGAAGTTAATTGAACACCATTGTCAGTGACTAACACAGACGGACAGCCTTCACGAGCAAATACTTCTTTAAAAAATTTGATTACTGCAGTAGTTGTAGCTTTAGAAACATATTTGATCTCTGGCCATTTGGAATGATAATCAATAATGACCAAAGCATAACGTGAATTTTCTGGAAGATTACTGAAGGGTCCCGATATATCAAAGGCTACCTTCTGCCATGGTACTTCAGGCCACTGCACAGTCTTCAATGGGGGAACATGTAGTTTTCACATCTTTTCGTTTGATGCACACTCATGACATTCTCTTACCACTCAATCAATGAACCTATCCATTCCTGGCCACCAAAAGAATATTCTCACTACCCTCTTCATAGATGACATACCAGGATGTGTTTCGTGGGCTAAACTAAGTATAATGTCTTGCATGGCCCTTGGAGGAACACACTTCCCTGATTTGAACAAAAGTGATCCTTCAAATTCCAACTCTTCTGATACATTAAAAAATGGCAATAATTCTGATTTAATAATGCTTTTTTTGGTCATCCATTCAACACACCATTTGTCATCAAATTGGTCACATTTGTTCTATTTATCTTCTGAAATTTCTTGAAATTAATCCGAAACAATATCGCTGATGGTCAGTACAAAATCAGACTCTTTGACAACATTTACCCCATCATACTTACAAGGCAAACGAGAAAGAAAATCTGCTGTGACATTTTTCTTCCCCGGAACATATTCAGTGTTGAAGGTATATTCTTGTAATGTAGACATTAGTCGTGCAATTCTGGCTGTGGCATTCCAACCACCACCCGTGGAAAGTATATTGACAAGTGGCTTATGGTCAGTTCTCAGGGTAAACTTGCTGCCCCACACATACAATCTGTAGTGTTCGACTGCCCACACACACGCAAGCAGCTCCCTTTCTATAACAGAATACTTACGCTCACATTCATTTAATGTGCGTGAAGTGAATGCCACATTCCATTCGTTTTTACCATCCTTTTGTGATAAGATTCCTCCTAATCCATACAGGCTCGCATCTACTGTAATTATAAAATCTTTCCTCATGCGAAAAGGTGTCAACGTGGGTGCAATCACAATTTTTTTTTTTATTCCTTCAAAAGCTTCCTGATGTTCTGCTGTCCATTCATATCTTACATTCTGTCTCAATAATTCCTTCAGTGGATCAATTTTTGTGGCATAACCATCAATAAATTTACTGTAGTACTCGCACATACCTGGGAATGATAATAATTGATCCTTATTTGCAGGTGGCAGAGCATTAATAATAGCGTCTACATTGGTCTTTTTTGGAATAACACCATCATCAAATAAGGTGTGTCCTAAGTATTCCACAGATTTTTTAAACAGTTTGCATTTATGTGCTTTTAGAGTAAGACCGTGGTACTCTAATTTTTTACACACCTCTTCTAGATGTTTCACATGGTCATACTTTTTCTTAGAAAAAATCAAAATATCATCCTGAACGCACTTCACATAATCATCAATATCCCTGAAAATGTGGAACATTACCCTTTGAAATACCGATGCGTCTGACGCTAGCCCAAATGCAATCCTAGTGTATCGGTATAACCCAAATGGTGTGATAGAAGCTGTACATTCCTTTGACTCTTCCAATAGTTCTATCTGATGATATGCTGATCTCAGATCAAGCGTAAAAAAAAAATTCCCCCCTCAAACATGGAAATAACTTCATTAATATTGGGTAATGGGTGACAGTCAACCACTATGTTTGCATTTAAAGCTCAAGTCTACACAAACTCTCAATTCTTGATCCGGTTTTCGGACAGGAACAATCGGAGAAACCCGTTCAGCAGACTCAATGGCTTCGATAACACCTTCATCTGACAGTTCTTTCAACATTTCTTTAAGTTCTTCCCTAATGTTTATCGGTACTCTTCTTATTTTCTGTTTAAATGGTACTACATTTTCTTTCACTACTATATTATGCGAGAAATTCTTCAGCTTACCCAATTTATTACAGAAAACTTTGCCAAATTTACTAATAATTATTTTTCCTTTTTAACTAATGTTGCTGTCATCATTGATCACAGCAACATTGTTGAATAATTTCTCATCACATAATGACACAGGCTCACGTGCTCTTGGATTCAATATTAAGCCTAACTTATACTGATCACCCCATCCTAAAACATTCACCCCTTTTGGAGTAATGTATAGTTTGATCATTGCACACCTGTTTTTGAATAGTAATTCAACGTGAAAGTAACCTTCAATGTCAATCTTATTCCCATCAAAACTTTCTGCGATAATGTCACTAGATTGCAACTTGTCATTATTCTCTCCCAAGATTTGAAATTCACAGTATGGAGATGTTAATATGTCATCTGGGACCCTATCCATTATAGATACAACAAAACCCCTATCAATGTTGGAGGACTGTTCACCAGGTTGTACCGTATCACCGTTTACAACATATGATATTGAATTTCTAGTTTGAGAATTATTGTGTTTATCATCTCTGCAAACACTACTAAAATGGCCTATTCTACCACAGTTTTTGCATTCTTTGTTTCTTGCAGGACAACCTAGAAAAGAAGCAATGTGTGACCTGTTACCTCGCCTATAACAAACACTTACCATAATTGCCTTCGTATCTCTTGTACGATTGTGGCGCACTAAATGTATTTCCACTAGATTTTACATTGGAAGAATACCGCTTCTGTTGATAATCGTTTTTTTGCTTAACAACACAAATTTCTTCTCCTGCAATCGTTTTTTCTGAATTATTTTTAACAGCCATCCACTTTTCGGATTGTTCAAGAGCTTTTGCCTCTGAAATAGACTCCTCTAAACTAGGATCTCCCAAAACCCATAACCTTTCTTGAATCTTCTTATTTTTCACATGTACAAATATTTGATCTCTAATCATTTCATTATGAGACCAAAGTTACAATGTAATGATAATGCTCTTAGGGATGTCAAAAAATCATCAAATGATTTGTCGTCTTTTTGTTTCTTCGTGTAAAATTTAAATCAATTTAAAGCAATACTTGTAATGGGTGTGAATCTTTTCTCCATCCTCATTAACGCTTTGGTGTAAACATTAACATTATCTCCACCACCGTCATTGGGAGTAACAATTGGTGATAAAGTTCTAAAAACGACCTGTCCTTCAGACCCTAGACAATGTAAGAATATATTTTTCTTTCTTTCAGCTCCCATGCGTTTGCACCAATGGCTTTCATATATGTGACAAATTCTTCTTTCCACCTAGTCCATGGAATAGGTGGATCTCCTTTTAATTGTAAAAACTTAGCTGGTGGATCAAACTTCATTGTTATATTGTGCTATGTCACAAAAATGCTTAAAACTCTATACCTGAATCTTATTAATAGAACTATGTACTATACAATATTTAAAACATTCCATTATTGTAAGGTTAGATATTTATACTTTAAAGTACCAATATAATGTTAATTTATCAACATTGTATTATGCCACACATTAAAATTGTACTGTTGTAGAGTGAGAATGAAAACAGTTACTAATCGATGTTTGTATGACCTAAATATGACCAGAAATACAATTTGTAAAACTCACCACTGTGACATAAATACACCCAGTAAAAAAAATAAAAAAATATCACATTTATGAAAATTGCTTAGTAAAAAAATTAGTTCAGTGTAGAAGCAAGCCAAAAATAAAGCACTCGATATTCGCACTGTTAATTGGTTACTGCGGTAACACAAAATGGCTGCCGATGACGTTGACTGTCTGACCAAGCAACGTGAGAATTGCGCGGTGAAGTCAGTCGAAGGACGTGAGCTCACGCGTAACAGCAAAGTTCGGAGCTCGTTCGTGTGTCCAAGAATGTACGAAGAATGCCGCTTGTGGAATACTGAGGTATTTTTAAAGGTACGCAGAGTTATTTTCAATTGAAGTTGTATACGTGCAGAGCCAGTATATTAACAAAACCTGAGTTTCCAACTTTAACGGAGGTTATAATATTTCCCGAACTGCTTTGACATATCGAAACTCCATTTCTTGTGGTAATAAGAATTTTGATTACAGCCTTAACACGATGTGCGCTATGTACTGCTCGCAAATTCCTTGAAGGCATATAGAGCACGATGTATCAAATAGCTAAGCATGGTGTAAAAATCTTAAATTCCTGCCGCTGGTGTCATCAAAACACTGAAGATTATAAACTATAAATCTGCAATACAGCCGCTGGTGCAATGAAAACACTGTGCATTAGTTATGCTATTTTATACTTTCCAATAATGTAAATAGCTTTGAAAATATAATAACATTGTGAATCATGTTATTAAAATGTAAGTAATTAATTATTTTAGTTTGAATGTTAAAAACCGCACCCGCTGGTGCAATCAGAGCACAGATTCAAATAACAGCCGCTGGTGCTTTCAATTCACTGAATATAAATTGCATATGCCAATTAATTTAACAGTACATTAGTATCATTTGTTTGGGATCCAATAAGATAATGCTTGAAATAATAAAGTTATGTTGCTTGAAGAGAAAAGATTAAAAATTGTCTGTGGGTTCAAAATTAGTTATGTACCTGTGCTGGGTATGCTTAAATGTTGAGCAGTCCAAGTCATTGGACTTGACATCTAACCAGCACGGTCTTAAACTGCAATCCTACTGGTAGGTTGCGCTTGTTGCTGGGTTTAAAAAAAACAAAGTTTTTAATGTGTTGTTTTTACTATGGGGCACTGAGTTAGAGGTTCATTGATTCTGTGTATGAATTTGCTTGCAAAAACAATTGAATTGAGTCAGCGGGCCCCGGGATACAAGTGGGAACCATTTTCAGCACTATTTCTCTTTAGGCCTTTGCAAGCTACAGTCGCTATCCTAGGTAGGCGCTTGAGCTGTTGTCTTCGTAACCTCTACGAAATGACAACCGTGGTGTGGCTGGGCATCTAACCAGCAAGGTCTTAGACTACAATCCTGCGGGTACGCTGCTCTTGCTGCTGGAGGGGGGGGTAAACATGTTTTAGAGGGTCATTAAATCTGTATATGAATTTGCTGCATAATCAATTGAATCGACTTGGTGGGCCCCTACGGTACAATTTGGAACCATTTTCTGCACTTCAGGCCTTTGATAGATAGATTTACCATCTTGGTAAGCACTCTAGCTTCTTTCCTCATGACTTCTATAAAATAACGACTGTGGTGTGAGTGTTTGATTGATTCAGATGCTCTGTCCATCACCACCCCCTTTTGTACCGCTTTTGGCCGCCATAAGTGTGGCAGGGTATGCTCAGGCGTGAGTCCCTTGCTCACTTTGCCACTGGATTCAAGCAAGCCGGGCTGAAGACGGCTGGAATGCCAGAAACCGGTCCTCGGAAGCTTGTTTCCGGTCCAGGGAAGGCATGGCTTGGCAGTTCGGGCTGGACTGTTCCCATGAGGCACAGGGTCAGACTGATTTGCATATAGCCATGTCTGAACTGGGGTGGCAGAGTGGGCTAAAGAACGGTGATGGATTAAACCCAGATCTTTTGACTGGGTGTGAGTGTTTGATTGATTCAGATGCTCCGTCCATCACCACCCCCTTTTGTACCGCTTTTGGCCGCCATAAGTGTGGCAGGGTATGCTCAGACGTGAGTCCCTTGCTCACTTTGCCACTGGATTCAAGCAAGCCGGGCTGAAGACGGCTGGAATGCCAGAAACCGGTCCTCGGAAGCTTGTTTCCGGTCCAGGGAAGGCATGGCTTGGCAGTTCAGGCTGGACTGTTCCCATGAGGCACAGGGTCAGACTGATTTGCATATAGCCATGTCTGAACTGGGGTGGCAGAGTGGGCTAAAGAACGGTGATGGATTAAACCCAGATCTTTTGACTGGGTGTGCGTGTTTGATTGATTCAGATGCTCCGTTCATCACCACCCCCTTTTGTACCGCTTTTGGCCACCATAAGTGTGGCAGGGTATGCTCAGACGTGAGTCCCTTGCTCACTTTGCCACTGGATTCAAGCAAGCCGGGCTGAAGACGGCTGGAATGCCAGAAACCGGTCCTCGGAAGCTTGTTTCCGGTCCAGGGAAGGCATGACTTGGCAGTTCAGGTTGGACCGTTCCCATGAGGCACAGGGTCAGACTGATTTGCATATAGCCATGTCTGAACTGGGGTGGCAGAGTGGGCTAAAGAACGGTGATGGATTAAACCCAGATCTTTTGACTGGGTGTGAGTGTTTGATTGATTCAGATGCTCCGTCCATCACCACCCCCTTTTGTACCGCTTTTGGCCGCCATAAGTGTGGCAGGGTACAAATATGCTGCTGTCAAATTGGATTCCCAACAACTGGTAATCCTCGGGGTGCACCGGGAGCAGCCTGAAAGCCGATTTGATGTCACACTTTGCCATCAACGCCCCCGGGCCTACCGCCGCTACAATTTTCCCCGCCACATCCAATGACGAGTACGTGACCGACGCGAGCTCCACCGATATGAAGTCGCTCACTGATGCCCCCTCCGGCCATGACAAGTGCTGTATCAGCCGGAACTGCCCCGTCTCCAATCGGGGAGATGATCAGGTTCAGCAACGGCGGCTCAGCGAAGGGGCCAGCCATCCGGCCTTCCCTCACCTCCTTGAACAGCTTCTCCTGCACCACACCTTTTCACGCGTGCACTGACTTCAAATTCTCCGCCCAGCGCGCAATCCATGGTCCCTCGTACCCCAATCGGAAACCTTCCCCGAAGCCCCGTCAAAGCACGGCCGCATTTTCCACCCACGGGTATGCCGCCAGCAACGGCTCCAGCCTGTCCAGTCTAACCGGCGTATGAGCCTTTTCCCACAGCTCCTGCCCCCCCCTGCCTCCCCCGTCCGCCTGCTTGGTTGCCCGCCGCTGCGTGTTGCTGTCCCGCAGCTGCACACTGCTGTCCCGATGTGCCTCCAACTCCCCAGCAGCGCAACACTGGGTGCCGGCGTCCGCACTTAGAGCACTTGTGCCGAAAACGCCACACTTGCCGACCACATGCCCCCTTGTTGAAATCCCAATAAGCTCCGATTGAGCTCTGTCCGGAGTTCTCCCCCTGCCCCACCCCTCCCCGGGTGGGGCGAGCCGAAAAGAGGGTCGGCACAAGGGGCAGCTCGCTCGCTGTATATACCGTGCGACCGAACTTCACCCCCCCCTCGTCTGCTGATACAAGTTGGAGTCTAGCTCTCCCCACTTCGCCTCCGGGTCCGCCGCCATTCGCGCTTGCAAATCCTCGTCATAGTGTGACCAAGCGTAACCGCCATATGCCACCTGCGCCCTCCGGACCACGTCCATATACTTGAACAACGCCAAGGACCTGTCCAGATACTTTTAACAGTATACGCTAGTGTATATAAGGAACGCCGCCGACCAACTGTCAATAGTCAGCGGCACCTTAGGGCGCCTGGCCAATTCCTGTTCCTCCTCCCTAGACCCCTCCTTGGCCGTGAGCTCCCTGTGCAGGAGCTTCAACATCTCCATGTTCTCCCCCTTCCATATCTTCTCCTTCGTCGCTATGGAGAGATGTGCTCCCAACGGCTTTTTTACCCCCATGTATGGGAGCTTATGCACCGGCACCACGCAACTCTCCTTCCCCCCGGCGACCGTGCCCGCCGCCGTACTCCCTGCCGATGTGCTTCCCTTTTCACTCACTCTTCCCTTTTCACTCTCTCTGGCGTCCGCCGACTCCGCCTCCACCAACGGTGGCGCCCCGTCCGGGCCTACCCCCGCATCCGTCACATAGTGCCCTTTTACCAACTGTACAGGGTCCTCCCCCCGTGCCTCCGTCCCCACCGAGACCTACGCGCTGCGCTTCCTGCCCAAACCACTCCCTGCTCCGTCTCCCATCTTACCTGGCGTCAAGGTCGGCGTCCTTACCGGATCTCGCCGCCTAACCAGTGGATCTGAGGGGGCCGTCATCCTGGGCGCGTCCAGCCGTGGTCGAACCTGCAACACACGGTCAACATCATTACTACCCCCCCGTCCCTAATCTCCCCCTCCTCCTCTGACTCTCCCCCTCCGTCACCACATCATTCGTGCTCACTCACCGGAATCTCCACTCGACTCAACCCCGCCTTCTCCCTGCATACGCTCATCAATGCATCCAGATCCCCGCTCACTCTCCTTCTGTCAGCCAAACATGATCCGCGCTCAGCGTTCACCATTTTGCCACGTGCACCCAGCCCCCCGGCGGCCGTTGTGACCCTTCGGGGGTGGTCTGGCGGGGACCTCTCCCCCTGCTTCCTGCCGCGTTCTCCTGCCGGGTCCCACGTTGGAGCACGACCGCCCGTAAAAGGCAGAGCCGGCCCATCCTCTCGGTGGACCGGAGCCGCAAGCTGCTCACCCGAGCGCCTCTCCCACTGCTCCTGCCAAGGAAAGAATGTGGAGTCGAGCATGCATGGGCAACAATGCCCCCCCTGCCCCTCAACGTCTCCCCCTTCACCCCATCCCCTCTGCGGCCCCCTCCTTCAACCTGCCGAATGTCCTCCTCGTGTCGCCGGCCGGTCCTGCCACACCCTGGACCCCCCCAACTCGGCCCACCACCCCATGCCCCCACCCCACCCGTCGTGCTTCAACCACTCCAAGCCCCCCTCCTCCCTGCCCCTCCCCCAGGCTACCCCCCACACCCTCCCCATCACTCCTGGCCTCCCCCCAACGCCCCTCCCCACCACGCCACCCTCCTCCACCCCCCCTCCTCCTCTCCCCTCACTCCCCCACCAGGGACGGCGGCCTGCTTGGGCCCACCATGTCCCCATCCTCGCCCTCTCCTCCACCCCCCTCCTCTTCTCCCCTCGCCCTCCCACCAGGGACGGCGGCCTGCTTGGGCCCACCATGTCACCGGACGAAGACCCCCAGTCCAAAGCCATGTCATCCCCCCGACCCCCTCCCCCTCCTCCTCCGTTTCCTCAATCAGTAAGGATGAGCTCCCGCCACCATCCCCCCAGCACCCCACTCTCCTCCCCTGCTCCTCGTCCTTCAAGGCCTATCCCCTCTCCCTGCCCTTGCTGCACCACTTCACCCGCCGCCTCTCCCCCATGGGGCATTACCGCCACAGCCTCCCCACCCGCTCCCCCCCGATCCCCAGCCCCCTCCACACAGTCCAGCGCTGTCTTCCCCTTCCTTGCCGACCGCGCCTTTGCCGCCGACTTTCCCCCGCCCCCTCCTGTTCCCGCCCCATTCTTGCCACTCCTGACCCCACCGCCCGCCCTTCACAACGCTCCCGCCCCTCCCACCGGCCCCACGACCCCTCCGCGGCCGAGACCGCGGGGGCTCACACGCCACCACAGCTGCAGCAGCACCGTTGGCAGCGCGCCGCGGCGGCTTTACCTGAGCTTCCAGGCGCAGGAGGTCAAGCCGCCCCGAATCGCCGAGCAGCCTCAATGCCTCCAACACGCGGGGGTCCTGCAATCGCGCCATACCGCGCACAAAGACACCGGTAAGCTACGAAGCCTGCTTAAACCACGCGACGCACAACCACAGACTCGCTCTAACGTCCTACACAAATCGAGACCAGGGTTCAAACAACTTGAGACCAGGGTTCCAAACAAATCGAGACCAGAGTTCCCCTCCGGCTGCTGGGTCACTGCCACTAAAATGGTGGTTAGTGACCCAAGATGGCTGTACATAAACACCCCCAGCCCAACCAGCCCAAAGATAGCCCATTAAGAGCCCAAACCCCCCGAAGACAGCCCAACCAGCCCAACAATCCTCCGTGGTCTCCTAATCCCCCCCCCCCCTCCCGGCCCCCCCTAAAACCCCATTCTGAGACCAGCAGAATGGTTTTGGATGAAGCTCATCACCAAGTATACTATTTGCTAGTGCATTGGCAGATGTTATCCCTCAAATCAAATGGGGCTTCTTTTAGCAACATGTAAGGATGTCCCATTCTAGGAGGTAAACCTGTAATCTGCACACTGCAGGTCTCTATTGTTGGTACATAACATATTGAGCTAGCATATTCTCCCATTTTGACTTACTATGTGAAACTGGGGTAGTGACTTTCTCTGATCATTTAAGACTGACTATTTTTACCTAAATTCCTCGCCTAACCCTGAAGTGTACATTGCCTAAATGGGATTTGTCAGCATCTGTGTATGGCACATTTGAATGTGTACAGGGGAGCACATTAAAGACCAGATGTGCGCTATTTCAATTCTGGCTACTGATTCAGGACCTGGTAAAACTATTTGATAGGCCACCTCTTTGAATTGAGCCATCTTCAGCCATGCTTGGCATCCTAGACTGATCTTGTTTATATCTGCCACAGTCCCGATGAGTGTCACATGGTATAAATAGGATTTAGGAGTTAAAAAAATCTTTGATGGTTTCATTGCACATATCTCGTTTGAAGCAAGACACTTTCTGTCAAGCCTGTCATCCCATCTCCACATTCTCTTTATTTATGTCTGCCAAACGCATTCTTGTCTTTCATATGGTGTCCTTAGGATTCTGGGGCAGTAGGAGTGGTAGTAAAACCTGTGATGGTTTCCTTGCCTCCTCCTGCCACTTTGAAGTGAGCAATTTTTAGTCACACATGGCATCTTATGTCCAGATTCTTATCTCCTTGTTTTATGTTTGCCAAAAGGATCGTTGCTTTTCATATGATGCCGTTAGCGTTCAAGAGTTGATAAAACGTTTGATGGTTTCTTTGCATTCTTCTACCCCATTGAAGTGAACCATTTTAATTCAAGCTTGAAAACCCATGTCCAGATTGTGATATCATTGTTTGTCTGTCGAAATCCAGTTATGCTTTATATATCAACTGAGTTGGAGATGCCAGACAGATTACGATGTAACCTAGAAGCTGGTGCTCTAGTCAAGTATGGAGCCAATTGCCTGATCAGGACACTGGGCAACTACACATTTAGAATTTTCACTCCCTCAGCCCCGTTTTCATTGCTTAATTGGACAAGTTGTCAGCTCTTGAGTGGGGAGTTGTTAAACACCCATCTCTGTAAGATATTTACTACAGACTTCTCCAATGACTAGCTTGTGAGCTACTTGTTGCTCTCCAGCTACAAGTAAGTATCTCCCCTCTGTGTAGCCCAGTCTATTAAATTGGAAGCTTATGCGCTATACGTAATTTGAAAAAAGTTTCTATTTCCAGAAGGTATCAACTAATGTTGAGAGAAAAATGGTTGAATTTCCAAATATATTTAAAGCTGATATTCGAATGATAAATTGTGCTTCACTGGGGACATTTATCACTAATGTTAAGCCTTTGAACCCACGGGCATTGCAGCTATGAATGTTATGTGTTACCCATATTGAGACATTCCAAATTGATAAAGTATTTTTTACATTAATGCTGAGGCACCAAGGTCATTACTTCTGGTAATCTTGCAACCCTTACTACTAATGCAATCTTGTCTTATGTGGACACTATTACTGCACTAACATTTGTTAGTAGCTCAGGATGATTGTTATTGAACTTAAGAAGCTCTTATTATGGAAACGTTGGAGACCCCTGATTTGCACGACCCATAATAGTTAATTAACTTTCAAGACTTGAGGTATTACGCATCTGCACATTTCTTGCCAGCTATCTGCTTTCAGTCTTGAGCTGCCTGACTGAAGGCAGAGCATAGACAGCTAGTTTAACCATATCTAGCTATTAAACAAAGTAGATGCTTGCTCTACATTATTTTTTTGTTGCAGACCTGGGATGCAGTATGTAAGGAAGTCTAGACACTCTCTGGATGGAGGTGGAGGGGCATCAACAGCTGCCCACTACCTGATTAATTTGCCTGGTTAATTGCATAGGTATACAATATCTTGTGCTTCAGGGTATATTTTTAGGTCTCGGCCTAGTGTACATTGTGCAGCAGTGTTTGCGCAGCCAGAGTCCTTTTCTCGGGGTTTTGAAAATGGACCTAGAAAATGACAGCGCTTGTGCGTGTTCATTTTCTATGGTCCATTTTCATTGGGCTTTGCGTGCGTGTAGTTTTTTAATAAACACGCAATAGGCCATGGGCGGTCGCGTAGCTCCGCCATGGCCTATTGGTGTCTGTTACGCGCACCAAAGCCCATATGTCTTCAATTTCCGTGGGCAGACACAGCGCGATAATTGAAGACATATGCCCCGCAGTGGCCCCCGCGCGGGTGCACCACTGACGGGCTTTTTTTTTTTTTTACTATAACGAAAGCGATCGCATGCAGTGCTGCTTGTTTTTTATTGTTCCATTTCAAGCACTGTGTACATGTATCCCATCCTCTGAAAGCACATTAACTACGACTGAAGATTTATAGATTTTGAAACATTGTATCGTCGGCCCTAAAATATGTGCTATATTCTCTTTCGGGATTTGTGATCCACACACACACATCCCAATACTGTTTTCCTCCAGCGTTTTCTGCATCTGGGCTGCCACACGATTCCCAATTTCTGGAAATGCAGCAAAGGGACAGAGTTTCGGAATTTAAGTGAAAATGTTTTCAAAGTCATGGTGGGGGGGGGCTTTAAACAAGCCTCTTTAGAGTCCTGAACTTAAACTAGGGAAACACGCGTGCGCACTGAGGTCACGTGGATGGACAAACGCCCAGCGCACACACACATCAATGAAAGCTTGGCCAGGAGGTGAACACTTCACTCACGAGCACATGCAGGTACATGCATAACACATATAGGCACACATACAGCACACACAAGAACACACCAGACGATGATCACCTAGGCAGACACAGCATTCACACACAGGGCATAGAACTCATAGCAAACAATGTCAAACATAAGTACACACACGCACCAATGAATGCTCATGTGTCAGGCTTAACACGCCTTAGACGAACGCAGACACACAAAGCTGCACACATAAGCACGCACACACAACACACACGTGTTTATCCGAGGCTGCACTCTGCCTGCTCCAGCCAGCCCTGAATATTTCAAGTGCTGGTTGCTGGGGGTGACATCAGTTCCCTTTCAGTGCCTGTATTGGAAAACATGCCTGGGCGCTGGGAATCCTGCCACTGCCATGTAACATCCCGCCAAACGTATAGCAGGGAGTTCAAGTAGAGCCAATGGAAGGGATCCCGCAGCGCCATGGCAACAGCGGCATGTGACGGCCTGGCATGCTGCTGGATCTGCTGTGGGGCTTCCCTTCGAATCATATCACTCCCCAGCCGTGGCATCCCTCAGTCATTGCACACACCTGGCACGTAGGCACTCTCCTGCCTGCGAGGTGAGTGGTCCTGTCGAACGCTGCCACCGCAGAGGGTTGCCTTCCCTTCCCTTGCTGAATAACAACTCTTTCTGAATCAGTTCACCCGCAGCCATAAACGCACTCTGTCCTTTATGATGAAACAATACAGGTAGGAGTTATTACAGAACCTGCCGCCATGGTTCAAAAACACTGTTGCTGCCTTTTTGTCCTGCCTCGGAACACTAGCGTCTGTCTTGACACTTGAATAACAAGACAGCTCATGTGATGGTCAGAAGAATATTGTGTAGGCCCAGGATGAAATACGAGTTAAGCTTTCATAGTTTCATGTTATTTTAGTAACACTGTATAACGCTTGTTACATGAAATTCCCGAAATTACGCTGTAAGGCCACACCAAAGTAATTACACAACGTTGCAGCAAAAAATTTGCGGAAGTGCATGGGAACAACACGGATGTAAAGCGGGCTAATGCTGTATGTAGCGCTTGTGGTGTTGGTGTTTTTTTTTGCATTAACTGCATCTTCATGTCTATTGTGTCTAAAATGAACACCGTCGATGCTGAAATCTAAGGGCAATAATTAACACCACTGGGTTTGGGCTCCCAACAGTAAGGCCAAGCCACTGACGAATCTTAACTAAACAACTGCCCGTACTGTTCCCTCAAATTCTTCTGTCATCAAAACCACATATTGGAACTCAACACAACATGGGTCCAAGACTTATAGTTCGGTCTGAATAAATCTTTTTGTTTTATTTATATTTCTCAACACATTAATTCATTTGATTTCACAAAATGTTAATTTTAAACATCTAGATCACAAATACAAAATCTTACGTTTAATAAAACAATCATATTCTGAATCATTCCACACAAACTAACACTCACCTTTATCAAACATTCACATTCATCACTCTTACATTCACAGCACAACAATGTATTTACAATTCATTTGGTTTGACTTTTTACAATTTCACAAAAACCATAGAAACCAATTAAACAATAATATTGTCAGCTTTCATCAATTTGGAGCTATATTTAAAATAAATAAATAAATAATTCAACGTTCTTATGGCTCAACAACAATTGGTCTACGCGTTTTGAACTCCTACTTGCTGTGGAGTTCTCATCAGGACCCAAAAGGCTTTTTCAATACAAGTCTGGCTTTATATAGCCGACACTGAACAACCAAACACACCCATACAAACGATTCGGTGTCTCTACGTGATGCGGGTTACTCGTTTAATTTTGAATCACCTCTTTGATGTGATCATAAGATGCGGGCGCTCGGGCAGACCTGGAATGCAATTGGAGCTCTGCGCGCTGCTTTCCAAACGGACCGAGTTAAACGGTGTCTACTTCGATGGCATTCTACCTGGTGCGGCACGCAGAGCTCCAATTGCATTACAGGTCAGCCCCGAGAGCCCGCATCTTGTGATCACATCAAAGAGGTAATTCAAAATTAAACAAGTAACCCGCATCACGTAGAGACACCAAATCATTTGTTTGTTCAGCGTCGGGTATATAAAGCCAGGCTTGTATTGAAAAAGCCTTTTGGGTCCTGATGAGAACCACAGCAAGTAGGAGTTCGAAACGCGTAGATCAATTGTTGTTGAGCCATAAGAACGTTGAACTATTATTATTATTATTTTTTTTTTAAATATTTAAATATACCTCCAAATTGATGAAAGCTGACAATATTATTGTTTAATTGGTTTCTATGGTTTTTGTGAAATTGTAAAAAGTCAAACCAGAAATGAATTGTAAATACATTGTTGTGCTGTGAATGTAAGAGTGATGAATGTGAATGTTTGATAAAGGTGAGTGTTAGTTTGTGTGGAATGATTCAGAATATCAATGTTTTATTAAATGTAAGATTTTGTATTTGTGATCTAGATGTTTAAAATGAAAATTTTGTGAAATCAAATTAATTAATGTGTTGAAAAATATAAATAAAAAAAAAAGATTTATTCAGACTGAACTATAAGTCTTGGACCCATGTTGTGTTGAGTTCTAATATGTGGTTTTGATGACAGAAGAATTTGAGGGAACAGTACTGGCAGTTGTTTAGTTAAGAAATCTAAGGGCGCCATCTTTATCTTCAGGATCCCCCAGTGGGGACCTAGCACATGCAGGTGGAGCCATCTGTGTCTTCATATTCTTCTAGCAGGTACCTAACATGCACCTATGCTTCAGCGCTGTCTTTACGTGTGTCTAGTAGTGACCTAGCACACACCTGGAACTGTGTCTTTATGCGCCTCTAGAGGTGACCTAGCACGCACATGTACTTCAGCGTTATCTTTACTTGTCTCTAGTGATCTAGCACACACCTATGAGCTTTGTCTTTACGTGTCTCTAGTGGAGACCTAGTACGCACATTGTGCTTCAGCTTTGTCTTTATGTGTCTCTCGGGGTAACCTTTCACAAACCCATGGGCTTCCGCATCATCTTTACGTGTCTATCTTCTAATCACCATGAGAAACACTAAAACAGCACTTAACTTATTTCCATGCCAAAATTCTAGATTCTTGGTGGCTTGAACAAACATGACAATAAGGAAGGGAGCAGTGTGTTTGGAAGAATTGATCATGCTAATTGGAGGTTCATTCTAGTATGACTTGGTTATCATTGTCATGCAAGGATGGTTATTAGATGCGCAATACATCCGCCAGTATAGGATTTTGTTTTTTATGCAGCTTACAATCCTCAACCATTCACACAGTGCGTAAGCTAGGAGACTACTTGGCGGTCTGATGTCTTTAGAAAACAATGGAAGACAAGCAGTTTTTAGTCAAGGTGTAGTGGCCTTATTGACTATCCTTAGAACTGGGAAGAGAAAACTGCCATCTTTGCTGAGAGAGACTCTCCTTGCAAAACAGATGGCTCTTTATGGCACAGTCAACTGTAAAGTTGTATCCCACATGCCAGTTCAAGCGCATCATCTGCACTACTTACGCTTGACACAGGGCTGGCCTGGGCAATGCACAAAGCAGACAGGCCCAAAGTTCTCCCCTGCCCAGTTAAGGCAGGAGCAGCAGAGTGCATGTTTACATTTCTACTACTAATTTAGAGGTAGAGATGAATTTCAATGCAATGACAGACAGAGATCCTTTTTGGGGTAGGAGGAGCAAGAATCCGCTGACAAGTTTAAATTCCCCACCAAGGTAACTATTAGGAGTCAAAGCATATCAGAATAGTTGTATGCACCTACCTTAATTATATGTGCCTGGGTCTGGCTACGATTTGCAAATGTAGCACCCATGCTCACAGCTTGGTGCTGCCACAGCACGCAGGTGTGAATTGTGAATGTCACCGCACATTTAAGAGGTGAACTGTGTCATGTGCATACATGGGATATGCACTTGAACGAATCAGCCCACAAGTCTTTCCATTTGCATGCTCTGTAAAGCTGCAGACAGACTCTCAAATAGAGGGTAATCCTGGAACTCCATCTGTCTGTCTCTAAACTCACTGAATTTAGATTTTAGGGACGGAGGATCTTGTACCATCCACTAACCCAGCCAGAGAAAGGCTATGAAATAGCTCTAGAAAAAATACAGCGTGATGTCCTTAGATGGTCTGTGCTTTTTTTGTACCAAAAATCTGTCCTCAATCTCCCAAATAAGCTGCTGTTTGATTAGAAGCAGGGCTGCCCAGTCGAAGGACACACACACACACACAACCACACACACACACAACTACACACCAACCACACACACAACTGCACACAAAACCACACATGTAACCACACACACAACCATGCCATCAGTGCACACTTTCACCAGGCACAGACACCCTCAGTCGTCAGTGCACGCTTTCACCGGGCACAAACACCCCCAGCCGTTAGTGCACGTTTTTTCCGGGCCCAAACACCACCAGCCGTCAGTGAATGCTTCCACCAGGCACACACCACCAGACGTCAATGCATGCTTTCACCATGCACACACACCACCAGCCATCAGTGCATGCTTCCACTAGACACACACACCACCAGCTGGCAGTGCACACTTCCACCAGGCACACACACCACCAGCCATCAGTGCACAATTTCTACAAGCACACACACCTCCAACCATCAGTGCACACATCAATTGTTAACGCATCCATAATTAATTATTGTAGCAATCACAGTATGGCGCACTTTACTTTTAAACATATTCATCTAAAGCGCAGCATGCCACCATTGCTACAAAAATAAACACTTATATAGACTTTTGCTGCAGTTGGTGTTCCAATATTTAGCAATGCCAATAGCTCAAACTTAAAGATCCCGAGACCTTTTGCATTGTAAATGCTTGTTTATCTTAATGCCATGCATGCTTAGTACACTGGATGATTCATAATCTTCCAGGGCGAGCTAAGACATGGTTGGAAGTTATGTTTTACTAGTTGACCTCTTCCCTATTAGGGTTTCACTTCTGACTGGCTTTGTTTGCATCCAGCTGGTGTGAGACTAATGGTGTTAAGAGTTGATTCTTTTTTTTAAAAAAAATTCTATTTTTGATGGCAGGGGCAGCATGCCTGAATGCTTTTCAAAATAACACACACACATTTTGTGTGATAAAAGTAAACAGTGATCAAAAACTTGTCCCTTACATACTGGATGGCAGATGCTGCCAGAGTCCTGTTCCAGTGAATGCTCCTAACGTGCTATCATCTACTAGCATGCCCTACATGCCTTTATATTTAACATATGCTACATTATCATCCATATGATTTGAGGATGGGCCAGATGGCTGTCACTTTCAGGACTTACATATCCTTAAATAACCTTTCTGTAAAGCATCGTCTGACATATTTGGAAGCCTTTAGAAATAAGCCATCAGCATTCACCACGTTTGCCATCCTGCCTGTTTAAAAAAAATAATTGCAATAGTCACTACAGTTTGTCTTCTGCATTACCATCTACTTAAAACTAGAAACTCCATTTTACTTCTATCATCTAGTGTCAAAACTTGCACCTGATTTTTACTTAATTAGAGGGGCCATTGGTGACCCAGTAACCGGAAGCAAAGTTAGCAACACTACAAGATTCAAAGTGCGTGCTACTAACGCCACTTAAATTCCTAGCTTAATTTTATACACAATTAATACAGTTGACTGGCTACACCTGACACTGTTTTTGAGATTGTAAAAAGAAGATACGGTACAGATAAAAGATTTAGGATATGATCAACCTGGCATCAAATTTGAACAGCCTGCAAAAGATCGGGACAAACATTTAACTAGAAAGTATAATTTAAGTTGCTGTACAAGAAAGCATGGCTTACTGCGAGCACATCTAAAAATTCACTGTTTTGTTTCACCTGCTTGCTTTTTAGTGGTGAAGCAACAGCGAAAAAAAACAGGTGTTACGAATTTAAAACACCTGTAAAAAAAATAATAATAATAAGCATGAGGTATTTAAATCACATCTGGATAGCTCAATAAAGCTTGCCATGTTTGGAAGGCTTAGTATTGCTACACATTTGTGTAGGAAACCCACCACTCTATGTAGTGCACCACAATAGGGTACGCTGTTCAGAGAAGTTGAGGAGACCCTTATTGGTTTACAGAGACAAAAGCAGATAATATATTGTGGAAATGTGCACGAGAAGCTAGGCTTATCAGAGGGTAATGCTAAGCATTTGTTGTACTCACAGAGGCAATAAATGATACACACACTCAATGAATGAAGTCAAGACCGGATTAGAAAAATAGTACTTCTTTTTATATAAATATTTAGATCAAGAACTTCGGGTACAAGTTAAATACTTTTCGCAATGTAGAAAAATCACAGTACATGCAATATTCACAGTTGTAGAAAAATCACAGTACATGTAATATTCACAGTTGTGCGCAATTACGCACTATATATTTTCTGTGGGAGGGAAAAGGTAATTGGGAAATCAATACAATGCAGTAACTTTAGTGGTTCACCATTTAGAATTTGAAAGTTTGGGGGCCAAGGTCCAAAGATCCAATACCAAATTCTCTGGAGCTTCCTGGATTTCATCGGGAGCAGGGATGAAAGGGACTTTGTAGCTGGTGCCATGAAGGAAAGGGCCCACCTGTAAAGGTAAAGCTAAGAAGGACTTGTAGGCAGGTTGCAAGGGCTCTGGGGCCAAGGGAGTACAGCTGGTTTGAAGATGGCTGGGCAGGCTGTGTGCAGTGAAGATGTGCAGCTGGGCAATGGCATGCAAAGAGACACCTCGTGGTCAGGGGCTGTCTCCTTATAGAAACTATTCTGGAGCTGCTGGGCCATTGCTGAGGTTTATCTCTGAAGTCCTGATGTTCTTCATTGGTTGCTGGCTCGCTGTAAAGTTGGAGTCCGCCTAGACTCGCTTTTATAAGTTTTTACAGCAGGGGGTGTTGTACCCCGGATATTAGTGCTGGTCAGCTCCAGTGGGTTCTGGAGCTTCAAGACTTGGCGCAGAGGCCGAGCTGACTGTCCAAAGTAAGTGTACCTTCGACTGCAACTTGGAGACATCAGTTGGCTGAGTAGCTGAACGATGTTGGACCGGACTTTACTGTTTGAAGGCCTGCGGCTGCAGGGAGATAGTACTTCTATCTCAAGAGAGTTTCTCTGGTGATTTGCGAAGTGCTGAAGCCTCTCTGGGGTTTGTGGTGGTCACACAGTGGATGGGATTAGCTGCAGGATGGCGATTGTCAAGTCCTGTGGTGGCAGGCAGGAGTTTGCCCTCAAAGTCCACCACGAGGTCTGCAGTTCTCGGTCCAAAAGCGGTTCTTATTCGTCGTCTTCTTGTGTCCATGAATACTACTGTTCATAGTCTGGGGATGCCACCTAAATACTAAACTTAGGATCACTTACTAGAGAGTGATAGGTAGTAGTAAATGGGCTTCTTACCTGGAGTGTCTACACCCTCTGTTACATCCTCCTCCTGAGGGAGGGGGATATAGCCCTCGTCCTGATTGGAGAAGTCCCACCAGTCCCACCTCGCCAACCTCGGACTGAAGCAACTCATCACAACGCCTACCCACTCCGCCAGCCAGGCGCTCGACCCCGTCTTCACCTCAAGCTCCGACGTCTCCTTCAGCCACACCACCAAACTCCTCTGGACCAACCACGGCTGCATCCACTTCACCTTCCAGAAACCCACCACACACCACCGCACCCAACAGATCTGCCGCTGCTGGATCAAAATCACCGAAGACCAACTACACGCAAAACACACTCTAAGCCCACCCACCAAACCCTCCAACACCGACGACGCTGCCCACAGCCTCAGACGCTGGATTGACGACTGAGCCAACACCCTCGCCCCGCTGAGGAAACCCTCCTACAGAGACACCAACAAGAGGGCCAGCTGGTTCACCCCAGAACTTCTAGCCTCTATGGGAGCCTGTCGGAAAGTAAAGAAGAAATGGCATAGTGAACAGATTGCGGATAGCCACGCAGCCCAAAAGGACGCCATCCGCAACCACCATCACCTCATCAGGACTGCCAAGAGAACCTCCTTCAAAGACCGCCTCAACAACAACGCACAAAATAGCAAGGAGCTCTTCAACATCTTGAAGGAACTCTCCAACACCAATGACATCCTGCCATCGCAAGCCCTGTGCAAATCCCTCGCCACTTTTTTCCACCGCAAGATAACAGACATCCACAACAGCTTCAACACCCAGACAGCCCCAACAGACATCAACACAACAGACTCTCTGCACACCATGGACCACAACCCCCTGCTAGCCTGGGCCAATGTGAGCATCGATGACACTATCAAGACCATGAGCATAATCCACTCAGGCTCCCCGTCAGACCCATTCCCGCACCACATCTTCAACAAAGCCAGCAGCTCCACCGCACCCCATCTGCGCAACGTCATCAATTTCTCCCTCAAGACCGCGACCTTCCCAGAGAGCTGGAAACACACCGAGATCAACGCCGTACTAAAAAAAAAACAAGTCGGACCCAAGAGATCTCAAGAACTTCCTGCCCATCTCTCTGCTTCCGTTCCCGGCCAAGGTCATCGAGAAGATCGTCAACAGACCGCTAACCCGATACCTCGAAGAAAACAGAATCCTGGACCCTTTACAGTCAGAGTTCTGCAGCAACCACAGCACCGAGATTGCCCTCATTGCCGCCACCGACGGCGTCAGGACCCTGCTGGACAATGGTGAGACCGCAGCCCTTGTCCTCCTGGACCTCTGCCACCGCACACTATGCGCCCGCCTCCACGCCATAGGGATTCGAGACAAGGCTCTGGAATGGACCACCTCCTTCCTCTCTGGCAGAACCCAGAGCATCCGCCTCCCCCATTCCGATCCGAAGCCTCCAAGATCATCTGCAGCGTACCCCAGGGATCTTCCCTCAGCCCGACACTGTCCAACATCTACATGGCCCCGCTCGCACACATCGCCGACAGCACGACCTCAACATAATCTCCTACGCCGACAACACTCAACTGATCCTCTCCCTCCCCAAGGACCCCATCACCACCAAATCCAACCTCCACGAAGGAATGAAGGCCGTCGCCGACTGGATGAAGATCAGCCGACTGAAGCAGAACACGGACAAGATGGAGGTCCTCATCCTCGGCTCCATCCCTTCAGCGTGAGATGACTCCTGGTGGCCGAAGTCACTGGGGGCAACCCCGGCACCCACCGACCACGCACGCAACCTGGGAATCATCCTCGACTCAACGCTCTCCATGACAAGCAAGTCGACACCGTCTCCTCCTCCTGCTTCAACACCCTTCGCATGCTCCGCAAGATCTACAGGTGGATCCCGACAGATACAAGAAGAACAGTCACCTAGGCCCTCGTCAGCAGCAGACTGGACTACGGAAATGCCCTCTACGCGGGAGCCCCGACCAAGCTCATCAAACGACTGCAACGCATCCAAAATGCCTCTGCACGACTGATCCTCGACATACTACGCCACAGCCACATCACCCCCCACCTGAAAAACCTGCACTGGCTCCCCGTCAACAAGAGGATATCCTTAAAGCTCCCCATCCACGCACACAAGGCACTCCACAAACCGGCCCTGCCTACCTCAACAGACGACTTTCCTTCTACCTGACCTCGCACCCGCCACCGTCCCTCGCATCCGAAGAACAACCACCGGCGGGAGATCCTTCTCCCACCTCGCCGCCAAGACCTGGAACACCCTCTCACTGAGCCTACGACAGACCCAAGACCTGCTGACCTTCAGGAGGCTCCTCAAAACCTGGCTGTTTGACCTGTCGCTGCCCCCCTCCCCCCAGCGGCTTGAGACCCTCACGGGTATGTAGTGCGCGCTACAAAACACTGATTGATTGATTGAAGGATCAACATGGATATTGCAGGGTTATATCTGCTCATGCAGATATGTTCACACAGGAGATAGTGCACTCTGTCTTAGAACTATGAGGCCTGCTATAGAGGTGTCTTACCTATACCCCATGCAGTGTCTGTGGGCAGATGTGTGCTTACAAGTGGTACTGAAGTTGTGCCAATTGGGGAAAAAGTACAGTTTAGGGAAAGAGCTTCTGGCACAGGGGACCTGGTTAGCAGGGACCCTGTACACCTCCTGTCAAAATATCATCATTTTTGAGGCAAAATGTTGGGGCTCACCATGTTCAAAAGAGACACTTTCCTACAAGCTGGATGAGAGCTATTGTGTTGGATAAGATCCATAACCTAGAAATTGATAAAAACAGGTATATTTTCTATAACTTAATTGTTTTCATGCTTGTTTGTGGTTACTTTGAATATAGGAATCGTTAGAGGCCTTGTGGATTTTGTTGCCAATTTGGACAATGTCAATATCAAATTTTATTGTTTTAGTCAATTAAAAAAACGCAGCAATATATATGCCATAGAATAAAACAATCATAGTAAAGTAACAAACTGAAATGATAAATAATGAGACGATTCATTCGCTATAAGAATTTTTTTTAGTAAAAAGGTATTGGTTAAATGCCTACTGGTCTTGACTCCCAGCGTTCCCTGCATGAGGCACTCATTTCAGCATTTATCAAAGTGCAATCTCCTAGTGCCACATTTGTGTAAGGGGCCACTTCCTTGGTTAAAGATGAGAGCAGCATAAAGTGCAATATCAAAGTGCTTTGTATAGTGCAGGGAAGTGTTAGAAAATGTTCCTGAAATAAAACGTATGACCCAATGTCCCACTTATGCCCCTATGACCCAGTAAGTAAGTCTTACAGGGTGCGTGATAAGTGCAAGTGGAAGTTGCAGCCGCGGTTGTAAGGGTGCTGTTATGAAGCAGATTCGACACAGTGGGATAGCGGGCTGGTAACCTTACTAATCATGCGCCCACTAGCAGACAAACCAGTAAATAGTCGTGAAAACATTATCCATGCCCCCACGTGCCCTTCCACCATCACTCCTTACCAGGCTAAATAGTTGAAATAGTTGATTGTAAGTATGCCCTTTCACTGGCGCCCCGCACCAGGCTAAATACACCTTAACTGCCCCAAAGGCACAGATCAATCCTTTTGGGTACAATTGATAGTTATCAACTTTTGTGCTATCTTGGGATTCAGCATGTAAGTGAATTGCAGGTGCAGCAAGACCCTGTGTTCATCAACACATTTCTCACATCTTGATAGGATAAATGCCTTGGAGCCTGCTCTGGAGGACGTGTCACATGACGTACCACGTATTGGGAAACTGGTTATTCCAGTTCTCCTTTACGCGGATGATGCCGTCCTCCTGGCCCGTATGGGTTTCTAAAAAAAACTAGGGGCTAGGCAGATATAAGCCCTCATCAAGGTTTATAAAGCCAAATGCCTAGCGGTAGCCACATATGGCTCTCAGATATGGAGTTACTCGCCCCAAGCCAAAATCCAGACTATTGAGAATAAATTCCTCAGATCAGTCTTGACTGTCCCTCAGTCCTCCCCAACATTCTCTATTCATACTGAGCTGGGGCTAGGATATGTAACTGACCAAATTAAAACAGCCCCGCTAATATGTTGGTTGAAAACCTGGCTGAACCAAGAAATCACTTTGAATCACACCATACTGCTAGACTGCCTGAAGCTGGATAAGTCTAACAAAATTCCTTGGTTGGCCTACATAAAAACGGGTTTTCACAACCTAGGACGTCCTGAACTTTTCTTGTCCCCAGATTCCATTGTGAGGAAGGACATCGGATTGATCAAAAACTCCATGATGAATTTACTCTCTTTAGAGCGGGAGGAGGTAGAGCTGATGAAACCAACAGTTAGAACAAACTACGCCGTGTTTAGCTCCCCAGCCCCTGAACCGTACCTCATAATAGTGAATCACCCCTTTCATCGGCATCTTTCAACAAGATTTCATTTTAATTTGATTCAATTTTCCCTTGGTTGTTTTAAAAATTGGTGCCCCCCAGAACAGGCTGAGCCTTGTCAATGTGATGATTTCTCGACTCAGGACACATTACACTTTATTATGTTCTGCGAACACTATCGAGAAATCCGAAAGAAATTCTTGTGCCCTATTCTGAGGGAGGCGGGTTTTATACAGGTAAGGCCAGCCCTCCTGTATTTACAACAATTAAATTCCCCACAAATAATATTCCATATTGCTACTTTTCTAGTTGCTGCTACACGGATTAGGAACAAGATTGTCAAGGCTCTACCTATCTCTGTTGATATTTTATGAACTAGATTGTTCGCTCTTTTTTCTTACTTCATGATTTTACTGAATATAAGCTCTTGTAATTTTTATCTCATTTTTAAGACATATTTATATTATACAATATTTATTCTGGCTTAAATGAATTCCTCTGTCTAGGATGCTTCTGTGTATAATTAATTGTTTGTATTGTACTATGTCTTTTTATGATATTAACTTATCGAATAAAAGTATTTGACTGACTGACTTACTAACTGACTGATAGGGCACATGGCCCAGATTGAGTGAAGAAGAGCATGGATGCTTCCCGGGAGGTTCGAGCAGCTTGGGTCAAAAAGGTCGGCTTCAACAGTTTCCTTCTAAGTATGCCTAGTTTTGCGCAACCATGCAGCCATGATTCGTGTCTGTAGCTGCATAACCTGTAATCCCCTTCCCGCCCTGATGGGCCCATGCTGGGTTAAATTCTGTCACTGGTAAACCTAAGAATTGCATGTACAGAATCTCTCTGTGGGTCTGTTTGTTTATGGTTTCTAATAGATATGGTTGTGGTTTCCACACACGGTAGGCTTGGGGGCTGTAGCATAGCTGAATTCTTAAGTGAGGTTCAGTCCTGGGCCCTCAAGATGGCCTTCAAAAGCCAGTTTATTGCCTTTTTCCAAGCTGTGTAGGTGACATCCCCATTTTTAATGAGGTTTCTTCAATCGGAAGGATCACGATGACAACCTCCAGACACTTGTGGCAGTCATTACCTGGAGTCTAAAAAATACTTTTCAAGCAAGCCTTTAACGAGTTGTCAGGCGCATTCAGGACTTTGGTGTAATATTTCAATGTGGCGGCTTTGCAGGCTAAAGATTGCTTCACCAAACCAAAATCCAATCTAAATCTTGTCCTACTGATATAACATGGCTGTTGAAATATTTTCTGTGCCCTATGCAATGAATGAATGAGCTCTAAGGCTGGGGCGCAGGTTCTGGGGAATGCCTTAAGCCCATACTGCAGAGCAGGAAAGAGTATTATATTCATGAACCCGAGTATGGGAGCCGTTGAGGTATTACTTATTGTTGTGTTCAATTGATTGATGCCTTGAATAATTGCTGACTTTTTCTTCTTCAAGGTGTTTAAGTGTGCGGTATGTTTAGAGTTTTCTGAAAACCAAACTACCAGGTAGTTGTATTTTCTAGCTGTGTTGATGATTTTACTACCTTTGTGTCAGGAAAGATGTTTCTTTTTTCTGTATCTCCTAAAGCTTAGAACCTTTGTCTTATCCTTATTTACTTTAAGATGGTTTCCCTCATTGTAAAGCTTTTTAGTGTTTATGGTCCGTTGGATACCTGCTTTAGTGTAATACATTATCACAATGTCATCAGCATATTGCATGATGTAAAGTTTGGTAAAACTGTCCCCCTCCATATCTTTTCCCAAGTCAGCTGTTCATAGGTTGAGAAGTAAGGGAGCAAGAACACATCCCTGCTTTAGGCCACATTAGATTTTGGGGGTGACGGTGTTGGGTTCTGTTTTCACACAGACCCAAGTGACTGGGTATACAGAAATTATTGCCCCTTGTAACTATGAAGGGACGCCCCATGCTGCCCGTTTTCTCCATAGTGTAGGCCGGTCAATCCTGTTGAATGCTGCACTGTAGTCTATGACTATCACTGCACCATCAGGATTCAAGCAAGCCGGGCCGAAGACGGCTGAAATGCCAGAAACCGGTCCCCGGTAGCTTGTCTCCTTTCTGGTGAAGAATTGGCTTGGTAGTTTAGTCTGCCCTGTTCCCATGATGCACTGGGCCAGGGACAGACTGATTTGCATATAGCCAGGTTCTGAGCTGGGATGGTGCAGTGAGATAAATAACGGTGATGGATCAAGCCCTGATCTTTGGACTGGGTAAGAGTGATCTGCTTAATTCAGACACTCTGTTCTTCACCACCCCCTTTTCTGAATCGTTTTTGGCCACTATAGGTGTGGCAGGGTATACTCAGACATGAGTCCCTTTCTCACTGCACCATCAGGATTCAAGCAAGCCGGGCCGAAGACGGCTGAAATGCCAGAAACCGGTCCCCGGTAGCTTGTCTCCTTTCTGGTGAAGAATTGGCTTTGTAGTTTAGTCTGCCCTGTTCCCATGATGCACTGGGCCAGGGACAGACTGATTTGCATATAGCCAGGTTCTGAGCTGGGATGGTGCAGTGAGATAAATAACGGTGATGGATCAAGCCCTGATCTTTGGACTGGGTAAGAGTGATCTGCTTAATTCAGACACTCTGTTCATCACCACCCCCTTTTCTGAATCGCACTGTAGTCTATGAAGCAACAAAAGTGTGGCGACGGGTTTTTCAGTTCGTCTCGGTGACGCAAGCACTGTGCAAGCACTGTGATGTTGTTGACTTTAGATGCAATGGCCCGGAAACCTGTCTATAAGAAAGGCAGGACTTCATGTTCAGCTGCCCAGGCCTTCAGTTAGTTAAGTAGGGCTTGAGCAAAGGCTTTTGCCTCTAAGTCCAGGAGCGCTACAAGGAGATAATTTGATGGTTATGTCCGGTCCCCTTTCTTGAACATGGGACATAAGATAGACCCCTTCCATGCGTTTGGAACTTGACCTACTAGGAAGGCGTGATTAAAAAGAAGAATTAGCAGCCTTGAAAATGCTTCCATGTGCACAATCAAATATGCTGGCTAGGAGGCCATTAAGGATCTGTCTTTTTTCATTAGCCTGATTGTTCTGTTGACTAAGGCAAGTCCATCAGGTCTGCTTGTAGTTTCATATGTGGTTCTTCGTCTAGTGACCACTCCCGCACATCCTTAAGCCAGACTGACAATTCTGGGCCTCTGTGCCCCATCCATGTATTGGCCACCCTACGCCTAGCTGGCACAAGCATTAATTATAGCAGTTTATAAGGAATTTTCTGTTTCTTGGGCTTCTTTACGACTGCAAGTAGGCAACGCAAAGGTTCTGGTCTCAACTGAAGGCCTGTGACTTCATTAATCATTAATCTTACTGACTACCCAGTCCAGAGCTGCCTGACTACTGAGCACTCCAATGCCAGGTGCAGAAAGTCGTCTTTTTCTATGGTGCACCTTTCGGGCATCTATCATCCCTGTGACGTGAAATGCGTTTTAATGTTACTGGGTTTAAGAAGGTGCGATGTAAGAAACTGAAGTGTGTCCGCTTAAATCTGGCATTACAGGAAACCGTGCGTGTGAGGGTGCCTATGTACGCCCACATTTTCTCCTCCAACTGGGTGCCCAGATCCTTCTTCCAGGCAGCCCTGAATGGCGGTACTGTGTGCATGGAGTCCTGTTTAATGGCTTTATAGAGGAGAGAGATCAATTTGCGACCAGCACCACACGTAAGCAGGATACCTAATGTTTGTGTTGGATGTGGACTGTCCGGGTATTGTGGCCAGGTGACCTTTACCACCTCCTGGATACCTCTGTAGTGGAAGAATTGCCCCTGCCCAAGGCCAAAGCTCTTCTCCGCCTGCTCATAAGTGATACATGTCTCATTGGGGAAAAGGTCAGCAAGGACTACACAGCCACCCTCCTTCCAGGTTTGGAACAACATATGCAGTCCCATGTCTGTAATGGGGGCCAGTATCCAAATCTGTAGCACCCTATGAAATGGTGCTTTCCGTAAGACCTTCTCAACGAACCGCTGCCACACAGTGGCTGTGTGTCTCACCACGTAGGGGAGAGTTGCCTCCGCACCAGTGCCATCTGAAGTGCCAGGGTATCCAACCTGCCTGACAGGAGGCATTTTTCCCAATTGTCCACGTCAGCCAGCCAATGGGCCGCAGGTTGTAATTGAGCGGTGTGTTAATATAGATCAAAGCATGGGGCCTCCAAGCCACCCTCCTCGTAACTACGTGTGACATTATTTAGGGCTACCCTACTTTAACCATCCGGCCAAGAGCAGGGAGGTGAGAATCATATTCAGGGTCCTGAAGACATGCTGTGGTAGCGGGCATAGCGAGTTCTGGAGGACATATAGGGTCCTGAGAAGCATCACCATTCGAGAGCTGGCCTGCCTGCCCATCAACGACAGTGGAAGAGTGTTCCAAAATGTCACTGAATGCTGTAGGAACGTGAGTATCTGGTCCATGTTCATCACCAGCACTTGTGTGTCCGTCGGCGCAACCTGTATCCCCAGGTATCGAAAACCCGCCCGCTCCCATCGCAGTCCCATGTCCTCTAGGGGCACTGAGGTTAGTCCCGTCAATGGAAAGATCAGTGACTTATTATGATTGAGTCGCAATCCAGTTACCTTCCCAAATCTATCCAATTGACGCAGCAATTCAGGCAGTGCGTCCCGGGGAGGCCAAATAAAAAGGGCATCATCGGCATACAGGGAGATTACGTGGCTTGTGTCACCTACTCTAATTCCCCACTGATCCATTTCTGCTCTGAGCCGGACCGCAAAGGGTTCTATGGCCAGGGCGAACAATAGGGGTGAGAGTGGACACCCCTGGTGAGTGCCCCTACCCGGCTGCCATTCTTCTGAGCGCGCGCCCCGAGCTTGACCCTCACGTGAGGTTCTGTGTAGAGTATGCAAATCCAGCAACAGAATATGGGTACCAGTCCCACGACCCGTAACACTGCCAAAAGGTATCCCTAGTCTACTGTGTCAAATGCCTTAGCTAGGTCGATGGATACAAGTACCATCTGTTTCTCCCGATCACGTACTTCATGCATTAAATGATTAAGCTGGCGCATATTCATAGCCGTGTTTCGGCCCGGTATGAAACCACATTGGGCCTCATGCACCAAGTGCGGCATGTATGTCGCTAAACGCGAGGACAAGAGCTTACACAGAATTTTAGCATACGTATTAATCATTGTAATTAAGCATGGGCGTAAAATCCGTTCCGCTCGCGGATTTTTGGTTAATTCGCAATCCGCGAGATTTGCGAATTTCCCACAAAATCCGCAAATCCGCACGCAGCGGTTTTTCTTTTCTTGGTGATACAATTTTGCGGCGTGCGGCGTTCACTTACCGTCATTCAGCGTTTGCCGAGTTGTTTTTCTCGATATTTTGCGAGTGCTGCGCCATTTTGGATCTTGCTGCGGGATCCCGTGGTAGTTTGGCGACCGCGATTACGTATTCGCGGCTTGCCACCTTGCACAGCACGCATCGCGAGAGTTCACAATTGGAAACACGTTGATGCGGCGAGCACAAACAATCTCGCACTCGCGAAAGTAAAAAAATTTAAATTCTGCACAAGAAATCCTCCAGCAAGCAGCATAAACCCTTCTGAAAATGATGATTTTTATCAGAATAACTCCTCAGGTTGACATTTGCCTGCACTTTTTTTTGCAAGGAGTCCATTTTTGGGGAGGGGGGAGGAAGGAAGTGCCCTACAGTCTCCAACTTCCTGTTCCTGTCCAGCAGGCTCCTCCCAGTGCATTCTTCATGTGCTGGTCACTTTCATTCGGATTCTTCACCTGGAAGAATCACTTTTTGTGGATGCTGCTGGATATTTGGATTTGAGGCCTTTTTGACTTTCTTTGGATCACTTTTGGATTAGAAATTTCACAAGTAAGTTTGTTTGGGGCATTACAGTTGCTGCAACTACAATTTTGGAATTTTCGATTTTTGGGCTGTTATTGGGGGCTTTTGCCCAGGGGTACTCAGTGGTGGGTGGACTGAGTCTTTCTGTGGGGTCTCTTTAATAAAAACATCATGGAGGGCCAGGATGACTTGGGATTGTGCTGATTTTTCTGTGATTTTCGTTTTTTTGGGCTGTTGTTGTGGCCTTTTCACCAGGGGTAGTGAGTGGTGCATGGGCCTAGTCTTTCTGTGGGGTGTCTTGAATTTAAACACCATGGAGGGCCTGGATGGCATGGGATTGTGCTGATTTTTCTGTGTTTTTCGATTTTTCGGGCTGTTGCTTTGGCCTTTTCACCAGGGGTAGTGAGTGGTGCATGGGCTTAGTCTTTCTGTGGGGTGTCTTGAATTTAAACATCATGGAGGGCATGGATGGCATGGGATTGTGCTGATTTTTCTGTGTTTTTCGATTTTTTGGGGTGTTCATGGGGACAGGCCATGTGGGTGGGGGCCATTTTGAGTGCTGCTACAGGCAGGCCCTGGCCATGTGCTGGGAGGCAGGGGGCCATTTTGAATGCAGGCAGTGTTCTTAGGTCTGCAACCATTTTGCCTAGCTTTCAACCTTTATGCCCAGGGGTAGTGAGTGGTGCATGGGCCTAGTCTTTCTGTGGGGTGTCTTGAATTTAAACATCATGGAGGGCCTGGATGGCTTGGTATTGTGCTGAATTTTCTGTGATTTTCGTTTTTTTGGGCTGTTGTTGTGGCCTTTTCACCAGGGGTAGTGAGTGGTGCATGGGCCTAGTCTTTCTGTGGGGTGTCTTGAATTTAAACATCATGGAGGGCATGGAGGGCATGGGATTGTGCTGATTTTTCTGTGTTTTTCGATTTTTTGGGGTGTTCATGGGGACAGGCCATGTGGGTGGGGGCCATTTTGAGTGCTGCTACAGGCAGGCCCTGGCCATGTGCTGGGAGGCAGGGGGCCATTTTGAATGCAGGCAGTGTTCTTAGGTCTGCAACCATTTTGCCTAGCTTTCAACCTTTATGCCCAGGGGTAGTGAGTGGTGCATGGGCCTAGTCTTTCTGTGTGGTGTCTTGAATTTAAACATCATGGAGACTTGGGATTGTGCTGAGTTTTCTGTGATTTTCATTTTTTTGGGCTGCTGTTGTGGCCTTTTCACCAGGGGTAGTGAGTGGTGCATGGGCCTAGTCTTTCTGTGGGGTGTCTTGAATTTAAACATCATGGAGGGCATGGATGGCATGGGATTGTGCTGATTTTTCTGTGTTTTTCGATTTTTTTTGGGGTGTTCATGGGGACAGGCCATGTGGGTGGGGGCCATTTTGAGTGCTGCTACAGGCAGGCCCTGGCCATGTGCTGGGAGGCAGGGGGCCATTTTGAATGCAGGCAGTGTTCTTAGGTCTGCATCCATTTTGCCTAGCTTTCAACCTTTATGCCCAGGGGTAGTGAGTGGTGCATGGGCCTAGTCTTTCTGTGGGGTGTCTTGAATTTAAACATCATGGAGGACTTGGGATTGTGCTGATTTTTCTGTGATTTTCGTTTTTTTGGGCTGTTGTTGTGGCCTTTTCACCAGGGGTAGCGAGTGGTGCATGGGCCTAGTCTTTCTGTGGGGTGTCTTGAATTTAAACATCATGGAGGGCATGGATGGCATGGGATTGTGCTGATGTTTCTGTGTTTTTCGATTTTTTAGGGCGTTCATGGGGACAGGCCATGTGGGTGGGGGCCATTTTGAGTGCTGCTACAGGCAGGCCCTGGCCATGTGCTGGGAGGCAGGGGGCCATTTTGAATGCAGGCAGTGTTCTTAGGTCTGCAACCATTTTGCCTAGCTTTCAACCTTTATGCCCAGGGGTAGTGAGTGGTGCATGGGCCTAGTCTTTCAGTGGGGTGTCTTGAATTTAAACATCATGGAGGGCCTGGATGGCTTGGGATTGTGCTGAATTTTCTGTGATTTTCGTTTTTTTGGGCTGTTGTGGCCTTTTCACCAGGGGTAGTGAGTGGTGCATGGGCCTAGTCTTTCTGTGGGGTGTCTTGAATTTAAACATCATGGAGGGGATGGATGGCATGGGATTGTGCTGATTTTTCTGTGTTTTTCGATTTTTTGGGGTGTTCATGGGGACAGGCCATGTGGATGGGGGCCATTTTGAGTGCTGCTACAGGCAGGCCCTGGCCATGTGCTGGGGGCCATTTTGAATGCAGGCAGTGTTCTTAGGTCTGCAACCATTTTGCCTAGCTTTCAGCCTTTATGCCCAGGGGTAGTGAGTGGTGCATGGGCCTAGTCTTTCTGTGGGGTGTCTTGAATTTAAACATCATGGAGGGCTTGGGATTGTACTGATTTTTTTGTGATTTTCGTTTTTTGGGCTGCTGTTGTGGCCTTTTCACCAGGGGTAGTGAGTGGTGCATGGGCCTCGTCTTTCTGTGGGGTGTCTTGAATTTAAACATCATGGAGGGCATGGGATTGTGCTGATTTTTCTGTGTTTTTCGATTTTTTGGGGTGTATAACTGAACTGATGTTCCTCTGTCTTCCATTGCTTTTAGGTGCACAAGACTCAAGAGAACCACCATTGCCAGGAAGAAGTCCTGCAGCGGTGTGTGTGTGCAGCATAACATCACGCGACGTCACGTCTGGCCACAGACAACTCTGCAACTCGTGCAACTGCGGCCTGCTATTCTGACCTCTGAAGAAGATGGCCCCCAAAAAAGTTCCCCGTACCTCCTCTAGCAAGAAAGTTGCCAGTAAGGAGCATAAGAAGCAAGTTACCAAGGAGACTGGTGTGCCGCCCACCATATTTTTTGGGAGTAAAAAAAAAAGTACGCCTGCAGCAGCAGCGGGATCTGCTGGGGACCAAGCTGGGAGCAGCACCCCCGCTCCATTGGGCTCAGTGCCACCACCACCACCACGCCAACTTAAGTCCAAGCCCTTGAGTGCTGCAGAGGCACTTAGTCTAGTTGTTCAATCACCATCGACCAGTGATGTTGGCTCATCGCAAGAAAGTAGCAGCAATGTCCCTCAATCAACACAGGTTGTTGTAACTCATCTGACGAGTGTTGAACAACCACAGACGCAACAACATCCACATGTGCAAGTACAAGCCCAAGTACTTGTGGAAGGAGAGGCAGCGCAAGGAAATAAGCAAGCAGAGGTGCATGGAGGGTCACAAGTGCCCACAATAGTTGTTCCTCCAGAAGTAGAGGCACATCAGGAAATCGACAATCAAGCCGAGGTATCATTTGAGGAAGCCACTCCTCCCGATCATTCATTGTCTTTCTCATCCCTAGCAAGGAAAAGATCAAGGGTGGCGTCTACATCTTCTTCAAGCACACCTCCTTCTGAGTAAGCATGAGCGAATTTTGCGGATCTCGCGTTCGCGAATTTTGCGGATTTGCGGATTCGCAATCCGCAAAATCCGCGAATTCCCGCGAATTTGCGGATTTTTTTTTTTTGTGTTCGCCCGTGTTTCTGCCAGTTCGCGAGGGTTTTGTACACTTTCGCAAATTGCGAACTTACCTGTCGGGTCGCAAGTTTCGCGAACTTGTTGTTTCTACGTGTCCAGCCTGTTTGGGACACTCTTCTTCATCACTGCCACTCTCTGTCACCACTGCCACTCTCTGACTACTCATGCCACCCTCTGGCCCACCCATGCCACCCTCTGTTTCATCACCACACCCTCTGGTTGTCCAGTGTACATTATTTTCGGCAAAGCAAAGCACACCTTCCCTGCCTCAAGTGACCTGAATTAATTTGGGGCTGATTAATGTGTCACAGAATATTTTTTTAGCTGGCACCTGCTTCCTTAGTGCGCCCTGATTAGTGATCTTTTGCACTTGCTAAGTGCGTTCATTGTTGCAAAATTAGTTACAACACCTGCCCTGCCCCAACTGACAATAATGAATTAGGGGCTGATTAATGGATTTTAACTTCCAGCCTGGCTCCTGCTTGTCTCCCTTAGCTGTAATTCAGGACCTTTGTGGCATATGTGTAACTATTCTGAGGTTCAGAGCAGGGTCACATAATAGTTTCAACTGGCAACTGAACTCTGGAGGGGCCCCTCAGGAAGCACTACAGGAAATGGCTACTAATGATGAGCCTGAACTTTTGAACCTGGTAAGTAGTTACTTTCAGTTTTGCTAAAATCGTATTTCTGCAATTTTGCACTTATTCGCGGGGCGCAAACTCACGCGAACTCACGCGAACAGTGCGAGCAGTGCGAGCAAAATCCGCTGCTCGCGGATTTGCGGATTTTGCGGGAGATTCGCAAATCTCGCGGATTGCGGATTTCCCGAAAATCCGCAAAATCCGCGAGCGTAACGGATTTTCCGCCCATGCCTACTTCTGAGGATACGGATCAAAATTGGGAACCAGCACCACTGCCGTCTGAGAGTGAGGCACACCATGATCTGACAAAGGTAGTTAAGCGTAAAAGGAAACTCATCCAACGTCTCATAGTTATGGAGTGTGATGAGGCTCAACAAGAAGTGGCGGATACTGCTGCTGATGAAGACTGTCACGACGACGACCCAGTCATCATAAAGGTCACTGCTGCCCCGGCGGGCATGCAGCAAACAGACATTTTAACCCTAGCCCGAGAAGCTGCTGAGCGTGATGATGTTGTCGACGAGGAGGCAATGGAAGAAACACCACAATCATTGGAGTTAACTAGTACACCAACACGTACCGCTTCCATATTTCTTCCTCGCCAGAAGGGACCTCCATCCACCTCGACCTTAATTAGTGGTGGTGAAAGTGCAAAACGTACTAAAGTTCGGCAATCCACATCCTCCACTTCATCTGGCATTAGCAGCAGGACCACCACCACCAGTATCGCCGCCTCCTCCGGCCCCCAAAGACATTTCAAGTCCGCAGTTTGGGACTTCTTTAGTGTTTGCCCAAAAAAGGAAAATGTCGCCATTTGGAGCATTTGTAAGCATGCAGTTAGTCGTGGTAAGTTTGGTACCAACTATGGTACCGGAGGCCAGAGAGGTCATCTTGAGAGACAGCACGCTGTCCAATGGTTTGTGCACCTAAAGGAGATCAAGGAAGCCCGAATTGCAAGTCAAGAAAATGTTGATGTTTCATCTGATGATGACGAGGAGGAAGAAGACGTGTCAAACATTTCACTTACCCCCAGTACCCCTGTCAGCAGCACACCCCATGTGAGCCACACTAAGAGTGTGGGAGAGAGTGAGACACCAATGCGAAAAAGTTCATCAGCGAGCTTAACTGGGTCGAAGAAGTCATCATCATCATCATCCCGTAAATGCTTGGTCCAGGGCAACATTAGAACCATGTTGTTTACAGAAGCGCCATATGAACGCAACCACCCACTGACGCGTCTGTATAACACTAAGCTGGCTAAAATGCTAGCTCTGGACCTTCTCCCATTTTTCTTTTGTAGAAGGGATTGGTTTTCTAGAATTAGTGGCAGCGCTCTGCCCTAAATGGAAGGTTCCTAGCCGGTTCTATTTTGCCAGAGTTGCGGTTCCAGCACTACATGAAGATGTGCTGGAGGTGATTGGGGCAGCTTTGCAGAAGAGTGCTGTTCACACTATACATCTGACAACAGACATGTGGACCAGTGGCGCAGGCGCTGATTACATGTGCATCACTGCACACTGGGTCTCTTTTTCAGGGGTTAAAGCAAAGCTAAACGCAGGTGTTGACCCGGACCAAGTTTTTAAAGCTGCTCGGAAACATGCAACACTAGCCATGTTTGGCTTGGAGAAACGTCACACAGCAGAAAACATTTTGAATGAGTTTAACACAAAGGTCTTTCACTGGCTGTCCCCAAAAAAACGCCAGATTGGTTATGTTTCCACGGATAATGGCGCCAATGTAGTTAAGGCCATGGAGCTGGGTCAGTATTTCAGAGTGCCGTGTTTGCCGCACTGTATAAACCTGGTTGTTAAAAAATTCTTGAGTGATGAAGACAGTCCAGCGTGTAAGTTAGTGGCCACCTGCCGAAGAATGTGCAACCATTTCAGCCATTCTTTTAAGGCCCGGAAGCATCTGAGGAGCCTGCTACATGAACGTCGAATGCCAGTGAAAGCACTCATCCAGGAGGTGGCAACACGTTGGAACTCAACCTTCTACATGCTTGATCGTCTGTATGAGCAGTATACGGTACTCGATCACTATTTCTTAACAGTGGGTACAGCTCAGAAGAACCTGAGGCTAGATGCGGCGCAATGGAACCTAGTTAAAAGCCTGACAGACATGCTTCGTCCTTTTGAGGTCTTCACGCGTGCAGTCAACAAGGAGGACTGTAATTTGGGAAAAGCTATCCCATTGTTGCTCATGCTGGAGCACCAACTGAAGGCGTTGTCTTCTATGTTTGAAAAAGATAAAAAAAGAAAGACGCTTTTCTTTTGGCGGAGAAATTATTAGAGCGCCTACTTGGTGATGAACGTCTTAAAATGATCCACTCAGAACAACATTACATTTGTGCTACTATTCTGGATCCACGCTACAAAAAGGCGCTGGCAGGCCAAGCATTCTTTCCTTTTGGTGATCAAGATATTACAAAGTACAAACGTTGGCTAGCCTTCTCAGCCAAGAGGTTTGAAAGATAACGGCAGCAAATTGAAGGAAAAGGCAGTACATCAGCATCACCAGGCCATCCCACGTCAAAAGAATCCCCTTCTGCACCTGTGGCTGTGGCACAAGTGACCTCTCAGCCGTTAAAGACACCGGCAACCGGATCATCTGCACCAGACACAACAGTAACATTGGATGCAGAAGAGGATTGGCTAACTCGGCTTGGGTTTGGTTCTCAAAAGGTCACAGCAAAAAGTAAGCAAAGTGGAGGAACCTTGGAGGACCTTAAGTCGATGGTGCAGGACTATCTGAATGACTCAACAGAGGTCTATGCTAATGCTGACCCATTGGCGTATTGACATGGGAAAAAAGAATTGTGGGCACAGATCTCCAACGTGGCTATAAACTACTTGTCTTGCCCACTCGCAAGCGTGTCTTCTGAATGTGTTTTCAGTGCTGCTGGTGGCATTGTAACTTCCAAACGGAGCCGCCTCTCGACCAAAAATGTGGAGAGGTTAACAATGATCAAGATGAATCAGCACCTCATACCACCAGATTACAAAGTACGAGAAAGCACGCCGGATGAAGACGAGGTGGACAGCAACGTAGATGAGGGAATTTCTTCTCTGTTAGGTGACACTGACCTCACCCTGCCTGAATTCGCAGAGTATGATGATGAACCCTTATTCTTATTCCCTGACACCGAGCCCTGAAAATGAGACAATGAATCAATAACTTTCTTTTTCGTCCTTATTCACTTTTATTCCTGTGTGTCTGTCTTTCTTTGTTGTGCAGTTAATATAATTCAAACTGTAATCACCTAATCACAAAAACAAGCCCATCAGCAGAACTGTCTTCACTTGTTTGCTTATTGATTTGAAGGTGCCGCAGTCTGCATTCCTCAGGTTCACAAGTTCATAAGAACATGCTCCTCTATCCTCCTCCTCCAGACTCCTATTTCCCTCAAAGCAGCGGGCTGGATTACGCCCAATGAAGAAAGACTCTGCACTTGTGGGGGTGTTCTACTTCTTTGCGGGTGAGTTGACGGGTCTGGGGCCATTGCTGGGAAGACAGTTCAAGAAAATGGTTTCAAAAGAGTTCTTCAGGTTGTAATCAAAGTTCTTTAAGTTGCGTTAAAATAATCCACAGATGCGTGAAAAGTTCACAGTTATGTCACGTTTACTCACAGTACCTTTTAGATGCAACAAAGTTCCACAGGCAGGAAGCTGGTGCGGTGGAAACAAGCTATGCGTTACTCCTGAGACCCTGGGGAGGCGATGCGACAGCCCCGCTGCAGCATCGGGCGTGTTGCGACGAATCCGGTCTGTATGGGGAGGAAGGCCGCTTGCGTGGATTCCGGTGCGTAGGTTCCGTAGGAAGTCTGTTCTCGCAAAGGTACGATGCGATGATCTCGTAGGGGCTGCGACGATCTTTGGGGCGACGATGCGCGGTCCAGCGGCGATCCTCTCTCTCGCAGCTCCTCGATGCGATGGTTCTGCGACGATGTTCGCAGCGACGTGATGCGGTCCGCAAGCAAGCGGTGCGGCGATCTCTCCCAGCGACGACAGGCTCTGCGACGACACTCGCAGCGATGTTCGATTCTCCCGCACCGGTCTGGTGCGTCCTGCAAACGAAGGATGCGATGGCTCCGGCAGCGGCGTCAGGCGCTGCGCCGATCTCGACCCTCGTAGCGGCGAGAAACTTCTTGCACTGTCGGGGATGCGCTACGCAAGCAAGCGATGCGACACTTTTCAGCTTCAAAAGTCTCTCAGCTTAGTTTCTAGCTTCCCAGCTCAGGTTCAACTTCCAGAGGCCCCACAACTGGATCAAGCACTCTAGGAAGGACAGAACTCTCTCAGCAGAGTTCAGGGAAACTGGGGGTGAAGTCCTTTTGTTCCTGGGACTTCAAAAACAGAGAGCCAGCTCTTCTCAGGCCCTTGGAGATTCCTTCAAGACAGGGGACACAGCTCACAGCAAAGTCCTTCCCCTCTCCTTGGCAGCAAAGCAACAGCAGGTCAGTCCAGCAGAGCAACAGCAGGGCAGTCTTCCTTCTTCAGAGTCAGCTTTCTACTTGGCAGAGGTTCTTTCTTGATTCCAGGATGATCTAATTTTCTGTTGTCAGGGGTCCTGTACTTATACCCCTAAAGTCTTTGTTCTCTCTGTGCATGTGGGCCCTGAGCCCAGTCTGAACCAGTTCTGGGTGGATCCTGAGCACTTTGTTTTGCTGGCTGCATCTTTCCTTTCAGAGTGAGGGGCAGGGTCCTCAGCCGCCCAGCAGGAGGTGGAGCCAGCATTGTGGCAGGCAGGCACAGCCCTATTCAGCCCAGGTGCTAACTTCTCCCACCACTCAGGTTGAAATTGCATTCATTCAGCCTAGTGCTGACTCATCCAGCCTCTGGGGGAATTCCCCAGCCCCTGTCACTCACAAACCAGACAGTCAATACACAAACAGGCCCAGGCACACAGAAGGGTCAGACAAAAGAACAGCAACTTTCTAAAAGTGCTGTTCTCAAACACAGGATTTAAAAAACACCTTTCCTAAAAGATGTATTATTAAATTCTGAGTTCAGGGATACTAGATACTTATGTCCTATCTTGTTCCTATGGGATGAAATGCTGTTAACCACTGTAGCCAGCATCCCCCATGTTAACCTATGGAGCAAGATAGCCTTACAATAGTGAAAAACGAAAATGGCTGTAATTCACTACCAGAGCATGTCACCTGCACTAGTACATGCTCTACCTTTCACATACACTGCACCGTGCCCAGGGGGGTACCTTGGGCCTTCCATAGGGGTGACTGATGTGCACGAAAAGGGAAGGGTTATGCCTGGTCAGTGGGGACACTGACCAGGAGGACATGGCAGTTTCTAAACTGCCCGTAGGCGCTGCAGTGGCAGGCCTGAGGCACCATTTTAGAGCTACTCCTGTGGGTGGCACAATCAGTGCTGCAGGCCCACTAGTAGCATTTGCCATCACCAGCCCTGGCACACCCAGTGCACTTTACTAGGGACTTCATGGTGATACAAATATGCCAAACATGTATATCCAATCAGAATAACAATTTACACAGAGAGCATATGCACTTTAGCACTGATCAGCAGTGGTAAAGTGCGCAGAGTCCTATTGCCAACAGCCACGGGTCAGAAAAAATAAGGGAGGAAGAAGCAAAAAGTTTGGGGATGACCCTGCAAGAAGGGCCAGTTCCAACATGCACAGTTAATATAATTCAAACTGTAATCACCTAATCACAAAAACAAGCCCATCAGCAGAACTGTCTTCACTTGTTTGCTTATTGATTTGAAGGTGCCGCAGTCTGCATTCCTCAGGTTCACAAGTTCATAAGAACATGCTCCTCTATCCTCCTCCTCCAGACTCCTATTTCCCTCAAAGCAGCAGGCTGGATTACGCCCAATGAAGAAAGACTCTGCACTTGTGGGGGTGTTCTACTTCTTTGCGGGTGAGTTGACAGGTCTGGGGCCATTGCTGGGAAGCTCTAATACCGGATAAAAGTGGTTTGAACCAAATCGGAGGGGAACATTTTTTTGCGTTTTTGCTGACTTGCTTGCCTTTGAGGTGCTCTTTGGGGGGATTCCGGGTGTTTGTGGGTGAGGTTTGGGGCCCGGGAGCACTGCTGGGAAAGTGTAATTTTGATTGCATTTGCTTTTCAGGAAATCCGTGGTGGAAAACGGGAGTTATGACCTAGCTGCACAGAGCGTTTGGACCGAAGGCCGATAAATATTGTAAGTTTGAGATTTTCCTTTTTGGCTGTTTGGGGGTGTTGTGCTTTTTTGCGGGTGGGTTGGCGGGTCTTGGGGCATTGCTGGGAAGTTCTAATACCGGATAGAAGTGGTTTGGACAAAATCCATGCAGAATTATTTTTTGCTATTTCTGACATTTTGCTCAATGTAGCATTTTCGGGGGCCTGTTTGGGGGGCTTCCTGCTGTTTGTGGGTGGGTTTCGGAGTCTGGGAGCACTGCTGGCTATGGATACTTTAGATTGCAAGAGGTTTGAAGCAAAACCATGGTGGCAGAGGGGAGTTAGGGCCTAGCTGCAGAGCGCGCGCGGAGTGATTTTGGAAATTGCCAAGAAAATGACTGTCCCCATTTGTGAACTTTTGCTTTTTGGCTGTTTGAGAGTCTTCTACTAGTTTTCGCCTGGGTTGACGGCTCTGGGGCCATTGCTGGGAAGCTCTAATACCGGATAAAAGTGGTTTGGACCAAATCGGAGGCGAACTTTTTTTTGCATTTTTGCTGACTTGCTTTCCTTTGAGGTGCTCTTTGGGGGGGTTCCGGGTGTTTGTGAGTGAGTTTTGGGGTCTGGGAGCACTGCTGGGACACTCTAATTTTGATTGCATTTGCTTTTCAGGAAATCCGTCGTGGAAAACGGGAGTTATGACCTAGCTGCACAGCGCGTTTGGACCGAAGGCCGATAAATATTGCTAGTATGAGATTTTCCTTTTTGGCTGTTTGGGGGTGTTGTGCTTTTTTGCGGGTGGGTTGGCGGGTCTTGGGGCATTGCTGTGAAGGTCTAATACCGGATAGAAGTGGTTTGGACAAAATCCATGCAGAATTTTTTTTTGATATTTCTGACATTTTGCTCAATGTAGCGTTTTCGGGGGCCTGTTTGGGGGGCTTCCTGCTGTTTGTGGGTGGGTTTCGGGGTCTGGGAGCACTGCTGGCTATGGATACTTTAGATTGCAAGAGGTTTGAAGCAAATCCATGGTGGCAGAGGGGAGTTAGGGCCTAGCTGCAGAGCGCGCGCAGAGTGATTTTGGAAATTGCCAAGAAAATGACTAGGTCCCCATTTTTTAACTTTTGCTTTTTGACTGTTTGGGGGTCTTCTACTAGTTTTCGCCTGGGTTGACGGCTCTGGGGCCATTGCTGGGAAGCTCTAATACCGGATAAAAGTGGTTTGGACCAAATCGGAGGTGACATTTTTTTTGCGTTTTTGCTGACTTGCTTGCCTTTGAGGTGCTCTTTGGGGGGGTTCCGGGTGTTTGTGGGTGAGTTTTGGGGTCTGGGAGCACTGCTGGGACACTCTAATTTTGATTGCATTTGCTTTTCAGGAAATCCGTGGTGGAAAACGGGAGTTGTGACCTAGCTGCATAGCGCGTTTGGACCAAAGGCCGATAAATATTGCAAGTATGAGATTTTCCTTTTTGGCTGTTTGGGGGTGTTGTGCTTTTTTTGCGGGTGGGTTGGCGGGTCTTGGGGCATTGCTGGGAAGGTCTAATACTGGATAGAAGTGGTTTGGACAAAATCCATAAGAAGAAGCCTTTTGGCACTTTTTGTAACTTAGGGTTCGTTAGGGTTAGCCCTAGCAGCAGGATTGCATGTGTTTCGGGGTGTTCTAGATTTTTGCAACTGAGTTCTGTGGTCTTAGAGCACTCGTGTGAATGTGTAATTTTGGTTGCAAGTGATTTGAAGAAAATGCATGGTGGGAAAGGGGGAATTTGGCATAGTTAAAGAAAGCCTTTGCCACTATACTTAACTTAGGGCTCGTTAGGGTTAGCAGTATTTGTATTGCATGTGTTTGGGTGGGGGGGGTTTGCGAGTCTTGGAGCGATGCTGGGTATGGATACTTTTGCTGGCTTGCAAGTGGTTTGAATACAATCCACGGTGGGTAAGGGTGTATTTGGGCCTACTTTTACTTTCAAAGTACGTTTTGTCACCAGTTTTCTACTAGGCCTCGTTTTTTGAGATCTGATTGGGGTCTTCTACATTTTTGTGACTGGCTTTAGTAAGGGTCTGGGTGGGAGCACTGCTGGGAAGGTCTAATTTTGTTCTAAAACACAGTTTACAGTACACCTAGCTTGAGGGGAAAGATCCGCTAAATTAATTTGCCCATACTTATTTATCCTTCAAAAGGAGACTCAGACAAAGTAGGCACTTTCAAAAATATTGTACTGTCTATTAGGAAACTCAAAGTGTGACTTTTTGCACTACACAGCGTACATACCTTATATTTATTTATCAGTGGTGTTCTAATATCACTTCCTGTTTTTCCGTCATTAATTACAGGCCGGGTTTCAGTCTGTGCAATGGGAAAAAAAGGATGGAGTCAGGCTTCACATTAGCGAGCCGCAATTCAGCATCCGCCAGGCAGGCAGTGGACAGGGTGTCTTCTGGTCACCAACATTGATGGATGAAGCGTCAGCTGGAACGGAGGAGTGCCGCTAATAAGAGGAATTGTTTGATGCGTGCAACTTACTTACCAAATTCAACAGGACAACTACAACAACATACAGATACAGTAGCCATTGCTTTCTTCTATGAGTGTGACTGCATTTCTTGGATCTCTCTCTGCTTCTAAATTGATCCCTACAGCCATTCTATAGGTTTTACTTCGGCTATTTTTTAAACCTAATTTAATGTAAGAAGTGTTTCTCTGAGTGCAGAGATAGGCAAGTCAAAACACTGCAGCCCTGTACTGTCGCATTCTCTGTCATTCACGGTTGTCGAAAGTACTACTTACTTTTCAGTAACAATGCATGCAGTAGTGCATGCACTTCCTTTATGTCACGTAAAAGATTTATGGTTAGCTTTGTACCCAAAGTTTTCTTTATCTTCAATTATTGTTTGTCCATGCTGTGCTTTTTTTTTCTTCTCTCAACAAAACCTACCCAAAAAGAAACCCCCATTCCCATCCATTTTCCAAACCCTAACCCTCTTCCCCGGGCTGTGTGGTTTTGATTGATGTGTGACTAAATGACATCAATAATTCCACACACTTGCTGGGGAGGATAAGGTCATAGCAACAGGCTGGTGAAGGAATCCGAGGATATATTCTGGACTTACTCAGCTTCAGTACTATTTCTTGCAGTAGTAGCCAATGTCAAAGAAATTCAACGCAAGTACTAGTTATACTTTCAATACTTTACCATTTGTTAGGCTACATTGTGGCACTGTTCTAGTGTACTGTCACCTGCTATATTCTCTATCGTACCGTTGTAATGCCACAGTAAGGACAAACCAGGTTTTATTTTCTTTTTTTCCATAGGCATGCAACTGCCACTGTGTCACACCACTAGTACCACCGCAATGAGGACATTTCATCCGCCCAGGATTGCCAACCTTAATAGCCATTTCCCATGGAGCCAGCCCTGGGCCTAGCCCTACTTTCAAACACAAATTACAGGTAAGATAAGCATTTGGTGGGAGGTAGTATTATAATGGAGTATTAGGAGAGACGAGAGATTGACGGTAGTACTACTAAAGTCCTAGCACTCTTGAATTCACTTACTCTGGGAGAGGCACTTAGTGTTGAAAACATTTAGCCATTTACACTTAAAGGAAGGAAATGACACAGACGTAAGTTTCAGGAACACAAACTTTCTGTTAAACCCCCACCCACCAGACTCAAAAGCAGTAAAAAACAGGTATGTTCAGATAAAGTTTCAAAAAGTATATTTTTGTAGCCCTAACAATATAATCTCCCGCAAGACCCTCCCTAAAGCCAACGATTGTCCTTCAAAAGTCCCAAAAACAACCCAACTCCCAATTCCCACCCCCCAAAAGTCTAAAAAAAAGGGGCAAGGGACACTACGGCAGGCTGCTGTTCACTTTTGCGGCCAGGGCATCATACTCCTTGTGGAGGGTGGCATAGTCGGAGCGGAGGCCCTCCACCAAGGTCTTATACGTTAGGACCTCCTGCTCCAGGTAGGACACTCTGAGGCATAGGCGGTGCTGGCGTGCCTTGCGACTCCTGTGGGGGGCAGCTGCTGTCTTTGCTGCTCGGCGGTGGCGGTTGGCTCCGTACCGCTGGAGCACTGCGCTGGTTGGCAGCCCGTGGGGGCCCGGAGGAGGATGCAGCTGTCACAGTGGATGTTGTACCGGTAGACTGCGTGTCCTCCTCCTCCAGGGCCACCAGCCGCCGATATTCGGCGACAGTGGCATCCAGCCTCCGTTGCCAGGCCATTCGAGCCAGCTCCCTCCTTGATGGTCTGTTTGATTTGGATGGAGCAACTATATGAAGAAAGAAAGACATAGTCTGTAACCAATGCTCCTTAAGATTAACACAAAATGATTGAGCAGAAAGTTGTGTCACAGTACAAGTAGTAAATTGAAAGCACAGTACATAACTATTGAGGACAGTATCTATCTAACCTCCCACTTCTTCATCCTTGGTCTAACATTAGTGGGAGTTTAAGGAACAAATTCTACGAGCACTATGGACTTCCATTACAGTCGACTATGAGAGTACACCAGTCTTATTCTTCTTCTTCTCTCTTGTTAAGGAAAATTGGTACGTTATCTTATGCAAGCCGGCATAATGCCAGCGCAGTGAACTTGCACCCGAGAAAAACAGATGCACACCATGATGAGTGAGACAGACTTGAGTTACTGTACCGGTCCAGTACATGCAGGTGGTGAAGCTCTTACTTTTCTATTACGGGTGGCACTGAGAATACTCTGTTAAAAGGGCTACTGCTTAATTAATTTAGCTTTCACCCTACAGTGCAAATGAGTACTAGAAAAGGAAAACGAAGAAGCTAAATAATCTGATTATCTATCACTTCACATGGGATGTATTTGATTACATATGGGATGACTTTAGGTGCTTTGCTTATTATTGAGTGAACTGTGATACACCCACACATGAATGACTTACTACTACTAAACTAAAGTTATTAAGAGAGGTAGGGAGTGTCCACCGTAAGAACCGGATATATGCTGTGCTTGCAGTTGCAATACAAACTACTGCTACTATTCATGGTAGTATTTGGACAAAATTACAACTTCTTTTCCTTGCCTTTCATACACTGGAATGGACGTGCGGGTGCGGTATTACATGCTCTTCAAAGTAACACTTAGTTCATCCAGTGACAGTCTACTCTCTCTAGATACACATATGCTATCTAAGAGTATATTCTATCTAAGAGTCAGATAGTACCATGATCCAGGCATCCATCGATTAAAAGTATATGCACACATACAGTTTCTGTTTCACCCACCCAGGCTGTTCTCCTTCCACCCATCCTTGCTTCATCATTCACCCAGCCATGCACCATACCATATTCTTTCCTTCCCAGCCCACCTCGGGGACCAAGCAAACACATATCATTCTTCTTTGACAGTCATCATTAAATGTCTCGTCCTTCCACACTTACTTACACCCTTCTTTCGCTTTTCTTTCATCCCATCCATCAAGTTAATCTCAGATCTGATTGGGATTCTTCTTGCCAAAAACTACACAGCTAAGTCGAAGTACATTTAGAGGAGGCTACTGCCTGGTTGATTTATAATACACCCGTGCAGATAGCGGGCGCAGGCTCCTTGCACTTGCTGGTGCGCCCCCTTCCCCTCCCCCTCCCAGAGCCCCAGATAGCACACTCTGCAGTCTTCAATCTCAATAAGTAAGGAATATATAGCTTACCTCTGCCCACCACCACCGTGTGAACCCTCACAGGCACATTGGTGTCATCCGGCACTTTCACCGCATCCTCCCGAGAAGTGTTCCCCTCATCCACCACCACCACCTCCGCGCTGGCCCCGCCACCAGATGTTTCACCTACAAAGTACATTTAAGAATGTTAGAATACACCACTCACTACTATATAATATTTGGTCTAGGAATAAAGAAATGTTAAAAAAACAGCAAACAATGTAATAATTTGTGGCTGTCTACTCTAAAGTAAAAATGTCCCTTTTTCCAGGGAAGGCTGTTGTCTTGTTGCACTTTTTGGCACAACTGATGAATGCTTGCTTTTTATTTTTAACACGCACCACTTTTTCTCCTAACAGACAGAAGCTTGACTTCTAAGAACACGAGCAAGATCAAGTTCAAACCAGGTGAGAGCTCGGCTCGACCACAAGAAATGTGTCCAATTAATCGTCAGCACTAAGCACTTTTCCATTTTCAGTTAAACATTTAGTTTTATGACAAACTTGATTTTAATAAATGTGTTTACTTTTAATAAAGCTTTTAAACTTAAATAGACTCTGTGGTTTTTGGTACTCCAGAATAGAGTGGCTGAGCTAAAGATTTTGGAATTTTTGCAAGCATGAGTCCGTGCCTCTGACATTTCTTGACTCTGACTCTGCGTTGGATAATCTAATCATCATTGGGGATCAATCATCGGTGACTTTGGGAGCTAAATGACTCTGCCACACTATCTAGTCAGTAAGGAGATTGGGGGTTCAACTACAAAGTATGTTATCACTGAGGTATGTGGAAAGTCTAACAGCGCCTATTATAATTGATAAGCTAAGTAATACATTATTTAGTGTCCATAGTTCTGTTTGTGCAGATTTGTCCCTGCAACAGTAGTAGAATGGATTGTCCTCCTATCCAAACCAAAAGTAAAGTAGTATCTTATTCTTTCTTGGTGGTCATTCACCTTTTTATTGTTGGCAATTGTCAAAGCATAAACATTTAGAAGACTTGAAAAGACAGTATGGACAATCCCATAGGACTGCACTCAGTGCATAGAGCTATTGCTGACTAGAATGGGAGTCCAATGGAATTGCCAAATGTGCAATCTTACTTAGCTACACAGACAGACTAATAAGAATAATCTAGTAATACCACAGGGAGTCATAGTCGAGGCAGGATAAGAATTTAGATACAGACTACAAGAAGATCAAAGACGATTTAGAAAAAATCGAATGAGGATCGCTAGGAAAAAATAGGTACTCTATATTAAAATTAAAACTTACCGGGGCCAGCAAAGGAACCCTCGCTTGCCCAATCCTGGCCTGCATCCTGGCGAACAGCAGCCTCCTCCTCCTGTGTCCTCTTGCCCCTGGGGGGAGCTGATGTACAACATGAAAGAAAGAAAGACCAGAAAACATGGATGATATTTGTCAACCAAATCAAACATTTCAAAAGAACAATAACAAAATATTTTGGCGAAATAGCAAATAGACAACTATTCCACGGGATATATTGACCGATCTCATGTGGTCTACTACATTATTAGTATTGCTTGATTTGCGGACCGTTGACTTGGAAAGTTTTTATGTAACTCACTAAACAAAGTACTAAAAAGGTTTGCCTAGGACTGGCAGGCAGCAGTCCGCAGCACGCAAAGTGACAGACAAAGTCCATCGTGATTGCAGATCAGGGACAACACTAAAGTTTCCTACTACATTAACCAGTCATTAAAATACTCAAACTATCAATCCACCACCACTATTTCTTCTTATCGCCATGTGTACAAAGGAAGGACTGGATTTGAGTCTGTAGGGGCTGATTTAGAAGCCCCTTGCGGCTCTTTTGCTCCATTGTTGCGTGACTTTTGTGACGCAGCGGCAGAACAAAAGAGGTGCCATGGTGCGTCGTATATTAACAACGTGACGCATACGGGAGATGCATCACGTTGTAAAGCCCTGCGCCATCAGGGACCGTTCCGGGGCAAGGGAGGGCATTCCTGCGCAGGAACGCATCCTAAAAGTGGCTGAGGGAAATCTACAAGATTTCAATCAGTCACTTTGAGGACAATGATGCGTGACTCAAACCCTGCGCCTGCTTGAAGCAGACGTACGGCTTGACGCAGCATTGGGGAGATAGGGCACCCCAGAGCATTGCTGGAGCTGCGCCATCGTTGCAACGCAACTCCAGCAATGCGCCGCCTTTACGGCACAGATGCGTAACGCTTTGGTGACGTTTTGGGTCCATGGTGCGCAGCATTGTAAATACGGCGCACCATGGGTGGTGGTGGCATGGCACACAATTACTGGCGCATCCCTGCTACTTTGCAGGGATGCGCCGGTAATTAAAAATCTGACCCTTAGTGTCTAGCATTAGGCAGTTCTTTAAACTATACTCATGCATAATTTCACAGGCCAATGAAATGAACACAAAATCGAAAACAAATAAGCATAGTAGCAGCGCTACTGAGAAGGAGAGCAGTGCACCTGAAATGCACAGACGATTTTGAAATATAATTTACCTACAATGTAATCAGCAGCATTATTGCTCTTGGTAAAAAACAAAAATTTGCAAGATAATAACACATAGATTAGGAGAAAACATAGTAAAGAAATAGCTACTACTACTCACCAAGCCCGGGGATCTCAAGGCCGAGCAGGTCGAGCAGATCGCGTTCCCGGTCCAGGAGATCCGTCCAACGGTGGGTGGCCTGGTTGTAGGTGCGCTGGACCCGAGAGTGTTGGTACATGGCCCAGCACACCTTCTCCCACCGCTTCCGGCGCTCCTGGATCCCGTACCCGCGAGCAATCCTGCCGCCTGCCATGATGGTCCTGGGAAGGCGGCGCTGAACATAATAAACTAGTGCGGCCACCTCCTCCGGGCTGAAGATCTCCCGGGGTGCGACCTGCTCCCCCCTCAAACGCCCGCATGGGAGCCGGGCATGGGGTGCGGGACTCTTCCCCTTCTCAGGATGCTTCCCGGCTCCCTTTACCATGGTCTGGGCAGAAAGGAAGCTAAATATTAAAGAAAATAGAATAGGGAAGAGAAGAAAAGAAAAGAGTTTAAAAAAGTAGTTTAAAATTAACTAAAAGTAGCAGAAAATACAAAAATATAGAGCTAGAAAAATAGAGGGATAGATAATAAGTAAAATGGATTAAAAAAAACTTAAAACAAGCAAAGGATGGCAGAGATTCAGAGAGGATAGAAAAGCATGCCCAGAACCATAGCAATGAATGAGAAACAAGATGGCCGCGCCCGTTCACGACCGCGTGGGTAAGTTCGCGCGAGATTTTCCTCGCGAACACACAAGAAATTGTACTAGCAAGCCGCACACTTTGCGAGATTACACATCGCGCCTGGAAACGGAAATACGTCATGCAAACAAGATGGCCGCGCCCGTGAACGACCGTGAGGGTAACTTCGCGCCATTGCGCTACAAGTGGCTCGCTAAAACGCACAAAACCTTGCGAACTAACACGCCACAAAAACAAAAATCGCATATTCGCACGAATTCGCGGCTTCCGAATTCGATCTTGCGTGTGTTCGCACCGTGCGAATCCCGCGAAATTGCAGAAAATCGAGTTTTGAAAAACTGAAAGCAATCAGCAGGTGCAAAAGTTCAAACTCATCATTAGTAACCATTACCTGTAGTGCTTCCTGACTGCGGCCCCTCCAGAGTTCAGTTCCTAGTTGCAACAATTGTATGACTCTGCTCTGACCCTCACAGCAGGCTCATAGAATAGCTACAAGTAGGCCACAAAGGTCCTGGAAAGAAAAATTGCACTGCAACAGAAAGCAAATTACAGATAAGGAAGCAGGTGCCAGACTGGAATTTTAAAACAGTGACACATTAATAAACCAACCCCAAATTAATTCATGTCAGTTGAAGCAGGGCAGGTATGCTTGCTTTTCCCCCGCAAAATCTACAGTGATGATGAACCATAGGGTGGCATTGATGTACCAGAGGGTGGCATGGGTGAAACAGAGGGTGGCAGTGGTGAAACAGAGGGTGCTGGGAACCTGTGATGATGAACCAGACGTAGAAACAACATAGTCGCCACCTTTGCGAGCCGACAAGTAAGTTTGCAATTGCGAACTGGTACAGAATGCGCGGATTTTGCGGATTGCGAGTTTGCAAATACGCAAATTCGCGAACGCCAGATTCGCAAAATTCGCCCATGCATAATTGTAATTGGCCGGTATGATGAGGGCTCATGGGCATCCCCTCCCGGACTCAGAATCATACATATCGCCCCCTGCTTCATGCTGGGTGGAAGATCACTGCGTTCAAAGGCCTCCAGGTACACCTGTAATAGAAGGCGGGGGCGTCGTGCCTGAAAAGGTCTGATAAAACTCAGGGGGGTACCCGTCACTCCACGAGGACTTAGCTCTTGGTAAGTGCTGCAGCGCGGAATGCACCTCCTCTAGCGATAGGGGCTCTTCAAGTTCTTTCTGTACCGATTCAGGGACAGACCGTAGGGAGATAAGCTGACCCACTAACTGCTGGGTCCGCGGCATATACTGTCTGCAAATGGGATTTCAAGACTCACAGTAGCCCTACCTCAGAGTGGATCAGGCCACCAGTGGGCTCCGTTAGAGCCACGATTGTGACTGGGGGTTGTTCTCGGTGGAGAATCCAGGCCAACAAGCTACTTGATTTGTCCCCTACCTTATGGAGGCGTTGTCGGTATTGTGTGAGGGTATACTTGTCGAGCCTGTCCCAAATGTCATGGATGCGCTCTCGAATGCCGCGCTCCCCAGTCACGTCCTCCTCGTCCGGAGCATCTCGGCCTGTGCCTTCTGGAGGTTTCGCTCCTCTGCGTGCAGCTCCCGTTGGAGCTGTTTGCAGACCCCACATGTTAGACTCAAGCAGGCACCCCTGCTTGAGTCTCGATAGTGTGCCTCCAGGAAACCCACCTCAATGAAGAAGGAGCTCAGAAGCTGGCAAAACAAGCATTTGCAATGCAATGGTCTCCGCATCATTAAAGGTAGAGCTATTGGCATTGCTCATGACATTTTTTTTTCTGTAAATCAAAAATAAATGGCATTGTCATTAACATTGCCAATACACAGCACTCTGCACTCAACAGCACACAATGCTCTGCACACTCACTCTGCACTCACTGCTCTGCACACTCACTCTGCACTCACTGCTCTGCACACTCACTCTGCACTCACTGCTCTGCACACTCACTCTGCACTCACTGCTCTGCACACTCACTCTGTACTCACTACTCTGAACACTCACTCTGCACTCACTACTCTGCACACTCTCTCTGCACTCACTACTCTGCACACTCGCTACTCACTACTCTGCACTCACTACTCTGCACTCACTACTCTGCACTCACTACTCTGCACTCACTACTCTGCACTCAGCACTCACTACTCTTCACTCAGCACTCTGCACTCAGCACGAACTACTCACTACTCTGCACTCACTACTCTGCACTCACTACTCTGCACTCACTACTCTGCACTCACTACTCTGCACTCAGTACTCTGCACTCAGTACTCTGCACTCACTACTCTGTACTCAGTACTCTACACTCAGTACTCTACACTCAGTACTCTGCACTCACTACTCACTACTCTGCACTCACTACTCACTACTCTGCACTCACTACTCTGCACTCACTACTCTGCACTCACTACTCTGCACTCACCACTCTGCACTCACTACTCACTACTCTGCACTCACTACTCTGCACTCACTACTCTGCACTCACTACTCTGCACTCACTACTCACTACTCTGCACTCACTACTCACTACTCTGCACTCACTACTCTGCACTCACTACTCTGCACTCACCACTCACTACTCTGCACTCACCACTCACTACTCTGCACTCACCACTCACTACTCTGCACTCACTACTCTGCACTCACTACTCTGCACTCACTTCTCACTACTCTGCACTCACTACTCACTACTCTGCACTCACTACTCTGCACTCACTACTCTGCACTCACTACTCTGCACTCACTACTCTGCACTCACTACTCACTACTCTGCACTCACTACTCTGCACTCAGCACTCACTACTCACTACTCTGCACTCACTACTCTGCACTCACTACTCTGCACTCACCACTCACTACTCTGCACTCACTACTCTGCACTCACTACTCACTACTCTGCATTACTACTCTGCACTCACTATGCACTCACTACTCTGCACTCACTACTCTGCACTCACTACTCTGCACTCACTACTCTGCACTCACTACTCTGCACTCACTACTCTGCACTCACTACTCTGCACTCTGCACTCACTACTCTGCACTCACTACTCACTACTCTGCATTACTACTCTGCACTCAGCACTCACTACTCGGCATTACTACTCTGCACTCACTACTCTGCACTCACTACTCTGCACTCAGCACTCACTACTCTGCATTACTACTCTGCACTCACTACTCTGCACTCACTACTCTGCACTCACTACTCTGCACTCACTACTCTGCACTCACTACTCTGCACTCTGCACTCAGTACTCTGCACTCAGTACTCTGCACTCAGCACTCACTACTCTGCATTACTACTCTGCACTCACTACTCTGCACTCACTACTCTGCACTCAGCACTCACTACTCTGCATTACTACTCTGCACTCACTACTCTGCACTCACTACTCTGCACTCACTACTCTGCACTCACTACTCTGCACTCACTACTCTGCACTCACTACTCTGCACTCTGCACTCAGTACTCTGCACTCAGTACTCTGCACTCAGCACTCACTACTCACTACTCTGCATTACTACTCTGCACTCAGCACTCACTACTCTGCATTACTACTTTGCACTCACTTCTCTGCACTCACTACTCTGCACTCACTACTCTGCACTCACTACTCACTACTCTGCATTACTACTCTGCACTCAGCACTCACTACTCTGCATTACTACTCTGCACTCACTACTCTGCACTCACTACTCTGCACTCACTACTCTGCACTCACTACTCACTACTCTGCATTACTACTCTGCACTCACTACTCTGCACTCACTACTCTGCACTCACTACTCTGCACTCACTACTCTGCACTCTGCACTCAGCACTCTGCACAATATTGTGGGATACAAAAGCTCATTTAGTTCTTGGCTAATATACGTACTCAACAAACAAAATGTATTTCTTTGCACTAATTCCATCGACTGTTTATAAGGTGGATATGAGCTTGATTAAGGGTTTAAAGTGCATAGAGCGTAATAAAGGGCAGAAAGTCCATAAATGCATGACTCAGTATCACAGTTCGATTCGTGAATCATGTATCGGTGTATTCCTAACTTGATGAAAGGCAGCATTTGTATTCCTCAATCGATATAGAAACTATGCTGAACCATGAAGCTGTTTATTAACAATTTTATCAGAAATAACAACTTCACTTGGATAATCATGAGATGCAATATACATATTTAAAAATAAGCATTCTTTGATAGTGTAGAACGCAAAGTTGCAAATAATTATAGGGAACCATTTGAATCAGTCATATCGTAAATTACTTGGAAAACGAAATAACCAAAAGAGCACATCGGTTTTAAATCGATAGATTTAAAGACATTAGGCCCTCGAGGAAATTCGACGTGTAAAAACTAAAACAGTAATGCTCAAATTCCGCAATTCCGTGTTGGACGTCGTTTAAGTTTCGCTTCATGTGATCTCTGTGGCAGGGTATCCATTAAGTTGAACGGGTTGAATGTCTTTCGCACTATGCAGGCGATGTCAAAACACATCACTTGCACTTTCAACACGTGAGATTGCAGCTAATAACGTGGGAAGGGTTGACAATGCCCCCGGAATCCCGCCGCGGCCGCCCCGGAAGTCAGGCACGGTCGCCTGTGACGGTGGCGGGGCCACGTCCAGACCGGAAGAGGAGGCAGGCGGAGTCAAATGCGTCTCGCGCCCGGGGCTCCTCTGAGCGGTGTGGAGCCCCGGGGCCGCGCCAGCAGGAGGTTGGGCGCCGCGTGCTGAGAGCAGAGTCCCCGACATTGGCCAGGTAAGTTCCAAAAGGCTGGGGGGGCTTGGTGCACTTGTGTGTGTGCGTGTATGCTCGTGTGTGTATGTATGTGTGCGACGGCAGGGGAGGGAGGGAGGGAGGGAGAGAGGGGGGGCCTCAGTGCACTTGTGTGTGTGCGCGTGTGTGTGTATGTGTCAGGGGGGGTGTCTCTGTATGTATGTATGTGCGTGCGTGCATGGGCGCTTGTGTGTGTGTATGCGCATGCGTGTGTGGTGCTTGAGCTTCCCAGGAGACAGCGCCTGGCCACAGCGCGCGTTCCCGTTTCAAATCGGCTCCAAGGATGCGCGCGGCCGAAACTGTCTCCTGGGAAGCACACTCGCTAACAAAAGATCTCGGTGAAACGCGCTTCCGCGCGTTTAGCCGAGACCTAAAAAAGGCAGGGCAGGTTTTCCACTTTTCACTCTTTACTTATGCCAGGGGAGTCCTTGTGTGGGGGCCCGGGGACCCTTCTGGTACAGCGGAATTATGGCATGCACCCAGAGAGCGTAGCAGTCTTAGTCGGTGGCCAAAGGGTAACTGTCCTCGCCCAGTGTAGTTGCGGCCCTCAGCCCAGGCACAACCCAAAACATAAGCAAACGTAAGGGTCCCACAGAGTCTCCAGGGCTTCTCACCTCAGTGCATCTGCTGCTTCGCAGACCGCAGAGCAGCAACCGTCTGCTCCGCTCACCGGCAGTGGCGCCCGCAACTCACTCCGACATGGCCCCCACCTCAGATGCCATCCTCGGGCGCTCGGATGCTGCAGTCACTGCGTTGCAGGTGAGCCTTCCAGTTATGCCACAAGCAAGGAAACTTCAGGGGCCCCGCAGAGGTCAGGTACCTCCGCCGCATTCAATCTGGCGGAGGCAGGCGATGCAGGCAGCCTCAACAAGCGTCCCATGAGCCGGTTACCCCTGGTGTGATCTCTTCCGACAAAAGTGTGGGCTCAGGCCATCATCGTCACGCCAACCCTACCCCAGGAGGGATCATAATTCACCACATAAGGTGCTCCTCATGCCCAGAGGGCCCTCACCGCCGGCACAGGATCCCCACAGAGAGAGAGCTCCGGCTGCTCAACTGCATCGTACCTCGGTTGCACGCAGGCCACAGCCTCGCGCTGCCCCTGGCAGGGAACCATGCTCATACCTCTTGGTCCTCCCCCACCGCACACTTTTCCATGGCAGGGAGTAGGTCGATTCCCAGCGATGGCTGCCGCAAATCAAGGCCCCTCCAATACTCTGCAGCGGAATGCCTAGTGGCTCACCCCCCTGCCTGGGTCTCACTCCAGTGCAGACATGCTGATGCAGAGAGCTCCACCGCACTCTGGGATGCCCCTAATGTCAATGGGGGCCTCCTCTGTCTCATCCAGGGTTCTCGGAGTCTCGGGTTCCCGCCGTCTCCGGAGGCCAGCCGCACCGCAGCCAGGTGTAGTCTGGATCTCCGGTCTTGCGTAGTCCGCCCCCTTCACGCAGTCATCAGGGATCTCGGCCCCAACGGCCGGGATCAGGTTGTGGGTCGCACTCTCCCCTTCACAGGGGACCACCACCGTTTTCAGGGCCCCAGCCGCGGTCAAAGAGCAGCTGTGGGCATCAGGGCGAATGATAAAACAGGATTTTAGCGACAGGCCGGTCAGCAGCCGAAAGAGCTCACGTCCTGTCGGCCATGTTGCTTGGCCACGTCCTCCCTTGTGTGCCAGATTTTTAGCTTATTGATGTAACCCCAGAAGCGAGGTTTTGTTTTTCTTCAGCATTTTGGAAGATCATTACCTATTCCTTTTGGGTCATAGCATTCTTTTGCTCCCATGTGTTTTTTTATTGCAGCTTGTAAGATTTTTTTATTGCAGCAGCTGTCTTTGCTGCTGGTTGTGTTTGTGAGCGTGCAACGGACCTCCGTAGGGATCTTTCTGTAGAGACATTTATTTATTTGTGCTGGAGTTGTGACCTACCCTGCTAGTCATTCTTTGGTCGAGCCTGGATGTTGTCATGGTCTAGGAGGGAAACTCTCAAGTCTCCTATGACAGAGTCCTATGCTTGGATTATACTCAATTGTCAGGTATTAATTTCCTCAACAATCTGCTTTCCTAAGCAAGTGGTGACCTTTGGACTGTCTTCAGGTCTCCGTTTGATTCTACTTAAGAGTTTTGCTGATTCTCCCCCTGATGAGGAGCCCACGTTATTACATTTTTCCTCCTTAGGAGCTGTTAGATCCAGGGATAGGCTCAAAGGACTATAATCTCTTTTTGGTCTATTAACTATCTCCTACAGTTGGCGAGCTGACTCAGTAAGGGCTCTGACATGTAAACGTAGCCAAATGTTGAAATTTCCTTGGAGGTGGGAGGGAACTGATGATGAGGAGCTTGCGACTCACACTGTTATTGCACTGAGGACTATTTATGAGTTGTCAGAAGGCCCGTCATCCTTTTTAGTCTTTAGAGTGTGCAAGAGGTTTGTTTAATTTATTTACCCACAGATGTTGTAGTCGCCCGCCAGCAGGACTTCATGGGTTGGGAAGTCCATGAAAAACTCTTCCAAGCTCTCACAGATGCCTTACACTGTGAACACCTTCCGGTTTTTGGGTGTGTTGAGATAGCAGTTTAGGAGCAACAGAGGTGTTTTTTTGTGCTGTATGTTTCTGCCTTAGGTTGAGACTGCTTGTAGGACTGGATTGTTGAATTTGATTGCAGTGACCTTCGACTTGCACATGTGTTGAACACAAATAGACAAGCCCCCTGAAGGGCTACCAAAAAGGCTGAGATGGGAGGACACTCATTTGAAGTCAGCAACAGTTTTTAAAGGCACTTCCAAAAAGCATCCAGAATGAGCTACTGGACTGCATGCTGAAAATAACAAGAGATGTCATAATACAACATCTAGGAAACACCAGATTTGTGCCTTCCAAGTTGATGACACTACCAATGATTCCACACACTCAGTCTGTACTTGTTTTTCGCTACATTGATGGTAATATTAAAGTTGTTGACCGATTTTATTGTTTTAATCTTATTAAAGATTCATCTGGAGATAGAATTGCAGCAGCTTTGCTTCCAGAACGTAACCATGTTTTCCCACAGACCAATGATAAAAAAAAAAACGTAGGGGCTGATTACGAAAGCGGACCGACTTCCGCCTGTCTGCCATCATTTCATATTTGGTAGCGCCTGCCTACAAGGTGGCACTCCCACAGTACGAATTACAATGCTACTGCCACTGAGGCGGTTGCATTGCCTGTGTTTTGCATTGTGGCGGATGCTGCTGAGTGCTGACTACAGCCCCGCCACAATGCAAAAAGGGACAAATTACATTTCCCTGCACTACGTGGCAGGCACCATGCAGTGCCTGCTGCATGTTGCATGGATATGTAGGGGGCACCTATGGTCCTGTGGCTGGGGGCCAAAGAGTAAGTGGGCCGGCTAAGGGCCCCCAAAGTCCCTTTCCGGTTGCCTCATCTTGGCAGGTTAAATGCCATGAACAGGCAGGCGGAAAGGGACATTGTAATCCCTGCCGCAGTGCCTGGTAGGCCCAGCCACCATTGTAGGAACTTGATTGTAGGAACTGCAAGCCTTTCTACTGCACCTGCGGGCTCAAGGAGCCCGTTGGATGCGTGGTGGTCAGTCTTTTCGACCGCCTACACATCCGCCCGCCATCATAATGTGGCAGCTGGTAAAGTTGGTTAGAATGGCTGGGAGACCACCCTTGACAGCGTGTTGGTGGCGGTCTCCCCAGCATTGTAATCAAGCCCTTATTACTCAAAGCTATGTTGATGCTACTGTGTTGGGCGGACCCTCTGTAGGAGTCGAGAAAAAAGTTAGAGATGTATACCCCAATGCACATTATGTGCATTGCTATGAGCAACAACTAAACCTGATTATTGAGAAAACAGTATCAAGGATTTGAAAAGTAAATTATTTTTTGCTATTTTGGGTAGATTTCAGCATTTTTTACAAGGTCCTCCAAAAAGAACTGAAGTTCTCCAGGATATTGTAGCTAGAAGACTCACAAAATGTGTTCCACCTCACTGGGACTTCCCCATTCGAACTGTCAATATGATCTATAAATATAGAGAAGACTTGATAAAATGCTTTTGGAACATCAAAAGTACCGGTAATTTTGAATCTGTTGCTGTACGTGAGGCTAATGGATTTTTCAGACCATTGGAAGACAAGGAGTTTCTTGCTTCCTTTTTTATTTCACGACATAATGCCCCATGTGGATATATTGTCCAGCCAACTACAGAAGTGGACAGTAGATGCTTTATATGTTCAAAGAGCTACAGCAGATTATTTCAGCTGGTTCACTCATGTCAGGGCATCCATTGACAATCTAGATGCTATACTGCCAGTGGAATCCAAGTTTGCGAGCCACATAACTGAAATAAATATTTTAGTCCAAGTAATCAAAGAAGTTTGTGATACTGTCATTGTTCATGCTAAAGAACACTTTGCATCTTGTAAGAGTTACCTTCCTCCAAAGTGGCCACTTCGAAAGACATGACAGATTGTTTCCAGATTAAATGTTTAAGGAAACTTAAAATGACGTAGCCCATGCTGAATAAGGAACAATTGTACGCTGAACTATCAATCATATTTGGGAGGCCTAAACTCAGAGAGCTAGTGGTGCCATTCCTTTATTTGGTTTACTTTTTGAAAATAATCTACAAGAACCATTTTCAGAGCCTATAAATCTATTTAGGATTATGATCACAACACCCATGACAAAAGTAGAGTTTGAGCAGTGTTTTTTCGATTCAAACGAGAATGAAAACTTTCCTAAGGTCCATCATGATTAAGAATCACCTAAATGTATTGGGCATGTGGTCAATAGAAAGGAACATATTTACAAGAGCATTGCGCCACTGGAGCATCACATTTTGCTATGCTCCAGTGGCGCTGTGCCCTGCTCCATATTTACAAGGAAGCGCTAAGCCACTTTGTATGGCTTAATGCCGCCTTTTTTAAATATTGTCCTTCTCGGCGCAGTTTTCTGTTGCAAAAGGGTGTGCAATGGGTGTTGCTGTGGGCTTCCCATTCAACACCCATTGCTTTTTGACACAACTCAAGATTTACAAGGATCTGTAAATCTGAGGCAGTGCCAAAAACGTGTGCCTCCTCAGGGGAGGCGTAAAAGTGGTGCAACGAGGAGAAATACTTCTATTTCTCCTCTTTTTTTCTCTTTCTAAGTGTGCTGCCTTATGCAGCACACATAGAAGGAGTAAAACACCTTTGATGATTGTTTTTGTGCAGGAAGGTGCCCCTTCCTGCACATCAACAATCATACCTGAAAATGCAGGCACCATTTTACCATGGTGCAAGGGTGCCTGCACTGGTGTCTTTGAGCTGGCGCAAGGTTGAGTACAGGAATTTTTGTACTTAGAAAATTACACAGCTTAGTGCAGCAAGATTGCTTGCAACACTGTGCTGCACCATTTTCCTGTAAATACGCCCCCATATTTTAACAAACGCACTATAGAGAACTTTGTCATTCTTTTTTTAATTTCTCTTTATTAAACTTATAATCGAGGATACGTCAGATATTGTTGTTAAGCAGCCAAGCACATATAAAGTGTCATTTGAGTAAAGCAATACATTTATCCCACCCCCAAACTCACACTTTATTTCAGGCTGGACTATCTGGTCCATCATGTGGGGTCATTCTCAAGGTCTCTAAACAGGGTATGGAGGATAGGGGAGATGCATACATTTCCTGCCCACACTCTCTCGAACATTTAGAATCCACTATTCTTCCCAACTTGGCTAGAGCGTTGCAGGACAGATAGGACCTGTGAAATATCCTTAGTTGAATTGGTCTGTGTTTTGACGACATAGCTGATTTGTTCAAAGAAGCCTTGGCCTCCAACCTGTCTTTATCCTCTAAAACCCCTTAGTCTGTGTGCCATCTTTCTCTGAGTCATTGGAGTGGGTAGGGAGAGTTATTTATCAATTTGTGTTAAGTGAAGGAGATTCCTTTATGGTCCATGTAGTTAGTTAATAATCTGTCCGCTAGTGGGGTTGCCTCAGGTGACACATTTCCACATTGTACCCTCTTTGGAGGGGGAAGGAGTGTGAGATTTGTCCATTCACCACCAACTGTGCCAATGGGGTTGCTTATAACAGTCGTAGCCGAGTCAAGAATTTAGGGCCAAATCGTAGTCTCTCAAGGACTGTAAATAAATAAGGCCATTTGACAGTGTTGAAGGCCTTACGGGTGTCCAGAGACAATATTGCTGCATTCTCACGGATAGTGTCTATCCTGCCAAGTACCGCCTGGAGCCGATGTAGATTGAGTGCAGTGTTTCGCCCCGGCATAAATCCAGAGTGGTCGGGGTCAACTGATATTTTTATGATGGGGATTAATTGAGAAGCGAGATAGAATGGTAGGAGTCACATTGCTCTGCGTACTTCCCTTCCTTATGGATCCCTACTATGGACGCGAGACGCTGACCGCGGGTAGCATACCATATTATGCACTCTCTTTATACATTTTAAGAAGATAGGGAGAATTCAGTAGTGAGGCCGTCTGGCCCCATAGCCTTCCCAGAATTAATATTTTGAATTGCATTTACCACTTCTTCTTCTGTGAGGTCACACTCCAACAATTCCCTGTCTTCAGGGGGAAGCCTGGGAGGGGCTAGTCGGTCAGAAAATCCCTTATTTCGTCTATTGTGGCAGTGCAGGAGAGTATAGGTGTTGGTAGCAGTCCACAAATGCCTCAGTGATATCCTTCGCGTTTTGTAGCGTCCCTCCTACCTCATTCCTGAGGACCTATCACATCTGTCAAGCCAGAATAGTAATTTTCCTTCTTTATCACCTAGTTCATACATTTTGTGCTTTGCCGCCCAGTGTCTAGCTTTAGCTGCATCTGTAAATAAATCTCAATATTCTTGTCTTTTGAGATCTAGAATGCTTTTAGCATCCTCATGGTCATGGTTTCCTATATCTTTTTCCAGATGTTTTATTTCGTTTTTCTAGTGTCTCTATTGCTGCGCTCCTCTCTTTTATATCCTACTAGAAGTGATCGCACTAGTCCGAACTATGCCATTCTTTTTTATTTTTAAATTTTTTTTATTAACTTTTCAAGAAACAGTGGTGTACATCACAGTCATACAGTGCAAGACATACAATTGTACCGTAGGAAATCAAGTGGAAGTAAGGGGTTGGGTACCTTTGACATTGTTCTTTACAATTCGTCATTGTACATTCAGTAGTCAGAGTGGTTCGTCAACCCCGGCGACCAGGGGGGGTTCGCAAATGTGATCCCTATACTCATTCCAATTGGACCAGATACCGACCCATTTCTGTGAGCACCTCCTGGCTATATAAACTGTCTTCTCCTGGAGCTTGCACCAGTCCATGTCTGTCTTCCAGTGGCCAATTTTAGGAGGCCCTGCAGCCCCACACGGCCTAGCAATATTCCTTTTTTCGATAGCAAAGCCAAGTGTGGCCCAGATCCCCCCACGTGGTGTTAGATCCGTGGGCTCCCATATATTCAGTAGACACCTTTTTGCCTCAATCTGGAGCTCCACCTCCCACACTGGTGTATCCGTTGCCAATAGACCTGGAGCACTGGGCATTCCCATATGATGTGGAAGAATGTCCCTGCCTCTCCACACCCTCTCTGACAAAGCCCATCCACATTGCGGCCCATCAATTGCAGTCTAGTCCCTGAAATATAGACCCGGTGAAGAATCTTGAGTTGGATCAGGCGGAGTCGAGCCGAGATGGCCACCTCCTTAGGGGACTAGTGAACTATGTCATTCTTGAAGACATACATACTACTTTTTTGTACATGAATTGAACATGATTGTTATCCCAAAGCTCTGTATTTCTTTTTGTGTTTTTACATCTAAATCAGAATGAAACCTTTTTCACCTTTCCAGCTCTAATGCTTTAGAAGCCACATTCAGTTGCTGTCATATGATTTTTATTCATCAAAAGGATTTTAACACTTTTCTTTTTTCTTGAAAATTGTGTTTTTGTAGCTAGCCTGTAGATGTATGTGAGTTTTTTTTATTTGTTGAAGCTGCTTAGAAATTCACTTTTTTAATACATGCTCCTTGTTAATTAATTGAATATTGACTAATTTAATAAGTACATTTAAAGATGAAATGATACATAAGAAGCCATGCTCTGTCACGTTACATTTTATTTGTTTATTTAACTGTTTTTAATGACCATGTTATTGCGGGGGGGGTGTTTTAATTTTTTTCGTTAATGCTCTTTTAAAGTTTATATATTTTCTATTGTATGTTACATAGATGTGGACTATTTTCTCCCTCTTTTGTGTTCTTGTTAAATTATGTGTGTTTATATTTTTACATTCATGCTAAATTATTTACCTTTCTATTTAACATTAAATGTATTTTGCTAAAAATGTTTTGTTTCTATTGTAACATTTAATACGATGGATAAACCATGTCAGTAACCTTTCTTATTTCTATATTTTCCCCAGTATGTTGGTCTGAATTACACTGATTTGTACCTCGACTTGTTTTAAATGTTTCTCGTATGTGTATTTTTATGCTACATAAATGTTATACTTTACAAACTTTGTTGAAATATTATTTTGTATTTGTTGGGCTAATACCAGAAGCAAAAATGTGACATGATTTTGATGAATCTGTGTATCAGCATCTTATTTTTCAGAATTTAGCATGTATTGTGTCACATCCTGTTTTGGCCATGGTCAAACAATACTGTGAAGAGTTGTGTTGTAGGTAGGAAATATTTGAGATGCCATATTACTGTCCGTGGTGACAGACCAAAATTATACATGCAAAATGTCTTGGTCTGTTTCGTGGAGCTGCAAAATGCCCCATTGTAATCCGTTTTCATTAAAACAAAGTATAGTAAATGTATGCCGTAAAATAACCATTTAAATCCATTCCATTCTATTGTCTTGCGGTGAAAACTCCCTCCTCCGTACCTCTATTTATTCATTTTCAGACTCGATCAAAGATTTCCTCCACACCACTTGTAAAATCCACCAGCTTCCCCAGGCATCAAAGGTGGGCTTTTAAAATGGTAGGTGTAGGAAACTGGGTTACTGTTTGAGGGGGGTGGATACCCACTAAGCAGGAACCACGATTCTTGTCAGGGTGAAATGCAAGCAAGCCCCAAATTATCAACCCTCTGGTAGCTTGGCACAAAGAAGTGAGGCTTAATTTAGAGGCACTGTGTAAAGCATTTACACAGCATTTCAAACAGTAATAAAGTGAAAACACAACCCAAGAAAAATGCCCCACCGATTTAGAAAAAAGAGAGTAAAATGTCATGAATTATATGAGACAAAATCCTGTCAGTAGAATCCGAGATATGCAAGTTTAAAGATTTAAGCGAGACGGGTGCCTAGAAGCACAAAGAGCCAACTGTGGTTATCTAGTCGCACCAGAACGGAACAAAGTCACAAGTTCAGGCTGACCTTGTTAGAGCACAGGCCAGATACAGGGGCCAAGTGAGGACCTCTGAACAAAGTTGCTTAACGCCTTAACCGCGGCGGCAATTCCGTCGTGGTGCGGGCGTTCCAAAGGGTGGGCGGGGCTGCGTCGGACAACGGTCATTCGCGGCACCAGGGAGGGAGCACTGAATGGGTTAAATCCCAGTTGCGGATCATTGCGAGATCCTGTAGCTAGGATGCGTAGTGCAGCGCCGTTTCTGAACAAGCTGCACGTCTGCGATGCAAGGTCCTGTGTTATCATCGAGGGTGCCATATATTGGAGCCTGAGGTGCGACGTCTGTAACTGAGGAGGCATTGCACAGCAGAGTCTCCGAGGAGCTGTGGGCTGCTATGTGATGTTTATGTCAGGGATATGACACATAGCGGCGGTTCCGATGCAGAGCTGCGAGGAGATGTGTCACGCTGCATAGGTTCTGCCCAAAAGACTACAGCAAGGCTGGCAGAGCACTTTCAGGCCCACTTCCAAGGGTCCAGGGGGGCACCTCTCAGGGGGCAAAAATACAGGAGACAGAGTTAAGTTGCTGGGTTCAATTTGGTTGGAGCCTTTCTATCCCTTAGGCTCTGATTAGGAGGCCAGCCAGCTAGCCATTGGAATCACTCTGGTGGTCCTTGATTCAAGATATAGGTCCAGTGCATCTCACTCAGGCAGCAGAGCAGCAGAGTAGTAGTTCTTCTTGCAGAGCAGCACAGCAGTCCTTCTGAGTCTTTCAAAGATCCAGCAGTATACTGAAGAGTTGCGTCTGAGGGTCCAATATTTATAGTTGGTGCCAGCTTTGAAGTAGGAGAAGGTTATAGAGGTTTCCACCCCCACAGGTTTTTGGAATTTTCTGCTTCTCTTCCATGCCTCAATCTTGTCTGGGGGTGCCAAAGACCAGTGTCAAACCGTTTGTGATGTGCACGGGTGGTAGGTGACAGCTCCTCCCCCTATCAGTCAGAGATGGCCCATCCTACCAACACCTATGCCCTCTTTGTCTCACTTTCCAGGAGCAATACACAAAGACACAACTGCCAACTACACCTCTTCATGTGACCTAGGATACAGGCTGCAGGAACAAAATGGTTGGGCCAAGAAAGTTGCCAACTTAAAAAAAGTATAATCACCAGGAGAATAGCCTACACCTCAAAAAACATTTTGGAAAGTGTGCAATCTATTTCTGCTTAAAGATAAACACATTACTTCTGTTCATCCCGGTATTTTAATTTTTACCTTTTGACTTATGACCTTCATTTATAAATTTCATACATTAGTACATGAAGAAAAAAAATCATCATCACAAAACATGTAAATAAACATTTTAAGACAATTACCAAAGTGATAAATCGTGCTCATACAATCAATAATTGTGAACAAATATTGTCAAAAACAAAAATACAGGTTTCTTTAAATATTTCACTACTATTATGATCAACAAGGAGGATGAAAAAAACCAGAACCTTCATTTAGTATCTCTACTTGTTAACTATCTCATTCAGTCACTTGATCAATAAAGTTTACAACAAGGAAAAGAATTGTTAGAAAAAAATGTCCTTGGTTGTGGCGTGAAAATAAACCACAATGTCTCTATTTATTTTGAGACTATGCCGACGCGTTTCGAGTACTGGTGTGTCATTCACAGGACTCTCATCATTCTTATCTGCAATAAATTGTTTGTGACAAAAAACAAATAATAAAATCACTCCCTCCACATCTACTCTTGCTCAAAGTGCTTGTATCTGGGCTATTATACCTAAATGGCGTGACCACACTGTCTCAAACTGCCGCTATTTACTTGTTTCTATATACTCTTCAACTTGAGGGCCTCCCAGTTTTCTAAGAAATATAATAGGGATTTTGTTTATTAATTGACACTAAATCATCATCAGATCGCAATCGCGACTCTCTCTTCATTATCTCCTACCTCTTATGTTGCTAAATTCCTTTGTAACCATTTCTAAACCGGTTGTGCCTCTGCAAGAAAACGCGAGTGCTTAATTATATTGTTTCTGTTTAATTTTGAACTAAAGCATACATCACTTGTGTGGGCCGCGGGAAAGTTACCTGTTTAAATTATGCTAAATCTAGCCGGATTAGCTTTTTTCAGTTCGATCAACGCTTCTTGTCCTTTCTACAAGAAAAGGATTGTAGCATTTGCTACCCAAGACTGTAACATTGTGTCTCCTAACGAACACTGTGTTTCATTTAAATACCTTTCGAGTTCGGTCTCTCTAGCGAAGCCGCCTGTTCAGTCTTCGCCTTTATTTCATTGTAACGCATTCGTCTGAAAATGAAGTGAGCGAGTGTCGGTCATTAATAGCACACTGGTATTGTTTACTGGTAGCTGTGCTCGTTTTGCCTGGTATTCACCAACATGTGCCCCCTAGGCAGTTTCTATCGTAATCATCAAAAGATCTCAAACAATCGCCGCCATTCCACGATCTCAGTTTATTTGAAACATAGTCTGTGGGAGTTTACATTTGATGCCGCCAATCACATTCGATCTTCTTTGCTGTTCCTGATTGACGTATCTTGGGATATGTAGTTTCACTTATTAAAAAGATGTATTTTTATATTAATGATGTTGAGATACTATGTCAAGTGAACTTCCTTAAATGACACAACGCTTCACTAATCGATATACCAGTATTTAAAGCCACCAATTGTGGGTGGTGGCCATGCATGTTTTTAACTCCTGACGGTTGCATTCTGGGATATGTAGTGTCATATCTTATTCAGCTCACTCATGCTATTCAATCCAGTACTAATGCTGTTGAACTTCATTATCAAGTAGGCTTCCTTTTGTAGCAGTGCATTTTCTAAATCTATGGATCTATAAAATAGTCCATTGGAAATCATTCACACCATGAGATTTCTTAAGAAAATGTTCCACCATTGGTGCTGTAGTTACCTTCTTTTTAATTCTGGACCTGTGCTGTGTGATTCTGGCATTTATCTGTTGGTTCATTTTGCCTATATATATATTTTTGCAGGGGCACAATACGGCATAAATTACATTTCTAGTTTTACAATTGGTAAGGTTGGCATGTTTCCAGTTTACTCCATTGTGATTGAATTCAGTGCCTTCAATGGTGTTATTACAAGCTACGCAATTGCCACACTTGTGGTGACCCTGTATTGGTTTTAAATTCCATTGCGAAAGTAGGTCACTTTTTGGTTTTGGTAATGAGATGTCAGCACAAATAATCTGTTGGCCAATGCTTGGATTTTTTTCTCATGGCAAATATTGGCTTTCGTGATGTAGCCATGAAATGATGATGTTTTTTTCTTCATGTACTAATGTATGAAATTTATAAATTAAGGTCATAAGTCAAAAGGTAAAAATTAAAATACGGCGATGAAAAGGAAGAAATGTGTTTGTCTTTAAGCAGAAATAGATTGCGTACTTTCCAAAATGTTTTTTGAGGTGTAGGCTATTCTCCTGGTGATTATAGTTTAACAGCCCTGCCTAACCCTCAACCCCCTGGGCCTAACTCCCTGTGTTTTTCAAACTTTCTAAAAGTGGCATTTTCAGAATTGTGACTTAAAATCCAACTTTACTGATAAAGAGGGTTTTAAATTACAATTCTTTAGACGCCAAACTCAACATTCCTACTTGCTCCCAATTGAAAGTTATCACTTACTAAATGTTATCACTACCAGGACAAATAACAGCTAAAAGTACATGTCCAACTTTTTAAATACACTGTACCCTGCCCTATGGGCTGTTTAGGGCCTACCCTAGGGGTGACATATGTATTAAAAAGGAAGGTTTAGGGATAGCTAAAGGTCTATTTTGCCAGGCTGAAATGGCAGCTTAGACTGCACACACAGGTTGCAATGACAGGCCTGGGTCATGTTTAAAAGGCTTCTTAAGTGGGTAGCACAATAAGTGCTGCAGGCCCGCTAGTAGCATTTAATTTCCAGTCCATGGGTACATGTAATACCATTTTACTAAGGACTTACAAGTAATTGAAATATGGCAATTGTGTAAAAGTCAATGTTAACATGTATTAGAGATTGAGACTACCCACTTTAGCACGGATTAGCAGTGGTAAGGTGCAGAGAGTCCTAAAATCAGCATACACAAGATCATTAAACAAGCACTGGTAATGCATTGATTTTGCCTATGTAATGAATAAAAAGCTGTTTTCATCAATCCTCATCCAGGAGAAAAAAAGTACTCCCTGACAGATAACACGAGAGTTCAGAGGGTGTGGCACAGTGGCCAGAGCTGCTGACTCAAGAGCTGGGAATCACAGTTCGAGTCATTGCGGCACCACGCAACATCCTGTGATTCTATCCAAATCACTTAATCTCTCTGGGTGATAAATTGTTATATAAATATGCTGAAAGATTAAAAGGAAAAACTTTATGAAAATATAATTCCACCAAAGTGGATGTTAACAGTATTCTAGCAGTGGGAAACTGATAAGAGAAGCAGACAAGGAACAAGCATTGGTAAATGCAGGAAAATATGCTGCCGCCAATAGAAATGGAGGAAAGGTAAGTGGCAGGCACAGGAACCAGTGAGAAGTCAGGAAAGAGAAGACGCCGAATGTAAGTCCCTTTTAAGTTTATATTAAAAACAAAATATTTCTAGGCGAAACCTAAAAATGGAGAGTAAGGACAAAAGTTTGGAGGAAGTCCACCCTAAGGCTGACCGGTCTAACACGTCCCCCCCACACCTGAAAGTAGGGAGAACTACTCAAGAACCTGGAGAGACCATCAACTTTACCATGGTCTGACCCAGGGTGGTGTACCACCATAAAGACTTACCCTTGTAGGGAGATGGAACACATCAGAGGGGCCTGTGGTGTGTCTGAACTCGGACGTGAGTCCCAAATAGGTCTCAGCTTCTTCAGTTCAAAGACCACAGCAAAGGCCTCCCTCTCAATGGCACCCCCCATGTTCCCATGGAAGCAACCTCCTACTAATGAAGGAAACAGATTGGTCTAGGCGCTCCTCATTTAACTATGCTTAGACAGCCCCTGTCTAATGCTCTGAAGCATCTGTCTGCACAAATAAATCCTCTGAGAAGTCAGGAGGCTTGAATAAAGGTGCTGTACACATGGCATCCTTATATGAGTTAAATCCGTTCTAACAGTCTTCTGTCAAGATCAGCTTTTTAGGCTGCTTCTTTGAAGTCAGCTCAGTTAAGGGGGGCAACAATTGTGCCATATCCCTTAACAAACCTTCTTTAATATTTTATGAGGCACAGGAACGCTGTCACTTCAGTCTGACCTTTGGCGGGTTGCCAAGCCAGGTAGTCTCAGGCATGGCCTAGAGACATTGCTCCCTGCTCCTGCCCACCAAGTCGCCCAGTTACACCATGGTTCCCTGCCCTATCTGGCATTTACTGGCCTTGATAGTCAAGCCTGCCTACTGTAGGGCCTGAAGCACCTCATAGAGGTGCTACAGGGTACACAGGTGTGTGAGCCCATGGGTGAGGAAGAACAGAGAACGAATACTACTCTGGTAACTGGTGGCAGAGACTCTGCTGCTCTGGGGTTGGAGTATGGTAGTGATTGACACTCTCTCCTGACCATTGTGCTCATGGGTAGACAGGAGGTCAGGGAGAGGTTCGATCTCCTCTTCCACTTCATCATCTGTCAAAAAGAGCATGGTGACTTCAGACCTCTCAAAGTGTGATTTAAGGTGGTTTATATGTATCACCCTTAAGAGGTCTCTAGGGACTTGAGATCCACCAAGTAGGTGGTTTCCACCTTCAGCTTTTTTACCTAATATGGACTTGTCCATCAGTCTTGGAGAGCTTTGGGCCTACAGGATCAATGACCCACACCTTTTGGCCAGGCTGAAATTCTACCACAGTGGCCTTTTGGTTGTACCAGCTACATCACTTCTTGACTGGCATCAAGACTATCTTTAGACTTCTTCCAGAAGATCTTCTTCTGGATACGAAGAGGCAGCATGTAGCTTACTATATCCTGAGGGGATTTTCTGGGAGCCTCATAAGGCTGAGAGGTTCCTGAACAGGGTGTCCATAGAGGAGTTCAAATGGGCTAAAGCCAACCCCCTTCTGTGGTATCTCCCTGTAGGCAAACAGCAGGCATTGTAAGAGGACGCCCAACGCCTGCCTCATGGGCTCAGGCAGACCCATATTCATCACTTTTGTGTCTTGGCGACTCTCAACAAGCCTATTGATTGGTAGCTTGTGGAGAACTTGTAGGTTACCTGGCACTCATCCCACATGGACCTCATGTATGCTGCCATGAATTTAGTGCTCCTGTCAGACACCACTTCCTTGGGGAACCATATAAAGGTAGAAATCCCCATCAGGGACCTAGCCACTGCAGGTGCAGTCACAGACCTCAGAGGGTTGGCCTCTCGTATTGTGGGGTGTGGTCCACCAAGACCATAATGAACCTGTTGCCTAAGGCTGTTTTGGGGTCCAAGAAACCAATAAAGTCAATGTTCACCCTCTCAAAGGGAATGCCAATGACAGACATGGCAACCAGGGTAGCTGCCAGATTTTTTCCGTGTTTTCCTGCTTGTCTGGCAGGTGGGACAGGACCTGCTGAATGTGTCTGAGACTGTTTTCATCTGGGGCCAAGAGAAGTGGGGGGCAAGCCTGGCAAAGGTCGTATCTTGCCCCAGATGTCCTGATAGGGGTAAGTCATGAGCCAAGCCCAGTAGGAAGTCCTTGTAACACTGAAGGTCACCAGCATAGTCTGCCACAGGTCCAGGAACCTTAGGTTCACTGTTTAGGAGCTGATTTTCCCAATAGATACGGTGATCTCCAGAGGTTTCACCTACTGCCTGGGCCTCCGCTTGCCCCCTCAAGTCCGATAGAGCTGAGCACCTTTTTTCTGCACCTTGTAGAATTCTCCCTGTTGGGCCCAGCATACATTTTCTAAACAGCAAGCTCATGCAGGTCCCTCTGGGAGTCCATGTCCTCCCCGGCGGGCTCAGGGGTACCTTCCTCAGGTGACCCATCAAACTGGGCCATAGGAATTGCAGAATTTGTTTTCCAATGTCCTTTGCCCTTCCCCTTCTTAGCAGCTTCCTTGTGGGCATACATATTATTCAGGCAGGTCTAACATCTCCAGGTGTGACCTGAGCTCCTTTTCCTTCAAGACAGTGTTCTATAGGTCATTGCCCAACAGGTGATCTACAGGCATGATGGGGCGCACAGCTACGTTTAAAAATCCTGAGACCCTTCCACACTCAAAGGGAACCAGAGACACTGGATAGTGACTCTCTGGGTTGTCTGTAACTATGACCTGGTGAAATATATTTGATATGAATTGTTCTGAGAACACACAGTAGTCATACTGGCTCCTGTGTCTCTCAGGGCCTCCACCCTGTGCCCATTGATGGGGACCCACTGACTATACCTAGAAATGTTTGCAGGCATATTGGCTTTAGGCACCATCTCGTTACCCCTAGTGACTCTAAGTTAACCTCTGCTCTCTCCCCAAAACTAACTGGGATCACTTCCTTCCCAACCGCTGCACTGGCCAACCTGGGTATCTGCCCACCAGTGGGCGTGTGGGGAGGTGGAGTCTGCGTCCTCTTGGAACATTTGGTGTCTCCCTTGCGGTGCCCATATTTGTAACACTCAGTACACTGTGGGACGAATCTCCCTGTCTCTTTGTCATAAATACCTGTCCTTTAGGTTCAGACTGCAACAGGTTACATTTGTTCCCTTTGAATTATTTTGGAAGCCTTTACAGAACTCCTTGTTTTTCCTCCTTCCTTTTCCTTCTGGTGGGACTTCTGCCCACCCTCATGATAATTCCCCCAGATACCTTTCTGGACACTCTGGTGCTGACCTAGAAGTCCGCCTCTTTGGACAATTACCTGTGGTCAGTGTGCTTACTATCAATCTGGTGCAGCTCTGTAAAACAGATATTGAACATGTGCTCTTTTAGTATCAGATTTAGCAACCCAGTAAAATCATAAACTTTGCTGCCGCACACCCAACCGGTCACTGCCTTGACAGTGTAATCCAAAAAATCCACCCAAGACTAGTACTGCATCTTTTGTGGTTCTGCATCTTTTGGCTATCCCTGAAACTAATGCGGTACTTTTTTGGTGTGAATCAAAACTTGGTGACAAGGATGGTTTTTACTGGAGTGTACTTCATCAGGTCCCCCACCTTCAGTGTAAGGAAGGTATCCCTCCCCACTGTAGGCATGTGTTTCTGAAGTGATGCCCCCAAAAATTCTTCTGGGACCCTGTGTATCTTAAGGGCCACCTCATAGGCAGAAACCACTTTTCAATGTCATCCTCTGCCACACAGCAGGGCACCAGATATTTGGATATGTGAACCTTCTTGTCTCCTTCAGACACTGCACGTATGCTGCCACCATTACTACTTACATCGTCCTGCTTGGATCTGAGTTCCATATTTCTGAAACTACTCTCATGGGTCATACTCCTCTCCTCCATGAACAGTTTCTTTTCCTCCAGGGCTAGCCCTTTCTCCATTTTAGCTTTGCCCTCGATAGATGAAACTCTCTCTCAGCTTTCCTGTCAGTAAGCTCCTCTAGGGACAGGCCTTATGAAGACACGCTGTTCTCTGTACCTGGAAGGGAGTTCCAATTTAGGAGTCAAGTTATCTCCCTCCCCTGAGTGCTGCATCTCATTACTTGCACACAGGCCCTCTCCTTGTCCCTTCATATCGTCTTTGTCATCCCGGTCATCTGCTGCTGTCATCAACCGGTGAGCCTCCGCCCAGGCACTCAACTTTCAGAAGCTCCAACTTCTTCAGGCTCTTCTTGGTTGGACGTCCCCATTCCTTACACAACTGCTTTAGCTCAACCACAGTGAAGCTCTCTGAGCTCGAATGCCATTTATGCAAGCATGGTTACAGACAGTCACGCAGTCACAACCATAGGGAATTTTACATTTTAAAAAACTCAAAATGGTAGGAAATTATTTATCTGGGACTTTAGTGTAACACAAAATCATTGTGTGGCTCTGCGCAAACACAAGCCTAATCCTACTGTTGATCATCAGTGAAGGAAACTGAGTTACTGGTTGAGGGGGGTGAAACCCTACTCAGGCAGCAACAACAATTCTTGTCAGGGTGAAACACAAACAAACGCCGAACTAACCTGTGCTCAATCCTCTGGTATCTTGGCACAAAGCAGTCAGGCTTAACTTAGAAGCAATGTGAAAAGTATTTCTGCAGCACTTCAAGTAGTAATATATATGAATTAAAAAGGAAGGGTTTGGCCTGGCAAAAGGTCTAATTTGCCAGGTCCAAATGGCAGTTTAAACTGCACACACAGGCTGCAGTGGCTTGGGGAATGTTTAAAAGGACTTTTGCTTTCTCGCCCTAAGTGTGCCGGGTATGCCCAGACGTGGGTCCTAGGCTTACTGTCCCACTGGATTCAAGCTAGCCTAGCTGATGAAGGGTGATCCCCCGAAACCGGTCCCAGGCTTGTTTCCGGTCCTGGGAGCAGCTGGCTTGGCAGTTCGAGCTGGACTGTTCCAATGAGGCACATGGTCAGACTGATTTGCATATGGCTGGGTCTAAACTGGGGTGGCATAGTGAGAAAAAGAATGATGGATTTAACCCAGATCTCTTGTCTGGGGTGAATGTGTGATTTGCTCTGCATTCCATCCATCATCTGTGTGTCTTTTGCTTTCTCGCCCTAAGTGCACTGGGTATGCCCAGGCGTGAGTAATGTAATGTAATGATGTCTTGTAAAGCACCCGAATCACCCCACATGGGGTATCTCCGCGCTGTAGACCGCTGGGGAACCCGTCCTGGCTTTCCCTGTGAGATGGTCCTTACTGGGTATCTCCAAGGTGAAACCAGGCATCCCCGGCGTATGTGGGGGGCCGTTGTGGAGATGAGGCAAGCTAATGCCCAGAGTTGCCGAGTGTGATCCCTGGTTAGAGTAGGCACCGAGGCGAGAATTATCGAGTCCACTGACCCCGGTCCACGACTCTGCCGCGTCGGGAATTAATCCCTGGTCCCGGGCCGTCCTCTGCTTCCGGGTCTGCCGCCTCTAACGAGTGAGCCACACCACTCCACTCAAACATTCACCCCCTAGTCAAGAGATCTGGGTTAAATCCATTGTTCTTTTGCTCACCATGCCACCCCAGTTTAGACCCAGCCATAAGCAAATCAGTTTTGACCCTGTATCTCATGGGAACAGTCCAGCCCGAACTGCCAAGCCAGGTCCTGCCTCGACCGGAAACAAGCCTCCTGGGACCAGTTTCAGGGCATCACCCCTCATCAGCCAGGCTAGCTTGAATACAGTGGCACAGTGAACCCGTTCCTCAAACAGCACTGATACATCTTTACCTCCTTGCTCACAATCTTTTTTTCAGTGATATGGCCACTTATTTCACTCAGAAAATTGACAACATTCGAGGGGCAATATTAGCCAAAGATACACACAAGAGCCCCTTCCCAGATCCACCACCATCTCCGCCACATTCCATATAGTCATCCTGCTGTCTACTTGATCTACCAACCGTGCTGGTCTCTCTTTAGATTAGATTCACATTTAGATCCTATTCCAGTTAAACGTATTCTCTCTTTTCAAGATATTTGGGCTCCAGCCCTATTTTTTGAAATATGCCTTTAATTCAGGATCAGGAAACATAAACTTGGCCTCCTACTGCCAGCCAACTATCGTCCCATTAAGCTTCTGTCAGCCGCAGCAAAATACTTTTTTGCACATGTGGTCAAGTACCTTGGCTTATTTCTAAAACTTAACAGAATCTTGGATGAGGCTCAGTCCATCTTTCAACTGCACTGCAGCACTGCAGTAACAACTCTAGCGGTGTGGACAATCTTCATCAAGCTGCTGACCATGGAGAATCAAGCAACCTAATTAACCTACATTTGCCAGCAGTATCTGATCCCGCTGACCTCAAGGTCTTTTTATGCCAACGGTGTCTGTCCTTTATGCCATCAAAGACCCAACACTGATCTTGGGACAGCACTGCACCACTACATTACTCCTCTCAAGTGGGGTTGCTCAAGGTCCTGCCTTGTCTCATTATTTGTTCAGATGCTCCATGAGGCCATGGTCAACTATCACCCCGCATTTGGGTTCAATGGTTCTTCCTGCGCGGATGACATCCAGCAACTAATTACGTTTACTAGCTCATTCAGAGAGATATCTCCCCAACAGGTCTGTCTTTTGGCAGTGCATACGTGGTTGCGATACCTCTGGCTTAAACTTAGCATACATGATTAGATAGATAGATTTATTCTTTATAGTACAATTCATTAAAATCATTACAATAGAGAACTTCGAGTTTGTCACAAATACAATATACGGTTGGCTGCTAACAAATTAATACTAAAAGGAACATGCCTAAAAAAAAACTCTACATCCAATGCCTGAAGAGCTATTTTTATTACTAATGAGCAATACAATGCTGGGGTCTAGGTAAAGTGCAGTGTGTTAAGGTGTTTCAGAGCCTAAGATGCATATTTACCCCAAATGTAAGTTTAAAGAATATAGCCTAGGCGAATGACGTGTCTTTAATGTACAATGTTTTGACTACCTATTTAATTAGAGGGCCTACTTTGAAAATTAAATTAATCGTCCTCCCAGGGGCAGGAATGCTCTGATTGGCTCTGTTGTGAGTCCCTTGCTGAGGCCTGGAAAAAGTGCAATATGTTTTGAGTGCATGGGTACTGGCAGCCTGTTCAATGGAGAGGCCTACTTTGAAAATAGTAGTGTCTGGCCTTCATGGGGTAGGTTGCTCTAATTGCCTCCAATGGTCCAAAGCTAGGGCCTGATGTGCTGATGTACAAAGTCAAATCTTGCTCAGTTTGCCTCTATTAGACGGACCGAAGCTAAGGACAGAATTAAGTGCAAGGTTTTATGATATGAAATGAAAAATTATATTTGTCATGTAGGAACTCCTTAGTTTTGTAAAATATAATAGTCAGTCAAAGTACCCAGGGCCAGACTTGACATGAGCATACCAGATTTAAAGTTCCTAAAACATCACTTAAACTCCAATTTGCTAGTTAGTAAACCACTTCCCCGGAAGCTTCCGAGAGTTTGACAAACACCATACTTGATAGTGACGACTATGAATGACTTGCAGCATGCTTCAATGCGCACAACAAAATGTGGCCCTACATGCTCACTGTACAGGGGCCGGGTTAGAATGTGGAACGTTTTCCGCATTGTTGGGCTTTGCTGCGAGTGGTGAAGGAACACTCTTTGCGGTGCGTGAGACACGCTCGCAGCCAAGTAGTAATCAAGTTGCTCAGGGAAATTGATTATAATTACCAGACGCAGCCAGACTGATCCAAAAGACACACGTGGGGGAGATAACACATCTTTCTTCGGCAACAACACACGTGTTCCATTTCATAACGGTTCACACACGTTAATGTTTCAGAGGGATTATGGTCGACGCGGCGCTGACGATCTGTTCCCGTGATAAGCTGCAGGTGTTATGTCATGGGCCGCGTGCGGGTCGCGGGGTTCGAATGATCTCAGCTGGTCGTCTTCTGCCACTTTCTGAAATGCGCAAAACAGCACGCGGAGGGAAGCAAACCAAGCTGTTCAACTGGGTACTTTCTGTTAAAAATGTGTTATTAGCATGCAGTTTTGGCTAAAAATAAATTGGAAATCAGCCAATGTTGACTGAGCTTGTCTCAGACTTTGTCTCTGGGAAAATATTGTCAGTCCACTTTATGCAACAGAAGGGAACCAACCGTATGCCACTTATATCACAACTAAAGTTGTCAGACTGTAAACCATACCATTCCAGTCACAGTCCTTTAAATTGTATGGCCCTGATTTGGGCTTGGGCAGAGGCATCCTCTCCTCCCTGGCCTCAAGCCCACCAGGGGGCTACAACCAGCCCTGTCGTTGGTCCCATCGTAACTCACAGCCATCCTTTCTGGCCACCAGGCTATTTAAAAATCGTTTGGCAAATACCACCACTGCATTCTCATGCGGTTTGGTAGATCACCGTTGGTCACAGAGTCGTGGTAGTGTCATATCACTGGTGATATCCCAGCTTCCACCACTTCCTTCTAATTTGCAGGCCAGTGAGCATGATGGTATAAATTTGGGCCTAAGGGCCAGATGAACGACGCTCACAGTTTGTGATTCCCAAATGGGTCGCAAAGGACCTGCATCAATAACATTCATGAGGCAGGACGCATTTTGCGACCCATTTGGAAAAGCCAGCAAAGTCAACAGACTACCATGTCTGTGACTGCTTTTTCAAAAAAGCTGATTTTTTTTTTTAAATGCAGCCGTTTTGCTTAAAGGAAAACGGGCTGCATTTCAAAAAGAAGATTGAAAGGTTTCAGTTTCATTTTTTAACCCCTTCGGTGCTCATGACTGCCCCTGGCCGCCAATAGTTACGGTTGGTGTTTGCGCACGACGGCCGGGGGCCGTCTGAATCACGCCCAAGAATGGAATGTCCTTCGTTCTGCAGCTAAGGTTTGCAGGCAATGGTCCGGGGGATCACTGCCTGCTCTTAAAAAACATATTTGTTGCCAATCACAAAGGGGAAGAGGTCCCCTAAGGACTACTTCCTGTTTGCTACAAGCTTACCACCAATTGAAATTGGTGGTAAATGTGATTGTTTTGCGATCGAATTTGCGTTCTAAACAATCTTACATCCCCCTGCAACATTCCATTAGGAAGGGAGGCCTTTGGCATGCCCCTTCCTAATAGCGACTCCCAATACCTATTTTGCAAGTTTGTGGCAGGTTACCGACTCACAAAATAGTTTTGGTACATGTTACACCCCTTTTTAGCTGTCACAACTGGGGCGATTTCCCATTTGCGACTACTAAAAACGGTTGTTCACCTGGCCCTCGGTGCATTATTTAGCCATTGTTGCTAGTGCTAAATGACACAAGCAAATATACTGACCATTTTAGCAATAACATTGATTACAAGTTGAATCCTTATAGTGCCAATTGCACTAGCTTTTGGTGAAAGTGCTACCAAAGGAACAAGGCTGTTTGCATCAATTATAAACCCTTGACAATGCAAAAGTTAAATCAGTCCTCTCTTACGTGTTTGCATTACAAGCGTGAGTTGAAATCAATCAAGACATACATGTGCAACTCCACAGTTTCACAACACATCCTAAATTTAGTACACCCACCAACCAACCACTTCAACTCAGTGTCATTGTTCATTGTGGTAAAGCAACCCCCAAAAATATGTATTCTATTTTAATGTGTAAGATAAGAAAGGGCCTTTAGCTGCATGACAGACATTGAGTAATATATCAAGCATTCATTAAATTAGAGCGTAAGAACTGCTACAGGTATAGATGTATTTCTAAGAAAGACATAAAAGTGGCAACATTTAAACAGTAACAAACATGATCCTAGCGATATAAAATAAACAAAAAAAGTGATGGATGCAATGCTTGAATTAATCTCAGCCACTGGTAATTACTCGAGCCACATTCCAATCCATTGTTATTTTGCACACCATGCCAGCTCAGTTTGGACCCAGCTATATGCAAATCAGTCTTGACCCTGCTCCAATAGACACCATCCAGCCTGAACTGCAAAGCCAGGCTCTCCCTGAACCAAAACACAAACAATCCAGGACCAGTTATGTCCTTGTTATGGACTTAAAAGCCTGGTATACCTTGGTTCCAATGACAAATAAGCCTTGCAGCACCATGAAAGCAGTTTTTCATTGCTGAGGGTGGGAAGAATCCCAATGTACAAACTTGATTTCACTTAAAACGGGAGGCAGCTCCTGTCCCCATCCTCCTAGCTGCTTTGAAAAGCTGAGAGTTCTAGTGCAACATCAGAAATACCATACTAACCACTCCTGTCCACCACATATATTAATTTGTGTTTTATATACATAAGATCTGGAACAACATCCTTGCTTGCTTGGAGCAGTCCTCTAGTTTAACTCGCTAACAGGTTATTAATCATGTTTGTGAATAACTAATACGCACCACATTGAACACGTGGGTTAGTGAAGCTTGCGTATGTGTGTGCTAATGCGGATAACAATGAAAACAGACTAATACCTCTCTAAACGGGAAAACTGTTGTGCGCATGCATCAACTGCATCTACGCAGTATGACAAGCTAACACTTGGAGGGCAATTCTGGCGCATGAGCAGATGATACTAAAATGAAGTCTTGAAGACTCGCTTGCATGGCATCTGCTTGTTTGAACTAAATGGAGTGGTTTTACGAATGCTAATGCGGAAAAAGACACAAAAAAATTAAATGGGTTAGAGTAGAGATGGGTAGTATACAGTCCGACCACTTTATTTGGGAATTTAATATTTGTTTTTCTGACTTTATTACTAGTGCATATTTGGGCCTCTCTTGAGCCTCTCTTGGGCCTCTCTTGATAACTGAATGAGCTAAATGATGCAAAGTCTGCGCATGCACACTGAGGGAAGGTCAATGACACAGCATTTGGAAGAAAGCCAAGAAGCGGGTGCTACTGCCTGGGAATGGATGGTGCAATGAGATGTTCTATTCATCGTAGTGTCATTAATGTTTCAAAATGGATACATGTAGTGGATGGGAATAAAATGTTGAATAAAAATTAAGGGATAGATTTGCGAACAATGGTTTAACTGAGTTTACTGACATGTAAGCATGGTGTGAGGGAGCTTCCCCCTTGCCTGACCAATCAGATTTCGTATTTTTACATTATTGAAACCTTAGTGGGTGGAACATGAAGAACAAAAGGTATAATTAAGATAGCCTTAGTTAGTTAGATTTTGGGAGATGCTGTTGCTGGGAGAGATGCTGATGAAGAAGCGAATGCAGAACTTGAAGCAGAACTTTCTATCCTAATTTATTGGGTTATATCAGAAGATTGCGGAAGAATCTCGAGGAGGAAGTGAGTCTCAGAAAGGGGTCCGACGCAACCGTCAGTATTTTATAGTGGTCATCTATCCTGTCCAGAAATCTTTATCTCCTGCCCTATCCTGGGGGCGACCATACAAGCCCTTTGGCAATGGGGTTGGTCTTTTACACAATACTTGGTAACTATTATTTTTCAGTTATTTGCAAATGTTCTGATCTTTTCCCTCTGTCCTCTCACTTTCTGAGCATTGATTATTGTATGAGTCTGAGGTAAATGATTTGGATTTAATGAATTGAATTTTATCTACTATAAATGTTGTTGACTGCACATGCATCAACATTTTAGATACAAGTTTAAAACTTTCCTGAGTCTGTGGTTATTTAAATTGAATAAAAAGAACAGTTAGTTTTATGTTATTTTTCACCATCAACTATTTCAACTAATGGTCCATTGACCAGAGAAGAGAACTTTTTGATCAGTGAAAGGTTAGTTAGGAATATTAAATAACTAATTTTGAACACTGTGAAAAATTTCAAACTTGAACCCAGCGGTGTTATGCACTGTAAAATTATGGGCCCAGGTGAGTATATGATAGTGGAGTATCTGTTGTTGTTGGAACCGCTGGATCACTTGTTTACCCAATATCCTTTGTATATGGCTTCAGACGTGGCAGCATTCCTCCGTCTCATTTCACTTTACAAGATCTAGCAGCCAACTTTCATTACTATGCCCCCATCTCATCCATTGTAGTGCAATCTGCCTTTTAGCTAAAATCAATGCTAAAGGAAGGAAGGGGATTTGCTTAACTGAGAGTTTTGGTAATTCACTGAGTGATGCTAACTGAGGGTTATGAAGTAATTCTCACCTGATCATGGTCTCTACATTTTTGTCATGACCTTTGACATAGACTTAACTTTCCACATTCTGTGGGAATGCAATTGCAATACTCTCCAGTCACACGTCCTACCCTCATTCTGGGAGGTAAAGGCTGATAGTGCACTTGGAAAGTTGAGAATACCTGGTGAACAGCTGCTCACCTTTGTAGAATGCACTTCGAATATGTGGCTGAATACAATTCGGAAAAAACTGTTCCCACATAGCCACAGATCTTTCATAATGTTTGGAAATTTTAGTGGTTATTTTGAGTTATTGAGTATAATATCCTTGTTGTCCAAACTATCCTTGCAAATCTTGGTGATTGTTTTCTTTTTGTAAGCATGTTAAGTTAAAGCTGAATGCAGAGATATATTCCAAGGAACTGCACAGAGCAGTCAGGTTTAAGTTAGAGGCAATGTGTAAAGTTGTTGTGCATTACTTCAAAAAGTAATACTGTGAAAACACAACACAAGAAAAATACCACACCAAATTAGAATAATAGAGTAACCTTTAATAAATATATCAGACCAAATGACAAAAATCCAATCAGTAAAACCGAAGATATGCAAGTTTACAAATTTGAATGAAAATGTTGCCACAAAGTGGCTCTTGTGGTTATCTAGTTGTGCCGGACCCGGATAAAGTCACAAGGTCAGGTCGACCGCAGGTTGGTTACAGAGACCCACTTAGGCACGCTGAATACAGTACATTAATCCAGTTTGCAGAGTTCCGCGTTTAGGATGCGTTGCGCAGCAGAGGTGATGCGGGATCTAGGCGAGGAGATTCATTGCCATGGGGCAGTTCCAGGGAGCTGCAAAATGTGATACTATATCCTTGTGTGGAGATGTGGCATGCTGTGGCTGTTCCGATGGGCAGCTTTGGGCGAGGCGATGTCCTTCAATGAAAATTTGTTGCACAGCAATGTTCCAACATCTGCAATGGATGATGTGAAGCCCTTGTATCAGGAAAGTTTGTGCAGCAGAGGCAATGCGCTGGTTTGGAGGGCAATGTGTTGAGCAGTAGAGGAGGCCATGAGCCGAGCATGGCGGACGTACTCTAGAGAGGCTCCGTACATTGCCTACAACACCAGCAAATTATCCTGATTTCCCCTGCTCCCCCGATCGCCACGATATCCCCCTGGTTCCTGGGAAGCAGTGTGAACCTCCGAAAGCAGTCTGCTGTCCCTTACGACCACCGGCGAGCAGACGAGATCACGGCCTGAATGCGGCCTGAACCCTGAGGCGCAGCCACGGACTGGAGTGAGGGGGCGACCCGTGCCTGCCGGGGCTGACTGCGGGCGAGACCCGGGCTGACTGCGGGCGAGACCCGGGCCGCTGCGAGAAGGTGAGCCGTCATATGTGAGCAGAGGGACATGGACGGGACAGCAGCGAGGACCATAGAGCTCCCGAGACGGCGGCGAACGGCGAGGGCGCTGCTCGTCTGGGCTGCCCGTGAAACCTTCCTGAGCAGAGTGGAGGGGGCACCGGACATACTGGATCCCTAGCTGGGCTCACCTCCACCCGACACGCTGAGCTGAAACCCCGGCGGTGCTGCCCACCGCTGCCTTACCCCGTGCGACTGTGACCGGGAGGGCTAGGAACGGGCGCCGACTGAATATCGCCAAACAAGGGACCTCCATTGCTCGAAGGGACACTGCCTGCCGGGCCCCTCGTGCTGCCTGGCGTTCCAGGAAAGGAGCGAAAGTAATCGGCCTAATGACACACTGCAGTACTTCAGGCATTGCGTTTGGGTCCCGGTCTCCCCTCTGCATACTGGAGTCCTGCCGGTGAGGTGCAACGGCCACTGGAGCACCTAGAGGGCCGCCATTTTCTGATTGATCACCTTCGGTGCCCTGGCGTACTGCGCTCTGGGGGGGCTAGTGAGGCCTCCTATTTGGAAAACCTGCAGAGCTGACACACTGTGGGCCTCTGGACAACGACCTACTGCCAGCGGCTACTTAAAGACGGCGCTTGCAGCATACTTCTTGTATGCGGACCACCCTTAACTACCCAAACCCAGTGGCACTGATGGAACCCAACGACTGCCACCCTGCAAACGAGGGCCATGGGCAGGAACAAGGCCAAGGTGCAGCAACACGGAGCCAGCGCCGATATGCAATCTACGGGCTCGGAGGACCCGCTAACCTCATCAAACGTGGAGATGATTCCCCCAACAGGCAAGACCTCGCAGGATGCAAAACTGGACCTCATACTAGCTGAAATCAAGGCATCCATAGAGGCACTGGAATCCGGAATGGACAATATGGCGACGGGCATGTTGCTACTCAGGGCGGACCATACAAAGCTGGCGGAGAAAGTCACAGAGCACAAGATAGCGCTGGACGACCTTATCTCGCAACAAACGGTCCACTCCACGAAACTCGAAAATATGGACAAACAGATTAAAATGATATGGGACAAACTGGACGATGCGGAAGGGAGGGCGCGCCGAAACAACGTGCGCATACTGGGTATTCCGGAGAGAAGCGAGGGGAAGGACCCTACACAATTTGTAGAGGACTGGCTGAAACAGATAGTGGACCCCCAGGACATTACACCAATGTATAGTGTGGAGAGAGCGCACCGGAGGCCGGCGAGACCACCGAAACCGGGGGCGTCGCCGCGCCCTTTAATCGCACGCCTCCTGCACTACAAAGACCAAGATTCTGTCCTGAGGGCGGCGAGAGAAAAAGCCCCATTGCGCTATGAAGATAAGACCATCTCGGTGTACCCGGATTTCACCCCGGCGGTACAAAGAGCTAGATCATCGTTTCTGTGGGTGAAACGCAAACTACGGGACAGGAACCTGAAATACGCACTGCTGTTCCCAGCCCGGCTTAAAATACTTTACGACAACAAGTCATACTTCTTCGAATCACCGGAGGAAGCGGCGGAGTGGATGGAGGTAACTCTGACACCCCGAAACACGCAGGACCCCTTTGAGGAGGATCGAGGGGAGGGACCATCGCGATGGGAAGAACGGAGCCAGACTGGAGCGACCATGGGACGTGCGAACAGACACACGGCCTCAGGAGGGTCACCATCGGCCAGGTCCAGGAGGGCGATGAGAGTTGGTCATCTAACGAAGGCCTCCCTGGCAGAACACAACGCTCAGGATCCTGTCGCCTCGGTTAGCCGCTCCGCCACACACACGGAGGTATCGGGCTCGGCTGACAGTCTCCAACTGTTCCCCAAGATCACAGCACAAGAAGCGAATGATCTATGACTGTAGCTGTGGAAGACGTTGGATGGTAATGTATGAACTGTATGTAAGGCGATCGGGGGAGGGGGCCTCATTTGCTATAGGCACAACGGAGTACCACCAACAGACTCTGGACTGGTGTAAGTGGCCCGACTCCCCACCATATAGACATGTTTCAATGTAATGCAAGCCCACGTTGGGCAGCACTGTTTGGATCCCGAAGGGTTTTATTCGGGGACCTGGTAGTTGTGGTGTTGTTTTTTGTACTGGCACTGGACTTTTGGCTGATTATGTGCACCCGCTTCATGGTGCGGTCCTCACTGACTTTACCTGCTACTAACTGGAATGGGGACCCTTAATGATTACAAGTTGTGCACCTGGAACGTTCATGGCATGGGGTCAGTCCACAAAAGACATAGAATCCTAGCTCAACTAAATCGTAGGAATGTCAAAATTGCCTGCCTTCAGGAAACCCATTTAACTAAATCAGAAAGTGGGAAATTGCTTAAAAAGTGGAAGGGACAATTGTTTGCTACCTCTTATTCAGCCTTCTCGAGAAGGGCGGCTGTATGGCTGAGGAACTCAGTCCCCTTCAAACTAGGGGAACTAAGGTCAGATACTAAAGGCAGGTATGTATTCATCCGAAGGTTGTTGGATGGCTCCCCTGTTGTGTTGGGTAGTGTATATGTACCAAACTCGGGCCAACCGGCCTTCCTAGTAAATATCAACGGAGTGCTAGCTGACTGGGCGGATTTTCCTTGGCTGATAGGTGGGGACTTTAATGCTGTACTGGATGTCTCCCTAGATAGGTCACATCCGCCCTTGCAAGCTGCGGAGAGTAGAAAACAGGCTAGCGCAGTGGGTGGAGGGATGGCACCTAGTGGATGCATGGCGTGGTAAACACCATCTAGAAAAGGAGTACACATTCTATTCACCACCCCATAAATTGCACACCAGAATCGACCATGTTTTTGCACTACATCACTACTGTTACATGTAATGGGGTGACCCTGTAACCCTCAGAACCTGGTTGGGTAATAGAACAATAATAATGGTTCTGTCGGACTGAAATACACAGTAATATAGTATTTCCTGGTTTGTTACTCACAACATCCGTCCCTATAAGGGTACAACGATAGCGGTACCTATACCAATATGAAACAGAACACACTGACCACACTGACCACAATGAAGATTAGAGTAAAGTTTTAGTCATATACTTTTATCCTCTCTGAATTGTATTAAAACATTGATTATAGCTGTCCAGACAAACACAAAACATATATACCACATACATTTGTATTGATTATTTAGGGTCACGGTCTAACTCCTTCCTTCTGAGAACCGGATCGGCAGATCCGGTTCTCAGAAGGAAGGAGTTAGACCGTGACACCTGTTTTACGTATCACGGACACAACACCTTACCGATCGTGTCAACGCTGTATAAATAATCAATACAGAGATCTAAGAATTATTCCGATATTGGCTGAGTCGGCTGATCACCAATACTACATATATAGGACCAGGTACCCAAGAGAAGCCGAGGTCCAGAAAAGGCTGTCCCACAACCGTACAGTCCTGATGAAGACCCGCCCCTGATGCGCACAACCAGCACATCGCCCCCCAGGGTCGAAACGTCGACGCATTTTCTCTATCGTGAAATCAACTTTATAAAATCTACTAGGAACCAAGAATTAATTGATATGCCTAGTGGATTATTGCTCTTATAGTTGATGCTACTAATAATTTCGTGACTTGACAATTTTGTATGTTGTTTTAAATGTATATGAGTCCTACTCAAAATGTATGTGGTATATATGTTTTGTGTTTGTCTGGACAGCTATAATCAATGTTTTAATACAATTCAGAGAGGATAAAACTATATGACTAAAACTTTACTCTAATCTTCATTGTGGTCAGTGTGGTCAGTGTGTTCTGTTTCATATTGGTATAGGTACCGCTATCGTTGTACCCTTATAGGGACGGATGTTGTGAGTAACAAACCAGGAAATACTATATTACTGTGTATTTCAGTCCGACAGAACCATTATTATTGTTCTACATCACTACTGGGCTGGTAACGACAGCAGAACACATGGGTAAGACTTTCTCGGACCACAACCCGGTGGAAGTCAGTTTCCAGTGGGGTAGGATCCCAACACCCATACCAACTTGGCGCCTTATACCAGACCTTCTTGAGGATACGACCTTCCGCACAACACTTGAGGCAGACATCACATCTTACTTTGTCACGAATAGTGGGACCGCGAGTTCCTGCTAAGTAGAATGGGAACCTTTTAAGGTTTCAATCCGGGGAGCAGCGATGAGCACACGGGTGGGTATGAGACACATTGTGATGGATAGACTCCGGGAAGTGGAGGGGCATCTAGCCATGCTCGAAAGTGAAGCTGCCGGCCCGAATGTGCCCTTCACACCACTACAGGAAGCACACATCCAACACGCAGAACTACTAGAAGAGCTACGCATACTAAACTACAGGGAGTACACGAGCCGACAACATGCTCAGGCGGATAGGGCAGGACCTTTGTTGGCCCGATTGGTGAAAGATGAACAGATACAGTAACCCATACTAGAGGTACTCGAACAAGGGGGGTCGATGGCAACGACACAGATGAGTGTTAACACAGTATTTAGAGATTATTATGGGACACTATACGGCCCACACACACCTATACCTGATGGGACTCTTGGGGACTTCATGGAGGGGTTAGAGATACCGAGGCTTGAGTAACAGCAGAGGAAGGAGCTAGGACAGCCTATCATGGTAGCAAAAATATGCCAAGCTATCCGCGACTCAGCCAAATTATGCTTGGTGCACCGGGTCGGGCAGACGCGGAGGGATGCATCTACTAGACCTGAAACAAGCGTTTGACTCAATCAAATGGGACTACATGTTTGCGGCGCTCGAATACTTCGGGATACCGACAGAGTACATTAGCTGGGTAAGGCTGCTCTACACCTACCCGACGGCACGGGTCCGCACGAACAGATGCATCTCTACGCAATTGGAAATAGCAAAGAGTACTAGGCAGGGATGCCCGTTATCCCCGCTCTTATTTATACTGGCACTAGAGCCTTTACTGTGCAGACTCCGCGAGTCTGCACAACACAGGGGCATACGGAGAGACGGGGTGACTCATGTGGTGTCAGCGTATGCGGATGACATTATCCTCTACTTCAGAGATTTGGGAGGGGATCTGAAACCTGTGCCTGAAATATTTGATAATTTCAGCACCATGTCGGGCCTTACAATTAGCGAACCCAAATCGTATGGATTTTTCTTCTCTGCAGCCAGAGTGGAAACCCACTTGCTCTTTGCACCTTACTCTTTTCAGGTGGCGGAGACCACCTTTCGTTACCTGGGGATACAAATCTACAGAGAGACAAGGGATCTGCTAGATGGCAACCTAGGGAGGGCAATAGCAAAGTTGAGGTGACAAGTGCGATTCTGGACCACGCTGCCGCTAGCGGTGGCAGGCAGGGTGACTATTTCCAAGATGGTGGTTCTGCCCCGCCTGTTGTACTACCTTACCGGTCTGCCATTGAGAGTTCCTGCCTCCGTATTCAAATCACTGGATACGCTGCTGACTGAATTGGTCTGGGGCTCCGGGAGGCGACGTATCAGCCTGAACAAATTGCAGCTTCCCACGGACGCGGGTGGTATGGGGGTTCCAGACCTCCAGGCATATAATTTCGCCTGCCAATTGCAATGGCTCGCATACTGGCTGGCAGGACGCAACCTACACGAAATTGGCATGTCGGACACGGAATGGAGCAGGGGAGGTTTCCACACCCTGCTACTCCCGAGGGCGGAGGTCCCGAGGTCAACGCCCCCCCTGCTCCGCATAGCGATTGAGTACTGGAAGCAAGCGGTGAAATACACATCTTCCACGTCAACTTATACCCCCACAATACCACTGCTAGGACTCCCAGTCGGACTGAGAACACTTTCGACTCAAATGCTTACAGACTGGCATGACTCGGGCGTGACACAAGTAGGGGATCTTTTTAGTGATGGCAGGCTGGTGACATTTGAGGACTTTCGCAATACACACCTCACACCCGGAGGATCATTCCTGCTGCACGCAGGGGTGAAATGCTACATTGCACAGGTGTGGGCTCCGGACAGGCTGGAGCCACCCACAAACTCACTACTCACGATGCAGTAACTGATGGGTTCGGGAAGCCATCTGACCAGATGGATAACACACGGCATAAGAGAGGGCAGGGCTATTTCATTGCAACCCATACGAGATAAGTGGGAACATGACATAGGGAGACCACTCAGGGACAAGGAATGGGACCGGATTTTGAAATACCCTAAAAAGGTGTCGAGAAACCATAAATTCAAATTCATACAGCTTATGCTCTTACACAGAGCGTACCTGACACCCCACCGCCTACACACTATGTTCCCTGACACACCTGATGCATGTACAAGATGCGGGGCGGAGGATGCCCGCCTAGTACACATGTTATGGACCTGCCCCAAATTAGGGTATTACTGGACTACGATACAGAATGACCTGGCTAGGTTGGTCCCCGCCAAACCATACGCCACATTGGAATACACCCTGCTGGGTCTGGGCCCTGTAGAGCGGAAAAAGAGTGTAGGTACACGATTTACAGACTTGGCCATGATATTAGCGAAACGTGCCATAACCATGAAGTGGAAGTCGCCCAGGCCACCGGACCATGAGATATGGAGGGCGGAGTTGGTGAGATGGGGGAAGGCTGAGAGTGTGACACTGCAACGCGAAGAACGTAGAGGGCTCAGGAAAAACCCCATTTCCCTGGAATGGAATAAGTTGTTGGGGTCATTTGAGACGGGAAGCGACACAGAATCAGATCACACCATGGATGCGGGGCAACAGGATTGATGACAACTACAAACACTGTAACGCTCCTCATATGTCTTGTCCTACATGGGGTGGGTCCGGTACATGCAATTCCAGGTGCCCAAACAGAGTCTAATGAACGTGAAACATCCTATATACCTTCGATACGGATATAGCAGGGTCTCCACACGCAATGTCAATGTTTATGAGTGATTGTCACCATGAGAGAATGTAATTTTGAGTAGATCGGTGCCATGGGAGGGAGGGAGAGGGAGTGGAATTATGTTTGGGATGTTCTTCAAGTATAGCATGAAAATGAAAATGATTGTACCCTGCAAGTGCGACAATATCATACGAATGTATAACATGTACAATGCGTATAACCTGCATTGTTGATAATAACTGCATCTATCCTGTTAATAAAGAATTTTTCAAAAAAAATGTGTTGAGCAGTAGAGGAAATAGGCCGGTTCTGTGGAAGATGCACTGTGTCGTGGAGGAGAGGCGCCAGTTCTGCTGAATCCACAGAGAAGCTGGCAGAGCACCTCAAGTACCACTTCCAAGGGTCCAGGACTTGGGTGGCATTACTTGGGAAGGCAGGACTCACAGATGGCAGAGTCCAGGGGCTGGGTTCAAGGCTGTTGGAAGTCTGTTCTATCCCTGAGGTTTCTGATCAGGAGGCCAACCAACTAGCCCTGGAAGTCCCTATGGGGTCCCGGGTTTAGAGAAGCAGGTCGAGTCCTTCTCGCCCAGGTAAGAGGGCAGAGAGGCAGAAGATCTTCTGGTCAGTAGTCCAGCAGAGTGGCGATCCTTTCAGTGGCACAGAAGACCTTCTTCCTGAAAGAGTTTACAGGTCCAGAAATGTACTGAAGATTTGGGTCAAAGGGTCCAATATTTAAACCTGGTGCCCACTTTGAATCAGAGGAACCTTCTGAGGGATTCTACCCCCTGAGGTGTCAGGCATCCATATCCTCACTGTCTTTGCAACAGCTTGCCGGGAGTCACAAAAGACTAGTGCCAAACCCTTTGTGAGAGTGCTCTTGAAGAGCATTTGTGATGTGCAAGTGTGGTAGGTGACAGCTCCTCTCCAGCGTTAACTCAGAGTGGCCCATTCTTTCAACACCAATCTTCCCCTTATCTCACTGTCTGGGAGCAATACACAAAGATCAACTGCCAGATACAACTAGCCATGTGATCCAGGAACAGGTTGCAGTCACCAAATGGTTAGGAAAAAAATGCCAACTTTCCAAAAGTCGAAAGAAAAGAACAAAGGAACCATATGCACTCAGGACCCAAGGTGCGTACTTTATATAGAAAACAACGGTTCCAGTGGAATAATACATATACTATCTTTAGTAAATGCAAAGCATAATATCCATATCAGCTGAGGGTTATAAGGGATGTTAGAGAGAGAGAGAAAGCTCATGACACCAAGGTTTATATAGCAAATAGGTTTGTATTGTTTTTATCATAAAAAAAGTCATGGCATATAAATTGCACACAACACATTTCTAACAGTGCAAAGTGCCCCAAGTGAATTTACAGAACCAAAGAACAACAGTTGAGTGACATTGGGTGAAAATATTTACAGGGTTTCAAAAAAAGTATATACTCTTCAAGGAAGCGACCGTTCTATAATAAGGACAACAGAATATTACAGCCACTATATACAATCATAAGCGCTGTTTGAGTGGTTTGCTTCCAAAAATTGTCAACGGCGTTTCGACCCTACTAAGAATAAGGGGTCTCATCAGGACCAAAGGATAGGGGACATCTGAGTTTCACAACGCCCATTCACGTGAGGAGTGTCAACTGTGTGTAAAAAACAGAGATTAAAGAATTACTCACAGTGTAAACCAGCAGTCAGATCCTGTCAGACGAATGCTTGCTATCTAGCCAGTGCCCAAGGCATTATCCGTGGCACTTTTTACCCCACCAACGCCCCATCGTGGGCTGCGCATACCGACTAACCATCGAGTGGTCCCACTAGGAGAAAGTCAATCTACTACTCCACAATTACAAAGCCCCAGTGTGGGCTGCCCAATACATTGAGTCAATCAGCGCTCCTTCTATACAATCGATTGCTCACTCACCACCACCAGTGAACCCGGCTGGGTTCACTGTGAGTAATTCTTTACTCTCTATTTTTTACACACGGTTGACACTCCTCACGTGAATGAGCTTTCTGAAACTCAGATGTCCCCTATACCTTGGTCCTGACGAGACCCTTTATTCTTAGTCGGGTCGAAACGCCGTCGACGATTTATGGAAGCGAACCACTCAAACAGTGCTTGAGTGTCTGGGATTGCCTTTCAATAAAGTATTTTCTTTTTTTAATGAAGCCAGTTTTCCTTAAGGAAAACGGGATGCATTTAAAAATTTAAAAAATGAAACATTTTCGTTTTATTTTTTTAAGGGCAGGTAGTGGTCCCTGGGACCACTGCCTGCCCTTAAAAAATATTTTTAGAGACAGTCACAAAGTGGAAGGGGTCACCTAGGAGCCCCTTCCAATTTACGACTGCATTACCACCCTCTTGAAGAAGGTGGTAATCTGCAAGTGTTTTGCGACAGCAATTGGGGTTGCAAAACATTCGCTATTAGGAAGGGATCGCCCCTTCCTAATAGCGTCTCGCAATTCCTACATAGCGAGTAGGCAATAAATTGCGCCTTGCTATTTAGGAATTGTACATAGCCCTTTCACATCTTGCATGCACAAATGGGTTGCAAACCCTTTTGCGCATGCAAACTAGGGTCGTACATCTGGCCCCTAGTAAGATAAAGGCGATATTATGACTAAGATCTAACGTCATGTTAATGGGCTATTTCCAGCAAAGCAGTTTCTATACTATGATGCAGCTGGCAGCAGAGATTTTGGTTTAAAATTCGAAAGAACAGGAACATCAGCAGTGGGTTTTTTCAGAAGAGGACAACATGTACAATCTTTCAGGCATCAGGAACAGAGCCTGACTGCAAGGAGAAACTAAACAAGCTAAGATAGATTGGGCAAAGGTTATCAACAACCTGAATCATAATAGGTGGAGGACTAGGATCGAAACTGGGAACGAGATTTGCAATTCTATTTTAGTTCCACCAAGTCAGGTGATTGTAGTTATAAAAGCTTACCTTCTAAAGAAAGTGTCTGAAAACTAGGGGACTGTTGGATAGTGGAGACGGAGTTTAATTCCAAAAGATTCATCTGAATCCTAACAATTTTGACTTTGAAAAAGTTACTAAGCATAGAACATAAGTTTAGGTTAGCTGCAGGAGGGGGAGTAGAGGCCATATGGTCCATAAAGTTAGATACATTTGTAAAGGTCTCTGTAGGTCTAATATCTGCATCACTTATCTTCTTAGCGTAAAAATTGCTCTAAACAAGTTTTGGATTCCTATGATATTTACTTAATGCTTGAATATGTTTTAGCTTATCATCCTTCTTATAATGTCTTATAATGTCTTCTCCATGTTCTTTCCAACTTTTTACAATGTTTTCTTTCCATGGAAAGCTCATGGGAAAACCGATGTTGTGCGTCTCTACTTTGTTTAGATTTTTTCAGGGTCCAGAGCATCTGCAGCAGCAGAGAGCCACTGGATCACTACCATGGCATCCTTATTAACATCTCCAGTTAGTGTGGGAATAGAGCACTCTAAAACATCCCACAAGACAGAATTGGCAACTTTCTTCCAAGATCTAGCTGTATGGGCTAATACCGAAGATTTTTTAACCCCCTGAATTGGAAGAGGTCAGGAAAAAGGCATTAGACAGTGGTCACACCAGACTACCTCGACTGGAGCTTCCATTAGAATGGAGGAATTTGACAACCTCAAATCAATAGTTTGACCTGCCAAGTGGGTGGGTCCAATGGGTATCAAAGGTATATTGAAAGAGTGAAAAATTGCCATGAAAGAATTAGCCAGACAATCATCTGCATCCTGAACGTGTAAGGGTAGGTCTCCTAAAGCCGTAAAATTAGCATATTTTAATATCTTTGGTGCTACAGCCTGGCATAGGCAGGTGTTCAAGAGAGTAGAAATCCATTCAATTGTACCTTTAGATACCCACTATGCCCCAGCAGACATCAGCGCTCAAAGTATTGAGGTCAAGTGGCGACATCTAGCATCTCTGTTTTGCTAATTTTCCCATTCCCCTTCCTCTGAGACGTACAGCATAATCTAAATTTATTCTAGGAATTAGTACTCTGGTGATTTTGTACCTTCACAAGAATTTGTGACGGGTGATCTGAAATCTAACATTAACCTTTTTTTGTTCTTTCTGAGAGTTTGGTCCATAGCTCATTATCAAACTGCTCATCTACATCCTCTTCTCCGTTGGCCCTATCGAGCATAGGAGATCTCATGGAGTTTCCAAACATTAAATTATATATGTTAGAAACATGCGTTGGACACCCAGAAGCTAGTAGGTATTGAAGTAATGGATGGCAGTGTTCTCAAAACCCCACAATCATTTTGTGCAACTAATCATTGCAACCATTGTGAAACTGCTAAAAATTCCCACTGGTGTTTCAGTGGGCACAAAGGTGAGGTGTTAACCTCATCGCTGCTAGACATATTCCCCTCCGGTGCTAGAGTATAATGATAATGGGTGTGGTCATGACGGAACGGTTCCGTCATCAGCACAGCTCCACTGTGCCTCATGACGGAACCGTTCCGTAATGAGCATCGAAGAGGTTAATATAAGTGAACCATCATTCTCATCACACCATCAGATAATGGTACTTACCTCGCAGCTGTTGCTGCTCCTATTCTTGGACACTTGAGTGCAGAAAACGGATGTCACTCTCCCCATGCTTTTGTCATCACTCTTTTAAACACACTAAAAAGAGTGGTGTCAACCAGCTTTATGCTTTCTGTTAACCTTTGTGTATGACCAACTACCACCTGTTACTTTTTCTCTATAAGAAGATGTAGATTGTTATTGGAGATAGCCAACCAATATTGTTATTGTTATTGTTATTGTTATTTCGGTTTCTATAGCGCCAACTCACCTGCAGGTCTCAATGCGCTCATGACCAGAGAACAAAAACAACACTTATTTGGATATCTTGCATAAGCCGATGTGAAGCGCCCATGTAACTCATTGAATGACACAATTTGGAAGACTAAAAATTGCCAATATAATCCTGATGGAATTATTTGCATAATAATTATTCCTGAACAAACTCTTGAATTACTCACATTTTCTTTTAATTCTCATGTTTTTTTTCCATGTATATAAACAACTTCTATGGAGGGAGACACCTGGTGCTCCCCACTTTGAACCCGGCCACCCACATTGCTCTCCCTGTGCACCCCTTCATTTGCCATACATTTTTCTGGCCTGCACCCTACACTCTTTTTAAACAAACTATAGCTATGTTACTGATATGTGGGTAACACCCTAGTCCCGCTCCCTTTTTTTTATCATTGTACGTCCTCATGGTCCTCCCACCTTTATAGCTTTACTTAACTCTGTATCCGTTTGAAGTTTTACATTTAATTCACTGTTGTCTGTACCTTTTCTTAAACTGAGAAGCCACTAGCAGTCAAATTAAACTACATAACGTACAATTCATAAAATACAAATGTATGTTGATATATATCTAGTAGAAGTTTACTATTTTAAACTATTATTTTGGAAATCTTTTACTAAAGATTTGGCCATTATTCAAGAACGAGAAAAGTGCAACCTGAGGCACAACTTCACTGAGACTAACTTGTTTTTGTCACCTTCATTGACATGTATCATAACACGTTGGTTAAGCATTCTGATTTAAACTACATTGGCTAAATTATACATTTCAAAGAAGTTCATGGATTGTCTGGGCATTGGACATGAAAGCATCCTTAACCAGTCTGGTACCTGAGGATATTCTACAGGTGAAGTATATGCAATTAGAAGTATACTTCAGAAAAGGCAGGATGCTATCATGTCCAATGCCCAGACAATCCATGAACTTCTTTGAAATGTATAATTTAGCCAATGTAGTGGCTGCAGAACTCAGGGTACACCATATTGCAAGGCTCCACTAATCGGTGCTGTGTTGCCTTTGTTCTGCCCTGAAAATGATTGCATATTTCTGCTACCCCTGTGCACCAATGCCAGTTCCTTTCTTTCCGCACCTTCGAACAAAGATCTGGAGCCCTCCTCCTTTTTCGTCAGTTTTTGATAAGTTTTCAATTTGAATCCATTATGCACAGAAACAGATATCGCTAACAGGCATTCACAAGGTATGATTTTGGGGCCTGGGCTCGCAGCACTGATGCAACGAGAGTGCCCAAATGTACCCAAAGCTGATCTTGGACCATGAAGTGAATGTGTTCATCGCTGGACATCGAAAGAAGTCACGGACCTTGAGTAAGTTAAGCTCCAAGTCGAGGAGGTGGACCCACTCCAGCACCCAAGTTTGATCTTCAGACAAATTGTTGTGATCTAAATAATCAGGCAAGCGGTAGTTCAAGTCGAAGAGGAAACATAAGAAGACAAATCAGGACTGGACCCCATCAGACCATTCTCTATCTACAGCAAAGTCGCGAGGGCTTAGAGGTGCCGATGAGTCTTGCTCCCGATCCCTACTTAAAAACTCAATTCTTCACTTGATCTTGGTGTACCCTGAGTTCTGCAGGAGATTGGCGACACTGTAGCAAGTCAAGGCCTTAAAGGAGGACATACTGTGTAACTTGGTCCTCTTTTGGTTCCCTCAGGGTTGGAAAGGCAAACCCAAGAGAACCAGAAGAGGTCCAAGAGGTTCCAAGGATCTGCAGTGGCCTACAGTCAGATCACCACTGGAGGATCCAACCTGCCAGCTCTCGTGCTGACTTTCATTGTGACTATGAGACCTGCACTAGTCTATCTTTCATCACTGCCACTATTAATGTCACCGAGGGGGATCCGGCGGCATTTCTGATTTTCAACACCAAGCCGAGTCCTTCTCGACCCTAACTGAGGTCGTGTTCCAGCTACACTCAAGTGCACCCAGTTCCTATACATTTTGAATCTGACATTCTACAATCACTATTGCAAAGCCGTCCTCAAAGGTGCCATCATCCTTTTGTATTCTGATTATGATCCACGCCTGAGGCAACCTCCCGGAGGTGACAACTTATTCTATTTATTTATTTTATTTATAAAGTTTTATATAGCACGAACATGACCCTAGAGGGTATAAGAGTGCTTTACATTACACCATTTGGATACATTAGAAGGTTGAGGAGGTAATATACGTACATTCGATTTAAGAGGTAGACAGTGGTAGATAAGATGACATATTTTGATAACAGTAAAGTATGATTTAAAGTCTTACGATGTGAATTTGATCATTAGAAGTATTTTCACTTCTTTTTTTAAGGAGAAGAAGGAAGAGATCCTACGTGCATCTGGTGGTAAGGAGTTTCAGATCTTTGGTGCGATACCTGAAAAGGCTCTGCATCACGTTCTCTTTTTGTAGAAGGAATTTGGTTACAGTAGTAGTGAGCTCGCACTTCGCAAATGTCTGCAGCTTCCCGAAAGCTCTAGCTTTTGTGCTAAGTAATTGGGGATTTTGATATGAAGGACTTTATCACTTATGCAGGCGATCTTTAGTTGTATTCTTGCCTAGTATGGTAGCCAGTTCAACGCTTTTAAGGTTAGAGAAATATGGTTATTTCTTTTTGTTGTGGACACCATCCTTTGCCACAGCATTAAGAGATACCCTCAGTGGGGCTAGCTTGTATTTGGCAAACCCTCGTAGAGTGGTGCTCCTGTAATCCAATCTTGGCAAAACCAGGGCTTGTACTGCCATTTTTAAGTTGACCTGGGGGAGGAAGGGGTTACGTTTCCTTAGGATACTGATGGATACTGATCTGGTGATTAGATACTTTGGTGGCATTACTGATATGCGCCTGCATATTCAAGTGTTTGTCAAAGGTAATTTCTAAGGATTTAGTGGAGTCATTGATGTGGGGAGAGCAGTTAAAAGTTGTTAGATGCTTTAGCCATGATCTATCTTGGGTGTGTGGTTGGGTGGGGAGATGAGGAGGAATTCCGTTTTGGTGGTGTTGAGCATGAGGTGGTTGCAGTGAGCCAGCTTTGAGTGTTATGCAGAATAGTGTTGAAGGAGATGAAGTCTTCTAGGGAGGAGATTTTTATATACAATTGTGTGTCATCTGCATACATGTGATATAGAATGTTTGCAGAGTTCAACACGTTTGTCCAGGGTTCCATGAGTAGATTGAAGAGAATGGGTGATAGTGCAGATCCCTGTGGAACCCCTATTGTGAGCATGGAGGGTTGAGAGAGGGCTTGCTTAATCTTGATTCTTTGGGTTCTTTTGTATAGGAAAGAGGTAAAGCATTGTAGCACTGGATCAGAAAGACCGATCATTTGTTCCAGTAGGGACAGTAGGCTGTCATATTTAACCATATCGAAAGCGGAGGATAAGTCAAGAAGTATCAGAAGACATGATTCATTATGGTCTAGCATTTTAAATATGTCGCTCATGATGTGGGTGAGTGCTGATCCAGTGCTGTATTCTTGAAGGAAGCTGGATTGGTGTTGATCTAGGAGGTTGAAATTCTCAATGTGGTTGCATAGTTGAATTTATACACATGTTTCTGGTAGTTTCGCCAGAGTGGAAAAGTTGGATAAAGAGCGGTATATGTTGAGATTTGAGCAGGGGTAGTTGGATTTCTTTAGTATGGGTGTTTCCTGCCCTACGTTTAGGCAGTCAGGTATATTGCCTTGCCTAGGAGAGGCATTTACAATCTTTGATCATAATGGGAGAATAGAAGTTTTTATCATTTTGAATAAGGAAGGTAGTGGTGGATCACTGAAGTGATTTAAGGGATTAATCACTTGTTTTTTGGAACTCCCTCCCGGTGTCCTGAATTGGTCCTTGACCTGGGAGTAAAATGTAGACTCATAATCGGTAACTGGTGAAAGAGCACTCTTAGATTATAGGTCGTATTCATTGTTTTTTCTAGGAAGAAATTGGCCAGCTCCTCACAGCTAGGGGTAGCAGTCTCTCTTTGTTCCGTAGAGTTTGGTGTGTGAGCGATTGTTGTTTGACTATTTCAAATATTTTTTGGGGACGAAAAATGGCTTGGTTCAACTGAGTTTTAAAGAAGTTCGCCTTTGTTTTTAACATTTTCATTTTGTATGTATTCCTCACCGCTCTAAGGTGATTTAGGTGTTCAATAAAAGGTCGCGCCAGGATACTATTTTTTTAGTAATAGAGCGCGCTATAAAAGCCTTTAATAATAATAATAATAATAATAATAGAAGGTATCGATCTCCATATTCTTTTTGCTGATCTTAGCTTGCGTAAGTCAGAGTTCAGATTCTCGTTCGACCATGGTTTGGAGATTTCAGTGGAAAATTAATTTTGTTGAAGGGGGGCAGTTGAGTCAAGTATTTCAAGAATAGTGGAGTTATAGAAGTCTGTGAGGTCAGTAACGTCTAGCATGTCTGCCTGGGGGATCAAGTTGGTGTTGCATCGGTTTGCTTGGACGATAGGGTTAATATTATGGAGACTTTCTTTCCATTGTTTTGTTTTCATAGGTTGGTATACCTTCGGAGTCACCTCAATATTGGTAGAGAAGATGAAGCTGGAATGGTCAGTCCAATCACAGGGGATAATGGAGTCTAATGTGACACTGTTCATTTTAGCTATGATGAGGTCCAATGTCTCTCCCTTGTTGTGGGTTGGACTGTCACAGAATTGGGTCAGATTGTGATCTGACAGGAAGGATTTACGACAGCTCAAAGCATGATCGTTCGTATTATTCCAGTGGAGATTGAAATCTCATTGGAAAGTCTGAGACACTTGTGGGTTGTCGTTGGATGTGATGACTTCCATTATCTGTTCAATGAACGGTAGATTATCACAGGAGGGTCTGTATGAGTATGGGTGAGGGCCTGGATGGGTGAGAGGGTGGAAGAGCCTATGGTATGTGAAAGAGATAAGATTGAAAAGTGGTTAATCAGGTTGGGGGGTATAAGTTCCGAGGGGGAGAGCAACCGATCATAGAACAGAGTTGTTGGCAAGCCAAGGGGGGCCTTGTGGGCCGGTTCAACTGTAGGGAAAAATAAGTGGATTAGTGGGAGAGGATTCAGAGTCGGTGGATTCTCCATTGGTTGTCAAAGATGTTGGGGTGTGTATGCACAGGGTTGGCAGGTAGTTAAGTGGATTCTTGGCCATGCAGGACCTGGAGGCCTTGGATTGGTTGGGTCCGAGGTGACAGACAGGTAGCAATCATTGGTGGGTATGGTGAGATTTAATTACAGTTGATGTAGTCACTGACTTTTGTGGTAGGGTGGGAGTACCATCAAGGTAATCAGAGTGATTTGTGAGGGGAAGTGGGGTCTTCTTGTTCAATGCTTTCTTGAGGATAAGGAAGATCTTGTCTATAAGAGCGAGATTGTAATTTGAGGCTTATATAAAGATATTACCATTGTTGTACAGGGATATGGTAGCGTTCGCATTGCAGAAGTCCGAGGGGGATACCAACAATTTGAAGGCATATGGGGTTTTCCTGGAATCAGACATTCGAAGAATGGTGTCGAAGATATTCCTCCATTGTGCACGTTTTTGAGTGTGGAAGCTAAGGTAATTAGTTAGTGTGCCTTTGTTGGTGCAGAAGTAGGCATCTGAAATAAGTGTTTCTTGGTGAGTTTTGATTAGCCGGTGTTTGAACGTTTTAGCTATATTTTTGGATAGATGGGGTGGGTATTTAATGGTGAAGTGAAGGCATGTAGACCTGTGGGTTCTAGGTTTGGATCAATTGAGGGGAGCAGGACTCTGTCTGACCCTAGCGAGGGACGACCCAAGAGGCACAATAGGCACCCTCGGGGGGACAAGGAACCCATCTGGGTCCGGACACATGGGCAGCAATCAGCGAGGCAGACACGTTGCTGCGCTACCTCAGCAGGGCCCAGAAGTCAGAGACAGGACATCGGCGACTGGACAATAGATGGCCGGGCACTCACCAGGAAGTCTTGCTCAGCACCCTCTTGTCACCAGGTCCGTCAGGAGACAGACACTCTCCTGTACCTCCTGCCCGGTGCATGCTCGTCTCCAGGGCCTCTCCACAACCCGTCTGCAGCAGATCCCGAGGCGCATCGGAGGCTACAAGTACTCGACTGTGGTTCATTCCAAGGCGACAGGAGCTCCGGTCAGTGTTTATGCAGATATGGGTTATTCCAAAAGATGGGATTTAGGGATTATTACCAACAGGTAATCCCAAACCAGAGAAGCTCCTCTGCAGAGCTCCCACACAGCAGCCATCTTGCACACTAATGGTAATGATGGAGATGATTTACCCCACAATATGATGATTAAAGTTTATATATGGGCCCAATGGAGGCCAGATACTTCCCTTAACACTGGGTTGGTCCCTCCGCTAGTACCCCCCCCCCACCCCCCAACAGAAGAGAGTATTTCCTTTGCTTTTGTAATTCGACATGCTGCTAATGTCCAGGATCTACAACTACATTTTGTAGAATTTAAAACAAACATACTTATGGAAGTCCTCTGACTTACTCCCATTCAATGCATCCCTAACTGATATTTCAATAGGCAGTTGGTCTAAACCGTAACCTTCCCTGCCTGTGAGCAGGCAGGTTGCCAGATGTCACTGACCGGCACCTGGTGGACCTGATTTACAGATGCCTACATTGTATTATAGATCTAGCAGAAGTACAGATTTGAAATGTTCACACTGGCCCAGGTTCTACCTGTCCTGGAATCAGAGCAGACAGAACCTTGGTCAGCATGAACATTCTATGTCCCACCTACTTGGATAGTAGCATCTCCATCCACAACCACGCAGCAACCCTGCTCACACATCCCACGCATACAGAGAACCAGATTAGAATGCCAGAGGTTCTCCTACATTACTCCTAAAGCATGAAACAGTTTCCCACTCCACATTGAGCCTCCTCCTCTCTTCTTAACTACTGCAAGAAGCTGAAGACCTGGCTTTCAATTAACCAACCTTTCACAGGCTAAGCATAACACAAACAAAGTCACTTGAGGGATTTTTTGATCAACAAAGACCAACTCTAACTCTATGGTCAGGACAAAGCACTTGGTCCTGTTTTTTGTTGTGAATAATAGAACATTTAAAACATACATAGTGGTATACTCAAATCATTACTTTATATATTGAGTACCTCGGGTATGCTTAAAAACATGATAAAGCTTTTGGTCAATAGCTGAATAATGAATCTCCTGACCTAAAATAGCTGTATTATTATTACATTGCCAAAATGTTTCGACCACTCTTTCAGCCCAACAAGGTCTAGGATCTTCATCAGGGTAATAGGCGCTATGGTATACATTGAAACCATGCTACAAGGGTAAAAACTGTAACCCTAAACATACACACCTGCTCAGCTTAAGGATACCCGTGAGGAAATAATGAGCTTTAAAAAAACAACACATAACATATCAGTTATTTGGAGTTACAAGCCATCTGACTGGTATTAAAGTCCTTCCTAACATCCATCAGTGGGTACGCTGATGCATGTTCTCACAGACGACACACTTGCCATGTGGTACTTCAACAAGCAGGGCAGAGTACGATGCTGTGTCAAGAACGGCAGTACTCTTGGTGTTCACTGGGGGATGAAGGCCTCTGTCTGATCCTGAAACTCCTATTGGGATCTTTAAATGCTAGGGTGGACAAACTCATCCAGCATTGCCTAGTGGATCATGAATGGCAGTTGGACCCTAAGGTGTCACTGGTCACCTTCTGACAGTTGAGAAAACCCTGGCTTGATTGTTTCACCACCATTAAGAATGCAGTGTCAAATTATCTATGTTTCACAAAATATCTCTCTCTAGGAGATGCATTTTGGCTTGAGTAGAGCATCGGACTCCTGTTCTCCTCTGCCACTCCTGCCCCGGGTTCTGCAGAAGATCAGGAATGACATGGTCTAAGTCATCCTGTTGGCTCCAGTTTAGGCCTGGAAAGTGTGAAAAATGGATGTTCTTTGTCTGAGCTTCATTCTTGGATCAGGCTACCCCAGGATCAGGGTTCTGCACCTGATTCAGTATTTTCTAGGCCCACTTGCTTACCATTGGTCCACCGATGGACCTTTTTGTCCATCACAGAGGTGCTAGAAGTTAGTATTGACAATCACTCAAATTTCACTTAACAGTGCAACCCGTTTGGCTACACAATGAGGACCAGAAATCGCTAGCCACTTTCCAAAGGTTTATTACAAGTTAACAATCAAATTCAAATAAACGACTCTCAGCACCATGATATAAAGATACAAAATGACAACAGGGATCCCCAGACGCCGAAAGAAATCAAGGCAAATTAATATCAGACAGTCAAGCAGTTCTGTAACTGCCAGGCTATGCAGTACAACTTTAATATTTGATACTCGGAGAATAATCTAAGGTTCTCTCTCTTATACATTAGTAATCTACAATTCATAGTCCAGAGGATGGTTTGAAGAAAAATAGTTTCAGCAATCGTCAAAAATGTCATAAAGGAAGTCAGGTCAGGACAAAAGAAATCGAAATAGCAAAGCGTTAGCATCTCATAAGCTCGGTAAAGAGCCTTCTATGGGTTAAAGTGTTGTCAGCCTGAGCCACACATAATCAAAATTCAGATAAAGCATTGGGGCATAAAACCTCTTAAAGTCATTTAAGCTAGCAATGTCTCAACCAAGGAGGGACTCAAGCAAAGGTGTCAGCAGGAATCTGCACAGGGTCAGTTAGCAATCAGGCAAGCTCCTGTGAGGGAACCTCCACCGAGTCAGGAAGGTGTCTGGTCTGCATCAGGAAAGAGATCTGAGTCATGTCCAAGAGGAACTGTAAATTATAATGTGTTAAGTCCATTTGGGGAGCAACCCCTCGATCTCACCATCTGGGGACTATTGAAATCCACGATTCATCACATTGCAGACTGCCAAATGTCCAGTTTGTCCCACATTAGACATGGAAACCATATCTTTCTGTTAAACTCACATAGGTTGAAACTTTTGGAGAATAGCTCATTCAGTTAGCGCTCTGTCCTTTCGCCAATGTCCTTTTCACAGGATCCTGTTTCCCCTATCTCTAGTAGAGTAATGTATCCATTCTAAAGTAACAATGCATGGTAAATACCTGCAAGAAATGTCGTTAGCAGAAAAATGTAATCAGTTTTATGCAGCTTGGTGAAATACAGGCCTACTCTGGTTAAGTTTAGCATTAACTTCAATGGTGCACATTTAATATGCATGTGCACATTCAAACACAAATGAATATACATTTCTAATGTATTAAGTTTCATACTACATGAAATGTTCAATAAATCATCATAATTCTCAATAATAACTATGATTAAGCACTACATTAAAATCAAATATATGGAATGTTAATGCACACATTATTGTCGTTTCTAGCAAGATTACATTCTGCATAAGTAAGGAAGGGTTTAACCACAGTTTAAATTTGTCAACTGCTATTCATGTGAAGCCGCACACACATTTAGGAAGTCACATTTCACCTCTAGGATGATGTGTTTTCTACAAATTAAGATTAATCTTTATTAATCACACTAAATCAAGTAAAACATTTTGTAAGTAAGTTCTTCGATCCTACAGTGAATGCACTTTTTAAATATATGTCAAGTGCAGCACTTACATTAATTAGTTAAATCATACATGAATCATGTGCTAAGTGTACTTTCATACCATGGGCCTTATTTATGAAGGACTTGCGCCACTTTTACGTGACTTTTAAAATGGGAAAAAGACACGCACCGGTGGCGCAAGGCCTTCATAAATAAGGCCCCATGTGTTTCTCCAGTGTCTGTTATATTTGTGACGTGTAAAGGGTGGGCAATCTTTGCACCGTACCACACCTTGATCTGTACAATCTGCACCTCAATGCATGGAAATTGAGCAGCAACAGTTGACTTCATTTGTTCTTCCTCCTGAAGTTTGGATGTTGTTTTGGTTACCAGGTATCCTTCAATTCGTGCATTGGGAAGCCTGGTGTGAAGTCTGCAAGACGTATCCCCTTGCAAGCCAAACTGCCAGATGTTTTGTTGCTGGTTTTGTCTTTGCCCCAGCAAGGTCTTGTAGTGGGCACTATTAAAGGTTATTTGTCAGCCTTCCCAGCTTTTTGCCATTGCAAATTAATTAAATCACCTGTTTTGATGAGGTTCCCTCCCAAACCGTTTGTGATGCTATAGTCAGACCTTAACTTGGTCTTAACATTCCTCATGCGCACTCCGCTTGAGCAGATGCACAGCTGCCTATTATGTATTCTTATTTTAAAGACTGTGTTACATACACATACACGGCGTCCCACATGCTATATCAGGAACTATGTAAATATCGTAACATTGTAGCCCGTCAACCTCGCGAGCCACACAGATAAACTTAATATAAGGAATGGCCCTGGCTACTTCTGTGCGAAAAACGATTATTCAAATGAGCCCAGTGTAGCGTGTAACACTGAGCACACGTCGTAATACGATAGCCCTCCAGCATTACAAACCACATGTGGAAGATCAATATTTAAATGTGCCCAGTTAAACAAATAGCGCTGAAAACACAGGCGTATAAATGCGTTGCAGCATTTGAACAAAATCAAAATGCTGCACATAGAAGTTCGAGTAAACCGGTACACTGGTGCAGATGCCATACGTCAACCTGAGGAATAGCATTAAGGGCTTACCTCGGAGAGTACTCCATGCTGCATCAAAAGGGGTCCATTTTCGTAAATCAACGCAGTGTATGTGGTTCTATGTGTTTACGTCCTTGTATAAATTTCACATGAACTTCGAGTTAGACCCCTTCTTGATCATAGATATTTGATGCTGTTAACATGCTGACTGGTATTTAGAATCTGGCGTGATATGCCAGGATGCAAAACACATATTAAAGATAACTTCCCATGAATTAAATTGATCGGGTTTATGCCGTTTTTTTGCATAAATACGGAAACTCTTGAGGTATTTATTAAATATTTAGTTTTAGTTGAATAATAGGGCACTACGAGTGTGAAGTTTTATAAACAATATACTTTAGGCTTACCTTGTTTCGGTTGCCTTTTAGACTGTATAAGCCCACTTACTTTGATGTCATACCCATAACAGTGAATATACCTGTTTGGTGTCTAAAGAATGGTGATTATTTGTAGGCCAGGACTTGTATCACATAATGCTAGTACGTATTTAAAACTAATATACTGGCTCATACCTTTATTGCAGAATATCAACTTAATTACTACTTATATGAAGAAATTCAATAAAAGGAATGGATGCAGGTAAATGTCCTCAACTCATTCCTTTCACCAATATTGCCTGTTATTCTAATGTATAGTTATTATAATAATTTTTATGCTATCCCTATGGTTGATTGGGATACTATGCTCTTTTTGGACGTAGTTTTAGCCTCATGTTGGTTTTATCTACCTATTTTTCGAATGCGTAGGCCCTAATTTACTTTTCCTCTATTCTAGTTCTTATCTTGTATTTGGAAAGCTATTGACCTTTGGAATTGAAAATATATATACTATCGAAGCTTCTGATCTATATGGTGAGCAAAATTTCTGACCGTAAACAGGCTTATTAGTTCTGATACTCCTTTTTCACTGGCCCATTAGGTTCTTCTATTTCGGGTGATACATTTTGTGACTTTGCACTAATGGAGTTAGATATCTGCATGCGCTCTTACACAGATATTGGTCTGCTTTGTTCTTCTTTTCCCCTTGTTTCTTCCCTTATGTGTACTTTATATTCTTATGGAACCCAGTAATAGTACCACATTTTGTAAACTTCAGTCTTTCTTCTTTCTAGTGTGAATAACACTGTTAGTGTTATGCAACCTTCTTACTATTCACAATTCTTGGGCTTTCTCGACACCCTGATCTGAGTGTGGAGTGATCACTGGTTGGTGATGGTTGTTTTATAATTATGGACAGCGCTTATACCTTGTATTATTTCACTTTCATTTGTAGCCCTGAAGAAGTCATTTGGGAGATTGTGCCCCATGACGAAACACGTGTTGGCATTGGTTTTTTCCATTGGCTACGTTGATGTGAACTTGATGAATACTCATGAAGGATTCTCTGATGTATGACGAGAAAAGACAAAGAGAAATAAATATATAAATAAGGAACTGACTTTTTGGACTATTGAAAGTATTTTTAATTTTCTAAAGACCTTATGGAGATCTCTTGTGCTCGGGAACTTCTTACCCTTTGCCTTTGAATCCTCTGATTCCACAGAGGATTGCCTTGGGGTCGCTGGTGGCCGCTTTCCCTGTTCCCTTGAGCCACCTCACTTGGAGAATACTATATTAGTTGCAATTGCGCATACATTACCCAGCCACCTTTTTGTTTTGTATTTCCAAGCTATTCTTGTCCCTTTTGATGACCATATAAAGCTGTTTAGTTCCCCTTGTAGTTTCTTTATTGACCCCCTCTTAAACTCTAATGGAATTGTGCTCAAAATGTAGGTACATCTAGGTTAAATTGACATTTTATTATGATTGATCTTCCCATGAAGGTCAGGGAAGACCCCCCAATACTTTAAGTAGGTTTCTAATCTCAACAAAAATCTTAACATTTTTCTGAGCTATTTTATCCATGTCTTTAACCAAGTCCAGACCCAGATATTGTTTCCTCTTCTTTACAAGCTACTTATTACTATGGGTATTCCATTCCATGATTTCCATTTTTGACTGATTAATCAGATATCCAGAGACTCTCCCATATTGCTTCAGAGTTTTTTCTATAATGTCAAAAGACCCTGCAAAATTATTGGTAAAGATCATTAGGTCATACGCATAAAGAGCTACTTTTTTCTCCCACCCTTGATAGCAAAAAGGGGATATTTCTGCGTTGTTTCTAAAATTTTGCGCTAGAGGTTCGATGTATAAATTAAAAAAGCAGAGGAGACAAGGGACACCCCTGTCTCGTACCTCTCTTGATCTTCATCTTATCTGTGAGGTTCCCATTAATTACAATTTTGGACCTTGGATCTCTATATAGTCTCTTAACCATTTCTTGAAAGTTTTTCCCAGTTTGTATTTTTCCAGGACGCTATTCAGGAACAACCAGTTTACCCTATCTAACGCTTTGGCTGCATCAAAGGTAATAATATATAGGGGCATCTTTTCTTGTATGGTTATGTCTATTATTCCTATTACCTCGTGGGTCAGTTCCTGAATCTGTCTCCCTTTCACAAAGCCTTTATAAATGTATGTTAATTAGGGATCCCGCAACTTTACCAAGCCTCTTCACCATAATCTGCATAAATATCTTGTAGTCTCAGTTTAGGCGGGATATCGGCCTGTATGATTCGCATTTCTCCTGATTCTTTCCAGGCTTTTTTCTTTTTGAGACTGGTTATTACTACAATCTTACCGGTCTCTTCCGCCTTCATTTTGTTTTGTGAGGATTCGTTTTTATTTTTTCCCTATTATGCTCCCCACCTGTGTGCCTATATTTTTTTTTACTTTTATCCTTATTGATTCCTCCCTCCCTGGAGAAGCCTCCCTCTTTTCTTTTCTGGGCAGTATTGATAGCCCTTTTTGCGCTCCATGCTCTCCGCACGGTTATTCTATTTTCACTGTTGCTCTCGCATTTGTTCCAGGAAGCACTCAACCTCTTTCGGCTCCCTGATGTTGTTCATTTTGTTTCTCCACATTATTCTTAGAGCAGCAGGGAACCGCATCTGGACTGTTGTGCCAAGGGATCTTAGATGTTGCATCTGCTGTCCAAGCTCCACTTGACTGTCTTGGGTTGCCTTTAAAATGTCTGACCGAATTCTGAAAGACCACTCGTCTTTGTTGTAGGAACCTTTTTTAAGGCCTCACTCAGAATTTTTTCTTTGAGGGTGAAGGTTTTAAAATGTATCAAAATGTTCCTCTGGGTTTTCCTCATCTTGTTTTTGCCAAAAGGGTCTCGAAGCACCCTCTGTATGTCTTCCACTAAAGCTGCTGCTTTTGGCCAGGGAAAGTTTTCTTCTAGCAGCAAGATTACACACTTTTTGATGTCATCCCCTTCTAGCCCTTCTGGCACATCCAGGATTCTTAAATTATTCCTCCTCGCTTGATTTTCCAAGGATTCTAACGTACATCTAAGGCTACCTTCATTTAACTTAAGTGCTTTAATTTCCTTCTGATGCAATTCCACTTCTTTACTCAGGGTTTCTACTGTTGTCACTCTCTGACCTAGAGCATTCAGCTTAGTGTCCAGCATTTCACAAGCCTCCTGTATCTTAATTGATTTTCCGCTGAGATTACAAATTTAGTCCTCATCTACTCTAATATTCTTTCCAACATTTGTTCAGTTGAGTTTTGGGGGGGTTCAGGGGGTTTAGAGTGAAGCATGCTGCGTTCTGAGCTGTCCCTATTTGTATTTGTGGTTGTAGTCTTGCCCTCTTCTACTGTATTACCCTCTGTTTCTTGTGCTCGTGGTGCGTCTTCCTCCATTTCTACCACCTTGCCCTCTCTCCTATTGCCATAAAGATTAGAAAATAAAGAAGGAAAATAAAGATTAGATATTGGGTGTATTTTATTGGAGGGTAAAATTTCGTGGCCTTCTTGACTTATATGCTCTTGCACTTGTACTTTAAAAAATGATCTTAGAGAGGGGGTGACTTTAACCTTGAGCCCCAAAGCTATACCTGATCCTTTCCCTTTCCCTCCGGTTATGGGGGGGAGTGTTACAGCCATAGCCTGTTTCCTTCCCTTCTTTCTAGTACTTAAGGGGGCTATATTGGGTTTCGGCCTGTATGATTCGCATTTCTCCTGATTCTTTCCAGGCTTTAGGAGGATGTTGATTACTGCATCATTCCAAGAATCAGGAAAGTAGGGGGGGACCAAGACATCTCTTAGTCTGGTGTATAATTTGTTAGGTAGAGCATCCAAGCCAGCGGCTTTGCCTTTCTTTAAACCTCTAACGACTTTCTATACTTCTTTATTTGTAATTTTTTCATTCAGGTCTTCTCTTTCGTCTTGTGTTAGTAATGGGAGATCTAATTTTTCTAGGTAGCTGTGAAGTTGTTCTTTTGTTGGGGTAATGTCTTCTGTGTATAACTCTTGAACGAATTTCACGAATCCCTGCATTATCACAGTATCTTCAGAACTTATTTCTGCAGAATTCCCACTCTGGATACCTGTTATCTTTTTTCTTGTTTGATCATGTTTTGTCTTCCAGGCCAGCATCTTACTGCACCCCTCTCCATATTCATAGTGGGACAGTTTACTTGCCTCCCATTTTTCTCTCACTATATTCTCCAGGGTTTCTGCAAGGGCTTCTTTCTTTGTTGTCCTTTCAGACTCTAGTCTTTTCCTCTCTGATATTGAAGTTTCTTTTTCTAATTGTGTGTCTAAGAGTTTTATAGCATCTTCCATTTGATTGATTTTATGCTTTGTTTTTTTGATTTATATGCCACAATGCTTAATAACTTTCCTTGGATTACTGCCTTATACGCATCCCAGGCTACTTGCCTGGAGGTACCCTTTTTATTTGATAGAAAAAATTGCTCTGTTTCTATTATAAGAGCTTCTATATTTTGTGGATCCGCTAAAATTGTATGATCAACTGTCCATCTTACAGGTGCAGTGGCATGCTTCATCTGAAGTTTTAGTAGGACCGCAGAGTGGTCGGATAGATGGGCTGGCAGATGCTCTACTCTTTGTGTGCTATCAATTAGATTTCTATCCAACAAAAAGTAGTCTATTCTAGAAGACTGCCCTAATTTTCTATTTTGAAAAGTAAAAGATTGCACTTTATCCCCCTTCACCTTCCAGATGTCAACTAAGCCCAAATCTCTTATACTTAATCCTAGATACTCTCTCATTTTTAAAAGATTTACTTATTTTCTAGCTGGAAGATTGTCCACCTTGGGGTCTAGGATTATATTAAAATCTCCCCCTCATAATTAATGAGGATGAGGTTGTTAGTAATTGTGTATATATCTTTTGTAGTGGCTCTGTGTTGTTAGTATTTGGACCATAATAACCAACAATCGTATACTGTTTGATATTCTTACTTTTGTTATCACCCATCTCCCTGTCCTGTCCACGTCGGATAACTCTATCCTTGCCTTAAGAGATTTCTTAAATGATATAGCTACTCCCTTGATACAGCAATCTTGATTTGTACAGGCGTATGATTCCACCCATCTCTGTTTCTTTAATATGTCTTCCCATTCCTTTCTTGTTTCTTGTAATATTATGATTTCAGTATCTATTGTTTTCAGATATTCGAATTTTCTCCTTCTACGGCTCTTGGTTCTGAGGCCGTTAACGTTCCAGGAGAAGATATTAACTATTGCTGGGTCTTTCTTCATTGCTTTTTTCTTTTTGAGACTGGTTATTACTACAATCTTACCGGTCTCTTCCGCCTTCATTTTGTTTTGTGAGGATTCGTTTTTAATTTTTCCCTATTATGCTCCCCACCTGTGTGCCTATATTTTTTTTAACTTTTATCCTTATTGATTCCTCCCTCCCTGGAGAAGCCTCCCTCTTTTCTTTTCTGGGCAGTATTGATAGCCCTTTTTGCGCTCCATGCTCTCCGCACGGTTATTCTATTTTCACTGTTGCTCTCGCATTTGTTCCAGGAAGCACTCAACCTCTTTCGGCTCCCTGATGTTGTTCATTTTGTTTCTCCACATTATTCTTAGAGCAGCTGGGAACCGCATCTGGACTGTTGTGCCAAGGGATCTTAGATGTTGCATCTGCTGTCCAAGCTCCACTTGACTGTCTTGGGTTGCCTTTAAAATGTCTGACCGAATTCTGAAAGACCACTCGTCTTTGTTGTAGGAATCTTTTTTAAGGCCTCACTCAGAATTTTTTCTCTTTGAGGGTGAAGGTTTTAAAATGTATCAAAATGTTCCTCTGGGTTTTCCTCATCTTGTTTTGCCAAAAGGGTCTCGAAGCACCCTCTGTATGTCTTCCACTAAAGCTGCTGCTTTTGGCCAGGGAAAGTTTTCTTCTAGCAGCAAGATTACACACTTTTTGATGTCATCCCCTTCTAGCCCTTCTGGCACATTCAGGATTCTTAAATTATTCCTCCTCGCTTGATTTTCCAAGGATTCTAACGTACATCTAAGGCTACCTTCATTTAACTTAAGTGCTTTAATTTCCTTCTGATGCAATTCCACTTCTTTACTCAGGGTTTCTACTGTTGTCACTCTCTGACCTAGAGCATTCAGCTTAGTGTCCAGCATTTCACAAGCCTCCTGTATCTTAATTGATTTTCCGCTGAGATTACAAATTTAGTCCTCATCTACTCTAATATTCTTTCCAACATTTGTTCAGTTGAGTTTTGGGGGGGTTCAGGGGGTTTAGAGTGAAGCATGCTACGTTCTGAGCTGTCCCTATTTGTATTTGTGGTTGTAGTCTTGCCCTCTTCTACTGTATTACCCTCTGTTTCTTGTGCTCGTGGTGCGTCTTCCTCCATTTCTACCACCTTGCCCTCTCTCCTATTGTCATAAAGATTAGAAAATAAAGAAGGAAAATAAAGATTAGATATTGGGTGTATTTTATTGGAGGGTAAAATTTCGTGGCCTTCTTGACTTATATGCTCTTGCACTTGTACTTTAAAAAATGATCTTAGAGAGGGGGTGACTTTAACCTTGAGCCCCAAAGCTATACCTGATCCTTTCCCTTTCCCTCCGGTTATGGGGGGGAGTGTTACAGCCATAGCCTGTTTCCTTCCCTTCTTTCTAGTACTTAAGGGGGCTATATTGGGTTTCGGCCTGTATGATTCGCATTTCTCCTGATTCTTTCCAGGCTTTAGGAGGATGTTGATTACTGCATCATTCCAAGAATCAGGAAAGTAGGGGGGGGACCAAGACATCTCTTAGTCTGGTGTATAATTTGTTAGGTAGAGCATCCAAGCCAGCGGCTTTGCCTTTCTTTAAACCTCTAACGACTTTCTATACTTCTTTATTTGTAATTTTTTTCATTCAGGTCTTCTCTTTCGTCTTGTGTTAGTAATGGGAGATCTAATTTTTCTAGGTAGCTGTGAAGTTGTTCTTTTGTTGGGGTAATGTCTTCTGTGTATAACTCTTGAACGAATTTCACGAATCCCTGCATTATCACAGTATCTTCAGAACTTATTTCTGCAGAATTCCCACTCTGGATACCTGTTATCTTTTTTCTTGTTTGATCATGTTTTGTCTTCCAGGCCAGCATCTTACTGCACCCCTCTCCATATTCATAGTGGGACAGTTTACTTGCCTCCCATTTTTCTCTCACTATATTCTCCAGGGTTTCTGCAAGGGCTTCTTTCTTTGTTGTCCTTTCAGACTCTAGTCTTTTCCTCTCTGATATTGAAGTTTCTTTTTCTAATTGTGTGTCTAAGAGTTTTATAGCATCTTCCATTTGATTGATTTTATGCTTTGTTTTTTTGATTTATATGCCACAATGCTTAATAACTTTCCTTGGATTACTGCCTTATACGCATCCCAGGCTACTTGCCTGGAGGTACCCTTTTTATTTGATAGAAAAAATTGCTCTGTTTCTATTATAAGAGCTTCTATATTTTGTGGATCCGCTAAAATTGTACGATCAACTGTCCATCTTACAGGTGCAGTGGCATGCTTCATCTGAAGTTTTAGTAGGACCGCAGAGTGGTCGGATAGATGGGCTGGCAGATGCTCTACTCTTTGTGTGATATCAATTAGATTTCTATCCAACAAAAAGTAGTCTATTCTAGAAGACTGCCCTAATTTTCTATTTTGAAAAGTAAAAGATTGCACTTTATCCCCCTTCACCTTCCAGATGTCAACTAAGCCCAAATCTCTTATACTTAATCCTAGATACTCTCTCATTTTTAAAAGATTTACTTATTTTCTAGCTGGAAGATTGTCCACCTTGGTGTCTAGGATTATATTAAAATCTCCCCCTCATAATTAATGAGGATGAGGTTGTTAGAAATTGTGTATATATCTTTTGTAGTGGCTCTGTGTTGTTAGTATTTGGACCATAATAACCAACAATCGTATACTGTTTGATATTCTTACTTTTGTTATCACCCATCTCCCTGTCCTGTCCACGTCGGATAACTCTATCCTTGCCTTAAGAGATTTCTTAAATGATATAGCTACTCCCTTGATACAGCAATCTTGATTTGTACAGGCGTATGATTCCACCCATCTCTGTTTCTTTAATATGTCTTCCCATTCCTTTTTCAGGAGATGTGTTTCTTGTAATATTATGATTTCAGTATCTATTGTTTTCAGATATTCGAATATTCTCCTTCTACGGCTCTTGGTTCTGAGGCCGTTAACGTTCCAGGAGAAGATATTAACTATTGCTGGGTCTTTCTTCATTGCTTTTTTCTTTTTGAGACTGGTTATTACTACAATCTTACCGGTCTCTTCCGCCTTCATTTTGTTTTGTGAGGATTCGTTTTTAATTTTTCCCTATTATGCTCCCCACCTGTGTGCCTATATTTTTTTTTACTTTTATCCTTATTGATTCCTCCCTCCCTGGAGAAGCCTCCCTCTTTTGTTTTCTGGGCAGTATTGATAGCCCTTTTTGCGCTCCATGCTCTCCGCACGGTTATTCTATTTTCACTGTTGCTCTCGCATTTGTTCCAGGAAGCACTCAACCTCTTTCGGCTCCCTGATGTTGTTCATTTTGTTTCTCCACATTATTCTTAGAGCAGCTGGGAACCGAATCTGGATTGTTGTGCCAAGGGATCTTAGATGTTGCATCTGCTGTCCAAGCTCCACTTGACTGTCTTGGGTTGCCTTTAAAATGTCTGACCGAATTCTGAAAGACCACTCGTCTTTGTTGTAGGAATCTTTTTTAAGGCCTCACTCAGAATTTTTTCTCTTTGAGGGTGAAGGTTTTAAAATGTATCAAAATGTTCCTCTGGGTTTTCCTCATCTTGTTTTGCCAAAAGGGTCTCGAAGCACCCTCTGTATGTCTTCCACTAAAGCTGCTGCTTTTGGCCAGGGAAAGTTTTCTTCTAGCAGCAAGATTACACACTTTTTGATGTCATCCCCTTCTAGCCCTTCTGGCACATTCAGGATTCTTAAATTATTCCTCCTCGCTTGATTTTCCAAGGATTCTAATGTACATCTAAGGCTACCTTCATTTAACTTAAGTGCTTTAATTTCCTTCTGATGCAATTCCACTTCTTTACTCAGGGTTTCTACTGTTGTCACTCTCTGACCTAGAGCATTCAGCTTAGTGTCCAGCATTTCACAAGCCTCCTGTATCTTAATTGATTTTCCGCTGAGATTACAAATTTAGTCCTCATCTACTCTAATATTCTTTCCAACATTTGTTCAGTTGAGTTTTGGGGGGGTTCAGGGGGTTTAGATTGAAGCATGCTACGTTCTGAGCTGTCCCCATTTGTATTTGTGGTTGTAGTCTTGCCCTCTTCTACTGTATTACCCTCTGTTTCTTGTGCTCGTGGTGCGTCTTCCTCCATTTCTACCACCTTGCCCTCTCTCCTATTGTCCTAAAGATTAGAAAATAAAGAAGGAAAATAAAGATTAGATATTGGGTGTATTTTATTGGAGGGTAAAATTTCGTGGCCTTCTTGACTTATATGCTCTTGCACTTGTACTTTAAAAAATGATCTTAGAGAGGGGGTGACTTTAACCTTGAGCCCCAAAGCTATACCTGATCCTTTCCCTTTCCCTCCGGTTATGGGGGGGAGTGTTACAGCCATAGCCTGTTTCCTTCCCTTCTTTCTAGTACTTAAGGGGGCTATATTGGGTTTTGGGGCAGCAATCGGGGCGTTTTAAAGAAACTGCCTATTCCTTAGACAGTAACTTGTGCCTCTATCTATTTCACTTTTTGCCGTTGTGACTGACTCTGGGGAACATGTGGTATTTAGAGTTTCCCCCCACTTCTCTCCAGAAGAAAAGGAGCTGCCTTCTCCCCGGGCCCTAATTCCTAGCCCCAATGCTGACATTACAGAGACCTTGGTGGCTGTAGCTGAATGTGCTCGGAGGCCTGAGGGCTGTGAGGAGAGGAGGCCCTAGCAGGACACATCCTGGGCCCATGCATGGCAGGAGGGCCCAAACATACAGTACAATCCCGGTGATGAGTTGTTCCTGAGCCCCACCGAAGATCTACTGTTAGCAGGAAGGTTTAGATTCCCTGCAGATACAGCGGAACGAAGTCCACAAGCACGGCCCCAATTAGGGGGCCTTGGGGGGTGCTCCCACTAGTGACGGTGGTCAGGCCAGGTCCGCCTATCTTTGCACAATTAAACAACCCAACTCGCCCCACGAATATTGGAAAAAAAAGACAAGTCTGGGTTTGAGTTACATTGAGGGATCTAATGTGCAACACTTTATGACAAATTGTTAATGTCTGTGTTTTCTTCCTTCTCTCCCCCTCCCCTTCCTTCTCACACTGTATGAATTAGAGTATGTTTGCAGGTCTTTTTCTTATATATTGTTTCAGTATTGATGTCTACATAAGTTGTGTATGAATTACAGGACAAGGATTTGATTATGTCTAAATGAGTTGTGTAAAGAGTGATAAACTCTATTTTATGCTTCGTGTATGTGTTTTTTAGATTAACAAAAATATTGTTTTAATAAAATATTTTTACATTTTTATATATAATGTTGTTTATGTTTATATTTTGACTGATTTGAGTCTTGTGTCCAAGATCAATATTTGGGCTTAATTCTTTAGATACTTGACCAAGGGAAATTGTTCAACCCCTCTGGCCTACACCACGCAAGACAGGGGCTGCAACTTCTCATCTTCGCCCAGCTCTTATGAAGACACCTGAGGTGTCTTCAATACTTACACACATAGGCAGACATGCAGAGTAGCTATATTGTTGTGGCAGGTTCAATCTATGGTGAACTGGTGGTCCTGGGTAGCATATACGCCCTTCTTCTCTCACTTGGGCCCTAGCGGAACAACTGGACCAGCATCCTCGATGGGTTGACAGTAATAAGGAACAACTTGAACAAAGTAGTACACCTGGTCTTGGACAGATGGAGAGCCGCTGGGGGGATAATAGGGGCCTGTGAAACGTGACTGCAGCACTTAGTTGATGGGATGGGATGGATGGATGTTTGGAAGAGGTTTCACCGGACTTAGCAGGGCTATACCAACTACTTACGTCCATGAGTCGTGCTTAGACTACCTGTATGCATGCACCCTCTAGCTCTATCCGCAGGATCTCTGATGTTGCGATACTGATCTATCCGCAGGATCTCTGATGTTGCGATACTGATGTTGTGATACTGTGTGTCGGACCATTCTCCAGTGCTACTTGGGGTTGGCCCTGGCTGCCCTCCTTTCCATTGGTGTCTCTCCCCTGGCATTTGCAGGACCAACCATATTGAACACATATGCAGCAGCCCACTACGGGTACTTTGCCTTAAATATTGGGACTGTTGCCTCTGCCTTGACTTTATGTGAGGCCATGAAACTGACTCCTCGTGGAGTCGAAATCTCATTCTGCACTTTGAGTCATAAATAACATTGCAACAAGCTCTTGTAGATGAATGCCAGATGGAGGCTTGCATCTTGACTTTAGAACAATGGGGACAGGGGGAGGGAATGGGGCCGGCACATTGTCAGCTCATTCTAGCACAACAGCTGTATCATGGAGAATTATTAGAAGAAGCTTGGGTGGCTTGGCTGGCCTCCCATAGTCGGATATATCAATGGAGAGACAAATCCAGTAAGCTACTGCATGGGTTGTGTCAACATACAATAAAATTGGTCCAAATTCTTAGGGTTTGCCACTCCCAGGGCAATATTCACACTGACCCCTAGGCGATTGCGAATAGCTTTGCCACCATGTAATCATGGTGCTCAAGGGAAGCGCTGCCAGAGGCCCTAGTCCAGATATTTCTGGACGACCTACCCCTGAGGGCCCTATCAGACACTGCTAGGTCGCTGCTCAATCCCCCCGTAGGGTCAAAGAATTGAAGTCTTCCCTAACTGACCTACGCCCGGGCAAAGCCCTGAGCCCCAGATGCTTTCCCTGTGAATTTTTTAAGCATGCCAGTCACAACTTGGCACACATTCTTTGGAGGTGATTCGCACTGCCGTAGAAGAGAAGCAACATCCTTTGGACAGGAGACACGCTGACGTAGTGGTCTTCCTCATACCGGGACATCCCTCAGATGGTCACTCCTTGTACTGCCTAATTTCTCTATTGAATATAGAAGTCAAATTACTTGCCGAAGCCCTGGCCAACCGACACATGCCTCACATAACCGATTTAGTACACCTGAACCAGGCTGGCTTCATGCCCCATTGCGCTACCTGCCATAATATCTGCCGCGCCCACAATGCTATAGCGGCTGTGGATCACCTGGGCCGACATAGATATGCCTTCAACTGTCAGCTGGACCTATTTATTTGAGCTTGTGCAATGGCCCAAGATTCCTATCATAAGCAAGTCTGCTGTATACATATCTCACTGCTTCAGTGCGAGTGGCTGGTTTTGTCTCCCCTGATTTCCTATCTGACAGGGTACTCACCAGGGATGTCCCCTGTCTCCATATTTATTTGCCCTGGCCAAGGAGCCACAAGCGGCCTGGGGCAGAATGGAGACACTGGTCCAGGACTTCGAATGGTCACGGTCCAGCTCATCTCCTTGGCAAAGATTCCTCTTGAGATCAGAAGTGATCTCATCAGTCCTTTGGGGCCCAGATCGTACCTTATGCCGACGACACCCAGCTCCTCTTTACATGCAGGAAAGGAGAAGATTTAGATGGAGAGAGTATCCGCGAGTGCCTTGGGGCTGTTTTCAAATGGTTCCAGCTTAACAGCCTCAAGTGCAACTCAGATAAATCTGAGATACTCTTCTTCGGCTGCCCACTTGACCCAGACTGGCATGAATGGTGGCCTGCCAATATGTTCCCTCCAGCGCGCTCGTCCCAGTTAGCAAAGAACTTGGGAATCAAGATTGATAACGAGCTGACGTTAAGATCCCAGGTTCTGGCTCTCACGGGAACTTGCTTTGGCCTCCTCAGGATGCTCCGGAAGTTTCTCCCCCTGCTTTCTGAAGGGCATAGAAAGACTACGTTGCAGGCCTTAATTGGTTCAAGATTGGATTACTCCAACATACAATATCTTGGCCTGCCGGAGTATCTCCTGCAACGTTTGCAGGTGGTCCAGAATACGGCCGCACGGGCCATTTTTGGCCTTCACAGGCGAGCCAGAGTCTCTGGCCTATTGCAGTCACTCCATTGGCTGCCTATCCGGAAGCGGATAGTGTTTAAGGCCTTGACCTTGGCTCACAAGGCTCTGTATAGCTAAATATCTCCAAAGGAGGCTTGCCTTTTACCATCCGGCCCGATCTCTGAGATCTGAGTCTTTGTTCCTGGCTGTGGTTCTTCGAGTAAAAAAGAATAAAACACCCCATGGACATTTCACCCAATAAAAAGGAAACATGGGACCATTGCGTGAATATTTACAGCAATAATACGACATCCACAAGTGACTTAACAAATATATGCCAATAATACAATTCACCATACAAACATGGCGACTGCGAAATAGGAACGAGTCACGTGACCTGCAAACCAGGAAGTGTAAATTCCATCGGGCGCGGCATTGCGAGATCAGAAGCCGGGACCGCAATGGAGCAACACGCGAACTAACGGTAGGTCGGGACACTTGCAGAGGGGGGAGTTCTGAATGTCCCCCTCACACGCGAGGACATTTTACTAAACAACTCCGTTTACAACCTTATAGACGCGTCCTGAAGCCCCCGCCTGATTGAACATAATCTCCGGCGTTCTACAAACTGACACCGGTAAGATTCTTTAAAACCCATTTTTCGTGCAGACTAGCAGCACGCGTTAATGCACTTGAATATACTAAGAACTGCATTACCCATTGGCCCCCACAGATGCCCTGTGAGCACGACTCAGAACAGACCGCAATTACGGCGCCCTCCACCATAACAAATGGTAAGAAACGATCGAATTTGAATAAGAATTAGCGCCCCTTGTTAAAGACCTGCAGCCATCTTAAGATAAAATACTGATAGAGTCCCTGTCCCTTCCTCCCCTATAGAACTGGAGTGAAAGAGAACACGCAAGCAGTGAGTACCAGGTTGGGCTTTCTTGTTGTGGATTGTAGATATTAGAAGGTTATACCAACGAAGTGTACTTTTTTCACGTAGGTGGTCCCGCTCCGTGAACTTGTTGAATTGTTTGAGGCACATCTAACTCTACTTAGAGAGGTAAGAAGCAGGGAAGTGTGTGTTGAACTGCTAGCGGTACATATAGACACAGTGCCCTTAATAACTGAGGCCCCTTTTCTTGTCATTCACAGCTTTCGGTCCTGACGAGAACTCCAAATTTGAGGAGTTTGAAACGCGTAGACCCTTGTATATAAAGTTTCTTACGTGGAAACCATAAGAGAATTGAACTATCTGTGTGATCAAATTTATTCTGATTTAAAAAAAACGTATATCTATGGTTTCTCCCTCATGAAATGTATATATTTGTATAAAAATGTACCCCTTTTCAGATTGTTAGCAGTGTGATTGTGTGTACAGTGTGACTGCAATGTCTTTTGGTATGAATGGTGTATAAAAGCAAATAGTGACATGTTTATTGTTTGTATTGTGTAATTCCTTGTGTGCTTCAAAAAAGATTTTGAGAAAACAGAAAAATGTTTTGAAAAAATACAAAAAGAAGAATATTGCAAATAAAATGCAAATTGAAATGGATTAAGGCTGTGATTAGATTCCTTGATGCACAGAGTTTGGATCATGTGCAGAGTTTAGGACTGTGAATTTATGTGGCAGTATTGGCATTACTTTTGGTAACAGTTTAGGCAGGGTTTGGCCTTACTGCCTGGAAACCCATACCCAGTGTTGTTTTCCAAAATAGGAAGAGCTTGTTGTGGATTGGTGGTATTCACAGCTAGATCATCAGCGTACTCCAAGATTTTATTAGAATAACCATTACAGATCACCGGTGTTATCCCAGGGCAGGCTAATATCTCCTGCATTAGGAGGTCAATGCACAGGGCGAAGAGAATCGGGGAACAGTGGCAACCCTGGTGCGTCCCTCTCTTGATGTTTGTTGCCTCTGATTTTACCCCCATAACCGTAACTCTAGCTACCGGGTCAACGTACATTGCTCTTAAAGCTCCAATGATTTTAGGGCCAAATCATTGACCTATCAAGATATCCCAGAGAAAGTTCCATGCTACGCGATCAAAAGCTTTCTCCGCGTTGAGCAGGATCATGGCGATCTCTCCCCCCGCGGCAGCACGGGCATCAAACAGACTTATTGCTCTAATTATATGGTCAGTTGTGCCCCGACCGGGGATAAACCCGTGCTGCCACGGGAAGACAAGATCACCAATGACCCCGCTCAACCGTTTAGCCAATATTTTAGAATACAATTTTATATCAGAATTTATTAATGTTATAGGGCGATAAGATCCTGGTTTTTCATTCGGTTTTCCCTTCTTATGAAAGATTATAATGCTTGTTTCTCTCCAGGAATCCGGAACCACCCCTGAACACAGAATCCCATTAAATAGATCTAGCAAGAGTGGGGCAATTTCGGTTTCAATAGTTTTATAAACTTCCAAAGGAAGCCCGTCTGGGCCTGAGGCCTTTCCAGGGGCTAATTCCTGCAGTGCAACTATAACGTCATTCAATGTAATGTCCTTATCTAATTCCTCCTTGCTTTTTTTTTCCAATCGAATGCCTTTATCACTGCAATCCCCCCTCAAATTCCTACCTGGTACTTCATATTCATAAAGCCTCTGATAGAAGTTCTCAAAAATCTTTAGAATATCTTTCACTTCGGTGTACTCTTTTCCATCTTCTTCAATACGGGTTATAGTATTCTTGGCCTTTGCCTGTCTTAGCCGGAGGGCGAGGGCTCTCCCTGCCTGCTCCCCGGTTTCGTATCTTTTGGCTAGAAGATTGAAATTCCCCTATAGCCTTCTGTGTGACTTCCTTTTGCAGAGCTGCTTTTACTACTACAAGTACATTTAGACTCACAGTACTGTCCCTGCCCATGGCTATATCCCTTACATGTTGTTCTTCCGCTTTCCCTAGTTTCTGCGTTAAAGTATCCACCAGACTCCTGTCTTCCCTTCTAAGCCTTGCAGAACAGCTGATGGTCTCCCCCCTTAAAGCCGCCTTGAATGTTTCACGTACAGTGTTCCGAGAGGTGCTGTATCTGTTTGCGGCAAAGAACTCAGTTACCCATTTTTTAAGGTGGTCAGTAAACTTCCCATCAGCTAGGAGTTTTTTCTCAAAAGACCAGGGATTTCTTTTCCTTTCCAAACATCCCAGATCATAGGATAATATTAACGGGTTAGGGTCAGAAATTAACCTCAGGAGTTTAATAATGTCAGCTTTTGATAGCTCGGATGACGAGATAAGGAAGTAATCCAGTTTAGTATATCTTTTGGCTGGGTTGGAAAAATAGGTGTAGCAATCTTTCAGAGGTTGTTTAACCGCCCAAACATCCTGTAAACCATGAGAGCTAATAAGGGCTGGTACTGACCGAAAAACCTTTGGTTTCTGACCTGCATATGGTGTTGAATTACCCCATTCGGCCCAAATATTGAAATCGCCTGCTATTATTACAGGGGTAGACCACCCAGCTAGTTCAACTTCGAGGAAGTCAAATATCTCAGGATCGTCCTGGTTTGAACCATAAATAACACAAAGTGTAATTCCCAATTACAATTCTGCTATTACCCATCTGCCATTACAATCAGCTTTTACCTTCTTAGATTTTCCCAAGGATGTTCGAATCAGGATTGCATCTTCACGAATCATAGAAGTCTGGGTCGAGAAAGCAATTAGCTCAAAGCCATTAAGAGAAAGCTCTTTGCGCTTAGCCCAGGGAAGATGGGTCTCCTGAATGCACAAACTATCAATTCTCTCATGTTTTTCCAATTATGCCAATCTCTGCCTCTTTTTCCAGTCGTTCAGACCCCCCCACATTAATAGAACAGATTCTAATGGTTGCCATTTAATTGAGCTGAAATTCCAAAATATATATCCTTAATCAGGTTGTTTGTCATCATGCAGCTACCTAGTCCTTCACTGTACCACTTCCCTTTTTTCCCCCTTTTCCCCCACCCCATACCCCAAACACCACCCTCACCATACCCCCCACCCCGCTCCCCCCACCACTCCAAAAACCCCTCTGCTCCTCCCGACACTCCCTGCTCTGCGAGGCGCTCAGACCTAGTCTGTGCGAGTGATGGAATGCGGTAGCAGCAGTGAGGACAGATTTATACTTATCTATTGTCCAAATCTAATTAGAGCCCTCAAAAACCCTTAAGGAAAAACAAAAGCTTAAGAAATATAAATGTCAGACATTGTCCTGGAGCTACCCTGCCACCTCTTAATTTTCGTGAATCTTGTCCTGGCATCAGGCCGGCCTAACTACACACAAAGAGAGTCTAGGTATTCTTTTGCCCAATCTCTGAAGAGAAGAACAGGGTCTTCCCATTATTAATTATTTTCAATTGAGCCGGGTTTATCAAGAAGGCCTGCAAGTTCTTATCCTGGAAGGGCTTTATCATTCCTCTGAGTCGCCACCGTCTCTCCACTGTTGTGTGGCAAAAGTCTGGCCTTACAAAAAAAGAAATCCCTTCAACATTCCGCTTCGCATTTGGCCTTGTTAGATCCGATATGGCTTGCCTCAAAATAAAGTTTCCAAAAAAGATGAGAACTGCCCTTGGCTTGTCTCCCTCCTTAGTGTCCTTCTCATTTTGAAAGGGGTACGATGAACCCTTTGCACCTCAGTGAACCAGTCCCAATCGCTCAATTCAGGAAATGCCTGCCCAAATAGTTTTATAATGAATGCCCTGATATCAGACCCTTCGGCACCCTCGGGAATTCCCAGTACTCGCAGGTTATTCCTGCGTAGCCGATTTTCCATTTCCTCAAGCTTCCAGTGTATGTCAACCAATTGCGCATGTTGTAAGTGAACATTGGAGACTGCCTCAGCAACATCGGTTTCTGTTGTGACAATCCTATCCTCAAGGTTCGCCACTCTGTCGCTGGTATTGGTGCAGGCCTTTGACAACTTCCTGACTATGCCCTGCATTTTTTTCATGTCTGTATGGGCTTTTGATTATCTTTGCGGGTTTCTTCTCTATGGGCTATAATTTCCTGGTGAATTGTCTCTAAAAGTGGCATCTGAGCAGACTCCAGACCGGGGCTACCCTGTGGAGGAGAATCAGAGGGGTGATCCCAGCTTAGTTCTCGCTGGGCTACTGACGGGCCCTTGTTTGTAACTCCAGATGCTTTTAAGGCTGTGGCTGGTTGATCCAGCTCAAGGTCACTCTCGAGTCTAAATAAGAAGATCCTGCTTCCTCCTCCTATTCCGACCACTCTAGACCATCTGAGGCCGAGAAGAAAGCCTAGCTCGGGACACTCTCTTTCCCATCCCAGTTCCTTCCATGGTTCCAACTCCGCTTATAGTCAGGTCGTTGCCCTGTACATCACTTGCCACTTCTGTCTTCTTTATGATTTCCAGACCAGTTGATCCCAGGGCCACCTCAGAGCTGATATCTAGGGCTGTAGTTTCCAATTCTTGGGAACGGTCTGCATGCGATCCAGTAGTTATAGGATCAGCAATGCACTCTGGAAGCATATCTACATTGTTTGGGGCTACTACTGTGATTCTGCAGATCGCGCCGTTACCAATTATCGCTGCTTCCTCCATTTGTATGTTATCTCCCTGTGGCGCTGTATCTGACACTGGGTGTAATGCCAAAGAGATAGGGGGGCTGTTACTATCGGCGCTGCCAGTATGAGAATCCTGCTCTGCTTCTATCTCTGCAGCAGTTTTCCCTTGAGCGCTGCCCACTATCTTTGAGGCGTCCTCAGCCCCCCTCTCCTTACCGGCTTTAGCAAACATATCGGCAATATATGTTGTCGCTTGTCGTGTCCGGGCTCCGGTCTGCTGCAAATGTTTTTTCTTTGTGCGCTCCTCAGCTGGGGGTGTCTGTGCTCCGACGAGCTCGACCGTGCCTTCTTCGCGCTGTTTCCTTCTTTCTTTGCACGCTGTATTTACTTTAGGGGCCATAACGATGAACAATGCTGAACTCTTCCGCAAGGGCTGAATCAGCGCACCTGGAAGCCGCCTCCTGTAGGTCCTTGTGCCAGGATGGAGACCAGAACTCAGGGCAGCCTCCGACCTCCTCTGCCGTATGCACTACCGAGCCCGTCGGGCCTTGCTCCGCCCTTCAACCGAGCCTCGTCGTCTTCACCTGGGCAGGTGGAGGGTCAAAGCTCCAGCTAAGTCCTGCAACAGCTGATTAGCCGACTCACGGCAGGAAAATACTATTTGCACTGTTTGCATGCTTCACGAAATGACTCCATTAACTTCAAAAATACTGCCACAGGATATGCTTTTTATTGCAACACAATCTGCCTCTTCGTGTGGCATTATCTTGTCAACCCTGCACCACAATTTGGTATTCCGCTGTGCATACTTCCGGTTGTCCGGCCTATAGGATAGGCAGATTAAAACTCTTTGTACACTGTATAATGCAATTCTGCACTGTGTGACCATACACAAGTTTGATTAGAGGGAAGGTGACCTCATTAGACTGTGTGTAGCTTTCTTTTAGCTATGATGCTATGGCGACTCTCTAACATATTATAATGATTTCTATTCAAATTTAATTTTTAAGATGGCTATATTACTTTAGTTAATTTTATTGACGATATGTTCTTAGTTTGAACATCAGCATTACACATTTGAACTGAAGAGCAATTATTAAAATAGAGAAAGCCACAAAAAAGGTGTGAATGAAAGCTCACAGAGTGGGGCCTGTTTTAGCTAGGAAGAATTGCAAATAAAAAGTAAACCATTTTTAATGTCACATGAATGTATAGCAAAGTCGGAAGACACACTATGTTTGCCAGGTCAAAATCTTAATACTTGGAAACAACATGAACTTTCTAAATAAAAAATAGAAATAGTGTAAGTTATAAGCGCATTCTTCATTAGCTCTAGACATTAAAGACTTTCTGAGTTGAAATTCAGCAATATCCAAGAAGATAATTTATAGATTTTGCAAAGCACATTTGCTGGAAAACCATATGTTCATTAACACTAGGAAGCAGACAACATGTAGTCTTTTTATTTTCTCCCACTTACTGCATCAAATGTGTGATATCCCCCTCAAAACACCATATTAGCTATATTACAGACAGAGCCATCAGTAGATATTTGGGACCAAATGAGAGTTCATTATTATTATTATTATTATTGGGACATTTGTAGAGCGCTGCGTTACGCACACCGGCGTGTCCACGCGCTGAATGTGGGAGAGGCAGCAAGCAGGGGACACAAAAACTGAGCGGACAATTATTTTGTGTAGAGGAATGTTTTAAGTTTCGCTCGGAACCTAGCCTCCTCCGGTTCCAGGCGCATGTCCGCTGGCAGTTTATTCCAATTAGTTGCCGCTAGGCATCTAAAGGACCTACCTCCCATGCGGGCTTTCTTGATTCTCGGGATCCTCAGTAGGCCGCCCCCTGTGGATCTAAGCGCACGTGTTGGTTGGTACACTTCGATCAATTTATTCAGAGGGTCGGGTGCCCTGCCATTCAAGATACGATGACAGGTGCAGAGGGCTTTGTATTCCACTCTTCTCCTCACGGGGAGCCAGTGTAACTGCTGGAGGGCCGCCTTAGAAGGCGCCCTTTTGGGCAGTCTGAGAATCAAACGCGCTGCCGCATTCTGCAGCACTTGCAGGCGTGCCATGTTTTTTTCTGGAGCCCCCAGGTACAGCAGGTTTCCGTAGTCCGACCTGGCTGTCACCAGAGCATGAACCAGGGTTTGACAGGCATCAATCGGGAGTAAGTCAAGGACCTTTCTCAATTTCTTCAGAATCCCAAAACAGACTCCCACCACCCGATTTATCTGGGGGCCAAAAGTAAGACCCGCATCAAACCACACCCCCAGATTGCGTGCCTCTTGGCAGGGGGTTGGGGTTGGTCCAAGGCAAGATGGCCACCATGCCGACGACCAAGCAGACTGGGCTCTCCCCACCACCAGCACCTCTGTCTTGCTGCCATTAAGCTTCAAACAATTGATGGCCATCCATTCGGCAAGATCTTTCATGCACGAACGGAAGCCATCGGCAGCAAGACAGGGCGCATGCGATAGGGAGATCACCAGCTGCGTATCGTCGGCATATGAAACCAGTTGGAGGCCATGACTCTCCACAATGGAGGCAACAGGCGCAACATACATATTAAAGAGGGTCGGGCTCAATGACGAGCCCTGCGGCACGCCTTGGCCCAGAGACACCCCCCTTTAATAGCAGTCTCCTTGCCTGACTCGAAAGCTTCTCCCCTTGAGGAAATCCTGGATCCATCTCAGCGCGGTGCCAGAGATGCCACCTCTGTTCAGACACTGTAGCAAGATGTTATGCGCTACAGTGTCGAACGCCGCGCTGAGGTCCAACAGGATCAAAGCCATAGTTTGGCCTGCATCCACACCCTCTCTCAGATGTTCCGTAGCCATAAGAAGGGCGGACTCGGTAGAATGTCGTGGCCTAAAGCCAAACTGCGTCGCATGGAGCAGTCCCCTCTCTTCCACGTGCTTCATAATTTGGGTATTAACCACCTTTTCCGCCACTTTGGACAGAAAAGGCAGGAGGGAGATGGGCCTCAGATTCTCTAATACCTCGAAGCCTAAGTGGGGTTTCTTCCGGAGCGGGAGCACCACCGCCTGTTTCCACCCCTCAGGCAACTTTCCCGATCCGAAAGAGATGTCAAGGACGTGCCTTATATAAGGCTCCAGAACTTCCAGACTATCTACCAAGCGTTTAGGTGACACCGGGTCCCACGGGGACCCTGATTTGACAGAGCGACACACCACTACTAGTTCCTCGAGAGGAGGGGTGCGGAAGTATGTAAGATGCCCTGCCGTCTCCGTGTCCCCCAATGCTACCTCAAGATCAGACCCTGTCGGCGGATTAGGGAAAGTCGAGTAGATCTTCTCTACTTTAGCGGAGAAATATTCAGCAATCCGGTCACATGACTCCGTTGAGCAACTCTCCGGCTCTGTAGGTACATTTACCGAGGTCAAAGATTTGTAGATGCCGAAGAGTTCTTTGGCCGAATTTTCCGCCCCCTGGATTTGTCCTGCATAGTAGGCTGCCTTAGACTTTTTTATCAGCCTATGGTGAAGGCGCCTTTTTTCCAGAAATAATTCCCTGGCCTGGTTATCATAAGACACCCTCCAGACTCTTTCTGCCCGCCTACAGTCCGCCTTTGTTAGCCTCAGCTCAGCACTGAACCATGGGGCTGATCGTTCTTTCCGAGCACATGTGGATGTGCGGCAGAGTGGGGCTGTCTGGTCAAGCGCTTCAGTGATGCGCTGATTCAGGTTAGAGACCGCTATTTCTATGTCTTCGCCCCCAGGCTGACCATCCCCACTTAAAGCGTGATTAAAATCCTCCACCGAGAATTTAGCCCACTTCCTCCTAAGATAATTAGGGGGTGCCTGGCTGGCTTTGTTGGTTTTTAAGCTCTGTATGGAGAATGCCACCAGAAAGTGGTCAGTCCAGGGGATGGGCTCTATACCTGACACCTCCACACCTCCCCAGTTAGCATAGACCGGGTCCAAAAGGTGTCCCTGTCGGTGCGTGGGGTCCGATAGCTTCAGATCCAGTTGAAGAGCTAGCATGTCCCGACAGAAGTCCTTGACCCCTGTGTCCTCTGGGCAATTTAGGTGCAAGTTCAGGTCTCCTAATAGGAGGAATTTGTCCCTGCGCAGGGTCGCCTCCATGAGGCTTTCTAGCAGGCTCTCCCTGAACTTTGTGCAAGCCCCTGGCGGCCGATATACCAAACAGCCATTGATCATCGTGCCCCCGTTGATTTGAATCGTGAAAACGCCCGCCTCACTCTCCACGATCAGCGTGCGCTCTAAGCAACAGCCCAAAGTTTTCCTAAAAATAATAGCAATCCCCCCTCCCACCCCCTCTGGCCTATCCTGCCTAACCCAGGAATAGTTCTCCGGCGTGGCCTCGATAATGTCAGAGTCGGAAAACTGGTCTAACCACGTTTCCGTTAGAAACAGTAGGTCGAACTTTTTATCAGTAATCAGCTCGAAAACGTCAAGTCTATGTTTACGTAATGACCTCACATTAAGGAGACCACAAGAAAGTGCCTGCTCCGTGGTATCCCGTGGCATGGTAGTAACACGGAAACCACAGTAAGGGCATACCCTATCGTCAATCATCATACCATGCATACATATGGAGGCAGTGCGAGGACGGAAACCAAGGAGTTGATCCTTAGTCCAGTAAATCTTACGGCCAGGGGTTGTCGCCCTAGCCCGCAGTCGGCCGCGGACGGGCGCAGACGGGCTCAACTTTGGCGACACTTCGGCGCGCCTTCGACGCGCCCGCTGCGCTCGTCCGCTGCGCTGCCTTGTTAACATCCGCCTTATATGCCCCAGAGCGAGTGCCTCAGGATGACTAGACCGCTAACCGGTCTCCCCCGCTCACCGGAAGTGGCAGTCTCGACCTTCCACGCCCTCCGCGCAACGGTGCTAGTCACCGCGTCGGACCAGGGCGGGAAGGAGTGGAGAGAACAGCCCCGGCGTCCGCTATAGCAGGTAAGCCTGCAATTGACCCCGCAGTTAAAACGTTTTGTTTCCAAAAGCAATAATTAAAAGCGCACACACGCTATTTAAAATCTCAGCGCCGAGCATTCATTGCTCTTCTTCGCTTTTGCAGAACTAAACAAACAGAGCAATAAGAAAGAAATGCAAGTGTGTTAACAACACAGTACTAGTCCACCTCCACGCTTCCTACTGGCGACTTACATGCTACTGGCAATGCTTAACAAGGAATGAGAACCACTGGAGATGTCCACTCCTCCCACCTTGTACCTGCCACGGATGCATTTGATGTAACAACTAAAGAGTAATCAAATTATGTATTTACACGAAACCTACTTAAAAAAGACTCGTTATTCCTTATGTTTCAGGTTTTTAAGTGCAAATCATACTTTGCACTTTGTCCTGTTTTGTGAGCATCATTTGCATATTCGTAAACGTTTTATTTTTCCAATTTTATAGGACAAAGGTTTCGTGCAGGCTAGGCCAGCCTTAACATACTTGCAGTCGCTAAATAATCCCTGGGAAATTTTTAACATTGCAAGCTTCTTAGTAGTAGTGGCAGTTAGAGCGAAGAAAAAAAAAGAGGGCCCATGTTATCTGACCTACTGTAAGTATTTCTTTTTTTAATGTTAAATTGGTTTTCTTTCTTATAATTTTCACTTTACATTACATTGTTTGAACTATTTAGGGTTCTTTTAATCATGTGTATTTTTAACGAGATTGTATATTAACTAGAATTGATTTTCGTTTTATGATTGTGTAATATTTGGCTTTTATGTGATGCACATTTTAACATGCTTTTATGGTTTTAAATAACCGAATAAAGTGATTTTGAATTACTGAAGTGCAAATTAAACAAAACAGTGGTTCTTTTTGTTTATAATATCTGCTTTCCTTTGAGCTTCTGGGCTATTAACTAAGACAACTTGTGAATGACAAAGTGAACAATTAGGAATAGCAGCGTTGCTGAGAGAAATGGTGAAGAAAGAGAATATTTGTCTCTGGAAACACGTGAAAGCCCCATAACTACGTCCTACAGAGGAACACCTCAGTGCTGAGGATCTGGTCCACTGATTTGCATATTTGAATGGTTTCAGAAAATAAAGTATCAAATGCTGTGGTCCACAAAGGTGTTCACAATTACTAAATAAGTGGCTTATGTAGATAATCGATGTGTATTGATTGTCCTATAGTACAGACACTCCCGAAATGGGAAAATAATCAGCATCTTTCAGTAGCACGAGAAATAAATTCCAATTCCATTCATACATAGATGTTGCAGGTCATGTCAAATGCCATGTTGTTTCTAATAGTCTCTGATGGATTTAGCAATTTATGTTGAAAGTTCCAGTTTCCCCTGAAAGTAGTCTTGGGGTTACAGTCAAAGCTCCAAAGAGATTTAGAGCATAAGAGTATCTGTCTAGACTGTGTTCAAAACCTACATACTCTGACAAGAAGACTTGTTGTGAAGAGACAAAGAAATAAGTAGAAACATGGTTTATTTGCTCGTGCTGAATTCAACAACATAACACCTGAGTTTTCATGCTCATAGGGAAATCAGGGAAGGTATAAAACTGACACTAATTCTAGCCCCGCAGACCACTGCTCATGAATTTGGTGCCCTTCGGTGAAAATGTGGAAACAGTGAATTCAGTCTCTTCCAAACAGCTCTACTATACAGTGAACCAAGAATAGACTGAATAATCTCCCAAAATTGAACTGACAGTTCTACAATGTGTCTCTTCTGGCACAAGTCCCATTAGGGTTGCCAAGACTTTGTATAGAAAAAGAACCTACCAGCCCTTCCAACACATTGATATAAAGGTTTTGTTTTACCTCCAACCTTTGACTGTCAGTTGACACCTGGCTCTGCATGAGCTCCTGCTATCTAGGCAACTTGCTTTGCACTTATTTTTAGCACATCTCAGTTAAAACAAACGGTTGCTCGTCTATTTCAGGCCTCGATTTGTAGGGGATCCGAATACTCTGTCCCCTGGCTTCTGGGTTCAGTATGAGAAAGTTTGTGTAGTTTAGTGCTCTTCTCGGTCTCGTGTCAGTAGATCTGTATTGTGACATAAGTGAAAAATACCTGAAACACTTAAAAAAAACTGCCCAACAGGCCAATATTCAAGGCTAAGTTGGATATAGGGAAATTTTAAGAATCTCCTTTTGCATTACTCTGCAAAGAAACATTAGTCAGACAGACTTGGATATGATCCTGAAACCAACATTTTCTACAAGTGTGTTAGGTCAGAGAACGTATTTAGAGTATTTTATGACAAAGTCCAAGGATTCCAGAAGAGTGATAGAGACTGTGGAATCTACTGATATACACTGGCTTGATACATGACAAAGATATAACCAAAATATAGAAATCATTTGTGGCTGCAAATAGGCCACAGCATCAGGATCTTAGTAACCATCTTGCTTAGGGCATGTCCAAGGAAATATCCCCAGAACTTTCCTCCTCAAAGCAAGTGCAACTATTCATTTAGTGTCTTAAGAACAAGGATTAATATATCTGCATCTCAGAGGTCTAGTTTAGTTAACCAGTTACCCCTTAGAAGGACGGCTCTGAGAAGAAAAATGCTCTCAATTTTTAAGGATTAAATATATTTGTTAAATGCAATTTCTGTTGCCTCCAACTGTTTGTTTAGAAGGATGGACCTGTACCCCTGTGATGATTGTTTCTACTGATATTTGATAAATAGCAAATCATGCTTTGTTCCCAATGGCTAATCTCTTCTGGGTCTAGTGAGGAGTCTGATTGTTAGACACAGTCATACGTACTGCAAGGCAGTACCCGAAGTGCCATCCTTCACTTTTTTTAAAGTGTGAAAAAACTTATTTTGACCCTTTGTAGGTAATTTGTCAAATTTTGCATAGAAGGGGGGTTATGGAATCTGGAACATGCCTATTTATAGATAAGTGTGAATAGGGAGGTGGTTTTCACTGAGGAAGTCTGAGTGATATCAACTAGATGAAAGTGATGCTCCAGTTGTCAATGATGTCACTTAGAACCCTCAAGTTAAAATATATTTTTATTCAGTTACCCATTGTTAGAACTGGGGGTCTCTAGTTGGCAGAGGTAGGTACCACTGTCCAAATAGGGACACTTGCTTCTAGTCAGCGTAAGGAGGAAACACTCTTCCCCCCCTTGGTAGCTTGACACGGCAGTCAGGCTTATTGAAGGCAATGTGCAAAGTATTTGTACCAACACTCACAGTAACACAGTGAAAACACCACAAACTGACTCCACAACAGTTTAGAAAAATAAAGGTATTTAATCTAAACTACACAAGACCAATATGACAAAAATCCAACATACACAGTGTAGGAGAGTAGGGTCTGCAATCCTATGATCACCCAGATTGTTTCACTGGTTTACGACTTTCTCTGGCTGTGGGCCTGCCAATCAGACCCACAGCCTAGCTGTTCTCTCACTAAATTGACATGTGTACCTTAGGTGCATTATCCAATTGGGACTGGGCCACCTTATCCGACCCTGTAACTCAGGGCATAGGTGTACCCAGGGCCTACCAGGGGCTGAAGCATGTATTATGCCACCCCTGGATGGCCATCTAAATCTGACACAACTGGCTGCACGACAGCTGGGGCAAGGTGGTGTAATCACCCTTTGCTTTAGATATAGTATACCTATATCTAACCCTAAAAATGGACACACAGATTCCTATCAGTCACTCCTATGGCAGGCCTTGACAATCCTGAAGGCAGAGTGCTTGGAATCGTGTGAGATGGTGCTCTGGCATGAGCTGAGCCCGTTTGCAGCTTGCGTATCCAAGTCCTAATAGCTGTTCCATGATAACGCATACCATATACTCTTAAGTGCATTATAATCCTCGCTGTTAAATGCTATCTCTGGTATTGCTTTATCAAAACATGTCGAGTAAGGTGTCATACGAATTAGAGTACTAACCCCTCACCAATTCTGGCGACGGGGTTAGCATTCCACCCTTCTAGAGGGACACAACATGTATGTAACTGTGAAACCCGGTTAAAGTTAACTGAAGCCTCAGCTCCACAAAATGGATGCTGCCACCACAGACACGAGTCTGACCTCCTGCTGCTGGGAGTCCTTCCAGCGAGGAGAGCTTGGACAAAGGGTTTCCTGTCAGGGGCGGTGCTAGCACCATCCCAGAAAGGGTTTTGTGTATCCTGGGTAGGCAGGGCTTTACAGGAAGGTGACTGCAGAGTGGCACCCCGGTGCTCACTACGCATCTTCCGGCTAGAACCAGTTCCAGGGGCACACCAGCCCCTGGCCTGGGGAAAGTCCGGCATGGGAGAGGGGTGTAAACACCCCCCTTCCTGGTCCCACCCCTAGGGCAGGACCTAGTCGCGTACTCACCCCTTCCTTTAGGATAAAGGCAGGAGCGGGGACCCTTCCAAATTAGATCACCTTTGAATCCTGAAACTACTTTCTACGAAAGGAACTCAAGACTTCTTCTCAAGATTTCTCCCTTGTGACTAAGGAGTAGTCACCCTGCATCCGCAGGCACCATCTAAGAACTCTGCGGTTTGCTGCACGTCCTTCCTCAGGAATCCGACCGACCAGCACGACGAGACCCGGCTTCCCTGGCACCTCTGACCTCTACCTACCTCTACAGCTAAGCTGAGAACCGTAGGTGCGACAAGACCTCGAGGGACCGGCCATCATCAGAACTGCACGACTTCTATCCAGCACGTCCGCCAAGGGATCTTCTGGTGAGTGCTTTGGGGTCCGAGAAGCCCCAACCCTGAGCAGCTACAGCACCGAAGTCCAGCCTCCCAGCATCTCCACGATCTGCGTGGGGCCCTTCTGCTTTTTGCTGCTCACCGCGTTGTTTGGCTACTAGCCCGCTGGCTTGTGGCCATCTGAACAAAGCCCGACGACATCACTGCTGCTAGTCTGGTTGCTCCAGACTGGCCCTTGCTCCCTTCCAAAAGAGGAGCACCCCGGACCCTCCTGGTCCACTCCAGACGCCATTTTGAGTTCACCGCGTGGGCTTAAATTTGCCAAGACTTGTTGCCCCAATCCTGGGTCCAGCGACGTCAACAGCATCATCCATCGTGGGACAGCTCGCACCTCCATCCTGGTCATCGACAACGCCTCCTGGTCCGTGAGATCTGCAGAGCACAGCGTCGCCCACTCACCTAGTCGAGGTGACTACCATCCGGTGCCCTCCTGGTGCCACCTGACTACTGGCTAGTAGTCACAAACTTGGTCCCCTCTGCTTTCAGGTGTCATCCATCTTCGATCCAGGCTTGGATCAACTCGAACTATCTTCACTGGTCCCCTGCCAGCAACTTCTTTCTTCAGGCTCCTGGTTCGTCTACGAGGATTCCCGACGTCTTTTGAGACATATGCAGCTGCAGCCCCTGGGCTAGGTAAACTCGGCATTTCGGTGCCCCAGCATAGCCTCACTATCCAAGGGTCAGGTCCACTGTCGTTTTCGATCTACCTTATCGGGTTCGCCAGAGAACACTAACTTTGCCTTTACTAGCTCCCATAGACTTTGTCCCGCATCCCGCGTGAGAGTGCACACTCTGCACCCGAGTCCCCTAGGCCTCCTACTAGTAATCTGAAGGTTCAGTAACGTAGTCCTAGCGATTCCAAAGCCTATTAGTACAGTACTTACCTGCTAGTAATTTCGCATTCCACTTTTAGAGTATATGGTTTTTCGTGCCCCTTGGGCATTTGTGTAAATTGTGCAACTTTAAGTATTCTCATAAGAGTTTTGTTGTGTGCTTAGTACCCTGTCCTCATAAAGAGTACAGGGCTGTTGTGATTCTAATAAATACACTGTTTATTTTCATAACACTTGTGTGGTGTCCTTTCACTTGGTGTTCAAGGGGTATATGTGATGGTATAACAGCTGGCTTAACTCGCCCTCTAGAGTTTAGCCCGAAGACTGCTCGTATCCACGCTACTAGGATAGCTGGTCTAAGGTTGACTTACAACCAATCACCATAAGGGTCGTTTGGACTGATGCATAGTGATCACTAGAATAGTGAGCACTGCATATCAGGCCAACTTCTCACACAGAGTTCAAGAATATGGTTTCAAATGAGTTCTTAAGGTTGCGTTAAAATAATCCACAGTTGCATCACGTTTTATCCAACAGTACCTTTAGATGCGACAAAAGTTCCCAGTGAAAGCTGTAGCATTGAAAAGCAAGCGATGCGTCACTCCTGAGACCCTGGGGAGGCGATTCGACAACCCCGCTGGACGCAGCAGGCATGTTGCGGTGACTCCGGTCTGTATGGGGAGGGATGCAATACCTTGCGTGGATTCCGGTTCTCAGGTCTCAGTGGAATCGGCTCGCAAAGGGTACAATGCGACGATCTTCGGGGTGGCGAAGATCTTCGGGGCAGCGACAATCTCTGGTGCGGCGACGATGCGCGGCTCAGCATCTATCTTCTACTCTCGCGGCCCCTCGATGCGATGGCTCTGCGACGGCTCTCGCAGCGATGTGATGCGGTCCGCAAGCAAGCGGTGCGACGATCTCACCCAGTGACGACAGGCTCTGCGACGATACTCGCAGCGATGGTAATCTTCCCGCACCGGACTGGTTCATCCCGGAAACAAAGGATGCGACGACTATGGCAGCGGCAACAGGCGCTGGATGATCTCGGCCTTCGTAGCGGCAGGAATTTCCTCGCAAGCGATGCGATAAAACTTGCAGAAAGTCTTTAAAATCTTGGTTTCCAGCTTCCCAACACAGGTACAACTTCCAGAGGCATCACAACTGGCCCAAGCACTCTAGGAAGGACAGGACTCTCTCTGCCACTGAACTCTCACCAGTGCCCTCCTTTCCGCATCTGGATATCTGAAAGTATCTGCCTCCCACTATCTCACATCTCCCTCTGAAACGTTTCTCTCTTTGCAAGAAGCCATATTCTTTATAGAAGCACAGATCTGGTGCTGCAATGACAAGCTCTCTAAGAACTATGCCAGCACAGATTTGAATTAGTGGGAATGTGGCAGCAGAGGCATGGGCGGAAAATCCGTTCCGCTCGCGGATTTTGCGGATTTTCGGGAAATCCGCAATCCGCGAGATTCGCGAATCTCCCGCAAAATCCGCAAATCCGCGAGCAGCGGATTTTGCTCGCACTGCTCGCACTGTTCGCGTGAGTTCGCGCCCCGCGAATAAGTGCAAAATTGCAGAAATACGATCTTAGCAAAACTGAAAGTAACTACTTACCAGGTTCAAAAGTTCAGGCTCATCATTAGTAGCCATTTCCTGTAGTGCTTCCTGAGGGGCCCCTCCAGAGTTCAGTTGCCAGTTGAAACTATTATGTGACCCTGCTCTGAACCTCAGAATAGTTACACATATGCCACAAAGGTCCTGAATTACAGCTAAGGGAGACAAGCAGGAGCCAGGCTGGAAGTTAAAATCCATTAATCAGCCCCTAATTCATTATTGTCAGTTGGGGCAGGGCAGGTGTTGTAACTAATTTTGCAACAATGAAAGCACTTAGCAAGTGCAAAAGATCACTAATCAGGGCGCACTAAGGAAGCAGGTGCCAGCTAAAAAAATATTCTGTGACACATTAATCAGCCCCAAATTAATTCAGGTCACTTGAGGCAGGGAAGGTGTGCTTTGCTTTGCCGAAAATAATGTACACTGGACAACCAGAGGGTGTGGTGATGAAACAGAGGGTGGCATGGGTGGGCCAGAGGGTGGCATGAGTAGTCAGAGAGTGGCAGTGGTGACAGAGAGTGGCAGTGATGAAGAAGAGTGTCCCAAACAGGCTGGACACGTAGAAACAACAAGTTCGCAAAACTTGCGACCCGACAGGTAAGTTCGCAAATTGCGAAATTGTAAAAACCCTCGCGAACTGGCAGAAACACGGGCGAACACAAAAAAAAAAATCCGCAAATTCGCAGGAATTCGCGGATTTTGCGGATTGCGAATCCGCAAATCCGCAAAATTCGCGAACGCGAGATCCGCAAAATTCGCTCATGCTTAGTGGAGGTACAGTACCAACTTTATTCTCCCACATCCTTGGGGTCTATGGTGACACAAGAGCGATGAACGAAGGCAATTTAGACATGTGGCTGCCATTAAGCTGTTCCAAAGGGTCTCTGGTGATCAAAGCTAGTTGGGAGAAAGCAGGAAAGTGAGCACTTCTCCAAGTGATGTGTTCTATTTTTGTCTGTATTTTGACCACATTGAATACTTAGATTCAGAACTCAGTATTCATTCTGATTGGCTGCTATGAGACTATGCCATTCGTTCATATCATGGGCTTTTTCTACGGGAGACTATGCAACCAAAACACTTTGGACAGTTGGAGTGGTGGGATGCGGGGAAGAGGGACGAGGAGGGTGTGCGAAGGGGATCGGCCCCGGCTCTTAACATACCATGGCACTCAGATCCCCAAACACAGATTTTAAGGTTATTACCATAAATGTCTGGGGTATGCACACGGCTAGCAAGCGATACGCTGTCTACGACTACATTAAACGTGAACTGGCGCAGATAGCTTTTTTACTGGAGACCCACCTGTCCGCACAGGAAGTGACCAGGCTACAAAGGAAATGGCGGGGTATAATATGTGATACTGCCTACTCGGCATATGCCAGGGGCGCCCTTGTTTGGATCAGGCCAGGAGTCCTGTTCCAAGAATTCACTCGAGTCATAGATAAAGAAGGCCGATATGCCCTACTGGAAGGTTTACTGGATGGCCAGGCTCTCCTACTGGGTAGCATATATGCCCCTAATGTAGACCAGGACCCCTACTGGGCACGTCTTACTGGCATACTTACTAGACCCCATGGCTCCTCGGAGGGGACTATAATTGCATCCTGAACCTCCAACTGGATAGATCACACCTCCCGATTCATTCACCGGCACAAAAAAACAGACTGCACAATATCAGGAATGGGTACAACATTGGAACCTGATAGACCCGTGGCGCGAACACAACCCAGATACACGACTATATTCTTTCCACTCCATAACCCATGATCTTGGCGTCCGTCTCGATAGATTTCTCTGCTCCACGACAGTGTTTCCCCTCGTACAACACTCTGACTATCTCGGGAGGGTCCTCTCGCCTACATTAAACGTGAACTGGCGCAGATAGCTTTTTTACCGGAGACCCACCTGTCCGCACAGGAAGTGACCAGGCTACAAAGGAAATGGCGGGGTATAATAAGTGATACTGCCTACTTGGCATATGCCAGGGGCGCCCTTGTTTGGATCAGGCCAGGAGTCCCGTTCAAAGAATTCACTCGAGTCATAGATAAAGAAGGCCGATATGCCCTACTGGAAGGTTTACTGGATGGCCAGGCTCTCCACGACAGTGTTTCCCCTCGTACAACACTCTGACTATCTCGGGAGGGTCCTCTCGGATCACGATGCACATGTCCTGACATTTAGATGGTGCCCCCCCCCCTATACCCACCTGGAAACTACCAAGTGATTGTCTTTCCGACCAGGTCTTCAAACAGACACATGGCTCCTACATTAGTGAACACTTCGCGATCAACACAGGCTCGACGGGCTCTCGCCTCATAGAATGGGACTCATTAAAAGTAGCAGCCAGGGGCCACTGCATACAACAGATCCTTGGGGACCGTAAGACACTACACAGAACTATACAGACTACAGAAAAGACACTAGCGACACTTCCGAGGCAAACTGACACCACTGACACCACTGTCGAACAAATAGCGGAAGCCAGAACCACCTATGCAGAGGCGCTGCGAGACCTGCGCAAATATAACTTTAGGGCCTGCGCAGCCAGGACACACAGAGAGGGCAATAGGGCAAGCGTGTTGTTGGCACGGCTTGCCAGGCAGGAAGTGACCATGAACCCGATCACGGAACTATTAGACCACAAGGGTACCCCCAGGCACTCACAAATCGATATCTTACATATCTTACGGGACTATTATGGGAAAATCTACCAGGCCCGACGCAAACAGACCAACGGCGAGAAATGACGCGGTTTCTCCGCCCCTTGCGTGTACCCCACATCCCAAGAACCACCAGGAAAGATCTGGACTCGAAGATCACGGCCCCGGAGATCACCCAAGCCATTAAGCAAATGGCACGACACAAAGCCCCGGGTATAGACGCATTCCCTTTGGAATATTACAGCGCCTTCTCGATGCACCTGGTCCCTAAGATAGTGACCATGCTAGACGAGGCGCTGGCACGGGGTGAACTCCCAGAATCACTCCGAGAGTCTGTCATTGTAACATTTATCAAACCGCATCGAGACCCAACCCTCCCGGCCTCATATACGCCAATAACACTTCTTAATACAGACTGTAAACTACTCGGGAAGGTCTTGTCAAACAGGTACACCCAGGTCCTCCCGCCCCTAGTGCACTCAGACCAAAATGGATTTGTCCCAGGACGGAACACTTCACAGAACATACGCCGTTTATTCCACATCCAAGACAGTGCGGGAACGCAATTCCCTAATGCAGCCTGCCTGATCTTATATCTCGAAAAGGCATTCAACACTTTACTCTGGCCATACTTATTCGCGACACTTCGCAGGGCCCGAGTTGGGCCTGTTCTTTTGAAATACACCAAACTCCTCTACCAGGGCCTCACATCTCGGGTACGGATAGGCAAATACATATCGACACCATTCCAGGTCAACAGGGGGACCAGACAAGGATGTCCCTTGTCCCCCCTCCTGTTCGCCCTAGCAGTCGAACCACTCGCAATTAAACTGCGTCAGGAGGGGCAGACCAGGGGCATACCAATAGTGGACGTCACACACTGCGTGTCACTATACGCAGATGATCTCTTGATATACGTCAGAGACGTCACTAGTGACTTATCTACGATTTGGTCAACACTACAGAATTTCGGGGAGGCTTCCGGTCTTAAAGTTAATTGGTCGAAATCCACAATCTTCCCTTTAAGCCGACACCTAGCGCCACACAACCTACAGATGGGTCCTCACACGCTTACATGGTGTACAGCAGCACCCCGGTACCTAGGAGTGCAGCTCTTTCACACCCCCACGGACCTGTATGAAGGGAACCACCGTAAGGTTTTAGCGGGTCTACGAACATCAGTACGCTTCTGGAAAACACTGCCACTAGCCCCCATAGGTCGCATCGCGCTTGCTAAGATGATTATGGTCCCACGACTCCTATACCATTTTGCCAATCTCCCGGTGATACCACCACGGTCCTTCTTTACAGAACTTAATACGCTCCTCACAACACTGATCTGGGGAGGAGGTAGACACAGGGTGGCCCTATCCACACTTTACCTTTACTACCCAAGGAGGACTCGGAGCCCCATCCTTTGAGGCATACTTTCTGGCGGCACAACTCCAGTGGCTGTCATACTGGACAGCAGAATGCCATGTCGGGGAAACCCTTACGGAACACGGCCGGATCTCCCTTCCGGCGATACACAGACTATTACTCCCAGGCACGAAGCCCCTGCGCACATACCCCTTACAGGTGACGATAGCGTGCAAGTGTATGCTCAGGATTCACCGCATGCCTACGGGGAAACCACCATACTCTGATAGGCCTCCCCCGTAAGGAAGGCTATTATACCTCCAGCGCTCTCCAGGTTTGTACGGACCATTCCATCACAGACATGGCGTCCCTCTTTGACGACGGCCAATTGATGTCCTATGCCCAACTGACAGATCTCTATGATCTCCCACCTGGCCAATTCCTCCTGCACCGACAGCTCATAGACAGTTGCCACCCGTTCTGGAACGCACAGGAGGGTGAACCTCCGACACACCAGGTAATACACACTATCATACATATGGGAGTGGGCAGACACCTGGTCACGTGGCTATACAAGGCAATCCGAGAGCTTCTACTACGACCCTTGGACTTGTTGCGACAGGTATGGGAGGAAGAAGTCGGTCGGGTATTTAACGATAAGGAATGGGAAAAAGTATTGGAAAATCCCAAAAAAGTCTCTAGAAACACCCGCTTTCGTAACATCCAATTTAATATACTTCATAGGGCGTACCTCACCCCACAGCGACTTCACCGTTTCTATCCTGACACACATTTTGCATGCCCCTGATGCCAGACCCCGAAGCTGACTTCAAACACATGTTCTGGGATTGCCCCGTCATTGCACCATACTGGAACCAGGTGCACCGCATTCTCCTAGAGGTAACTGGGAATACAACACAGCCCACATGGGAAGCTAGCGCCCTGGGATTGTTCCGCAAACGGAAAAATGAGAAGGTGCCTTACCGATTCGCCTCCCTCGCCCTTCTTCTAGCAAAAAGGGGGATAGCCATGCATTGGCGAGCCCCGGAGGGACCCCCGGAGGCAGCATGGACAGGAGCAGTTAAGAAATAGGGAGCGGCGGAAGAGGGCGTATTAAGAGATGAGGAGGTGAAAGGCATACGCAAACACCCCATCTCTCTTGAATGGGCACAGCTACTACACCTCTTCACCCATACTACGACGCAACCATCTTCCTTGCCTACCTCTCCGTCGCACATCACACCGAACTCCCCACCAGAGCAGACAGTAGAAGCCTCACAAAGGAATACCGATCCCTAGACCGCAGAATTGCCGGGTACTAGCCCCACCCCTCCCACAAGAGTCACGAATACCTCAGTTGACCGTGGCCACCCATTCCACACCAGCCACTGTCCACCCCACCCGCCCTTTCTCCCACCAATGAGATATCCGCAGCATTGCCCCCCCCAGTTCATTTCCCCCCAACAGTTAGTTGCTTCCCCTCAATATTCGGAAGTTCCGATTCCGATACGCAATTCATGTACATGCACACACCAGCTGCTTAGGCAGAGTCACTACAGGTATACCAGGATATGACATAGGGTCGCTGGATACTCCATGCAACACCGCCATGTGGTTCGTACCATACATAACGATGCACAGACAAAGGGACGAGGAATTGTTCCCCCCAAAGTGATAGTTATAGGTACACACGGGAACTATGCTCGAGTTGTGACTTTAATGACCAACATGATATGTTAATATTGTTCAATGTATACCCACCAGCCATCCATTACTGTTTTGTTTTTCTTTCTACTTCACCATATATTGAAAAATGTATACACATGCCGAAATACTGGTTGTACTGCGATATGAACCTTCAATAAAAACCTTTAAACAAAATAATCATGGGCTTTTTCTATACTTGATGTGAGTTCTGGATGTTGTAATCCACTTTTATGAGGCATTTAGATCTGAAATTAATGGACCTTTTAAGACATCAGACCTTAAACCTTCTCACTTATAAGTGTGATTGCCCACATCTAAATTAAGATGTCTAAGCAAAAGCAGAGGAAAAGAAGAGAAGTTACCAATTAGCTGTAATCTTGGAGCTATTTTCATCATGTATTTCAGATTGCTTTTGCTTGGAGATTAATTTATCAAAGTTTTACTTTAGGTCATAGGATGTAAAGCCACAAGAATGATTCTTGAATCCTCCACAAGGCTACCTTCGCGGAGGTTTACTAAGAAGTTGCTTCCAAATGTCTGTCTCCTGCTGAAAAAGCAATAGAAATTAGTATAAAAAGAGACTCATCTAATAAAGAAATGGCTCAGGAGCAATTGTGCAAGAGGTTTTATTGCTCAGCAGTAACACATATTGCGACAAAGACCCTAAAAATCATGAAGAGAGATGACACACTGAAAGAAACAGTTGATGGCGTCCCTGACCCTCGTAGGTACTGTGTCAGACTTACTCATTCACCAGGAAGATTGAGATGGTGGGCACTGTGAAATGGTTGCTCAGAAGCTCCCACTGACAGCAAAGATGAGCATCTACAGGAATGGAAATAAAGTTCTCCCAAAGTCTGCTGGTTCATGAAGAGCTTGACTGTTTCTGGGTGCTGGAGAGATCGGAGCTCCTCTTAGGAACCCTTCTTGAAATTGACAAGCTGTCTGGTGTAGGTAGAGAAGGCACTCAGGCTCATGTGACTTTAAACACTTTTCACCCCCATTGGAAAATTAAACCTAGTCATGAAATAACGTGAATGGAGCTCAATACGGAGCGGACAGCAGCATGATCTAGCAGTCAGTTCAATATGTCATTTAAAACAACCTTAATTACTAGTTAAAACACAATAAAGAGGCCACTACAGTTCTCTTGTCCAACTGGTAGAGCAATGTAAAGAACTTTGATTGTACTTTACTTATTTTTAGTTTCATTGATTAAAAAAAATAATGTTGCTCATATTGGTTGATAAAGATCCTGCAAATTTTTTCTGTGTAAGGCCTGAAAATTTTAAGTTATGAGCTACATGTACAAAGGGTGTTAGGGTTTGCACACCCTCCGATTTGCCACATCAGACGGTTTGTGAACACTAAAACCCCTTTTCAAATGTACTAACCCAGTATAACGATTTGGAAAAGGGTTTCAATAATTAAATCTCTTCTTTATTGGCAAAGCAAACAGAAGAGCAAATACACATCATGTCGCCTACAACCCTGGTGGGGCGGCCGCGAACACAGATCCGATGTATCAGGCGTACTAAGCATTCTATTGGTCCATACAATTGAGATCATGGTTACACAGCATGTCGTCTACATCCCAATGTGGGCCGGCCGCATCTCAGAAGATGGAGCCTAGGTCTAACTAAGGGACCCTATACATGCCAATTAATGATTAGAGCCAGGTGCTGTCTCAGGTTAACACTAGAAAGGTGTCGTCTTACATGGATGCCTACTAGGACAACCAAATTAAAGATTTCAAACCCAAAACCTGGAGAGAAAAAAAAAAAAGAACTCCAGACCAAGGGACAAAACCACAAAACTCTTACCACCGCCATCCCAACCTCATCTGAACGAGCTAGTTGCATCGAATTGTAGGAGTCAGGGGACAAATTAAAGGTCGACGTTTAACCTAACTGCTATTCGGGGCGCCATCCTCCTCTTGGTTGTCTGGAATTAGCCTCAAAATGCATAGGTATTTAGGACATTCCCAGCTCCCAAAACTCAGAGGGAAGGATAGAGATGAACAGGTTCCAGATTTTAGTGTATGCTGACTTGTCCGTGTGGGTTGCCATCAACAGGTGTTCTATGCCTAGCAGCGACCAAAGCTGATGCGGCCATTGCTGATGGTCAGGGAGCTTGTCAGTACTCCAGCTGAACAGCAATATTGGATGTGCAGCATTGAGTGCCAGGGCCATCTACCTACCTTTAATGGAGCAGAATTAGAATGCGAGTGCTTTGGGCAGTCCTAAAAGTGTATATGCGGTGAATCTGGTTATTGTAGTGTCAAAAGTTCTATCAATATCATCCAGGATCTGATTACAGAACTTGGGCCGTTTCGGGCAGTGCCATAGAAGGTGGAGTAGCGTGCCTGGATTGCCACATCCCTGCCAGCAAAAGCCATCACATTGAGAGTTCAATTTCTGTATCCAAGAGGGGGTATAGTACCAATAGGAGGTGATTTTGTAGGCCAATTCCGTATGTCCTGTAGTGTGTGCAGTATGTTGTGCCCTACAGAAAACGTCATCACACTCCTTATCTGACAGTGTGCGGCCCAGTTTTCCTTCCCACCATTTCTGCCCCGACGATCTGCCTTTTTGTGAGGTCTTCATCAGGTGTGAGTTAATCTCTGAAATTATTTTTTTATTGTCTTTCTTAGGGAACAACCACTTTTTATATGCGGTCATTGGTGTATCTGCTTTAAGCTGCGTGTCCGCGCTAAGCACCCAATGTGTCAGTTGTGTGTGGGTGAACCAATCTGTTTCCAGCCAGTCATAGTCCTCTTTGAGTTGGTCAAATGATATAGGGCCATTGTGATCAAAGAGGCATCCCATGGGGAGCAGCTACGCGGGCTTCCAAGATGGTCACGTGAGCAGAGGGCTCCCGAGACCCGCGCCGCCCTTTTGCATTTATCCTTCTAATATCCTGAGTATTTTTATGGGCTTTGAAGTTCTACTCCTGCTGATCCTGATACACTTTTCAGGGCTGAGATCGGACTTCGGGAACCATTTCTACATCGTCTTTAACTTTCTGGCCTAACCCCAGACGGGAACGGGGTCTCTGCTGCTCTGGCTGGCCGAGACACAATTCAACAACAGCGGTCAATGGACATCCTCTCCACCGGTGTCATTGTCACTTTCAGTTTCGGTTTCCCTTCTACCTCCTGTTCTGAAGGTACTCCTTACTTCGGACCGCGGTGACCTGACCCGCTGTGCATTCCGGCCATAACCCAGGTCTCACAGGCTACGATTTTGGACGAAAATTTTGCTTTGGTGACCTAAAGATAACTGCCATTTACACCAGGTCCAGAGGGGCCCTTCGGGGCGCGGCTTTCAATATGGTGACTAAACCTGAAATTGAGAAGCGCAAGACGAAGGTGCCGACCCGTGGGGGTTCCGTCCAGACTAACGTTATGGATCGATATACGCAACCGAAAGGTTTCCCCAGTGCTGCTGGCCGTAGTCTTGAGGACCCGAAGACGGACCTGGCGGCGACATCGGAGGTCTCCCTCCAGGATCTCATGCGCGCAATCGCTGGGATCAAGACTGATATGGGGCTACAATATGAGGCCATTGTTTCGAAGATCGACACGGTGGCCGTTGATGTTACCCTCATTAGAGCGGACTTGGCTAAGACCAATGAGAGGGTCAAAGCCTTGGACCTTAAGGCCTCCAGTCTTGTTACTGATATGGCGGACGCGCAGTCGGAGATTGGCAACCTGCGGTCATCGCATGATCTGATGGCCAGACGTCTGGATGAGTACGAAAATAGGGCCCGACGAAACAACATTCGCTTAGTCGGGGTACCTGAGAACAGTGGTGACACTACCGTTGACTTATTAGTGGAGGATTTACTTGTGACTCATCTCGCTCCTGCCGGACTTAGTAAGTTCTTTGCGGGTCGAGCGTGTGTACCGTTTCCCGGGTGGACAGACCAAGCCGGGGGCTCCCCCGAGGCCTATTATCGCTAGGCTTTTCCACTTTCGGGACAGGGACGCTATCCTCCAAGTTTCTCGTAGGCATGGCCCACTGAAGTACGAGAACAGTTCAATTTCCATATATCCTGATTTCACTCCTCAAGTACAGCGGCCAACGGATGGGATTCCAGGGAGTGAAACGTCGATTGCGGGACTTGGACTCAGTATGCGATGCTGTTTCCAGCTCGGCTTCGCATCGAGTATCATGAACGTACTTTCTTTTTTGATTGACCGGACAGTGCTGGCGAACTGGTTGGACTTGCTGCCGAAGATGGATGGTGGGAGTGGAGGCCCCGGCGGCGTGGACGGAGGTGCATCGGGACAGGAATGACATTTTGATGTCTGGTTTTGGTTCGCATTTATCGGCTGAGTTCTGCTTTTATTTCCTTATTATTGCTTTAGGCCCGAGGGTGGTGCGGGTGGTGCGGGTGGGACGGTCTCTCTTTCCTCCTCCGGGGGTCTTTGTGTAGTGTTTTATGAAGGGGCGACAGGCACACTGCAGTTTGGGGTGGCTTTTTAGTCATACGCAGGGGTGCAGGGTGGGGGGTGTTGTAACGGGTTGTTGGTTGGGGGTGGAGGGGGGGTCTGTTATTGTTTTTGTGTTTGGTTTTTTCACATGGTACAATGTCTCTTGCTATTATCCTTTTGCTCTTGGGTTTCGAGGGTTTTGCTGGGACGGAGGGGTGATTTGAAACTGTTGTCTTGGAACGTTAATGGTCTGGGTGACAAGATTAAACGTGGTGTTGTACTTCAATTTATTAGACGTCATTCCCCTGATATAGTCCTGTTACAGGAGACCCATCTGATAGGGAATGCTTGTAGGGCCCTTGAAAGACGAGGCTATCGGTTGGTAGCACATGCTGGATTCACATCTGGCTCCAGAGGGGTCGGCATAATGGTTAAATCCTCTCTGCCCCTTGAAATAGATGAAGTCGCCCTTGACGATAGGGGCCATTATGCTGCTATCTCTGGGCGGTGGGAGGGGAAGGTGCTCACAATTGTTACTGTCTATATTCCCCCGGGGCTTCAGGCTACCACCTACGCTGATCTCGGGAGAACTCTCCTAGGGCTCCCGGATGGTATCCTGGTACTGGGTGGGGATTTCAACTCGGTGGTCTCGGGTGAGTGTAACCGGCTACCCCCCAGGGTCCTGCCGGCGTCTCGGTTGTGGCTGCCTGAGTTGCTTGAGACTCTCGGGTTGGTGGATGTCTGGCGGATGCTGTACCCTACGCAAACGCAATACACGTTCCACTCTGGAGCACACGGCAGCCTCTCGAGGATCGACTATTTTCTGATGTTGTCTGCCCACACTCCCTTGGTGCGTGGGGTTCGTCATCTTCCCAGGGGCATCTCTGACCATTCACCCTTGTTGCTTGAGGTTTCGGTGGGTTATTGTGGTGGGAGTAGGGTTCCCCCTATCCATCCTTGGCATTTTAGGAATCCCAAGATACGCTCCGAGCTTCTCAAAGCTATCGATTGTTACTTTAATGAGAATGAGGGGTCCGTCTCTTCCCCTATTTCCTTGTGGGAGGCCTTTAAAACTGTGGTAAGGGGCTCTGCGCTGTCATTAAATGCTGCTGATAAGAAGGCCAAACGAGAGAACTTGTTGCTCCTTGAGGCCGAAATTACTTCATTCGAGAGCGACTTGGGTGGTGATGATACCCCTGCAGTCTTACACTCCTTGGCGTTGAAGCAGGCTGATTATAGGGCCGTGGTGACCGATGCTGCTAAGGTTATGCACAGGAATCAGCTGGGCAGACTCTATGATGTGGGAGATAAGGCTAGTAAGCTACTGGCATGGTTGGATAAGTCTGAAAGAATGAGTTGTGTGGTGCCAGGGATTACCCGTGTGACTGGGGAATGCGTGTCTGAACCAGGAGAGATTGTGGAGTGCTTTGTGGACCATTTTCCGACGGTCTATCGATCGTTGAGTGATAGAGATGAGTCTGACTCCGCTTGCTTTTGCGCGATATTGCGCTGCCCTGTGTCTCGGACGAGGATAGATCCGCTTTGGATGCGCCTATAACGGTTGATGAGGTTGCTATCGCGATACGATCCCTTCGTTTGGGTAAGGCTATGGGGCCGAACGGTTTGCCCATCGAGCTTTACAAGCTATGGCCCGATAAGATGGCAACCTATTTGCGCAATATGTTCACTGATGCCTTTGAGGCTGGTCTCCTCCCCCTTGATCAGCGTTTGGCCACTATAGTTGTCATTTACAAGGATGGTAAGCCTCGTGACCAATGCACTTCTTATCGCCCTATTTCTTTGCTTAATGCCGAGTCCAAGATCCTGGCTAAATTACTAGCGAACTGTTTACTAACGGTGATCTGTGACTTGATCCGTCCGGATCAGTCCAGTTTTATTCCCCATCGGAATACGGCGCTTAATCTTCGCAGACTTCACGGGGTTCTCGCGAGAGCTGAGACGCTGACCGAACCCGCCATTTTGGCCTCGCTGGACGCCACTATGGCCTTCGACACCATTGAGTGGTCTTATTTGTGGGCGGCTCTTTCGAAGTTTGGTTTTGGTCCTAATTTTATTGCCTGGGTGAAGCTTCTCTTTGAACAACCATTGGCCCACGTGGTTGTTAATGGCAGAGTGTCTGGTTCGTTCCCACTCGGGCGTGGCACCCGACAGGGCTGCCCGCTCTCCCCCCTCCTCTTTGCATTGGCACTGGAGCCGTTGGCGGAGTGGCTCTGGTGGGAGCCCTCGATCAGGGGCATCCGGTGGGCCCCTGATCTTGAGGATCGCGTCTCGTTATACGCGGACGATATTCTCCTTTATTTTACCTCACCTCAGAAGTCACTCAACGTGCTCTTTGATGTCCTCACCTCCTTTGGGAAGAACTCGGGTCTCGTCATTAACTGGAATAAATCATGTATTTATGTTATAGCGGGGGAGCTTCCTCCGCTACCCCGTAGATTCCCGATCCAGGTGGCGGAGACTGGGTTCAAGTACCTGGGAATTTATATCTCCTTGGACCCCTCTGTTCATTATGATCGCAACTTATATGCTCTCCTTCGGCGCCTTAAACTGGACGTCCAGCGGTGGCGCGGCTTGCCCTTGTCCCCATTGGGGCGTGCGGCTCTTTTTAAAATGATGTCCCTCCCTAGATTTTTGTACGCACTGCAGAATTTTTTCGACCCTGTAGCCTCTAGTTATTTTCGTGAGGTTGAGGGGCTCCAGAGGCAATTGATCTGGGACGGACGGGCACGTATTTCCCTGCCTAAACTCACTTTGCCATGGTATGATGGTGGCATAGCCCTTCCGGACATCAAACGCTACTACTGGGCCTCCCAGTTGAGCGCGGTCAACCATGTAACGTACTCCCCGGGTCCTGTCCCAGCTTTTGCAATGGACAAGTTCCTCTTGCCGGGCGGTAATTTTAACAGGGCTTTGTGCTCGAAGGAGCCATTCCGACTTCTGACTGGACCTACAAAGTGTGCTGTGCGTGCGTGGAGAGATGCGAATGTAGCTACGGGCTGGGGTGATAGGATGACATGACTGACTCCATTGTATGACTCTGATAGGTTGGGCAGCCTGTGGCGGACGAAAGGCTTTGATAAGTGGGATACGATCGGTATTAGCAAGGTGGTGGATCTTTGGTCCAAGGGCACAGTTAAGTCCTTTGATGCCCTTAAGGTGGAGTACCAGCTTGACGACAAGGAGTATTTCCGATATCTTCAGGTGCGCCATGCTTTGATTTCTGTGTTTCCTCCGGGGACGGAGATCCCCCAGTCGTCACCACTCGAGGACCGGATTCTGGATGGCCACGTGCCTGACAGCATGATTTCCTTAATATATAAAAAGCTTATAAACACCAGGGCTGATCTTCTGGTGCGGCTTAGGGCCTCGTGGATTGCGGATGGCCTGGAATTAGACGACGAGGATTGGAAGATGGCTATTGCCTCCCCTAAAGAGGTGGCCATTCCAGCTCGCTTTCTGGTCCAGAGTGCATGATATTATGGGGCGGGTCACCGGGGTCTTTCTTTTGCCTGAGGCTCGTCGTTGCCTGCTTAATGTCTGGGAGCCTACGGACTGTACAGTCGCTCAGACCTTCTGGGTTACTCTTGGCAACATGGTTGCCAAGAGGGACATAGCACAACTCTGGGGTTCTTATAGACCGCCTGGGATAACAGCTTGGAAGGAGAACATGGACTGGTGCATGTTTCGGGAGAAGGCGGTCTATGAGGCTCGGGCCGTCCCAGGAAGTGGGGCAGGATTTGGTCCCAGTGGAATGCGTATCGTGGAGATATCTGCGCTCCTCCACTCGAGTATACTATTGAGGTCCCTTCGTCCCCGTAGTTGACGTTCCTGAAGACTGTCTAAAATAGCCTCTTTAATTAAATTAATTAATTAATTGTGGGTTTGTAATGCGCTCCCGAAGGAGTATCTCTGCGCAGTAGACCGCTGGGGAACCCGTCCTGGCTTTCCCTGTGAGATGGTCCCTACTGGGTATCTCCAAGGTGAAACCAGGCATCCCCGGCGTATGTGGGGGGCCGTTGTGGAGATGAGGCAAGCTCCCTGGTTAGAGTAGGCACCGAGATGAGAATTATCGAGTCAGCTGACCCTGGTCTACGACCCTGCCGCGTCGGGAATTGAACCCTGGTCCTGGGCCGTCCTCTGCTCTCGGGTCTGCCGCCTCTAACCAGTGAGCCACACCACTCCACACCTCCCTCCATATGTGTGATCCTGCTACCGTCTGGACCATAAAGACCCAGTGTTTCTCCGTTAGAGGGCGGTTCCACTCCACCAAATAGCGCAACTAATATTGAAATAGCGGACGGGTTTGGAAAAAGTACAAGGCTCTGAAAAGGACGTTAATTTGTACCGTGGCAATTCTACCAAATCACGAGAGTGGGAGCCATTTCCACTGCTTCAGATCTTTGCGAATTAGTGCAAGTAGCTTGTAATATTTGACCTCAACAGACTTTTGCTTAGGCCTAGGCCTAGATATGGGAGGTCGTCAGTATCCAAAGGAAATCGAACTTAGAATGCAGAGTTAGTTCTGTGTGTAGTTTACAGGTGAGATTTAAAATTTGTGATTTTTGCATATTTACCCAAAAGCCCGAGGACATACCAAACCCCTGGAGTTCAGCGAAATCAAGGAAGGAAAATCACAGACTGGGTGATTGAGAAGATGACATCATCAGCTTAGAGGCTGATCATGTGTTGATTTGCACCAAAAGGGATGCCCCTAGCATTAGGGTTGTCGCGTATTCTCTGCACCAAGGGCTCCATATATAGAGCAAAGACAAGCAGTAAGAGAGGACAGCCTTGCCTAGTGCGTCACCCTATAGGAAAGCCGCTAGGTCTGACGCCATTCACTCGGACCGCCACACTAGGGGAGCTATAGATGCTCGAAATCCAACTCCTGAAGCGCGTGCCCATGCCGAAATGCTTGAGAGTTACAAATAGATAGGGCCAGAGCACCCTATCAACTGCTTTTCCAGCGTCCACAGCCAATAAAAGGGTTTCCTCCTGGGATCGAAGTACTTTGTCCATCAAGTGACATTTGCATTTAGTGTTGTCCCCACACTGACGACCGAGAATGAACCCTGCTTGGTCTGGGTCTGAGACTGGGCATAAAGGGATTGTGGCTGTGGGCTAGGATGCTATAGAACAATTTTGCCTCAATGTTCAGAAGCGAAATCAGACGGAATGAGCTACACTGCTTGGAGTCTTTCCCGGACTTCGGGATAACTGAGATCGAAGCTTGAAGCATCGATTCTGTGAGTATACCTGTTTCAGCAAGGGAATTAAAAAGACGGGTGAGTATGGGAGCTAGTTCCAAACAGAAAGTTTTATAAAATGCTGCACTGAACCCGTCCAGGCCTGGTGCCTTGAGGGCCTTCAGACAAGTAATCGCAGAGATCACTTCTTCGATTTGAATGGGCTTGTCTAGGACTTCAACTTCAGTCGAGGGAAGGGAAGTAATCGTGGCAGACGATAAGTAAGATTGCGGATCCGAAGAGTTCGAGGGGTCGCATGTGTACAATTTGAAATAATAGTCCTGTAATATATCTGTGATCCTATTCACTTCAGTCTCTTCTGTCCGGGGGCGGTCTGGACCAATTTAACAGCTTGTGCAAATTGCTTACTTTGAAGGCGATGCACAAGCATACGACATCTTTTGTTAGTCCCTACACATTATTAATGCTTTAGGCGTACCATCACATATTCAGCTATATCCAGACCAAGGCATTTAAGTTGTAGGTGCTCTCTCTCTCAAGTTGCCTCCAGATGCAAAGAGCCCTGGTGCGTTTATGAATAGATTCCAGTTCCCTCACTGTTGTCTCCAACTCCCACCTCTTAGCTTTCCTCATCTTATTTTCATGCGCTGCTTTTGTTATAAGAGCCCCACAGGCCACCAGCTTTAGAGCCTCCCAAGTCGAAGACAGGGCAGTTGTCCCAGTATCATTAAATGCTAGGTAGCCTTGTATAGTGTTTTTAAGTGCTGTAACCGTCAACGGGGATTGCAGCATGGCCGCTCTGAGGCGCCACGGAGGGGCCTGTGTAAGAGTGTGTTGCAGGGATTCTGCACATACATTGAACTATGTGGAGCAATACTGGACCTTTGTGTATGGGGGCCAAGCCTTCCTACCGCCCCAGTACCCATAATCAGGAGAAGGAGTCGCCATCATCCACAGGAACACTATCAGTGTCTCGACCAACACCAACGACAACCTCAGCACCACCAAACACCTGCACTTCCATATCCACACCGGCCCTAACACCACCCTCAGAGGAACCCTCATCTACAGACCCCCTGGACCCTGAACCCAGTTCAGCAACTTCATCGCTGACTTCGTCAGCACACACGCCCTTGCCTCCATGGACTACATCCTCCCCGGGGACCTGAACTTCCACCTTGAGAAAAACAATAACACCAACTCCACCACCTTGATCAACAACCTAGCCAACCTCGGACTCAGACAACTCGTCACAACACCCACCCACTCCGCCGGTCACACGCTCTACCTCATCTTCTCTGCAAACCCCCATGTCTCCTTCAACCACACCTCCGATTTCCACTGGACCGACCATCGCTGCATCCCTTTCACCTTCGAGAAACCCACCATGCACCACCCCACCCAACAGATGCCTCGCCTCTGCTGGAGCAAAGTCACCGAAGACCAGCTAACCACCACCCTTGCCCAGAGCTCACCCGCCTACCACAACAACCCCGACACCGCCGCCCTCAACCTCAGACAGTGGATCAACGACTGCGTCAACACCCTCCCCCGATCAAGAAACCCTCCAACAGTCACACCAACACGAAAGCCAGCTGGTTCAATGAAGACCTCCGGACCTCCAAGCAAACCTGCTGAAAGCTGGAGAAGTTCTGGCTCCGTGAACGAACACCGGACAGCCACGCAGCCCACAAGAACGCCACAGGCAGACACCATCACCTCATCAGATTCGCCAAAAGGGCCTCCTTCAAAAACCACCTACACAACAAAGACAACAACGTGCACAACAGCAAAGAGCTCTTCAATATCGTGAAGGAACTCTCCAACCCCAGCTCCAACACAACAACATCCCACCCTCACAAGACCTGTGCGGCTCGCTGGCCACCTTCTTCCACCGCAAGATCGCAGACATCCACGACAGCTTCAACACCACAACAACCACTGAGACCTCTGCCCCCATGACCACCATCCGCACCAACCTCCTGCTCTTCTGGACCAACATCAACGACGACGACACCATCAAGACCATGAACACCATCCACTCCGGATCTCCGTCAGACCAATGCCCACACCACATCTTCAACAAAGCCAGCACAGCCATCGCACCCCATCTCCGGAAAGTCATCAACATCTCCTTCGAGACAGCAACCTTCCCCGAGAGATGGAAGCACGCCAAGATCAACGCCTTACTCAAAAACCCAAAGCGGACCCCAAGGACCTTGAGGACTTCCGGCCCATCTCCCTGCTCCCGTTCCCGGCAAAGGTCATCGAGAAGACCGTCAACGAACAACTGAACCGCTAACTCGAGGAGAACAACATCCTGGACCCTTGCTAGTCCGGGTTCCGCAGCAACCACAGCACGAGACTGCCCTCATCGCCGCCACCGATGACATCAATTCCCTGCTGGACAAATGAGAAACGGCGGCCCTCATCCTCCTGAACCTGTCAGCCACCTTCGACATGGTCTGCCACCACAGACTACGAACACACCTTCACAACGTTGGGATCCAAGAGAAGGCCCTGGACTGGACCACCTCCTACCTCCCCGGCAGAACACAGAGTGTCCACCTTCCCCCCTTCTGCTCCGAAGCCACCGAGATCATCTCTGGCATACTCCAGGGCTCATCCCTCAGCCCAATTCAGTTTAACATCTACATGGCACCACTCGCCCACTTCGCCCGTTGGCATGACCTCAACACCATCTCTTATGCCGATGACACCCAGCTGATCCTCTCCCTCACCAAGTAACCCCACACTGCCAAAACCAACCTTCACAAAAGAATAAAGGCTGTCGCTGAATGGATGAGGAACAGCCGACTGAAGCTGAACTAGGACAAGACGAAGGTCCTCATCCTCGGACCCACCTCTTCGGCCTGGGACAACCCCTGGTGGCCGACCACACTGGGAACTGCCCCAACACCCATCGACCATGCACGCAACCTAGGGGTCATCCTCGACTCCATCCTCTCCATGACTAAACAGGTCAACGCTGTCTCCTCCTCCTGCTTCAACACCCTCCGCATGCTCCGCAGGATCTACAAGTGGATCCCCACTGAAACGAGAAGAACGGCCACCCAGGCCCTCGTCAGCAGCAGGTTTGGACCTCAGAAACGCCCTCTACGCAGGAGCCTCGGTCAAACTCCTGAGACGGCTCCAACGCATCCAGAACGCCTGATCCTCAACATCCCTTGAAGCAGCCACATCACACTCTACCTGAGAGACCTGCACTGGATCCCGGTCAACAAGAGGATAACCCTCAAGCTCCTCACCCACGCATACAAGGCACTCCACAACACCGGACCAATATACCTCAACAGATGACTCGCAGATGCTCCGCCGACCTCGCCCTCGCCACAGTCCCCCGCTTCCGAAGAGCGACCTCCGGCGGTAAATTGCTCTCCCACCTCACCGCCAAGACCTGGAACACCCTCCCCATCCACCTACGGCAGACCCAAGACCTGCTGACCTTCAGAAAACTCCTCAAGGCCTGGCTTTTCGAGCAATAGCAGCACTACCCACCCCCACACTCTTTGAAATCATCACGGGTGAGTAGTGCACTTTACAAATGATATGATTGATTGATTGATTCCATCCACTGCCGGAAAAAATTACCCAAGAATAGAAGAGTTCGAAGTGGTGTGCTGCATCCACTTCAATAATAAAAATAAAAGCAGTACCAGTGTTAGGGACTGCATGCTGAGTCAAATAAGCTGTGACTGGAGTGCAGTTTGGAGCCACTATTGCAACCACCATAAAGAAAAGAAGAATAAAACCAACCTATGAGTGGCAGTGCAACAATGGAAAATACCTTTTAAAATTCAAGCTTGAAAAACCTATAAAATTTCAAATATAGAAGGCTACACCGACACAACCATCTCCGGAAACAGAAGTGAAGGGTTTGTGAACAAGCACAAGCACTACTCAGGATTCTCGCTGATAAGTCCCAGACCAATCGTTGGTTGTGCCATGTTGCAGGGATTCTGCACATACACAGAACTATGCGCAGGAAAACAGGACCTTGGTGTATAAGGGCTAAGCCTTCCTACCATCTCAGTACCCACAATCCCAGGACTGACTAGCTATAGTGTCTCACTTGCTCTCATAAACAATCACAAAGCTGCAACTGGTTAGACACCCCAGAACACAACACTACCGACTCTCTCATGAATTGCGGTAACAAGACATTCCCTTTGGCTCACTCACTCGTACTTGTCCACAATAAAAATTGTCTGAAACACGAGTAACTTTTAAAATGTTTATTTTAACTATTGTGCTCTATAACGCAGTATACGAGCCACTACCAACAGCAAGTCCATAAATCATGAAGGGAGATGTCATCTTAAAAAGACAGTGAATAAAGTGCTATAAGGCCTAACGACCCTCCCCTTGGTGAGAAGAAATATTGTTATATAATAGACAATCTCTGGGCTTTGTCAGCAGACCCCATACGTCAGTGCCTTGATGATATATCTACATCAAGGGAACCTCATGGCTCTTATCCCTGGAAAGGTCCCTCTCCAAATATGTGCAAACCAAACATGCATTCCCATAATATCAAAGCACGAGTCTTCAGCAGCCGCAGCTGTGTTAGTGTGTTTTGTCCAGGTGCTAGGGACTGACCAGAACAGAATTATAAGGGACATTGTTTATCGACCTTGCTCACCGTGTTCAGACTAAACTCCAGGAACAGACAGAGAATGCACAAAGCAGACGGTTCTCGTCTGAAAGGCATAAACAGAGTCTTGCAAAAATAAAGTCATGTAGTAACGTGCACCAAATAGGCATCATGGCAGCAGAGCACATGCTAACTTAGCGTTGTCAACAATGTCCCTATCGGCCATATGACAGGTGGGAGAAGTGTTTAGGGTTAGCGTTATGTGTGCCTGGTTCAAAAGCGAGCGGGCCTCGATGGTAGAAGTGAGCACCCACTCCCAGCTGATGGGGAGGCCAGAAAGTAATCTAACAGAGTGTATGTTTTGTGGACCACTGAGAAAAAAGTGTAGTCCCACTCACCCGGATGCTGAGAGTGCCACACATCTCGCATCCTGCATTCTTCCAGCCATTCACATCCTCCCGATGAGAGATCGAAGGTCTGGCTGGTCCTGCTCATCGCTATGTTTAGGTCACCACCCACCACCACTGCTGCATCGGGGGTATGGAGCACACTTGCTAGGGCTTCAGTTAGAAAGGACTTCTGCTTCTCGTTTGGGGCATAAATCGAAGCTACCATGAAATGAAATGTGCCCAACTGCACCCAGAGGGCCAGCAGGCGGCCTTTAATTTCCACAATAAGACCCAGGACAGTACCAGAGAATTATTTAGAATGGAGAATAGCCACTCCTCCTTTTTCCCCCTCCCAGAGGACCAGAATTGTTGTGGGAACCTCCTAGTGTGCATTCTGTGTGTATCGTTGGAGACTAGGGGGCCCATTATGATGGCGGGCGGATTGCCCCCGCCAGGCTGGCGGTGGCCACCGCCAGCCTGACGGGGTCAATCCGCCCGCCATCATCTCTTGTTTACCCCCCCGCCATATTAGAATGGCGGGGGGGACCTCCGCGGACGGAAAGACCGCCCACCTCTTTTCCGCCCCGGTCGCCTTGCAGCCGGGGCGGAAAAGGAATAATATGGTGGCGGTGTCTATCAGACACCGCCAGCCATATCATGATGGGCATTTGGCAATGCCTTTCCGTGGCAGCAATGCTGCCACGGAAAGGCAGGTGGACTTCACTCTCGGGGCCCCGTGCGGGCCCCCAGAGTGAAGGAGAGTAGGGGGGTGAACACGGGGGGGTACCTGTGGTACCACCCTTCATTTGCATTTACAAAGCGGCAGGCACCACGCGGTGCCTGCCGCTTTGTAAATGCAAATGCTGAAATGCTTTTTTAGCATTGTGGCGGGAGGTGCAGAGAGCACCGCCCGCCACAATGCTAAAAATACAGGATGTGCCCGCCACTGTGGCGGGCACATCCTAATACACCCCACGTGACCCCCACCCTTATGGCGGGCGGTCCCTATTACCACAAGGATGGCGGGCAAAGTCCGCCCGCCATCCTAATGACCCTCTAGTTGTGTCTCCTGAAGCATACATATGTCACCCTGAGTGCGCTCCAGCAAGGAAAGCACCGCCAATCTCTTGATAAAATTGTTGAGGCCTCGAACATTGAGGCTGATTATCTTAGTCTCCAGGGTCAAACAAAGATGAGCAATGAGCAAGTGTCAATCTGGACCTATGTGTGGTGTTAGAGATATATAGCAGGCAATAAATTCTTCCTTAGATTTGTATGTGAGAGGGGCATAGTGAAATTGGCTCGTCTTAAGTGGTCCCGAAACAAAACAATATAAACCCCAACAATACAACAAAACAACTAAACATATTAACATGTGTGAGCTAGGCAAAGTCCATCACATACGGAAGGTCAGTACATAGGGGGGGTAATTAAGGTGGTGACAATCATTCAATAGCATTGAGATTCGATGCCCCTGACTCCACCAGACCAAAATCACCAATCCACCATAAATTCAGAGAAATACCTCAGGTGGAAGGGTTAGCTTCTCTTCCTCCTCTGCCAGTGAGGGAGTGCAGTACCGCCAACTTTTCTTTAACAATTGCGCCTGGTTCAGGGCGGAGGCGCTCAAGTCTATATCCGAGTCTTAGTCCTCGGTGGTTTCTATCTGATGCTTTGTCTTCCGCAGAAGATAGCTGGGGGACCTGGTCATTGAGGTCCAGATTGGGACTCTTACAAGTTTCAGCCAGGGAGCGCAATTGGTGGATTTGGCCCTCATGATGGAAAAGAAGACAAAAGGGGTGCCCCTATGAGTGGGCAATTCCCGCTGATCTCAGATGATTTGTTAAAGGCTAAATGTATCTTCTCTTCTGCAAGGTGCTTGCTGCGAGATCTTTGAAGAGTTGCGGAGAGTGGTCCTTAATGAGTCTCAGCAACTCGGGCTGCCTTGAGTATGACTTCTTTTACTTTGAAGTTGTGCACACCGACCAAAATATCTGCAGGAAGGGATTGGGCTGGCAGGAAGGGCCCATGCGATGACACCAATCTATTTTCAAATCATTCCCAGCTTTGGAGCCCAGGACAAAGCTAAACAGGGCCTGAACATAACCCTCCAGATCCGAGCCCACTGTGCTCGTCCAGACTCCACGGATGCGGATATTGTTCTGCCTGGACCTATTCTCCAGGTCTTCAGCTTGGGCCTGCAGATCAAGCTGTTGATCCTTTAGGGGAATGACTTCCTGTTGTAGGGCTGCGATTTCTTCATCTCTGGCTACTGTGCTCTCCTCAAGGGCCACTACTCTCTCACCAACGGCGTCAACATCTCAACGCACTTCTCTGAGTTCAATCTGCAGGTCTGTCTTCACAGTCAATAGGTCCTCTGGCAGGAAGGCGAAAAAGCTTCCAGGAATTCTCGAGTTACAGGACTTTTGGCTCCCTCTACTCCACTGCCTGTTTTCAGCTCCCCCAGAGACACTTTGTCACCATTGTGTTCCCCTGTGCTCTTCAGGAGCAGATCTCATACTGAGCGATCTTTCTTCACATTGGCCGTCACCATGTTCGCACCCCGAGTGCCCTGCAGATAACTGTAGAACGTCAGGTGTGCTGTAAGGCCAATACATAGACCAGAGGACCCCTGGGCCACTCCCAAACCAGTGCTGACTCATGCCTAGTATGCGCTGGGTCCCGCCAGGCCTTTGTCTAACCCTGTCTGTATCCCCTGGCTGTCCCAATTAGGAAGACAAGAGCCCAGGATCGATGTGCATCTGAAAGGTGAGGTACTGGCCCCAGGCTGGATTGAGTGGGTCGAGGGACGCGGTAGCGGGTGCTCCCCGGGGCCCAAGTGTGGGCGGCAGAGTGTGGAGCAGGCCAGCAAAGGCCCAGAAATGGCCAGCGCTAACTGGGAACATCAGTCTGGACGGCTACTGTATGGGCGCCACTCCTCTTCAAAGCTATGGTAGCAGGGACATGGCCAAGAGGCCTCCTATAGCAAGGGGGACAGTAGTGGTGAACAACCGGGACCACTGCTCCGATCTGTGCGCTGTTGTGGGGGCCAGCAACTGGCGAAGCTCATTTGCCCTGCCCCCTCCAACCCAAACAATTTCTTCACTAGTTGGTTGATCCCAGGTGGCCTTGGGCCATAGTCGATGCTGGGGAGGGGGGGGGGGGGGTCACTCCAGTGTACGTCCCCCTGTAGGTGCTGAGAATCTCCCTGCTGAGGGCTAGGCCATTGCAGGATCCTTTTCTGGTTCTGCTAATTAGGGGGAGAGTCCTGCGTAGTGCTGTGCCCTCATGCTTCAGAGGCCTCCAAATCAAGCCCCACAAACCTCCGCAGTGCTCGCTGGGCCCGAACTGCCCCTGCTCTGCCGATCGTGCACCGTCCTCTGCCAAGGCTCCTCCCCGCCCGCTCCTCACCTTGGCCATTGACTTGATGCCCAGAAGATGTCCCCTTGTGTGTGCGGGCACCACCACCGCAGTAGAGCACTGCTGTCCGGCCTTGCATTGGGACCCTGGGGGTCCAGTCAGGTGGACTGATGAATGATTACGGCCCGCCTAGCCTGGGAATCGTCTGCTTCTCTCCAGGAGTGCCCCTATGCACCGTTGTGGGGAGGGGATACTCCTCAGCAGCTCCTGATTACACTTCTTCACCGCATTGACTAAGGCCGGCCTGATCATGGGCCCCCAACTACGCACCCGGCCCCTAATGGGCCCACCTTAGCACAACTGCATTCTACGCGATGTCCCAGGCGGCACCAGGTTCTTTTCCAGAGGGCAGGTGTACTCGGCTGAACACCCACTGTCGGGCAGGGAAGAAGCGACGGCCGCTGTTTCCACGATCAGTGGGCCCCAGCTCTGATCACTCACATCTGGGGGGGCGCCCTCCAATCTTGCAGCCCTCAGGGTCAGCGACAATGCCCCATCACAGGGGGAGTCTCCTGGTGCCAAATATTGGTGGATCAGGTGCTTTTAGCAATGCTGTCGGCCAAGCAGAGACGAAGCGTTATCGAACCACATCTGTTCACACTGCCATCTTTGCCACACCCTCGAACACCATGGACAATTGGAAGGAGGAACCCCCTGCCTGTCCCATGGATTTAGGACTCTGCCTCGCATAACTGGGCACCAAGTCTTTTGGTATGCAGACCCTTACTTCACCACTTGATACTGTAGATATTCTGTCACCATTACCGCCTGCTGCCATGTCCAGCTCTCTGAGGCTTAGCTCATGGGTCTGCTTCCTCTCTTCCAGAGCTAGCCTCTTCTCAGCTAGAGCCAGCTCCTTCTCCAGCTTAACAATCTCCAGCTTTAGTTTTCTTTCCTGATCCTCTGGGGACTGGTTCCTGGGTGGACACTGCTTCCTGCCATGGGGACAACCATTGCTCCTGACCTGACGCTGGCTTCCTTCCCCACAGGCTGCCCCAGATCCTTCTCTGAATCCAGGAATAGCTTCTCATCCTTCTCAATGTCTTCCCCCTCCTCTTCTGGGATCACAGGTCCTATATTGCGAACTTCTGCCCTGGCTCTCAGTGCCTTTTGCAGCTCTACCTTCCTAGTGAAGCATTTAGTGGACAGACCAACCCACTGAACCACAGGGTAGGTCTCTAGCTTGGCCAGCTCCAAATCCATCTTTGCAGATAGAGATGCTGTTTCTCCAGACAGAGACACGGTTTTGGTAAAAATTTAAAATGTCAATTGGGGAAAATTGAAAAGGGGGTTGGCTGGCTCTAGAAATGGAGTAGTAGTGTACCCTAAGTCACTGTATGGTACTGCACAAACACAAGTCCTATCCTCACTGCTGATCTTCAATGTTAGAAATTGGGAGTTGGTAGAGGTATGCACCCTGTCCAAGTAGGGACCACAATACTAGTCTTGGTAAGTCAGATACACACCATAAATTATCCTGTGCTCACCCTCTGGTAGCGTGGCACAGAACAGGCAGGATTTACCTAGGAGAAATGTCTAAAGTATTAGTGCAACACAACACACAGTAACACAAAAAAATCCACACCAGGTTAGAAAAACAGATTGATTTTATAAATAGAACAAGACTAAAATGGCAAAAAATCCAATGAGTAGAAGTTGAGATGTGAATTAAAAAAAAATAAACATGTCAGTAGCACTTAGAAGCAATAAGTGATATGGGGGTTATCTGGTCATGCTGGACCGGGGCCAAGTCAAGAGTTCAGGCTGACCATGATGGAGTATGGGCTGGATACAGGAGCCATGCAGGCCTGCTGAACATAATACCTTGGTCCTGGTCAGAATAGTGTGCTGAAGGATGCAAACTAAGCGATGCATCGATGTAGATATTGCAGTCAAGGTGAAACGTCGATTTTCCTCCCACAGTGGTGGCGATGCGCTGGTTCTGAAGATGATGATCCAAGAGGAGCTGGATCTGTAGACGATGTTCAAGAAATCAAAGGAAACAATTAATGATACCAAATTATAAAACTTTTTTATATAGTTTCCGATCCTGTATGATTTCGAATGACCGCATAACAGGGGCATGAGTGGAAGCCATACTAAAGATACACTCAGGTAACGCAGGATCTTTTTTAATTAAATAAAAAAAAGACATAATGTATCCAGATAGAGAGAACTACTCTTATGTGAGGTTATAATTTTTCTGCTTCACAAAGCCCAATAACAATAAATAAACTACCTTGCAGATTTGCCCAAAAACCCTATGATGTGAGCTCGGCAACACAGAAGATCTTCAAATTATAATATGAGATAAGGTAATAACTCCATGAGAGGGTGGTATGATATATCTGTAGGTGTAAAAAAACACTGGTAGCCGCTATGAAAGAGATAACAGTTTGATGATAGATTATGGTGATCTTATCCCCCAGAGGGTTCCTTAGGTAGTGGGCCCCCTCTACTGGGACAAATGCAATTTACCAAGCACACATGGTAATATTGGACATGTATTTATTCTGTTCAAAGCAATGTTGAAACAATTGTGAGGCCAATAAGGCAAATGTAAAATGTTACAATGAACTCAACACATGGTACACGACCCAAAACTTTAGATAAGAAGGAGAAACTAAGAAGTTTTGAAAAACAATGTACTTGATGCCTATTAAAGGATTAAGGACTGCACACTTGAAGGGGCACATTGTGGATGTTTTATAAAAATAAGAATTAAGAAATGTAACGTTGAGAATGTTGTGAAAAATACTGATCCTAGTATGTTTACCAACAGGACTTTTTAACCGTAAGGCAACCATCCAGTGCCGTTTATTAGGAGAGACCATTAATTCAGTCTTGAGAAAGATGGCATAATAACTAAGCTATCGAAACGCGTCGACGCCCAACAAACTGCACAATTGAGTAATCAAGCTTCTCCTGTGTATCGCAAGAATTTAATGTGTCCAGGAATGGTTTTTGAATTAGGATACTTAATGTGCAAAGTCTGAAGGACAAATTATACTGTCTTTTTTTTGTCTCTCCCCCTTTTTGTGTTTTCAAAATTGATAAACTGTATGGTATTGTCCTTTTTTTTAGTTGATATTTTGAGTTAATAATTTTGATGTGATTTAGCACTGTGATAATTTTAGCAGTATATGTCAATAGAATGTGAACTTGTTTTTAATGTGTATTTTTATGTTTTTTTAAACAACAATAACATTGGTATAATTTTGATATACATGCATATGTTTTGTCACATTTGTATAATACGAACGTCCAATATTAACATCTGGGCCTGATTAACTAGAATTCTTGCCAAGGGAACTCTTTTATTTTACTGTTGACAAGTACCCTATTCCCCTGGTGTAGAGGGTCTCTCTCTGCTATATCTCATTTTTCTGTAGACGATGTGCCAGGTTTCTCTATGCAGTTGAGGGGATGCATCGATCTTCCACAGTGCAGTGGCGGGGATGCATCGGTTCAGATGTGTCAGTTCTTTAAGGCGATGCACTGGTTCTGAGTGTGATGTAATTGGTTCCGAGTGTGATGCAACAGTGATGATGCATCGGTTCTACTACATGCTGGCATGAGATGCATCCCTTCAACTGGAGGAAGCACCTGGGTTCACTTCAAATGGACCAGGCACAGGAGCAGGGGGTGAGACTTTGATATAACCTGAGTCTCAGAAACATGAGGCAAGGCAACACGCCCTTGGACATCAGTCTTGGTTCAAGGCAGGGTCAGATGGCATCAGGCAGCACAGCAGAACTGTTTTTCCAGAGCAGCATTGCAGCAGAGTGACAGTCCTTGGACCAGCACAGCAATCCTTCTGACAGGGTTTCTTTAGAGGTCCAAGCATGTTTGATTTGGAGGGGGTCAGAGACCCAGTACTTAAAGCTAGTTGTGCCCTTGAAGTGGAGGTGACTTTAAAGAAGCGTCTTTGAAGTGCACAGAGAGCCTTTTCTTCCTAGCCCTGGTTTTAGACTCGTTACAGGGAGATAATCAATGCTTTGTGTATGAACAGGACACTGCCTATTCAGGTGTGTCAGCTCCTCCCATCTATCCTACCCAGAATGAGCCATCAGCATGCAGATGTCACTCAGACACTGCTCACTGCAGCACTTGATTCAAGCTAGCTTGGCTGATGAGGGGTGATGCCCCGAAACCGACCCAGGATGCTTGTTTCCGGTCTTGGGACAACCTGGTTTGGCAGTTTGGGCTGGATTGTTCCTATAAGGAACAGTGTTAAAACTGATTTGCAAATGTCTGGGTCCAAACTGGGGTTTGCGTGGTGAGCAAAAGAACAATGGATTAAACCCAGATCTTTGTGACTGGGGGTGAATGTTTGCATTGTTCAGCATTCAGTCCATCATTTGTTCCTTTTGCTGCAGGCCCACTACTAGCATTTAATTTACAGGCCCTGGTCCCAGGAAGAGCCCTCTACTAGGAACTTACTGATGCATTAAATATCCCAATTGTAAATAAACCAATGTAATTCTGTTTAAGGGAGAAGCACATGTACCGTAACACTGGTCAGCAATGGTAAAGTGCTCAGAGTCCTAAGGCCAAGAAATGGACAGCAAAAAGAGGAGGTAAGCAGACAAAATGTTTAGCGAAAGACCACCCTAATGCTGACTGGTCTAACAATACAGTAAAAAGAAACATAAATAGTATCAATAAGATCAAATAAGGAAACACACACGTGAAATACATTCCAAAACACAATAAACACTTTAACAAAACCACACAAGATGTCACATTCTTATCCAGCTCTCCTGAATGCAGAACATCCATGAAGTCTTCTCTGAACATTACCCCACTATACCATAAACAGTCATTACAATCAAAAGTGCCATTGCAGTAAATAGGCACAGGCATTACCATATTTATGGAATGTGAGTTTTGTTTTCCAGGCCATTCATTTCATCACCGCCTGCCCAACAGTTTAATCCACCTAAACACCTCCACTCATTTTATGTGCCGCACTCAAGGTTTTTAATGTCTATTTTTTACCAATCGCCATAAAAGACAAAGGCAGAGACGTTTCAAACCATTGAGAAAATACAAAAAAGCCCCCACAGTTGTTAAAACAAAAGTGGAATCAACGCAAATCTGTTATATGAGGGTGATTAAAACAAAAAGGTAGCAACCATACATCGAAAATAATTCATTATAGATGAATAGCCTTTATTTGGCAACCATCTGCCTCACTGTACCTGTTAAACTATTTGAGTGTTGACTGTATTTCAGGCACCCCGCAAGATATTGATATATTGATCATTTTAGGTGGACTTCCCCCCAAATGCGCCATCTTTCAATGAGGTTTGTCGTTCCCATTTATTAGCATGCCAGTGCACTATAATACAAAGACACCACTGGGTTATCACAGTGTGTTTTGGACAAAGTTGCTACATTTATAGTCATTGGTGACTTCCACATTTCCCAGTTTGGATCACCTTGTCTTTTCTCATTACTTTATCAGAGATTTTCTGTCAACGGGATAGATGCAATGTAATAGCATTATATACTGCTGCCGGAGGCCATAGAGTTTTACAGTCCCAAACGACAGGTGGGAGCAGTGGCTCTTAGTCATTTTTTAATGTGACGGGCGTTACTGCTCTCCTGCATACAGCGAGCAAGCGAGTGGCCTCAGTTCTTCCAAGGACATTTTTCAAGAAAATGTAGAATAAATTGGGGCAATTGGTATGTTATACAACACAACTGTTCATGTAAATTTGCAAGAAAGCAAAGGCTCTGAATAGACACTGTTGAAATATTCTACTACACTTATGTTATGCCAACTATTCCTAACACTCCCCAAAATTGTTCAGACAGCACTCCCAGCCCCTTTTCATTCCTCAATTTCTCCATCAAATCCTCAGCTCCTCTTTCTAACCTGAACTCAGCAGGACATGCATTTTATGCTCTGATTGTTGAAGCAGGCCCATTCACCCTTTTCTACAGTCTCAATGTAATTCTGAAATAATAAGTGCAAAATGTCCTGCTCCCCGTCAGTGACCTCCACCCCACACTCATCCCACTCTGCCTATACGGAACTGCATCTGTACCCTTGATGGACCATCTGACATTCTGGCTCTTATCAGCTCATCTGGACCTGTACAATTTCTCTAAACTAACAATTTGACCACTCTGTGCGACACCTCAGACCTGACCATCTAATTTACCCTTACAGAAAAATTCATCCACTCCCACTGAGGACATGTTTGCCTTGCTACCAAACAATCCTTCCACGACTGTCACTCCCTTATACTAGCAAATTACTCCCTCGTGCTGGTGAAACCCCCATTCAAATTCCAGCTCTGTTATTCACAATACCAAAGTCTTGCAAATCTGGAAATGCGTCAAAAACCATGGAAGTTAAATGGGCACACACCCACGCAACACCTATGGAACGCCTGCCCTGGGCAGAGTAATGCAACGCAGCGATTTGCGCTGCTTTGCGTTAGTACAAATTTTTGAAGCCACGCAAAGTGGGTTTGCGTGGGCTAATAAATAATGCTGAAGTATTTTGTCGCTCTTGCTCCACATTGCCTGATGCAATATAGCGACGCATACCGGGTTATAAATATGGCTTTTAATGGCCATTATACATACTCTTGGGCATAAGGTCTATAATGCTGGCAGGGCATTCCGTCCACTGAGGAAAAATGTTCTGAATTAAGCCGAGAAAAACACGAAAAGAGACCATTGGAATGTTGCGGCCGATTTCCCGCCCTGCCGGCATTGTTCCTCTTTTTTCCATTGTCTTCAATGAAACGCTCAAAATGCAAATGTTTCAATAGTTTTTTAAAACACATGGTAATGAATAAATCCTGCATGGAAAAGTAAATAATCTGTGAGAATTGATATTAAATATGCAAATACAGAGAGAGCAAGTAAAGGTTTCCTCTAAATGTGTACACTTTTTAGACAAATATAAAGTTGTTTGAGTCGAGTAGATAAATTAAAGTCTCTCTTATTATAAGGCCACTGTTTTCCAAGCCTTCAGCAATGTTGCATTTTTGGCAGCTGTTCAAGACACTGCCCACACAGAGCTGGACTGAGTTGGCAAAGCACAGATGGTGATTACATGAAGTCACTTTTCTGAGAGAGAGTGGGCTTGGAACGAAAGTGACATTTACGTTTCCGTCTTTCTCATTTCGAGAAGTCATTGCTGCTGTTCACACTTCTACTAAAGTTTACTTTCGTCTCTCAGTAACAGAAGAAAGGCAGAGAGATGTGATCGTAAATATTTTGTAAGGAGGGGCATAAATAGCACACTGGCATGGCTCATTGTCAAGTTTCAACAATCGGAGAAAATGTCTCTTATTCAGTGCTCAATTTGTAGAAAAAGAAAATAGGTGCAGCGGTCCACATTATATGGGCCAGATGCAGCAAATTGTTTTGCCCATTCTGTGTCTACGGGAAAATGTGTTCATGCACATAGCCCTATGTCCTAGGAGACTGGTGATGGCCCCCAAGCACTTCAAAATATACATTAACATTAATATAAAACATTAAAATAAACATATGTTTACATTAAACACAGTAAATACACTAGGCCTAAAAAACTCACGACACCTCCGTAAAAACCAACTGACACCTAAAACATACAAAAACCACGACTAAATACATAAAGTAATACTACACACCTCACAAATACACTCAAACAATACTACTCTGTAACATATAATAGTTAAAATTCACCTTACCTTTCCCAACGCGACGCAGCATCCAACCGCAAGCTTCTCCTGTCCTGAATGAAGTAAAATAACATTACGCGGTTAAAAAATAGTCCCATGTAAACAATAATAGAAACTTAAACATATTAAATACCAAGTTCTAAATAAAAATAAAATATGCTACTAGACTTAAAATATTTTTAATTTTTTTCTATCACTTTAAAAATTAATTTATGATTAATTTCCCTTTGTAAATTAATAATAATGAATAACAACGTATTATTAATTATTATTAATACTTTATTTAATATATATAAAAGCCTAAAAAAATCATATAAATAATTTAACTTCAGTGTATATATAATTTACATTTATGTATTACTTTTAAATTTACTACACAATTATGTAACTTTTGTAACTTAATAATAATAATAAATAAAAAATATTATTAATTATTATTATTAATCATTTTTTTTTTTTTTTGTGCAAGACGTTTATTAAGTACGGTCAAGTGTACACAGCGTCACGCCTACAACCCTGAGGCCGGCCGCTATCTGTACAAATTATCAGGAAGTTACGATGCATAAAAAGAAATTTTACATATACCATCTCGTATTTGTTATCTAAACATAATGACAGTACGCACATTCAATATGAACAAATCAACGCGTCTCACTTTTCATATTTTTTGTTAAACTTCAACACGTGCGGTATCTTATCTGTATGTGGGATGTTTTCGTTCATCAGTACAGCAGTGAGCCTACATCAGGTTACGGTACATTACACATAGTACATCTCAAAAATGCATAGCAGAGCTGGAACAGGCCATCGCTTCCTGCAAAGGTAACATCTTGGTTCACCGTAAAATATAGTATATGACAGTCAACCAAATGGCGCCATTCGAAAATTAATGCACCACATTGGTGGCACGAACAGTCCACAGTATGATGAAAGGGGAGCATTGATAACAGTAACTGAGAGCATATCCGTATACCACGCACCCCCTTTTCCAGTGTCCATAAGAGTTCTCAATAGCATACCATCAATGCAATGTCCAAACTATCAATCTCAGGCCTCTTCCGCAGACACATCTAGCAAATAACATTGCAGTGGAGCCCATATGTCAGTAGGTCTGGAGGTGACTGGCAACAGCTCAGAGTAGGTATGCAATTGTTCTTGACAGTAAACCATGTCTTTCATCCAATCCTTGAATTTGGGGGCTCTACCCCTCCCCCATCTGCATGCCACTCTTCGCTTAGCCAATAACATAGCCAGTGCCACATATTTGCGGTGGGCTGCCTGAAGCTGTTCTACATAACCTAGTAGTGCTAAAATCGGGGATGGTTCCACCAATGTGTGTATCATTTTGGATATTGCTGTAAAAACTTGACACCAGTAGCGATGTACTTGATCACATCCCCATGCAAGGTGTAAGAAATCCGCCCCCGGAGCCCCACATCTGTCACAATTGTCAGTGGCTCTCAACTGGAATCTGTGCATACGTGCAGGTGTGTGATATACTCTGTGTATGAATTTGTAATGAATAATCCTATACCTACTACTGGATGATATGCGTTCCGTCTGCTGCAGACAGAAATCCCACTGTCTATCTGTGAGTGTTGTGGCCAACTCTTGATCCCACTTCTCCCTGGCAGGTAAACATTTATATTCCATATTGGCACGGATCGATTTGTATAGTGTGGATACCAGTTTGCTGGGGTTATCATGCAACAGAATGTTCTGTAATGGGGCAAGTACAGGAGGCTCGTGTGGGAAGTCAGGTGTAACCGCCTGCAGTCCGTGCCGGAGCCTGACATAGTAAAACACATCTAGTGGTGTCGGCTGTATCCCCTCGTAGAGCTGCTCTCTGGAACGAAAGGTGCCATTATGGTATAGATCCCCCCACGTTACAACATGTATCTTCTTCAATAGTTTCTGAAAGCCTGCTTCTTGCAAAAGCGGCATCTGTGGGTGATAAACCAAAGGCAACAGTGGGGCGTATAGCAGTTCCATTTCGAGTCTCGAGCCTATGTGCCGCCAAGCGGTGACGGTGCTTAACACTGTGTTAGGAGCTTTATCTCTTCCCTCTACCAGAGAGTATAATGCGCCTTCAATCGGAGTTGGGTGTGCCAGCCAGTGTTCAGCTGCCAATTGGGGCATGTATCTAGGTTGTCGTATCCAGAAATAAGCAAAGTAGGCCTGGGCTGCGCGGTAGTAAAGTTCAAAATCCGGAATTCCAAATCCGCCCTGCGAGTAAGGTCTAATAAGGACCTCCCACTTGAGCCTCAGTGATTTCCCGCCCCATACTAGTTTAATTAGTTCCGTGCGCAGAAGCCGAAAAAAAAATCCCCCGGGGTGGAATGGTATGTTCAGAAAGAGATACAGCAGTTGCGGGAGTATCACCATCTTAATTAGGGAAGCTCTTCCCGTCATGGACAAGGGAAGGGTTATCCATCTGGAGACATTATCACTGATTTTATCCAGTGCCATAATTAGCCCGAATTAACGCCTCCCTGTCTTTTTCTATGTGTATACCAGGTATTTAAAATCTCCCTCACACCAGGCAAGGGGGTAGTCTAATGTGAACTTTTGCGTCGAGGCAGTAAGTGGAAGTATACACGACTTGTTCCAGTTTATCTGGACACCAGAGAGGACCCCAAATCGTATGAATTCCCTAAGGATGGGATTTAGGTTCTCACAAGGGTGACGAACATAGAGCGTAATATCGTCGGCATACATTGAGACCAGTATCTGCCTTTGAAAACATCGCAACGCACTATCTCGATGATGTTGACGCAGTTTGGCCGCAAGCGGCTCTGTGGCTATGGCAAACAGGAGCGGGGAGAGGGGGCAACCTTGCCTAGTTCCTCTGGAAACCGGGAATTCCGAGGACAATTTGCCGTTGATGAGGACCTTGGCCACCGGGTTCGTATATAATAATCTGATCCAGGATATGAAAATAAGTGGAAAGCCCATGCGCTCTAGCACCCGGAAGACATAATCCCACTCCAATGAATCAAACGCCTTGGTGGCATCTAAAAAAATGGCTGCCATTGGCAAGTCCTCATGAACTGTGTTATAGACTGAAAAAAAGATGCAGAGGTTATGCGACGTTGCCCTGCCTGGCACAAATCCAGCCTAATCCGGGAGTATTAAGTCAGGCAATAGAAGGCTAATGCGTGTAGCTATTAACTTGGCGAGAATCTTCACGTCGCAATTCAATAGTGACAGGGGCCTATACGAATCACATTGATTAGCAGGCTTCCCCGGCTTGAGAAGGGACGTGATGAGAGCGGTTCTCATGGAGGCCGGCAGGTGGCCAACCTCCAGAGCATCTTCATACACTTCGCGCAATACCGGTGCCATGAACTCTATAAATGTCTTGTAAAATTCAATAGGAATGCCGTCCAATACAGTGGCCTTACCAGAACGCATGTGCATGATAGCCTCCCTCACCTCATCTAATTCGAACAGGGCACTTAAAAAAGCTCTCTGTGAATCGCTTAGCCACCCCAGTGACACATCTGCCAGGTAGTCATCCAGCAGTAGTTCCCCTGTTCTAGTGGAGGAATACAATGTACTATAGTGTCCTACAAATTCATTCAGTATGTGTGTGGTGTCCCTGAGTAGTATCCCTTCTGCAGTCTCCAATTCTAGTATGACATTAGGCGAACGCATAAGTTTCATCGTTGCAGCCAAGGCTTTCCCAGGTCTTTCGCCTTCACCATACCTTCTGGCCACCCAGTGTTTGTTCCTGAACTTCACCTCCCGCGCAGCTTCACCGGTATATTCCGACAGCTTATCTCGTATTACAGCTAGTGTGTCACTCCCAGGGCTAACTCGGAGTGCATCCTCCGCTTCTCTGAGTTCTGATTCTAAAGTCCTCAACCTATTCAATATACTCTTGAGTACCCCTGAGCCTTTCGAAATGCAAAGCCCTCTGAGCGTGACCTTAAAAGCATCCTATATAGTTTCGACATCCTTCACTGAATCTTTATTACGTTGATAAAAATCAAGGCATTCTACTCTAAGCTCTTCCTGGAATTCAGTGCCCAGCAGCATTGTGAGTTGCATACGCCACACTGTGACAGAGGGGCCCAATTCAGTTCCCCTCAACGTGATGAGTACAGGTGAGTGATATGAATATGTTCTGGGGAGATGTGCTGAGTAAACCAGTGATGTGTAAAGCTGTGGCGTTAAGAGTATATAATCCAGTCTGGCCCATGACCTCGCCTGAGCAGTGAAGTGTGTACCTTCTCCCTTCGTCCCATGCATAGATCTCCAGGCGTCTAAGAGATTATTATCATCAATCGTCGCACGGAGAATTTCCCTCCCATTAGTATAGTGATGGGGCGCAGGATGTGACCTGTCCAAGGCAGGATTCAGGGTTGTGTTGAAGTCACCCCCCCCAGATAAGGTGCTGTGGCCCAGTTCCCACAATTGCCGCCCACAGGTCAGTGAAGTATTGTGGATCATCCACATTAGGCCCGTAGCAGCAGGCCAGTGTCACAGCCATACGACCCAATCTGCCCCACATCAAGCAAAATCTCCCCTGTGGGTCAGTCTTAAAGCCTGCTAAATGGAACGGTGTGTTTTTTTAATCAAAATAGCCGTACCCCGTGCATATGATGAGTATGAGGAGAATACTGTATAAGAGGCCCACCTCTTCCCAAATGAGTGTATCCCATGCGGCTTGAAATGTGTTTCCTGGAGTAAGGCAATATGAATTTTATGTCGATCCAGTATCTGCCTTCTCTTTCTAGGATCGCCCAGCCCTCTCACGTTCCATGTAATTATGTTCAAATTTGTGTCCCCCATGTGTGCAAGTGGATATATGAACCATATGTCGAGGTATACTGCATGGCATCCCTACCACCAGCAAGTAGCAGGCCCTGTCCGTGACGTGCGTGTCCAGTATTCCCTAGGGAGAGCAGAGGACCCATCAGACGGGCAGTGTCCCCGCCCCCAGCAGCTCTTCGCTGCAATGCAGAGAGCACATATCGCACAATAGGCCCACTCATATCCCTGACGTAGTCAAAAACTCCCAAACCTAAATATAGAAGCAGCTCTTCGATACCTGTTGCACATGCAATGAACATAAACCAAACGGTTCCCCCAACTGTGTACACATCCTGCCTATTCCCAAGAACCCCCCGCAAGCACATGGTCTGTGCAAAAGTAACAGCAATATTCACCTCCCATTCTCTCCCTTGAGATCTACGCAGATCTTCCAGAAATACCCATGTCCTGCCGTCCGCACTCCTCCCATTCAAAACACCTCTCCGGCCTCCCCCCACCCACTGAAGCATCCCCAACTTACCAGCACCACGAGCCCTCCCCCCACCCAAAAGTTGACCAAAACATCCGAACATCAACAGAAATGGAATCAAGTCCCTTGGGGTATACCCGTTAGGGGTCATCTGAGGTGCACGTCCGTCCACCCCCATTCCTCCCGCTCCAGAGGGGAAAGGGAGTGGGGGGTTGGTGCCTGGCATACGTTACCGCCTGCAGTCCAATACCCGTCCGTGGTACCTTTTGAATCTGTCGTAGTCTCCATATTTAGTAGTAACACCGAACCATGTAGTGAGACAAGTACTATGTCCCAACAGCGTGTTTAACCCCAGCAACACAAGTCAGTTGTTCTCCTAGTCAGAACTCGAGTCATTCTGGCCCTCGGCATCTGCAGCTTGTCTTCCTTGTCTAGGCAATGTTTTAATGTAATCCTCGACTTGTTGCAGGTTGACAAAAAAATGTTGTGTACCCTGATGGGTCACTCGCACTTTGGCCGGGTACAAAAGGGCATATTCAATGCATAGGTCTCTAAGTTTCTTCTTAACAGCAAGGAATTTTCGCCTTTGTTCCTGCACCACTGGGGTAAAGTGTGGATAAATAGAAAATGTCACTCCGTCGTGCGTGAGGTTCTGATTTGCCCGCGCCGCTCGCAGTGCAGCATCACGATCTCTATAGTTGAGCAGGCGCGCTATGATGGGTCTTGGCGCGGCTCCAGGTTTGGGCCTAGGTCCGAGCGAACGATGAGCACGCTCCACAATGAATTGGTTTGAGAAGGCCTCCGCTCCCACCGCCGCCATAAGTATCTTCTCAATATAGAGCTCCATCTTCCTCGTGTTTGTCGTCTCTGGTACGCCCGTGACGCGAATATTATTCCGTCGACTCCTCTCTTCCAACTCCTCATTTTTGGCGGCAATTACACACAGCACATTATCCATTCTCGAGAGTCTCGTGGCATGTGACGCCGTGGTGTCATCATTGTCGGATATTCGTCGCTCCACTTCGGTAACAGGTTCTTCATGAATATCCATTTTCTGTACTATGCCGTCCATTCTGGCTGAGAGTCTATCGACTTTGTCAACGACAGTGGCAAAGTCCCGGCGCATCTCCTGCAGCATCGTGGCAATGTCCGGCGCCGTTGGGGCTGACGTAGACACCTCTGCAGATGGGCTCCGAGGTTGCCCGTTGTCCACCGCATTCCTCGTTACTTTCTTATGAACTGCGGGTTCAAACTGCAGTTTGGGCTACCTGTTGTCCGGTTTCCCCATTCCGCCAGGTAAATAAAAGCGCTATGCCTAAGATGAGTGATGATCCCTCTCGGCGCAGCCCGTAATGGAGAGGTCACCCCTTCTTCAGTGTATCGCTGTTCAACAGTTGCGATGCCACCTCTGCACTACTAGACAGTGAAGAAAATCGTAATGGCGTGCACAGTAATATCATGCAGGAAATGAGATCTAGGCGCCTGGGCCGGCGTATTAGCAGAGCATTGAACACTGGTATTTATTTCGCCTTGCTTAGTCATATAGATCAGTGCAGCCGGCAGAACTTCCAGGCCTATCGTAGCAACACTAGGAAAGGAAGAGCCCTCTTGCTCCCAACGCCGCTTTACTATCACTCATGCAGGGGAGCTCGTGGCCTCAGCGCTCACCCGGTGATATCTAGCAGGCCAGGGTGGTACTCGCAGTTCGCCCAGGAAAAACGCACCGCTACTGTGCCTCAGCAATGCACCAACGTCTGCGGCGAATCAGAGGCCTTCCTAGGTCAAAACGCCGCGATCGGCGCCAGCTATTTCCCGCACCAGCCAAAGTCAGTTGCGCCCAGAGTCTCTCACCAGATTTCCACTGCCGTCGTCCGGCGGGCTCCGGGGGGCAATGAGAGGAGTTGTAATCCGCCTCTACAGTCGAGGTGAGGAAAGCCGCCCGCTTCCGCTCTTTGGGCCTGCTCGCCTCGTGGTGCGCCTCGGCGTCCCGCAGTTCCCCGAGCCGCCTCAGGGTTCCGCAGCGGCAGGGTGTTTCCGGGGCCGGATCTTCAATCGGCACGAACTTCGTCCCCTCTGGAGTTAGAGCAGCCAAATTTTCACCGAGTGTCAAGCAACACTCACTGTACCATCGTGGAGAGTTTTGGACGGGTAGGAGCAGGTTAATCAGGATAAAGTGAGGATAAAAGCGCCAGGCTGCCGGAGCCTCGCTAGAGTGCGGCCATTCAGCTTTTGCGCCCTCTAGCGCCCCCTATTATTAATCATTTTTATGTATATAAATTGTAAATAAATACAGATTAAAAATTACACTTGAGTGAATATATACAATAAATGTTTATGTTAATTGATACATTACTTTATAAATATTACATCTTTGTAAATTAATAATATTAATTAATATAACATATTAATTATTATTTTTAATATTTGTGTCTATGTATGTAAATGATTTAAAAATACATATCAAACATTGTACCTGAATGCATGTATGATTTTGTGTTTTATATTTTTGTAAGAATTCCTTTTTAATTAAATAACCTTAGTATATTCTTAATAATAATTAATTACAAACATTAATTATTATTATGAACATTATATTTTATGTGTATAAATGTGGGGAAAAAATACATGAAACATGTAAAAATAGCAAAAATGTACTTACCTGTTTTCTATTTTCTGTTCATGTAAAAGTTAAAAATATATAATTGATAAAATTAAGATATATTATATATTAATTTTATTAATTAAATATTTAATCTACAGAAATACAAAATATTTGTAAAAGTGTTAATGATTTATAAAAAATCTTTACAATGTTAAAAACAATTCTGAAAGCAAACAACTGTATAAATATTTTTTAAAATATTACTATTAAAAAATGTATAATTTGAATTGTAAAACATTTATCAATATAAATAAATGTAATGTAATGCATTTTGTTTAGCTAATAGTTTAACACAAACAATATATTGTATTTTTTTCTGAATTGTAATATTATTACCAATATTACCCATAAATTCTGTAAATAAAAATGTTCAAACAATTCATCTCTACTTATTTGGCAAATAATAATAAAATTTGTATTTTTAAGTATGATTATTATGTTAATATTTATATATTTACATCTATCGTTTTCACTTACAAATATTTAATCTGCAATTATAATATAACAGCATATCTTCTATAACATTACTATTCTGACCAAAATATAAAACATATATGACTTACTATTCCCATTCCAATGAGGTGAAAGTCAGAGAAGATGCTGGATACTGACCCAATAAACTTTACTATTCCCACTCCAATCAAATAAAAGTCAGGGAAGATGCTGGACACTGACCCAATTAAATTTACTATTCCCACTCTAATCATACAAAAGTGGTGGGGGCGTGGCTTGGGCGCCGATGGCGATGGTCGCCTGAGAGCTCGGCTCCGGGACTGAGCCCGGGATTATCCTGTAAATCGGAGGCCGTGGGGCACCCTAACCCCTGCAAACTGTTGATCGGCCCGACGGGGACCTGCCGGGGCACCTGGCGCAGTCCGAACGTGTGGGGACCCGACGGAAAATCGAAGTTTGTGGGTCCGCGGAGTGCGACCCAACATGGCGCCCGGACTTCATTGTCCCCTTGGACGGAACCAGTAGACTGGAGGGGCATCACTAGCTGCGGCGCACCCTCTGCCTTTCCGTCTCCCTGTGATATGAGGATCTGGGTATCGATCTGATTGGACTCTGGCAGCGGGGATCGCGCCTAGATGGTCGGATGCCCTCACTATAGTGGATCTCGGCACGCGGACACCTGGAGGCCCTGACCGTGGCGCCCACTCCCTAAACCGCACTTGGCTGCATCTCCCCGACCGACCCACTCCCATGGGAGGCACAACCCCTTGGCGCCACAAAGTGTCCGGTGGAGTTAGTGACCCTCACTCCGGGTCCTCATCAGCCAAACGGGCCTACCCGACCTGGCGCCGATTGTCTCCGCCTCCTCCTCGGTGCCCTCAGACGACGTGGTGGTGGCGCGAGCCGAAGCTTAGAAGGTCCAACAGGCCTTGGAGACGGGGATCCCCAGCCCTCGACCCGAAGACCAACAACCGGGAGAGACATAGCCGACGCCCGCATTCGGTGGCGCCTGTCCCTGGATCCACACGGTGTGCCTCCGGCGACAAGGGGAAACCAAGGGGAGCCAAGGGGACTACCCCAGCTGCCTCAGACTCGGAGGCCCCGGACAAAGAGGAACGTGGAGACCCGGAGAGTTCTGGTGGCGCACCAATGCAGCAACAATTTGACCGCGTCTTGGAGGCGATTGCGACCACACGCTCGGCCCTCCAGCAGGACATTGCCCAGGTGGCGACGAGCCTGGGCCTCCTTAGAGCGGATCACGGCAAGCTTTCGGATAGGGTCAAGGAAGTGGAGGGCTCGGTGAAAACCTTGGAGCCGGTGCAGCGAACCTTGGCCGCGACTATGAAGGATGCCCTGTCCCAGGTTACTGCCCTGGAGCAGCGAGCGGAAGATGCGGAAGGCCGCAACAGGCGAAACAACATTCGTGTGGTGTGCCTGCCGGAGAAGATTGAGGATGGCGACATGGTGGCATACTTGGAAGCCTGGCTCCGAGACACGGTGGCCCCGGAGAGTCTATCCTCCTTCTACACCCTGGAGCGAGCTCATAGAGTCCCAGCGAGGCCACCACAACAGGGACGTGCCCCGCGACCGGTGGTGGCACGGTTATTGCACTTTCGGGACAGAGACTTCATCCTCAATGCCGCCAGACATAATGGCCCATTCAAAGTGGCGAACAGCCAGGTGAACATCTTCCCGGATTACACCTATGAAACCCGACGCAGGCGGTTTTCATTCTTGGCGGTCAAGCGCGAGCTCCGGAGCGAGGGCATCCAATACTCGCTCCTATTTCCTGCAAGGCTCCGCATAATTGTCGATGACAAGACTCAATTCTTTGATACCCCGGAGGATGTCTGTAACTGGCTTGAACTCTATAGAGCCGGGAAAGATGGCTTTAGCTCCTCATCTCAGCTAGCGGCGGAGCCGGAGCAGAGACGGCGGTCCAAGAGGATTCGGAGTCGCCGTGGCCGGTCGGGCGGACCCTCAACTGCAGAGACATCGACGGAGCGGAAGGGAGTGCTGGAGGTGTTATCTGCGCTGTCTGGCTCACGAGATGGTACCATTGAAGAGGAGGTGGACCCTGGTGACGAGGGGGTACCGACGGACTCCGAGGAATCGGTAACTGATAGCGTCCACACGCCGGTGATCACACCGAAATCGGTTGAGGACCTTCTGGATGGACAGGGTTAACGGGGTGAGCTACATCCATTTGGGTGGGGGCCCGAAACGGGGGTGGCGGGAGCCGACGATTGATGATGACTCCCGGGGAAGGGGGGGTGGGGTGCCTTGCTCTTGCCCCGAGGGTGTCTAGTACTGTTTTGGGCTTCCTTTAGTCCTGGTAGCCAGGGCATCGAGGGGCCACTGCCAATGCCCAGCCCGCACCTGGCCCTTAAGGCCTTCCTACGGTGGCGACCGCAGGATTAGTCGGGGACAGGGTTTTTTTTGAGGGTATGGTTTGGATGGGAACTAGATGGCGCTATTTGGGTCCTGTTCTGGGGAGGGTGGGTGGGGGTTTGGTTCGAACGGGGGTTGTTGAGTTTTGGTTGGGGAAAATGGCCGCCATCAGTGCTGGGTTGATTGTTGCTCTTTCTTTGTTGGGACCCGGATGGGGAGACTTTGCACGAACAATATGGGACAATGGCTGATGTTGCTAATGTGAAATGCATTACTTGGAACGTGCGGGGGCTCCACACCATGTCTAGGCGTCACAAAGTCCACGCTTATTTAGTGCGTAGAGGGGTACAAATGGCGCTGCTGCAGGAGACCAATCTGAACCAGGCGGAAGGGGCGGCGCTACAGCGTAGGTGGAGGGGGCAGGTCCTTTGCACTTCGTACTCCGCGTATGCCAGGGGGGCGCTAATTTGGATTAGAGCTGGGGTTCCCTTCCAGGTCACGAAAGCAGTGGTAGATCCAGAGGGGCGTTATGTGGCCATTTCGGGCACTCTGGGAGGGAGGGACCTAAACGTTTGCTGTGTGTACGCACCCAATATAGACCAGATTGCCTTCCTTTCCAGGTTATCGGGCTCGTTGGCCCACTTTTTCTCCGGGCCCCTCCTGCTCGTTGGGGATTTCAATTCAGTAGTGGATGTGGAAACTTACCGCTCGCATCCGCCCCTCCCTGACTCTCCGGTTCACCGTGTGGCTAAAGGTCGTAGGGACTGGCAGACACACTGGGGTCTGACGGATATTTGGAGGGCGCAACACCCCGACACTAGAGACTATTCCTACTTCTCGGGCCTACATGAGTTGCACGTTAGACTGGACGGATTTCTTGGCTCGACTGAACTGGTTTCAGCGGCGGTCCGGTCTGAATATCTGACCAGGACCATCTCAGATCATAACCCCCTCCTGCTGGACCTTCGTTGGTTTCCTGGGGTGCCTGCGGTGCCCACCTGGAAGTTACGTCCCGAGATCCTTGAGGACAGCGTTTTCAAAGCGGACCTAGGAGATAAGATCTCGGAATACTTCGCGTCCAACGGGGGCACTGCGAGCTCGAGAGCGCTAGAATGGGACGCTTTTAAAGTGGTGGTGAGGAGATACTGTATTTCCAAGAAGGTCGGCATGAGGCGAATTATCCTTGCCGACTTAGATACAGCTGATCGGAAGCTTCGCGAGTTGGAACTCCGCCGCCCCGGGCGCCCTGAATTACAGGAACGCACGGCGGAGGCGAAGGAGGCGGTGGCGGCGGAGGTCGAACCGCTGCGCTGTTTCGACTACAAGGCCTATACGGTTAGGTCCCTCGCAGAGGGGGATAGGTCGAGCGCGTTGCTGGCATGGCTAGCCAACCCTACGCGCCAGACCTCACTGACGACGTCCATGCGCATGGCGGACGGGACCGTGGTACACACTCAGCCTGAGATTCTGAGCTGCTACCTGCACTACTACGAACGTTTGTACCGCAGTCGTTCTGACAGAGACCCTGACCTGCTCGATAATTATCTATGACCCCTGGAGCTCCAAACAGTGGAGCAGGACGTGGCAAAAGCCCTGGGGTCCGACATAGAACTAGGAGAGATCCGCAGCACCATTAAAAAGATGGCAAGGAATAAGACCCCGGGCCTGGACGGCCTTCCGGTGGAATTTTATGCAGCTTATGCTGATCTCCTAGCCCCAAGGTTATTAATAGTATATAGAGAGGCGAAGAGGCTCGGTCGGCTCCCGGGCTCGATGTGCGAGGCCTTAGTGGTTCCCCTCCTCAAGCCGGGAAGGGACTCATCCGATCCGGGGTCTTACCGTCCCTTATCAATGCTGACGGTTGACTACAAAATACTGAGCAGCATCTTGGCCTCGAGGCTGCTGGGTCACATGAGATCCCTGGTACATGAAGACCAGGCTGGATTCATCCCCAGGCGAAACACGACCATGAACATCCGCAGGTTGTTCCGCTTGCTGGGAGAACCGCTCGTGGATGCCCCGTGCCCGGTAGTCCTATCGGTAGACTTAGAGAAGGCTTTTGACAGCCTGGAATGGGACTACCTGAGCACTGTGTTACGGAGGTTCGGCCTCGGTGAGGGTTTCATCAGATGGACCACGGTCCTGTATGCCTCTGCATCGGCCAGGGTTCGGGCGGGCCCTCTGATTTCCTCACAATACCCGGTGGAGAGAGGCACGAGACAGGGTTGTTCGTTATCCCCGCTTCTCTTTGCGCTGGCGGTGGAGCCACTCGCACTGCACCTCCGATCGGGAACCCATTATAATGGCTTGTGGACACCTACGGGCCCACATTACATTTCGCTGTATGCCGATGACCTGCTGCTCTTCCTCGAGGACCCGGTTGCTGCCCTGCATGGAGCTGCGGCGGCGCTCACGACGTTTGGGGAGGTCTCGGGCCTCCGGGTGAACTGGGCTAAGACTTGTCTTTTCCCGGTTCGCAAAGGCACCCCTAGCCCTGTTCTCAGTAGAGAGATCAGATGGGAACCTGACTGCTTTAAGTACCTGGGGGTGTACGTCTACCATGAACCATCTGACCTCCTGGATGGGAACATTGCCCGCAGCACTCGAGCACTACGGGGCATTATGGACTTCTGGGCTACACTACCGCTCTCGGTGGCAGGGCGGATCGCTTTGCTCAAAATGGTGGCGCTTCCCCGGTTGCTGTATTATTTCCGGGCGCTACCGATCTGGGTCCCACCGGCCACGTTTAGACTATTACGGTCAATGATAGTCGGATTCCTCTGGGGCTCGGGCCGCCGAAGGGGGGCCCTCAGGACCCTGATGAGGCCGAAAGCCGAGGGTGGGCTTGCGGTGCCGGACTTTGAAAAGTACTACTTAGCGGCGCAGCTCCAGACCCTCACCCAGGAGATCGCCAGGGAATTCCGGGGCCCAGAGGACAGGAGAGGTACGGGGATGGCCAGGCATGTTCTCTCCTTCATAGTGCTGCGACAACGTTTGGCCTTACAGGACTTGTCGCTAGAGGAGAAGACCATTCGCCTGTGTTGGAACCGAGCTCACGCCCGGGGCCAACTGCGTATACCGTATGCGCCCGAAATACCTTTGGGGATGCTGACGGCCTTGCCCCATGGCGGTGATTGGTCGCGGTTGGCAAACTGGGAGGACGCAGGCTTACAATTGGTAGGTGACCTCTACGAGGACGGGGCGCTCTTGCCCTTTCAGGGGCTCATTGATCGCTTCGAGGTTCCTCGCGGCGACTTTCTGTTGCACTCGGCCCTGGTCCGAGCGATCCAGGCGCACTGGAAATGCGGGCAAGAGGAACCCCCTATATCTCCGGTGTGCCAATACGTCATGATGTCTGCGGGTACGGTGAAGGCGGTCACTTGCCTCTACGGTAGACTGATCAATGAGGGGCTGGCCCCCCTCACTACTTTGAGAACCCGTTGGGAGGAGGACATAGGTAAGGAGATCCCGGAGACGACCTGGTCCCAACTGGTGCGGCGAGCCTGGAAGGGCACACGCCACGCCCGCTTTCAATTGGTCCACTACTACGTACTCCATAGGGCATATCTGACCCCGGCGAAAATCCAACAGTATTTTGCTACGGGCTCGGCGGACTGCCCCAGATGCCCGGCGCCGGAGGCGGACCTTCTCCACATGTTGTGGTCCTGCCCGGGATTGTCCTCCTACTGGATGGAAGTGGGGAAGACCCTGGAGGAGGTGACAGGGAGGTCCTTATCGGTTGATGCGGCAGTGGGACTCCTACACTGGTTTCCACATACCCCCAAAAACAAAATTACCAGTAAATTCATCGATTTGGGGCTTCTCTTTGCTAAACGAGAGGTGACCAGGAACTGGAAGGCACGGGCTGGTCCGACGGGGGGCCGGTGGCACAGCGAACTCTTGAAGTGGGCAGCGGGGGAAAGCACGCTGAGATACCAGCTAGCTAGGAGACAGCATAACGAGAAGGCACAGGAGGCAGCGCTAGAATGGGAGACATTAGTGCAGGCCCTCAGGGATTATTGCGCCCCCAGCGACTCCGAAAGTGAGGAAGCAGCTCGCCCCGAGTCCCGATAGACGTTTGCACTTTACAGCTCTGTTACTTTCCTCATGGGTCCTCTCACAGATCCTAATGCGGTTGTTGCCGTGCACTGATGGCGGGGTTGGGTGGGGATTAATTTGGTTCGTAGTGTTTTGAGGGAGGGGTATTCTTTTGGGTTTTGTAGGCTTGTTTAGAAAAGCAGATGACGGACAGTGGATCATCCGGACCAGCTTCGCCTTCCTGCTGAGCCCCCCATTGGATTTCGCCGCCCGACCATAGGGTTGTGGGCTGAATGGCTGTGTAAGGGTACATACTGCTGGGGGACGGAGGGTTGCATTTCACTGATTTTGTTTGATCTATAATGCTGGTCGAATATGTAACGATTTACTAATTCCTGCAATAAAAATATATTTAAAAAAAAAAAAAATCATACAAAAGTGGGGGAAGGTGCTGGACACTGATCCAATTTAATTTACTATTTCCACTCCAATGAGAAGAAAATCAGGGAAGGTGCTGAACACTGACCTAACTTAATTTACTATTCCCACTCCAATCTGATAAAAGTCAGGGAAGGTGCTGGACACTGACCCATTTCAATGTACTATTCCCACTCCAGTCAGATAAAAGTCAGGGTAGGTGCTGGACACTGACCCAATTTAATTTACTATTCCCACTCCAGTCAGATTAAAGTCAGGGAAGGTGCTGACACTGACCCAATTTAATTTACTATTCCCACTCCAGTCAGATAAAAGTCAGAGAAAGTGCTGGACACTGACCCAATTAAATTTACTATTCCCACTCCAGTGAAATAAAAGTCAGGGAAGATGCTGGACACTGACCCAATTAAATTTACTATTCCCACTCCAATCATACAAAAGTCAGGGAAGGTGCTGGACACTGACCCAATTTAATTTACTATTCCCACTCCAATAAGATGAACATCAGGGAAGGTGCTGGACACTGACTCAATTTAATTTACTATTCCAACTCCAACCTGATAAAAGTCAGGGAAGGTGCTGGGCACTGACCCATTTCAATTTACTATTCCTACTCCAGTCAGATAAAATTCAGGGAGGGTGCTGGACACTGACCCAATTTAATTTACTATTCTCACTCCAGTCAAATAAAAGTCAGGGAAGATGCTGGACACTGACCCAATTAAATTTACCATTCCCACTCCAAAAATACAAAAGTCTGGGAAGGTGCTGGACACTGAGCCAATTTAATTTACTATTCCCACTCCAATAAGATGAAAATCAGGGAAGGTGCTGGACACTGACCCAATTTAATTTACTATTCCCACTACAATCTGATAAAAGTCAGGGAAGGTGCTGGACACTGACCCATTTCAATTTACTATTCCCACTCCAGTCAGATAAAAGTCAGGGAAGGTGCTGGACACTGACCCAATTTAATTTATTATTCCCACTCCAGTCAGATAAAAGTCAGAGAAGGTGCTGGACAGTGACCCAATTTAATTTACTATTCCCACTCCAGTCAGATAAAAGTCAAAGAAGGTGCTGGACACTGACCCAATTAAATTTACTACTCCCACTCCAATCTTACAAAAGTCTGGGAAGGTGCTGGACACTGACCCAATTTAATTTACTATTCACACTCCAGTCAGATACAAGTCAGGGAAGTTGCTGGACACTTACGCAATTGCATTTACTATTCCCACTCCAATAAGACAAAAGTCAGGGAAGGTGCTGGACTTTGACCCAATTTAATTTACTATTTCCACTCAAATAAGGTGAAAATCAGGGAAGGGCTGGACAATACCCCTATTTATTTACTATTCCCACTCCATGCAAATAAAAGTCAGGGAAGGTGCTGGACACTAACCCTATTTAATTTACTATTCCCACTCCAGGTAAGTAGAAGTCAGGGAAGGTGCTGGACACTGACCCAATTTAATTTACTATTCCCACTCCAACGAGATAAAAAGTCAGGGAAGATACTGGACACTGACTCAATTTAATTTACTATTCCCACTCCAATAAAATGAAAGTCAGGAAAAATGTAATTCATTAACCCAAAATATACCATATCCCATATTAACGCAACATCCCATTCATACATTTTTCAAAATATTTTTTAAAATAAAAAAAATATTAAACTCATCAGAAAAATGTACTAAAATTTCTAAAACAAATTTAAATTTATTATAAAAATTCTAAAATGTTATTTTTTTTATTTAAAAAAACTGCTCACCCTTATCCACTATTAACCCAATAATGTATTCATATACTTTTTTGTGAAAATGTAAATATAAATTGGAATTTTTTATTTTTTTTCCAATTTTTTTAAAATTAATTCTTAATTTATAAAACATTACTACATTTTTAATAAAAACCCACACCCTTATCTCCTATTAACACAACATCACAATAATAAATGTAAAAAAAATATTTTTATTCGAAATTTGAAATGTCCCCAAATGTTTTTTTGATTTTTTTTTTGCATATTATTATAAATATCACTGATTATTTTAAAACACTCCACACCCTTAACCCCTATTAACCCAACATCCCGCTCCTAAAATTAACATTTATTTATGAAATTAATTTTAAAATTTAAAAACTATATATATATATATATATTTAATTTAAATTTGCATATCAATAAAATGTATGACTAATTACTTTAATACACTTCCCACGTTTATCCCCTATTAACCCAACATCCCTCTCCTAAAATTAAAATGTATTTCTGCATTTTTAAAAAAAGATTTTTTTTGTTTTTTTAAAACAATTTGCATAATAATATAATTCATAACTATTTATTTTAAAACACTCCGCACCCTTATCCCCATTAACCCAACATCCCGCTCCTAAAATTAAACAAAACTATTAAAATGTATTTTTTAATTTTTAAATTAAATGTAAAACATTTTTTTTCATTTGCATATTAATAAAATTTATAACTATTTATTATAAAACACTCCCCACCCTTATCCCCTAGTAACCCAATATTCCGTCCCTAAAAAAACCCATAAAATACACAAATAAACATTAAATACAAGTAAAATAATTACAATTTTACAAAAATATCATAAATATTAACACATTTTTTATTATTTATATTATATACATTATATTAAAAAAATCGATATTTTATACTATCTATATATTTTTTTCGATATTTTTACCATTCCATATATCTCAATTCGATATTTTATACAACACTAACAAAACGATATTAACATTACACGATATTTTTGATTCAACATTTTTTACAACAATATTTATTTCTGAAAACCTAAAACGATATTTCTTACATCGATATTTTGACATTCGATATTTATTGATACTCTATATTTTTGACTCGATATTACTTACATTCGATATTTCCTATTCGATATTATGCCCAGTTACCAGATAAGGAGAATGAGCAAAGGCTTGCATTCCATATATGTTCAATAGCAGCAAAAAATTATTACCCAGAGAAATCCTTTCGTTCTCTTCCTACCCTTTTTCTCCATAAACAAATTAATAGTTTGATATGAATTCTTAAGTACCCCTCCTTTTTCATTACAGATTAGGCACCTATGTCATCTTACGTCATGAATTATTGATAACGGAATAAGGAATGCAGTTTGTAATCACATGGTGAGTCCTTTAGCGAGGATTACCAATGTAAGAAACTTTCTTTCATTTACCTTATTAGTATCAACACACAACTTAGCTAAATACTTTTGAATCAAATCGTAGTTCAGCATTTTGTGAACCATTTGCCATTTTGAACCATAATAAACGTGTGCCACAATTAAGTTTTTCTATTCTACACTGGTTTATTTAGTATGCAGCAGAGGTTAATCTATTCTTCTTGGGTCACAATTCCTTTTCTCTCTGGTGCACATTTGCTGGTCTTAGTTCACATTTTGCCTCACAACACAGGTGCCTTATCACTGAGACGGCCTAGATACACAGCATGGTATTTTTTCTTTTTCTTTTTACACCTTAACACCTGTCATGTATTGGTTTAATAGGTATGTAATACTTGGCATGTGTAAAGCAGCATTACAAGTCTGCTATGGCGGTCTCACTCTAATTCACTTTCAAGTTTTGCTTTTACCATCAATAGCACTCAATGCATATAACTCATGTATGAAATGAAAATATTTCATATGTCATGTTGGTCTTACCTATGCTGTTTTCGAAATTGTCTACTACACACAGCCTTGAAGAAGTCCCATTGGGGACGAAAAACTTGTCTGCTGATAATCATGTACTTGGTTAGAAGAGAGAAACACAAAAAAGACGACGACAATATATCACATGGCCTTAGTGTTATGGATTAAGTTTGTTGGTTACTTGACCTCAAAGATTTTTATTTTTATAAATTGGTAAAGTGCGCCAGTATATTGTTTTAGGATATTGTAGCTGTTACTTTTTTGAGTAACACTATCTTTGCCCTCACAGGTGTGTTTGAACAAGTTTTTGTTCTATATATTTTCTACCCTGACTAGTTAAGCACTGTGTGACATCTGTTGTTATTGTCACAGGCACCTATCTGTATTTAACATATACGGTCAAGTTGTGTGGAGGTAGGTATAAAGAGTTAATTCAGAGTGGTAGTGCTGAAAGGTATAAGCTACCATTTCAATATATTTCACACCCAAAATTGATAAAGGTGGTCACCCTTTTGTTAAAAAGGGCATTGCTTTCTTGTCTTATTTAAAAACGTTTGGGAATAGAATGCCTAAAACTGACTGTATTAGCATCATCTCTTGGAAAGTCTGCTCTATTTTTTTTAATTTACAAAATATTACAAAAGTACAGGTTGTGTTCTGCCAAAAGAAGATGCAAAATATCTATGACATTGCTGGTAGCATCCCCTTTTAAACAGGTTGAGTAGAATTTCCACACTCATTCTTAAAACATGTTTGTATAATGCTTGTCTAATGCAGTCCAGCCTGTTTAGTCTGCCACTCCAGTTGTCTTAATGCTACTTTATTTTGAGTGCCAATATGTCTTCATTTTTGCCGTAATACTTAGGGGCCTATTGGGATGAGGGGCAGACTTTGTCCACCCGTCATCCTAGCGGGGATTGGGAATGCCCACCATAAGGACGGGGGTCCCGGGGGTGGTATTAACATGTGCCCGCCACAGTGGCGGGCACATCCTGCGTGTTCAGCATTGTGGCGGGCGGTGCTCTCAGCACCGCCCGCCACAATGCTTAAAAAGCACTTTTACATTTGCATAATCAAAGCGTCAGGCACCGCGCGGTGCCTGCCGCTTTGATTATGCAAATGCAGGGCGGTACCACAGGTACCCCCTGTGTGCACCCCCCTACTCTCCTTCACTCTGGGGGCCCGCAGGGGGCCCCCAGAGTGAAGCCCGCATGCCTTTCCGTGGCAGCATTGCCTCCACGGAAAGGCATTGAAAAAAGCCTATCAAAATTTGGCTGGTGGTGTCTGATAGACACCGCCACCATATTATTTCTTTGCCGCCCCGGCCGCAAGACGACCGGGGCGGAAAAGCGGCAGACGGTCTTTCCGTCCGCCGAGGTCCCCCCGCCATACTAATATGGTGGGGGGGAAAACGAGCGTGGATGTCGGGCGGATTGCCCCTGCCAGGCTGGCGGTTGCCACCGCCAGCCTGGCGGGGGCAATCCGCCCGACATCATAATGGGCCACTTAGTCTGTAGTAATGGTAATAAGCTGTCATATACTAAATCGGGGGTACGAAAGCCAACACTATTATTTTTTAAAGTTGAGTTGTATCTTTGAGATGGACATATTTTCCTCACACTAGGAGCTTTTTTAATTTTCCCAAAAATTCCTTACCATATATAGGAAAAACATCTCTTCATTCGTGTTGATGGGTGATGTTTTAAAATAGTTTTAATCATGTGAAGTTGAAAGTCTGGGATACTTTTATTAGTTTTATATTTTTGTTATTTCGAAATAATTCAGAATAAACAGATGAAGATTTGTTGAGAGTAACCTATAATTTAGAGGAAAGTTATTTATCTTTTCATGCATGGCACATATTTGGATTCATTGATCGGGGTGTGTTTGGAATGTCCCATAATCAATAAATAGTACTCCATTTGAAGTCAAAAGATTTTGGGTAATAGAAAAGACCAACATTTTTTTGTGGTTGGTTTATTGTTCTAAAGAAAGTTTTCCCTAAAAAGGTGAGTGTTCATGATTCGAGGATACTACCATTCACAAATGTGTGAGGTTAGGGAAGGTGTTATTTTGCCAATTGTCTTTCACTGTTAAAGGGTCTTATTAGGTTTGGGGCGGAGAGTAATATTCCAGACAAATGTGTAAGGATATTCCTTCCCTGTTCTTCTTTTAGGAGGCTTCCTGAAGGATCACAAGTGCATAGCTCCCAAGTTTTCAGATTGCTTATGTGAGACAATTCCATGGTTTCAGTTGGTGTATGAATGACATTCTCCTCTACAGTCAAATGTGTGACATTTCTGACCCTTCGGGAAACATCCTTTACAACGCAACTTTCACCACGCAGTGCCTTTACGACGCAACTTTTACAACTCAAACCATTACAACGCATTGCGCTGGGGGGCGCTCTAGGATAGGGAATAGGTTTAATTTACTATCCAACACCTTCCCTACTATCCACGGGGACTGGAGTTGGAATAGTAAATTAAACTATTCACTATCCAGCGCCCCAAAGCACTATGCGTTGTAAAGGCATGCGTTGTAAAAACTGCGTTGTAAAGGCATGCGTGGTAAAAGCATGCGTTGTAACGTCATACATCCACAGACATATCATACAACAATGTAAATCTGCCTATTCAATCAATCAATCAAGCATTTGTATAGCGCACTAATCACCCGCAAGTGTCTCAAGGTGCTGAAGGGGGTGCACCTACTGCTCGAACAGCCAGGTCTTGAGACATCTCCTGAAGGTCAGCAGGTCCTGGGTCTGTCGCAGGTTGGTGGGGAGGGTGTTCCATGTCTTGGCGGCGAGGTAGGAAAATGATCTGCCGCCGGTGGTCGTCCTGTGGATGCTTGGAACGGTGGCGAGGGCGAGGTCAGCTGAGCGAAGCGGGCGGTTCAGGGTGTCAAAGGTGAGTCGTTTATTGAGGTATGCTGGTCCGGTGCTGTGGAGTGCTTTGTGAGTGTGGGCGAAGAGCTTGAAAGTGATCCTCTTGTTGACTGTGAGCCAGTGCAGGTCTCTCATGTGGGCTGTGATGTGGGTGTGGCGGAGGATGTCGAGGATGAGGCGTGCAGAGGCATTCTGTATGCATTGTAGTCTTTTGTGGAATTTGACCGTGGTTCCTGCAAAGAGGGCGTTGCCGTAGTCCAATCTGCTGCTGACGAGGGCCTGGGTGACAGTCCTTCTGGTTCCGGTGGGTATCCATCTGTAGATCTTGCGAAGCATGCAGAGGGTGTTGAAGCAGGAGTAGGAGATGGCGTTGACTTGCTGGGTCATTGAGAGCAATGAGGCCAGGATGAAACCTAGGTTGTGTGCGTGGTTGGTGGGTGTCGGTGCGGTTCCCAGTATGGTCGGCCACCAAGAGTCGTCTAGGCGGAGGGGGTGGAGCCGAGGAAGAGGACCTCTGTCTTGTCTGAGTTTAGTTTCAGGCGACTGTTCTTCATCCATTCGGGACGAATATCATTCCTTCATGGAGCTTGGTTTTGGCAGTGGTGGGGTCCTTGGTGAGTGAGAAGATCAGCTGGGTGTCGTTGGCATAAGAGACAATGTTGAGGTTGTGCAATCGGAATATGTTGGTGAGCGGTGCCATGTGGAAGTTGAAAAGGGTTGGGCTGAGGGATGATCCGTGGGGTACGCCGCAGGTGATCTTGGTGACTTCAGATCGGAATGGGGGAGGCAGACCCTCTGGGTTCTGTCAGTGAGGAAGGAGGTGATCCAGTCCAGGGCTTTGTCGCGGATCCCTGCGTTGTGGAGGCGTGTACATAGGGTGTGGCGGCAGACAGTATGAAAGGTGGCTGAGAGGTCCAGGAGGATGAGGGCCGCAGTTTCTCCATTGTCCAGCAGGGTCCTGATGTTGTCGGTGGCAGCGATGAGGGTGGTTTCGGTGCTGTGGTTGCTGCGGAATCTGGATTGGGATGGATCCAGGATGATGTTCTCCTCGAGGAAGTGGGTCAGTTGCCTGTTGACAATGTTCTCGATGACTTTCGCCAGGAATGGGTGCAAGGAGATGGGCTGGAAGTTCTTGAAGTCCTTTGAGTCCGTTGTGGTTTTCTTGAGTAGGGCGTTGATTGCGGTGTGCTTCCAGCTTTCCGGGAAGGTGGCGGTCTCGAAGAAGCTGTTGATGATCTTCCGGAGTTGGGGTGCGATGATGCGGTTTGCTTTGTTGAATATGTGGTGAGGGCAGGGGTCAGATGGTGAGCCGGAGTGGATGGTGTTCATGGTTTTGATGGTGTTGTTGTCATTGACCTGCGTCCAGGGGTGCAGGAGGTTGGTGAGGCTGGTGAGTGGTGAGTCTGCGGTGTTGGCGGATGTCGGGAGGGTCTGGGTGTTGAAGCTGTCATGGATGATCTTGCGGTGACAGAAGGTGGCTAGGGAGTCGCATAGGTCTTGTGACGGTGGGATGTCGTTGGAGCTGGAGCTGTGGTTGGACAGTTCCTTCACTATGTTGAAGAGTTCTTTGCTGTTGTGCGCATTGTTGTCAATGCGTTCCTTGAAGGAGGGCCTTTTGGTGGCTTGAATGAGTTGGTGGTGCTTGCGGCTGGCGTCCTTGAGGGGTGCGTGGTTGTCCGGTGTCTGTTCATGGCACCACTTTTTCTTGAGTCTTTGGCAGGTCTGCTTGGATTCCTGGAGGTCGGTGGTGAACCAGCTGTCCTTTCTGTCGGTGCGTCTGTTTGAGCGTTTTTTGAGCGGGCGAGAGTGTTGGCACAATCCTCGATCCATTGCCTGAGGTTGCGAGCAGCTGTGTCAGTGGTGTCGGTTGGTGAGTCTCGGGCGAGGGTGATGATGAGCTGGTCTTTGGTGACCTTGTTTCAGCTGCGATGGGGGATCCATTACGGGTGGTGGTGCGGGGTTGGTTTCTCGAAGGTGAAGTGGATGCAGTGGTGGTCAGACCAGTGGAGTTCTGTGGTGTGGCTGACACTGACGTGTTCGTTGGCGGAAAAGATAGGGTCGAGCGTGTGTCTGGCGGAGTGTGGGTGGGAGTCGTGACAAGCTGTTTGAGACCGAGTTTGGCAAGGTTTCATAGCAGGACGATGGAGTTGCAGTCATTTGTGTTCTCGAGGTGGAAGTTCAGGTCTCCGAGGAGGATGTAGTCTTTGGAAGCAAGATTGTCCGTGATGACGATGTCTGCGATGGCATCGCAGAACTGTGGCTGGGGTCCGGGGCGGTCTGTAAACGAGGGTTCCTCTGAGGGTGATATTGGGGTTGCTGTGGATCTGGAAGTGCACGTTTTTGGCAGCGCTGGAGGTGTTCTTAGTGCTGGTCAAAATTTTGAGGGTATTCCTGTGGACAATGGCGATTCCTCCTCCTGGTCTGTTGGTGCAGTCCCTTCGGGAAATCTTGTAGCCATCCGGGATGGCTATGTCGGGTGCCAAGGAGGGGTTCATCCAGGTCTCCATCAGGAAGGCGGCATCCGGGGAGGCTGAGTCGAGTAGGTCCCAGAGTTGAATGGCATGCTTGTGGAGGGAGCGGGTGTTGAGTAGTATGCATCTGAGGTGGTTGTGGCCAGGAAACAGTTGGATGATTGGCCGGCACTGAGTTTGTGGAGGAAGTTGGTGTCGTAGCAGTGTCGGGCGTTGTGGCTCTTGCAGGGTCTAGGGGGTATGGCAATGGGCGTGGTCCATGCTCAGACGGGCACAGACGGGCATGCTTTAGGTGCACCAGCAGCGCGCGTCTGCTGCGCGACTGCACAGCACTCACCATATGTAGGGGAGGGGCCGGGGGCAGAGGCAGGGATGTGGGAGTGGCTGAGTCAGGGGGCGAAGCTACAGGGGCAGCAGCGGCAGGAACAGCGGGAAAGAAGCAACAATTATGGACAGCAAAATGGGGGAAAGCAAGAATAAGCAAGAATGAGCAGTCAGTAAAATGCGAGGCTCACAGAGCAAAATCGGAACACAGCAAATATGGACAGCAAAAACAGGGGCAAAGTGAGAATAAGCAGGAATAAGCAGTCAGTAAAATGCGAGGATCACAGAGCAAAAGTGGAACACAGAGTAAATACCGGAGGATGCAAGCGGACAGGCTGCTGGCTCGAACCTTGTCAGTAGAGGGACTCGGTGATAGCATGGAAGGCAATCGAGCGGGGCTGCTGGTGAGAGTACTGGCCTTGGCCAAGAGGTCAAGGTTTCCCACGAGCTCCCCTGCAGCGGTTGCCATATGTAGGGGAGGAGGTCGGAAGCAGAGGCAGAAAGCCGGGTGCGACTGAGTCGGGGGCGGGGCCACAGGGGCAGCAGCGGCGGGAACATCAGGAAAAAAGGAACAATTATGGACAGCGAAACGGGGGAAAAGCAAGAATAAGCAAGAATAAGCAGTCAGTAAAATAGGAGGATCACAGAGCAAAAGCGGAACAAAAACAAATATGGACAGCAAAAAAATGGGCAAAGCGAGAATAAGCAGTCAGTAAAATGCGAGGATCACAAAGCAAAAGCGGAACGCAGGCTAAATACCAGAGGAGTCATGCGAACCAGAGGCGCAGGGACGGGCTGCTGGCTCGAACCCTGTCAGGAGAGGGGCTCGTTGCTAGCGAGGACGGCAGTGAGGCGGAGCTGCTTGGGAGAGTGCTGGCCTTGGCCAAGAGGTTAAGGTTTCACCAAGTTTACCAACACTTTTGCACCATTGGAACAAGGAGTAATAAAAATCATTTTGTTTTGATTAATTAGAATTCAAAATGTTTCAATTCTAAAAATATCAGTTTGTGAATTCAACATTACTAGGAGTGTGGCAAGGGTGGGGGTCTTCCTTTATATGGTTGAAGTATATTCAGACCAAAGTAACTTAAATATTTAAGGCCCTATTATGATGTCAAGTGGATCACTACCGATAGGCTGTCGGTAATGGTCCATCCAACAATTAGACTAATTTGTCTAACTTCCGCATTACGATGCAGTTGGTCAGAACACTGCGTCCTGGGGCAATGGCCGACACCTCTGATAGAATTGGAGATCCTGTAGGGGTATGAGTTGGACAGATAATTCCCACATTGCGGCGGCGCCTGCTCAAGCGCCGCCGCCAGGATTATGATGCCTGTTTCCGACAGCCTGTCGGCCTCTCTGATGTGGAAAGGCTGTTAGAAAGGGTGTTTGGTGACCCCTAGAAGGGGCCCTGTCCCCTGACGACGCCACTATGAAGCCTGGGGGCACCTGTATGGTGCCTGCCACATGGTGCATGGATGTTATATATGTGATTTTTTCTATTGCGGCTTGTGCTGCACCAGCAGCATAAGCCGCAATAAAAAAATATGTATAGCTAAAATACTCTTTCCAACCACTGTGAAGGAATAATGGAAGCAGGACCACTGACTCGTTGTCGAGCAGTCCCGAATCCGCTATTAAGTTGGTCAAATGCTCGTCCAACCGACATCGTATTGGGCCCCTTAGACATTAACACACAAACAACTTATTAGGGGCTGCAGTGCTCTGGTGAGATTCGAACTTGTGGTCAGAAGTATATGTATTTCTACAGCACGTGTATAAACTGAGAAGGGCTCTCTGATGAAGAGATATAGGCTTGTATCCCTTCCTACTTCCCCCAGTATAACTGCACACTATAGTGCAGGGATTAAACATCATGTTCAGCAATGTATTAACCTCTGCATGCCTGGTGGTGGTGTCATACATAACAATGGGTGTCTTACTTGTAAGCCCACACTGTACCTTTGCAGAATTGATATGGACCCAACTTCATATTTCCTACCTTTCTTACATTTGAGGGTAATCAGACAACAAGTGAGATTGGTCTGAACTAAGGAAGGGGATCTGGTTGTAGGAAGCATCGTCCGTCATGTTCAGGTAGAGAGGTTGTCGAAACTTTAGGAAAGAAGGTTTGCGTAGTGTACTGTAGTGTCCTTTTAACTGGTAACCTTCCCTACGGACCCCTCGTATTCCGGTTCACTGATAGAATATCAAGGCCACTAACATCGACCTACAAAATTTACGACCACAAAAATATTGAGATTCTATCATTATAATGTTAATGACATTTTTTAAACAAAAATATAGACGTCACTAATATAGTTGTTACAAAAATATAGTTTATATATATATATATATATATATATATATAAAAACACAGATTATAAACATTAAATATATTTTAAAGTAATATAATAAAATTAAATGTATTTTATTAATTTAAGAATTATTATAAAAATAAACACACATATATTAATATATACATGTAATCATATATATTTAATTCTAAAATGTTATTAGACTAATTATTTGAATTTATGATAATTTAATGTTTTGAATATAACAATATAACAAAATGTATATGTGTATATACCCAATACCATAAAACATTAAAAAAAAGACCAATTTAATTACAAATAAAAAATATACAATATAAAAATGTAAATATACAACAAATACATTACATATTAAAAACATTCCTAATTAAAAATAATATCATTTTAACTAGACAAAAACATAACAATACAAATGTAATTAATAAAAACAAAACTATAAAATTCAACAAATAAAACGTATACAGCCTCCTTACGATGTGGTTCGGACCGCAACTGACAGCTTGTTGGTTGCGGTACAAACTGCATCTACTGCTGCGGTCCAAGCGATGCATTAGGATGCGCGTGGTCGGAGGGGCCGACCAATACAATCCGACAGGTCACGAAGCTCCTCATAATCCCTTAAGGACGGCATTTCTGTCGTCGGGATAATGATGTCAGTTTCTGACATGGAAAGGCTGTCAAAAAGTGACGAGCGTGTCGGAAGCAAGTCGGAATGACCGTTTGGATTCCTTTCCGACCGCCTCCATCGTAATGAGGCGGTCGGAAAGAAATTCGACCAGCCTATTACGAAGCGGTCGGAAAGGCTCCGGCCAACAGTCGGAGCCGTTTCAGACCCCATCGTAATCAAGCCCATGATGCGGTCGTACATTTTTCAATGAAAGCTTGTGCGGCAGGCCGAAATATCCTGCATTACAAGCTCCCATTGAAAAATGGAAGATTTTAAACATCCCTGAACCGTGTCACAGACACTGCAAGATCATTACGATGTCGGGTGGAGGAAACTCCACCCAACATGGTAATGAGGCCCTAAGTACAGTTGAATCCTAATTGCGGGTTCAGAACCGCCGACCTGAGGTCCGTCGGTTCCCAACCCGCTGCGATGTCGGTCTCAGGCAACTCATCATAATTAGGCCCATAGTATAGCCACTCCAATTTACAAAACAACAGTACAAAACAATTCTAGTGAGGAAAACTACAAATTACTATTCCCACTACAATAAATTAAACAGTAGGGAAAGTATTGAATTGCACAGGGGAAAAATGTACTATTCCTATTCCACTCAATGCAACAGTAGAGACAGTGTTGGATTGCCGATTGGTAGAATTAATTATTCTTACTCCACTAAGAGCAACAGTAGGGAAAGTGTTGAATTGTCAAGGGCTAATATTTACTATTCCCACTCTAGTCAGTGTAACAGTGAAGAAAGTGTTGGATTGTGGAGGGGTAACATTTACTATTCCCACTCCAATCAGATTTTACAAAGTGCTGCCCTTAGCTATTACAATGTAACAATGACTGTTACAAACTTACATGGTTGGAAGAATTGAGAGTTTTAAGGAGAACACGAATTTATCAGAATCAAAAAAGTGACAGATTAATACTGTGTGACGTATGCACAAGATGGTATCATCATTTGATAACATCTCTTATTGTATAGGTTCATTCGAATTTCTCCCTTAGACTGAGAAGTCTGGTCTTACCCCTAATGTTTAAAATATCAATATTTGTTTAATTACAATCATGAATTTTAATATATTGAGAAAGCAATATCTCTGAAACTATACTATCGTGCCTTACATGGTGAAAACTCTTGCCTGTTATTTGCCAAATGCTTTGGCATATTTGTATGTAATACAATGAATTGTTGTGTAAACTTGTTGAAAGTTTTTGGACGGTTTGTTTTTATTTGGTATTCTGAAATTGATTTTATTTAAGTTCTATTATTTCAATTAATAACCCTGAGGATTTTCCCTCAAGTGGAACGAAACATAATGGCTCTGCCTGTATTTTGGTTTCTTTGATTAAATGGATAAAGAATACTTTTAAAGAATTTTGGAAGCTGTTGAAAAATTTAGTGGTATGATCTTGTCTGTCACTGTTTTTCCTTTTCATTCGTACACATGTTCTTATTTTGTTTTATGTAAGCACATCATGCTTACAGATTTTACAGTGCTAGTATGATGATGACTAAGTGGATACCCGAAAACACATATTGGAAAAAAAGACGTGTGAATAAAAACTGGCTTCTGTGACTCATCATCACAGGTGTTGCAACAGCCAACATCAACAAGTGTTTAATCCACAACTGTTCGAGGGAGAACGCTGCCTGCATATATGTGCAGAAATATTTCTGTGTTTGTCTCTCCATACCTTCCACGTTTCTGTGCATGTCTGTCTGTCATTCAGTGTGCCGTTATTTACTTACATGTAAATCTGTGAATTGCTCTTTTTTCAACAATACATTTGCATAGCTGTCTATTTCTAAATTTGTAGTCGACTGCGGTTGCCTACGTATGCTAGTACTCTATCATCCGCTGAAGTGGAGGTGTAGTTGACTCTGTGTGTATGTGTGTGTGTCAGTTTCGCTTTTCTCTGTGTGGATCTGTATATTGTTGTATGGTAACATGTTGGTCTACCTACATGCCTGCAGATGGGTAGATGCGTGAAACCATGCATGCCTCTTCTGACTCATGACTACGACATGGATGGCTCCCGTGCTTGTTTATATGTATCTATTACATTAGGCTGCGCCCATGCATGCCAACATCTCTCTGTGCATGTTCACGTAGCAGTGTAACCGCTGCAGTGACGGAATAGTTGCTGCCGGGGTATAAGATCTGCCTGCATTTAACCCCTTCTATGCTGGTGACGGAACCACTCCGTCACCAGCCTCGGACGCGCTGTGCTGGTGACGGAGTGTTCCGTCACGGACCGCCCGGCACTCCTGCGCGGCAGCGATTTCGCGCCTGCGCTAAGCATTCCATTGTGCGGGCGGGCCGTGACGTAACCATTCCGTCACAAGCACAGTGCGCCTGAAGCTCGTGACGGAGCGGTTCCATCACGGGCATGGGAGCGCCACGTGGCCCCCTAGCGCTGAGGCGGAATTACCGCCGCAGCCAAGGGGTTAAATAGGGTTGATAGACCATTATGCTGGTGGAAATGGTACTCGGTTCTTGTGGTATGATGGAGTATCCTTTCCACCAATATATAAATTACCCCTAAATTACATCTGTGCCTGAAAATGGATTCTAAAAAGGGAACATGATCCTCTGAAAATTGTCGCACTATTCCTGCACATCAGCGTGCAGAAGCTCAGCATGACTTCTGCCTGTTGTGCCCAGGACTGAGGTCTGCCAGTCTCAAATAGTTGGGTTATGGTTGGGACGTCGCCCAGGAGAATCAAGACCACTCAGCCTGGAGATGGAGCACCAGCATCTGCCTGCTTGCCAAGACCTGAGGACCTTGTGAGGATGAGACGAGCACCTGTAGGGAGCATGATCCAGTGGGCATCATGTTGAGTGGACCTGTAAGCAGTGTGTTAGATTTTGGGTCCGCATTAAGGACCATTGCATGGGTTGGGCTGTCCACCCCAGTGATGCTGTTTGTGGTCACCATGACCAGGTGGAGGCTGTGGTCAGGATAAAGACTATTTCCCTCATACAGTGCTGTAGCAAGAGGCAGGTTGTTGCTCGTGCAATGCTGTGACCCGAGGGGACTGCTGCTTTGTGTTTGCTGTTGCAACCCTTGTTGACAGGTGGGGGCTGTCACCCGGATAAGGGGCGGTTCTAGGATCATGGTGGCCCTGGGCAGGGAGCTTATTCGGGGGCCCCGGAAGAGAGAGTCCGGGGGGCGGAGCGGGATGCCAGTGAAGAGGGAGGAGGGCGGGGTCAGGGTGTTTGAAAGTGGAACTGAGCCAGAGGCCGCCAAATCCCTGCCAGGGGCCGCCACGCAAATATGTATCCATCCTCAGAGGATTATTATATAAGGATATATATTGGCGTGGTGGCCCCTGGGGTTTGGTGACCCTGGGCTAGTTGTATCAAAGGGTTTTGCTCATTCTGTGTCTATGGTGAAATGTGTTGATACATATGGCCCCCTGTGCAGGTGCACAGCTTGCACATGCGTAAGGCCGCCCCTGCCCGGATACAGTGCTATGGCAGGAATCAGGCTATTGCCCATGCAGTATTGTGACCTGAAGGGGCTATCACTCAGAGTGTGCTGTATGTAACCCCCAAAATGCCAGGTGGAGGCAGAAATGAAGACAAGGGCTTTCGCCGTGGTATAACATTGTGATTAGAAAGAGGTGTGGCTCCCCGCGCAATGTTGTAAGCTGAAAAGGGCTGTCACTCAGATTGCACTGTTTGCACGTGTGGAAGAGCTGGGTTATCGTTCTGGAGCAGTGCACGCTAGCACAGGTTGAGATGCGCAGGAGATGAGCACTGATTCCATCACCCAAACACAGGCACACCGAGACCGGCTCCCGACTCAGGTAGACTTACCACTTTCGCATCATTGGAGGAGCAGCGTGGATGCCTGCCACCTCACTGCAGCACCCAGACTTCTGCTCACCCACTGTGCGTCTATGCCTGCGAACTTGCTCTGACTCAAAGCACTACTGCGCTGGAACACTTTGAACTTTAAGAAGAAATCGTGTAACTTCTAAAACCCTGTACTTTCTAGAAGGGCCTCCTCTGAATGAACACCTCACCTAAATGTGGAATAACCACCATCCTTAGATAAGGGAGAAGGACTCCGGGATGTATCCAGACCATGGTAGAGTGCTGGCCACATGAAGACTGCATATTATTTGTTGTGTACTATATTTCGCTTTTTGTTTGTATATAAAACTACTTTTTTCAAAATTGCAAGCATGTTGGTGGACATCCATTTTTTGGGGGTTGCTGAGCATAATTTAAGTTGTGAGTTTTGTACAACTTACATCTACCTCCCCCTTCCCCGAGAAACCTTGCACTACTCTACCTACACTACCCTTGAGATTCAAGTGCTGAAGGGAGAGTACTTGACTCAGTTACTCAAGACCTACGGTAGGTTGTGCCCCAGGACATCAGAAGTAATAGGTCACAACCCCACGGTTGAGCACAGAGGCTCCTGCTTGCCCCTTGGTCCTCTGATAGGGGCCATGCGCACAGGCTCCCAGACTTCCCTATAACCAATCGCTTCTGAAGAAGAGCTGGAATTGGTCTGAGCGCGCTTGTTTTCTGCTCCAAAGGGGACTGGAAGCCTGAGTCTGCTGTTCTCTCCATTCGGCAATGGAGCTAGGGCTAGGTAGAGGTCAGTGCGCATGCAGGCTTGGTCGTCGTGAGACAGCTGGCCAAACCGACCTGCACACTGACAGCAGTGCCCTGTACCCATCACTCCTGCTGCTGATTGCACAACACCCAAGACTCGAATAACGGCTCAGACTTCTACAGGCAAAATAAAATGCTAATAGACCAGTTGTAATAATTGCATTATTATCATTTCATTTTACGTTTTGATCTGCTGCTTCCAGCAGTGGGGCGACACTTCTCTGCCATAACCGATGAGCTGCCCCTGACATTGGTGCGTGTGCTCTGCACAGCAATTAATGCTTGTTGATAGGCACACCGGTGCATGCACTCATTGAGGGCCACTTAGGGTTGTTACTGGGCCCTTGCATGATCTGCTTGAACCATGTGATCATTTTAGAGCCATCAGTGCATGCGCTGGTATGGGCTACTGTTATGTGTTACAAAGCCCATAGGTGCATGTGTTCTGTGGTTTCCCCACCGTTGCCACAAGGCCTTTTAACGCATGCAGGGTGTGGGACCACTGACCCTCGCTAACAGGCCCATTGATGCATGCGCTGTTTGGGTCAAGGGCCTTCCCTACCAGGCCATCTCATGTACACAGTACATAGGGCCACTGATCATGTTACAAGGCCCACTGATACAGGTATTGAGCAGGGTCACATATATGCATTTCAATGGAGAACTGGCTGAAGGTGACACACAAGACATGGTGTTGCTTAACATGGTACAGATTGAGATATCTACATTAAGATGGATACTTGCAGGGTTTGTAACAAAGAAATCATGCATTAAATAAGCCAGACCTACCTGCTTTGCCAGTGTGTTATTTTCGAAGTTGTGAAGGTTATGTTCCTTGACATTTTTAGATATAGAATCCACAATCCCTTCAGTGTTGCTTTAAAATCCGCAGAGGTTAATCCAGGTTGCAAATAATTGTCAGATCTCAACATGAAGTGTAAAAGCATCGCCTGTATAGAAAATCCAGACACGCCAGCCCAGTTGGTCAGGAGATGCAAACTCCTGTCTCTTGCTTCACAGAGCACAGCACGCCTGCCAAGTCACATGGCTGGCCTCGGGGCCAAAACCATGGGGGATTTTAGTCAATGCCGTATGTGTTATTCATGTGACGCCGCAAATCCAGTATGTGTCCTTTCTTAACACACACTGTTGCTTTGGGTGTGAGTAAATGTATTTATTTTTCCATATGCTCTAATAATATTTCCAGACTGTCTAAGGACTCAGTGTCCATACTGACTGACCTTATGTTTGTTATCTTTTAAGAATACCCCGGGCCTATATTTTTACGTCTCAAAACTTTGATAAATTATATGTTAAGATAGGGTTCAGTGCCTACTAAAAAGAGATGTGCACAATCTCTATTCTCAAAACCTTCAACGTTTGGACTTGAATGACCACAAAAGAAATAAAAAAAAATCCTTCTGCTGTGCAAAACAATAGCGAAAAGATTGCTTTGTGAATACAATGCATGGACTAGATAAAGAATTAAAACGTGTACTTTTTAGATGTAAAATCACAGCTCATGTACTTGAATGTAGGCGGAATAATACATCCAAACAGCGAAGAAAAAGAGGTGGAACTGCTATACTGCTGTGGCTGCATCCAAGATGTGATTGACACTGTCTTACGCCAATGGCTGAAGGAGTCTGAGTCAAACCCCTACAGAATGTATAGAATACAATGGGGCAAATTTACAAGCCCCTTGCGCCACTTTTGCCTCATTTTTAACATGGGAAAAGCGACGCAAAATTTGCGCAAGGGGCTATACCAAGGGACCATAAATAGAATCGCCATTATATGTGAAAAATAACTGCTGAAAAGAAATCCCATATAGCTCCTTGTGCAGGTAAAGGTCGCTGCCTCTTCCCTGCATTCACTGAACAGAAACCTGCAAATGTAATCGTAGGGCTCAAATTAAGGCCACCGATGAAAGTTGTCTGGGCTCTCCAGCATAAAGGCAAGAACGGGAAAAGGCAAGATCCACTGAATGCCTCAGTTTAAAGAACTATTTAATGTAAAGGGGCTTTACTTTAGTTGTATGTGGTTGAATATTTTTATAAAAACTTACAGTTTAGAGGCAGGAAAGACAAGTATCCATGAGTAGGGATGTTGCCACCAGCGGTCCGCCAGTGAACACAGCCTTTTTATTTGGAGACCATTGACCTGTTGAGTGCATCTTTTGACTAAATTCTGGGAGGTGAGTGGTCTACTCTCCATTAGTTGTTGTTAAACCGAATGCAAGTCTAGTCAGGTTGGTTAGATATGTGTTTGTCACACATGCATTTTTGGTACCTGAGTTAGTGAATGAAGCCTGCTCTCTTTGCGTACCTATTCACAGCCGAAGAAGGGGGCATTCACATGTTTTCTATTAAATCATGCTGCTTACAGCGCCTACAATATTTGGTAACTGTATGAATTAGCAAGTTAGTGTATGCACTGTAGATAGCATACTTCTGTTGGAAATCAGAGCATGGCTCCACTATGCACCAGTGAGGGGCATAGGTACAACAGGATTGTGACACCCTGTTGAATATAAGGTACTCCCATAGTCTACCTTAGCCTGAAAGTATAGGCATTTTGTTCAGCAAATGGTAAAGCAGCACAAACAATGGAACAGGGTGGTGGTCAAGGTGGGCAGAAAGGAAAGGAGCAAGGTATCAAAAACATAGGTGACAGAGCTTTCCCAAGAAGGAGAGGACCTACTAAAATAGTATCATGCCAATTCAGCAGAGGGAAATTTTAAATATTGCAAAAGGTAGCAATATCAGAACCAGGATCATAGATGTTAAATCTAGATAAGCTTTATAGCGAGATGTTAGGGAAGATTGGGGCATAAAAATAGAGCATGTCTTGTTCTGAGGTTTTCAAGATGTTTGTATGCACAACTGAAACTCAGAATCTTGCAGCAAGATTTAAATGGAAGACTATTGCAATTAAAACCTGTCACAATCCAAGCTAAGGAAGCCATTGGGGAAGGAGTGGACGCTGTGCTATTTTTAATCACCACACCTGCACCAAGGAAGTATTATGAAGTTATAAAAGGAGGAGCTAGATAGAAGATTGCTGACAGCAGATATTGCAGACATATTAGAAGCTTTAAATGGAATTAAGCATGTTTTTTGTGCTTTCAAACTTTCATCTACTTGTCTCGTACATTAGCAAGGATGTTTTCCAGAGTGCAATTGCCTGAACTCTGAATGTGAATCCTCCCAATTTTTGCCAGTCTGTGGGGATCAATGACATAATAATGCTGAAAACAATATTAATTCACAAAAATATTTCAAATAAATATTGCATACAAAAATATCGGCATCTTATACTTAATTAGGACAAACACTAATATCCAATGACCAAATTATCACAGTTAAAAATATCTATTTCCGCTACTATCAAAACCACAAATATTGTAAACAAAAATGTTGTTACCTTTAAATAACTATATAAAATGAATAAACCATTAACATACACATTATCAACTGCACCAATATCACAAAAAAAGGCAAAAGCATATATTACAAAATACTATAACAACTCAGTTTTTTTTAAATTAGTTAAACTCAATATAAATCAATACATGGTCTAACTATGTTATTCAAAGATTATACCATTTATAATAAGCTTTAAACAAACAAAATAAAATTAAAACACATAATACATAAAACAATACACCCATAATGAATACTTAACACAATTATTATAATATAAAAAATAAACAATAAACACAATTAAACATATATCCAAAACAACATATAACAGAAATATATATTAAACATTAAACAAAAACCCTAATTAGCGTTCAACATAAAAGGTCATAACGGATCGACAAAATCTATCTAAACTAACAAAAACAACTGTAAAGCAAACTAATCAATGAAAACATTTAAATAATAAAAAATGCAAAATAAAAGGAACAGGAAATTTCAACACTTACCACACCAAAATGATAAAGCTGCAAGTCAAATAACCAACTGCAGGAAAAAGTAATTAAAACACTTAAACAGTGCAAATTAAATTATTTGAAAAATATTAATAAGTACACATAACTAATCAAACTATCTACTTTTATGCATCTACCAAACTCAAGTTACAAAAGAAAAATTGCAACACAATGTACAACCTTCAGACCCACCAATAAAATTCAATAATTGAACATCTGGAGAAAGACACATAACAAGTAAGCAAAATCAAAGCACTGGCGAAGGGCACATAAAAAGTAAGTAAAATTAAAGCAGTTCTAAACATCAGTGAAACCTTTTTCTAAGCATCAGTGAAACCTTAAATGTAATAAATACAACTAGAATCCCTAACCCCCTACAAACTACCCACAAATAAACATACAAAACAACAGTAAACAAACCACCTGATCTACATTGAAACACTTCAATGGAAAACTGAAAAAAAGAACCATTAAAATCCACAGCAAATATATGAGAATAAAATGCAAAACAATTGACCGATTATTTTATGTACGTAAGCAAATAAAAAGTAAAATTATCCCAAATTATGTAGCTGTATTATAAAACTATTTTGCCAGAGCACAATAAATCACATCACAAAAGGTCAAACAATTACTCTCGCATATGGGCTACATTTACAGCAAGAAAGCACAAGCTACTAGAATGTCAATTGGAAATATACAAAATATTACTCTAATGCTTGTAATGGGAGGGCTACTATGAATTAATGATGATGTTATTAATGTGCAAGAAGACAACCACCACTCCCCAAATGTCACCATAATCGAATCTGATAGCCACAATCGAATGGGGGGTGCAAGCGCAGAACTATAACACATCGCAATCCGGTGCTTATCCAGAACCAAGGCTAAGTCAATACATTTGTTAAGGGGCTTACGAGTTACTGTGCAGGAGCTGATACCCAACAAGCAGTGCTACCTCTCCCTCCAGACAGGGGAGCCTGAGGCCTGTAAAAGAGACCAGAGGGCCCCTGCCCCAAAAATAATCTAAGTACGGGCATGCCCAGACCATATGCAGGAAATCTGCAGAAGTGACCTGACAGTGTAGGCGGATGTCAGTGAACCTCGGGTACATACGTGTCAACTGCTCTGAAGTGAGGTAAGTGTGGGGGAGATAATTACATTGAGCATATTTGAATCTGGCTTTTGTGGAGATGAGCTTCAGCACCCCCTCACATTGTGACCGTTGCACATCCATGAGTTTAGTATCCAGGGCAGCATCTCGATAGGCCTGAAGAGAGTGCAGGGGCACCTCCCTCTCTTCACTCTGTGAGCCATGAAGATATATAACAGGCCTACGATCACCCCAAGTGTCAATAAGACCTGGAGAAGTGGTGAGGTCTCTGGCTCATCATGTGTTCTGTTCCATAATCTGTGCAGATGCCGCATGAGTGCAGCATAAGTTAGGAAGGAGGCCAGATATATACCGTAATCGTCCACCAAACTCTCGAATGTGCTAATAATCTTATCTGTGAAAACGTCATCCCATGTAGTAAGTCCGGCCTACTCCCAGGAAGTAGCATAGTCCAGAACAGTCCTACATGACAACCTTAATAATAAAAAACACATTATTATATTTGCTACAGCAGATCGTTTATTAAGACTAAGCCAATGTCAAATTTGGATGATAAAGGAACATTAAAAATGTACACTAAACCATTCATTCAGATATACAGCAAACATTGTGAATATCAAAACAATAACTACTAAACCACACTAAAATTAAAATAAACTACTCCCCATATAAAATAATAATCAACTTGGAACCAGCCATGATACAAACTATATCCACACACAGCCATTCAATACTATTACTACTATTTTCTTTAAAGCATTTGGAGAGATCTCCAACAATCTGAGCTAAATGTAGAATATACAACAAATAGCCAGTTTGCCTTTGAAAGACACTAGCCTATAACCCTGTAACAGATGTAGCTAACCGCTACAACGTACTTATTGAAATTCCATTTTACCAACAAAATAAACGCGAACTAAGCCCATAGTGGACTACTTTGAGGAATCCTGGGTTAGCAGACTGCCCCACTCTGGACACTGATGCCAACCCAAATGCCAAATACTGCAATGGAATGTCTACAACAGTACCATGACTCAAGAAGTCAAAAACAACAACGCAGTAGAAGGATGGCACAATGTTATGTTATGTTATGTTACTGCAATTTGTATAGCGCAACAGCTGCCCCAGCCAAGGGGCGTCCCGACGCTGTCTGCCAAGTCACAATAGGGAGAGCCCAACCTATACTCTACAAATTCATAGAAGCCATGCAGAAAGAGCAAAGGTACCAACAACTAAGAACTGAGCCATCAGTAGCCCACAAAGCATTACATTAGAAATAAAGACACAATTGAACCAAATAAATTCAACACATGGCAATATAAAATAACACATTGTAGTTACAGCAAATATATGTAGTTAATAAAATTTATCTTTTCCCACCCACAAATACATAAATAAACTAAACTTATAGTTATGTAGCTGTAGATCTTCTTCCATGTCTACTTTGTCAAAATAGAATCAATCCACCAGAAAGAGAAGATAAAGTCCAAAAAGCCCCCTAAAATGCAAAATTTGAAAAGTCCAAGGTACATTTTTAGTCCAAAGTAATAAAATGTCAGAAAAATTCAGTAAAATCAAAAAAGAAATACCACTCCAAGAAACCCAAAAAAGCTAAGAGAATTAAAAAAATATATATATTGCTTTACACGAAACCAAATTAATTTCCTTAAAAACAAAACACAAAAAACCCAGGTCCGTGGGATGACTTCTGATCCATAAACCTGTACAAAAACATACAATACAACCCACACATAACACTTTTTTCAAATGCAACATAAATATTACATACAAAATGTAATAAACACAAATTATAACATGACTATGTTTACAAAAACATAAAAACTACAGCCAAACTCTAAGTAGGCCTAATGCACAACACGTCTAAACAACAGAAAACAAATCACAACTGAATAACCCTAAAAATAATTACTAACACTATAACTAACATTAACTAGATCTACCCAAAACCTCATAGAAAATTTTTAAAAAGGTCCTAACTTATCCAAAGATCAGCAGCAAGTGACTGTGACTCTCTTCCAGCAAATCTAATGAAAAATTACAGGAATAGACTGCAAAAGTACACTTTGGGCCCTATTATGAATTTGGTGGTGCGGCACCGGGTCCCCCTGCCACCGCACTGCCAAAGCTGTGGTCATACTGCCTGCCAGATTAGGAGTTTCCTCCTGTCTGGCGGGCTTTGTATTTGACATTCCCATGGCATTGCCCTGAAATTGGGCACCATAAACAGTTCCTGCGCGGCATGGACTAAAAAGTCCATGCCATGCAGGAACTGGTGTGCATGCACTCAGGGGGTCTCATATTGTGCCCTGACTGTGTGTATCGACAGGGCGTGAGGCACCGGGAGGCCCTGAAGGCCCCTCTTTGTTTCCTGTCTGCCATGGTTTTGTAATATACTCTGCAGGACTGCAGCGGTCTCACCAAGCATACTACTGCCTCCTGACTACGAAACACAACCAGGGAGCAGCGGTTCCCTGGTGGCTGCAGCGGGCTGTGGTGGGTTGTGGCAGTCACATAGCCCATATCGTATTAGGGTGGTCAAAGACAGCTACCCCAGCGCCCCCGCGACTCTGGCCGTCACTACCCTTTTGCAATTATACATCCTGTGATCTTACTATGCATACCTGCACTCTCGACCTGGGCTTGAGACAATAATGGGAGCAACAAACACATACTAATTGCAACAGCAGTAATGTTGTGTATATAATCACATGCCCCCTGCGGCTTATACTACTTCGGCATAACAACTAGGAAAATCAAAATACAAATAAGTGAACAGAGAAGTACAATCCGCTATAAGAATCAATCGACTAAACTCACTGCACACTTCATTGAGAGTACCCACTCAGACAAATACTTACATTGTTCCATCATTGAGAAATTTACACCAGACCACAATACCGGCAGAAGACTGTTAGAAAAAGAACAAAGATGGGTAAACAAGCTATACACAAATATGTCAGGATTGAATGACGATATCCCATTGCACCAACTTAACCTATAAATATTTCAGTGCAAATTCACAAGCGGGACCCAAGCACCGAAAAAACTATTGCCAACCCCTAGAAAGAGAAGGAAATTATTAAGAAGCAAAAATAAAAGTCTAGGGATGTAGGGGTAATCATTTGACTACAAGACCTATCAAAAGTACATACATGCACCCCAACACAAATATGACATTATATACACTGGGTGCCATCCATAAACACCGGTATAAGAGACAAGTGTCTTTCTATGCCTTTACATAATTTTCACTATAAATCTACATGGAGTTGATCTTACAACACATAAACAATTGAGATACAAGTACCTACACCAGATATTAAAAAGAATCAGTACCTTAAGTATACTATATCACATAGAACTGCAGATCCCATAAGGCAACTCAATCATTGCATAGAAATACATTCTTTATTTATTAGAAAGATTGTAATCTTGAAATGACACCACCAAGCATACTAGTGGTGTGGCTCACTGGTTAGAGGCGGCAGACCCGGAAGCAGAGAACGGCCTGGGACCAGGGTTCAATTCCCGACGCGGCAGGGTCGTGGACCAGGGTCAGCGGACTCGATAATTCTCGCCTCAGTGCCTACTCTAACCAGTGATCACACTCGGCAACTCTGGGCATTAGCTTGCCTCATCTCTACAACGGCCCCCCACATTCGCCGGGGATGCCTGGTTTCACCTTGGAGATACCCAGTAGGGACCATCTCACAGGGATAGCCAGGACGGGTTCCCCAGCGGTCTACAGCGCCAGGACGCCTCAGGGCAGCAGTTCGCTTTACAAGACACATACATTACATTACATTACTACGCCCACCATCCTGTATTCACTGACCCCCTTCACTTTCAGGCACTAAAGACTTTGCCACAAATATAGATAAATGTCTCAGTAGTCAAACATTCATGTAAAAAATCATGACGAACTGACTCTTACGATGATGACTTGGAGTTCGGAACATGTAGAAGTGATTACGTCACAAATGTCACGTGACCGGAAACCCGGTACCAGGACACTGTTGCCGGGTTGCTAAAATTAGCTCTGGTCCCACTGAACATTGCCAGCATAGGGAGCGGTCTGGACGTACAGGTTTTCCAGTGGGTTAGGACCTTTGGAGCAGTGAGTATTACCTCTTCCCCTTTTCTGAGGAGTTGATTTCTGATCACCAATACGAACAAAAGAATTTTTAAATGAATTCAACCATGGTGAAAGCCCCCCCCCCATACCCCCCGCCCAAAGCTCACACTCCCTTTCTTTTACCTCCATTTCCAAACCAGAGTGTGAATAAAGGGCCTTCCCCCACTTCCCCCTGATAAGTAGTTCTTGTTTACAGCTGGGGTAAGTTTAATGGGTGCATGTACCCGTACTATGTACAGATTTTAACTATAACACCTGAGCATGCTTGTCACGGCACTGTAATCTCTAATGAGCACAGTCCTGAAATGTTTCTGCACTTTATCTTCTTTATATAAAACCCTATGGTACCATATTCTTATTGTCCTTGACACTGTCTACTCTAAATCTTCATAATGGCTAGACCTTGACCTCAAGATAAATCCCAAAATACGAGGGGGAAAAATATGTTATAAGCAATCATAAATCATAAAGCCAGCCGGCAATATGAGAAAACTGATTCAAAATATGTCAATATTCAGATGTCAGTTACCTGTGATTTGATTTTTATTAAGAAAGAACGAGTTAAATGACAACTTAATCATACTACTGTTTTACTTGTACTTTCTCTTCACGGGGTAATTTCTCAAACACCGCAAGTAACTCCTTTTTATGTTTGTTTGCATGCTAAAGTATTTCTTTGGCACCACACATTCAAATTTGTTACACCTTCAAGGTGAAGTTACTGGGGGATCTCTTATCTAGTACCGCCCTGATGAATGCCCTGGACCCACATGGGCCAGTAGAATAGAACAGAAACATGTTGGCGTTTTTATATTGGGGTCATAGGACCACAATGTTCCTATTGCACCTTCCCATAGTTTGTAATTTCCCCGCTCACTCCGCTAATAAAGGAATACCTGGGGGTGAGTTAGGGCTTTTTATATTAATGTAAAATCCCGAAACAATACAATCAAGCCCTCTTCTAAGTGCTCCCTGGTATTTGGTTGAGCCCACGCTGACCTTTAGGAGTCGGGGTGAACCCAATGAAGCATGCCCTACAACAGTGGGTGAGGGTTGTAAATAAAAAAAGAGGTTTTTCTTCTTCCCCCCTCTGAGTGCTCCCCTTGATCATTGACTTGAGCAGAGAGGATACTATTTTTGTGTTAGGATTATTTCAGTGGGAGTACGCATCCCCTTGCCTTTCATTTAGAAAGGATCTCTTAACCCTTCTAAAGTCTCTGAGGCTTTTCCTCAGACCCTATTTGTTATAAGCTCTATAAGCTAAGTCAGGCTGGGTGAGGAGCCAGGCTTTCAATTTCCTGGAGAATGGAAGAACTGAGGAGGAAGTTCTTGCTACACAGTTTCCATGGAACTGTAATGGAATAATCATAACATGGCGTCCTACATATCATTTACACCAATATCGCCCCGTTGGAACTAATAATAGAAAATGTACACCCAATCATATTTTTGTAAACAATATTTAGACTGCAATATTTATGGCAGATGATATTTCTGAAAAATATATTTCTTTAGCTGATCACTAGACAATAGGACAGAATGTCCAGTACCATTACTAGTGTCCTACAAGGAGTTTGTTACTAACATTTTCACCGTTTTCTCTAAGCTCCTAGTGCCTTTCTTTCGAACAAGGCCAGGTGCACAGTAGGAAAGCTGTACTGGTAGTCAAAGATATACTGTTTTAACCGCACACCTGGGCCTCAGGCCTTTAAGCAATCCTCTTTGCAAACCCGAGGTTAATATTGCAGAGTTAAAAAAAAACAGAGGACGGACATACTTCTAAGTGGATCAAGGAACAGGACTTATTGATCATGTCTCGGCAGACGTGCTGACATGGTGCTGAAAATTACATGTGCTGTCATTACTGTGGTTAATGAAAAGCTGGCGATGTGTGTAGAGTGTTGTAACCACCTGATAGAAAGTTTTGCGCCTGTGAAGAGAGTTCTATGTAATGCCATCTCATCTCTGAACTACAAGTAACAGAATTCCCAAACTCACTTTAATTGAAGATTTTGGTGGCCATTGTGGACTACTGGGTATACCTTTATTTGTGTTGCAAGGCATCCTTGCTAGGCAATAGGGCTGCTATGCTGCACCAGCCAGGATGTTTGTTTCATGGATTAGTTTTTCGGGTACAAGAAATGTATCTACTTAAGAGTTTGGCGAGGACAATAATATTTACAGAGAAGTATTCTGAAAAAAAAGTTTGTTTTTCAGAAAACACATTTTGAAGTAAGCTAATTTAGAGAATCAAACTTTTGAACAGTTTTGGTAAGATATTTAAAGCCAAAGTCTTTCGGAACTTTTTGCAGTCTTTTGAACGTGAATTATTTTATGAAGAAACAGAAGGAATGCATCATCAAGACACCATTGAAATTATGTATATATTGTGTGCTCTTAGGTATCGGTAATGTTTAATAAAAGATATGTGTGTCATTAGTATAAGGATTTACAGAGCATTAGTGAATGTATAATTATTTCCAGTTGTATCAGGTTTTATAAGAAAAGACTCACCGAATTCCAGAAGGCACACACCTATCCTCCTCGACCTCTCCGCAGCCTTCGACACGGTCTGCCATAGCACCCTTCTACAGCGCCTCAAAAACATCGGAATCCAAGGAAAAGCACTGGAATGGATCACCTCGTTCCTCTCCGGAAGAACGCAGAGAGTCCGCCTTCCACCATTCAAATCAGAGGCCACTGAAGTCATCTGCGGCGTACCCCAAGGGTCCTCACTGAGTCCCACCCTCTTCAACGTTTACATGAGCCCCCTCGCAGCCATCGCACGCCAACATAACCTCAACATCATCTCCTACGCCGACGACACTCAACTGATCCTATCACTCACCAGAGACCCTAACACGGCCAAAACCAACCTACACGAAGGAATGAAAGAAGTAGCCGAATGGATGAAGCACAGCCGTCTGAAACTGAACTCAGACAAAACAGAAGTCCTCATCTTAGGTACCTCCCCCTCCGCCTGGGACGACTCTTGGTGGCCAGAGGCCCTTGGAAAAGCACCCATCCCGACGGACCACGCACGGAACCTGGGCGTCATCCTGGATGCCTCACTCTCGATGAACAGACAAGTCAACGCCGTTTCTTCATCTTGCTTCAACATTCTTCGCATGCTCAAAAAAACATTACGCTGGATCCCTACCGAAACTAGAAAAACAGTCACCCACGCTCTGGTCACGAGCCGACTGGACTACGGAAACACCCTCTACGCCGGCATCACCGCAAAACTCCAGAAAAAACTACAACGCATCCAGAACGCCTCAGCCAGGCTCATCTTAGACATCCCGCGTAGAGAACACATCTCTGATCACCTGAAAAACCTTCACTGGCTCCCCGTCATTAAGAGGATTACTTTCCGGCTCCTAACCCACGCACACAAAGCACTCTACGAAATAGGACCCGAATGCCTCAACACACGACTATCCTTCTACACCCCCTCCTGCCAGCTGCGATCCTCCACCCAAGCCCTCGCCACTGTACCTCGCATCAACAAAACCACCATGGGAGGTAGATCCTTCTCCTACCTAGCAGCTAAAACTTGGAACTCACTCCCCACTCACCTTCGCCTTACTCAGAACCACCTAGCATTCAGAAAGCAACTCAAAACATGGATATTTGACAAGTAACTCCCCACCCTTCTTCAAGCGCCTTGAGACCCTATGGGTATGTAGCGCGCTATATAAATCTACTGACTTGACTTGACTTGACAGTTTGTTATACAGAGGTATTCAAAAGGTATACCTTTCACTGTTGAAGTTAGATGAAAGATGCTAATAATACATTACTAAATCCTTCCTTATTTGCATTTAAATGACAATTCCATTGTGTAATCATATCAGCCCATTAGAATGATGTGGCAGAGGGTTTATATCAAGTGTCAATGTTATCTCTCCTATCCCATTACCATTTGCTAGATTCTATATTTGCTCACTTGTCATATGGATGTGATCAGTAGTGGTAAGGAGGGAAGAGTTTATCACTCCCGTTGGATCCAGAGTTTAGTTTTAAATAATTACGCTAACGAGTGCAGATCACATTTGTTTTCAAATGAGTCCTCTTCTAATCATTACTCAGGTAAAATTCCAGCTTGTTGTCAACTTAATCAAAGACTAAAAAGTACACTTTCAGTGGTTGTCTGATTATATAGACCCCTATTCATTGAATAGGCAGTAAGACTCAGATAGGCCTGTAACGTAAGTCAAGCCTAAATCCAACAAATACATTGAGAAATTAGATAATTAGTGATGACAATTAGAAGAGAGATTAAACATGGTAGGAGACAGAACTGAACCTTGGGGAGCACTAAATGATGAAGATGTGAGGGCTGAAGTAGGACTGTTCACTCTCACCTGCTGGAAGCAATTTAACAGGTAGCATTAGAACCAGTTCAAGTCAATACCTTCAAAAAGGAGGATAATTGTGGCCAATAGTATTGAATGCATCGAACAGATTGGGTAACACAAAAAACAGGGTTCTCTTATGTCTGATTGTTGGATGGAGTCATCAACAAAGAAACTCTTTTCTGTGTTATGATTGGGGCTGAAACTGGATTGGTAGGCTCCCATGCTACTGAATTTCCTTTTATGCTCATTTAGGGCCTGATTGTTGTATGTCTGTCAGGGGATGCGGTAAAATACTCTGTTACACTGAGGGACATTCCATCCATTCCAACCTTGCAAATATCCATTAACGTGGGCAGGAACAAGAATCAGAGCAGTTTCTATCACTGTAACCATTACACGGACAGTCAAAAACCAAGCCCTCAATCAAACTGTCACAATGTTTACATTTTTATAAACAAACTCCTAACATGGGTCTTTGTTAATGAAAGATGTCAAACTAATGCCCCAACACGTTTCCCATGTGGTGTGACTAACCTCTGACAGCCAGTACTCCTTTGGGCCATCAGAAGAGTATTTCCATGAGGAGCCTCAATAGGCTACTGATTCAACCTACTTTCGGTCCACCTGCCTCTGTCTAAATGAGGTGGAGGGTTACTAAGTCACCATTGTGGCAGGGTACCCTCTACGCCACACTCTAAATTAGCCTTAGTTGGGCGGACACACATTTGTAATTAATTTGGTCAGATATGGCAGGCAGGTGATTAGTCTAAAAATCTCAGTTTTGTTAAAGTCAGCATCAGACTACTTTAAGAGAGGTTATAAGTGCCCACCTGGGGAGAGATGGGTGCATTACCTGTTTGCAATGAAGCATTGACACATTTAAACCATGTAGGTGAAATGGCATCCCGGAGCTTTCTCGTCTTAAATGCAGGGTTTGAGTTAAGGGCATAATGGGATTTCTTATTTTCATGTTGACCTTCTCAAAGTCTGAGGGAGTGATGGAGCTAAAGGAACTCTACTCCATGTTGATGGGAGTTGCCTGTGCTGAAGGTAGGTATCTTTTTAGTTGAAGTTGGCAAATTGTCAAAATTCATTTCCAAAGACTCCGTGTTCTTGTTAGAGAAGGAGTGAGTAGCATTGCTCATCTTCATTCATCAAATTGATATGCAGGAACTGAGAACTGCTAATTAAGGATGTGATGTAGCTCTATGGGGCATTTGCTTCCGGAGTTCAGCCTTTTATTTTAGGTAGATTATTTTAACTTTGTGGAAGCGTTGTTTGAGAATTAATGTGTTCTGAAGACTTAAGTTGTGAGAGAGTGCCATCTGAGGAATGCTTCTTACATTTCCTTCGGCTGCCCTTAAAAAATATCTATAAGCGCTAACCTGACAAAAGTACTGGGGGAAGTTTTCTTAGTTTTTGTGACCTTCGTGATAGTGGGGCAATGGCATCAGTATGTTCCGCTGTGAGATCATTAGGGTTTGAGAGTGGGACCAATGGGTAAGTGTAAGAAGACACCTCGTCTTAGAAGGTTAGAGGGTCAATGTGTTCCAGATCCAAGTCGTTTTTGTTTGTTTTGAGTGGCCTCATCTGTGTGTAGCAGGAGGCCCAAGCAGTAGAAGTGAGCAAACCAATCAACAGAAGTAAAGCTTAAGGTTTGCAGTAATCCAAAACCTTAATGGTGGATCCACTGCCATGAGTGCTAGGTATAGACTGTCTGAGGTTCTGATGATGGGTCAAACTGGGTTTTGGTGAAGGCCCAGATATCCAGGTATTTTTTATTTAAAGTTCAGACAGAGCTGCCTTGTAAGCAATTAAAAAAAAGAAAATGCTGTATAAGGGGCGGTGGAAGGAAGGGTCCTTTGTGCACAAGAGGATAGAAAGGCAAACATAATCGGTTGATCAGTAGAAATAATTATAAATTCATTATTGGTTTAATTCAAACATATTTCACATAGATGACCTATAGTATTCAGACACAAAACATAATATTGTATGCATTCATATTGAGCTTGTGACCCGTCTCCTGTGAAACAAACTGCGCAAATTAAAACACATCTAGATTCACATTAGCATAGGCCAGTTCCACAATTGTTTAGATGATCAGGAAAAAAGGGGCGGGTGAGATGGAGGAACTGGTTTCCATAACAAAATTCAAAGGAAACTGTTAAACTTCATTATGCAGGTCCACAAGGGGGCTATTGCGGCATGATTCACGAGCAGCAACAGAGATGTGATTCTTATTTTTAAAGCTAGCTTGCTACCCTGATCCAGATTTGAAAGACCCAAGCCCCACTCTTTTCTCTTAGGGTAAATGTTGGGCATGTTTCTACCCTAGGAAAGATGGTCTCCTCGGGACTTGGACGTGGGTGCCTTGACTTTGATGGTTAGAAAGCCCAGGCTGAATGCAAGTTTCACCTTGGGTTCTGCCGGTATGGTTCGAAAAGCATAGGAGAAGCTATTTTGTGTAATTGTCCGCAGTGGAAACATCTCCCTTTCTAGTGCACTTCTCGTTTCCCTTGTTTTGATGTATTAAGTGCCCACTATCAAATGTTTGCTTTTAACATTCTACATTGAATCATTTACTGGTCTAAAGAAAGTCTTCAGTTCCGGGGTTATGGGGGTGAATGGTACCTTGATCCCAAAGGTTGGAGGTCAAGAGTCAAAAGTGTTCTTCATGTAGGTAACCTTTTGTCTGCAGTCCAGAGCGAGAGGAAAACGTATAAGCTCCGTAACATCGTTGGTGCAATACTAGATTTAGATCTCCACATCATGAAATGATTCTGACATGGCAAAGAGACAGCATAAATCATCCAAAGGGAAGATGTACCTTGGTGGTGAGGAGCTCAAAAAGGTAGATATGCTTTCGGGTATCCGGGCATCAAACTATCATCTGGTATGTCATGGAAACACCACTTAGACAAAGCTGCCTTAACGCACAAGCAAATAGCAGGTGCTATTCTGAAGGAGCACCGAGTGGCAAGTAGCAAACCAATAGAACCTCTTTTTCAGATTCATGATTTCAAAGCCATGGCTGGGGCAGTTTCTGGAGCTGAACTATGGGGGTTTCCAGCTTGACGGGTATGATTACATCTGAGCGTAAGTTTGTTATAACCTTGTTATCCCTTCCCCCTAGCACCTCGTCCTACCAGCATGATTTGGATCTGGGCAGGAAAGCATTGCTGATAAAGCCAGGCTCAGGCCAATTTTGTTCTGGTGGAGGCTCAGAACTACCCCATAACTCATCAACTACGCAGAGGCATTTCAGGATGTCATCTGGATGGACAGATTCCATAAGACTGAATGGTGCAAGATGCTTTTTCCTTAGCTTTGTGTAGCCACTGGGAGCAACCACGGCCGGAGCTTATTACCTCCAAAGAGCATATTGAAACAGTATTGGTATTGGGTGGCACAGAAGGGAAAAGAAAGTACAGCCCAAGTCCTGTTCATTTGCTTGGCCTATGCCCAGTCAAGGAGGCGCTGGATCAGGCCAGTTTGACAAACTCTGGGCACAAAAAACTGTCGAACAGCTATGAGGATTTTGCAATCTGACCCTAGACCTCTATATGCATGTGCTGAGCCAAACGTTTTGGACTGGATGTGGCTTGTTAGATGCAAAGTACTAGCAGCTGTTTAGTAACTCTGTGTTGTAGTGTTGTGCAGGCATATAACGACCTACTTGATAAACTTATCATTCTAGCGCTATTGTAGGGTTCTTAACGTATCCAGCGACCTTGTAATAATTCCGAATTCGCGTGCTGAAAATGTATGTGGCGACTAACTTTGCACACTTTGGTACCCAAGTATTTGGTGCTTCTCGCCTGTGAAGCTCAGGAAAGTTTAATCGCTCTTTGAATTGATCTGTTTTAACTAGTTTTATATCAATGGGTTTATCCAACACAATTTACTGTATGTTTGTCTATACTAGGAACTATTGCTGAAATGATTTTATAAATCTTTTTTATGAACTGTACTTTTTAAGTGGTTTGTGTTTTTATGTATCTTTCATGAAGTTTTAAGGAGATATTTGATCCTAAATAAACATATTTGAACTGAACTTAAATGAAATAAAGAATCAGGCACCCAATGAGAACAAACGACTGCACTTTAACTGAGGTTGGCGCCTTAAAAAGAAATATAAGAAGCTAATTTATAAGGCCTCCAAATGGCAAAACTATTCAAGATTTGTAAGTCAGATTCTGGAAATTCATAAATATGCTTGACGTCCCAAGGCAATTGCATATGAAACCTGAGAAAATATATTTTCAACACATACACTTAAAAGGAACCCTTGATGTAGCTTCCATCTTTGCCATATAATGTTACAACAACTGTCAATGAAAGTCACCTACTCCTAAAACCCTATTTTACCATTACCAATATATCCACTCTCACCTCAGCCTTAGACATATGTTTGAATATATCATGTCCTCAACTGTTGATGAGCGTTCATAAATTTGTCAATTGGCAAATACAATTTTAGAGGGCTCATGAGTTCCCACTAGCGTACACTAGTCACTAAATCTAAAAATATTATGGAGCAGATTTACAAAGAATTAGAGCAAGGGAGTACAGCAGCTAAACTGGCTGTGCTGCATTGCACTAGGGGGAAGAGTAGTGCATAGCCATATTTACTAAATATGGCCTGCTGTTGTTCACTTCCCCTGGACTGGCACCTTTAAGGTTGTCTAGTGCCACCAAAACCCCTCTGTACCATGGTGCAATTGTGTGCATGCTGTCTAGCATAGGTTTTGTACAGGAAGAATACAATATTTTTAGATACTTTTTGTAACATTTCCCATTTGGATGTGTACTGTATGGTGCAGCTCACATACATTGTTTGAATTGTAAGGAAACATTTCAACATTTTTCCGACTTTCCTCCTCCCCTAAGAAGGTATTATTTTTTAATGCATAGCCAGGTCTGAGAAACTTTGTAGATCTGGCTTAACATCTAAAACCAATTATGGTAGCAAATGGAATGATCAAGTACCACCCAAGGAATGTCCCTTGACACAGTGTAGAGCAAAGTGCTATTTGAGCTACAAAAGGGGCACATTACCTGCGTAAAAACGTTTTGCGCTGGAATGTAAATACTTAATTAAGACTTTGCATGATTTTGCAGTGGTGCAAAATCTAGCAAACCTGTCCTGGAATTTTTACGGTCTCTTCATTCCGATCATCTTATTTTAACTATGCTAATACCATATTACATTACATTTTAGAATCAAACATTTTATTGTGCGGCCAGATATCATTGTACACAGCCCAGCTGCCTACATCGAATCGCCGGCAGGGCGTACTCAAGCAAATGTCGTACACAGTGTATGGATCTACAACCCGGAGGGCGGCCCCGCGTATCTGAAGCAATATCAACCCCGCACCGGAGGCACTTCGTCCGCAGTTTTCATAAAAGAAAAGTCCAACAAAAACCAAAAAAACTGTGCAAACAATCCCATTGCCCTCACTCCCAGCCACACACCAGCCCCCCCGCCCACCCCCTCCCACCCCACTCCGCATCAGACAAAACTAAGATCCACCTTCCCATAGGCATGCCCCTTTCTTGGCCCCGTAAGTCCCAGGGTCTCAAGTGCTTGGCACGGCGCCCACCGGCTCCAAGGGTATGAGTTGTAATATTTGCAAATACTTCGGGCATGTAACTTCCCTGAGGTCTTTGGACAGGAGCTATAAAAATGGCACCCACAGGGTAGCGTATTCGGAGCCCCTACCGTCCACGCTCAAAGAGAGAAGCTCCATAGCCAGGGCATGCCACAAGCGCAACAGCCAATCGCTTACGTCAGGTACTTCCGGAGAGCCCCATCGCGCCAGCAACACCTGTCTCGCAACCAGTAACGCCAGTGCAAGTTGTTGCCCAGTCAACGAGCGTGGTGGGAAACAGGTAGGATGAGGTAATCCAAGCAAGGTGTGTTCGGGGAGCCTGGGCAATGTGATCTGGAAAGCGCTGTCTAACTCATCATGCACCCTCGTCCAATAATGTTCTAATTTCGGGCAATGCCACAGCAAGTGAAAAAGGTTCCCGGACATCCTGCATCCCCTCCAACAGAGACCTGATTTTGCCGGTGTGTAGTACCAGTATGTCGCTGTTTTATTGGCCGATTCAGTACCAGCCGTATTAGAGGTCGTGTGATGCGCACAATAGAATACTTGTTCCTATTCCTTATTCGAGAGAGGGCGGCCCACCTCCATTTCCCACCGCACTTGTGCTTTCGTGCGCTGTTTCCGAGGGCAGCGTAGGATCATAGCATACAATTCGGAGATAAGGCTTCGGTCGTCTTTTTTACATACGAGCCAGCGCTCAAAAGCCGTGAGAGATCGCGACATGAGGGCCACATTGGACGGGCGAGTCACTCAGTGAGCCACTTGTGCATGGAAAAAAAGATCTTCCATATCCAGTGGGAAGTACTCTGACCGCAGCACAGGGAAGGGGATCAAACCCTCCAGGTCAAAGAGCATGCCCACCCTCTTACACACCTTCTCTCGCCAGCGTTGGAAGACCGGCGATGCACGTCAGGGGGGAAAATCAGGGTTGTCGACGATCTGTGTCATTGGCGAGGGGAAGGAAGTCCACCCTTTACGAATCGCCAACTGGTCCCAAGCCTTTAGCGTCAGTGATGTCACCGGTGAGGAGTATAGCCCCCACGCCCTGTCTTTACGCGGCAACCAAAGCTCTCTCCAGATATTGCATCCTGCCACTGTTTGATCCATGAAAAAAGCCAGTGTTTACTGGACATGGGTCTGTTCCAATCTATTACGTATCTTAGGCAGAAAGCCTGGAAGTAAGCCAAGAGTTGCGGGAAGCCTACGTCACCAGCTGCCTTCGGAGATGTAGCCGTTGTAAACATGGCACAGGGATGCTTATTGTTCCAGAAGAACCTATTCAGCAATCCCTGGAGTTTCTTCAGCGCGGCCTTCAGCGGTGACAGGGGCAGCATCTGGAACATGTAAAGAATTCTGGGCAGGAGGGTCATCTTAATGGCCGCCAACCTACCGAACCAGGCTAAGTTAAGGCGGGACCATTCTGATAAGGATTTGGAGACCTCCTCGATCCGTCCGGTATAGTTCAGAGAGAGCGTTTTAGTCAATGTCGAGGCCAGACAGATGCCCAGGTACATGATGTCCGACTGGGTCCAACGAAAGTCGAAGTCCCTCTGTAGCTCCTCCACCTCAGTAGGCGGAATAGATATATTCAGAATTTGCAATTTAGTGAAGTTAACTTTAAAACCCGCCGCTCTGTGGAAGGCCTGAATCTCTGCAGACAAGTGTCGTAAGGAGGAGGAGGGATTTTGCAGCGCTAAGATGACATCGTCTGCATATAGACTGATTTTATGCTCGTCCGCCCCAAAGCGGATACCGGTGATATCGGGATGTGACCTGACTCGCTGGGCAAATGGCTCCATGTAAAACGCAAAGAGAAGCGGCAACAGGGGGCACCCATGCCGCGTCCCCCTGGCGAGGGAAAAGGGCGCCGACTTACAGCCGTTGACTCGAACCACTGCTTTGGGAGCCGCATAGAGACACTGAACCCAGCGCAAGAAGTTGTCACCAAAACCGTACGCCCTTAGCACCTGGAAGAGGAAACCCCAGTCCACTCGATCGAAGGCTTTTTCCGCATCAATAGACAGCAGAAAAGCCTGCGCCTTCGAGCGCTGCACTACGTCCAGCAAATGTAGCAGCCTTTTGGAGTTATCACCACCTTGCCGGGTGGGAATAAAGCCCGATTGGTCAGGATCGATCACTCCATCCATGAGAGGGCTAAGCCGCGCAGCAAGGATTCCTGCGAATAGTTTAGCATCTATGTTAAGGAGCGAGATTGGCCTACAGGAGCCGCATTCGGCAGGGTCCTTGCCAGGCTTAAGGATGACCGTGATGGCCGCGTCAGACATAGAGGGGGTGACTGTGCCGGTGTCGAGAAAGGAATTAAAGAGCAGGGTTAAGAATGGAGCCAACTACCTACAGAAGGTTTTATAAAAAATGGCAGAGAAGCCATCGGGCCCGGGGGATTTGGCCAGCTTAAGCCGAGAGATGGCAGAGATGACCTCCTCCACGCGGATCTCCGCTTCCAGCTCCTCCACCGCATTAGGGAACAAGGGTGTAATGCCAGCCGTCTCAATGTATTGGGTTATATCTGTCGGTAACGTCTCCTCCCTCGTGTATAGTGTCTGGTAAAAATGGCGAAAGGAGTCAATGATGGCAGCGTCGTTAGTGTGGGCCATCGCCTGGTGCTCCCGGATTTCGCTGACAGTAAGGGCCTGGGCCCGCGCGCGTAGGCGGTGTGCCAGCATCCTGCCTCCTTTATCCCCACTCAGGTAAAACTTGTGACGCAAGCGCAACAGCGCATGTTCTGCCCTTTCTAAGTCCAGGTGTTTGAGCATGCGCCTCTTTGCCTCGAGTTCTCTCCATACCCTATGCGCACCCGTCCTCTTATGTAACCACGTGGGGATAAGAAACAGAAACCCATAGTGTAATCACACTGGCATTATAGTAGAGTTTGGTCTTTTGATTGACTACATAACCACTACCATTATGGCATTGATTCCAGGGTTATCATTTGGGGATGACATTGTTTCCGACATCCTCGCAGGTCCCTCCCTCTTAGGAGATAGTACAGTAACAGCAGTTTAGGCACAGGGAGAAGGTTGGGGACTCTTTTGGAGCTTAAGAAAACACAAGTGAAGACCATTCTCCATGGGGCAATCCTAACAGAGTATCTAAGGGTTAACGCAGCCCCAAGGTTACCAACGAACCGCTCATTTTTCTTGAGGATGAGGAATTTCGACGGGATTGGGCCCTAGTGTCCTGGAAATGTACCAGAGATTGACTGGTCTTAATTATCCGGACAGCCAAACGTTTAGCAGATGCCCTCTTAATCAAAATCCAGGCGACAGAGGCGGGACTCCAAACTGATATTGTAATGACATCTTTCAGTCATAAATTGGAACAAATTGATACCGAACTCGGAGAATACAGAGACAACCTGATTCATGCTAAAATCTCCAAACTTCAAAAAGATGTGAAGAATTTTTCTAGAGAAAAGCTTTAGCCCTATACATCCAACGAATATGTCAAACAAAAGATGACAGAGGGTAGTAGGAGTAACCAGCAGGGCCGCCCCCGCCAATATACGACTAGCAGTTCAAGCGAGGAAAGCGGAAATGAATACCAACCTAAAGAAGAGGGCGAGGCCGTGGGAACTGGCGAGGTCCCAGACCACCATTCTTCAATCAACCTTTCCAACCATACCCCAATCAGGCTTACAATTGGCCTATGATGGGATACCAACCCCCAGGCCCGTTCCAAAATCAAGCCTTTGACAATCAAAGATTCCAAAATACGGAATTTCAGAATCCCCAATTTCAGAACTTTCAGGGGCCTTTTTTAGGGAGAGGCCGGGGCAAGGGACGGGGCAAACAGAAACCACCAACACGGGTGAATTGGTCCGATCAAGATCTAGAAATTACCCAACGGGTAACCAGGAGCATGGCACAGGGAACCACACCGAGCACGAGCCGAGAGCATCTGTGGAGAAGTGTGGCTCACTGGTTAGAGGAGGCAGACCTGGAAGCAGAGGTCAGCCTGGGACCAGGGTTCAATTCCCGGCTCGGCGGGGTCTTGAGTCCTAAAAAAAAAAAAATGGCCATGGACTCGACAATTCTCGCTCCGGTGCCTACTCGATTCACGGGTTCACACTCTGTGACTCTGGGCAATAGCTTGCTTAATTTCCACAACGGCCCTTCGCGGCGGGATGCCTGGCTATCACCTTGCGGATACCCTGCCGGGGTTATCTCACAGGGGAATACCAGGACGGGTTCCCTAAGCAAGCGCTTAGAAACCAGTGATGATTTGCGCTATATAAATTCCTGTACATTTACATCTCTAGTGGTAAACCTGTCAGGACATCTTCTTACTCCCATGGAGGAACAACTCTTGAACAAGGGATTGGGTTTTGTGCCCACCTACTACCCAGACCTCTTCAAACTCCGACAAGATTTGGCTGTCTTTTTTCAAAATCTGAGATTGAAGGTATTCTTTGAAGATCGGAATCCTAATGAAGATATCACCGGCGATACTCACTTTCGCCCGAAATCAACGTTCACACCACAACTGGCGTTACTTCCCCCACAGATTGCGGCCTTTGAAGAAGCAGTAGTTCATGATCTGGAAACTTCTGACCTGAATAACTCTGGTCATTATTCCAAATTATCCAACTGTGAGAGAGAAGTACTGAGAGCACTGGGGAACAACAAAGAAATTATCCTGCAACCCGCGTATAAAGGGGGTGCTATTGTGGTGATGGACGTAGCAGCCTATCATCAGGAATGCACCCGCCTTCTTTCAGACCCCAGGACCTATCAAAAACTCAGAGATGACCCTACAGATGAGATCTCAAGGGAGATTATAAGTATGGTGGAAGAGGCAAGGACTAATGATTGGATCACTGAAAAGGAAGCAGAGTTCCTCGTTAATAAACATCCGAGGATCCCTTACTTTTACTGCCTTCCTAAAATACATAAAATAGCAAGGCCCCCTCCCGGTAGACCTATTGTCTCCGGGATGGGGTCTTTGCTTGAACCTCTCTCGCAATTTTGCGATTTCTTCTTGAAGCCAATGGTTCAAGCAGGGCCGGCTCTAGGCTCATGATGGCACTGTGCAGGGAGCGTAGGTGGGGGCCCGGGAGAGGGGGTCCAGACGGGGTGGAGCTCAGGAAGGTGTTTTAATAATACGTCCAGAAAAGTCGTTAGATGACCAGTACCTGCGGCTGCTCCTATCCTTCCGAATTCGTCTCAGAACGATACAATTTAGGAGGAGGAGGGCATTGTGTCTTATTTGGCTACCGCCAGCCAGGACTGAGGGTCACTGGCAGAACTACATAGGGGGTTCAGTACTGTTGCTTGTCAAACTGAGGTCCGCTGGCAGACACCTGCAACTAGCAAGGTCCGAGCAGTGCAACAGCCAGTAGGGCTGTGAGTCAGGCCTGAGGTGCATTGGCGGGGTGGGGCTCCCAGTAGTGGAAGAGCTTTGGAAGCAGCCTCCACCTCAGTCTCTGTACTCTCTCAGAAAAAAAAAAATTGTATTGAAATATATCTGTCATTTAGGATAGTTTAAGCACTGGGCATTTGGAAATGACAATGCCTTTTATTTATCTGTTTAGTCAACACAAATAAAAGGCATTGTCATTTACAGTGTCAATAGCTCAAACTCTTGTAAATGCGAGACCTATTTCACTACAAAGAAGCGGCCGCCATTGTCCCAGGCTGCTTGGAAAGTGAAAGAACGCATGGCATGGCGCGCCGAATGTTGCAGGAAAACATGTTGTGCCTGCAGTAGGAGAAACTCATTAAAGAAGATAGTGCTTACAGACTAAATAAGACATAGCGTATAACAACAGAAGTACATCAACCAGTCCTCATAGGAGGTTACAGGTGAAGACAATGTGGTACTAAGGAGAGAATAACAAGCCTATTAATGAATCAGAAGCCAGAATTTACAAAGGACAATGACAAAAGGCAATGAAAAATGTGGGCAGAGCTTCACAAACTTACTCCAATACAGCATGCCTGGCTAGTACCACTGCTCAGAGCCTTTGATGTAACTTCAAAGAGACTCGTTTTAGTTCTTTCACAGTCTCATTTCAGAACAGAAGTGTTATCAATATTATATACAACAAAGCCATGGTTGTTGCTTATTTATTTTATGCAACTAACAACCACTGACAGAGCCAATAGCCCTGTCTTGATGTTTATGTAATGTTACTTGTGTAATATATATTTGGAAGAAATGACAGAAACAGCAAAATACCAGTCTGGCAGCCCACTATGCTCAACACAGATTGTTAGCTCACTTTTTTTAAGCCTCGTCTTTAATTGCATCGGCCACGCCCCTTTGCAAGACCCCACCTCCGGGTTTTTTCATCCCACTTAAAGTCCTGAAAAATGCCAGCAGTCAAACCTAAATATAACGAGAAAGGTTATCTTTTTAGCGGGCAGCTAAATCTTCATGGAAACCTAAGCCACAAGGAGAAAGGACACGTTCTACTGGCCTTGGGTGGCCAGTTACCAACATGGCTCGTACTAATAGAAAGCCATATTTCCAGACCAGTACTTTCCTTTTGCAAGCTATTGAATTATAGTACAGACAATCAGATTGGTTTTAGTGTGAAAACATTACTACAACTCCCAGAATGCACTGATGTATTGAATCCAGTGGAAATATGCGTTGGCGACACCAAGTCACGTAGTCAGCGCACAGATGGCGTGACATAACACTAATGCTAGGACGAGCCCTTGGTTACACGAGATAACAAGCGTCTCCCGGAGCTGCACTCGCTGGCACACGAGGCAGCCTAAGCTCTGGAAGCTTCCGGTCAGGTCTAAGTAACTCGACCAGAGACCTTTAGCGCCGTAGTCCAGTAATTACGATTAAAAAACATACGTCGGAAAAATGTGCGCCCTGTTAGGTGGAGAAAAGGGGGTGGTGATGAACAGAGTGTCTGAATTAAGCAGACCACTCTTACCCAGTCCAAAGATCAGGGCTTGATCCATCACCGTTTTTTAGCTCACTGCACCATCCCAGCTCAGAACTTGGCTATATGCAAATTAGTCTGACCCTGGCCCTACCTACCATTAGGTGGCTACCTTGGTCTACACTACCCTATCTCTGTGTTCCTCTAATACTATAATGGGGAAGCCTGTTTTGCCATAACGAGCCACCTTAATGAATGTGCCATATATCATGGGGTCTACTTGAACTATACCATCCCCGTACTATTGGGGACGATTGTTCTGCCCAGGTGAAGCAACATTACTATGATGGATATATACCATTCATTATTTTTTGTAAGGAATGAGTGGTATTTCTGACATTTATAGAATAACATCTAAAATGAAAGCACTCTCGAAACTAATGATATCTCAGGGGCCTAGTTACCGGACAGTGGGCCGGTAACTAGGCACCATCTTGGTAGGCGGGCTAGACGATCGCATAGGCGGTCTCCCGCGCTTAACGGTGATAAATATCCATGGAGGACCCAGCGTGCAGCGTCGGCGCGCAGCGGGCGCGCCGTAGGCGCGCCGGAGGTGCGCCAGAGGTAAGCCCGTTTGCGCCCGTTCGCGCACAGGACGCGCTGGCGGCTGGAAATGCTGCCTCTGCCCCTCTTACGCCTGTAACTCATACCAGTGAAGACCTAACACCCCCCCCTCGTCACCTCAGGAGACACCCCTCTGTCTGTTACTACCGGTACTCTCAATTCCTTGATTTGTGGCCTGCTGAATGTGAGATCGCTATGCAGGCATTATACAGAGATATCACTACTCATTGAACAACATGAGTTAGACGTCCTATTCATGACCGAAACATGGACGAGGACAGATAGCGGCATAGAATTGGGACAAGCCTGCCCCCCAGGGTATAAGATCAGACATAACCCTCGTGTTGGGGCTAGAGGAGGAGGGGTAGGATTGATTTATAGAGACTCACTGGACTTCTCCCAGCTAGAAATCCAGCAAATTAAGGACTATGAACTTATGGGTTTTTCTATGAAGGGACAGGGTGGGGTACTGCTAACTGGTCTCCTGTGCTACAGACCTCCGGCTGGCGGCACATCGGCTTTGTCAGATCTTACTGATCTAATCTACGATCTTTCGTGCTCTCATGCCAGATTAATGGTATTGGGGGATTTCAACATGTGGCCAGATGGACCAACAGACTCAGCCTTTACATATCTTACACAGGCTTGTAGTAGCATCAACCTAGAGCAGTTGGTCCTTTCTAAGACTCATCAGATGGGTCATGTTTTGGATTTGGTATTCGCCGACGCTGGTCAGGTGAAGGTTGGCAGTATTCTCCCGCAGTGCTGGACGGATCACGCCCTTGTCCTTTTTTTGGTGGCTCTCCCGACGGGCTGTTCCAAAACTAGTAGCACGGGAATGACCAGGATAGGGAGGCAATGGTCTAGACTTCTGAGAGGCACCACTCTTCCAAAGTTGCTTGGTGAGGGTTTTCAGCTGGCAGATGATGTGGATGAAAGCCTGAGTGCGCTCACCCAGCAAATTAAGACCTCCTTGGATAGTCTAGCTCCGCTAAGAAAAACGCGTGACAGAACAAAAACCGCCATGCCATGGTTCTCGAAGGAACTTTTTCATCTTAAACAACAGTGCAAACAGGCGGAGCGGAGATGGAGGAGACATTATCTGTCATCGGATAAAATTCTCTTCAAACAGGAACTGGCAACATATAAAGCGCAGATTAAGTGTGCTAAAGCGAGGTATTTGGAGGAAACTTTATTGTCAGCCTCAAACAAAGCACAAGCTTTGTTTAAAATTGTCAACGAGCTGTCACGACCAGCCTGCGCTACTACCGCTATCCCAGCCTCTCAGCTATTATGTGACTCCTTGGCTAAGGCCTTTGAGGATAAGATCACGACCATCTTGAACAACCTAAATCCTAGGACATCTGAGGTTGTTTCTCCTCCCATATTTGAGTTGGAGGCTGGGAAAGCCAGGCTGGAAAGTTTCCCGCTCCCGTCTTTTGCAGAGTTTGGTGCCCTAGCGGATAGTGTTTCCTCTGGGTCCCCTCTTGATGTAATCCCACACAAACTCTGGAAAGCTTTTCGAGAAGAGTTATACTCTCCTCTCCACGCAATTTGTTGCCAATCTCTTAGCTCGGCCCAGGTTCCGGAAAGCTGGAAACTAGCAGTTGTTTCTCCTTTACTGAAGAAAGAATCATTGGATCCCCTCTGTCCCGCCAACTACAGACCTATATCGTTACTTCCCTTTCCGATTAAGATCTTGGAAAAACTGGTCACAAGACACCTGTCCAGTTTTTTGGAAGGTATCGAGTGTCTGGATGCGGCGCAGTTCGGTTTTAGACCAGCGCATGGAACCGAAACAGCATTGGTGACTGTCCTGAGCGACCTTCGTTCGCGTGCCGACTATGGACGAGCAGCCTTTTTAGTGCTGCTCGACATGTCGGCAGCGTTCGATACGGTCAGCCACGCCATCTTGACCAGGAGATTGGAGGAGGTGGGGGTGACGGGCACCGCCCGGGATTGGCTGGTTTCATACCTGGCCAACAGACATCAGGTGGTTGCCCTGCCCCCCTATAAATCCATTGTTAAAAGGGTTGGTCAGGGAGTACCCCAGGGCTCGGCCATCAGCCCCATCCTTTTTAATCTATACCTCCGCCCCCTGATCAAGTTAATAAAAACATTTGGCATTTCAGTCACCAATTACGCTGATGACACCCAGCTTATTTTCTCCTTTGAAGGGGAGAATGCGGTGTCCTTGGAGACCTTTCACCATTGCATGGTCACCACGGCAACATGGCTGAGCAACAACTCGCTGCAATTTAACAGCACTAAGACAGAGGTGTTACACTGCTCAGTAGACCGGGTCCCTCGATCTTTGCCACAAGATTTTTGGCCTTCCTCCTTTCAGGGCACGGCGGCAGTAGCCACCTCGCTTCGGAATCTAGGAGTGACAATGGAACCAAGTCTTCAACTGGACGGTTTCATTGATAAAACAGTATCCACTTGCATGGGCCTTCTGCGCTCTCTCAGGAAGATTCTTCCTTTGCTCCCTGTTAATGCCAGACCAGAAGTAGTGCGCAGCATTATCCTTAGTAGACTGGATTACTGCAATGCACTACTTCTGGGGGCACCTGCTACGGCGATAGGTAAGCTGCAAAGAGTGCAGAACTTCGCGGCTAAGTTAGCACTCTCCCGCCGCCTCTCTGACTCCTCCTCTGCAGCTCTCAGAGATTTACACTGGCTCCCTATCCCTCAACGGATCGAATTTAAGGCGCTTTGTTTGGTCTTCCGGGCTCTACATGACTCTGGACCGTTGCCCCTGCAGGAGATGTTCACATGGTACATCCCCGCAAGAGCTCTCCGTTCTGCTTCCGCCCATTTGGCGGTTGTTCCTAAGTTCCGGAGAAAGCAAATGGGTGGCCGTTCGTTTGGTTTCACGGCATCTAAATTGTGGAACGACTTGCCACTGTCGCTTAGATGCGTGGGAGACCTCCTTTCTTTTAAAAAACTTTTAAAAACTCATTTATTCCCCAGGTTAGGATAATCACTCTCTGATCCTTCTCTTGACTGTGCTTCAGGACCTGTTAGATCTCAGCGCCAGGATGCCCGTCGGGTGACAGCAAACGCTTTACAAGTGTGCTATACATACATACATACATACATTCAAGTGCAATTAAATACCCATTGTAGGAAGGTGGATATCTGACTATGGTTACCCCCAAACTTTTTGCCTGGTGTTTAGCTGGTTTTTGACTTAGTTGGCCTGGGATCCTGCTATTCAGGGCCCCAGGCTGATTGCTCTCTCCTTAAAATGGACTCCATGTACCCTAGGTGCATAACATAATTGGAACTGGTTCACCTTATAGGCCCCTGTAACAGTGTACCATAGGTACCCAGGGCATAGGTGCATCCAAGGCCTACCAGGGGCTGCAGCATGCATTGTGCCACCCCTGGCCTGGCCTCCATATTTGACACAACTGGCTGATCACTCAGCTGGGATAAGTTGGTGTAATCACCACTTACTTAGATATAGTATCCCTATATCTAACCTTAAACTGGACACATATGTTCCTATCAGCCACTCCTATGGAAGGCCTCTTCAATCCTGGAGGCAGAGTGCTTGGAAATATGTGAGATGGTGCTCTAGCATGAGCTGAGCCTGTCTGCAGCTGTCGGGAACCACTCCCTAAGCTGTTCCGGGATATTGCCATACCATATACTCTTAAGTGCATTATAATCCTCGCGGTTAAATGCTATCTTTGGTTTGGCTTTATCAAAACATGTCGAGTAAGGTGTCATACGAATTGGAATACTATCCCCTCGACAGTTCTGTCGACGGGGATAGCATTCCACCCTTCTAGAGGGACACGACATGTGTGTAGCCTTAACCCCGGTTAAAGTTAACCAGAGCCTCAGCATCACAAAATGGATGCTGCCACCACAGACACGAGTCTGGCCTCCTGCTGCTGACCGAAACTCGGCAGATGGTGGCCTGGACAAAGGGTTTCCTGCCTTGGGAGGTGCGAGCACCACCCCAGACAGGGTTTTGTGTATTGGGTAGGACAGGGCTGAATAGAATCAGACATGCCCGGGGCCCACAAGGTATCCCCGTGCATAGGCCAGTCCAAACCGGTCCTGGGACTTTCCAGACCCAGGCCTGGCGAGGAGCTGGACAAAGGAAAGGGGGTGTAACCGCCCCCCTTCCTGGTTCTTCCCAGAGGAGGGACCTAGTAGGTGATCCACCCCTCAGATTGGGAATAAGAGTGGGAGCAGTGCCATTGCAAAGCAGATCATCCTGAATCAACTTTAAACAAAGAAGAAGACTGGACTTCGACATTCTGCTGCTCAGAAGACTGAAGAGAATCTCCCTTGTGGCCTAGGAGTGGCCACCCTGTGAACACAGGCACCAACCAGCAACTCGACGTCTGCTTTGCCGCCGCCTCCCGCCGGAGCCCGAGCCCAGAGCCTGACAAGACCCAGACTCCCAGACTTCGCAAAGCCCGATCCACAGTCCCTGCAAAGAAGGGACCCGTGGAGGCACCGAGTGACGTGGGACCGGACATCTTGGAAGACACTCGAAAAGCTGACTGCGCAGCATCTGAGGCATCCTCGACGTTGTGCTTTGGGGACTGAGAACCCCCACCATCGAGCAGCCCTTGCACTGAAGATCAGCCCCCCAGCATCTCCACGATCTGCGTGGGGCCCTTTTGCATTGTGCCACTCAACGCGCCATCCCGGCCACTAGCCACGTGGTCAGCGGCCATCTTGGCGACGAAACCAACAAACTACACAGCGGGTCTGGTTGCTCCAGACTTGCCCAAGCTCCTGTGAAAAGGAGCACTCGCTCTGACCTTGCTGGTCCGAGTGTTAAGCCTCTTTCGATTCCTGCGTGGCTTGCATTAGCCAAGGCCTGTTTGCTCCGATCAGGTCGCCGACACTGCGTGGGACAGCTCGTGACCGACTCCTGGACGTCCTTGACCCCCCGTGTCCATGTGGCTGCAGAGAGAAGCTACCCAACACCGCCTGTTTGCACCCGACATCGCCTGGTTCCAATCTGGTTCCACGGTAGTCACTGGCTAGTGACTTTGAACATTGTCCCTTCTGCTTTCAGGTCTTCACAACTTCAGATCCACCCTTGGATCCACCGGAACTCTTCACATCGAGCCGCCTGCAGCATCTTCAGCTCCAAGCACCATCGACCAGCGTGACGAAACCCGACACTACTTCGACCCTGTGCACCCGCTTCCTGTGGGTGAGGTAACTCAGCTCCGCCGGTGTTCCTGCACTGGTACACATCTCAAGGGCCTCTGTCTTAAGTTTCAGCGTTCTAGGTCACTCGGAAGGTTCCTAACTAACTAACTTTGTACTTTTTACGCACCATAGACTTTACATTGGAAAGTGCGTGCACTTTGAACACTGCACCCGAGTCCCGCGGGCCTTTCCCGACTTAGTCACTGCTAATCTCGAATAGCTCCAGCGATTCCCAAGGCCCTAGGCCTGTTCCCTTTCTGATTGGTATCTCTTATACCACTTTCTTAGTATGCTTGTGCTTCTGTGCTCATAAAGAGTCCAGGGGATTTTATAGTTAATAAATCAATATATATTTTCAATATATATCTGTGTGGTGTCCCTTTCATTTGGTATTCAAGAGGGTTGTGTATGGTATTACAGCTGGCTTCACATGCCTTTCAGAGTTTAGCCTAAGACTGCTTTGTCCACGTTACCACTAGGATAACTGGTCTACAAGGTTGAATTACAACCAATCATCATAAGGGTTGCTTGGCATGGTACAAAGTGATCACTAGAATTAGTGAGCATTATATACCAGGCCAACTTCTCACACCCATAACCCCAGAGTTGGTTAAGTCCTATAGTTAACAAATCGCTCTATCTTGAACTAGCTGTGGGTAGAGCGATAGGTAAGATTGGGTCCATTTACCATCACCTATTGTGGGCAGTCCCCTTCATCAGCATCACATGTTGGTAATTTACCACACGCTTTACATTCCTTTACATATTGAAATAGTTTGTTCGCGGTCCATTGACTTCATCGGAGTTCCTATGTCTTGATTCCAGGGATTCTACATTGGGCTCGCTATTTTCGCAGACTCAGGGGTAGGTTTGTAGTGGCGGGGGACCAGAGTGACAACTACAACTACAACTCCAGAAGGTCCCATCGCACAGTTACGCTGACGCCATGACGTCATGACGTTCGTGACGTCAGACGCCGCAGATGGAATGGACCGGTAAATACAGGAAGGGACACCGCGTCTTTCATCTACGCGGTGTCACTCGGTCCGGATTAGCTGTGGGCAGGTCTAGCCGTACTGAACGGTAAGGTGAACGGGGGGAGGTTCGTGAAATCCTGGTGCCCTACCAAGAATATTGAACGGCGATATTACAGATTAAAGGGATGCTGCTATTTACCACGCATGCCTTATCCCTTTCAGATTGTGTTCACGGGCAGACCTCCCGGACGGACACCAGTTCGAGTTTATGTAGTCCATAAACTCGGTAAGTCTTTTGATTGAAACTGACAAGCCTCATTTGAGGATTTTCACTATTGCCATAGATAATGATGGTTTACGGGTGGAGTGTGTGCGGGCTCATGGGGTCTCAGGCTGGGCCGGGGGTTCATGAGTGTGTTGCTTGATTCAAGATCTTATCGACTATTATACTTCTCAATTAGCAATTGAAGTAAGTCTCGTGGAAGGTTTAGTAATACCATCCCGACTCAAATGACATACTAATGAGTGTGTGTGCGGAACGCTGTTGAAACAACTTACTGACTTGGAGAAAGACCCGAGTAAATTATTAATCTCAGGGTGGAACTGAGTAGAATTTTGGGGGACGAGCTCCCGTTCCCTTTTTATTATCCCTCACTCTTTTCCAATGAATGTCTTCCCCTAGTTTTGGGGACATCTTCTCCACTGAATAATTGGAAAACCCAGAAGAGTACGGATCAACGAGAGCTACTCCATTCGGGAAACCCAGTGACCGAATTACGGCATGGGTAACTAGTGGATTTGACTGCGACAGTCCTGAGGAAGACCAAAGTGACCTTTCGGGGCATAAGGAAAGCGGCCGAAACATGTTGACTCGAGCAGTGGTAGGAGGGAAGTCTTGAGGAACGTCATTTTCTCAATAAGACATTTTTCCCATCCTCTTCAATTTTTAATCCTGATAAGGGTACCATAATTGGGCTTAATAAAGTATTTCTTTCTATTGGCACCCCTAATCAGTTTTAACACACATCCTTACTGCACTATTTTTCGTCGCACTCACATCAGATCCACGAGGTGTTCTTTCGCACATCATATCACTGATGTATGTTGTTCGTTGTACGTATTTACTGATTGTGTTGTACGTCTTGTAACGTGGAATTTATTATTTTTTTCCCCTCCCTAATGCTCTGCCCTGGATGTGGCTACACCAGGGCGTCTGTAGCAGGCCCTATGATGAAGCATGTCACATACTTCAGTATGTGAGTGAGGGCAGTTTTTCCAAACTTGGGAATTTTCCTTTGTTGTGTTTGTGCACTCTATATACCCCTTGTGTGTGATTATACTTCCCATATGGACGCCAGCGCCGTGTCCCCAGTCGTATTCTCAGCTAGATAATGAGTGATAGTGTCCCTGATCTTCGTAACTATGGAGTCAGCGTGTAGCATGGAGTCTCTAAGTCGCCAGCCAGCTGAGGGGGGACGTGGACTGCTCAGGGAGAGTTTTACCTATAGAAGCGCGTGGTCGGAGAGAGAGCGGGGGTTAATGTCAGCTTCAGAAAGGTGTGGCAGAAGGGCCGACGTGGCTAAGAAGTGGTCAAGGCGTGCATACGACTTGTGCACTGCGGAGTAGTAAGTGTAGTCGCGCACTTGGGGATGTTGCAACCGCCACACATCATGGAGCTCACCTGCCGCTAGCCATTGCTTCCCTTCTCGGGACCAAGCAACGGAGCAGGAGACCCTATGTTCAGATCTGTCCAGTCCCTCGTCCATCACAAGATTAAAATCCCCACCTATCAAAAGGAGCACATCCGGGGAAGCAAGGACTTGTGCCAAGGCCATGCGCAAGAATGGCTCCTGCTGAGGATTTGGGGCGTACAAGGAACCAATGGTGAAGATCGTGCCCCCTCACTGCACCCGCACCGCCAGAAACCTCCCTCTGATGTCCACCAGCTGTGCCAGTACTTTGTATATCACCCGCGAGCTAAACAGCAAGGCTACACCATTTTTCTTAGCAGGGTCCGAGGACCACAGCTGCAAGGGATAACGCCTGTCACGCATGCGCCGCTCATCCTTAGGGATGAGGTGGGTTTCTTGCAGGAGGCATACATCCCCTCCCGCACTGTCAAGTAGGGATAGAACCGCTGAGCGCTTCACAGGATTGTTGAGCGCACGCACATTGAGGCTCACCACTTTCAGTTCTCTAGACATCACACCACGAGCAGGATAGGAACGCTATCACACCATGCCCCAACAGGGACGAACAGCAGGCCCGACCATCCATCCAGGCATCTTCCTGCCGCCTCTACACCCTCCATAGCCGAGGGAGAGGTCTGATACCTCGACCCAGTCAACAACACTCCATGTCTGATGAGGAGCCCCATACCCACCCTCCCAGCCCACTCCCCTCCCCCCCAAACGGAGAACAAAACACCACAACTGCAACAAAATGGAACAGAGAGATAGCAACATATGTCAGTTCGTAAGATAGGCCCCAATAGCAAGGGAACATGGCACCAATCATCGTCTTCCAAGTCCCTGATGCAGGACTCGCCCACTGGGAAGGATAGAAATACTAGTGTTACCTCTTAGGGAATTATCCCCCCGCCGCCTGCACTCAACCCTCTCAGGACCTCACGTGCCCACTGAGCCATCCGACGTTGCTGCCTCAGTCACTAGGGCCACGGAAGCCACCGCAGCCCCTCTCTCCTGTAGGCTTGTGGACAAGTCCGGTTTCCTCGTCGGAGGGGACCCTCCAACCTTCTGTCATTCCGCCGAGCGCCGCCTTCTTCTGCTGGAGGAGTTGCCGCTGCCGATGGTGAGTCAGAACTCTCCAGGCCTAGAATGTTATTGCTACCTCCAACGACCTTCACTTGGACCAGTTTATTCTGCCATCGAAAGACGAGTGGAAATGAGTGCCCCCAGGAGTAGGGTATGGTGAGCTCACGCAGGCGGGAGGTGACTGGTTTGAATGTCCGACGCTTCAGCAGCGTGGAGGCAGCCAAGTCCTGAAACAGCAAGGGACGGTGATCTCTGAACTCCAGGGGAGTAAGGTCACGCGCTCTATGGAGGATCCGCTCTTTCAACTGAAAATCGTGGACGCACACCAATATGTCCGGTGGAGGGGCCTTGGGACCCTGTGGCAAGCCAACCCGGTGAACTCGGTCCATTCGGATCTCTGTTAGATCGTTTTCATTGAGGATGTCCTTAAAAAGGCTTTCCACGTATTCTCTCAGGTCTGTTCCCTCACCTTTCCAGGGCACCGCTCTGGTCCTGATGTTGTTGCGACGAGATCTGTTCTCTAAGTCCTAGGCATACGCTTGCAAATCCAAATTCTGCTCCGTCAGACGTATCATGTCCTGTTGATGCTAGTGTATGTCCTCCTCAGTCCCTAAATCGTGTTCCTCTAATGTGGCAATGCGTTCTCCAACACCATCCACATCTCTCCTCACCTCACGCAAGTCAGAGGCCAGTTTGGAGCGCAGCTCTGCTATGTCCTCCTTAATGGCCGCAAAGAGCTCAATCATAAAGGCCTTGGTGGCAGGCCCCTCATCCTCACCCTTCCGCGGGGACTTGTCCGCTCCAGGGAATGCAGGCTGCGTCGTACCCTTCAGTGTCCCATCCTTTGCGGGATTGTCTTTTCTTTTTCTGGTGGTCGCCATCTTGAGGGGTTGTGAGGCTCAGCTCCGATGAACCACGGCAATCCAAAGTCACTGCGCCTAATCCACAGAAGGCCGAGATCGAATTGGCCCCGGTTGCTCACAGGGCGTCCAGCGCACAGAACCTCAACCAGGATCCACAGGAGGCCGAAAGGGATCAGAAAGAGGCAGGGCACAGTTCAGGGCCCCCACTTAGCGCCACAACCCAGTGTCCGATGCGCAGATCTGGGGCACAGGGGGCACCATCCACACACTTGAAGCTGTGCCACCGATCGACGATCCCCCACCACTCTCACCATTGTACACCACCGCTATCAGCCCCGGAAAGGGTCAGGCGCGCACCATCATCCACGACTAGGCCACACTAGGCCGCTAGCCGCCCAACACTGGGCGCCAGTCGACAGCTCGGGTCAGGCCTTCCCACTTCTGCCGAATGTCACCTTCGTGGAGGTTGCCAGGCACTGCTACACCCTTTGGTACTCACCTATACTCTTCAGACGCCTCATTCGTGGGACAGGCCGGGTCGTCGTCCCAGGGAGGATTCACCACCACTCCGCAGCTGACAAGGGCCCTGACGCGGCCCACAGGCGATGCACAGGGAATCAGGCCTCTCTTCCCAGGCCCACACACTGCTGCTGCCCCCGCACCCATAGAGCGGTGGGCCCCGAGCCCCAACACCCGCCTGCTGGTCGTACAGGTGCTAGGAACCGAGCCGCCGACGCGGGGGGAGGAGGGTGCGCTAGCCGTGCTAGAGGGCAGGCCCAACCAGGCCCGAAATCCCCGGCCTCGAGTAGTAAGAGGCGCCGCACCTCCGCACTCCCGTCCCCCCGCTCGGATACCCAGCTACCTCTGCATGGGCGGCGGGGATCATAGCTGTCGTCCCTCCAGGCAAACTCCTCTGCAAACTGCACCTACAGAGTCTCCGCAACCCCGGGCTTCCGGGCGACCAACTCTGGAGCCGCACCCCCTCCACCCACTTGGGCAGGCTCATCACCAGGCCCCGCACCAGCGGGATAGGCCGCTCTTGCGGCGTTTTCTCAGGCCGTGGGTGAAACGGAGCCACCAGCCGTTCGCACACACCAGCGGGACCCCAGGTAAGCCGAAATCACGGGCGGATGGGGGTCCAAAGAGGGTGCTAAGCAAGGCTAAGAAACTCATAGAGTCTGAGGGACTCAGATGCACGTCCTACTCCGTCGCCATCTTGGCCACGCCCCGCATATTACATTTTAGGAAACTGATAAGTAATAGTTTAAATACATTTATATTTGCGATGAATGGTATGTTCATATTTTATAAACATTTTGTAATGGTGCCCATGATCCTACTCGTCCTTTTACCCTTCTCCCCTTACCACCTCCCATCCAGCCAGAGCACCTCTAGCTTAGTGAAGAAATGTAGCTCGTCGAATTTACATGCTGTGGCATTCGTCAGCAATAATGGACTTTCTGTGTTTTCTAGCTGGGTTTTTTGATTCCTGAGATGTCATTGCTAGAGTTGTTGATCCTTGGGGGGGAGTCATGATATTAATTAAGGAGTATCCACCTGAAAGCCTTATGGTGTATGATGTTTTCCTAGAATAGTTCAGAGTAAGGGCCGGATAGTAATACTGGCTATTGGCAACATAGCAGATTCACATTGCTGGATGGTTTCATTGACTTTGAGTGGGAAATGGATGTGTCACCGGGGCATTTAAAGAATGCATGAGATGAGGGGCAGATGTAGAAAAAAATATGCATCTTCAATCATAGAAAATAACAGACTGACGGTGTCAATGAGAATTTGCTTTAATCAACATACAGCGAGAGATAACATGAGCACAGCCTCATATCACTGTTTTTACAATTTTGACAAAAGTGCAGAGAGTTAATGTTCCCAGCATCTGTGCAATCAACTTTCATCTAAATCAACTGTTTCAACGCTGACAGTGATGAACACTTTTCATAAGTTTGGCACCAATGCATCTGACTAAACGTACTTATCCGAGGTAAAATTGGCATGGTAAAGTAAAACAAATCATAAACTCAGGCAAATAAAGACTTTCAGTTTGCAAGGCATCTGTGTTTCTTAGCTGTGTGACAGGTAGGTGCCACAAATAATCATTGCTTCACTGTTTTCTGAGTGTTGAATCACTATTACCTCCTTGAGTAAACCTTGGACTGTTCAGTCTCACTAGCAGTGAGTGTCAAGTGCTAAACTGAAATACTCAGTTACTCAGTTTGGGCTGCAAAGATATTGTGGGCCAGGGCACAATGATAAATGTCTCAATTTGTCACAGTTGGAACCTAGTAACTCCTGGTTGCCCTGGTTCCACAAGAACTAGGTCTCACACTTACAGTGCAAAGAATGAATAATACAATGTCAGAATCTAGAGCTAACAATTCTTTCATAATACCAAAGTTTTCAGAGTTTTCCTAAAGCTCAGAAGTTATGGGGAAGCTTTCATACCACTGGGGTCAGAGACTTCCACAAGCAAGGGCCAAGAACAACAAACCTGCAATCCCTTTGCCATCTCAAATGTAGAACAAGCAGCTTACCCAGACTGTTTGATTGACAAGAATGGCTTGAAATGTAACAAACATTTTATTGTTAACCCCTCCCCTGCTGATGACGGAACCGCTCCGTCATCAGCTACAGTTGAGCTGTGCTGATGACGGAGCGGTTCCGTCATGGCCCAGCCGCCGCGCCTGCGCGGCGCTGATTTCGCGCCTGCGCGGGCGTTCTAATGAGCGGGGCGGGTCATGACGGAACCGCTCCGTCACCAGCATAGCTCTACCGCGGCTGGTGACGGAGCGGCTCCGTCACCAGCATGCGGCCGCCGCGCGGCCGCCCCGCCCCTTTAGCGCTGCGGCGGAATAGCCGCCGCAGCGAAGGGGTTAAAGGTAAAGTGAGGTGGTTCAGGCCATGCATTTATAAACAAAACAGAGGATTAAATATGATGTGTTCATCAATCAGCTACAAGTGTTGGATTAACAGCCTGCTCTAGATACTGTCATGCTTTCTGTGTTTAAGGACCACCCAAGTAGCTGCATTTTGTACCTGTTGCAGCTGGTCAATTTGGAATTTAGAAAATCCTGCAAAAATTACATTCATAATCCATTTGATCATTTATTACAGCATCTACAATTCCTATGTCGTTCAACTGTCCTAACCTAAATAAACCTGAGCATATAACTACCCCTATGGGGGCTATGAAAATGAGTTACTTTTTCCAGACTAGTCTAATTTTAATGGCTTTATTAAGAAATATATGGGCAACACTTAATAGCTGATAGTAGGAGACCTGTGTCAGTAGATGAAATGATATTGTTGGAATCCAAGAGCAGGATCCACATCATGGTTTCATTCAACTTTAGACAGCTGAAGATCATCCCACAGGTCACTTCGTCCAATCCATACTTTGAGGCAAAATTGTCCAACTGCCATTGAAATGCAGATACAACTGCATATTTTCAGCAAATGAATGGAATAACAACTCTCATTGTTTAAGAATGTGGAACAATGATTTGTGTCAGTGGATGGATGCGGATGTCAGTTCCAATCCCAGATTTTGGATCGTCTGAGGTAAGGATGATTACTTCTAGAAGTTGCTGTGCCGTTCCAAAATATTAATAATGTATGGTAGACAGGTGTTTTCAAGAAGTGTTGTAAACAGGAAGAAAATCCAGTGACATAGAAACCTCCAGGAAGTTGGAAATTGGAGGCTTATGATGCTGAGAGCCAATGAATATTCTCCAAGGAAACAAATCAGGACACAAATGCAAGACTGACTGGGCGAAGAACCACCAAAAAATACTGCAGCTGCATTGTGATGCAGTGGAAGGAGGGTCCACTGTATCAAATCTAGTGATTTCTCCTTCATCTACTAAACTGTCATCAAGAAGGGATGCTTACACAGTTTCCCTCCCAGGTAAGGGTAGAACGGGAGCCTCGTGGTGATCCGATAGGCTGAGATGGTGGTGATCAAATAGGTTGCCCCACTGGAAGTATAAAGCAACAGAGTATTCAAGAACCTTAGAAAGTCAGGGCCAACCTGCAATAGGACAATAGTTATGAAAGTCTTCTGGAATGAGGTATGCTTTCTTGATAAATGTGCAGACAGATTTTATTGACCAAGAAGGAACACATCCTTATGTAAGAGATGGCTTTCTTTTGTTTATATCTTTCTATTTTTCTAATGTTTCGTTCTTCTAGCTTTTGCCACATATGAATCTCTTTGCACATGGTCTTGAACCATCTTTTTTTCTCAATAGATATTCTGTGTACAGCATTTATCTATACTTCTTGCTACAGTGAATCTTCCTTCTAATACCATCTGCCTCTTCCTCCCTCTATACAGTCCCACTGCTCTACTTCTGTAAATCACAGTCTGTTCTCACCACCTCAACTGGTAGTACCATCATTAATCACCTCTCTACTTGGCATAGACTTCTGAGAATTTCCATTGGCACGTCATCTAATTTCCTTTTCAGAGGGGATTTGTAAGCTTCAGTTTGGATTCATAAGCAGACACATACGAATGTTTGTGCCATCCTACAACAACCCTCAGTCAGTGTGATGTCTCTTTGCATTTGATAGGATGGTGGTGGTGTAATTTGTATTTGTTAAGGACCATCCAGTCTGTACACCATTTACACAGTGCAGCTTCCTATAGTGTCTGACCATGAGCCTGCCTCTGCTAATGTTGGTGATCCAGTAATCATCCTAAGAAAAATCTGGGGTGTACTGAAGAACCTACAGTCCTGCCTTCCTTCAATGGGAGCCTCATCAGAGATCTTTCCTTTAAGTGCATCACAATACTACCTTGAATTTTGGCAAGCCGCTCACTCTGTTACTGTGACTTTGTATAGTCTTGCCTTTGCATTCACAATTTTAAGGATTAATAAAAACAATATCATTCGTGTGAGTAGTTATTGTACTAGAAAACACTCTTAGATTGATACTACTCTCTAAAATAGTTTATTTTTTGTTAGATCACAGACATATATAGAAAATGCAGAATGTTAATCCTACATGTCCGGTTTTAGAGGTATCAGGTGAACATATGTTTAAATAGGAAGGTTGGTGTACATTATTTACTAATTCCATAATTGTTATAGATGGCAAACATTTAAATACATATGCATGCATATCTCCATCAGGGATTTCTATAATGAATACAGTACTGATGGATTGAGAGGACACAACAGGCACTGAACAAAACACTTGTATTTGTAACGCACACTTATCACCCTTGGGTTTCAAGGCACTGTATAACAGATGTTTATTGTTACCCAACTCAATGGTATTCATTTTATCAACCTCAAATGGATGAAAGGCTGAGTGGACCTGCCAGGATTTGAATCTATGACCATGAGGTCAAACACGGGCCCCTGCAGTGGATGCATTAGTCCACTAAGCCAACAGACCCGGCTGAATGATGATCCTAATAGTGTGATGGAAAGGGATATGCGTTATACACGTTACTAGTACGCGTAGGGCCAAATGAATGGTAGGTGGTTGTTTTGGGTATTTGTCAGCAATCTGGACTTTGACAATATATAGAGCATATAACAAATGTAACTTCTATCTGTTGTCAGTCTGAACGCATTGCTTCACTATCAAAAGATATATACAATAAATAGTGCCTAAACTGTAGGATTGTAACAGCCTCAAACACACTTTGTTGATCGGCGTTTCCACAAATGTAGCACCCCTTGTAAGTTACTATTTTATTAGTTTGTTGACAAGAAAAACCCTAATATAAAATGTGAAGAATATTTGCAAAGATCAATTCATTCTTTGTTCTCTGGGTGTGGTAAAATCTTTCTGGCATTCATCAGTCACTCTTTTAGTTTCACATGCTACTTGCTAATTAAAGTCCAGATGTTCTATTGCAGCAGGCAACACGTTATCAATGCACAATGTTATACCACTTTCTTTTATAATGCAGGCTACTTTTCCAAGAACAGTCTCTGGAAAACAAAATTATCGTCTTGAAGGATTGTCACACGACAAGCATCGTTGAGCAAGACTTGCAATAACTCCTTAATACTGTGGAAACCCGAAATATATGCACAGCATTACAGTGATAATTAAATAGTGGGATTCGGGTGCAAGCTGTTCTTCATTGTAAGCACCTTTAAGATATAGGATTGAAAAAATAATTTAGGACTATCAATCTTTACAAACATTTCAGATGAAGGATGACAATAGACAAGAATGTATATATTTAAGTAGCATAGACAGCACACAATGTCGGCTCACCACATTTAATTTTTGGCAACCACCACAATAATTATTTCAGGTTTTTCTTCACACTTAGTGATAAATACCCGAAATGATCCTAAAATACCTCTTTTAGTTCGCTGAACAAGGCACACAAACTTTCTTTAACACACTGTACGCTTCAAGCTCCACACTTGGGCCAGAATTATGTTGAAATACCCATGGTGAAGTCTGCCCAGATCTTGCTGCCCTTTATGTGTCATATTGATTTTACATTTAATCCAATGATCAATAAGGCATAATTTTCAAAATGTGTAGCCTAGTTTATCAAATCCTGCACCAAGTTAAACACCTGCCTTAATTTCTAGTACAACCAGGAAATAAAATGTATCTGAAAACAAGGTACCTCGAAAATTTGACTCAAAGGCTATCTATCCATGATGTTTTCGGTCAGATGCAAATTTTAAACCTTCACTTACAAGCATGTAATTGCACTGATTTGATTAAATAATAATCATTTTGATCCTCCACATTTCTAACGAAATGAACGGTTTTGTTTGCACTATTGCATACTTTCTCAACAGGTCTTCATTTATTACATAAAATACTTGTCTTTTTACTATCCAGGCATGACAGTGTCAGCAAAGTAAGACTACAAACCACATCCTAAACATATGATTAGGAGGCTGTGGAATAATGCACCATAACCTCCTGTAAGTCCTACATGGTGGAGGTGTGTGAGTGCTGAAGATGTTCAGCATAATGCACCCCAGCAGGCTGCTAATTATTTGGGGGGGTTCAGAAATAGGCATTTCATGCTGTGATTTAGTGCCTCTCGTGCATTCCATGCTGAAAAAACTGCGAGAACTGCACCACGCGGTGTGCCGGAGGGCTCAGCTATTTGAGTTGGTTTTGCTGCCGCTTGGGCAGATTTTCTACACAATTGACAGCTTTCTCACCATGAACCGTTGCGAATGCCCGTGATCAAAAAAATCCCGCTGTATGTCATCCTAGTGACCAGAAATCACTCTAGGGAACGCCAAATCTGGCTCGCGCTCGCCAACTTACCATTCTGGAGGTGGAACTGAATATTTCATTTACCCCAACTAATTATATCTAGAAACAGCAGAATAGTGACAAGGCGCTGTTTGATAGTTGTAAGAAGGCTAATAATTTGGTCAGAATTTGCTAGCCTGGATGGATCTGAAGGATAATTCTGCTACGTGAATCCAAAGTGGTGACTTCAGGTACCAAGCATGCTGTAAGTTTGCGATGTGGTGTACCAAATGTTGTGTTGTAGTGTATTGTGGGGTATCGAGAATCCGTTTCCATGGGCAGATTTATGAGATTTTGGCACAGGGCACAGGGCAAAGCAGTAACTCACCTTGCTGCATTGCCCTGCTCTAAAGAAAATGGGCAAGAATGCGCCTCATCAATGGCATGCAGCAAATTCTTGACCTTTCCCCCCTGCGATGGTGCTGTTTTGACAGCATAGTGCCAATGGGGACACTCTTTGATGCTGATCTTGCCCATAGAGGAGGAGTAGCTGAATTGAATCACTGCCTGTTCCTTATTGCTCACTGCCGGTCTTCTCTGCTGCTCGCCGGACACGCTTCGCGGGATAAAGAGGAAGAGCGTCTGCACCTGGAATAGCGTCTGAAGCGCCGAGGATTGGGAGAAGTGAGGGCTTGAACTGCAGGAGGGCTGCGAGCGCTGCCGCAGGGACTCTGTATTCCAGGAGCCCCTGCGCGACCAATTGACTCCACCTGGTCCGCTCTCCCTGCCTGCCCCGCCCCCTGACCACGGAGGTCTAAAACCTTTTGCGCTCATTGCAACTGTGGGACACTCTCTGATGCTGATCTTGCCCATAGAGGAGGAGTAGCTGAATTGAATCACCGCCTGTTCCTTATTGCTCACTGCAGGTCTTCTCTGCTGCTCGCCGGACCCGCTTCGCGGGTCCCGCTTCACGGGATAAAGAGGAAGAGCGTCTGCACCCGGAATAGCGTCTGAAGCGTCGAGGATTGGGAGAAGTGAGGGCTTGAACTGCAGGAGGGCTGCGAGAGCTACCGCAGGGACTCCGTATTCCAGGAGCCCCTGCGCGACCAATTGACACCACCTGGTCCGCTCTCCCTGCCTGCCTCGCCCCCTGACCACGGAGGTCTAAAAACTCTTGCGCTCATTGCAACTGTGGGACACTCTTTGATGCTGATCTTGCCCATAGAAGAGGAGTAGCTGAATTGAATTACCGCCTGTTCCTTATTGCTCACTGCCGGTCTTCTCTGCTGCTCGCCGGACCCGCTTCGCGGGATAAAGAGGAAGAGCGTCTGCACCCGGAATAGCGTCTGAAGCGCCGAGGATTGGGAGAAGTGAGGGCTTGAACTGCATGAGGGCTCCGAGCGCTGCCGCAGGGACTCCGTATTCCAGGAGCCCCTGCGCGACCAATTGACACCACCTGGTCCGCTCTCCCTGCCTGCCCCGCCCCTTGACCACTTCCCACCCATTATAGTCGGCACAGTTTACCGCTGCGCGGGAGCGTCCCGGGAGAAGCCCGGGACAAGGGCGGGACCATTTGTGACCGTTCGTGGCCGGGAGAGGCTGGGCTGGGCCACCCCCCCTGGTCCCACGTCTTGACACTACAGTATCTCAACAGGCCGGTTTCCAACACTTATTATTATTTGATACTATAACTGTACTTAGTCACTATCAAAGGGCCTGGTAACACTGCACTGAATACTTGTGCTCTTTTAAGGAGTTGGTGTGTGTTCAAAGGGTCGCATTGACAAGTATTAGATTTTTCCCTAGTATTCTGTATTTATTTATTTTTATTTATTTTGTCAATTTATAGGGCGCAACAGCTACCCAAGAAGGGTTTCCCGGCGCCTAGACACAGCTAGAAAATAAAGACAGAAACGGAGGGAAATTTTGAGGTGGTTATTGTTCGTACAGCCAGGTCTTTACAAGCTTTCTAAAACTACAGTAGTTATCTTCCTTCCGAATGCCTGGGGGAAGCGTGTTCCACACGGAGGGTCCAAGATAGGCAAAAGATCTGCCCCCTGATCTTGCCCGTTTAAACCTTGGTATACAGAAGCATGCTGCTGTCTGGGACCGGAGGTTTCTCTTTGGCGTGTAGAGGCAAGCAAGGGATTGGAGGTATTTTGGGGCTCCTCCTGTTTTTATTTTGAACATGTAGTTCAAGGCCTTGAAGCGAACTCTGCTCTCTATCCTGAGCCAATGAAGATCCCGACGATGGTTCGAGACTCCAGCGTTCTTAGGAATCTTACATAGGAGTCTGACCGCAGCGTTTTGCGCTACTTGTAGTCGTCCAATGACGGATTTATTTGCGCCTAAATATAGGATGTTGCCGTAGTCAAGCCTTGATGTGATAAGGGCATTGACTACGGTCTTTTGTGTTGACATAGGCAGCATCCACAGGATTTTCCTCAACCATTTAGCTATGGTGAGACATAATCCAGTAACTTTACTGGCCTGCTTGTCCATGGATAAGGCGTTGTCTAGTACAAAGCCCAGATTTCGAGCATGGGACACCGGGGTAGGAAGGATGCCTATCTGTTCTGGCCAATGCGCGGGGTTCCAGAGATCTTTGTCTTTTCCCAAAATCAGAATTTCCGTCTTGTCGCCGTTCAGTTTTAACTGGTTTGCTGTCATCCAGTTCAATATTTTTAGTAATCCTTCCTTGAGTAACGACGGGGAGTGGGGACAAGAATTAGACAGGGAAAAAATGATTTGGGTGTCATCGGCGTAGTTCATGAGCGTTAGCCCTAGCTTTTCCACAAGTTCTACCAGCGGTTTGAGATAGATATTAAAAAACAGAGGGCTCAGGATGGACCCCTGCGGCACTCCATGAGCTGCGGGTAAGGTGTCTGACTCGGCCTGTGCTGATGCGATCTGAAAGGTTCTGTTTGCCAGGAAGGATTTGATCCAATCCAGAGCCTTTCCTCTTATGCCATTTGTGTGTAGTTCTCTAATGAGCGTTTCGTGGGAGATGGTATCGAACGCCGCACTTAGGTCCAATAGCACGAGTGCTACCGTCTGGCCTTGGTCAAGAAGTTTCCTGATATTTTCAGTGACACCTAACAGGGCGGTCTCCGTCGAGAACCCAGCCCTGAAACCAGATTGCGAAGGATGGAGTAAGGAGTTTTCTTCTGCAAAAGTGGCTGTATTCTACCACTCATTTTATTATCGCACAAAAATGGGAAGGCGCAATACTTCGAGATCAGCAGCAGCACCTAAACAAAATGCTACTACTAATCAAAAGCTTCCTAGCTTGACTGCGATAGATCGCATGCTGCAAAAAACAATTGGGGTGGTTGCTAATGCTATTGAGAGTACAGAACGTCGCATGTCATTGCCTGTGGGTTTCTCTTTATCTAAGCCCCCCCAAACACATCAATGCTTACTACTAACTCCCAAGATTCAAATTTGGCATCTTCCTTTGTCTCCCTCCCTGGTATTCGCCAGGTTGCTTTGGCTCAGGCTTTACCTTCATCTTCCCCTAGCAGCAATGTGCCTACTATGACACTATCTTCACCCCCGCATGATAGGCTGTCTCAGACTCCGATTACCCCCTTATCCCAATTAACTGATAGCAAAAGTAGCGAGGATACTGAAATATCTTTAAGTTCTACTTCGATTTATGAGGATGATCCAGGTACAAATAGCCTCTGTGTAACCACCAGAGGACAATTGGCCAGGTTAAGGTCCCAACTTGCCTCCGGAGATAATCTTTCTGACCAAAGCCCAAAGGTGAGTGCAGGAGAAATTAGTAAGAATAAACATAAAAGGGCTGAAAAGAAAAAAACAGTACAACTAAACAAGAGCAATAGCAGTAATGTGTTAGATTTTGGAACCACATCTACTGAAACTGCTAGCCAAATACCTGCAGAACTCTTTTTGCAACGATTGGAGGCCTTGTTGCAAAAACCCTCTACCCAAACAAGCGGTGGTCCTCCTAATACCACTACTATTCCACTGTCTTGCGAAACAACGAATGTAGAAATCTTGCAAAGTCCTCCTAAAGATATTCCATACATTGCTCATATTGAAAAAATCATGAAGTCCTTAATAATGCCAGCACTAGAGAGGGTAAAAGATCTGTCAAAAAAACTTGACAGCTTTGAGCAAAGAACTCTTGATAATTTCTTCTCGGTAAAGGCACTAATCAAACTTCAATCTAAAAATAGACTTTCCTCGAAGGAGCAAAGCTTGCAAACCCCTACCCAGACATCGGCTATTGTCCTGCCAAACCAAGAAGGTCCTTCTCGGACAATGGGTAGCAGTAATTCTTTAGCTCCTATTGTAAAAAAGACTAGTAAACCTAATAAGACCTTAACAGGAAAAAGCGACAAGGGATGTAGAGAGAGTGAAACCCCTCAATCTCAGAATAATAAAAAAGCTCCCAGAAAGATAGCTACTAAAGATAGCAAGGAAGCTAATAGTGCCATACCCACACAAATTCAGGAAGACAAAAATATCCCCAGTAACACCCCAAATGAGGGGAGAAATGCAATTAATAGACCAGGTGAAACAGTTAGCGAACGGCCCAGGTCTCCCCACATTGATCTTCCTCCTGCAAGTCTGCCGTATGTGGTTGTCTTAACAGGAGTTCCGAAGTTATTGCCTGGTAAAAAGGAATCATACACAGATTTAAAAAATAAGACTATGTTTTGGCTAAATAACAACAGGCCTTTACCAAGGCAAATGGACAGAAAGGTTCTATTTGTTAGAAGAATTAGTTGGATAGGTAAAAGAGCAAAATACGTCCCAGGTGACTGTATCCTGGTTAATTTCCGGAATACATGTGCCGTAAAGACCATTTGCAACTATCACAATGGGTCTGGCAATGGTACAATAAGAACAGTTGGTCTGGGGTACTTTTACCCGCAATTAGAAGTGTCTCTCCCTCAATGGCAGAACCATGGTTACTTATCCTGGGGGGGGTGGCGTATAATGACCAACGCATTGAGCCATTTTTAAACTTTTTTGACTTTGGAAATAGGCAAGAATATTGTGGCCTTGACCCAGGGTATTGACATGTTGATTCCTTGATGTTCCATCTACAAGATGATTTCATCAGTGACCCATTGACCCCAAGAATACATCCAATTAACCAAAAAGGAGCTCTAAACTTGACCATATTCCCTGGGGTGACTGTAGCTACAGAGCCTATTGGAACTGAAACTTATTCCTCTAGAGCACGACTGGATTCACTAATAAAACCCGATCTAGACAATAGCAAACTACTTAAGGTTGTTAGTTGGAATGTAGCCGGTATTGATAGAAAATTAGGTCTACCAGACTGGAATATTTATTTTATTTATTTAAAACATTTATATAGCGCGGCTGTCACCTTGCAGGTATCCTGGCGCTGAGATAACTCCTAACATGGACGCACTGGGAGACATCAATAGAGTAGCCAGAGTTTAACATTTAGGGAACAGCCAAGTTTTGACCCGCTTCCTGAAAGGGAGAAGTTCCATTGTTTGGCAGATGTCGAGGGGCAAGCTATTCCAAAGTTTTGCGGCTGCAACTTTGAAAGATCTCCCCCCAGTCCTGACCTTTTTGAATCTCGGTACTGTAACAAGACAGGCTGTTGTAGATCGGAGGGCTCTGGTTAGAGTGTACCAGGTGAACATGGATTGCCCGACTCCATGCAGGGCTTTAAAAACAAGACAGAGAGATTTAAAGGCCACTCGCTGTTTCATAGGGAGCCAGTGAAGCTCCGCCAAAGCCGCAGTGGCCGAAGATCTCCTAGGCCAACCAAGGGCCAATTTGGCAGCAGCAGTTTGAACTCTTTGGAGTCTGTCTAGCAATACAGCTGGGGCCTCAAGCAGTACAAAAGGAGGTGGTGATGGACGGAGCATCTGAATCAATCAAACACTCACACCCAGTCAAAGGATCTGGGTTTAATCCATCACCGATCTTTAGCCCACTCTGCCACCCCAGTTCCGACATGGCTATATGCAAATCAGTCTGACCCTGTGCCTCATGGGAACAGTCCAGCCCGAACTGCCAAGCCATGTCTTCCCTGGACCGGAAACAAGCTTCCGAGGACCGGTTTCTGGCATTCCAGCCGTCTTCAGCCCGACTTGCTTGAATCCAGTGGCAAAGTGAGCAAGGGACTTACGTCTGAGCATACCCTGCCACAAAATGATGGTGGCCAATAGCGGTACAAAAGGGGGTGGTGATGGACGGAGCATCTGAATCAATCAAACACTCACACCCAGTCAAAAGATCTGGGTTTAATCCATCACCGTTCTTTAGCCCACTCTGCCACCCCAGTTCCGACATGGCTATATGCAAATCAGTCTGACCCTGTGCCTCATGGGAACAGTCCAGCCCGAACTGCCAAGCCATGTCTTCCCTGGACCGGAAACAAGCTTCTGAGGACCGGTTTCTGGCATTCCAGCCGTCTTCAGCCCGGCTTGCTTGAATCCAGTGGCAAAGTGAGCAAGGGACTCACGTCTGAGCATACCCTGCCACACTTATGGTGGCCAGAAGCGGTACAAAAGGGCGTGGTGATGGACGGAGCATCTGAATCAATCAAACACTCACACCCAGTCAAAAGATCTGGGTTTAATCCATCACCGTTCTTTAGCCCACTCTGCCACCCCAGTTCCGACATGGCTATATGCAAATCAGTCTGACCCTGTGCCTCATGGGAACAGTCCAGCCCGAACTGCCAAGCCATGTCTTCCCTGGACCGGAAACAAGCTTCCGAGGACCGGTTTCTGGCATTCCAGCCGTCTTCAGCCCGGCTTGCTTGAATCCAGTGGCAAAGTGAGCAAGGGACTCACGTCTGAGCATACCCTGCCACACTTATGGTGGCCAAAAGCGATACAAAAGGGGGTGGTGATGGACGGAGCATCTGAATCAATCAAACACTCACACCCAGTCAAAAGATCTGGGTTTAATCCATCACCGTTCTTTAACCCACTCTGCCACCCCAGTTCCGACATGGCTATATGCAAATCAGTCTGACCCTGTGCCTCATGGGAACAGTCCAGCCCAAAGTGCCAAGCCATGTCTTCCCTGGACCGGAAACAAGCTTCCGAGGACCGGTTTCTGGCATTGCAGCCGTCTTCAGCCCAGCTTGCTTGAATCCAGTGGCAAAGTGAGCAAGGGACTCACGTCTGAGCATACCCTGCCACACTTATGGCGTCCAAAAGGGGTACAAAAGGGGGTGGTGATGGACGGAGCATCTGAATCAATCAAACACTCACACCCAGTCAAAAGATCTGGGTTTAATCCATCACCGTTCTTTAGCCCACTCTGCCACCCCAGTTCCGACATGGCTATATGCAAATCAGTCTGACCCTGTGCCTCATGGGAACAGTCCAGCCCGAACTGCCAAGCCATGTCTTCCCTGGACCGGAAACAAGCTTCTGAGGACCGGTTTCTGGCATTTCAGCCGTCTTCAGCCCGGCTTGCTTGAATCCAGTGGCAAAGTGAGCAAGGGACTCACGTCTGAGCATACCCTGCCACACTTATGGTGGCCAGAAGCGGTACAAAAGGGCGTGGTGATGGACGGAGCATCTGAATCAATCAAACACTCACACCCAGTCAAAAGATCTGGGTTTAATCCATCACCGTTCTTTAACCCACTCTGCCACCCCAGTTCCGACATGGCTATATGCAAATCAGTCTGACCCTGTGCCTCATGGGAACAGTCCAGCCCAAACTGCCAAGCCATGTCTTCCCTGGACCGGAAACAAGCTTCCGAGGACCGGTTTCTGGCATTCCAGCCGTCTTCAGCCCGGCTTGCTTGAATCCAGTGGCAAAGTGAGCAAGGGACTCACGTCTGAGCATACCCTGCCACACTTATGGTGTCCAAAAGCGGTACAAAAGGGGGTGGTGATGGACGGAGCATCCGAATCAATCAAACACTCACACCCAGTCAAAAGATCTGGGTTTAATCCATCACCGTTCTTTAGCCCACTCTGCCACCCCAGTTCCGACATGGCTATATGCCAATCAGTCTGACCCTGTGCCTCATGGGAACAACCCAGCCCGAACTGCCAAGCCATGTCTTCCCTGGACCGGAAACAAGCTTTCAAGGACCGGTTTCTGGCATTCCAGCCGTCTTCAGCCCGGCTTGCTTGAATCCAGTGGCAAAGTGCATTGCAATAGTCAAGGCGACTAAGAATGGTACACCTGACTATTAAAGCCCGGGCCTGTGAGGGGAAGAGTGGCAGGATCTTACGAAGAGATCGCATGAGGGCCGAGCAGGTGGACACCGTTTTCGCAGCCTGAACTTCCATACTGAGTTTGTTGTCCATCATAACACCCAGATTGCGAACAGTGGTGACCGGCTGTGGCTTTTCCGGGGCTTCAGGGGGCCAAATCTCCGCCGGGAACGGGCGGGGGATCCAACTTCCGCCACAGAACAGAACCTCGGTTTTGGAGGTGTTGAACTGTAGGGAATTTTTGTGTAACCAACCAGCTGTGTCTCCCAGACAGTCATGAAAAGATTCCAGAGGGATCGATTCCTCACCCTCCCAGGAGAGGATGAGCTGAGTGTCGTCAGCGTAGTTGATTGCCATTAGCCTGTGGGATTTTATTAACGTAATCAGTGGTTTAAGGTAAACGTTAAATAAAATAGGGCTGATGGACGAGCATTGAGGCACCCCGTGGAGCACTGGGGAGAAGGCCGATTGAAACGGGGGAAGGGACACAGCCTGCTTCCTATCCCGCAGGAAGGAATGAAACCAGAGCAGGGCAGTGCCGTCCACCCCTGCCTCCCTTAGTCTCTCCAATAGAATACCATGGTAGAAGCACACCAGATCTGTATTTTTCAAGAGACATGGAGTACGAAACCACTTTACAGACCTGGTTTCTTTCTGCCTGCTATACCTCCAATCACAGGGAAGGGCCGACCTTCGGGGGAACTCCTTATATGGGTAAGCATCTCCCTGGGGTGTCATACCATACAAAAACAGACCAACTCCCTGGACATCTTAAGAATTTTGATGAGGGGCCCCAATTTGGGGCAAACTATTGAGTTATTTAATGTCTATGCCAGGGGAACAAAAAATGGCTCTATGTCTCCGATAGTAACCATTCTTGAAAGCGAACTCAATGATTGCAACAAAGGTAGCCAGGTTTTGGTCGCTGGAGACTTCAATTGCACATATGAGCCTCTTGCGAGTGAGGATATTTTAGACCTAGGCGAAGACGATATAAGGAGAGGTGCAGTTCTTTTTGTTAGGCGCTAAAATTATCTCTATTCCCAGATCATTAAATTACATTTACTGTCAATAATTCTCAAAACCTAATGACACCCAGACCAGTTTTTTTTAGAGTAAATGCTTGTTGCAATCCTATGGTACACACTTCATCAGTCTTAAATGAACAAATTTTCCGTCGGCCTAGCTGAAGCTAGAACCTTCAACCCTGATATAAAAACAAGCCTGTGTACTGGCACATTAACCCACTGAATCATAAGAAGGCACAACCTGCATATATATATATATATATATATATATATATATATATATATATATATATATATATATATATATATATATATATATCAAAAACATAAATGCATGCATTTGCTTAAGCCTGAGACACTTTAAAAAGTACTCTGAATGAAAGCAAAATGCAGTTTAAACAGTGCTTTTACTCAAAATCGACTTTCATATTTTGGGCATTAAAAAATGAATATCCTACAATTTTCTTGCATAATATGCATTAGTAGAATGTCTATTACATAACCCATGAGTCAGGCATTTGAAAATAATAAGTTATACTTTATAAAAATGAACTTGCTTGCGCCTATGCCAAGGGGAAATTATACACACGAATGCTTGTCATTTTAGTGATGCAACATAACTTAAATCAAATTTTAATGCTAGGAGGTCATAGTATGAGTGTCAAGCTTTATAAATTTTAAAAAACGATTTTTGTAGCACTTAGTTTTAATAATAATTTTTCATAATTAATACTTTTTTCACCTTCTAATAAAACCAATTATTCCTCTCTGTGATTGTTCTACATATAAGAGCCCGCTGCATCCCTTGCCTATCATTTAGATGCATTAACTTACAAACCTAAGCGCATATGCCTAACTTAAAACGCATGAACAAAAAACAATGTCCCAATAGAAAATAATGAATAGTCAGTTACATATGCGTGCACGTTGCATTGCTGACAAGGGGAAAAAAGGAGACTCTCTATAAACTTTTAGACAAGGTAGTAAATCATCTTATTTTATAGTGTAAATTTATGGTCGGAATAATACAATTGTAAGCAGCACTGCATATATTCAATTTAGATGACAACCATAGAAAACTTGGTGCTCTACAAAAAGTGACTGTGGTGCAGGTGGCGACGCAAGTGAAGAAGTGAAACAGCAGAAACGGCGCATCAGCTACACAGCTTATTAATGGGCGCATTTCTTTATTGTGGTTCCTAAAATCAAAGAATGGAAATGTAACTTTGTATCTGTGATTCCACTTTGTCACATGATCCGAACCACTCACTGTAGATATTTTGCACCTCCTCACAGTGCGCCGTTTCTGCTGTTTCACTTCTTCACTTGCGTCGCCACCTGCACCACAGTCACTTTTTGTAGAGTTTTCTATGGTTGTCATCTAAATTGAATATATGCAGTGCTGCTTACAACTGTATTATTCCGACCATAAATTTACACTATAAAATAAGATGATTTACTACCTTGTCTAAAAGTTTATAGAGAGTCTCCTTTTTTTCCCCTTGTCAGCAATGCAATGTGCATGCCTATGTAACTGACTATTCATTATTTCCTATTGGGACATTGTTTTTTGTTCATACCTTCATTACCCAGTCCTAATTAGGTATATGGGTCACACTCCTGTTATTTGTACTAGCTTAAAACGCGTCACATTCCTGCATCACATTTTTGCGCCACATTTATTTAAAAGGACGGTTATGCAAAATTCCACCCGTGTTTAACTGGAAAAAGTGCTGGCTGAATGAACATTCCTATCAAATATACTGCAGCTAAAAGGTTTGCCTGTGAACATCTAATACAATGCATCTAAGGAAAATGCTGTAAATTTATTTATTTTTTTGCAAAACACCCAAATTCGTTTTTGGGGCTTTTTATTCCTAGTGAATGTGAATTTACATTTTAGTTTTGAAAAATTTGACATCTTGCTTAATAGACTGAAAACATCAAGAAAAAACACCATCACACATTTGAGCTCATTTCAGACAAACAGAAAGGGGTCACACACAATACGGCGCGCTTTTAGCCATGCATTTTTGTAAATAGCGCCAACGCTACTTACTTAAAGAAATTGCACTAATGGGAAAACCACAGAGACATTTAAACACACATTTAACCCGCAAACCAATACTCAGGACAGAAATAAAGGACAACATAGAGACTGTACTTGAACCAAACCATTTGTAAATGCTAGTTGTAAGTCATATTTACAAGAAAAGCTTCTCAATTGTTTTCCAAAAGACTGCAAAAACAGCCCAACAGACTGATGCATGTCCAAAAAACAAAAATGCACTAAATTCACTAGCTTTGACTAGCAGAACACCAAAAATCGCTCTGCATATCTTCATTCATAAAACTGCGCAGAACAAAGGATCCTTGTTTTGTATTATGTCATATTTTAATTCCCTGGGGATACAAAATCACCAGGGAAGAAATATGTTTGTAAATCTAACCTATTTAGATATTCCCTTTAGGGGAAGCCGGCTAATCCAAACGTATACAAAGTTGGCCAACACAAATCTTCAAATTTGCTAAGATCAGGAATCTTATAGCTCACTAATCTAGCTTCAAACTTCAAGGGGCTATCTCTATCGATACACTTGTAAATATACAAGACCCTTGGTTATTGAAAATTGCAATCTTCAAATAGAAGTAAGGACCAAAACAAACTAAGCAAAGAACCACAGAACCAAAGAACAAAGGACTGGGAGCGACCCACTTATACCTCAACTAAAGCAGATGGAGAAAAAAATCCCTTCATTACCTGCCTACACAAATTACAATTCGCATATACAAACCTATACAAACTTATCAAAGCTATACCAAACAAATAGTTGTCCAAATTCTAACTGCCAAGTTCTGACTGCACTAACAGTCTCTTTTGTTTAAAAAAAACTTACGCCAAAAACGTTCCTCAGTCAGGAGTGACATCTTTTGGAGAGTTTAAGTCAGAAAAATCAAAAATATACTGGGCCGCAGAGACAAAGAATCCCCCAGAACCTCTGTGCACAGAGTACCTCTTTTAGTAGATTTCTGTCTTGCCTTCCCCAGTAGATTTCTGTCCTCTGACAAGATTACTCCTCCAGATAGTCACTTCTTGATGAGGCCCATCATTGGTCGCGCCATTTGCAGTTCTAAAAATCCTTAAACTCCTTCTCAGGGGTCTTACCAATAAGTAGTCCATTCAAAAGCAGCAAAGAAATCAACAGAGAATCTGAAATATGAAAAGACATCTTTATTACAATTAATTGTGAGGCTACGTCGACCAGTCACACCTAAAGCAACTGAATGAGGTAGCCTGCTGAATGGCCTCCGCACAGACCTTTTATACCATTTATTATGCCCTAGGCACACATTTTCTCTTTGAAGTACATTATTGTTGGTCACTCCCAGGACGTGCACACAAAGCACTGTATGATGACAAACCTACTTTCAAGATAAGTCCAGGCCATAAACAATGTCCACATAATGCGTACATTCTCTAGCTGACAAGGCCGGATAAACCCAAAAGAGTAAAATCACAGCCCATGTCATAAATAGCTCGTGGAGGCAGGAACAGGAACAGATGGAAGTAAGATAGGCACGTTTGTGTGTAGTAAATGTTTACAATGCCCTGTGCTCTGATCTATAATCTTGATCAGCTAAAGGGCAGGAACTGGCTTGGCAAGGTTAGCCTCAAGCAACAGGGTCAGCTTTCGTCAGGTCATGCAGGAGTCAGAACAAACCCTTGCTAAGGTTATGTCCTTGAATACTTGTTCTGCCACAGTGAGGGCTTACTGTAAGGGCAATCCACAAAATGGCTGCTATTCACAAGAAGAAACCGAGGGTACAGAACAAAACCTTCAAATACACAGTGAATACATTGGTGTAACATAACAAAAACACTCGCACTTGCTAAACTCACTGTTTACGGTCTGCTGTTACCAAATTCATAACAGAATCATGATATTTAAAACACAGGTTCAGAATTTTCAGTACCACAGAGGCATACCTATGTAATCCATTGAACCAATCAAAAGATGGTCTCAAAGGGTGATCCAACTAAATGCACTGACTATGGAGTATGGGTTAAGAGCTGCAAATGGCCGAACTGTCTCTGATCCTTTGGGTGCCGACACCTTTAATAGGATGAACTGCACGTCAAGGATTGATTATATCCTCCTCGACTTCATGCTATGGCAGTTCGTTAAGGATATGGTCGTCCTACCTACTATAGATAGTGACCACAATCACCTATCCTTAACTCTTAAAAATTTGTGGCCAAGCAAAGCTAGTGGAAAAGCACTTAATAAATTGGAGCTTCCACCCAAAGACTTTTTATCTAACTGTGGGAGACGCCTTAAATGGGCAAAGTAGCCTTATATGAATCTAAACTAAAAGCTATTGATTTAGCATTAACAGCATCGCAGAGTGAGATAGATATCCTTCTCCAAGACCACTCAGTTCCCGCTAGGGCAACACTTGTGTTTCAGGAAACTACTAAGACAGTAGGAACATTATTCGTGAAACAAGTGTCTGGGGGAAAGTCTACCAGGACCCAGAAACCCAAGGGCCTGCATGATTGGTTCACTTCTACTTGTCGCCATAAAAAATCTGCCCTGATTAAGGCTATTAAGGATAAGTCACAACCCTCTGTACAGCATGCCAGGAAAGAATACAAGCAGGCGATAACCAATACAAAGAAGGAGTGGGAACTTGAGTACTGGCAAACTTTAAAAGAGGCTAGCTCTAGTAAGGATACCAGGCACTTCTGGGACACCATAAGAGCTAGAAATAGACCAGATAGTGATCTTATTACTTGTAGTATCACTAGTCAAGCCTGGTTGACCACTTTTCAAAATTGTATTCCGGCCAGCATCAGACTAGTGCTCTTAGCACATCCAACTCTTATACTTCGAAGGGCGAGCTAAACGAGTCACCCTTTGCAATCAAGGAGGTGGAATATGCAAATAGTACTATTGTGGCTCAAAAAGCACCTGGCCTGGATAGCATTCCGGGGGACCTACTTCGCTCGGATAAATTGAAATGGGGGAGGCTCATCCACCCTTTGCTTATTGCAATTGATAAAGGTGCTGCTATTCCCCAATCTTGGAAAGGGGCCGAGGTAGTTCCGATCTTTAAAAAGGGGATGAGGGATGACCCTTATAACTATCGGCCCATAAGCCTGTTAGATACATCTCAGAAGGTTACTGGCAAGGTGCTGCTGGAGAGAATAATACAATGGACGGAAGAAAATTACATTCTTTCCGATCTCCAAGCGGGATTCAGGGTTGGAACAGGCACAATTGAGCAAGCCTTTAGGCTAATTTTAATCTACTGGAAGGTGGTGGTTATAGGCAAGGGCAGTCTTTATCTCGCTTTTATCGACCTAAAGACTGCCTTTGACCTTGTGCCCAGGGAGATCCTTTGGGGAGTACTTGCCGACATGGGGTTACCTTCTTATATTCTCTCCATGCTGATTAGGCTCCATGAAGGCAATTTTTCCCAGATAAGATGGGGTACAGAGGGCGAAAAAACCAACAGAATCCCAGTAGAGAGAGTGGTCCGCCAGCGATGCGTCCTTGCTCCCAACCTTTTCTCTTTGTATGTTAATGGTGTGGTTGAGCACCTTTTAAAAGATCCTTCGGACGAACCAATCCTGGCGGGCGATCGAATACCTACCCTCCTATTTGCGGATGATACGCTCCTCTTGTCTAAATCCCCTATGGGCTTGCAAAAACTCCTTGATAACTTCCAGACTTTTTGCTCGGATTAACACTAACAAAACAAAATATCTAGTGATGAACCCCCCTAAAAATCTAGCCCGAGTTCCTACCCTGAATTCTGTTCCCTTGGAAAGGGTCAGTGTGTTCGATTATTTGGGCATACGAATATCGCATACCATGCAATGGACCCCACACATTAATAAAATGCTATTAACCCACAAGAGGGTAGCTGGAGCTTTGCTCAGGGAACAGCGCTCTTGTTCAACAAGACCAATAGCCCCGGTAATTGATATTTACAAAGCAAAGGCTATTAGCGCCGCACGTTATGGGGCAGAGTTATGAGGTACAAACAATGTAAATGAATTAACGAGGCCTGAAAATAAATTCTATAGGGCCCTCATGTCACTTCCCCAGAGCACCCCTATGATACCACTCATCCTTGATTTAGGCTGTCACCCTATTAGCGATTTGGCAAAACTGCGGCCGTTGCTCTTATGGGCGCGACTGTGGCGAGTACCGGAACTGGCTAAATACGCTAAAGGGCTTTCAGAAGTTATGCCACTCCCAGGATGGTACAAAATAAAGTGGCTAAAAGATCTAAAAGTATTACTTGGCAACTTGGGACTAGGTGAGGCATGGGATGGTAGATTTCCCCCCCACCCCTGAAAGCAACTCTAAAAAGCCTGTATTGGAACTGGGTTGCCTTCCAAACTACTAATAATCAGGACCTGGGTAGGCTTACGGATGACATGTGATTATTCGTGTGATTATTCTTGATTTTAATAAGAAACTCACTCACCCTCTGAGCACCATTCACTTAAGCTGCCTCACCCCCTGCACAGCGGATCTAACGCTGGTGCGGGCGTTTGATTGATGGTATTTTCGCCGCCATTGTGAGCCACGAGACACGCCTCTCGGACAGGCCATGCCCCCTCCTGACCAGCTACACATAAAAGCACTCTGTTCCCTAGCGCTCAGACAGGAAACAGATCCCTCCTGAGGCGGAAGCCGGGAGTTGCGTGAGAGAATTGTTTTTAAAACTGCTGTGATTATTCGTGTGATTATTCTTGATTTTATTAAGAAACTCACTCACCCTCTGAGCACCATTCACTTAAGCTGCCTCACCCCCTGCACAGCGGATCTAACGCTGGTGCGGGCATTTGATTGATGGTATTTTCGCCGCCATTGTGAGCCACGAGACACGCCTCTCGGACAGGCCACGCCCTTTCCCTACACCCCTCCCTCTCCCATAAAATATGTGCTTTCATAGGAAGCGCAGCGGGCGCGCCGATTGCGCGCCGAAGGTGCGCTTAAGGCAAGCTCGTCTGCGCTCGTCCGCGCCCGGCCGGGCCCAGGGGCCATGCCCCTGGCCCCAATGCGGATGGCAGATTTGTATATAGCCCGAGCCTCCTACATCAGTTACGTCCACCAATCTCTCCCAGGTGTGGTACACCGAGACACCCCCTGGAGATCCCGCATCACTGCACGCAGTGTAAAGCTGAAATAGTCACTAAAACCACCAAAGCCAGAGCTGAGGCAGTGGACTATTCTATGTTCCTACTCAACTGCAGGTCTTTAGTAAAACACTGCCTAGAAATCGCCCTCCTGCTAGATGAGCACTCACCAGACGTAATATTTTTGACCGAGACTTGGCTGAACCAAGACTCTCAGCCGGATCTGGCACAAGCCATCATTCCGGGATATCAAATAGCGCGGGCCGATCGACCATTGGGTAGAGGTGGCGGCCTCGCAATCATTCACAAAGAAAGCTATGCCTGCCGCTACTCAGTGGAAGACATTGATGACTGTGAAAATCTCTCCTTCTCTATTGAGTTCTCTCCCAATACCTGCCACACCGGTATTCTAATCTACCGCCCCCCGGTCCTACGGGACAATTCAACACCTCTCTGTTATCGGTGGCTTCCCAGCTGGTTGTCTCTCCCTCCAATTTCACCTTACTTGGAGATTTTAACATCCACTTTGACAACCGGCTAGACCCTACGGCATCAGAGACACAATCAAGCCTGGCTGCCATTCAACTAGAGTAACTAGTCCCCGCTGCCACTCATGAAAAGGGACACTTGTTAGACCCAATTTTCAGCAACCGTGACCAGCTCAAAGTCGGCACTATTAGCAGACTTCCATGGTCTGACCACTTCCTGATAGCCTTCACCTGGACCACGAGCAAACCACCTCCCTCCTCATTCACATCTAGGAAAACTCGCAACTGGTCAAAACTTCCCATCGACAACTGGATACAGGCTCTTAGCACCACCAGACCCACCCTCTCCCAAGATCCAATATCAAACAACACAAAATATGATGAGTGGATAACCACTTCCCTTGACTCAGTTCTTCCGTTTTATCCATCAAGATCTAAGAGACACAGCAAAACAGCCCCATGGTTTTCGGAAGACCTTAGAAATCAAAAACGCCTCTGCAAGAGACAAGAGAGGAAATGGCGCATATCCTATAACCCCGAAGAAAAAGCCACCTATAGGGAAATGATCAGGAACTACAAACTAGCCATAAAAACTTCGCAAGCTGCCTACTACAACCAAAAAATAACTACAGCTAAATCAAAACCTAAAGAAATATACCGCATAGTGAACTCCCTGATCAAACCTCCCCCTCCTACCACAGATCATAATAACTCCCCGTCCAAATGCAATGATCTGGTGGAATTGTTCTTCCAAAAAGTCAACAAAATGTATCTCTCCTTCCCTAACCCACCCACCGACTCGCATCTGCAATGTTCTCACTCAGTCTCTAACCTGAACAAACAGCTGGAGTCCTTCCCATTGCTAACACTAAAAACCCTAGAGAAACTGGCTCAACATATACAAACCAGTTCACCATGTGACCCTGCCCCCCCCGGCTCACTGAGATTGGCCAGCAAAACCATCCTTCCCATCCTTTTGGAACTACTGAACTCCTCCTTAGTGAGTAGCACAGTACCCACGACCTGAAAGCACGCAATGGTGCGGGCCTTGCTAAAAAAAACCTTCCCTTGACCCAGCCAACCCCAGGAACTATCGCCCGATCTCTCTGCTCCCGTGGGCGTCCAAGATCTTAGAGAAACACGTCAACACCATTCTGACGTCTTTCCTCGAGGAAAACCATCTCCTCGATGCTTCCCAAATGGGCTTCCGCCCTAAACATGGGACAGAGACCGCCCTACTGGCCGTAACTGAGGAGGCAAGACGGATCCTGGATCGAGGGGGATCAGTGACAGTGATCCTCCTCGATCTAAGTGCCGCGTTTGACACGGTTCACCATAAAATCCTGTTGAACCGCATTGCCGACTTAAGAGTGTTCGGAGACGCCCTGACATGGCTCGAATCCTTTCTCTCAGACAGAACCTTTCAGGTCTTTGACGGCACATCCCGCTCAACCAGCAAACCTTTGGGATGTGGAGTCCCGTAGGGCTCATCCTTAAGCCCTACGCTCTTTAATGCATACATGAGGCCACTGGCTGGAATTGTTCGTCCGCATGGTGTTAATATCATCTCCTATGCGGACGACACCCAGCTGGTGGTCTCCCTTGCACAAAAGAGCGGCCTCCAATCCCCACCTGATCTAGCGGCCTGTCTGGAGGATGTAAAGAGCTGGATGATGAGCTCATGCCTTAAGCTTAATGATGACAAAACTGAGCTCATGCTCTTGGGTCCGGCGGCCCCCTCCACCATAGAGCTGATTTGGCCTCCAAGCATGGGTATGGCTCCACCGCCCAGAGACAACATCAAAAGCCTGGGAGTCTGGCTTGACAAATCCCTGAGCCTTAACACACAGGCCACTAAAGTATCAGCCACCTGTTTCGGTCTCCTTAGGGTGATCAAGAAAGTCCTTCCCCTCCTCCGATTTGAGGCCAGACAAATAATTATACAGGGCCTCATCCAATCCCGCCTGGATTTTAATAACGCCCTCTACCTTGGAGCACCAGACTACACCCTACAAAAGCTTCAACGTACCCAAAACTGCGCTGCCCGGGCGCTGCTTGGAGTCCCTCGGAGGACCTCAATAAAAACTGGCCTAAAAACTTTACACTGGCTGCCTGTTAGGGACAGAGTAAAGTTCAAAGCACTCTGTATTGCTCACCAGACATTCTGGAAAATGGGCCCAGATATTAACTGCTCCCTGATCTCCCCATACAAACCCAACAAGACTCTTCGTTCCTCAACGGCATTCCTAGCCAAAATCCCCAGAATCTGCAGAGCCAGAGCAGGAGGACGCTTATTCTCCTACAATGTATCCAAACTCTGGAACTCCCTCCCTCTGCAGCATAGAAATAACCCAACCTTAACCAGCTTCCGCAAACAGCTAAAAACCTTTCTTTTTAACAAATAACAACTTTTGAGGGCATCATCTGTTTTTTTAGCGCCTGGACGCCTCAGGGCAGCTGCAGCGCTCTATAAATTCCATTTTCATTTCATTTCATTTCATTTCATGAAGTTCAAGGATCTACCGATCCGCGAACTTTATTTAGATATCATCTCTAAACCATTTGACAGGGCCCTTTATTTTAGATTTAGAGCCGAGGCTCTCCCTGTACGTGCCCTCACAGCTCATTGGAAACCCCCGGCCCAGACAGAAGCATTTTGCCCTATCTGCCCAACCAGGCCAGAAACTATAGCGCATTTTATGTTTGAGTGCCCGGAGTACATACACCCTAGAAATAGGTGGCTCAAGCCACTATGTCGATTACTAGGTACCAGGTCCCATAATGAGGCGTTGCGCATCCTAAAATCTGACCCACAGCCAGTCTATGCTTGTGGTTTGTCCAAATTTTTAGCTTGGGCATGGCAAATAAGAAGCAAAAGGCTTAAACGAAATGTTTAATTGGATCTTAATAAATTGTTTCAAATGTTCTTGTAAATAATGAATTTAATAATTTGGTGTGAATAGACTATACTATGTCCTACTTTTAAATTGTGTTCTTAAACGTGAAGCTTTTATGATATGTTTTTTATCGAAATAAAGCCTTTTGACTTGACAACGCAGGCACCCTTGCACCATAGTGCAAACATATATGTGTTGCTTGCAAGATTGTTTTTTTGTAGAAAGGGGCAGCATCCTGCCCAAAAACAGCCCTGTGAGGCTTTTTTATCTTTCTATGAAAAATAAAAAAAAGGGGAGGTATAGTGATATTTCTCCTTGGTGCACCTCCTCTGGGGAGCGTAAGGTTTTGGCGCATCGCTTGCACAAGGTCGTGTAAATCTGGGGATGCATCTCAGTCCATGGGTGTTGCCGGTGAACATACACTGCAATGCCCATGGTACGCTTCCCTAGTGCAGAGTAAGGCAACGCAGCGATGTGCGCTGCCTTGCCTTACATCATATTTTTGAGGCCATTCAAAGTCACGCAAAGTGGCTTTGCAATGCTTAATAAATATTAGGTAATTATGCTGCTGTTGTCGTCACAAAAAGTGACGCAACAGCGGTGCAAGGTCCTTAAAAATATGGGCCCAGGTTTTTACTGAATTCCATGATATGGATATGCTGGATCTGTGCAGTTGAATCTGCCGAAGAAGTCGTTAGGTGAGACACAGATGATTTTTGACGTGCACCCAATTGACTCCCTAATGAACAGCAATGTGAAGAAGTGCCAAATATTGGGATCCAATGCTTTATAGTCCACTGAAATAAGGAAGAGTTGCTTTTCCATTAGAAGGCCAGTGCATATCAAGGAATATTTTGTAAGGTTTCCTCTGAGGAAGAAGATGAGTAGTAACCATTTTACTCTCTTTGTTTATATCCATTTACCAGTTTTTCTGTACTCTGTTGCTCTATTATTCTGAGGAGTGCGGCGTAGGAATCTCATTTACTCCTTGCATATGGCCCCACGCCACTCTCTTTTCTAAATAGATATTGAGGGCTGAGCAGTTGCTTCTACTCTTTGTGATGGTTGGAGTCGATGGAGGCCTGTGACAATAAATCTAATTTCTGCTTAGCTCAGCAAATACATGCATAATGATAATTGTGTTGAACAAGACAGGTAGCTATGTAGTAAGAGGAATGCTTACCTTTCGTGCAAATAGCTACAACAACAGCTAAGCATTTGCTTTGTGTGATATGAATGAATGAATGAATTAGGGATTTATATAGCGCAACTAAGCCCAAAGGCATCAAGGCGCTAGAAGATGGTGAAGAAGTTTGTGCTGAGGGAAGAGTGGATAGGCTATACGTAGGCTTTCAGGAAGAGCCAGGTCTTAAGTGCTTTGCGAAAGAGCGCAAGAGAGGCAAGTCCCTTGAGGTCATCTGGAAGCAAATTCCACAATTTGGGTGCAAGGGAGCAGAAAGCCCTTCCTCCCCATCTGGACTTAGAGACTCGGGGGACGGCAAGCAGTTTTTTATTGGTGGAGCGGAGAGTCCTCCTAGGAGCATAGTAAGACACAAGCGACTGGATGTCTTCAGGTCCCGTTCCATGCAAGGCACAGTGCGTGAGACAAAGGACCTTGAAGTTGATCCTGGCCTGCATGGGGAGCCAATGCAGATCCTTCCTAATGGAGGAGCCCGAGGAAAACTTAGGGGCATCTGCAACAAACCGGGCGGCTGCGTTCTGCACTACCTGCAAGCGCTGGATCAAACCTTTATTAGAGCCTAGATACAGCGCATTGCAGTAGTCCAGCCTGGATGATATAAGAGCCACCGCCACTTGTTTCCGGGCTTCGAAAGAAAGAAAGTGGGTGATCTTTCCCAAGATCCTTAAGGCTCTTTAAGCAGAAAGAAAAGAGGTTATGTGGTGGCACTGTGTGTTTTTCAAAGTCCTAATGCTGCCCTAGTCAATTTGAAGTAAATCTTGTGGGTATATTGTGCCAACTTCTCCCTAATCGCAGCAGAATAGGGCCTCCACACAAGCAGAGAAGCTGACCCGCCCTCTGGTGCATTGGTTGGTCTGTGTACAGGAGCTCCTCCCGTTGCAAATAAACGCACAGAGTGATCTGTCAATGAATGAAAGCTACTGCCCTGTGAAGAAGATACAGTCACGTCATAATGTAAAAAAGAAACACAATATAAAGTGGATACATTGTTTTAAAAGTGCAATTATATTCCTTTTGTCAGATTTGTTTGTATCCACTGTATTGACACACCATTAAACTGTGCTTCCCGTGTTAAAAGTCACAGCAGCCTTTCTCATGATGAATCTGCAGCCACATCAGCTTGATTTGCATTGAATGTAAGATGCAACTAGTCACTATGGTGCACAAGTCAAAGTCTTAATAATCATATGATGGGAATAGAGCATCTTTTCAGTGGATCAGTTGTACGAAATTACACTGAACATTAAGTACATTTTCAAGCGATGGCTGTGAATTTGTGCAAGAGAATGGCATGATAGGAAACAAGGGAAGCTGGCTTGGCTAACAAAGATAAACTGAAGTAGTCATTCAAAGGTGTTGTGCATGCTCATGCTCAACAGTAAGCATGCTCAAGCAGTAAAACTGTATTTGCCTATGGAAAGCAGAAAAGCAAGGTAATGGCTATGAATACGATGACTGCACAGACAGCGCAACACTGGCTTTAGCATTCTATAAAAAAAAGGTTAGATTATCTTATTGGAAGAGGTGGTAGATTTGCAGATAAAATGGGATTAAGAACTGGAGGTGATGGATGTTGTATACAGACAGGTGAGGAGTGAGGCTGATGTGTCTGTCTCACACAGATGCTTTTGTTCAACATCCCATTCTTGCCAGCAAAATGTGAGACAGGATGTTGAACGAAAGCATAGACGGAAACAGCTGATGAGGTACAGCAAGTATCTTAATTCCTCTCAAGGAGCCCATGTCCCGCTGATCCTTCCTCCAGTGGCTCTCAACTTCAACTGGTGAAGCTGGAGTTGGGAACCATGGAGAAAGAACTTGGAAGCATCGGCCCAGGGCAAATACAAACATGTTGAAAAGTGATAATTAACAGCACATGCCAGTCGAACGGGCCCATGATCAAAACAGAGAAGGAGCTAACACTACGTCATCACTACAGTCTGTAGGTGATGGAATTCTGAAGGCTCTTGAGGAGGGAGCCGGGCTTGAGTCCGTATTCAGGGACTCAAAGGGGTCGGATTGGGATAAACAATTTACCCCGGGCACTGCCGAACAAAGTGGCCCACATTCACGGGGTGTGCCCTTACATGAAACACCATTTGGTTACTCTTAGAAGTCCCATTTGTAGAGAAATGTTTGGTAAATTAAGCCTTTTAAAGCTTATGGAGCCAGTACCATTGGTGAAGTCTTGGAGCGCTGCAGTTCTGTGTAACAATCCCACACAATTCTTCACATGCCCCTCCATTTGTAAAATAAATGCTGTAGCACTAATTCTGTAGATAATGAAAAAAAATTATAAGGAGAAACCCTTTTGTGGAAAGGGAGGGGTTAAGTGCTATGAAACAAATACAAAGATTCCCTTTTCACACGTTTTTTGGTAAAGAGACTAGAGTCTCTGAGGGATCCAAGTCAAAGATTACAGCCCTGAAGGACGGTCCGTGAAGTCTTCGTTTTTGGAAGGAGAGAAGAGCAATCCAAATATTGAAGTAAAGCACCGCTACAAGCCAAGTGCAGTTGTATCAACTTTCAAGTAACAAAAAGTTCGTGTTTTTCACACAGAGATATCAGTAACAAAACTCTACCGTTTTTAGCAACAGTTAACGGCCGTCCTTCCAAGGATTAGAACACAAGTTATTAAGTGACGATTGATGTATCACCTAGAGGGCCTGTAATAGAAGAAGAAAAGAAAAATTCCTTCTACTAAGAATAACCGTCAAGAAAATAAGAAATGATGCAAAAATTGTGAGAGCTTGAAATCGCCCATTGATTAAAGCGACTTTCCGGTAGCTCAACCAGAGTGGGTTTAAATGAAAAATTGTCCCGAAGAAGGTGACGATCTATATCACCGAAACGCCGCGTCGACATATTTTTCTTTGTTCAAGTGTATATTGTTTTTAAATCATGAAATGTTTTTTATGAATAAATGTGATGTTTTTAACCCATGATATTTGTATAAATAGATAATAAATCTCGGAGATATACCTGAAAAATCTTTTTGTCTCCACATTTTCATTGGTTCCACTTGATGTTTGATTCAAATATTTGAAATAGATTTATCTTGCTGAAATTGTAAATTTGTTTATCCCGATACAACCTCAGATACAACCTAGTGTTTGACCCACTGTCTTTGACTTGGATCCCTCAGAGACTCTAATCTCTTTACCAAAAACATATGAAAAGGGAATCTTTGTATTTGTTTCATAGCACTAACCCTGTAGCACATTCTGGGGGCCACATGCATGATAACTAAACACAACCAACCAGAAAAAGTTGTACAATGCCAAATGGCCCTCCTCTCGCAGGCATAATAGAGCCACATGTTTGGGCATAAAAGGGCCTAAGGCTAAGCCCTTAAATAGGCCCGGGGCAATTACGTTTCAGAAAAGATCCACTATGTATGAAAATTATAGAAAATCAGCAAACAGAACATATATCCTTGACATGCTAGAGAAGGGAATCCTTCTGCACAGAGAAAGAAGTGTCAAGTTTGCAAACTTTGCTTAGGACTCGAGCAGGCCCTAGCTTAGAATGAGGCTCAAACAGTTCTCTTTGCAAAAGCACATTGCACAAAGTCTTAGGTATAAAAAAATCTCTAAAAATGGTTCCTACCTGTTCCTTTTTGCTTCAGAAGAAGGGATCGGCTAGCAAACCACTCCATTTGGGGCTTGCTGGATGTGGCAAATCAGTGAGGCTTTGAGGCAGACCTACTACGCTGAGCTTAGTACAGGATTTTCTGGATGTGGTAGAACCGCGATTGAGGCGTACTAGATGTTGCTTTGAGTACTGCTTTACTCAATCTCAGCCCTGTGGAGAGTGGGGTGACAAAGGGATTAGATGGCCCTCTTGATTTGGAGCTTGGCCTCGTGGTGCATCTGGTTAGAAGCGTAACAAAATAGTAAAGGCTGGGTGAACACTCTGTAGTTCTGTAGGAGGGTCAGTACTGTCTTTTTCATAAGGTTTTGGATTTGGACTGGGTCACTGAAGGCCTACACATGGATTCCCTCCTCTTGGGAAGGATAGTAAAAGGTTGGGGGCCTAAAGAGATGAAGGTGTAGGCTGAAGCAGCAGCCTGTTGAAGCAGGTCTAATGGGCACCTGAGGACTGGGCAGGTCTTCGCTTTGACTTCCTGCTGCTACTTTTGGATAAGATCCACCTGGTGGTAGGTGCTGTAGAGTCCAACTTGAAGTTGGCTGATGCAAGCTGCTGGCCAACTGCTTTTATGTCACTCACCTGGTTAACTTTGGCGTGGTAATCAGGAGGCGGGAAGGAAATCTGAATTTTTACCCCCACTTCAATCCAGAAACTACATCTTACTGGCAGACTGAGAAAGGGGGTGTGGTCAGAGCAGTGAGACAGAAACCCATTAGCCTGCTGTTTACCCACTCATGCAGGCAGTGAGTGAGGGGGTGTGTCCATGTGGAGGTGAGGCAGGAAATGTGGGTGTCCCTTTCTGCTGGGGAGAGAAAGGAAAGCCACAAACATCACCCAACAAGATCCCCCATTGCAGGCTGAGGAGGGAATCACTGCAAAATATGAATACAATTAAATGTTATCTTAGTGCAAGCTTAGACTCTACCAGAATAAGAAAAAGAGCATAGAAGTAGAATGGTGAACCCGACAAGACGGACGGAATGACTTAAGTGTCAGAGCGCAGCCTCCAAAACACAACAAAACCAAACAGTGAGGCACTAAATGGAAATTTTGCATCCGAAAGCTGTGTTAAAAAACTACAGATGTGTTTTTATAAAGCATCCTCTTTAATTATCATGTTCCCTTTGCAGAATCATAAAGCATGAACAAATGGTTATTTTTAATTGTTATTTTTCCTTTTGACAGTTTTATATAGTGTGAATTCAGCCCAAGACAAAGGCTATTTGAGAGCTATTCATGAGCACCAATTACAAAACCTTTTTATTTATAATAATATTAATAATACAGACTTTTGTATAGTGCGAACAGCTACCTCAACTAGGTGGTGTCCCGGCGCTGTGAGAGCAAAAGCAAAGCCAGAAATACAGAGAAGAAGATATTTAGCTTCCCTGTGTGAAGAGCCAAGACGTCAGCTGTTTTCTGAAGCTGGATTCCGAGGATGCGCTCTGGAGGCCCGGTGGCAAGGTGTTCCAGAGCCGTGCCGTATTTGCCGAGAACGTCCGGCCCCCCAGTCGAGCCCTTCTGACTCGCGGCACGAGTAGCAGGACCCGGCAGTTCGAACGGAGAGAATGGGCCTGGGAGTATCTAGGCAACCGAGATCTTAAATAATGCAGGCAGTTTCCATGTAGAGCTCTAAATGCCAGCATGAGAGCCTTGAATTTTATTCTGCTGGTCACCGGCAGCCAGTGCAATGATCGGAGGTGCGGAGCAATGTGATCTTTAAACGGTATATGCTTTAGCAGCCTAGCCGCAGCATTCTGCGCGGTTTGCAAGCGCTGGGTCAGGTATTTCGGGAGACCCAGATATAGGCCATTGGCATAATCCAGCCTAGATGTAATTGTGGCGTGGATCACCGTTTTTCGACAATTCTCTGGCAGCAGCTTGAGAATTTTACGCAGGTTCCTCAGTTTACTAAGGCAGCACCGCGTCACCTGCGGGATATGGGGAGAGAAGGATAGACTGTCGTCCCATATAACCCCTAGATTTTTTGCTAGATGACTGGGGGGAGGTGCAGGCCCCATCTCAGCGGGCCACCATAGCTCTGCCGCGGGAGGAATGCCTTTCCCGAAAAAGATCACCTCTGTTTTATTCGGATTTAGCTTTAATTTATTCGTATTCATCCAGGTCGCCACGTCTCGAAGACAGCCCTTAAAGCTGGTGAAGGCTGCCTCTGACACCTTTGAGTAGGGGAAAACCAGCTGGGTGTCATCTGCATAAGATATTGCAGTGACCCCCAGGTTGGCAATTAATGTGAAGAGCGGGGCCAAGTAAATGTTAAATAATAAAGGGCATAATGCCGACCCCTGTGGGACGCCACAGCTCAGATCCCTAGGCTTTGAGGAACACGCCCCCAGCGCCACCTTCTGAGATCTATTGGATAAATAAGAATGTAGCCACCCGAGTGCCTGATCCTGAAGCCCGATCGCTGTGAGCCGTTGTAATAGTCTACCATAGTCGACCGTATCAAAAGCGGCCGACAGATCCAGGAGCATCAGCATAGCTGAGTCCTCTGAATCCAGCGACCACCTCACTGACCCCGCCACTTCGATCAAAGCTGTCTCGGTGCTAAAACCGGGTCTAAACCCCGATTGGGTCTCATGTAGTATATTGTTGGCCTCAGTATAGCTATTTAACTGTCGCTGGATCAATTTCTCCAGCATTTTACCCGGAGCCGCCAATAAAGAGATTGGGCGGAGGTTGTTCAGGTCCTCCAGGTCCGCATTCGACTTTTTTTTCAGGGTAAGATGCGTGGCATGCTTCCAGCCCTCCGGGAACTCCCCCGTACTAATGGAGGTATTCCAGATATGCTGCAGAGTAGGAGCAATTGATTCCGCCATCAACCCCCAGAGCTTTGGTGGACAGGGGTCGTCTGGCGAACCTGATTTACAGCACTTTAGTTCCTGCCTAGCCATATCCAGTGATATTAACTGAAATTGGCCAAGGGGCACTAAAAATAAGCCGTTGGCTGTTGAATCAGCCTTTACAGTGGGCCTCGAAGGAACAAAGGAATCATAAACTTTCTGTATTTTATTATCAAAAAAAATTGATATGTCATCACAGAGTGCTATGGACGGGGGAACCTCCCTCTCTATACAGCGAGGTTTGAAGAACGACTGTACAATTTTAAAAACCTCTTTACTTGAGTGCTCAGCTTGTTGGACCGAAGACGCAAAAAACATTTTCTTGGCCTTTTTTGTTGACTTGTGAAATTTTCTTATGGCTTCTTTGTATTGGCCTTGGCTAAAGGGCAGTAGTCTGACCTCCAGACGCGCTCCAACCTCTTACAGTCTGATTTTTCCGACCTGAGTTCGGCGGAGAACCACAGGGCCGAGGGAGATTCTCTCTGAGACATTGCCCGCTTGGCGGGAGCAATCTGCGACACCATGTCCCCTATCCCATGATTAAGAGCCTGAGCATCCTTCTTAGCATTTGTGGTTAAAGGTGGAGGATTCCGAGCCAGAACTGGGCCCATAATCTCCGGGGTGAGCTTTTTCCACTGCCTCTGAATGAAGGAGCGTTTCCCCCTGGCCAGCCCAATCCCTTCTAACACTACCACAAAAGGGATTAATGCATGATCCGACCACACCAGTGGCTGTGCATCTTCCACTGACAAGCCATTTATATTCGAAAATATCAGGTCAAGCGTATGGCCAGACCTATGCGTAGAACCCCTAGAGGATAGTATCAAATTCGCTGCGCTCAATGAGGCTACTAATTGCTCCGCCTGTGAGCTATCCGGTCTGTCAACATGAAAATTAAAGTCCCCTACTACAAAAAAATGATGATGCAAGAGGGAACTTTGGACAATAATGTCCATTAGTGCCGTTGTACTGTATTCTGTGCAATCTGGGGGGAATGGGAGATGAAGTGATCAGCCCAGAATCACAGGATGTTGAGCAGACGCTGGGACTCAAACCTGATTCCCCATCTCTGCAACTCTAGCCGTCAGGCCACATATGCCTACGCACATGCAAGGCATGAAAGTGAGAGGATATTATTCTTGGGAAGGACATCGTGGTCAAGGTGACAGTGGCCTACAAGCTCAGCAACTGAAAAACAGTGAAGCCCCTTCAATTATAAAATTATTCCTCAGCCCTCCAGCGCAGGAGCACCCGAACAACAGCGAAGTCCCTGCTATTACTAAATTACTCAACACTCCCCAGCCCTCCACTGCCTCAGGGCAGTGCAGAACACACTGCAGCTGAGATCTCCACTTCCCCACCACAGCTGGGCAATCTCTACATCAACGGCGGGGGCCGACCTTCCCAAGGAGTGAATGGGGGCCCCTTCCACCACAACTATGGAGTCACCCTCCGGACGTAGAGGGTGCCTCACCTACCTTCCCTCGTCCACACTTGAGCCATCAAGATGTGGCGAAAGCCAGGGGGATTTGAAGCTGCCAGGCGATCATCAGGTAGGCCGCAGCGGTAGACTCTGACCGACCGGACCACGCCGTTCGCGCCTCCTTCAGGAGCTTTCCCTTCCCCATTGCTTTGAAAGATCAGCCTGAGGACAACACACATACTCTCTGCTTGATGAGAGGTCAGTAGTGATTTCATTCCTGGGGCTTCTGGAAGATGCCCTGCGATGTCCTGTGGCCAGGGACTGCCAGTACCGTTGGACATAGGGGTGGGGAGGAGCCCTGCCGCGGACTCCACCTGCTGCTGCTAGGTGCTGTACAGGCACACTTGGTGTCGCGCAGCGTGGGGGGAGCCGCGCTCCTGCCGGTGGGAGACGGCCTGTCCCTGTAAACAACATGCCAAAAAGGAGTCCTGCTATGTTCCTCACCTGCTGCATGAGGAGTGCTCTGGACATCACCGACTCAGGGATCCCTCCAGGCTCAAGATCACCGCCTCTGAGTGTAACAATACTCTGAAGGCCTGGCTTAAAGCATGAGCCCAAACAATGGCGAGAAGATCATGCTGTGTAAATATATATTTTAGATTTGTCCAACCCTAACCACTTAATCTTTCATTAAAATGTAATCTTGAGGGAATTTGCAACTTGTATATATGTAATTGTATGTATGTAACTCTAACAACTAGTATCTGTAGTAGACATATATACTTATTACCAACCACCCAGCTCATCCTCTCCCTCACCAAGGACCCCCACACCACCAGAATCAGCTTCCAGGAATGAATGAAGGACATTGCATCCTGGATGAACAGCAGCTGCCTGAAGCTCAACCCGGAGAAGACAGAAGTCCACGTCCTCTGACCCTCCCCCTTTTCACAGGACAACACCTGGTTGCCCATTGCCCTTGGCAGCCCCGCCACCCCCACAGATCACTCCCAGAACCTCGGCATCATACTCGACTCCTTCCTCACCATGAACCGACAGATCAACGCCGTTGTGTCCACCTGTTTCAGCACCCTCCGCATCCTTTGCAAGACCTTCAAATGGATCCCCTCCAAATCCAGATAGACCGTCACCCACCCACTCATAACCAGCAGACTGGACAATGGAAACGCCCTCTATGCCGGAATCAACAAATCCCTGCTCCGCAAGCTCCAGACCATACAGAACACTGCAGCCAGACTCGTCCTCTGCATCCCTCGACATGAGCACATCACCCAACACCTGCAACACTTTCACTGGCTCCCCATTGAGAAGAGAGGAGCCTTCAAGATACCCACATCTACAAATGCCTCCACTACACTGGACCCCAATATCTCAAAGAAAGAATCTCCTTCCACGTACCCAAGAGAAACCTCCGACCAGCCGACCTCGCCGAAACCCAGCGCATACGGAGACCAAGAACGGGTGGAAGAGCCTTCTCCTACATCGCAGCAAAGACCTGGAACGAGCTCCCTATCAACATCAGACGTGCCTCCACTCTGCACAGCTTCAGGAAGAGCCTCAAGACCTGGCTCTTTGACCGACCAGGTACTGCACCCCCACTCCCCCTAGCGCCATTAGACCCTCACACGTGGGTAGCATGCTTCACATATCCGGGATTGCTAGATTGACCATTCTTATGTGAGTTTTCTGTTTGTAACTTTTATGTAACTCATGTACTCCGAAGTCCTTATGTAATCTAACTGGTCCTATTGTAAAGTGCTCTGATACCTTTGGGTAAAGTTCACACTATAGAAAATCGCATTAAATAAATAAATTAATGGCCTGGCAGGGGATGGGATAAAGCACAAAACACCGCTGCTGGGCCATTTACGGGGGAGGGGGAGGGGCTGTGGTGAAGATGGTGCGAGTTCGCAACATCACCAGGCCCCCACAGCGAGACCCATTCTTCCTTGCCCACTATGTCATGAATGAGAAGGGCTGTGGGTGAGGAGTCAAGTGAAAACACTGTTTCTGTGCTTTGTGTGCTCCAGGGGGGGGTTTTGGGGCGAGGTGAAAATGGCTCAAAGGCCTGAGCAACACCTGCCCCCCAGGGAGGCCGATTCTGGCACACACTCACCAGATCCCCAGTCCACCATTAGCATGATTGCTTGGCAGGGCAGGGGGCCAAGGAGAGGCCACAGCTGATAATTGCTGAACACCCATATCACATGGCCACCCAGCGAGGCTGCTCCCCTCTCCCTGTTCAGTGCCCTCTGTGGTCTCTGAAAGGGAAATTAAACGGCCAACCGAGGGCACTGAGACACCGGCCCTTTGGCCAATGCCCGAGTGCCCGTAGTACCAATCTGTCCCTGGGTGATGCTGACTGCAATGCAGGGACAGGAGGAGAGAGCTTTGTGACAGTAGATGGGGCTATAGTTTCAGGAAGGATTCAGAGCAGTTTGTGCTGCAGGTGATAGGCCACCTTTGTTACAGATTTGCTGAAATTCAAAATTTACTGCAGTTGAACAGTTCTGAATCCTCCACATATAAGGTGAATTATAATATTGAAACGTACCTCAAAGACACCTGCATAAGAAGGGGTAAATGGGAGGTGTTAAGTTCATCGCCTATTAAAAATTGAATATCAGTGCCCCAAGAATACGCAATCTGTCAAATGGGTAAGCTATGTCAATTGTTTCTAGCTGGAACACTCGAAAAGTATCCTATGAGAGGTACAGATTCAGAAGTCGTACATACCACCATATGTTGATGGCAAAAAATGCGGGGAAAAAACCAGGAGCAACAAAAATAAAATGTATAACTTGGCAAAACAACAGAAGCAAAGCCTCGGACCATCCAATATAACATAAAAGGCGGTGAAAGAAATTGCACGAGGAAACAATGATACTGCAAGAATTTGTGTTTATATAGTAGGTCCTTTTATTTTTAGGCCATGGCACAGTAAGAATTTAAACTAGTGCATTAAAATGAGATTGCCTTCTTCTGCATAATGACCATAAAAAGGTGCTGGCCCTGTGCGATTAAAGTGTAAATCTGTTTGTTCAGTTCTTTATTGCTTTGTGCTTATAATGTGTGATTTTGAGTAATCAATTAATTCTGGCATTGAGTTTGTTCATAATATTTGACAGTTGGCAAATCATACCACAATAAGTTTCGTAAATCGATGGAATTCAGCTTTGCAAGCCGACACTGAATTCTGAGCAGACTGACAAGCAGATTGTGTTTGTATACCATGCAATATGTACTAGGAAATACCAGAGTCAAAATATTGTACCTGCCCTCACGGGCTTACAGACTATTGTTGCTCCCCAAACACAGATGGGCGAATCCGGAGCACGGAGGAAAGTTTCAAATGTATCCACGGTCTGCACAAGCAGTCACATTTAAGCTCATGGCCATCAACTTCAGAAGAGCTGCTTACACCATCAAACCACGTCTCCTTAAAAAAAGACCACCTAATGCAACTGTGAACAAGCCAGTGTATTTATCAGAACGAACATGAAACTGGTCATGAAGTTGAAGGGTTTTATATAGCGCTCGATCACCGAGCAGTTTCTTGGCGCTGAAGACGGTCATCCTTTCAGAGTGTCATCACTGTAAAGCTGCATCAGTGAATTTCTATGGGCATGTACTGGCTACTATGATTGGTAATGCTTGTTACACAGAATATTTTTTTGCAGGTTGACATACAATTTAAAATGCTCATGATTACAGAGAACACCCCAGATCTGAAGCTGACAGCAAACCCCTGTTCATAACAATGTACATCAAACAGAAAAGTGCAGTACACTGCCTGAAAAGGGTCTCTTGCCTTGCAGTAGATCCATACAGTTACATACAACCCATCGCTTTTGCGCAGAGCCACGTGGTCACCCCTATGTTTATGCAAATTAATCCAGATAGTGATTTCAGGTGGTTACCACGTTCCTGCAGTGTGCCCACATCGACGTACTATAAAACAGAAAATCCTTTTCTTGAGCTTAGCCTCCAAGTTCTGCATGACTTGAGGGGAGCATGGTGCTATCACATGACATAATAGAAGTCTTGACCACATCAGCAAGGAAAAACTGCAAGATCCTTTTATTTACATATTCCTGCCTACTATTAATGAATCCAGCATTTGTGCTCTTCAAGTTTGTCGCCTACTTCCCACTACTTTTGTCCTGCACTATACCTGTGAGGTGACACACACACATACACACTAGTATTATTAATGAGTTAGCCTCATAGGCTAAAATATTTCCTCTGCTTCTCCTGAGCCTCCCTCCATCTGCCATTGTTACCTTGGTTCCTGAGTGTCCAACGATGACGGATGTTGCTCTCTTCAGGTATGGATTTTATTCATTTGAGGAAAATTAATATCTCGAACATGCCCTCTTCTTCTGCCCCTACATTCTTTGATCAGCTCTTTTTAGGTTTTGAGGGCCACCCCCTGTACCACAGTGAGCATTTTTTAATTCCAAAACAATTATCAAAAAATCCAGGCTTTCCCGGAAGTTGGAGGTGGGAAGTGTTCTATGCATCTGCGACCTTTAGGTAAGGAATTTTTTTTTGGGGCACTCCCCGTATTATAAAACGCAGTTGCCTGGGGCACTTCAACATCAAGATCAGATCCCTAAACTGAGTGTTTTGCCGTAGGTATATGTCCGATAGGCTTGCAGCGATACAGCCTGCAACGCTTTATGGCTTTGCACCAGCTGCAGGCATGTGTGTGGAAAGTAGCTGACAGCTCACAGAGTCATCTTCGGCTATAAATACAGCTATATTTCACTTCTTGAATCCATGATTTATGAATCGCAGAATGCACTTGAAATGAAAGGTTATAATTGATACCCACAATGTTCAGAACTTTGTTTAAAATATTTCTTGTTGAAGAACCACTCAGGATGGTTTGATGTTACCAATAGACTGTTACTGGTAATATGTACAGGGCTATGTTGGATGACGGCAAAATAGCATACATGTCACATATTTGGTGAATATTTGTAATTATATTGAAACTGTGTGCACCAAATGATAGTTAGGCAAATTGTTGAAAATCTCTCTCTTCGGTTAAACTGTTTGACTGGGTGTAGTTTGAATCCTGTGACTTTTCTAACATTTTAATACATTTCTGTGGATTGGAAGTAGATATTTCCATGCAGGCCTACTAGAGAAGCATCTTTCCATACTTCAAAATTCAGCTCTACCTATCAAAATATTTGGCTTGACTCTCCCCCCCCCCCCATTTATGATCTCCACATTCATCTGTTGTGTAGCGATCACCATTAACCCTCGTCACCACTGAACTACATCCCTGAATTTCTCTTTCTTTTGAAAATATTCACTGCTCCCCTAATTGCCTCCGCCTTTGCAATATGTACTGCTCCACTCAATCCCAAAATGTATATTTTTGCATGTGGTTGAATAATTCTTTACCCACAAATCTCCAAAGACATCTATTCCCTTTATCATTTATTCTTTCACTGCAGTGTAAGCTCATTTGCATACCTTGAGGCCAGCTGTAGTGTAATTGCTCTCTGAGACCCTCTCTGCGACTAAGCATGGAACCTGGTGGGGTAGAAAGAGATCATTCTGGGTTGACGTTGTTCACTTCTTCCTTATATGTACACAATGTGCTTATCAAAATTTCCTTTTGCCTATCGTTTGAATACTTTCTACCATGAGAATCACAGAAAGGGACACATTTCCAGGCTTCCAAACGATTTGAATGGCTTACCAGCTTTTTACCTCACTTTTTAGCTTTTTCTATTTGTGCAATCACAGATGAACTGAAGCAGTACGTCATATTTGTTTGGTGTAAGTTTTCACAGTGAACCACTGATATCTACAATTTAGTCACACACTTGATCCACAGCATCTACAGCCCTTTCTATGTGGCCAGATTGCATCATTTTCTGTACCACTGACTTACGAATAACTCCTATGGGGGCTCATAAGTACTATACTTACCCTTTCAAATTTCGTTAACTACCAAATTCTTTCTGTCTGAAAAGATTGTGCAACTAGAACTCACTTAAATTATTATCCTATTTTGTGTCTTTCCTGACTTTAAAGCTGAGCTTGCACGCCCCTACCTCAAGTTTTTAGTTCATCTCTTATCTGTGAAGAATCACTCACTTTTAAACTATAAAACAAATGTGCTGCGGTCCAAAGTCCCTAATTGTTAACCACATCATGCACACCATGCTACACTTCTTTATGCACTGTTAAAACGTTCACTTTTCAGCTTTTTTCTTTTGCTACTAAATGTAAAAGAATTTGTCGTCTAGAATTATTTGCTTGAGGGCCTGTTCACGGATGTTAACCTACACTTGAGTACATTTACACACATAAGTTCACTCGTACACTTTTGTATAACTTTACTAGTTTTAAGTAATCACTTTTTATGAGAGTACAGTTACTCAAATGTGTAGACTTACAAGTCTCCATCCCCTTAAGCAGGGGGTGGCGCCAAATTCATGAGGGTAAAGGTACTACGGCCAAAAAGGAGCAGTAGGAAGTCCAGCACCACACTAGGCCAACCACTAAGACTACAACATCTTCCAATAGAAAATTACTAGAGACAGCAACTTAAAATATAAACTCATATGAAATAATGTAAAATGTAATTAACTTATTTTTTATTTTTTAAATCTAAACACACAAAATTAATGTAAAGATAAATAATGTAAGTGTATTTAAATATATCTTTATATAATATTATGATAAAATATGTTAGTAACCTTTTAAAATCTAATAATACATTAAATATATTTTCTAAAAAAAAACAATAATTTTAATTATTCTGAACATAACTTTTTAATTTAAATACATAATAAATACATCAAAACATTTTACTTCGGATTTTGTTTTTTAAACCTTAAAAAAATAATGTAAATTTAATTTACATAAAGTAAATGTTCTAAATATTGAATTCAAAATTACGTTTATAGCTCAATGGCTTTTTTTTTATTTTGTCCCCAATGGTGGAGAAGGTAAAAACGTTTATTACATTTGAAACAAATTGGTAAAGATATGTTTATGTTTATGACTTGATTTAAATTAACATTTTGATTGATTTTAATGTATTACATTAAATCAAATACTTTTTTTGAAGTTTAAATTAAAAACAAAAATATCTACCTAAAAGAAAACCATTTTTTAATATGTATTTAATAATTATTGAAGTGATTGAATCATTTCAAAGTAATTTTATTTTAATTTAAAAAATCAAAACATTTATAAAAATATTTTTAAATGGCCAAAAATAAGAAAAGAGAATTGCTGATTGACAATGTGGGCACTAAATCTAGCGAGCCTGTAAGTATTCAAGATTGTCTCTTATCATGCTTTGCGAATCTATACAAGGAAGACATCAACCCCTCAAATGAGGCAATAAGATCATGGTTGATGGGTATAACTCCGTCAACGTTAACGGATACAGCTAGGGACCTTCTAGATTCGCCTATTAGTATGGAGGAACTCAAGGAGCATATAAAGAGGGAAAAGACTAAGAAAGCAGCGGGTCTGGATGCCCTGCCTAGTGAAATCTATAAGGAACTGGTGGAAGAGCTTTTGTCTGTACTCCATGATTTGTTTAATCAAGTATACAGTGTAACAGGGAAAGTTCCCACCTCCTGGAAAGAGGCCACGATAGTGTTGCTAATAAACCCAGGAAAGGATCCCCTATTGCCAGATTCATATCGCTCACTCTCCCTGCTGAATGCAGATTATAAAATCTTTATGAGCATATTAGCAGGGAGATTGTGCAAACTGATACTTAGTCTGATTAATTGCAATCAGAAGGGCTTTATTGCTGGGAGAAATATTCAGGAGCAAATCCAGCTGCTAATTGGTAACAATGACTTGGCAGAAAATAGAGGGGACCCTCTGGTGTTGGCGGCATTAGACGCCGCTAAGGCATTTGATTGGGTCTGTTGGGGATATCTATGGGGGGTGATGGAAACTATAGGTATGGGTCAAATTTTCATGCATACCTAAAAAAACTGTTATAATGGAGCGTCGGCAAAAATTCTAATAAATGGTACTCTGACACCGAATTTTGTAATCCAGAGGGGGACTAGACAGGGGTGCCCTCTGTCGCCTATGTTGTTCAATTTATATATTGAGCCCTTAGCACAGGTTATCAGGCAAGATAACATAATACGACCTTTTAAATCAGGAAATTACGAATGTAAAATCGCCTTATGTGCAGATGATATCATAATTTACGCCATAAATCCTGGCATCTCTATTCCCCACTTAGAAAATCTACTCCTTGAATTTGGTGAGATCTCTGGCTATATGGCCAATTCAGATAAGACAGAGATTATGAGTTGGAATCTCATAAATAGTTATGGCCCTGAAAGCAAGGAGTTTAGATATTTAGGGGTAAAAATAGTAAAAAACCTAAATAAAATACCATTGATTAATCTAAAGAAAATTGAGAAGGATATAGACTTTCTCATTGCTAAATGGAAAAACCTCCCTTTATCGATCTATGGGAGGGTTAATTTAGTAAAGATGACAGTATTACCTAAACTAACCTTCCTTTTTAGCGCGCTCCCCATTATTTTTCCACAAGATAGTATAAATAAAATCTAAAGGAAAATAGGTAGTTTTATCTGGGGCCAAAAAAGTGCTAGGCTATCTTGGAAAAAACTACGAAGAAAACTGTTAAAAGTGGGGCTGGCGCTTCCGGATATAAATCTATACTTCTTGGCCTTTCAATTTAAGGGGATCAGGATGCTTCTATCTAATCCATCAGAAACTTCTTGGGGTAGATTATTAGGAGAACTTGTCTTAACGGAGGGTGGCAATGGGCAGTATAAGTTTGGGGCCCCAAGATTTTTTAAGAAGGTACGCCACGCCTTAAGGTGTTAAAGGCAGCACTTCAGATATGGTATAAACTATGACGTATCTGGGGTGTAGGCTATTTTTCTCCATTCGCACCGATCTGGGACTCACCGGGTACCCCGGCCTGTTTGAGAGACTCTTTAGCAATCCCGATAAGAAAGCTGAGTTAGAGAAGTGGTCAGATTTGGTAGACTCGGATGGGGTTCTTCCCTGGGAAGTACTTTCTGATAAGATAGGGTCCACATTCTCCCGATTTAAGTACCTTCAGTTAAGATCTTGGTTTGAGGCGGAGGCAGGAGAGACAGAAGGCAATTGGGAGCTACAGCGGCTATTTGAGAGTGTTTTACCAAGGAAAAAAGAGGTATCATTTTGGTATAATAGCCTCTTAGATGCAGTAGATCAGGAAGTTCCTCCGCAGGTAGCTGTCTGGAACAACACCCCACTTCATCAAGAAGCCGAAATTCTGTTCGAGTTCTCCATAAAATTAATGTATAAATTCATTAAGCCTGCCACACTTAAGAAAAACCACTTTTATGTTCTAAACAGGCTATACTACACTACCAAATTTTCTAGACCCCTCTACCTTAGTACCATCATGTCCGAAGTGTCACATCAACAAGGTGGATAATGTACGTATGTTTTTGAATGTGCAGAACTGGGCATATATTGGAAAGAGGTGGGTAATTCCTTGTCGGATATTTTTCAAATGCATATAAAGGTAGACCTACCTTTGGTCCTTTTTGGTGTGAATAAGCAGGAGAACACAACACTGTTACGGCCACAAAAGGGCTTGCTTCTTAATCTGATGGTTTTGGCCAGAAGAGAGATATGCATAAGATGGAAAGTCCCTGCCCCTCCAACAAGGGAAAGTTGGATTAAAGCCGCTCTTCGCATGACGAGCCTAGAATATGAAGAATCATTAATGTACATCTGGTCCCCTCTGACATCATGGGGACGACGGCTGCATATGATAAATGGGTGATATTTGGAGAGCGGAATATAAGTCCAATGATTACGCCCAGTCCTCGGGATAAAGAGGAAGGCCGTGAATGGCTAGACGGATGCAGTAAGTTAGATGGAGCACAGTTAGTACGAAGCGGATTGTCAAAACTGCTGTGTCTATGGGGAGATGACGACAAAAAAAAAATATATATATATATATTTTAAAATGGAATAAAAATATTCTTTTATTTTAGGCAATTTTTAACATTAAAGTAAATGTATTTATATTTTAGCTATTTGAAATCATTGAATTACTTTAACATTATTGTCTATGGGATTTTATTTATGTCCCAACCTCCATTTATTTCTATGGGAGGGTATTGCATGACCCGTGGTTGACCATGTGTGGTGCTAGACTTAGCCCAGGTCTGAGCTGGAGCACATTTATAACTGTGTTGTGCCCTTTTTGGCTGTAGTATCTTTAGAAACACAGTTTGTGAATAGAAATTAGCTCACTCTGTAGGTGGGTGCACATTTCTCCCTAAATCCCTCCCTAACACCCCCTTAACCCAGCACTCCTCCATGTCACTACCACATTTACTACTAAAACGTATACTTACATGTGCAGAGACTTAGTGGTCGGGATAGAGCTCTCTGAACAAAAAATGGTAGGAGAGGCAGAACCTTCCCACGTAGGTTTGTGAATAGCATATTGTAGTACTTAGTAGTACCATTGTAGTACTACCAAACGTAGAACAAAATGCAGTTTGTGAATAGGACCCTTAGCCATTTTCCGCTGACATTTTGTTGCCCTTGCCCCCTGACTACCTTTCTTGCATCATTCTAACTCTGCTTTTCTTCCATTAATCAGCCTTTCTACTTGTAAATTCCAGTGTATTGGTCTTTAAATAACTAGCCACATATTTGGGAAACCATTTCGATTCTCCTCTTTGACTCCTGGATTTATTTATTAGAGAATATATTACTTCTCTGACTGACCACTTTAGCTGTTATGTTTATTTTTCTTCATTCAGATCCTGATCCCTGGTGCATCTGTCTGATGTACTGTCTGTCATGAGACACTTTAACATCCTCTCGTTTAGAACCTTGTCTACCTGTGATCTGGTACTAGATCTGGTCATATGAAGGACCAAATGGTTTAATTAAAAATGTAAAACAAATTTACAGCAAATGTTTTATCATATTTTTAATCTATTTTCATATTTTAAGATGTCTCCTCACCCTCCTATGTTCCTCATTCTCATTGCTTATTTATTCATATTTTATACTTCAGTTTTCTAAATGTAATTCGCTAATATGTAAGATTACTCTAATTTTCTCATAACTTTTGATTGTTTCTTCATTTTCTGTCTTTGTATCTTTATATTTCAATAAACTTCAAACTTAAAAAAAAAAAAAATGTAAAACAAGAACATCCTTTGTTTGTTGTGAGCTGTTCCGTTGCATTGTAGGCATTTAAGATCAGTATAACCATGTTTGGTGCTCTAGAACGTGGGTACTCACAAACGTTTCTCCACGGGCCACAAAGTATGGTCTATGAAGTGACTGAGGGCCGCCCTGAAGCCAGCAAGGTGTAGGTTGGGTGAGGATTGTGTGTAATGTGGGTGTAGGGGAACCGAAGCATGCACTTCTGGTGGCTGAATTGCACAATGTCAAATCCGAAAACCCGGGATCAATCCTGGCTTCCCCACTTGACCAATTTGTGTCATCCTTGCCAATTATTATTTTCACTTTGCCTCCTTTTTCTTCATTATCACATATAGGAGAACCTTAAAATACATGAGTTCAGGACGTGTGCAGTAGAAAACATTCTCTTGAGTTTGATTTATTACATTATAATGTCTATGTTTAATAGCACCCCAGGCCACCCGTAGGATGCACTTGACAACTGACTTGCTTCTTATTGGGCTGAAGCAAGAATGTTTCTAAATAAATGTTTGAAAACTGTCATATAAAAAACACTCTTGATGCAGCAATTTGATCAAATTTACTAAGGTGAAAACGCTTCTACGTGCTTAAGAAGTACACGTTTTTACATTTTGAAGAGACGTTATCTTATTTTTACATGTTTGTTCTAAAATGTCTTTAAAAATGAATGAGTTTGTAAAGTTAACTGGTTCCTGACACCTTCTCTACTCTCCTTTCTTTAACTGCAGGAAACATGTAAATAAATGCTTGCCAGTTTGTTTCAGATCATTCTGAATGTTAGTAAACACGGAGATGACGTCATAAACTTAATTTGCATTTTACTCTAACCCACCCTCTGGACCTTATCATAGTTACCAATTTATGTCAATATCTGGTGAATGTATTCTGTTGACTGAATCAGTAATAAAACGCTACATTTGACAAACAGAAGCCTCACAAGACGTTTTTTGTAAACATATTTTTATTCCAATATTAATTCACTCTGTAGCGCCTGGATTCGCTATAATATGGATCTTCTTTTTATACAGTATTTGGCATGATTGCAGTGCATCAAGAAACAGCTGTGCAAAAAAGGCGTATAAAAATCATACAAAGTGTGCTTGCATAAAACTTGTTAAACAGTTAAACATCCGCTTTCTGGACATCAGCCGTAACATTAGGCGATATAGCAAATTTTGTCACGGCGCTTTCTTTTATCCAGTAAAAACAAATAAGATGGCTTATGAAATATAAACATATTTATTTCAAATTTGGGAACCTTTTTCATAGTTAAAATTCCTTCAAACGTGAGGAGCCGGGTGTTAGCACCTCCCGTGCCGCAAGCTTGCCTTTGGAAAAAACAAGAACACTTAGACCTTTTGCTGCTGCATTTCAGAAGTGGCCAGTAGGTGCGAGCGCACACCTACATAAAATACCTGGTACCTATCTTTCCACATGATGAAACATGCCACCAAGCACACCAGGCCAAGCAGGGGGTTGAGAATTATCTGCAGAAGCACGTAGACCTTGATGGTCCCGGTGATGGCGCTGCAGTCGGACAAGTCCTGATACACGAAGGTCCGGCTGAGGGGGTCGGACGGGTCCAGTTTGCACTGGCACGCGGAGTCCACCGTCATGCCACAGGAGAAGTGCGTCAGCTGCGAATAGTGGTAGGCTGCGAAGGCCACGGCCAAAACACAGACAATCAGGCTGAAGGCACTCAGGAGAAAGTAGGCAAGCTGCAAGGAAAGAAAGAAAGAAATGTGTTTAGTACCACACGTCAAAATCTGCCCGGAAACAGTTCGTATTGGAGGGCGTTCAAAAAGTCTGCTCGTCTGGAATAAAACAGGCAGATGCAACTTTTCCCACATTCTGCTGAAAATGACTTGGCTCTGTCAGGCACACCATCACTTCACACGCGCCCGCCCTGCCTGCGATCAATGAAAGCGCGCAGGCGGTGTGGAAACACGGTGTGCGGAGCCAAACATCTCTTGCCTCTGAATTTTAAGTGATTTTTTGCAGCTACAGAAACCATGACTCTGAAGAGTCGGAAAACAGAGTTGCTTGCGTTTGTTTTAGACCATTTTTATTTCAAATTAATCATTTATATATGGCTCCACAGGCTGCCTTCTGGCTGTTTCAAGGCAGTAGTAGTGAAACAAACAAGAAACATTCGAAATTGAAAAAAAATACATACGAACAGAATGTCCAATGTAGGTACAGGGTGGAAGACTGTGTAAATTACGAATTCAGGCCTCATGGACCTGCGTTGGACACCTCTTTCTTAATCTTGACAGATAAATGACTCATGAATCCATTCAGTGATTTTGACTCTATCAGTCTACCTATAGAGAAACCTCCAGAGAAAAATGTACAGATAGCTGGCCAGGGATGACCACTTTCTTCTACAAAACTGTATCCATGTATTTTTACTCTCTTCCTAGCTATAGCTGATGATCTTTCACATTTCCAAAAAATGTTCCTGCCATTTGTGTTAGGGTCATTGAGGAATAATGCATGCTGACTGTGAGAAATTGGGTTGTTTGTTGACTGGGGTGTGAGTCCTGGTCAAGCAACAGTCTCAATCCCTTGCAGAGTGAACCGCAAAAAGTCACTAAATTAACCTGTGCTTAACCCTGGGTAGCTTGGCACACCAAGCAGTCAACCTTAAGTTAGAGTCAATGTGTAAAGTATTTATGCAGCACAGTGAAGACACAACACAAGAAGAATCCCAAACAAATTTAGAAAAATAGAGTACATTTTATTAAGATATTTGGTACCAAAACAACAAATATCCAATCAGTAGAACAAGAGGTATGAATTTTGAAAGTTTTTAGTGACATCTAGCTCCTAAAAGATCAAAGCGCCAATCATGGACATCTAGTAGCACAAGACTGGGTCAAAGTCTAAAAATATGGCTGACATCAATGGAGTGTGGGTCGAATACAAGAAGTGGATAGGGCCAGGTCAACCCTTACTTTCGGCTTTAGAAGAAAATCTGAGAAAAATTGTCTGAAAAGTTCAGTGAGGCAAGGATTGAGGCTACAGTGTAGATTTCCACCTCCGAACTTAGTCTTCGAGAAGTCCCAAATCTCCAGTGGGACAAGGCAGAGGGCTGTAGCCGAAAACAGTTCCACAAGGTCCGATACCTCATTGGCAAATGACCGCTGAAAAGGATCTGTTGCAGAGAAGAAAGTAGGGAGATAAGTGAATCCGAACGGCAATGCATCTCGGGCTTATAGCCGAGCAGGTTGGTCCTTGTCTCCTCCTGGTTCTCAGAGCAGTTTTTGGCCAAAATGTGTCTAAGTCCACAGTTTGGGATTTGGCCATCTAGGCACCTTTAGCATCACAACCAAGGGTCCATGCCTGGCGAGACACATCTTGGGATTTCAGGGCTCGCTCAGACTGATTCCAGGTGCAGGTTCAAAATGGTGGGAGCTTTTTATATCTCTATAGCTTTGAATAGGAGGCCAGCAAAACTAGCACTCAGAGCCACTTCTGGTAGTACTGGGTGCAGATGAAGATTTATGGCTCAACAGCAGGCTCCAGGCAGCAACGTAGCCCTTCCAGGTAAAGTAGAAGCTTGGTAGAGTGCACAGCAGGTTATAGCAGCAGGCAATCCTCTGGGAATCCTACCGTAGGTCCAGTAGTGGACTGAAGATCGGGTCTTAAGGTCTTATTTTTAAACCCTGGTGTCCTTCTTCTGGAATGTAAGAACAGCTTCTAGCAAGGCTCTTTGAAGTGCATGGAATTTCCTGACTCCCCTGAGCTGGCTCCAAGTGGGCTGCATTGTCAATACAGGATCGTTAGGCCCATTTGTGTGAAGGAAGATCACAGGCAGTCAGATGTAAGTGGGACTGTGCTCAGCTCCACGCCTTCATCCTGCCAGTAGATGGCCAATTGAGGCACATCTAATCTCTCTATTGTGTTCTGATTGTCTGCGAGTATTACAAAGTCTAATTGTCAGCTACACCCAGGCATATGACCCAAAGTAAGCTGCAGGCACAAAAGGCTAAGAGAAGAAAAATACCAACTTTCTAAAAGTGTTATTTTCAAAATTGTAATGCCAAATCCGACTTTACATTTAGAGAGGGTTCATCATTATATTTTCATAGGTACCAAACATGATATAGCTCCCTGCTCACAATTAGGAATTACAACTTGTTCAATATAGTAAGGAATCCTCAATGTTAACCTATGGTAGGGGTAGGCCTCACAGTTTTAAAAACAGATTTGGAAGTTTTTCACTACCAGAACATGTAAAACGTAAAAGTACACTTCCAATCTTTAAATGACAGCACCCAGGCCTATGGGCTACCCAGGGCCTACCTTAGAGGTGACTTATATGTAATAAATGTGGATTTTAAGGCTTGACATGGGGGTTTAAAACTGCATTCAGGCTGTTATGGTCTGCATGGAAAATGTTGTAAGGGGAAACTTAAGTGGGTGGCACAATAAGTGCTGCAGGCTGACTAGTAGCCTTTCATTTACAGGCCTGGGTATATGGTATAAAATTCTACAAGGGACTTACAGGTGAGTTAATTATGCCAATTGGGTATGAGCCAATTTAATCATGTTTTAGGGAGAGAGCACAAGCACTTTAGCACTAGTTAGCGGTAGTAAAGTTGCACAGAATCCTAAGGCCAACATGCACTTGTGGAATTTAACTCAGTGGATACTGCAGAGTTATATAAAAACTCTCCAAGATTTCATGGAGTTCTGCAAATGGGTGGAAAAAATGTACGTTGTGCTGTGGTTTAGCGCATGTTTCACACTGAAAAATCAATGTGAACGGCAACATGCGGGCCACTCAAGTACAGAATCTTCTTGTGAAGCAGCTCTCTGACCATGATAGCTCCAGTGACTGATCACATTAGAAAATCATGCAGTAGACTTTCAAGCAACTGTAAATTAGGCTAGATGATGCCAAAGCGCACTCACCAGCTTGCTTGCTGGAGCCTTGCATTGTTCCCATTATCATCAAGCTGCTTAAACTGGAAAATAATTTGGCCACACAGTGATTGGTGGAATTCAGCAAGGACACCATATTAAAAGATTAATGTGGAGTTGCCAAATTCTTCCAATTCCATGGGCAGAATTACAAATTTCACCTGGGCCTACTCCACACTTACACTTGAATCATTTCTATTGCCACCTTTGCAACGCTTGTTAAAAGAGAGAAAAACACGTAAACCCTTTCTTGTTGAATTAAATAATATGTAGAACAGAACTGGAGAAAAGTGGGCTAGCCTAGATGAAAGGAGAACACTATGGTATAAATAAACAGGCTAAAGTAACATTTAATATCTTTATTTCAATGAAATTCCCCAAAATAGGTTGTTTGTCAGACTTTTTGAATCTTAATATACAGAAGGTCCATTAGATGGGTCATAGAAATGCCTCTTCCGACAGAGGCCATAGATCAAGGGAATTTTTATTATACATTTTTTTCAGTTTACAGACTAGATGGGAGTTTGTCAGTGACAAAGAGAAGGAAGCAGATGCTTTAGTCTGGCCATAAAGTAGTTTTCACCAGTTGCCTGAAGTGCCATAGCAGAGAACAGGAAGGAATTTCTTTCTTTTTATCCAGGGCTGTACTCTATCAATGAAACATTTAGTCTGATTCATCCTTGCATGCTTGTTCAGGGTCTTATGAAAATAAAACATTTACGTTTGAAGATTCTGCTACATTAAAATATTTAGTTTCTCTCACTGGAGAACAAGATGGATATCAGATAAATATGTCTCTTTTTCATATGCTACTGTTTACATAGTCTATTTATTGGTGGCTTTATTATTTTATTTAGCGTTTAGGTCTGGTTCTATTGTTTTTATTGAAGTATTTTTGTTATACAGACTGTTTGTCTCTATGGTATTGTTTGTGGTTGATTTACAATGCTGTTTTTAGTGTGTGAAGTTGGTAGAGTCCTCAATACTCAGTCTTTACTTATAGTATGTATTGAGAGCATAAGGCATACTGTGCTTCATGTTTTCTTGGGTATTAAGCCATGTGTTTTTGTAGGTGTATCACATGTCATAACATTTACATTTACAGTTTAAATTCCTCAGTATCATAGTTATTTCTACAGCTTGTCAATGCTCAACTAACATTCATTGTATTTTATTACATTTTATAAATGGAGTTTCTAATTACAAAAGGCTTTGGTGTTGCCGCACCCCTTCATTCTAATCTATTCCCTGAAGCATTATTTATATGGGTGTGTCCTCTACATTTAAAAAAATTATTTTCATGTTTGGGATTCTGTTTGCTTCCCATTCCTTTCTTTGTCCTTTCTTTGTGTTTCTCGTTTGTTAATTATAATTTTGTTTTAGGCAGTGATTGTAATCAGCTAATACATCTCTTTATAGATAAAAACTCAAAAGTAAAATATGCTCTTAATATAATGCAAAAAATGTTTAAAAGGATAATTTCACAAACAACCATACTAGACTCTTGCAAAATTTATAATACAGACATTAGCGAATATTCGTTTTATTCCCCAACAATCATTCAAAATCCAGCAATTGAAAATATATTTATAAATACAATACTTCATCAATATTTGATGAATTCTGATGTTGATCCCATCTTGATTTCCAATCATGCTCCATTGGTGTTTAATTTAGTATTTTACTGAGCATTTAAATACCAATGGATAGTAGTGTCTTGATAATTCCTTGTTAAAATAAACATTTTTTATTAAGGAATTTGTATATTTTGTTATTGATTTTTTTTAATTCATAGGAATCTACTATTAATATGATTTGGGACTCGTTTTAAGCCACGGCCAGGAGTTAATAATGAGTTACCTTGCAGCAAAAATCAAAACTCCAAGGGGAATCTTTACAAATGCTTATTATCCTTCATAGTAATAAAGATTGTTCACATGAGTTGATGAAGGCAAACATGGAGTTCAGCAAAAGACACTCAAAATATGTGTAGTATCTTATTGAAAGGGTTTAGCTACAATTTTATGGTGGTCTGAACCGGTTGGGATAGTTATTATTCAATTACCTAATGTGAATAAAGAAAACATATTGAAAGAATAGTTGATAGAAAGTTAGAAATACTTTCAAAGATACAAGCATATCTAAATGTTTTGCAGTTTAAAATAAAATAGAGAATTGAGTATTCATGATGATCTTCCATTGGCTACTTTACTGTCAAAATACTGTGTTCATTACATAATAACCCACAGAGGGGACTGGATTTGAAAATGAAAGATTTGGATATGCTACACATAATATGATCAGTAAGACTAATGTCCATCGGCCTGGTCCCTAAGGAACTATTGGTATTTAAACATACTGTTTCCATAGATAAAACTGAATGTACTTGTCAGAAGCAATGACCTATCTGATAAAAAATAGATAGAGATTCTACATTGTGTAAAAACTACAGGCCTATTTCACACAAATTTAGAATGTAAAATTTATGAAGAAGTATTATCAACTCATATTGAAAGGTTTTTGCTAGATTTGTAAAAGGACATTATAGCCATGATCATTCTAGCCCTCCTCTGAATATCTTGCATTTGGCCTTCACAAATAACACAACAAAAATCCATATGTGATGGATCGTGGGAACCTAGCCTGTAGAGAAAGTTTTTAGGTTCTCCCAAATTTTGGGTTTGCCTTGCCAGAAAAGAAAAAAATCTTTTCTTGAGTCCTCTCACTCACCCAGGGATGCCCCTAAGTGACATGCTTCATCATTGGGGCCATCCCAAGCATCTACTGCTTGGGGCGTGTACGACTTGTGAAGGAGCACTGATTACGTGAAACTAAGGGGGTCATTAGGATGACGGGCGGGCTTTGTCCTCCAGCCATCCCATTGGGGGAAGGGACCGCCCGCCATAAGGGCGGAGGTCCCGTGGGGGTATTAGGATGCGCCCACCACAGTTGCGGGCTTATCATGCATGTTTAACATTGCGGCGGGCGGTGTTTACACCAGCACCAGCCGCAATGTTAAAAATGCTTGTTATGCATTTGCATACACAAAGCGGCAGGCACCGCGCGGTGCCTGCCGCATTGTGTATGCAAATGCAGGGGGGTACCACAGGTACCCCCCATGAGCACCCTCCATCTCGCCTTATTTATTTATTTATTTATTTATTGTGATTTATATAGCACACTATAACCCAGGGGTCCCTAAGCGCTTTGTGAGGATCAGCTAGACAATAGAAAGGATGCATCAGATTACAATTGGCGGCCACCCCACGCTTGCTGGAAAAGCACAGTTTTTAGTTTCTTGCGAAAGGGCATTAGTTTCTTTTCATTGCGAAGTTCCAGCGGTAATTTATTCCACATAGCTGGCAAAGTATGTGAAAAAGCACGCCCACCCACAGTGGTCAGTCTACAGCGTGGCTGAACCAGATAGATGGAATCAGCAGATCTAAGCACCCTCCCTGGTTTATAGAGGGTCAGGCAAGATTTCAAATAGGTGGGTGCCCTGCCATGAAGCGCTTTGTGGACAATGCAGAGCCCTTTGAACATTAGCCTCTGCCTAACTGGCAACCAGTGGAGTTCCCGCAGGAGGGGGGATGCCTGGGTACTCCTCGGTTTCTTAAAAATGAGCCTAGCAGCATCATTCATGACCGTCTGCATTCTGTTTAGAAGACCCTGTGGAAGTCCTATATACAGTGAATTGCCATAGTCCAGCCTGGCTAAAATCATTGCAGAGACCGCACTCCTTAGAGTGGAGACAGAGAGCAGCGGGGAAACTTTCCTGAGTTGGCGAAGGAGGCCGACACAGCTGCCCACCACAGCTGTGACTTGCTTTTTCATGGACAGCTTACTGTCCACCTGGATGCCCAGGCTCTTAACCACCTCCGCCGGTTCCGGAGGCATGCCCAACTCCCCGGGCCAGAAACGATCACACCAAGGGTTGCCAGCGATGGTAATCGGCAACACCTCAGTTTTGTCCGGGTTGATTTTTAGGGAGTTGCCGGACATCCAGTTAGCTGTGCTTCTCAGAATGTTTTGCAGTCTGGCAAAAGCATTCTGGCTATCCTCCAACTGGATGATGATCTGAGTGTCATCTGCGTAGTTATATACCTGGCAGTCCATTTGATTGAGCATTCGAATCAAAGGCTGTAGATATATGTTGAACAATAGGGGTGACAGAGCAGACCCTTGTGGGACTCCGCAAGTGATCGAGGTTGCGGTAGAAAGCATGTCACCTAATTGCACTCTGCATCCTCCCTTGAAGGAAGGATGTGAACCATGCCAGTGCTGTGCCCTGAATGCCGAAGTCCCTCATCCGCGACAGTAGTTGTTCATGACACACGGTATCAAATGCCGCGGAGAGGTCCAGCAGCACCCGGGCCCCCGGGATTTTCTTGTCTGCTCTGTTCCTAAGCTCATCTACGATTGACAGCATAACCAGCTCCGTGCTGTGATTCGCACGGAAGCCTGCTTGATTCGGCTCTAACAGCATGTTACTTTCCAGATGTTCTGAAAGAGTGGTAAGGACATGCTGCTCCAGAACCTTTGCCAGGAATGGTAGCTGGGAAATTGGTCTGAAGTTTTTCAGACATTTTGCGTCTGCCCCCGGTTTTTTTAGCAAGGGAATCAGACGGGCTTCCTTAAAGGAGGAGGGCACTTGACCAGTCTGTAGAGAGAGGTTCAGGAGGCTCAGCACATCTTCCTCTATGCCCGGGAGTGCGAGTTTAAACACTTCAGGTGGGCATGGATCCAACCTTGAGCCAGACTTGACCCGTCCCATGAGAGAAACTAAGCTATCCTTTGTAATCAAGGGTAGATTAGAGACCAAATTGTGACTGGCATTCTAGCTGGAATATCCACCGGTGGACAGTCGATTTGCGAGGTTGCCGTAATTTCAGTGACCAAATCGATGATTTTGTTGGTGAAGAAGTCCTGGAATTTCTGACAATCCTCCTGACTAAAGTCCGGGGACTGTTCCTTGTTCTTCTTGAGCTCCGTAAGGACTCGGAGGACTTCTTTCTGTGGGTTCGTAGCCGTAGAAATCCTCTCCTCGTAGAACTCGGACTTCCTGGCTATAATCGCTTGCTTATAACCAGCGAGAGCCCGTATATAGTTGCTCCGAGAATCAGGACTGTAATTTTTGCGCCATGTTCTTTCCAGTTTACGTAACCCACGTTTCTGTGCTCTGAGTGAATCGTTATACCACGGGACCCCTCGTTTCCTATCATGCCTTCACCATGGGGACTTGCGAACTGGCCCCCAAAGTGAAGACCGCATCTGACGAAGCCCATCCTGATAGACACTGCCACCATATAAACCCTTTTCGGCCCCGGTCGCAAGGTGACCGGGGCAGAAAAGCGGCGGACGGTCTTTCCATCTGCCGGGGCCGGGGACCCCCCAGCCATGTTAATATGGGGAGAGGTCATTGCAGCAAGGATGGCGGATCGCCCCTGCCAGGCTGGCGGTGGCTACTGGTAGCCTGGCGGGGACGATCCGCCCGCCATCCTAATGGGCCCCTAAGTGTGGTGCAGTGTATGGTGGAGTGGTGATTGGTGCTAATTAAAAGTACCTAGCTAGTGAGTTCAATTTATTCCTGCTCCTAGTTGTTATGGTAAAAAAGGGGTAGATAAAGGAAAAATAAATGTCATGTGGTTAAAGTCCCTAATATCATGTCAACATGTTTCAAGGTGTCTCCTACACCTCTTCTTCAGGACAACATGAGGGCCAGCCCCATGTATGCCACTCCTGTGAATGAACCAAAATTAAGGTAGAAAAGTTAGAAAACACACCTAGTGTGTGTGTCTATTAATTATACATACGGTTAACGCTGTATCCGTAGTATCTGTATTTGGGAGAGAAATGTAGATTGTAGGTTAATACATAATGCCTGCCCATTTGGGCCACGTTTTCTAGGCAATGTTTGGTAAATAGTAGTTAGTGCCTATGTAATATAAAAACAATGGTGCGTGTTCTGGTGCTCCTAAAACAAATAAACAAATAGCCACAAACAGTGTAATGTACTCCTATCAGTGTCTGTTCCTGGTGTTCCTGTTCAAAGAATTTAGTTAAAAACATATCATACATACACTCTTTTTCACTGGACGCTACAACTGACAGACACTACATGCAACATTTAACATTATTCCCGGTTTTCGGGGAAGAAAACGTACGTTTTAGTTAGCAATGTTATGCCCCATGGTCTGCCTGGGTGGAGGGGCCTGTAAACTTTATTGGCGCAAGGGAAAAGAAAATAGGCAAAAGGTGTAATTCGCCGTGGTTTTAATGAAAAAACCCGGCGGTAGAAGAAGCGTGTCATACTAAGGTAGGTCATAGCGGTATTGAAAAACTCCCAAACGATGTACCTGTTCAAGAAAAATAAGTACTGAGTAGGGTGCTAAACCCTTAATACTAGCCTCGCCAAAATGTTGTTACCAATACAAGTAAGGCTCAGGCTTCGACCGCGTTTATGCGTGTCTGAGTCCCGTGCCCGTTTCCAGATTTAATGTTTGCTCTGCGTCTTATTTAAAAGAAAAACACTGGTTTGGGAGAAAAAAAAAAAACAACATGCTGCCACTACCACAGTGAACCCTTACTTGTCTCGGCAGCCCTCTGTCTATTGAGCCTGCTGAGTCCCCGGCTCGACCGCATCTTAGCGTGTTGGAGCCTGAGGGCCATTTTAAGTATTAGAATTCGCCCCGTCACTGTCCTCCTCGTGTTGCTAAAAGACTAGTGCGCGTCTTTAGCGGAAGTAAAAAGTAAAAACGGCACGTAATGGAGGCCATTATTTCCATGTAGGTGTTCGTGGGGGTAATCAAACTTGAACGAAGGTTTAAACTGGTGCCTGTTATTTAACATTTTTTATCACACGATGATAAGCATGCCACGGGCATAATTGGGGATTTGTTTGCTTCACCGGTGCCGGGTCTCGAACCCTCTATTGCCTTTGAAACTGGCGGCCATTTTGAATTGGGCATAGGTGCTAGCCTTTGTTATTCAGTAACAAGGGGGGTGCATCTGTATTTCCAGGCTATTTTAGTGGCCACAATATACAATTAGGGCCATATGTATCATCAACCTGATTTGCGATTCTGAAATAGTGATTTTTTAGAAATCGCTATTTCAGAATCGCAAATAGGGATGTATGTACAAATTCACAATTTTTTGGTGAATTCTTAGTATTCCTTAATTGTGATTCGCAAATTGCGAATCGCAATTAAGGAATACTTTCCCATTCATTTCTATGGGCCAGGAGGCCCATAGGAATGAATGGGAAGTTATTCTCAATTTGCGATTCGCAATTTCAGAATCGCAAGTTAAGAATAATTTCAAGGGTGCAGGTTAAGGTTCCGTGATTCTGAACTCGTATCAAGACGATTTTGGTATCAGCGGACCGCAAATGACGAGTGCGGCATGTACGAGTGTTTTTGTCATAATCGATCTATGGGAACACTATGTATTCAGGGATTCCGTTCGAACCTTTGGGTTCCATTTTGTGTACGGCAGCCATTTTGTGGTTGTCCTCACATAGGCCGATGACTACGGCCAAACGAGTCCTTGGGACACGTACACCTTTAGCTGACTTTTGTGTGACCTGAACGAGCTGACTCCCTTGCCCGAGGCTGACCTCGTTGAGCCAGTTCCTTGTTAGGCAGCTGGTCAGATAGAGACCAAAGAGCAGGACATTGCTGAGTTTATGGTACAAGCACACACCCTTCTATCTTGCTTCTCATCTGTTTCTGTTCCTTCCTTTATGGCTTAATTACTGATTTGGGTTGAGGTCTTTTATTATGGGTCCGTCCGGCCTGTCCGAGCAGGAATGTTGGATTTTGCCTAGTCATTTCTGGTGGGCTGGACAACGGAAAGTGGGTTTGTCGTCATGCGATATGTTTGAAATGTCATCATCTGATTGGTCAGTTTGTATGTAACTGATGCTAGCCAGGAATGTTATTTTTAGCATAAAAGACGATGCTCCGCTCTATGAATTTGTGCAGTCTCTAGCGAACCACCCGTGTTGTGCTTCGTAGACCTCTGTTCCTGGTTGCAGCCAACAAACTTGGCCTTTGACGTCACCGAGAAGTATCCTGTGTCTCTGTATTCTAAGACAGGTGAACCCGAAGACATCGGGCGTTTCCCCTGGCGCCGCTGGGTTCTTAAACCCGGTTCTTTAAGGTGTTTCCAAAGGACACCCTGTTGCACCCCAGAAATAAGCATGGGTGCACATACATGCCCTGTATGTCACAGGGCATGTTGAAAAATGCAAAAATGTGCATTGTTCAAGGAATTCGCAAATTACCACTATCATGTAGTTGGTGGTAATTTGCGATTCCTCAAGGACAATTTGCATCTTTTTTTGCTTCATACATTGCATTTAATGAATCGCAAAATTTGCGATTCCTTAAATGCAATGGCAAAATAAGGAATCGCAAATTTTGCGATTCCTTGTTTTGCACCAGATTTTCCTTAATACATACCATTTGGTAAATTTGCATTCTGCGAATTTCGGCGAATGCAAATTTGTTTGATACATATGGCCCAGAATGTCTTAAACCAAGCTATCAGTACTAGTGTTGATCCTTTTTATAAAAAGTTATAAATGGGCTGATGTTCTCTGTTTCAATTCGCCCTTAGGAAGAACAGGCTATTAGGAGAATATGGTGTGTTTATATTTGTACCACGCATTATTTCAAGAACTGTCCCCAGGGAATGTTTTCGTTGAGCCCAACGATGTCTGTGCGGAGTTTAAAAACCCACCTCAGTTCTTTTTCCAACAGTGCTTGTTCCAAATTGTCAAAAAATGTTATGTGTTCCAGGATTACCCATTTTAAGTCGTTTGGGGTGTGTTGTTTCTCATTGAAATGAGCTGTCATCCTGGTGCTTGCCCTCTGGCATCAAATGTTACTGCGATGTTCGCACCTTCTTGTGCTTATTTTTCTAGTGGTCATGCTCACATAGTGTAAATCAGACATACATGTAATTAGGTTCACAACATCCACTGTGTTACAGTTGGTGAATTTGCGCAGATCCCATGTATACCCTGTGTTGAAAACAACTTTTTTTGTGGTGCTTGTCAGGTGGCACACACTACAGTTGCCACAGGGATGGTGGCCTGTAGGTAGGGTACTGATAACCTGCTGATTATTTCTGTTCTGTGGCTTAGGGCGGGTGTGTATTAATATATTCCTTAGTTCTTTGCCCGCTTATGGGAAAACATACGTAAGGTTATATTTAAGTTTCCACTGTTAACTATTTGCCAATGTTCTTTGCAAGTTTAGCCACTTTTTCTGACGCTTTGCTGAATGTTGTTATGCATATTGGTCTTTTCTCTTTCTGTCTCATTCTTTTCATAGGTCTCCAAAAGGGTATCCCTGTGATTGTTCCATGCCCTTTTCTTTGCCTTCTTTTTAGTGTTTGCTGGGTATTTACGTACTTTCAGTTTGTCAGCAAGTTCTTTTGCTTGAGAGTCACAATCAGCTGTGTCTGCGCAGTTCCTCCTCAATCTCAAGAACTGACCGAAGGGGAGGTTTTCTTTAAGGTGGCCGGGATGAAAACTGTCATACAACAGGAGGCAGTTTTTTGCAGTCAGTTTGAAATGCTTTGTAGTTTTTTAAACGCCATCTCTTGCAAAGATATTAAGGTCTAGAAATACTAGCTCTGACCTGCTCATTGTGCGGGTGAATTTTTAGAAAGGGGTCCTGTGTATTCATCCAGTTGATGAGGATATTAGCTTCTGTTTCATCCCCTTCCCATATCACCAGAATGTCGTCGATGTATCTCTTCCATTCTAGGATCTTTTGGCATACGGGCTCTGTTGTGAAAGAATTTTATGCACCTCTAGGTGGTGGATGTACAGTCCAGACACACTCGGTGCGAAAGTACTTCCCAAAGTACTTCCCATGCTCGTACCATGTTGTTGTCTAAACAAGAGGTCCTCAAATTGAAAATTATTTTCTGTAAGTGCCCATTTGCAACATTCGAGTACCACATGTTGTGGGGTGTGTTAAGGCCATGTTCAACTGTACATAGTTTCCTCGAGAATGTCTTATGCTTCTTTATGGGGCAGGCTGGTATACAAGCTTTCCACATCTAGCCCTATCAGGATGTGGTTAGTAGGGTCAAAACTGAGATCCCTCAGTAGGCATAGTACTGCCTTTGTGTCCTTCAAGTAGGTGTTGGTGGATTGTATTAGTGGACGCAGAAAAGCATCTGCAAATTTTGAGAGTGGCTCAAAGATTGATGCAATACCAGAGACAATTGGTCTCCCTGGTGGATTTGGTAAGCATTTGTGTGTCTTTGGGATTGTATAAAAGTAGGGGATCCTTGTTTTTTTTCTATTCAGGAAATCCCCTTCTTTTTTCGTTACCCAATAGTGCTTGCTCCACCATGCTGGTGATCCCAATCCTGAGTCTTTCAGTCGGATCCTCCTTGAGTTGTCTGTAGTTTCTCTCGTCAGATAGTAATCTGATGCATTCCTGCCGGTAAGTTTCCGTGTCTTGTATGACGATCCCACCGCCTTTGTACGCTGGTTTTATGGTGATGTGTTTGTTGTTGGCCAGTATCTTAATTGCTTCAAGTTCCTGTCTTGATGTGTTATAAAACACTTTCAAGGTTGTAGGGCTAATTTCTCCCACCTCTCATAATACTGCCTTCTCAAAGGGCAATATTTCAACTGGTAAAGCCGCTACAGGGGGAGTGAAGGTGGACTTAGGGTGGAGACCAGTGTCTCCTTTTTCCATTTCCATATTGCTTTTATTTTCAAAGAACACCCTTAGCTTTAGTTTTCTGTTGAATTCATACAATTCAATTCACAGCTGAGGTGGAATTTGTCCAAAGTAGGTGTAGGCACGAAACCCAAGCCTTTTTCCAGTACTGTTAACTGAATTTCAGTTAGGTGTGTGTTGGACAGGTTCACTACTAGGCTCAGTGGCTGCTAGTGCTCTGTTGTTCTGATGGGCCCATGCTCCATGTGTGGCTCCTGGCTGATTCCAGTGGCTGCGCCCATTGTACCTGTTGTCCTCTTTTCGTCTTGCCTCTTGGTGGACCTCTGCCCCGTCCTAAAAAAAATATGTTGGTACTCGTTTTGTGGGGCTGGTTCCCAGTACAGGTATTGTTGTTGAGGATATGGAGGGGGCCATAAAAAAAAGGTGGATCATGAAATGTGGGTTGGAAAGGTGGCTAGCCATACCCTGCCTGGCCTCTATTCCGCATCCTTCCTCTGAAGTTCGGGCGACCTCTTGGGTTATTTCGTCCTCCTGTACTGTTGTCAGAATCATTGGAGCTGGTGTCTGATCCATCTGTGTCCGTGTTGTGTCCTGGATTTCTCCCTGTAAGTTGGTTGTCATCTCTGGTGTATGGATAGGCCTTCTGTTTATCCCATCTTTTTTGAATTTCTGATATTTCGTATCTTTGAGTGATAATTCAAATTCTGTCATGGTTTTGTTGAGTACTTCCAATCGCTTTTTTGGTCCGTTTTCAATTTGACCTCTAGGCCATGTATTTCCTCTTTCATTGCATGTGAGAGGCGTGTTGCAGTTTTTATAATCAACACAAGCCAGTCTCTTGTGCAATGCTAAGAGATTAGCGACCAATCTCTCTTGAATTCCTTGTCTTGATGAAAAATAAATGGCTCATTTCGTACTATTAAACCTCTCGGAGCTGCATTTATTCTAAGGTATTCAGCCATCATAATACCATGAATGATTGTTTTTACTTGGTTTCTTTTCAGCTCTGTTAGTTCATCCCAACTTTGGGCCGCCTCATTGCTATCTCTGTTAGGTGTCTCAGCAAGGGGGGTCATGGAGGAGATGATTCTTTCCACCTCCTCTTCAGTAAAAGCTATGCCAGTTTTTTCAGCCATGTTGTTTTTGTTGTGGTGTACAGGCAAAGGAGTGTAAGGATTTTCTTTAAAAAGAGGAATTAAATTACATTAAACTCCCACAGCTTTCGCTGTAAAGTATTTATCAAAAAGGAGGGAGAAGGAGGATACAGCTACGTTCAACCTCCTGAGTTTTAAAGTACGCAACAAAAATCCATATGTGATGGATCGTGGGAACCTAGCCTGTAGAGAAAGTTTGTAGGTTCTCCCAAATTTTGGGTTCGCCTTGCCAGAAAAGAAAAATTATTTTCTTGAGTCCCCTCACTCACCCAGGAGTGCCTCTAGGTGGCATGCTTCATCATTGGGGCCATGCCAAGCATCTACTGCTTGGGGCCTGCTGCGACTTGCGAAGGATACGTCGGAGCACTGATTACGTGAAACTATGTGTGGTGCAGTGTATGGTGGAGTGGTGATTGGTGCTAATTAAAAATACCTAGCTAGTAAGCTAAATGTTTTATTCCTGCTCCCTGCTCCTTGTTGGTAGGGTGAAAAGGGGGTAGATAAAGGAAAAATAACTGTTATGTGGTTAAAGTCCCTAATATCCTGTCAACATGTTTCAAGGTGTCCCCTACACCTCTTCTTCAGGACAACAAGTGGGCCAGCCCCATGTATAAAACAAGAATTTTTAGTGGGAGAGGCACCCCTAAAATGTATCAATTCTCAATGAATGGTTATAAGTTTACTCCTCTAAGCGTGCTGCGGAGGTAGGCGCATACTGCGCCAGTCACTGATAAATAATATGATCAAGCGAAACCGCTTGCCCTCTGCGCACTGTTGCAGATCCAAATTGGATATACAAGTGTTTATTTGTTATATAATTTTATAAAGAAACATGAACAAAAGAATATTCAGTCAATACATTTTTTACTGAAATTAAGTTCATCAAAACATTATTTTATATCATAATATTTTTTGTGGTTCAATGATACAGTATTTTTATCGAAAATTCCATTTTATCTCACAAGTTGCCCATGCCCAATGCATTTCGGGCCACACAGCCCTTCGTCAGGGGCTGTACCTGAAAAGCATAAAAAAATGCGTACTTTAACCACATTGAAGGTCCTTCAACTTCAAAGTTTACAGTTTACTGCAGCAGTATGAATTCAACCATGTCATGTCTGAAAAAGTGTTTACCATATAGGCATTATAAAATTAAAAGAATTACATCATCCTAAGCACATAAAAAACATATAACATCGTGTTTGCATTGTATTAGACAACACATTGTCAAGAGGACTAACTCACTTGTGTAGTTTGAAATGACGAGAAAACAATGTGGAGTCCTGAAGGTTTCCAAACGTGGAAAGCTTAGCGCGTCGGTATTCTAAAATGTAAACAAACCCAAGATGACCAAAGTGTTCGGTTACGTGTTAAAACCTTGCACAATGAACTAGGCGATGACTCACTTAAAAATAATGATTCACAGCGGCAATAAGAAGCGGGTGCATGTTCGTGATCCTTCCCACAAGGACGTGATGTGATTAACCGATCTTCTGAAGAACAAACAAGGAATCGTTAGTTACGCGTTTAACTATGCAACGATGAAGAAGCTGTCATGAAAAAGGTCACATGACTAACATTGACAAAAACACGTCAAAATCAACGCATTATACCTTTTATTTTTATCACATTAAAAGCCTGAAGGGAGCGCACATTTATAATGTACCCAATCAGAAATTAACTAGAAAACAGTTACTCTAGCCGAACGCGTTCTATCCAAACCAACCTTTCGTGTTACAAACAATTCGGTGCCTTGTTCTAAGACGTTCTGTTCCTACGTTGATGCTTTACAGATGAATCAACAATGTTATCTGTAAGAGTAACAACATAAGCGTAATTAGTTAAGATATTAAATATTAGACCTTTCCCGCACACAGAATGACAGTATCTCATACCTGTTGGAAAAGGAGAAACCTCAACGAAGCACGCTGAATCAACCCGCTGTGTTTGTGCACCCGATCCTAACGCCTGAGATATACAACGGCCATGATCATCACACTTTGGTATAAGAAAAGATCGAAAACGGACTATCACCCAAGAGGTGGAGATTAGAGAATAGTGTTGACGCGAGCGCCATGATGGAATGGATAAACAAAGATGATTACATGCAAACATGCACAGAAAATAACAACATGATGAAGATGTCTTACTAAAATATGGGGTTATAACAATGTTATTCATGAAACAAATGAAACAATGTGAAGCACTGCGAACACCCTTCAAAAAAGTGATAGATAGTCAAAATGAGGAAACACTGTTCCGGTCCTTATGCGTACATATGTCGTGCCTGAATCACAGAAAGCATGCCAAATCTACTCGATCATTGATCCCTTTTGGATCTTAAGTATCTAGTCTTTTAATCCAATATACCTCCTTCTGCAACAAAGTCTTAGTCAAGCTCTTTCCAGGTGTGGGAGTGACAACTTCAAGGATCTGGAATTTAACTTGGGCGATTGAATGTCTATTGGTTTCCCAGTGTACTGCCAAGCTACTATTTGTGTTTTTGTAACGAATCGTACTCTTATGCTTAGAGATGCAAGTCTTAATTTTGCATTCTGTTTTCCCTACGTACAACAATCCGCAGGGACACTTTATTGCATAAATCACATTCATGGTGGTACAATCAGCATTGATCCTGGTTGGAATTGTTTCTCCTGTATGGGGATGTTTCACCATGTTGGTCACCATGACATTATTACACTGGACACAATTCTGGCATCTCTTCATTCCTTTGCATGTTACTACACTTGAACGTGAGGTGGATTTCAATAGTTCCTTAACATTCTGAGATCTTTTATAGGCAAAAATGTGTTTATTTGCAAAAAGTTCTTTGAAATCAGTCTCATATCTCAATAGATCCCAGTGTCGATTGATACTCTTCTTAATCTCATTTGAGCTTGTGGAATATTTAGAGACAAATACCTGTCGTTGTTCTGCATGTTTTGTTCTTTTTGTTAACAGAGAATCCCTGGTTTGCCTTTGTGCTTTATCTCTTGCCGTTTCCAAAAGATTTTTGGGATACTTTTTGGATGCATAGATAGAAACAATGGTGTTGAAGTTAGTTTGTAGTGTGACATCCTCAGAACAAACTATTTTCGCCCGCAGCATTTGGGAGTATGGTAGCTTATTAATGAGATTCCTGGAATGAAATCTGTTATACATAAGTGCAGTATTCTTATCAGTTGCCTTATGATACACTTCCGTGTGAATAACATCATCCTCTAGTTTCACCAATACATCTAGAAATGGAATGGCTTTGGTCTCAATGCTTTTAGTGAATTGAATGTTCTCATTGTAAGTTTTCAATTGGGATATCTTTTGTTCCAGCATTGCTCTTGAGTTCTGCCATATTAAAAAAATATCGTCAATGTAACGACAATATAAAATAATATTGTCGACCCAGTCTCTGTCTCTCACAAGGAACATGTCTTCAAACCTGGCCATGTAAGTGTTGACATATGCCGGGGCTCCAGAAAAACCCATTGAGGAACCCTTGTTCTGTAAATAAAAGTCATTATCCGATTTGAAATGGCTGTGATGCAAACAAAAATGCAAAAGTTCCAACAAAAAAATCTTGTCTACAGGTAATTCGTCTTGTTTCAGAAGTGCCCATTCCACTGCCTCTATCCCAGCTACGTGGGGGATAGAGGTGTACAAGGCCTTGACATCAAGAGTACACATTATCATTCCTGGTTTTACTGGAACGTTCATCAATTTCTGCAAAAAATGTGTGGTGTCTTTAGTATAAGAGTACCATGATTGAACAAAGGGTTGTAAAAATTGATCGATGTATTGACCCAGAGGCTCAAAGATGGTGCCACACCCGGTGAAAATGGGCCTGAAAGGGGGGTTTGAAAGATCCTTATGGACTTTAGGCAGCATGTATATTCCTGGCTGTTTGGGAAACAAAACTGTCAAAAATTGTCGAGTCTTAGTGGTGATCCACTTCATATTTTCAGCTTGCTCTAAGATACTATCTAGAGTACTCTTCAATTCTTTGATGGGGTCTTGATCCAGTTTAAGGTACGTGTTTACATCAGATATGTGTTCCTTCACTTTGGATTCATAGAATGGTCGGTCCATAACAACAATGGCACCGCCTTTGTCTGCTTGTTGAATATGTATCATGGGGTCTTCTGCCAATCCTTCAAGAACCAATCTGTCATGTTTAGAAAAGTTCCAATAGCATTTTTTCTTTGTGTTGATCTGTTTTATGTCATTCAGTACAAAATTTTCAAACGCATCCAATATTTTGTGCGAAGTGGGTGCCTGGAATGTTGATTTTGGTCTAAACTCTTGATAATCACTAGGAGTTTGATCAGGAAGGTTTGAGAAGAAATATTTCAGACGCAATGTCCTCATAAATTTAAATAAATCAATTTCAGTTTCCAGTGAATTGGTGTGGTAAGTGGGTACAAAGTTCATTCCTTTATTAAGAACCTTAACTTCATGAGTAGTCAGTTCTCGTGAAGAAATATTGATCACTAAATTTGTTTCGTGCACTTCAGGTTTGGTTTTACTACTTCTTTTGCTTCTCCTGGTTTTCCTTTTGTTTTCCCTGATGGTTGAGTTGTGTCCACGTCCTGGGCGGAAAAAGACGTCTTAGAAGAAGAAGCACTTTTGGAAAGGGGCGACCATTCGGTCCCCCCGAACGTATGGTGGAGTACCCCGATCCCCCCGGGAAGCCATCTTGGGCGGGAGGCGAGTCTCGGCTGGTATGCCCGAAGCGGCGTAGCCGGGGCGCGCCTTTTCCCGCCCTGGAGTGGGTTGTCCTAGACACTGACGCGGCCGGCCATGCCCTCGGAGGCAGGCGGAGGCGGGTTTACGCCCGCCCGAAGACGGATAAAAGGAGCAACAAGCCAAGAAAGCATCCTCTTGTTCCTGTGCTCTGAAGCTGCACCTCCCCGCTGCACGTGAGCTCGAGACGGAACGAAGAGCCAATTTTGACCCACCCACCAGCCCCTGAGGACAGCCAGTTGTTTTAAATAAAGTTTTGGTGTGGTAACTCTATTTCTTGCAGGTTGTGATGATTGTCGTGATATTTTGAGTATGCAATAAAGAATGGTCATTTTCAGTATGCTTTTTCAAATAAAGTAATTCTGCACTAGTGTTGATCAGTAATCATACTTGTAATAGTTATGGTTGTTTTGTAATTTAGTGATTTTAGATAAATTGTCGTATTTATTTTGGTCGGGCGGTAAGGTCATGATCGGTGAGCAGTAATTTGAAGATCCCTATGGGGGGGCGTCACCCATTACGGATGGGAGCGCTCGGGGGAGGTGGCCATTGGTCCCTCAACGGGGAGGCGGTCCCTTCTAAGGATGGGCCGCCGAAAGGAAAGGAAAGGCGGTCAAGGCCCCTTCCTGGATAGGAGGGGCTACGGGCCCCTCCTGGGGAATTTCCCGGGGCCAGGACACCTGCGACGGCAGATGTGGTAAGTTGTGTGGGGTGGGGAGGGGGTTTACGCTACCTTCTAGACACCTCACACGAGTCCTCGGACGACCTTTAAATGGCGACGAGTTCATTGGGGCCCTCGTCAAGTCAAGGGAAATTGGTAGATGCACTTGAGGTACGCCTCTGTGCGGTCGCCCCTCACAAGTGTGGGGGGGGTTTCTGGTTAGGGATCTGACACCGGTTACGACCTTGCCGTTGGCCCTTAAAAGTTAGGATGTACAATTTCAAGTTAAATGTTTTGTAGGATGTTAGTTCGGCTAGGAGAACCTTTGTATTAGAAATATGTTAAGGTTAGCCAAACATCGTAATGTGGAAATGAAATTGTACATAATATGAAACTGTTATTTTAATGTTTTGATTTTGTTTCATATTTTAATAAATACGGCCGGGAGGGTGACTCCCTCCCGCCTTCCAAAAGTTCAGAACCGTTTCCGGTTTCCCATCCTTGGGGATTGTGTTGAGAGGGGGTGGCGGGTATCTCAGCCATACAGCTTGCGCTTGCGCCGCATCACTCCAGGAATCTCATTAATAATCTACCATACTCCCAAATGCTGCGGGCGAAAAGAATTTGTTCTGAGGATGTCACACTACAAACTAACTTCAACACCATTGTTACAAAGTATGCATCCAAAAAGTATCCGAAAAAACTTTTGGAAACGGCAAGAGATAAAGCACAAAGGCAAACCAGGGATTCTCTGTTAACAAAAAGAACAAAACATGCAGAACAACGACAGGTATTTGTCTCTAAACATTCCACAAGCTCAAATGAGATTAAGAAGAGTATCAATCGACACTGGGATCTATTGAGATATGAGACTGATTTCAAAGAACTTTTCGCAAATAAACCCATTTTTGCCTATAAAAGATCTCAGAATATTAAGGAACTATTGAAATCCACCTCACGTTCAAGCGTAGTAACATACAAAGGAATGAAGAGATGCCAGAATTGAGTCCAGTGTAATAATGTCATGGTGACCAACATGGTGAAGCATCCCCATACAGGAGAAACAATTCCAACCAGGATCAATGCTGATTGTAACACCATGAATGTGATTTATGCGTTAAAGTGTCCCTGCGGCTTGTTGTACGTAGGGAAAACAGAACGCACAATTAAGACTCGCATCTCTGAGCATAAGAGTACGATTCGTAACAAAAACACAAATAGTAGCTTGGCAGTACACTGGGAAACCAATAGACATTCAATCGCCCAAGTTAAATTCCAGATCCTTGAAGTTGTCACTCCCACACCTGGAAAGAGCTTGACTAAGACTTTGTTGCAGAGGGAGGTATTTTGGATTAAAAGACTAGATACTTAAGATCCGAAAGGGATCAATGATCGAGTAGATTTAGCATGCTTTTTGTGATTCAGGCACGACATATGTACGCATAAGGACCGGAACAGTGTTTCCTCATATTGACTATCTATCACTTTTTTGAAAGATGTTCGCTTTTGCTTCACATTGTTTCATTTGTTTGATGAATAACATTGTTATAACCCCATATTTTAGTAATACATCTTCATCATGTTGTTATTTTCTGTGCATGTTTGCATGTAATCATCTTTGTTTATCCATTCCCATCATGCACTGGGACAGGAACAGACTAATTTGCATACAGCCAGGTTCTGAAACTGGGATGGTGCAGTGAGCTAAACAACGGTGTTGGATCTAGCCCTGATCTTTTGACTGGGTGAGAGCTTTCTGCTTTATTCAGAGACTCTGTCCCTCACCACCCCTTTTAGTCAATATTTTTGTCCACCCTAAGCGTGGAAGGGTATTCTCAGATGTGAGACCCTTGCTCATTGCACCATCAGGATTCAAGCAAACCGGGCCGAAGACGGCTGTAATGCCAGAAACCGGTCTGCGGGAGCTTGTTTCCTTCCCAGTGTAAGAATTGGCTTCTGTAGTTTGGTTTGTCCTGTTCCCATCATGCACTGGGACAGGAACAGATTAATTTGCATACAGCCAGGTTCTGAAACTGGGATGGTGCAGTGAGCTAAAAAACGGTGTTGGATCTAGCCCTGATCTTTTGACTGGGTGAGAGCTTTCTGCTTTATTCAGAGACTCTGTCCCTCACCACCCCTTTTTGTCAATATCCATTCCATCATGGCGCTCGCGTCAACACTGTTCTCTAATCCCCACCTCTTGGGTGATAGTCCGTTTTCGATCTTTTCTTATACAAAAGCGTGATGGTCATGGCCGTTGTATATCTCGGGCATTAGTATCGGGTGCACAAACACGACGGGTTGATTCAGCGTGCTTCGTTGAGGTTTCTCCTTTTCCAAAGGTATGAGATATTGTCATTCTGTGTGCGGGAAAGGTCGAATATTTAATATCTTAACTAATTACGCTTACGTTGTTACTCTTACAGATAACATTGTTGATTTATCTGTAAATAATCTACGTAGGAACAGAACGTCTTAGAACAAGGCACCAAATTGTTTGTAACACGAAAGGTTGGTTTGGATAGAACGCGTTCGGCTAGAGTAACTGTTTTCTAGTTAATTTCTGATCGGGTACATTATAAATGTGCGCTCCCTTCAGGCTTTTAATGTAATAAAAATAAAAGGTATAATGCGTTGATTTTGACGTTGTGTTTTCGTCAATGTTAGTCATGTGACCTTTTTCATGACAGCTTCTTCATTGTTGCATAGTTAAACGCGTAACTAACAATTTCTTGTTTGTTCTTCAGAAGATCGGTTAATCACATCACGTCCTTGTGGGAAGGATCACAAATGTGCACCCGCTTCGTATTGCCGCTGTGAATCATTATTTTTGAGTGAGTCATCGCCTAGTTCATTGTGCAAGGTTTTAGCACGTAACCGCACACTTTGGTCATCTTGGGTTTGTTTAAATTTTAGAATACCGACGCGCTAAGCTTTCCACGTTTGGAAACCTTCAGGACTCCACATTGTTTTCTCGTCATTTCAAACTACACAAGTGAGTTAGTCCTCTTGACAATGTGTTGTCTAATACAATGCAAACACGATGGTATATGTTTTTTATGTGCTTAGGATGATGTCATTCTTTTAATTTTATAATGCCTATATGGTAAACACTTTTTCAGACATGACATGGTTGAATTCATACTGCTGCAGTAAACTGTAAACTTTGAAGTTGAAAGACCTTCAATGTGGTGAAAGTACGCATTTTTTTATGTTTTTCAGGTACAGCCTCTGACGAAGGGCCGGGTGGCCCGAAATGCATTGGGCATGGGCAACTTGTGAGATAAAATGGAATTTTCGATAAAAATACTGTATCATTGAACCACAAAAATATTATGATATAAAATAATGTTTTGAGGAACTTTATTTCAGTAAAAAATGCATTGACTGAATATTCTTTTGTTCATGTTTCTATATAAAATTATATAACAAATAAACACTTGTATATCCAATTTGGATCTGCAACAGTGCGCAGAGGGCAAGCGGTTTCGCTTGATCATATTATTTACCAGCCCCATGTATGCCACTCCTGTGAATGAACCAAAATTAAGGTAGAAAAGTTAGAAAACACACCTAGTGTGTGTGTCTATCAATTGTACATACGGTTAACGCTGCATCCGTAGTATCTGTATTTGAGAGAGAAATGTAGATTGTAGGTTAATACATAATGCCTGCCCATTTGGGCAGGCCACGTTTTCTAGGCAATGTTTGGTAAATAGTAGTTAGTGCCTATGTAATATAAAAACAATGGTGCGTGTTCTGGTGCTCCTAAAACAAATAAACAAATAGCTACAAACAGTGTGATGTACTCCATCTGTGTCTGTTCCTGGTGTTCCTGTTCAAAGGATTCAGTTAAAAACATATCGTACATACACTCTTTTTCAATGGACACTACAACTGACAGACACAACATGCAACATTTAAAATGAATTCCCGTTTTTGGGGGAAGAAAGCATACTTTTTAGTTAGCAATGTTATGCTCAATTGTCTACCTGGGTGGAGGGGCCTGTAGACTCTGTTGGTGAAAGGGAAGAGAAAATAGGCAAGAGGTGTAATTCACCGTGGATTTAATTGAAAAACCTGGCGATAGAAGAAGCGTGTCATACTAAGGTAGGTCATAGCGGTATTGAAAAACTCCCAAACGATGTACCTGTTCAAGATAAATAAGTACTGAGTAGGGTGCTAAAGCGTTATTACTAGTCTCGCCCAAATATTGTTACCAATACAAGTAGGGCTCAGGCTTCGACCGCGTTTATGCGTGTCTGAGTCCCGTGCCCGTTTCCAGATTTAATATTTGCTCCGTCTTATTTAAAAGAAAAACACTGGTTTGGGAGAAGAAAGAAAACATGCTGCCACTACCACAATGAACCATCACTTGTCTCAAGGAAACTATGTACAGTTCAACATGGCCTTACCACACCAAACAATATTTGGTACTCGAATGTTGCAAATGGCCACTTACAGAAAACTATTTTCAATTTGAGGACCTCCTGTTTAGACAGCAACATGGTACGAGCATGGGAAGTACTTTTGCGCCGAGTGTGGCTGGACTGTACGTCCACCACCTAGAGGTGCATAAAATTCTTTCACAACAGAACCCGTATCGCCAACAGATCCTAGAATGGAAGAGATACATCGATGACATTCTGGTAATATGGGAAGGGGATGAAACAGAAGCTAATATCTTCATCAACTGGCTGAATACACAGGACCCCTTTCTGAAATTCACCCACACAATGAGAAGTTCAGAGCTAGTATTTCTAGACCTTAATATCTTTGCAAGAGATGGCGTTTTAAAAACTACAAAGCATTTCAAACCGACTGCAAAAACTGCCTCCTGTTGTATGACAGTTTCATCCCCGCCACCTTAAAGAAAACCACCTCTTCGGTCAGTTCTTGAGATTGAGGAGAAACTGCTCAGACACAGGTGATTATGACGCTCAAGCAAAAGAACTTGCTGACAAACTGAAAGTACGTAAATACCCAGCAAACACTATAAAGAGAGCAAAGAAAAGGGCAAGGAACAATCACAGGGATACCCTTTTGGAGACCTATGAAAAGAATGAGACAGAAAGAGAAAAGACCAATATGCATAACAACATTCAGCAAAGCGTCAGAAAAAGTGGCTAAACTTGTAAAAAAACATTGGCAAATAGTTAACAGTGGAAACTTGAATATACCCTTAACTATGTTTTCCCATAAGTGGGCGAACAACCTAAGGGATATATTAGTACACACCCGCCCTAAGCCACAGAACAGAAATAACCAGCAGGTTATTAGTACCCTACCTACAGTCCACCATCCCTGTGGCAACTGTAGTGTGTGCCACCTGACAAACACCACAAAAAAAGTTATTTTCAACACAGGGTATACATGGGAACTGCGCCAATTCACGAACTGTAACACAGTGGGTGTTGTGTACCTAATTACATGTATGTGTGATTTACACTATGTGGGTGTGACTACTAGAAAAATAAGCACAAGAATTTGCGAACATCGCAGTAACATTTAATGCCACAGGGAAAGCACCAAGATGACAGCTCATTTCAATGAGAAACAACATACCCCAAACTACTTAAAATGGGTAATCTTGGAACAAATAAAACATTGTGACAGTTTGGAACAAGCACTGTTGGAAAAAGGACAGAGGTGGGTTTTTTACCTCCGCACAGACATCGTTAGGCTCAATGAAAACATCCCCTTGGGACAGTTCTTAAAATAATGCCTGGTACAAATATAAACAAACCATATTCTCCTAAATAGCCTGTTTCTTTCTATGGGTGAACTGAAACAGAGAACATCAGCCCATTTATAACTTTTTATAAAAAGGATCAACACTAGTACTGATAGCTATGTTTAAGACATACTGTGTATATTGTGGCCACTAAAATAGCCTGAAAATACCTGTGCACCCCCCTTGTTACTGAATAACAAAGGCTAGCACCTATGCCCAATTCAAAATGGCCGCCAGTTTATTCGGCAATAAAGGAATCGAGACCCGGCACCGGTGAAGCAAACAAATCCCCAATTCACCCTGTGGCATGCTTATCATCATGTGATAAAAAACGTTAAATAACGGGCACCACTTTAAACCTTCGTTCAAGTTTGATTACCCCCACGGACACCTATGTGGAAATAATGGCCTCCATTACGTGCCTTTTTACTTTTTACTTCCGCTAAAGATGCGCACTAGTCTTTTAGCAACATGAGGAGGACAGTGACGGGGCGAATTCTAATATTTAAAATGGCCCCAGGCTCCAACAAGCTAGGATGCGGTTGAGCCGGGGACTCAGCAGGCTCAATAGACAGAGGGCTGCCGAGACAAGTATGCGTTTAATGTGGTAGTGGCAGCAAGTTGGGGGTTTTTTTGTTTTTTTTTCTCCCATACCAGTGTTTTTCTTTTAAATAAGTCGTGGAGCAAACATTAAATCTGGAAACGGGCATGGGACTCAGACACACATGAACGCGGTCGAAGCCTGAGCCTTACTTGTATTGGTAACAATATTTGGGCGAGACTAGTAATAACACTTTAGCACCCTACTCAGTACTTATTTTTCTTGAACAGGTACATCGTTTGGGAGTTTTTCAATACCGCTATGACCTACCTTAGTATGACACGCTTCTTCTACTGCCGGGTTTTCAGTTAAAACCACGCAAATGACACCTCTTGCCTATTTTCTCTTCCCTTGCACCAACAGAGTCTACAGGCCCCTCCACCCAGGCAGACTATGGGGCAGAACATTGCTAACTATAAAGTATGTTTTCTTCCCCAAAAACCGGGAATTCATTCCAACCCCATTTCATAATCCACCTTTCTTTAATGGCCCCCCACCATATCCTCAACAACAATACCCGTACTGGGAACCAGCCCCACAAAACGAGTACCAACAGACTCCTTTTTTAGGACAGGGCAGAGGTCCACCAAGAGGCAAGACGAAAAATGGACAACAGGTACAATGGGCGCAGCCACGGGAACCAGCTAGGAGCCACACGAGGAGCATCACCAGAACAACCACCGAGTCTAGTAGTGAACCTGTCCAATAGACACCTAACTGGAATACAGTTCACAGTACTGGAAAAACGCTTGGGTTTCGTGCCCACACCTACTTTGGACAAATTCCAGTTCAGCTGTGAATTGAATGAATTCATCAGAAAACTAAAGCTAAGGGTGTTCTTTGAAAATAAAAGCAATATGGAAATGGAAATGGAAAAAGGAAACACTGGTCTCCACCCTAAGTCAACCTTCAGTCCCCCTGCAGCGGCACTCCCAGTTGAAATATTGGCCTTTGAGAGGTGGGAGAAAGTGTTTCATAACACATCAAGACATCAACTTGAAGCAATTGAGATACTGGCCAACAACAAAGACATCACCATAAAACCGGCGGACAAAGGCAATGGGATCGTCATACAAGATACGGAAACTTACCGGCAGGAATGCCTCAGATTACTATCTGACGAGAGGAACTACAGACAACACAAGGAGGATCCGACTGAAAGACTCAGGATTGTGATCACCAGCATGGTGAGCAAGCACTTGCTCACGATTGGGTAACGAAAAAATAAGGGGATTTCCTGAATAGCAATAAACCAAGGATCCCCTACTTTTATACAATCCCAAAGATACACAAATCCTTACCAAATCCACCAGGGAGACCAATTGTCTCTGGTATTGAATCAATCTTGGATTTTTGTTGTGTACTTTAAATCTTGAGAGGTTGAACCTAGCTGTATCCTCGTTCTCCCTCCTTTTTGATAAAGCCTTCATAAATAAATCATTTATGACTGCTGTTGCATTGGATTCTAAGGAGGCTTTTGATTGAGTTGATAGTATTACATGCTGTAGGCCTTGGCAAGTACATTGATGTCTTATATAATTCCCCTAGGACATCAGCTTTTGTAAATCTTGTATCTAACTTGTATTTTTCACTAAGAAGAAGGATAAGACAAGATTGCACTATTTCCCATTACTATTCTGGCTCAACAGCCATTTCTGAAAAGGATACAAAAATCTAAGTCTACGGCTGGGTTTATTTTTTCTGATAGGGAAGTGAAGTTCTTGGTTTACGCTGATAGCATATTTCTTTCTGTCTCAATCTGAGCTACCACTTACTATTTTTTAAGGAGTTAAGATTGTTTTAATGCTTTGGGACATCAATTGAATGTTCAAAAGTCTGAGCGTTTGCCCTCAAATAAATTCAATTTTAATGAATATTTAACATCATATAGATTAGCTTGGTATAATTCTAAAGTTAAGAATTTGATATTGATACTCTTCTTCTATTAACAAGATAATCAAATGAGATTGTGGCTAAGATCCAACATTTAAGTGAATGGTGATTCAATTGTTTTTATCTTGGCGGAGCAGGTTGGAAGCCGGTAAATTGGTATGTTCACCTGTTATTACCTTTTCTTTGTCATCATAGCTTATCAGATTTCCTACAATGTTTCTTTAATGATTGATGGCTTATCATTTAATTTTTGTCAAAGAAAAGGAGAGTTAGGATTTTTGGGAGAACCTTCCGTTGCAGAAGTCTAGCTGCGGGGAAAAGAGTAATTTCCTGGATTTTATTAGGTATCTTTTTGCTACTGAATTGAGATGAATTGGGGTTTTCTCTGAGACTTCAGAGTGTAGCTAGAATGTTGATGAGTACAGTGGAATCTATTATTTTCCATGTGTCACAAAACTTAGTTATTATCTTCTATTGTTAGACATTCTTGTTGCAACCTTCTGCACTGGATGTTCTTCCTGAGAAGAGCAGTATGTGGTATAATAATACATTTACATTTAATAACAAACCTACTTACTGGATTTAAAAATTAGATAAAGCATTTCTTCAGTTTATATATGGTCATAATTTAAAATATGTTTTCAAGATTTAAGGTCTATATATGAACTTCATGGCAATTTCGTAGAACAATATAACAAATTCAAGATTTCACACACTATTTGTATACAAATAGCTTATAAGATATTGAGGTTGAAAAAGTTTCTAACATTGCAGGTGAAAGTAAGGCATCTTTCCTATGTAACTTGTTTAAAACCCCTAATGTTGGCAAACTTAATTCAAAAGTAGAATTGCAATGGCAAAGATTGAACTGCATTTCCTCAAATTTACCATGGGATAAAATGTCAAAGGAAAAGTCTATTTCTTGTTCAGCAAGTACCAGATAATTATATAAAAGTAATAACATTTGTGAAGTGCCTTTTCCATTTTTGTTTCTTAAGTTTTTGGGTGGTGTTCAATATTTATGTTTCAATCAATGTATGAAAAATAAGCTAACATATGTATTATTGTCCATTGCTTAGCAGGTTATTCCAACTGTTAAGAAGGATGCAACTAATGTTTCTTCTATGAAATGGTCATAATCACAGTTTGAATAGTGTTAATTCAATCTGTGTTCAGTTTGCTGTCAAATGTGATCAATTATGATTACCTATGACTACTTTTCTTTCAAAAATGTCTACCAACATAGCTATATCTGAGTATAGTAATCATGAGGTTTGGAAACCTCCCTAAAAAACTACAATTGCACAATCTTCATGTGATAGTAAGAATAGGTTTTAATTTTTTCTACTTGGTTTATCATTTGCTATTTTTTGCTGATGAAGTATGTATGGTTACTTATATATCATAGTTTATTCAACATCCCTATTCTTCCTTCGTTCTCCTTTTATCTTGTCTATCTCTTATGTTATCTAGCTCCTTTTTCTTTTGATAGTTTACAAGTAGAATTATAAAATGCTTAGGCTTGTAATTTTAACTTGCTCTTTTTTTTAATGATTTTTTCATTTTAGAAGAAACTTCCTTTTTTGCATGAACTATTTCCATCTAATAGATTGTATGACATATTCATTGTTTGATACTTCATATATGTACATTTTCTATAGCTTCAGGGCAATCTATTTTCGTATACTATATGTCTAATAAAGCTACTTAAGCATACAAAATTGTGCTTAACTGTAGTATGTTGAGTATTATTTGCTTCTAACAAATGTTCTCTTTGGTATGGTTTCAACTCATTTCGTTATTTGTCTGACGACAGACAACAGTCATCAATGGCCTCCCTAGCAGGTCCCAACACAATATTCTATTCCAACATTCAGATAAACTCATATTAATTGAGGTAGAAATGTCTGATACGACTCTCTTTCAACTCTGTTATTTATGCATTAAGATGGCATCTGTAGAGCTCATAATCTTACCATGTACATTTCCACAGTGGAGACTCTAGCAGTGTACTCAACAATAAATCATAAGTAGGTAATTTAGTGTTTGATGGAGTGGGAGTACTGATTAAAATCCATTAACCTTGTGGTTTCTCCACTCTAATTTAAACTTGATGAAGTGTTGGGTTTCCAGTGTCAGAGCCTCAGCTGACTCCACTATAATAATCCTCTGAATTAGTGGTCCTTTCGCCACGTGAGTGTCTGGGTATAATGATGGTCTCTCCTTATTTAGATTCCCCGGCTTAGCACACTGTTACCAGACAAGGAAATTGTTGAATTACCCCCGTGCAAGGAGAAACTATCCTGCATTTATGGCACATTGATTTTTTGTTTTTCAACAAAAAGTTCCACATAGAAACGTTATTCTTGTAAACAAAATAGTTTGCTGAGCAGGAGCGGCAAACATTGTGCCCATTTTTCAAAGCATCAGAGCCCACAGCGGAGCCCCTGCAACAGTTGTAGCCTCTGCTGAAATGGCAGGCTGCCGGTCACACTCTAAGGCCCAACGAGACTACTGTAACAGATGCATAGGCAGAAGGAATAATATTTTATATTCAGGTGCAGAGTCTGAGAAGAGATTTTGAGACCCTCGGTGGTCTTAGAGTGTGAGCTCACTGTATCATTGGCACCGGTTAACGTACTTTAGGTACAGTAATTGTGTGGTGCTGATTCTAGTATTTTTAGCTGACAATTGGAAAACCATGCTGGTTGCTTTAGTGGAGTTCATTTGTAGAATTATGTATTTATTAAACACAGGGTTGCACCTCCCTATTAGTTTTGGTGTTTGATTCAGTAGGGAGATGCTGTTTTCAACTTTAAAACATTACAAATTGAGGAAAAGAGTTAACAACTCAGCTTTTCCTTCTTTTAGGTAGGGTCCATTGTACTGGGTGCGTGACTGACTCAAGGACATCAAGTGACCCTCATGTCACCAGCACCTGACCTTGAGGCCATACGTAAATGCTTATACGCCAGCTAAGCCAACGTCAAAATATTAAAGGCAGCTTACTTACTATGTTAGGTGACGGCCATATTACACCACAAACAACTTATAAAATTTGCAATGTACATCGAGGGGCAAACCAAAAACAAGAGACCAGACTCAGCCCTGTCTCTACTGGTGTCTAATGGCTAATGTCGAGGCCACCTCTTGGCTTAGGATTTGCCTGAGCCTTGGCTGTGCATACCCGCATGTAAACCCAAGCTGACTGTTGAAGCACCAACATGTGCGTTTCTCAGTGAACAGCCTCAGGACTCACTGGAGGTGTGCACCTGTTACAACGCATTTTTTACAACGCACTACTGTTACAACGCATCCATTACAACGCGGATACTGTTACAACTCATGTTTTTACAACGCATTTTTTTACAACACAGGTACCTTTACAACGCATACCATTACAACGTAAGTATTGGTAAGTATATAGTTATTTTTTAAATGTTATATGTTTGGGGTAAAGGGGTATTTTTAGGGGTTAGGGTCAGTTTAGGGTTTTTGGGTAAAGGGGTATTTTTAGGGTTCAGGGTCAGTTTTCAGTTTGTGGGTAAAGGGGTATTTGTAGGGTTCAGGGTCAGTTTTCAGTTATTGGGTAAAGGGGTATTTTTAGGGTTTAGGGTCAGTTTTCAGTTTTTGGGTAAAGGGGTATTTTTAGGGTTCAGGGTCAGTTTTTAGTTTTTGGGTAAAGGGGTATTTTTAGGGTTCAGGGTCAGTTTTCAGTTTTTGGGTAAAGGGGTATTTTTAGGGTTCAGGGTCAGTTTTCAGTTTTTGGGTAAAGGGGTATTTTTAGGGTTCAGGGTCAGTTTTCAGTTTTTGGGTAAAGGGGTATTTTTAGGGCTCAGGGTCAGTGTTCAGTTTTTGGGTAAAGGGGTATTTTTAGGGTTCAGGGTCAGTTTTTAGTTTTTGGGTAAAGGGGTATTTTTAGGGTTCAGGGTCAGTTTTTAGTTTTTGGGTAAAGGGGTATTTTTAGGGTTCAGGGTCAGTTTTCAGTTTTTGGGTAAAGGGGTATTTTTAGGGTTCAGGGTCAGTTTTTAGTTTTTGGGTAAAGGGGTATTTTTAGGGTTCAGGGTCAGTTTTTAGTTTTTGGGTAAAGGGGTATTTTAGGGTTCAGGGTCAGTTTTCAGTTTTTGGGTAAAGGGGTATTTTTGGGTTCAGGGTCAGTTTTCTGTTTTTGGGGTACAGGGTAAAAATAAATTAAATTTAATTTTAAATTAAATTATTTAATAGTAAATAAATTAAATTAAATTACATTGCATTTTTTTGGGGGTTGAGGGTCAGTTTTGAGTTTTTGGGGTACAGGGGTACAGGGTAAAAATAAAGTAATATTAATTTAAATTTAAAATAATAAACGGAAATTAAATTATTTAAAATTACATTAAATTATATTTTTTAAATTAAGTTACTATTATATTATTAATATTAACATATACTTACCAATACTTACGTTGTAATGGTATGCGTTGTAAAGGTACCTGCGTTGTAAAAAAATGCGTTGTAAATACATGCGTTGTTACAGTATCCGCGTTGTAAAAACCGCGTTGTAACGGTATGCGGAGTAAAAGTCCGCGTTGTAACATCATATATCCCTCACTGGAGGTTGTAGTGTCCTGCTAGATGCCTCAACTCTTCCTCTCCTCAATAGACTTGCTTAATGCAGCACCAGAAAATGTGTGTTGCAAGCGTGGCGGTTATAATCTGCCGAACACTTGCAGTAGATTCTAGAAGTTAAAGCCCTTTGCACCATTTGTCCTCAGCTTGTCCTTTTATATAAGCAGTACAACACTTCAGCACCAGTTTATATAGAAACCATCGAACATCATGGAGGTCTCTTTGACTTGGAGGCCCCTACACCATACCTCCTCTACTCCTCCAGTCCGAGGACCAATTCAAATCTATTATTCACTTTATTTAGATGAATATTTTGCAGTCTTCGAGAGTTTGAGAAATTCTGCTTGTCTCACCACTCTTTGTCTGTCAATTGTTTGATAGGATGTGTTAATTCTCCTGCTCTACTTTGCAGAAACAGATAGATTCACAGTCATTTACTTTCATTTGGTATAGCAATATGATAAATTCACTGGCAGTTAGTGTTTACCGACCATCTGTGCTCTGTTTCTGAAGTTCATCACCTACGGTGGCTGCTATCTGTTGGGTCAGCATCGTGTTTAGGTTCAAGTCGTACTTAGGACGAATAACTTCTTAAAGTTTCATGTACTGCTACGTTTAAGTGCTTGTGTTCATGTCAGCTTATTTTTTAAATTTCAGTGACAGTGTCTTGATCCTTGCTGGTTCTAATTGAGGGCTTAGTGCAAGACTCTTTACCATGAATCCATAAATGCTGCAGCCACACTTCTTCTGATTCATTGAGAACCTCAGTACCTGCACAGCATGAGTTGCAGCAGTCAATGCAATGCAGGTACTGCCTTTGACATTGCAAACGCAAGGAGATGATGGGCAGAGCACTGAAAATTTTCAGACACTCACCCCCAGTCACAGATCTGGGTTGCATCCATCATCATCCTTCACCTTACTTCACCACCTCAGTTCAGACCCAGCTATATGCAAATCAGTCTTCACCCTGTGCCTGATGGGAAAAGTCCAGCCCGAACTGCCAAGCCAGGTCTTCTCTGAACCGGAAACAAGCATGCTGGGAGGGGTTTCTGGGTAAAACCCTTCATCAGCCAGGCTAGTTTGAACCCAGTTGCAAAGTGAGCATAAGACCCACGTCTGGCCAACCCTGCCAACTTAGGGCAAACAAAGCAAACACAAGGAGATGACTTCGCCACCTCAGTTCAGACCCTGCTATATGCAAATCAGTCTTGATCCGGTGCCTCCTGGGAACAGTCCAGCCGGAACTGCCAAGCCAGGTCCACCCTGAACCCATTGGCTTTAATGCAAAAACCTAGCTAACAATATTAATAGAAAGGCTTTTACACCAAATAATAATGCCTTTTCAAGAGTGTTATTAAGTTTGAGAAGGTTTTTATTTCTCCAAACCTTCTGACTTTCCATGTGTGCTGCAAAAGTTTGTCTAGGCATATTAGTTTGTCCTGGAGATTCTGGAAGTTCAAGTCATTTGCATGATTCCTCAACTTCTCACCATATCACTATATGCTGATACTGTTGAATATCACAGAGGCCTGTTTGAGTTGGAACCCCCTACACCATACTTCCTCCACTCCTTCCCTCCTGGTACGATTCAAATCTATTATTCACTTATTATTGAAAAATATTTTGCCTCTTTTAGACAGCTTGAGAAATCCTGCTTCTCCCACCGCTCTTGGTTTGCCCGTTTGGTGATAGGAGGTGTTGATCTTCTCGCTGTACTCTGCCATCATAGAAACAGATGGATGCACATTCATTTGGTTTTGAAATATGATAAAATCACTGGCAGCTAATGTTTACCATCTGTTCTCCGTTTCTGAAGTTCACCTCCTACACTCGTTATTATATCTTGGGTCAGCATCGTGTTTAGGTTCAAGTAGTACTTTGGCCGAACAACTTCTCGAAGTTTAATGTCCTGCTACATTTAAGTGCTTGTGTTTATGTCAGCTTATTTTATAAAATTCAATGATCGTGCCTCGATACTTCTTGGTTGTAATTGAGAGCTTACTGCAAGACCATTTATTTTGATTCAGAAAATGCTGCAGTCACTCTCCAGTGCAAAAAAGCTATGCTACACATCACTAACCTAATTGGGGGCCAGCACTATGGAGAAATCAAGACAGTGCCATATATTAGTAGATATGGCACTTATCTGCTTTCTCCCTCTCATGCAATGCAGTGCAGAAACGTTGGTTGTTGCACATTGTTGTATGCCATCTTTGTAAATCTGCTCCTAAGTCATTGGCAACATACATGCAATTTGATTATGGCGTGCCTGAAAACAGCATGAAGCGTGCCTTTGCCTTACAACACAATAGTATTCCTATTTGTAAGAACACAGTGGAACTGATCAGGTGAGTGCTTACAAAGTTTCTGAACCCTGGGGATGCATTACATGAATCTATCCTTACTTTTGTGATTATTCAGTGGGAACTCAAGTCCTTGATGCTTGATGTCATTAGTTCTCTTGTTTGTTTTTTTCCCTTCCTCTTGTTTGGGCAGAGGCTTCATAACTCGATCCATGATTGCTCCTGAAGTGAGGTTTGTTTTTGTCCTATGCATTGCAGTGATGTGTACTAGCAAACGCATGGACAGTTGTGTTCACAGAAATCGATTTCCCCTTTGTAAATAGCAGTAGTAATAGTCATGGGAGTAGTATTAGTAATGCACAATGCTACTATGTGCACCTCTACTGTTTAGAAACAACTCCCAGAGAATTAACTCTATTGTTCACATGTATTTGTCTGGCACATAATCACACTTACAAATGGCTGGCAGACAACCTTGAGAACATTTTCCACATGGACACATGTATTTTTATTACAGTCTATGAAGATCGAAGCTGAAAATATAAATTGTTACAGATTTAGACAAAGGCTTCATTCAGTATTACATGCGTGGGCTAAAGTATCTCATGAAGAACGCCTCCTGTGTATATCAATAACAGTGAACTAGATGTCATCATGCTGAAGGACAGGTTTCCCCTTTTGGAACCACTTGGAACTCCAATTTGCTTATGTCTTTTCCATTCTCGAACAGTGAGGGTCTTAGAGAGAATAGATGAAGGTGGACCCACTACAATTTGTTGTTTCGGCATTTAGAATACTAACACCCTAGAGATGGCAGCGCGCGCGATCAAGATGGCCGCTGCCATTTGAGCTCCGTGCTCACCAGCTTCATAAATTATTTTATTGCGCCGATAGAGGAGCCTTTGACGAGTGGTTTGCAGTGGCAGACCTTCTCTGTTCCAAGGTCAAGCTGCAGGAGCGATTTTGAGGCATTTCCTGCGGATGTGTGAAGTGCGGTAGGCTCTTTTTTAATCCCCTCTGCTGAGGCTCCTTCCATCTGCTGGGCTCTATGTGAGGTGATGTGGAGGCAGGCATTTCTCCCTCAACAACTCCCCTTCTGAAAAGCTTGCCGCCCTCTTAAAGGGATTTTGTTCAACCTGGCTTCCTGAATCCCTTACTTAACTTTAAAGGGGATTTTTTTCCTTCTTCAATACTGGAACTTTATTTAAACTCTTTTTGCTGTGCATCTCCTCAGCTTATGTTGATAACTGTTATAATAGCCATAAACATCTCAAGTTTGGTCTATTTTAACATTAAATTCACCTATTATTATTATATATCTCTCTGTATTACAACATGGAATCTAAATCTATATCTAACCACTTAAATAAACAAAAACAAGTTGTTTCTCTGCCTCCTTCGAAGACTAAAGCTATGGACTCACAAGACACCTCATTATCAAAAATATTAGAGGAAATTCAAGCTATTCATACAAATACTGAGACCATATGCTTAGATATAAAAAATGTTCAGAGAGACATTGTCTATCTGTGAAAGTTGCAGACAACGAGATTCAAATTTGTGACAATACTAGAGCTATTACAAATATGGCTCCACTTGTCTCTCAGGTTGCTTTTCTTCAACGCTCATTAATAGATATGTCGTTGTTGTAATACTTTATTTCGATAAAAAGTTTATCATAAAAGTACATACAATTTCATCGTTAAAAAGAATGTAAAAGCTTTAAAAAAAAAAGAGAGGCCCTTTCTACAACAAATGGAGACAGTATACAGTTAAAAAATAAATAAGGTAAAACCTTAAAACAGAGAGCCGGAGATATTCTGATACTTTCGGTAGTTAAGTTGATTATGATACACAGTTTCCTACCCCGCTCTCAATTTTATCAGTCTTGAACGTATCTGCCAGGCCTTTCCCGGAAACTTTGCAACTCTGAAAATAACCATCATAGATGTTGTGCCCGTTACCAATATACGGAGTGCCGTCACATAATGCCTGACTCCCAGTTCTCTGCATACTGGTTTTAACCATCTTCTCCTGGGTCCACTATATGCTCTACAAGCAAATAAAAAGTGTGCTAAGGACTCAGTGGGGTTTGCACATCCGGGGCAGCTAGAGTGATTAGACCGAGAAGTCTTCCAGCGCCTAGTAAATGCATTCAATGGAAGTGTTCCATGTCTAAGTTTTAAAAACAAAGTTCTATCTCTAGGTACTTTAATAGCATCCAGAAAGGGTTCCAACTTCCTCACTGGCTTGTGCTCTAAGAATTGATCAGTTAAAACCCCCCAGTTTGATTTTCGAGCTCCCTGGCTTGGACTCATTCCCAATATGTTTTCTTGATGGATTCTTTCGGAGGTGGTGATTGGGACACCCATGTTTCACTGAGCCCCAAGTTAATGATCAAGTCCCTCAAGTTGTTCAACCATACAATCTTGGTCGTCCTGTTCAGGGTAATAAGTTCGTCTAAAACTGCAGCATAGTGTGCCAACTCAGGTGTCCTTCTCAGACACACCCAATACAATAATGGGCGAAGGGTGACAATGTCTTTAACTGCACAACGGCCCATATCATGAAGTAATGGTTTCAGAGGGGTGGAGACTGGGAGGCCTACCAGGTCTCTTAGAAACTTGTTTTCGATTTTGGTTAGTTCTAGGGTATTGTCAAAGCCCCATAGTTCTGACCCATGTGTTGCTGCAGCCAATTAATAGATATGGAAAATAGAAATAGGCAATACAACTTATGCATATTTAATGTTCCTGAAGGAGTTGAGGGACAACGTTGTCGTCTTTTGTTAGAAAATGTATTACCAAAGCTTTTAAGCATCAAACTTTTAGACCAGTTTGAAATTGATAAAGCTCATAGAATCCCCTCTATTCGGAAACCCCATCAGGTTAAACCACGAAAAATCATATTTAAAGGTCTGAGGCATCATTACCTACTTCTTATAAGGAAAGCTGCATAAGAGATCCCATCTCTTTTGATAGAAGGAAACAAAGTGTTTATACATCAAGTCTTTGCAAAAGAGACAGTTCAAATCAGACATAAATTTGCTGAACTGAGACCGCGTCTCCATCAAGCTGGATACAAGTATGACCTCTTTGACCCTTCTGTTATGCGCATTTGGAAGAATGATGTTTCCAAATCTTTCTCCTTACCTTCTGAATTAATACAGTGTCTGTACCAGCACACCCCTATTCTCATGGACTCTAACCTTCCAGATCTGCAGGCTAATGTGGTTTTCCTCTTATTAGAGGATATTACTTTGTTTATTATAGCAGGTGTACACAAGGTGGATACTCTTGCTTTGTACCTCCGTGTCTACTGCTCTACTTGATATGAGGTCCTGGATTTTGACCTAGTTATATGTTGTCTGTCTTTTTTTGTCTTTTTTATATTCGCTATTCTTCCTTCACTCTTTTTTTCTCTATCGATCTTCCCTCTCCTACAACTGGTTATGTCCACACCACATAAGTTAGTTGTTGTTTCTTTTAATTTTAAGGGGATGAGGCATCATGTTAAAAGACATAAAGTTTTAAAATATTTAAAGAAGTTTAACGTCGATATTTGTTTCTTACAAGTAACGCATGTGGATGATAAAATATTGAAAACTATGTCTAAGGGATGGGTGGGAAGTATGGTTACATCTCCTGCTGCAAACATATAAATGGTGCAGCTACATTTTTCTCCTGTAAAGCACAAATACAGCTAATGTCTTACCACCACGACTCATATGGTTGGTTTGTTTATGCCCAAGTCAAGGTTCACAAACATATTTTAAACCTTGTCAATATATATGCCCCTACATCAGATGACCCTTCTTTTTGGTCGTACGTTTCTACTGAATTGAAAAAAGTAGGTAACTCGTCCCATATTGTGGGTGGTAATTTTCATCTCATCAGGGACCCCGTAATAGATCATTCCTCTGCATTTAAATTTCAACCTAAGAAATACTTTTTTGCTTTGAGATCATTTTTCTCTGTTACTAAATTGGTTGATTTCTGGAGACTAGAAAATTCTACTGATAAAGAATTTACTTTTTATACTAATGCTCATTCCTTCTTTTCTAAGATTGATTTCACAAAACCTATGCTATATGATTAATGAATCAATTATTCACCCTATTACAATTTTTGATCATGCCCTCTTTTTCCTTATTTCTCTCAGATCCTCAGATTCCCCATAAACTTTGGAGAATGAACTCTGATCTAATTATTACTCCAACTAATTCTAAAATACGTGCCTCGGCCATTAGTAAGTAATTTTTGCATAATAGTCCATGTGATAGCTCACAAACTGTCCACTGGGATGCCTTTAACCCCTATACTCGAGGAGTTACAATTTCTATTATGGTTCATGACAATAAATCATTTTATGCTCACCTTCCCAAATGAGAAAAAGACATAGCAACCTTGGAAAGACTCTTCATTTCATCTCGAGATCCACAATATCAGTGCCAACTTCAAAAATTAAAATATGAATACAATTGTATGTTTGGTAAAAGAGCAGGATTACATAGCACGAAAGAAAAAGCACATTTTCATTTTAACTCAAACAAATCTGGCTGACTGTTAGCTAACTATATACGCATTAAACGTGATAAAATTCAAGTCCCTATCATCAAAACAAGCAACGGAAACATTAATGACAAATACTGAAGATATTTTGAATGATTTTTTATCCTTCTATTCTTCCTTATACCATGAACCTCTCGCCTTGCAAAATAAAGTCATCATTGATTTCCTTAACATCTGTCAATTGCCTCAAATTTCTAATACTGGTAGACTAGCTTTAGAAAAACCTATTGATATTAAAGAAATAATCACAGCTATTAGAGCATTAAACTCGCAAAAAAACACCTGGCCCAGATGGTATTCCAGCTGAATTTTTCAAATGTTTTCAAGTCCAATTATCTCCTATCCTATTTTCCTTATTTATGAAGTTTCAATACACTTTCCTGATCTGGGGCTCTTTTAATGAAGCCACAATCATTGTCTTCCCTAAGCCAAACAAGAATCCTACTATGGTTTCTAACTATCCTTCCATATCCCTAATTAATCAGGATTGTAAAATATATGCCAAGATTTTAGCAAACACATTGTCACCCTTCCTCACCTCAATTATTCAGCCTGACTGGGTGGACTTTTTGAAGAGTAGGTTGTCTGCCCATAATACTCACTTGCTTTTCCATGCCTTATCTTTTGCTAAAGATGTCAACTGTCCAGTTGGAGTATTGTCCTTAGATGCGGAGAAGGCATTTGATAAAGTAAACTGGCACTTTCTATTCAATACATTGGACGTTTTTCTGATTGGGCCAACATCCTCTTGTTTCCTTCCCTGTTATTCTCAATATTATTTATAGTCATGCTGTAGTTTCTGGATGCTCATTGAACATTAAAAAGACAGAGTTTTTTGCATTAAATGCTTTTTGTAATTCTACAATGTTGGCAAATAGCAACATACTATGGTCTCCAAACATACTCAAATATCTAGGCATGATATTTACCAATTTGATTAAAAATACAGTTGAAACCAATTGTTCTACATTATTAGTCAGTACTAAAGAAAAACTGGATAGATGGTCCAATCTTCATTTACATTGGTGGGGACGTGTTGAGGCAATCAAAATGTCTATTACTCCACAAATCCTTTATTTGCTGTCCATGTTGCAATTTTCTTTTCCTTTCACTTTTTTTGTAAAACTTTATAAAATATTTACAAAACGTATCTGGAAGAATAGGCCTGCACGCATTAGTTTCAAGACTTTGCAAATAACCAAATGTGAAGGAGGGGCTGGTCTTCTAGATTTCAAAAAGGTACCATATATCTTTTCTTGTAGCGCAATGTTTGTTGTGGTTCCAAAATCCCTCTCTTTCTAAATCTCCTAAATGGCTTACTCTGGAGAATATTATACTGGCTCTGTATCCATTACTTGCATTCCTTACCATGGCCAACAGTTTAGTTGGTAAAAGATCACCCAGTTTATTCAACATCCCTATTCTTCCTTCATTCTCCTTTTCTCTTGTCTGTATCTTATGTTATCTAGCTCCTTTTTCTTGTGATAGTAGTTTACTAGTATAATTATAAAATGCTTAGTCTTGTAATTTTAACTTGCTCAATTTTTTAATGATTTTTTCGTTTTAGAAGAAACTTCCTTTTTTGCATGAACGATTTCCATCTAATAGATTGTATGACATATTCATTGTTTGATACTTCATATATGTACATTTTCTATAGCTTCAGGGCAATCTATTTTCGTATACTTTATGTCTAATAAAGCTTCTTAAGCATTCAAAATTGTGCTTAACTGTAGTATGTTAAGTATAATTTGCTTCTAAAAAATGTTCTCTTTGGTATGGTTTCGACCCATTTCGTTATTTGTCTGATGACTGACAACAGTCATCAATGGCCTCCCTAGCAGGTCCCAACACAATATTCTTTTCCAACATTCAGATAAACTCATATTAATTGGGGTAAAAACGTCTGATACTACAACTCTGTTATTTATGCATTAAGATGGCATCTGTAGAGTTCATTATCCTATCATGTAGATTTCCAGAGTGGAGACTCTAGCAGTGTACTCAACAATAAATCATAAGTAGGTAATTTAGTGTTTGATGGAGTGGGAGTACTGATTAAAATCCATTAACCTTGTGGTTTCTCCACTCTAATTTGAACTTGATGAAGTGTTGTGTTTCCAGTGTCAGAGCCTCAGCTGACTCCACTATAATAATATTCTAATTAGTAGTCCTTCCGCCACGTGAGTGTCTGGTTATAATGATGGTCTGTCCTTATTTAGATTTACCAGCTTAGCACACTGTTACCAGACAAGGAAATTGTTGAATTACCCCCGTGCAAGGAGAAAATATCCTGCATTTATGGCACATTGATTTTTTGTTTTTCAAAAAATCTTCCACGTAGAAACTTTATTCTTGAAAACAAAATAGTTTGCTGAGCAGGAGCGGCAAACATGGTGCCCATTTTTCAAAGCATCAGAGCCCACAGCGGAGCCCCTGCAACAGTTGTAGCCTCTGCTGAAATGGCAGGCTGCCGGTCACACTCTAAGGCCCAACGAGACTATGTAACAGATGCACAGGCAGAAGGAATAATATTTTATATTCAGGTGCTGAGTCTGAGAAGGGATTTTGAGACTCTCGGTGGTCTTAGAGTGTGAGCTCACTGTATCATTGCCACCGGTTATCGTACAGTAATTGTGTGGTGCTGACTCCAGTATTTTTGACTGACAATTGGAAAACCATGCTGGCTGCTTTAGTGGAATTCATTGGTAAAAATATGTATTTATTAAAAACAGGGTGCACTTCCCTATTAGTTTTGGTGTTTGATTCAGTAGGGAGATGCTGTTTTCAACTTTAAAACATTACAAATTGAGTAAAAGAGTTAACAACTCAGCTTTTCCTTCTTTTTGGGAGGGGGCATTGTACTGGGTGCCTGACTGACTCAAGGACATCAAGTGACCCTCATGTCACCAGCACCTTACCTTGAGGCCATACATAAATGTTTACACGCCAGTTAAGCCAACGTCAAAATGACAGCAAGGTTAAAAAGTCAAACTTTAATACGTTAGGTGAGGCCATATTACACCACAAAAAACGTATAAAATTTGCAATGTACATCGAGTGGCAATCAGCCAGCTAACCAAACACAAGAGACCAGACTCAGCCCTCTCTCTACTGGTCTCTAATGGCTAATGCCGAGGCCACCTCTTGGCCTAGGATTTGCCTGAGCCTTGGCTGTGCATACCCGCATGTAATCCCAAGCTGACTGTTGAAGCACCAACATGTGCGTTTCTCAGTGAACAGCCACAGGACTCACTGGAGGTTGTAGTTTCCTGCTAGATGCCTCAACTGTTCCTCTCCTCAATAGACTTGCTTACTGCAGCACCAGAAAATCTGTGTTGCAAGCGTGGCGGTTAGGATCTGCCGAACACTTGCAGTAGATTCTTGAAGTTAAAGCCCTTTGCACCATTTGTCCTCAGCTTGTCCTTTTATATAAGCAGTACAACACTTCAGCACCAGTTTATATAGAAACCATCTAACATCATGGAGGTCTCTTTGACTTGGAGGCTCCTACACCATACCTTCTCTACTCCTCCAGTCCGAGGACCAATTCAAATCTATTATTCACTTTATTTTGAGAAATATTTTGCTGTCTTCGAGAGTTTGAGAAATTCTGCTTCTCTCACCGCTCTTAGTCTGTCAATTTTTTGATAGGGAGTGTTAATTCTCCTGCTCTACTTTGCAGAAACAGATAGATTCACAGTCATTTAGTTTCATTTGGAATTGTAATATGATAAAATCACTGGCAGTTAGTGTTTACCAACCATCTGTGCTCTGTTTCTGTAGTTCATCACCTACGGTGGTTGCTATCTGTTGGGTCAGCTTCGTGTTTAGGTTCAAGTAGTACTTAGGACGAACAACTTCCTTAAGTTTCATGTACTGCTACGTTTAAGTGCTTTTAAATCACAGTGACAGTGCCTTGATCCTTGTTGGTTGTAATTGAGGGCTTAGTACAAGACTCTTCACTATGAATCCATAAATGCTGCAGCCACGCATCTTCTGATTCATTGAGAACCTCAGTACCTGCACGGCATGGACTGTAGCAGTCAATGCCATGCGGGTACTACCTTTGACATTGCAAACACAAGGAGATGATGGCAGAGCACTGAAAATTTTCCGACACTCACCCCCAGTCACAAATCTGGGTTGCATCCATCATTCTTTAGCTTAATTCACCACCCCAGTTCAGACCCAGCTATATGCAAATCAGTCTTGAACCTGTGACTCATGGGAACAGTCCAGCCCGAACTGCCAAGCCAGGTCTTTCCTGAATGGGAAACAAGCATTCTGGGACCGGTTTCTGGGTAACACTGTTCATCAGCCAGGCTACCTTGAATCCAGTGGCAAAGTGAACAAGGGCCCCTCATCTGTGCATACCCTGCCAACTTAGGCCAAACAAAGCAAACACAAGGAGATGATGAACGGAGCGCTGAAACATTTCAGAAACTCACCACCAGTCACTGCTCTGGGTTGAATCCATCAACATTCTTTAGATCACTTCGCCACCTCAGTTCGGACCCAGCTATATGCAAATGAGTCTTGACCCTGTGCCTCATGGGACAGTCCAGCCCAAAATGCCAAGCCGGGTCTTCCCTTAACCGGAAACAAGGATCCTGGGACTGTTTTCTGGGTAACACCCTTCATCAGCCAGGCTAGCTTGAATCCAGTGCCAAAGTGAGCAAGGGACCCATGTCTGGGCATACCCTGCCAACTTAGGGCGAACAAAGCGAACACAACAAGATGATGGACGGAGCGCTGAAACTCTTCAGACACTCACCCACAGTCACATATCTGGGTTGAATCCATCATCATTCTTTAGCTCACTTTTCAGACCCAGCTATATGCAAATCAGGCGATCTTGGGACCGGTTTCTGGGTAACACCCTTCATCAGCAGGCTAGCTAGAATTCAGTTGCAAAGTGAGCAGGGACCCACGTCTGGGCGAACCCTGACAACTTAGGGCATACAAAGCAAACACAAGGAGATGATCGGCGGAGCGCTGAAACTTTTCAGAAACTCACCCCCAGTCACAGATCTGGGTTGAATCCATCATTATTCTTTAGCTCACTTCGCCACCTCAGTTCAGACCCAGCTATATGCAAATCAGTCTTAACCCTGTGCCTCATGGGAACAGTCCAGCCCGAATTGCCAAGCCAGGTCTTCCCTGAACCGGATACAAGCATCTTGGGACCGGTTTCTGGGTAACACCCTTCATCAGCAGGCTAGCTTGAATTCAGTTGCAAAGTGAGCAGGGACCCACGTCTGGGCATACCCTGCCAACTTAGGGCGAACAAAGCAAAAAGGAGATGATGGATGGAGCCCTGAAACTTTTCAGACACTCACCACCAGTTACAGATCTGGGTTGAATCCATCGTCATTCTTCAGCTCACTTTGCCAGCTCAGTTCAAACTCAGCTATATGCAAATCAGTCTTACCCCTGTGCCTCATGGGAACAGTCCAGCCCGAATTGCCAAGCCAGGTCCTCCCTCAACCGGAAACAAGCATCCTGGGGCCGGTTTCTGGGTAACACCCTTCATCAGCCAGGCTAGCTTGAACCCATTGGCAAAGTGAGCAAGGGACCCACGTCTGGACACACCCTGACAACTTAGGGCATACAAAGCAAACACAAGGAGATGATCGACGGAGCGCTGAAACTTTTCAGAAACTCACCCCCAGTCACAGATCTGGGTTGAATCCATCATTATTCTTTAGCTCACTTCGCCACCTCAGTTCAGACCCAGCTGTATGCAAATCAGTCTTAACCCTGTGCCTCATGGGAACAGTCCAGCCCGAATTGCCAAGCCAGGTCTTCCCTGAACCGGATACAAGCATCTCGGGACCGGTTTCTGGGTAACACCCTTCATTAGCCAGGCTATCTTGAACCCAGTGGCAAAGTGAGCAAGGGACCCACGTCTGGGCATACCCTTCCAACTTAGGGCGTACAAAGCAAACACAAGGAGATGATCGACGGAGCGCTGACATTTTTCAGAAACTCACCCCCAGTCTCAGATCTGGGTTGAATCCATCATTATTCTTTAGCTCACTTTGCTTCCTCAGTTCAGACCCATCTATATGCAAATCAGTCTTGACCCTGTGCCTGATGGGAACAGTCCATCCCGAACTGCCAAGCTAGGTCTTCCCTGAACCGGAAACAAGCATCCTGGGAGGGGTTTCTGGGTAACACCCTTCATCAGCCAGGCTAGCTTGAACCCAGTGGCAAAGTGAGCAAAGGACCCATGTCTGGCCAACCCTGCCAACTTAGGGCGAACAAAGCAAACACAAGGAAATGATGGACATAGCACTGAAAATTTAAAGACACTCACTCCCAGTCACAGATCTGGGTTGAATCCATCATCATTCTTTAGCTCCCTTCGCCACCTCAGTTCAGACCCAGCTACATGCAAATCAGTCTTGATCTGGTGCCTCATGAGAACAGTCCAGCCCGAACTGCCAAGCCAGGTGTACCCTGAACCCATGGGCTTTAATGCAAAACCCTAGCTAATAATATCAATAGAAAGGCTTTTACACCAAATAATAATGCCTTTTCAAGAGAGTTATTAACTTTGAGAAGGTTTTTATTCCTCCAAACTTTCTGACTTTCCATGTGTGCTGCAAAATTTTGTCTAGGCGTATAATTTTGTTCTGAAGATTCTGGAAGTTCAAGTCATTTGCATGATTCCTTCTCAACTTCTCACCATATCACTATATGCTGATACTGTTGAATATCACAGAGGCCTGTTTGAGTTGGAGTCCCCTACACCATACTCCCTCCACTCCTTCCCTCCTGGTACCATTCAAATCTATTAATCACTTGTTATTGAAAAATATTTTGCCCCTTTTAGACAGCTTGAGAAATCCTGCTTCTCCCACCGCTCTTGGTTTGCCCGTTTGGTGATAGGAGGTGTTGATCTTCTCGCTTTTCTCTGCCATCATAGAAACAGATGGATGCACATTCATTTGGTTTTGAAATATGATAAAATCACTGGCAGCTAATGTTTACCATCTGTCCTCCGTTTCTGAAGGTCACCTCCTACACTCGTTATTATATCTTGGGTCAGCATTGTGTTTAGGTTCAAGTAGTACATTGGCCGAACAACTTCTCGAAGTTTAATGCCCTGCTACATTTAAGTGCTTGTGTTTATGTCAGCTTATTTTATAAAATTCAATGATCGTGCCTCGATACTTCTTGGCTGTAATTGAGAGCTTACTGCAAGACCGTTTGTTTTGATTCAGAAAATGCTGCAGTCACTCTCCAGTGCAAAAAAGCTATGCTACACGTCACTAACCTAATTGGGGGCCAGCACTATGGAGAAATCAAGACCGTGCCATATATTAGTAGATATGGCACTTATCTGCTTTCTCCCTCTCATGCAATGCAGAGCAGAAACGTTGGTTGTTGCACATTGTTGTATGACATCTTTGTAAATCTGCTCCTAAGTCACTGGCAACATACATGCAATTTGATTATGGCGTGCCTGAAAACAGCATGAAGCGTGCCTTTGCCTTACAACACAATAGTATTCCTATTTGTAAGAACACAGTGGAACTGATCAGGTGAGTGCTTACAAAGTTTCTGAACCCTGGGGATGCATTACATGAATCTATCCTTACTTTTGTGATTATTCAGTGGGAACTCAAGTCTTTGATGCTTGATGTCATTAGTTCTCTTGTTTTTTGCCCTTCCTCATATTTGGGCAGAGACTTCATAACTCGATCCATGATTGCTCCTGAAGTGAGGTTTGTTTTTGTCCTATGCATTGCAGTGATATGTACTAGCAAACGCATGGGCAGTTGTGTTCACAGAAATCGATTTCCACTTTGTAAATAGCAGTAGTAATAGTCATGGGAGTAGTATTAGTAATATAAACAATAAAGACATTAAGGAGGGCCAGAGGGATGTTTACAGACCAGCCTAGGTTATATCCCTCAAAAAACTACATGTACAACATACAAACCTAGGGGTCTAAAAAGAGGGTATTAGAGAACCTCTAAAAAGGGTATATTAATGTTTGTATTAATAATTCAAGCTAAAGTCAGGACTAACTAATTATTGCATGGGACGTGAGATGCCAACAAAGGGCCACCAGTGATTGTAGAAGGATCTCATTTAGGATTCCCATCAAAATATCTTGTGATGATCAATATTATCACTTGGTTATCCTTAAGGGTCTTGTGTCTCTAGATCATTGAGACCTTGATCGTACCCTTTATCCAACCGGGATTCCGACCCACAATCACTTTGGGACCAAGTGACTCTGATCTGATGGGATCAAGTACAGTGCAACAAAATAAATGAAGTGGTGAATTTTAAAATAGGATAGAGAAACCACAGAAAACTTTATTAAGAGGGTCCTCTTCCTGTTAAAACCAAGAAGAGTGCAATAATATATGTACCTGCAGTTCAACCAAATACCTGCATGGGGGCCAACATGTTTCAGCCTAAATGGGAAAGGGACCCTAGGCTTTCTTCAGGGCCTCTGTTCTAACTCATATGTGCTACTGCGTGTAATGTAAAAAGTGTAAAATTAATAAAGAATTTAAGTGAAGTTGCTAAACAGACAAAAGGATATAGTTTTCCATCGTCTGATAGTACTCCACAGGTCACGTGGTGTGTGAAGCATCCAGTGTGCCTGGGGAACAGACCTCACCTCTCCTGTACCTGGCTCTGGAAATGTGAGACCCCGCTCTGTCCGTCGTTGCCTCTGGCCGTTTCCGATTCAATGCTCGAATTTGCACCAATACAATTCTGTCTTTTCTAAAACTGGAGCGACCTTATCATTTGAGTGGCATCTTGAATTCATGATTACAGGATTCAACCTTAAAGCAATATGTATACAAAAATGGAAAACATACTCTCTCCCTCCTAAAAACTGTTCAATTTTAAAACTCTAAAGGTCCAGAGTTTTGAGTATGTTTCCTCCGCCTTCATAAAATTTTGTGAAAACAGATATAGCTCTGGAATCCTTGGACCTTCCCTTCTCATTTGTTATGAACACAATTTTGGATCATGCCCTCTTTTTCCTTATTTCTCTCAGATCCTCAGATTCTCCATAAACTATGGAGAATGAACTCTGATTACTCCAACTAATTCTAAATAATGTGCCTCGTTCATTAGTAAGTATTTATTGCATAATAATCCACGTGATAGCTACAAACTGTCCACTGGGATGCCTTTAACCTGTATAGTCGAAGAGTTACAATTTCAATTATGCTCATGACAATAAATCATTTTATGCTCACCTTTCCAAATCAGAAAAACACATAGCAACCTTGGAAAGACTCTTCATTTCATCTCGAGATCCACAATATCAGTGCCAACTTCAAAAATATAGATATGAATACAATTGTAGGCTTTGGAAAAGAGCAGGATTACATAGCTCGACATAAAAAGCACATTTTCAGATTAACTCAAACAAATCTGGCTGACTGTTAGCTAACTATATACGCATTAAGTGTGATAAAATTCAAATCCCTATCATCAAAACAAGCAACGGTACATTAATGGCAAATACTGAAGATATTTTGAATGAATTTTATCCATGTATTCTTCCTTATACCATGAACCTCTTGCCCTGCAAAATAAAGTTATCATTGATTTCTTTAACATCTGTCAATTGCCTCAAATTTCTAACACTGGTAGACTAGCTTTAGAAAAACCGATTGATATTGAAGAAATAATCACAGCTATTAGAGCATTAAACTCCAAAAAAAACACCTGGCCCAGATGGTATTCCAGCTGAATTTCTCAATTGTTTTCAAGTCCAATTATCTCCTATCCTATTTTCCATATTTATGAAGTTTCAACACACTTCCCTGATGGGTGGCTCTTTCAATGAAGCCACAATCATTGTCCTCCCTAAGCCAAACAAGAATCCTACTATGGTTTCTAACTATCCTCCCATATCCCTAATTAATCAGGATTGTAAAATATATGCAAACATTTTAGGAAACACATTGCCACCCTTCCTCACCTCAATTATTCAGCCTGACTAGGCGGACTTTATGAAGAGTAGGTTGTCTGTCCATAATACTCGCTTGCTTTGCCATGTCTTATCTTTTGCTAAAGATGTCAACTGTCCAGTTGGAGTATTGGCCTTAGATGCAGAGAAGGCAGATTTGATAAAGTAAACTGGCACTTTCTATTCAATACATTGGACGTTTTTCTGTTTGGGCCAACATCCTCCTGTTTCTGTCCTTGTTATTCTCAATATTATTTATAGTCATGCTGTAGTTTCTGGATGCTCACTGAACATTAAAAATACACCGTTTTTGTATTAAATGCTTTTTGTAATTCTACAATGTAGGCAAATACCAACAAACTAAGGTCTCTAAACATACTCAAATATCTAGGCATGATATTTACCAATTTGATTAAAAATACAGTTGAAACCAATTGTTCTACATTATCAGTACTAAAGGGAAACTGGATAGATGGTCCAATCTTCATTTGAATTGGTGGGGAAGTATTGAGGCAATCAAAATGTCTATTACTCCAAAAAACGTTTATTTGCTGTCAATGTTTCAATTTTCTTTCCCTTCCACTTTTTTTGTAAAACTTTATAAAATATTTACAAAATTTATCTGGAACACTAGGTCTGCACGCATTAGTTTCAAGACTTTGCAAATAACCAAATGTGAAGGAGGGGTTGGTCTACTCGATTTCAAAAGATACCATATATCTTTTCTTGTAGCGCAATATTTGTTGTGGTTCCAAAATCCCTCTCTTTCTAAATCTTCTAATTGCCTTACTATGGAGAATAATATACTGACTCTGTATCCATTACTTGCATTCCTTACCATGGTCAACGGCTCAGTTGGTAAAAGATCACCCAGACTTCTAAGACTGCCATTTTATCATTTGATGAAAAATTCTCTATAGCCATTGCATCTACCAAGAAAGTTTCTCTTTGGTTTAATCCTAAACTCGAGTACCATAAACATGTTTCTTTTTGGAATTTGTGGATTGTTGCTGTTGTTGTTTTGTTGCTGATATATGTCATGAATGGTACACAGTCAAAATATCGAGTATTAAATATCGACCTACAAAATATTGTTTTTGAAATTTCGAAGGTGCAGAATATCGATGTCAAGAATATCGTTGGACAGAATATCATCCCTAAGTAATATCGAAATTCTTTATATCGATGTAAGTAATATCGAAGTTAGTAATATCTATAGCATATATATCGATGTCACTAATTTCGATGACACTAATATCGATATTTGTATTATTTTATTGTTTTTATTATGTATGTGTTATATTATATGTGTATTAATTTTATATATTAATAAATTTATTTATAAGCAAATTATATGTTTTAGTACCGGAGCGGATTGTGGGTTTATAGGGGAATAGGGTGGGAAGTAATTTATTTATGTTAAATTGATTATTAATTAGTAGGATTTATTAATAAATTGTAATTAATTGGTAATTATTTTTAATTATTGGAAATTAATTATAATTAATTGAATAATTGATAAATATGTTCTGTAGCGGGTTATGGGTTTATTGGGAAATAGGGTGGGAAGTAATATAATTAGGTTAAATTAATTAATAATTAGTAGTTATTATTAATTAATTTTGAATAATTGCTAATTACATTTATTTAATTGGTAATTCTTTTTAATTCATTGATTAATTGATAAATATGTTCTGTAGCGGGTTGTGGGTTTATAGGGGAATAGGGTGGAAAGTAATTTAATTATGTTAAATTAATTATTAATTAGTAGTTATTAAATAATTTAAAAGAATTGGTAAATATATTTAATTAATTGGTATTTCATTTTAATTAATTGATTAATTGATATATATATGTTCTGTAGCGGGTTGTGGGTTTATAGGGGAATAGGGTGGAAAGTAATTTAATTATGTTAAATTCATTATTAATTAGTAGTTATTAAATAATTTAAAATAATTGGTAAATAAATTTAATTAATTGGTATTTCATTTTAATTACTTGATTAATTGATATATATATGTTCCGTAGCGGGTTGTGGGTTTATAGGGGAATAGGGTGGGAAGTAATTTATTTATATTTAATTAATTATTATTAGTAGGAATTATAAATTAATTTTAAATAATTGGTAATTAATTTTAATTAATTGGTAATTAATTTTAATTAACTGGTAAATATTTTAATTAATTCATAAATGGATAAATGTGTTCTCTTGCGGTAGTGGGTTTTTAGGGGAATATGGTGGGAAGTAATTTAATTACGTAATAATGTTTTTAAAGAATTGTTTTGTTAATAATATAATTGTTAATTAATTATTAATTGGTAATTAAATATTATAAAATGGTATTGTTTAATATTTATTTTTGGTTAAATATATTTAGCTAATCATGTTTTTTATAATTATGTATAGGTATTGTATATGGTTTATATTTATTTAATAGTTTATATTTTTATTATCAAAAAAAGCTTTTATTTATAAGTATGTTATTTTAACCCCTACGCTATCCAACACTTTCCCTACTGTTGCACTCTCTGGAGTGGCAATAGTAATTGTTACCCCTACGCTATCCAACGATTTCCCTACTGTTGCACTCTCTGGAGTGGGAATAGTAATTTTTACTCCTACGCTATCCAACGCTTTCCCTACTGTTGCACTCTCTGGAGTAGGAATAGTAATTTTTACCCCTACGCTATCCAACGCTTTCCCTACTGTTGCACTCTCTGGAGAGGGAATAGTAATTGTTACCCCTACGCTATCCAATGATTTCCCTACTGTTGCACTCTCTGGAGTGGGAATAGTAATTTTTACCCCTACGCTATCCAACGCTTTCCCTACTGTTGCACTCTCTGGAGGGGGAATAGTAATTGTTATCCCTACGCTATCCAACGTTTTCCCTACTGTTGCACTCTCAGGAGTGGGAATAGTAATTTTTACTCCTACGCTATCCAACACTTTCCCTACTGTTGCACTCTCTGGAGTTGGAATAGTAATTGTTACCCCTACGCTATCCAACGCTTTCCCTACTGTTGCACTCTCTGGAGTGGGAATAGTAAATTTAACCTCTAAGCTATCCAACGCTTTCCCTACTGTTGCACTCTCTGGAGTGGGAATAGTAGTTGTTACCCCTACGCTATCCAACGCTTTCCCTACTGTTGCACTCTCTGGAGTGGGAATAGTAATTTTTACCCCTACACTATCCAACGCTTTCCCTACTGTTGCACTCTCTGGAGTGGGAATAGTAATTTTTAACCCTACGCTATCCAACGCTTTCCCTACTGTTGCAATCACTGGAGTGGGAATAGTAATTGTTACCCCTACGCTATCCAACGCTTTCTCTACTGTTGCACTCGCTGGAGTGGGAATAGTATTTTTTACTCCTACGCTATCCAACACTTTCCCTACTGTTGCACTCTCTGGAGTGGGAATAGTAATGTTTACTCCTACGCTATCCAACGCTTTCCCTACTGTTGCACTCTCTGGAGGGGGAATAGTAATTTTTACCCCTATGCTATCCAACGCTTTCCCTACTGTTGCACTCTCTGGATTGGGAATAGTAATTTTTACTGCTACGCTATCCAACTCTTTCCTTACTGTTGCACTCTGTGGAGTGGGAATAGTACTTTTTACTCCTACGCTAACCAACGCTTTCCCTACTGTTGCACTCTCTGGAGTGGGAATAGTAATTTTTACTCCTACGCTATCCAACGCTTTCCCTACTGTTGCACTCTCTGGAGTGGGAATAGTAAATTTTACCCCTATGCTATCCAAAGCTTTCCCTACTGTTGCACTCTCTGAAGTGGGAATAGTAATTTTTACCCCTACGCTATCCAACGCTTTCCCTACTGTTGCACTCTCTGGAGTGGGAATAGTAATTTTTACTCCTACGCTATCCAACGCTTTCCCTACTGTTGCACTCTCTGGAGTGGGAATAGTAATTTTTACTCCTATGCTATCCAACGCTTTCCCTACTGTTGCACTCTCTGGAGTGGGAATAGTAATTTTTACCCTTACGCTATCCAACGTTTTATATAATTAATTTTGAAAATAGTAAAAGTATGTTTAATTTTTTATATTTTTTACATTTTATTAATGTTATTGTTTTATGTTTGTAAATGTATTTGTAATTTAGAATATATTTTTTTAATTTATAAATTAGTAAAATAATTATTACAACTTATTTTTCAGTACATATATATTATACATTTACTGTATATATTTAATTAATGTATTATTATTATATATGTATTATTTATTAATTTTAAACATTATAAGAAACTTTTAACTATGCAGATTTTATTTATTAGTGTTATTTACTTTATTTTACATTTATATTTTAAAAGAAAAAAAAACAATATTTTTAACATCGACATTTTTAACATCTATATTATTGTTTCGATATTTTTGTACTTACCATGTTGTAGATAGGATGTCGATATTCTTGCCCTCGATATTTTTGACTCGATATTCCTGTAGGTCGATATTTAGCAGGTCGATATTTTGTCAGTGATCCGTCATGAATATATGTTTTATATTTTTGAAGATCTTAAAGCTTAATATAAGTTACCTCTGTCTGAACTTGGTAAAAACAAAAGGTTTTGGCTAATACCAGATCTAAAAATATATATTGTGGTGTGTCAGTACTTATTTAAGGTCGTGGGGACTGGCACTTGTATTTGGGGACCAGGACGTTTTTTTCATCATGAGTCTTTGATGCAGGGCATGAAAGTCAGAAAAGAATAACAAAGGCGAACAAGAAAGATAGGACACCAACAACAAAGGGAAAAAGCAGGAATGAAGAAAAATCCCAGAAAGGGTGTGATAAATTACAGGAAGGGTAGAAAGAGGCATGAGATAAAATCAAGATTAGGCAGCCTTGGTCCCAACCAGATCTTGTAATAAATGTATTCTCTGATTAGCACAAAGGCAGCAATGATTTAATTAGCATGTTAAATCATTACATATTGTGAAGTACAGGTACACAAAGGTTCAGAGAATAACTGACTTCAAACACTTTACACTGCAAGCATCTGATCCCTAAAAATTATTTGTTTGGGGTCCTCGGATTATGTTGTATTTGCCCCTAGCACTCCGAGCACAGTTTAATTTCTAACAAGATCTAAATCCTTGAGATATATAAAGCAAAATTAACATTTTACCTCGGTGCTTGCAGGTTTGTTTCATTATTGTTTGTGTAAAATGGAGTAACACTCCTTTCTGCCTATTATCAAAATCTATTATGCTTGTGCATAACTTGGCATAAACACTTGATTTACACTTTATCAGCTGAACCTCTTCCAATGTTACCAAAATGATGGCTTTATTATTCTTATACATTTTCATCATTGGATATTAGGATAGGTTAGAATGTAATTATTACTCATCCATTAACTGTAGGTTTATGTAGTATAGAATGCCTATTCTTTGAGTTTTATGTTTAAGATTTCTTGCATGGTTTGAAATGCACATTGCTTGTATTGAGGTTGTTATTATTCTGTTACATATTTTTTAATCTATCTATATCACAAACTTGTTTTTGGTAACCCCAATTTCCAAATGTGAAAAATAAAGCCCTTGTTACAAATATAGGAATACATTCCGATCCCTGTGTAAACATGTGTTTGCACTAGTGTTCATTTCAGTGATATGTGTGTGATCTTTTGTCCCCAAGTTTTTGATAGCACTGGGAGCAATTTAAAATTCCCAGTATCACTTAAAGTCGCAGTTTAATAGACAAAATCTGTTTGAAGGTGGCTTATTGGTAGGGGTAAGTATGCACCTACCACTAGCAATTTGGCCACCAACAAAATATAAGGTCCAGTCAAAGTCTCAATGCATTAGCCCTTGGCTCAATCCTAGGTAGCTGGTTGAGAGCAGGCAAGCTCAACTTAGGAAACAGTTGTGTAAAGCATTCAAAAACACCAGTGCATAAAATAAGTAAGACACAAAACACGATAAAAATCCACAACTGATTTATAAAATTAAGAATAATTTCTAAGATTAAAATGCGACCAAAATGACAAAAATCCAATAAAGGGAACTGGAGATATTTTTTAGAGCTTAAAAACATATAGCGCCAACTTCGGCTTGACTGACTGACAGCGTTGGAGCCCTGGTCAGATTAACTAAGCAAATGGCCAAAGTGAAAAATTTACCTTCACACTTAAAAACGTTTCTGGAGGATTTTGTCTTGATGTTGAGTAGGCCTCTCCAGCAAGCTGGATTTGCAGCAACTTCGTTGGCTTGATTTAGCAGGAGCCCCTGGTCAACTCCTGAAAGTCTGGAGCTCTGGAGCTTTCAGCGGGACGAAACTGAAATCCAGACCTGGTCACGTTGCAAGCTATTTGGCTTGACTCTCAACGTCGGGTCGGTTACCTTATGAAGCTTTTTTTCAAAAGGTGCTCCTAACTTCTGGAACTTCTTCCTGAAGTTCCTCTTGAGGGTTCAAAGTGTCCAAAACACAAATCCAAGGTTCCAGAATCTCTGAATCGCTCCTCAGAAGTTGGGATTACAGTTCCCACAATGCACCTGGCCACATCATTAAATGTCCACTGGACGCCGTCCTGGCTGGAGACTTATTGGGGAGATGTTGCAGGCAGGTGAGCTCTTTTAAACTGTTGCTTTCAGGGATCCCACTCCTTAATCCTTTTTGAAGCAAGGCAAAGTCCATAAGCCTGTATTTCCAAGTGTACAGCAGGAGCAGTCCTCCAGAGTGCAATACTTTGGGGTGCAAATCAGGGTTCCAGCAGGACAGTCCTTCTTCTCCTTGTAGTTTCAGGCAACAGATCTGAGTTGCTATGCAGCTCTAACATATTTATCCAATGTTCCGGGGCAACAAATAGGGGGCACCCCTGACCAATGGGGTACAGGGTAGCAACAAAAAGCATGACAGCTTTTGGCAAAGTGTGGCAAATTATTGTCCCACAAAGCACTGTGCTTTAAAATTCTAGATGAAACATTTCTGTCCTTGGGAGTAGGAGCTGGCTAAGCCAACCCACTTGTGGGGCTCATTTCCCTTGACACTCCCTTTCCAGACCTCCGTCAAATTCCATTCCAAATTCCATTCCATTCCATTCCTGAGACTCTCACCTGTCTGGAATTCCTTACTGTTCTGCTGTCTATGAGGACTATTTTGATTTATCCAGCCCCCTTCCTTCCATATTCTCTGCAGCTTCGGAGCTTCTCCCACCAGTTAACCTCTATCTGTATACAGGCCACTGATCACTTCATCAAATAAGTTTGGTTAAGCTTGTTAAGGTCTGGCCAATCAGGAGAGGCTGCTAGAAGGCTGTAGCGTGGCTCGTAGAAGAGAAAGTTTTATAACGTATTTTCTGTATTAGTTATGATAAATTGACAAGTTGTTGGATCTATCATTACCAATCTTTTAAGTCCTTGAAAAATTATTCTAGCTACTTACTTTTACATGGCACCCTACCCTGGGGGCATCTAGGATAGACCTTAGGGGTGACTTATATGTAAAAATAAGGTAGTTTAATACTTTGGAAGCACTTTTAATTCCAAAGTTGAATTAGCATGTCATTTCAATTTAAAAGTAGCTTGCAAAGCAGGCCTGGCTTTTAAAATGACAGCAGTCAACACAGCAATGCACACTTAAGTGTCTCAAAGCTGTGGTGCCTGAAACCCTACCAGATACTGTGGGCTTACAGTTGTAAGTACACCTAATTACCATACACATTTGTATTCAGAGCACTGGCCCTGGGCCGGGCTAGCAGAGCCCAAGGTGCAGTCAGAGTCAGTTACTACCAGTATCAGTCAAAACATGGGGGTGATCAGGGCAAAACGGATGACTTTTTCACAATATCCATACACAAATCCTACACTTGAGTAAGAAAATACAATATTGACAGTTTGAACACTGCCTTATAAGGATTTAGCAGATTTGTAATAATACCCTTTATTCAAGCACCTACAGACAATAGAGTCTGAACTTTGACAATGGTTCTCAGCAATTAGCGTCCCATTTCTTTGCTGCCTTACTTAGGAAAAAATTTAGAAGCTCATGTAGCAAATTGCCCCAGCTCCTTCGTTGAACATTCCCACTTCTTAGACCCTCATCAGGCAGGATTTAGACCTGCACACTCAACAGAGTCAGTTATTCTTGCAGTCATGGATGAGCTTAGAAGGGGGGTTGACAAAGGCCTCACCCAGGCCCTGGTACTCCTAGATTTGTCAGCTGCTTTTGACTTCATCGATCATGGTCTCTTGATCGACCGTGTCAGCAATGCCGGGATCCAGGGTCAGGCGTTGAAGTGGATCTCCTCCTTTCTCAGCAACCAATTTCAAGCAGTTCGCCTTGCCAATTTCGCTTCCAAAAAAATGAAATTGACCTGTGGGGTGCCCCAGGGGTCTTCCCTTTCGCCCCTTCTTTTTAACTTGTACCTATTACCTTTGATCTGGTCTCTACGCGAAATAATGGTCGAAACCTTTAACTATGCTGATGACCTACAGCTGTTGTTTGACATCAATTCCTCCTTTTCTTCTGTGTCTAATTTCCAGTCTATCCTGAACTTTATAAGTGATTTGACGAATGACAATCAACTTAAACTAAATCCTGATAAAACTGAGCTCATTCTTACAGGTGGGCCAGCAAACCCGTGGAATTCTAATTGTTGGCCTCCACTGCTGGGTATCCCCATATTCCAGCAGGCTCTGTTAAGAGCTTGGGGATTGTGATTAGTAATGTCTGTCCTGGAAGGCCCAGTTTGGCTCAATGGTCTTTGCTTGCATTTTCCACCTGCGAAGAATCCAGAAGATCAGTAGATTCCTGTCCACTGATGCCTTGACTTTGGTCATTCTAGCCTTGGTAATCTCTTGTATTGATTACGCCAACTCATTATGTGTTGGTATCCCAGCATATCAATTACATCGCTTGCAGTTGGTGCAAAACCAAGCGGCTAGGCTAATCTTCCGTCAGCCTAGACGACAACATGTAAAATCTTTGATGAAGAGTCTACATTGGCTTCCGGTGGCCAAACACTGTGCCTTTAAGCTGGGATGTACCATCCTTAAAGCCTTCACTGAGAATAGCCCAGCATTCATTTCCTCAAAGATCCACTGATATATCCCTTCCCGGGAATTGCGGTCTTCCAATCTGAACCTGTTGACCACTCCTTCATTTAAATGCAAAAAGCACGGGGGTCAGATTTGCTGTCTTGGCCCTGCAATTCTGGAACTCGCTTCCTGCAGAATTGAGGGCCGTAACTCCCTATGCACAGTTTAGGAAACAGCTCAAGACCTGACAATAGTTAAAATCTGTACAGATAAAAAAATAATTTAAAAATAAAAACATTTAAGAACAAACAACTAAGATTGCATATAAATTCCCCATGTTAGAGAAATTGGTGGACTTGGCCATAGTATATCTAATCTGATGCCAGAGTTGCATTACTAGCCAGCTGATTTGCCCTTATGATGCCTCTGCGAATGCACCATATCGCCAATAAAAACTTGGATGTCACAGCTACAATTAATAGGTGCATGTCATACTTAAGTATTCTGGAAACCTCAATGTAGTTGCGAATCCCCATATTCCTACAGAACTGAAAAACCCACTTAGACCTTGTCTTCTTATAAGTAGGGCAAAAGAGTATGACGTGAAGTTCGGTTTCTTCTGATAGAGAGCACCCAGGACCGGTTGTTTAGTGGCTCCTTTCCAGTTATTCATAAATGCACGCAACAGGAGCGTCCCGTACCTGAATTGTAAGAATAACTTCTTGGCCATTAAAGGTTGGATGCTATCTAAAGCTGACTCTAACTTATATTGATCTTTAAACTCAAGAAACCTGGAGGTCAATGAGGATGAGTCAGTGCTCTGTAGAATGTGGGTCAGTTTATGTTCTTTAAAAGCAGTAATTAGGGCCTTTTTGGAGATCAAAGGGCAAGTGTCTTCTGGTCTTAGCCACAGATATTCCCTCCCCAATGCTCAACTTAAGTTCCTTATATAAGCCAACGAAGGGAGTTTCCCTGCACGCAGAATGGACATAACATCCTTCAATTCCTCTCTATAGGGGGCTGACTCCGGCGTGCTCCAGAGGCGACACCAGTAGAGGAGGGAACGAGCAGCAATTAGGTTGGCAATAGGGCCAATTCCCAATTCCATCCTAAGTGGGGTTAGGGGAGTACTTTTTGGGAGTCCCAACAACTGCCTAATAAAACTATTCTCAGTCGCAGTAAGATCGTTGGATTGCGAGTGGCACCAAAGTTCAGCGCCGTATAGTGAAGCTCCCCTGGCTTGTACCTTAAAAATTTCTGCTGGTGGGCCTACCGTTTTTTGGGTGCAGCTCTTGTAAACTTTTAGAATCCCCCCTGTGAACTGAATTAATCTTAAATCAGCTTTCTTAACTTGAGTCCCCAGTCCATTTTGTCAGTTAGAGTAAGACCCAGGTAATCAAAGGTAGACACCCGCTCTAAGGACCTTCCTTCCAATCAATGGTGTGGACAGTTACTGGTATTGGCATGGAAAACCATGTATTAAGTTTTCTGGAGATTTATCTCCAGATTCCTTTTCTTACAAAATGAACTAAATTCGTCCAATACCCACTGCATGCCCATGGGTGACTTAGATAAAAGGAGGGTATCGTCAGCAAACATTAAAGCTGGCATTTTATGATTTGCCAACCTGGGGGAATCTATGTATGCAAGGAGGATGGTAATTAAACTGTTGAGAAAGAGGGAGAAGAGGGTTGGAGCTAGCACACATCCCTGCCTCACCCCCTTCTCCACAGGAAACGGAGCTGTTAATTCACCTTTCTCACCGTGTCTAATCCTTGCACATGTGCCTTCGTGCAGGCGCTTCAGCTGATAGCATAGGTATTATGGTACTCCAGTGACATGGAGTAAGCCCCAAAGCTGATCGCGCCACACCATGTTAAAGGCAAATTTAAGGTCCACAAAGGTTAAATACATTTGTCTCATCCATCTATGATTGTAGTCGACCAAGGAGAACACAAGCAAAAATCTTTTGCTTCACATCAATAAGGCTGATTGGACGGTAGTTTGCCGGGTCATGTGGAGAGCCCAAGTGGGAGGGTGCTCCATACCTTGGAGAATGGCGTTGAATAGGGTCCATAGGTAGGGTACCCATACAACCTGGTCGTTTCTGAACAAGTCTCCAGGGATCCTATCTAGCCCAGGTGCCTTGTTTGGCAAAAGTTTAGCCAGTGCCAAGGTTATCTCTGCCAATGTGCAGAGTGGTGTAGTAATATTATTAACGAAAATCTGATTAAAACCAATAGCCATATCGTCAATTTCTCTGTTACAGGTTTCGTAATATAAGGCTTTAAAATGGAATCTCCAAGCTTCTTCTCCTAGATTGGTTAGGATAGCTGAGTTGCCTTCGGATTTTCCTGTTTTAACTAAGTTCCAAAAACCTCTCATGTCTCTATCATCTAATGCTTTTTTAATTGATTCCCATCTGTCAAGGTCGCATGTGGTTTTGGCTTCAACAAAAGTTTTTTTGTAGTACATCCTGGCCTCTCTGATACGTGTACTATCTCCTTGCCTTAGCTCTAAAGTCAAAGCGGATTTAGCTTCCCTGCCCATTTTGTTAAACCAGGGATTTTCGGATTTGGGGGAAGTTTTTTCAAGAGTTTTATTAATGTAAAAGAACTCTGACAACTTGAAAACCATATCTTTGTGATTCTTAGCTATTGTTAAGTGAGTTGCATAGCCACCACTATTTCGGACGACTTCAAATGCGGTTTCTACGAAAGGGATGATATGTTGATACATGGAGGGCATTTTTTCACCTGATTATGCGATTGTTCCCCAGCGTACTCTTTTGCCACCTTCAATTGCTATAAGGTTGGGGGGACATGGATCTGAAGTTCCCTGTGCTTCTTTGAGCTGGAACCACTGTAAAGCTAGAACCAGTGGATTGTGGTCGCTTTCACATTGTGGCAAAACCGAAACATTCTTAGACCTATGCCACAGCTCAACATCTACCAGAATATAATCAATTGTAGATGCCCGTCACTTTTTTTCAAAGGTGGGATTGCCGGACTGTCAGATGGGAAGCGACCCTTACACGCCCTGAGCGAGTGGATGAGTATGAGCGTATTCATTTCGAAGGACAACCGGGGTCCACCCCCTGGTTGGATAGATGTTACATTCTGGGATTCCCAGAACCGAATCTTCCTCATTTATTATGTAGGAGGATATGCCATTGAGGGGTTCAAAATGACAATTGAGGTCTCCTCCAATTATTATGTGTATTGGCTCAGGTAGTGTAGAAAGAAAGGAAGCCAGACAATCTAAGGTCTGCGAGGTTTGGCCATATCTCACTGGACGCGAGTAGACATTAATAATGGCTAACTTAGGAAGAGTATCTGAAGAAAGAAGGATACACAGAATGTCTGGGGAGGAGGTGTCTACCATCTTAATGGTGCATCCCAGATGAATACCAATCCAAATACAGAGGCCCCCTGAGGGTCTCCCCCTGGGCCCCTGGGACGCAGGTATGCAAAAGGCAACATAACCTACTCTATACAATGGTGTTATTGCCCAAGTCTCCTGGAAGAGACATAGCTCATGGGTATCTATGAAGTCTCCCCAATCTGGGAGATCCATTTTTGTATATTTGAGATCTTACCAAGTTCCTCCTGTTGGCATAGTACTGCATGTGTAGTCCCCACCCATCCATGTGTAAAACTAGGAGAGACCTCAGATGGTCCATCAATGGCTCCTAGAATATTAGCCACCAATAGAGCATCTTGGTTTCCCCTAGTGTACTGATCGGGAGGTTCAATTGTGTCATAGTTGTTGGACTCAACTAACTTCTTATGTATTGATTTATAGAATTCAACACAGTGTTTTAGTCAATCCACCCGTTCTAGAGAACTATATTCGTTGCTAACAGGAATGTTGAAAGGTGAGTTAATTTCAGACCCCAACCCATGTTAGATGGATTGCCTGGCCGAGCTCTCATTTCCCACTTTTTAAACACACTTAACATACTCGGTGGTAAAGGCCTGGGGGGATAAAAGTAGCCTAAGGGAAGTATCTGAATGCCACTGGTTACCCTGTGATGTTCCCACTCAAGAATGTGTTGGACTGCCCGAATATCCCTAAAATTTATCAAGACACAATCTCCCATAATTTCTTTCTGCCTCTGCCCCAGCCAATTCACCCTATGCGCAAATAAAATGTTGCTGTGAATCTGGGGTGATAATGGTCTGTTTTCATTTAACCAATGGATGGTTTTATTTTTTACTTCTGGGTAGGGTTCCACACAACCTGTTTCCAACTGCGGTACTCCAGCAAGTATGACCACATATGGAGTGGAGGCTGGAGGCAGGTCAATACATGGCAAGGTGGCATTAGTTTCCCTAGGGTTGGGTCGGTGTAGAATCTTATTATCTCCATTGCCCTTTCTAGAGTGGCAATGTTTTGGAGGGCAGTCCGAGGTTGCTACCATAGCTCTCGAACCTGGGGCATTAGGTGCAGCATGGATCGCTCTTTGATGGGGTGGGAAAGGACCTTGGTGTTCCTGGACTACATGGATCGGCCCCTTAGGTGCAATCGTTTGGGCTGGTAGATCTTGTTCATCTGGGAAAGATGGGAAAGTTAGGATGAGTAGAGTCTCAGGGATTTGTTGGGGTGCAGAGGTACAAGCCAGAAGTTTATTACTATGAATGTTATTCAGAGCGGTATCCAATTTGCTTCAAAATGGGGTTTTAATTCCTTTATCAAATGGGAAACCCAAGTAGGTGGCTCCATTACTTCATTACTACTGCCACCAACCGAATTGCCCAGCTGCAAATGGTTGGGCCCCACCACTGTAATATGGTTCCCAGGTTTCTCTCCCTTATGCGATTTTTGTTTCCTATAGTCACCTTTCTTTTTCCCACCCCCACCCTTAGATGTTTTACTGGATGGCTCCTGCACTGCACTTACTTGTGCAGGCGATAGATTTAAAATTGATGGGGAGTCTGTTATTTGGGAAGAGCAAGGAGCTACTAAGCTACATAGGAGGAGTAGTTCTTGGTAGTGTTGGTGTTAAAGACAGACGTCTCTACGTTCAATTTCACTGGAGACGGCTCCTATTGCTTGCCTTAACATTTTGTCAATAGCTGTGGGTTTGACAATTGGGGTATGCACAAGTGCTCTATGTCTAGTGTTTGGCCTTGTGGGCTGGGGAGTATCTTTCCCCATACTATTGGTTTTGGGGCCTCCTTTCCCAAGTTACAGGTGATATTTAAAATTCGTCAATTAACCACTTGGATGCTAAGGGGCTGAGGCCCATATAATGAGATTTCCATTGAAATGAATGGGCAGTGCATGACAAGTTACCCTTGTCATTAGCATCCAAGTGGTTAATAAGCCTACGTGCTTCTCAAAGGAGTTCAATAGTTTTGGTCCCTGTGGTTTGCTCAAACAAACCCACAATACCCCAAACAAACCCATAATACCCCCCCCTGACTCGTCAATACATTGGATTAACTAAGGAACACTTGCAAACAAAACAACTCACAAAGAACAAGAAGTCAGGGGGGTGCACCAGCCCAGCCTCGAACAGTCTCGGACGGGCTCAGGGGCAGGGTTTGAGGCAGCGCTTTATAACGTGGTCACCACGCCTCCCCCTGGGGCAGCTGTCAGCAATGCAGTGATTAGGGAGTTGGTGCACCCTGGGACAGCGAGTCCCACCAGGGTGTGCTGTTCACAAAGGTGGGAGCCGCGATGTAGTGAAAGGCAGTCCAATTACCAGCACGAGAACACACCAGCAGCAAGAATGTCAGGAAGGCTTCCCTGTAACTTCCCATGCCACTGGGGTTGAGGCAGCGCTTTATAGCGCGATCACCATGCCTCCCCCTGCAGCAGCTGTGAACAATGCAGTGATTAGGTGTCCGGTGCACCCTGGGACAGCAAGTCCCACAAGGGTGTGCTGTTCATAAAGTTGGGAGCCGCAATGTAGTGAAAGGCAGCCCAGTTACCAGCATGAGAACACACCAGCAGCAAGAATGTCAGGAAGGCTCCCCTGTAGCGTCTAGATTTATCAAGCCATTCAAGGCCATGGAAGGTGGCCTTACGTGGCTCAATAACTGTCTCATAGGTTTTGTGTCACCCTTGTGCTCCCTTGCATGGCGCAATGGTGATGTAAATCCTTGATATATCTAGCCCATGCATTTCTCTTGGCGCAGCTGTTGTGAGATGCATGGAGAGGAGCGTGAAAGAGGGTTAAGTGCAAAGGGAAACACAGTGGGCAAAATCTTGGACAGTTGTCAGCCCAGGTAGGAATTGGATTGGAAGCTAGGAAAGAGAACTGTAAACCCCCAGTTAAGGGGAAAAAGATACAAAATGCAACAAACCAATATCAGTACTTTCAATGAACCTGGTGGGAGCAGTTTACAATTGAAAGCCACTCATGGTTGCGACAGGGCAGGGTCTTGGACTGCAGGAATGGCTCCCATTTATTTTATTAGCACTACTGTGACGTACGATGGTTGGCCCATGGTCATAAAGCAAAATTTGGATCACACTCCACAGAGATATCTCTTGGCTTCTCATGGGGCAACCACTGCAAGAAATGTATGTATAGTATTTACTGAGTGCAAAAAATGTCTGGGAGTCTAGCTCCTAGGTAAACAGAAAATAAATACAAACTGAAAATGGAAAGTAAAACAGTAATGGAAGAAAACATAACAAGAACACAACAACCAGTCTATACATTTAAAACAAAGTATGTACATCAGAGATACTTAGAACCTCCCTCTACTGGTGAATGATATAAAATAAGTGATATCAATTAAAAAGAGATTTGAAAGTCAACAGAGGCCCCAGTCATTGGATGCACTTAACCATGGAACATAGGTATAATCTTGAGACTGTGCCCATCCTTTTTTTGTGAGACCCCAGGGTCTTTCTCTACTTTCGCCAGGAAACCTTACGTACACCTGACATATTGAATCCCTGCACCTGCCATTTCAATAATCTATCATCTTTTCTAACCCTATGCCACTTACTGTCATGCAAGCACCTTTCATATTCTCACACTTGTGAAATGCCAAGTGGCAAATGTATACTGCTGGTGAGACCAGCGAGTGGTACCTGGTATGTTGCCAGTACTTCCCGTCCAATCCATGACCTTGCTGCTTGAAGTGTCCTTCATTAATACGAGGATAACTGCATGCAGTGCATCACTGGGATCTATACTTTTTAGAAGCAGTTGATGTTGCCGCTCTCCAAAATTAGCTATGTATCACAAAATATGTACAGAATTAGGCCTCTGTTTTGGATGATGAGTTTGTGGTTGCAGCGAAACCCCCTGTATTAAGTAGTTTGTGTTAAGTAGTTTTATATACTGTGACACATACCATTTATATTGCCACACAGAGCTGTTTGGTATCTCAGTGTCACTGTGGTGTGGCCTAATATGGGTTGTTCTTATGGGTGGTACAGTTTCACTCCTTCTTTCCAAATGTTTTTTTTTGTTTCTTTTTATTGAAAATAATAAAACAAACAAGGCAATAGAGTACAATTTACAAATTACCAATTCAAACGAGGGAGGAACAAGGCAGTACAGAATCATTTTGCGATCCACAATGGGAAGGGGGGGAGGGGAGAAACAAGTCAGTACGACATTAAGATAATACAGCAGTCGGAACGTGGGGTGAGGGGGAAAGTGGAGCATCAGCGTTAGTTGTCATGGGGGGAGTGCAGATGTCACCACAGTAACTGTTCCAGGGACCCCATATCTTGCTCCACTTCCGGGGTCGCCCCCGGGCTACGTATACAGTTTTCTCCCTAAACATCGCCCAGTCCATATTCTCCCTCCATGCTTCAACTGTAGGTGGCCTCTGGGACCCCCATAGCTGTGCTATATCTCTTTTAGCGATCATGTTTCCAAGGGTCACCCACTGAGTCTGTGCCGCATTGTGATCTGTTGGCTCCCACGCATTCAACAAACAACGCCTGGCCTCGGGCAAAAGAGCAACACCTGTAGCTTCCTCCATCATTTTATGTACTTCATTCCAGAAGACAGTCACATCCCGACATTCCCAGAGAATGTAGAGAAATGTCCCAACCAGCCCCCATCCCCGCTTACACAAACCGTCCTCGGAGAATCTCATTCTAACCAGACGGGGACAGTAACATAGGTCCTGTGAAGTATCTTGAGCTGCACCAACCGGAGACGAGCCGGAATCGCAACCTCCTTGGGAGAGGAGACCGCAGACTGCCAGTCCTCGTCGTCCAACTCTAGGCCATCTCGGGTCCATGAGTCCCGGAGCTGAACCAGTAGGTCAGCCCTATCATTTATTAGTTTTTTGTAGATCAAGGAGATAGTGCTGTCCGTCACATGACCATCCAGCACCCTATCCTCGAGCGGGGACGATTCCGGGATCTTCTCACCCTCTGAGAAACTAGACTTCAAGGCATGGCGGATTTGAAGATATCAAAAGTATTCCCTATCATTTAATTGGAATCCTGTCTTCAGTGCCTCAAATGATTTAATACTGTCCTTGACCCAGAGGTCCCCCACCTTACTAATAGCAATCAGGTCCCACTTCTCAAAGCCCTTGGTTTTCCACAGGTTGCCCAGTCTCTCAGATGCGAAGAGTGGGGTCGCCAGAGTCATGCGATCTTTCCATCCCATCGCATTATTCGCATTATGCCAAAGACGCACAGCAGTCTTCGTATGCCCCGACAGAGCCCTACAAGCTGACCTTGAGTATAGTGCTCTATACTAATCATCCCCAGGCAACAACCACCTGTCCATAGTAAACGCGGGGTTAGATTTAGGACAATACATGCCATGATTAATAGCGCTCAGTTGAGACGCCCAATAATACCGCTTAATGTCAGGGAGCGCGATACCCCCATCGTAGCATGGGAGTGTTAGCTTAGCGAGCGCTATACAGGATCTACCGTCCCAAATCAACTTCCTCTGGAGACCCTCCACTGCACGAAAATAGCTAGCCGGAACTATGTCAAGGGTGTTTTGGAGTGCATAGAGGAAATGTGGTAGAGACATCATTTTGAAGAGAGCTGCCCGGCCGAGCGGCGAAAGCGGGAGCTTACGCCAACCCGCCATGCCCAATTTCAACCTATTCAACGGTGGGATCAAATTCTGCTCATAACAAGCCACATGGTCTAGTGAAATATAAATCCGAGATACATAAACCCCGAAAGCATCACCTGGATGGGACAGTCACGCGGAAGAGGGGGGCCTCACCCCAGAGCACATATAGACAAGACTTGGCCCAATTCATGACGAGACCAGAATTCCTACCAAAGAAGGTTAGGACATCGAACAGTACTATCAGTGATTTCCGGGGCGACGTTAGCTACTGCAGGATATCATCTGCATAGAGCAAGATACGATCCTCGAAGTCAGGGGACCACCGAATACCCTTCAACGAGGGCTCCCACCCGATCCATGCAGCAAGGGGCTCGAGGGCCAGGGCAAACAGTAGCGGCGACAAGGGACAACCCTGTCTCGTAACTCTCCCCAGACCGAATGGCTTAGAAACCCGCCTGTTAACAACAATCTGCGCCAGGGGGTCCTCATAGAGGAGCCGTACCCAGCCAATAAACCCTGGACCAAATCTGAACTTAGCGAGGGCAGCCCACAAATACAGCCATTCCACGGTATCAAACGCCATCGTGGCATCCAAGGACGCCAAGATGGCTGGCTCATGTAACGTCGCCGCCCTGCAAACGGCAAAGATTCAGAGCTGTGTTTCTGTGTGGGATGAAACCAGATTGGTCTGGATGAATCAGCTCGCTAATCACAGTTATTAATCGATTAGTCAATACTTTTGCGAGAATCTTAGGTTCAGCGTTTAAAAGAGATATCGACCTATAGGAAGCACACTGATCCCTCGGTTTCCCTTCCTTGTGAATCACCACAATGGTAGCTAAACGCTGATCACTGGGGAGGGAGCCTCACTCGTGCGATTCCACAAACATATCCCGTATATAGGGAGCCATCTTGTAGGGACGCAATTCATGGAGTTCAATAGGGAGACCATTGAGTCCCATAGCCTTCCCCGATCGCAAGGAGCGAATAGCAAGAGCCACTTCATCCACAGTTCTCGCCGACTCCATTTGTTCCTTATCTGCGTCAGACAGGCACGGCAACGACATATCGCGTAATAACAAATGCGAATCCTCCTCCGGTCGCTCTGACACAGGGGAATAGACTGCCTGGAAGTGCTCCGCAAAACATTGGGCGATCTCATCAGGGTCAGTCACCCGTTCACCACTCACTCTCTCGATCACCGGCACAACACGACTTGCCCTATCTCTTTTATCCAACCATGCAATCAGTTTACCAGCCTTATCTCCAACATCGTACAAACGACCCTGCTGCTCCCTATTCATAATCTTAGCCGCACCTGTAACCAATGCCTTGTATTCCAATTGCTTAAGATGCAAAACATGCAGCTTTGCACATGTGATCCCTCGCTCGAGGTCACACTCTAGATCCACAATCTCAGACTCAATCTTTACGACTTCTTCATTTCTTCGTTTTTTCGCACCCGCAATCAAAGACAACGCCTGGCCTCTAATGACAGTCTTGAAAGCCTCCCAAAGCATCACAGCGGACGATACAGACCCCTCATTTTCCATAAAACACTGGTCAAGAGACTTAACCAGGGCAGCACGGGTTGTAGGATTTCAAAAATACCAGGCGTTGATTGGGGCCACCCGGCCCTCAGCACCCGCATGTAACTCCATCTAAAGCCACACGGGGGAGTGGTCGGATACACCCCACGCCAGATGCCTAACCTCGGTGACAGAGAGGGCCTGTGCAGCGGGCATCAGCACATAATCGATCCTCGAAAGGCTACGATGCGCTCCCGAATTGAGTCCACCAAGCCCAGCGTGTCTATAAAACCGCGGACCCAGGTCTGGGCACTCGTGAGGTCCCTAGGCGGATGCCGATCATCCCTACCCGAAACCACTGAATTAAAATCGCCACCCAATACCAAAGTCCCCACCGGGAGTGAAAGGATGACTCGCCCAAGGCCCGCAAAGGTAGTCGATTGCAGGCCCGAGGAACATACACAGAAACCAAGGAAAGGGTATGACCCTCCCACCTACCAGTGATAGCGACATAGCGCCCTCTATCGTCTAGTACTGTTGCATCAATCTCTAACGGGAGGGATTTCTTCATTAGGATGCCTACCCCCCCCTAGACCCAGAAGTTAACCCGGCATGGGCGACCAAACAATACCCCCCCTATTCATGGTATGACAAGTGTTGCCTATCAAGTGTGTTTCTTGGAGGAGTATCATATCAGGGGAAAGACGTTTCAACAGTTGCAACACAACCCCACGTTTTATCTTGTCCCCCAGCCCATTCCTATTCCAACTAATTAGTTTCAATCCCCTACCCCCATCCCAACAATGTAGACAGATCCATCCCTCTCCAGAACTCGGCACTTCGATCAGACGATAAAACAATACGTTGCCTTGCAAAAAACTCAAACACCCAAACCAGGACCGCCCCAACCCCCAACCATAACCCGTTACTAACCCCCACCCTGCACCCCTGCATAAGCCTAAAAAGCCACCCCGACTTGCAGTGTGCCTGTCGCCCTAGCATCAAACTAAACTACAAAAAGTGAAAACAGAGGAGGAGAAGACCCACCAATAGCCACTGTCCGAGGCCAACTTGATCTAGAAATCGAAGGCCAAGCGCCTACTCCTGCTCCTCCGATCCGCCCTCCGCTCCTCCAGACTGTCCATCCTGGCTACGCTGATTGGACAGATTGTCCAGCCAGTCCGCCACCACCTCAGGACGATCAAAAAAATATGTCCGCTCCTCGGATTCAATTCTCAATTTGGCCGGGAAGAGCATCGCGTACTTTAGACCCATGTCTCTCAGTCTCCTTTTGACACCCATGAAACTTAGTCTCTGTTTCTGGACCGCTTGCGTGAAGTCCGGGTAGAAGCTCACAGTAGTATTTTCAAACGTCGTGGGCCCACCCACCCGCGAGGCCTACAAAATTGCGTCTCGGTCTCTGAAGTTAAAAATCCTGGCAATATCAGGCCCCAGTGGTGCCCCCGTCTTTGGTTTACCACCCGGAACTCTGTGGGCCCGCTCGACTGTGAAAAACTTACTCAGTCCTTTAGGTGCAAGGTGGGAGACTATGAGTTTTTCCACAAAGAGATCAGCTGCAGGATCCTCTGCCTTTTCCGGGACCCCAATAATGCGGACATTATTACGCCTAGCTCTTCCCTCAAAGCCCTCCAAACGACAGGCAAAGAGATCATTGGAGGTTCGCAAGTTGCGGACCTCGATCTGCAAGTCGGTGACATTCCCTATCAAGCTAGCAGTCTTGATGTCCAAAGACTTAACTTTCTCGTTTGTTTTGGACAAATCAGTTCGAATCAGGTTGACTTCTATAGCCACTGTGTCCAACTTGAGAGCGAGGGTCTCCATTTGTTGTCAAAGGGAGGCTTTACTGCCATCAATGGCGGCCATAACGTCCTGCAAAGTTAGTTCAGTTGATATGGGGGGTGCCCCTCGTGTCTTCCATCGATTTACCCGGTCCGCTGGGGGATCCCTTAGTTTGAGCGTACCGATCCATATTGTTGGACTGGGTGTAACCACCTCGCCGAGTAGTCTTAGTTTTCAACTTGTCTCCGTCAGTTTTGCTTGCCATTGCAAATGACCAGATACTCGAGGCAAGTGTGCCGTGGTGAAATATGGTGGCACCAGATCCTTCAGACAAAGGAGCAGTGGCAGTCAGAGGGGACAGGCCATGCTTCTTTCCGATACTGCAATCAGAAACACGCTTTAATATGCCACGTATATCAGTAGCTTCCAGCCCAGGGGGACAGTCATTTGATGAGATCACCAGAAATGAAAGTGAAAGTCAATCGGACCGCCAGTCTGTCTCCCCTCAGGCCGATGTTGATCAATTACAGCTCAGGCATCATGCCAACTCGAGCCCCGAGCATCACTCCAGAGCAGGCCGCGATGTTCAGAGCATTGTAACTTCGGTCCCCAATGTCCGATTCAAAATCTTATTACAGGTTTCGCCTCACCCGTGAACAGGATATATTACAGGATAGATGCGGGAGGTAGCGAGGGTCTCGGGAGCCCTGTGCTCACGCAGCCATCTTGGTTGTGCGCGAAGCTCCTCCCTCTCTTTCCAAATGGTTGATGTGTTTTGTACGTATGTGTATCTGTGCCTGCCCTCCAAGTTAATGTTGTTCCCCTTTCAATGACGTTTGTTCTTGACCTCATAACTGGTTGGCTTACACATAGGGACAGCGTAGTCTTGCTATCTTTGTGCAGTGGCTTGCTTATTGCGTTCTCTTTCTGGAGGAGCTTCTATTCATTTCATAATGGAATCCAATGGATTCAGTAGATCCCCAGGCGTGCCCAGCCAACTCACGGGGAGCTTCTTGGTGCATGTAGGCCATTCATGGGGTCATTAGGAACTTTCAAAACAGATATTGAATTCTTCTTAATTTCGGAGGGGACAGTCCGGCCACATTCTTTGTTTTTCACTTTGTTGAACTGTTTCTAGGTCTCCTGTTTTACACTTACATGGTGGAAAGTTGGTGGTCATCAAATCAGTACCATGTCACAGCTGGTAAGAGTTCATAAGTGTAGGGTATCATTTTCACAATATATTATGTATGGCCATGCAACTGTGTACACTGCTTTCATGATTGTTTTGAGTGCTACAAAAAACAATGCTGTAGTGATGGAGATTAGTGTAGTACCAATGTACCTTGAATCTCCTTGAACAAGGGGAGGATGTTAGAGGGCGCTGCCTTTTCCTCCACACTTTATTGCACAGGAGATGCGTAATCTCCTAGCCGATCTTAAACATTCATGAGAGCTGAGACCTGACAGACTCCCTTATCCCGTATTCAAGTCCATCCTGGATGATGGAATGATGACATTACTCCACTCTATAATGTGTATTAAACACAAGACTAGAAGTGATGCATTGTTTAAAAAAGAAACCTTGGCCAGATCATGCCACAGCTGCATTTGACATGTTATGTTATATTGATCTGTATAGTGCCCCAATTACCTGAGAGGGTATCCAGGTGCTGTTGGAGGTGTGTAGGTTTTTGGTCCCCATGGTGCTTATATGAAGAGCCAGGTCTTCAGATTCTTGTGAAACTGAAGAAGTGAGGAGGAGGCTCTGATGGAGGTTGTTCAATGCCTTGTGTACGATGTAAGAGAATAAGTGACCTGTTTTGCTTTTATGGATGCAGGGAATGTGTCAAGTGAGAGTGAGGTGTCTGGTGGGTTGGTGAAAGTGTATGCGGCTATTCAGTGATTATGGTCCAGTGTTGTGTAGGGCTTTGTATGTGTGCATGAGAAGTTTGAACTGTCCGCGCTTGGGAATGGAAAACCTGGGAGGTTTCCTGAGGTGCGATGTTATGTGGGTATGGCATGGGACATTGAGGATGAGTCTTGCAGTGGTGTTCTGGATAGTCTGGAGTCTGTATAGGAGTTGCTTGGGGATTCCGGTGTAGAGAGTGTTGCTATAGTCCAGCCTGCTAGTGACTACTTGCGTGACAGTCCGTCTGGTGTTCTGAGGCAACCATTGGAAGATTTTTTGCAGCATGCACAGGATGTGGAAGCAGGAGGTGCACACTGTATTGACTTGAGCTGTCATGTTGAGCTTGTCATCAAGGATGATACCTAGGTTTCTTGTGTGGTCTGTGGGTGTGGGTGTTGGTCCTACCTCAAATTGGCCCCCAGGTGCAGTCCCATAGGGAAGTTGTGTTGCTGAAGACCAATATTTCCGTCTTGCCGGAATGAGCAGCTGGCAGTTGAATTGCATCCAGTCTGCTACCATGATCATGTAGTTGGTGAAGTTGGTTCTAGCGGTGGTTGTTTTGTCCATCAAGGAAAAGATGAGTTGGGTGTTATCGGCGTAGGGGATGCGCGTGATGTCTTGTGACAGGATGATGTTGGAGAGAAGTGTCATGTATATGTTGAAAAAGGCTGGTCTGAGGAACGGTTCCTGTGAGACTCCGCATATCAACTTCTTGGTCTCTGATGTGAAGGGTGGAAGCCTGACCTTTTGGGTTCTTCCAGTAAGGAAGGAACAGATCCATTTGAGAGTGAATCTTTGTATACCAATCTCATGGAGTCTTCTGATGAGGGTGTTATGGGATACAGTATCAAAGGATGCAGACAGGTTGAGCAGGATGAGAGACGTTTTTTCTTCTCAGTCCAGGATGGTTCAAATGTACTCTGTGACATCATTGAGTGCTGTTCTGGTGCTGTGGTTCTTTCTGAATCCTGATTGAGTGTATCTGGAAAATGGTGAAGTTTTAGGTGGGTTATGAGTTACTTGTTGAAGGCCTTCTCAGTCATTTTGGTTGAATAGGGAAGCAGGGAGATGGGTCAGAAGTTTGTCAGTTTATTCAGGTTGGCTGTGGGCTTCTTGAGGAAGGTGTTGATTTCTGCAAGTTTCCATTGATCCGGTCAAGCGACAGATTTGATAGAGGTGTCGATTATGTATGTCTGGGTTGGGCTGATAGATCATGTTTCCAGATTGTAAATGTGGTGGGGGCCTGCGTCCGCTGGGGCCCCTGAGTGGATGGTCCTCATGATTGCTGCTGTGTTTCTGGTGTGGGTTGTCCACATGGTCAAGTAGCCATCTTGGATGGTGGTGGGTAGGTTAGCAATGAGTTCTCTGGTGTTGGGTTTGTGTACGCAGTTGTAGATATTTGCAATTTTGCTGTGGAAAAAGTTGGATACGTTGTTGCAGGTTTGTTGGGAGGCAGTGAGGTTGGTGACAGTGGCAAAGGGAGAGGTGAAATCCTTAACAATCGAGAAGATCTTGCAGCTGTTGGAGCTTCCTTCAATGTGGTCCACTAGTGCTTTTTTCTTGGTGTCTCTTTATTTTCTGGTGATAGAGTTTGAGCGCAGGCTTGTGGGTGGTGTCGTGGCTGGCTCTCCATTTTCTTTCTAGCTCTTTACAGTGTTGTTTGATGTCTCGAAGGTCTTTTGTGAACCTACTGGCCTGCTTGTATGATCTACTATGCTTGTTGGATTTGATGGGTGCGAGGGAGTCTGTGCAGTTCTTGAAGTTTTTGATGTCCTTGTCGAGGTTGTCTGTGAGGCTAGATTGGTCCGTGCAGAGAATGCTGTGCCTGTCTGCTTCTGTAATTTTGCCTCAGCTGCAGCTTGGAATGCTGAACCTGGTTGCGGTACTGACACGAGGTGTGTTGCTTTGGAAATGGATAATGGAGTGGCCAATCCATGTGATCGGTGATGTGAAGTTGTTTTTGATGCTGTTGCTTGCGGTGAAGATGGGGTCTAGGGTATGTCCTGCAGTGTGTGTTGGTTCAGGAAGGAGCTGGGTACATCCAAAGTTGCTCAACTTTTGAGAAGTGCAGTGGAGCAGGGGAAATTTCTGTCTTCCAGGTGAAAGTTGAGGTCACCAAGGAGAATGTAGGTTCTGGAGTCGATGGTGAGCTGAGTGATGAAGTTGGTGATGAGGTTGGTAAAGGTGGCTCATGGTCTGAGTGGTTGATAGGCGAGGGTTCTGTTCAGGGTGCAATTTTGTGAGAGTTGCAGCTTGAAGTGCAGGTGTTCTATGGATGAGGTGGTGTTCTTGATGGATGCTTTGCATATGAACCAGCAGTGGGTGTAGGGGAAAGCTCCTACCGTGGCGTGAGGCACAGTAAAGCATAATTTGAGGGAATGGCTTCCAGGGTCTAGTGACCTAAGGAGTGCTGCAGAGTATCGCTGAGCAGGAACGTGCCAGGGTTCCTTGTCCTGGACATGGTTCATGCGCAGATGGGTACAGATGGGCTCTCCTTTGGCGTGCCCATTGCGTGTCTGTGTTGCGGTTGCCATTGAGTAGGTCCTGGGAAGAAGGAGTGCAGGGTGCTGTGATGTCATTTCCTATGCAGCTGGGAAATGGAGTCCTCTAGTTTGGCTTCTGATTTTATGGACGGTTTTGGCGGGAAAGCCAGTAATGTAACTTCCTGTCCAAATTGATGATGGGAAATTCAGTGATGCCAATTCTGGTCTAGGTGGATGATGGGAGATCAAGTGATGTTACTTCCTGTGTTGATGGCTAATGGGAAATTAAGTCCTCTTGCCTGTCTTCTTCTTTTAAAGACAGTTTTGGTGGGAAAACCAGTAATGTGACTTTCTGTCCAGATGGATGATAGGAAATTCAGTTATGTCACTTCCTTTGTAGGTGGCTGATGGGAGATCCGGTGATGTTACTTTCTGTGCTGATGGACATGTATACTGCGCAAGTAAAGCTTTCTCTAGACATATTTTAGTGCATCCTCCCTAGAGGGTTTCTGAAAAAATGTTGATTCCAGACATTCACGAAATGTTTAGGGCAGACTATCATATAACTGATGAATGCTTTGCCCTACATCTTTTAACTAACAGACCAAATTACTGGTGGGGAAGAATGATGGCATGGTTTTATTTATTAAAATGCAGTTTTCAATTACGCTGATTGTGCTCCTGTTTGGAGGAATTTAGAGTTGGGACTAGACCTAAAATACTAAAGTTTGGGCTCAGTTCACAAATATTTAAGTCAGCTCTTAAAGTGGATAATATGCAGTCTCAAATGATCTCAAGAGTATGCCCTGGTCACTGAGTCTTTTTTTGGCTAATATGCCTAGTTATATTTTATCAGCTCAATCTTTTCCACCAAAGATGAAGGAGCTGTCTACACTGTGTCTATTGTTTATGACAATGTCTTTTTGAAAAAGTCAACACCAATAGGTTTGCAAAGTTTGGGCAATTAAGGGCCATGGACTAGTGCTGTATGGAGGATCCAAAATATTTCCAGTCTGCAGTCCTAAAACTTTGACCTACAAATCTCTGTTTTGGGGTGTGTTAAACTAATTAGTTCAATGAAAATAAATCCAGACTACAGTACAGAGAATTAGATGATCACATGAAAGTTCAGCCTAGAAACAGTGTCCATAGTGAACTAGAAGGAGGTGATTACCCTACTTGAAATGAACACTATTTTTATGGACTAACCACATAACTATCAAAAACTTGCTCAAGACTTAAAATGTTTATTAATATTTTTTAGGCTGGGACCACTACCTTTTTTCTTCAGGAATCTGTGCAGATGGGATACATACGAAACATAGATTATGCAGACTATGTGCAGAATCCTCCAATCATACTGTTATCCTGCGAGTAACATAGTGCATATAGGAACAAATACGTTGTTCCGCTCCTTAAAGATGTTAATACAACTCAGGTAAGAAACTATGATGTATTTATTTAAGACAAAAATAGGAAATACATATTTCAACATAGCATTGTCCTTGGATTTTTGTCTGTTTTGAGCAATGTTTTACGAATTACATTAAACCAATTAAAAGTATCTTTTTAAATGGCGCAATATTACATGCAATGATTTAGACTTATCTTGGACCTGCTGGGAATGCAGTTTTTCTTTTTAACTTATTGGAGTATGAAGTATACATAGTTACACAGCTAATTCGGTTTTTAGGAATAAAACACTTTTGTTATTCATTAAATGGCTTTTTATGGGAAAATTGAGGGTTGAAAGAGACCTGTTGTTTATTGGTGGAGTGAGGGTTTAAAGTCACCCTTTGGGTTATTTAGGAGGTGCCCTATTATTGGATGAGTGAGGGTTGAAAGATACCTATTGTGTATTTTAAAGATGCCTGTGATAGGCTGAGAGAGGATTAAAAAACACCTATTTCTGTGGGGACACATAGAACACAGAGAAAGCAAGGAACAAAAAAAACATAACACTATCTATGAAAAACTCGGCAATCAGCATGAAGAGTTCTGAGCCTGAACTACTGCTGTTTGTTTTACAAGTATCCTAATGGTGGGCTACAGTAGAGAGGCAGATTAATGAGTCATGAGGAGAAATGTAAGATAATTGCTATCCGTAAAAGATACAGGTTCTACCCCCTATCATTCCCTTCTATGAGTGGAGCAGAATATTTGAAATGCCAATTGATGTGTGGTGGGGAAAGGTTAATCTTTAAAATATTATTTGCAAACAAGGTATGGTGCAGTAGAATATTGTTTATTTCGGTGTAAAACTGAGCCCTGCTTGTAATTGAAAATCAATGGGTCAGAGACATATAAAAATATTAATTAACATATTTTGATGATGTAGTATTTTACCTACTGGAGAGGCAGACTGTCAAGCGGGGGCCTATAAAAAGGGGGGTGGAGGAGTGCATTTCCCATGTTAATTCCTACATAGATTTTAGACACTAACCTATGGCTGGAATTACATCAAATTTAGCAGAAAGTTAGCTCTTGGTCCGGAAAGAATGCTTTTTGTTATTTGGTGTAAATCCATTCAGTAGTTCAGAAAATAATTGAAATCCAAATTCGTATATATGGGGACATGGATCCTCTGAAGATCTGACAGTTCCTGTGCTGTAGTCTGATTGGCTGCCAACACTTCAGCGAGGAAATGTTGGCAGCTATCTTGGGACTCGGCATTTAAAAGAGAAAGGCGCAAAATACAAATACCCTGACCCCCCTAGACCCTGCTAAGGCAAAAAAGCACTTTTAAAACAAAAATGTTGAAGACGGTGTCCCGAATCCACAGCAAAAAACTAAATAAAACCAGAATGGTCTCCCTTGTTTTCACTATTGCCCTTAGGTGGGCCAGGTCCTGGAGGTATGTATATTTTTATAAAAATAATGGAGGGGGTGGACGTGGACGTGGCCCCCCTTCTAGTGCATTTTTATGCCCCAAGGACCAACACCTCCCACTGAAACATATACATATGAGGGGCAGACCCAGAGACCACCATCTCCCCAGGGCTTCTTTAAATAAGGTGGGGGCTGCATAAACCCCCTCCTAGGGCTTTTAGAAGCCCTGAGACCACAACCTCTCCAGTTCTAAATTAAACAATATGGAGGGGGACTGTGCGGACCACCACCGCTAATGGGACTGGCCCATGCAAAACAAAGAATTGGGGCCACCCCCCCCCCCCCAGGCCGGCTTCTTCGATGTCCGGGGACATAGCGGTTTGCTTTTCTCTTGCTCCCACCAAGCTGAAGTAAACATAACTGTGCTTCAAGCAAGTGGGAGCTGTTAAATCACCCCTGGTTGCTGGAAGCAGACTTTTTATCTGTTTCTCAGCCTGTTGCAGAGAGCAAGCTCTGTGGGTTATTTTTCCAACTAGCATATGCTTCAGCCCTGCCGCTCTTTAAGTTCCAGACTCTTTAGGGAATCTGCATACCTAATTAGGCTGTTCGATTTGAGTTCCAGAGCTTCGTGGATACATACAATGTTGTGTGTGGGAAAATGTGGGGTGCAGTTAGCATTTTGGTTGTTTTCTAGGGGATGTTGTTTAGAACAGAATGAGAATAATTTGCTCGCTGATCGAATGAGGAGGGAGGAGGAAGAGAAAAACTGGCACAGACAAAAGAAAGGTGCACAGCTACCATAATTAAAGATGAAGCACAGTGGCTATCGCGCTGATTATAAATAAAATCTAACATGTAGTTGCTTGCAGAAAAAAAGAAAGGCGTGGCCTCCCAAAATGAAGCGGGACAGCCATGAAGCAGGCTCCATGCTGATGAAGGAAAAAGCACAAACATGCGTGAAGAACTCTTTTACAATTAAAAAAAAAGTCCCTCAGCCAGTAAACTAAAATGGGACAATTGAAAGCCTACAAGAAATGGGGACCTGCTCCATGGGAGGGAACATTCAACGAAAAAGATGGACGAATAGGAAAGATTAGCCACTTAAAGTAAGGAATTTGAAAGGACACTGAAACAAACGAATGAAAAGCAGGAAGTGGGCTGTAACCCCACAAATTAGATACAACATGTCTCGAAGAGACAGAGCTATTGCTGTTTAGGCTTGACCCAAAAAATGAAAAGAGAATCCATGGGCTTCCCTTTTTACTACCTTGAGTATTCAAATGCCACAAATCATGTGCAAGTTCTGCCCATTCGGTCACACCGCATTTTCCTAGGTAGTATGCTAAGGTCTTTTGCCATGTTGATGGAGAGCTAACCAAAAGGCCCACAAGCTTGTTTACCGCCGAGTTTGGTGATGCATCGTTGATGCAGAGGATTGCAATGGCATCTACACCAAACAAAGAAGCACTTACTTCATTCACTTAAGAGGAAGCTCCCCTGTTTGGTGTAGATTCACCTCTGTGTTGTCTCCTCATTTTCTCTTGACCAGGATTCCTGTTATCACAGATTTTTGGATGAAAACCATGTGAGGAATGGTCACATTAGTGAAATTACATGCACAGAAGGCCACTGGAGACATTACCTCATGGTCTTTTACGCCGCTGTAAGTTAGAATATGCACTAGGCATTTACTGAACGAGGTAGCACTCACTAATTAACCAGTAGAAAGTACTCCAGTTGGGTAGAGATTTTTGGCAAATCTGTGGACTCTTCTTAAAAACAAATTAGGTTTCATTCTTGCCCTGATGCTCATTTCACAAAAATAAAACTTCAACGGTAAGCCGTTACAAATATAAACATAGTAGGTGACCCAACTGAACCTCTACTTCAGTAAAGCACAAAAGATCCTAACTTCTTAGGCTTGGCGAAGGCAATTGAAATGTGTTTCCTCTTGTATTCCACATTGAAAAACAATCTGCAATCCTTAATGGAGGTGAATGCATTGTTGATTTATTGGACCACAATTGGCCAGAAATGATTGCAAGCGGTACAGGTCAGCAAAAGTTACTTTTTGAAGTGGACTGTTTGCTCCGCTACTGAGAGAAGGCTATCATATATACTGGGGGATGAGTGACATTTTACTGCATATAGTTTTGAAACTGTCCCTGGGAATCTGTACTGTGCTAGTAAACAGGAAGTGGTGCAGGGCTAGCGTGTAGGCTGCAGAGGCTGCCGAAGAGGAAGTGAGTGAATACAACACTGGAGCAGGTGCTGCTGACAAAGAGTGCATCTTTCACAGTTAGCGGGGCAGATGCCAGAGCAGCACAATTCACACTCTGGAGTTCTGCAGCATGTTCGGAATCTGGGAGGGTGCCCACTGATGACTTCAAGTGACTGGTGGGTTCACAACAATCAACAAGAGTCTGGTAGCTGAGCTGGGAATGGCAGAGAATCGGCGAGCCTGGTGGCCCCCCAAGGGAGTCGGAGTCGAAGCCGGAGCATTGTGAACGGAGTCGGACGGTTTCCAGAAGCCAGGAGACCACTGTCACCACCAATCTCCCCACCACGCTCCTGGACGAGCGTGACTTTCTCAGCTACAGGTTCATATCTTGGGCCGTTATGGGAAGAGAGGAAGGGAGCAGGGAGAAACAGAGCACTAAGCTCTCAATACTACATTAAGGAATACTAGTATTGTGTTTCTTTGATCGATTTGGGGGTTCTTGAGTCGTTTTTACAAGCCTAAAGCTTAATTGAGACTAATTCCCCCTTCACAAGTATACTTTGTGGTGCCCACTTGGTAATGAGAGCATTATTTGATGGCATGTAGGCTGTGCAGAGTAGGAATATCGACGTATAAATATTGAGGGACATTAATATCTCTGCAAAAATATTGTGGGGAAGAAATATTGACAACAAAAATATTGTGGATAAGAATATCGGCTGACAGGTAAAAAATATCGATTTCAAAAACATCGATGTTTTAAATATTGTTTACAAAAATACAGTTGACAAAAATGATTATAATGTTATGTAGTTGAGTGTTTTTAATAAGAATTGTTTGTCATTTTATTATATTTGAAAATGTTACTGGTTATTAATTTATTTTATGTTTAATTTTGTGTTTCTAGTTCCATAGCGGGTTGTGGGTTTATAGGGGAATAGGGTGGAAAGTAATTTAATTATATAGATTTAAATAATAATTTATAGTAGTTAATATATATATATATATATGTTTTAATTTTGTGTTTTTAGTTCTGTAGCGGGGTGTGGGTTTATAGGGGAATAGGCTGTGAAGTAATTTAATTGTATACAATGTATTGAATAATTAATGTGTTAATTGATGAATTAATAATAGTTTAATAATTAGTTATCAATTAATTTCAATTAATCAATTAAGAAATAATTATGTTAATTGTTTAATTAATTTTAGGTGTGTGTTGGGGTGTTTAGATGTGTAAATGGTGTGAAGAATGGTAAATAATTTTTTTGGGATTAATTATTGAATATTTTAAAATTCATTTCCATTCATTAATTAGTCATTATTAATTGTGTAATTCATTTTAGGTGTGTGTTGTGGATATTATAGTGTTACTTAATGTGAAATTAATTATTTTTTATTATCTTTGTTAATAATAATATATTTAAATTTATATATTAATTATGTTAATATTGGAAATTAAATTTAATACAAATGTTGATGTTTTTGTTTTTTATTGTTGTGGGATCCAGCACTTTCCCTACTGTTGTACTCGCTGTAGTGGGTATTGTAATTCTTATCCCTCCGCTATTCAGCGCTTTCCCTACTGTTGCACTCACTGGAGTGGGAATAGTAATTTTTACCCCTACGCTATCCAACACTTTTCCTACTGTTGTACTCACTGGAGTGAAAATAGTAATTTTTACCCCTATGCTATCCAGTGCTTTCCCTACTGTTGCAGTCACTGGAGTGGTAATAGTAATTGTTACCCCTCCGCTATCCAGTGCTTTCCCTACTGTTGCACGCACTGGAGTGGAAATAGTAATTTTTATCTCTAGGGTATCCAACGCTTTCTCTACTTTTGCACTCACTGGAGTTGGAATAGTAAATTTACCCCTACGCTATCCAGTGCTTTCCCTACTGTTGCACTCACTGGAGTTGGAATAGTAAATGTTATCCCTTCGCTATCCAGCGATTTCCCTACTGTTGCATTCACTTGAGTGGGAATAGTGATTTTTACCCCCTGCTATCCATTGCTTTCCCTACTGTTGCACCCACTGGAGTGGGAATAGTAATTTTTACCCCTAGGCTATCCAACGCTTTCCCTACTGTTTTACTCATTGGAGTGGGAATAGTAAGTTTTACCCCTATGCTATCCAACGCTTTCCCTACTAAAGCACTCACTGGAGTGGGAATAGTAATTTGTAACTCTCCGCTATCCAGCGCGTTCCCTACTGTTGCACTCACTGGAGTGGGAATAGTAATTTTTACCCCCTCCCCACTATCCAGGGTCTCGACTATTGCGCTTATTTGGTTATTAAATGTATGTTTTATGATTTTTTTAATAGTTAAATTTGTTAATTAAATATAGAATATTTTATTTCATTTTAAATTATTTATACATGTGCATATTTTATTTTTATATAGTTTAAAACGTTTATAAATAAAAAAAGATAATAGTTAATAAAATGTATTAAAGTAAATAAATGTATATGTACACTTTTTTGTGTATAAATTTATTAAATTAAGTTTATTAGTTTTAATTAGTTAAAATATATATTAAATGGAATTTATTTTGTTAATTATATTAATCTTATTTAATTAATTTTGTTTAAGTTATGTAATTTTTTAAGTAGATATTTTTTACTTCTATATTTTTTACATCAACATTTTTGTGTCGATATTATTGTACTTACCTGTTTATGTATAGGAAGACGGTATTTTCGTTATCAGTATTTTCACATCAATATTTTTTTCATCAACATTTTTAATATTGATATTTTAACATGGAACCATGTAGGCACTGGTGAAATTCCCTCACAATCCACAACCTGGGTATCCTTCTTACCATTATAGAAAATCTTTCCTGAGCCTTTTGTCTTCTATGGGGCATTCTCTGGATCGTTGGTCCCTCCATCCAAAAGAAAGAGAAACTGATGTCTTCAAAGCTCCATGATTTTCCCTCTGACCCCTATAAAGCTACAGTGACAAATAAATGACACCTGATTGAAAACTTGTTGCGGGTGGTTGAAGCAGGACTTCAGGCCCCAGTTTCCTCTGTGGGAGGAAGCCTTCAATGATACAGCAAGCACCCGGAGGTGCCTACTTACTCTCGCTCACAGAACGCACCCAAGTGAAGACCAGGCCAAGAGCGGGCCCATCTGCGCCCGGTTGAGGCTGGGATAAGCCTGCCATTTTTCATTTGTTTTTTCCCCACTGCTGTCTATCTGGTGAGAGCTTTTTGTCCTACGCTGACAATGGGTAAGTGGAAAGGGGTATGGGGGCCCCCGGTATGCCAGTTGGCCAAACCACCATTGACAGGATGTTGGAAAGGGTAATGGGGATTGTTACAAAGGAAATTACATTAACATGAAGGAGGTTATCCTTGGATTATGGGTACAACCGAGGTTCCCGACTGACTGAAACACCTCTGCCCGAGGGCTCCCCTGTACTTTGTCTAACCAACGATTCTCTGCAACAGGAGATCCCACCCATTTTGGAGGAAACAACAGTAGGCAAAATTGGTTACCGTTCACCACCCTTAAATTCTGACAGCTCTACAAGTACTTTACCTGATCGGTACCCAATACTCAAGAAGATAAAGGAGGCCACAAAGTCATCAAAGGGTCCTGGGACAAGGAGTGGTAAACCCACATGCCAGGGGAAGCTGACCAATTGGTGTTTTAATCAGCCCTTGTCACAATCAACACACTGTAGACCGTTTTATCATTGAGTTATCAAATTTTAATCAATTGTATGAACAATTGGGTGTTGTCATTGGATGAAAATCTTCAACAAATTAGGGCTTAATTGTCTAGCATTGAGAAATGGCAGCTTGATATTGCGTTAAAACCATCTGCACTTGAATCATCTAGATTGTTCTATGTGTCGGCACTCAATGCTCAACCACAGGTGAATAACTATGCCCAAACTGATCACCCAGTTGATGTTGAAGACTCTTCTAATAGTGCTGCCACTGCAATACAGGAGTATGTAAAACTCAGCAGGAAAAACGGTTAGTCCATCTGACAGATGGGCTAGTTAATCCACCCAAACATGATCCCGCCCAGTTGGTGGTTAAACTAATTAAGCCTAATCAGAACACTCTTTCTGTCCTTCCAAAAAAAGGATAATCTGGATTTACCTCCAGCCACATGCCCATATGTTCTAGTTGTTGCTGGTGTTCCCCCACGAGTCCCAGAGAGAACAATGGCGAGAGCTACGTAATAAATATCTCAATTGGCTATGGAAGCATAAACACATTAACAACTCACATTTTAATGAAATCTTGATGGCCAGAAAGGAAGGTTGGGTTGGACATTCTAGGAAGGACATTGCTGGAGACTGCATCATTATAAACTTTCATAGATCAGCTATAGTAAGATATCTGCTGGGCTTGAAGGAAGACAGAAACTTGTTCCACATCAACATATGTGCTCTCCCATTACGCTACTTTAATAAGCCAACTGGGAAAAAAAACTTCTCTGGAAGCACCACTTTACATAATCCTGGGTCTCAGTTTGTCTTTGAAAATAGATATTCGCTGTTAAGTGATCTTGATTCTTAAAAACCTAGACTTACTGGGCGTCAAAAAAGAACAAAATATCCTTAACGCCCCAATTAAGACCTCATTTCCAACCTCAAGTCTTATGCATAATTATCCCTTCTGTTCCCCTCGCCCCTCCTATCAATCTTATTGAGATCAAAGCTGTCTGAAGCAGATAGGTGTCCAAAACTGAGTATTTTAAGTTGGCATGTGGCCGGTCTTGCATCAAAATTATTGTTACCCAAGTGGGTGATGTTTACAAAACAATTTGACATACTATTGTTCCAGGAAACATGGCTAGTGAAAGATATTCATGTTGACGGCTTTGATTGGTATTATGTCCCAGCTATACCATCATGCTATGGGAGGGCTGCTGGGGGATTGGCCATTGAGTGAAAGTGGTGTTGGGGGCATATGTCAAACGGCTCCAGACTAATAATAATAATAAGTTTCAAGGGCTAAAATTTAAGAAGAAATTGTTTCTCTATTTTATATATTTTTATAATATTGATTTTCGTAACACCCCTAATACTAAATTTACCCATGTTTTTGATATGTTGGAATTACAAAATGCTTCTGTAGTCAATGACCAATCCCAAGGAAATTGTTTGGTGGGTGATTTTGATTCCATATTGTGTTACGATAATATCCTTGCAGCAATGTGTAGTACAGTCAAAGAGGATAGTTATAACAGATGTATTCCCGGCACTGATACACGAGGAGCAGAACTTAAGACCCTTCCAGTTTCTTATAATTTACCTAATGTAATGGATGCTGTTGGCCCCAGTGAGCAAGTGATACCTACAGGGAGGGGCAGAGGACACCCTTCTAAAATAGATTATTTTTTATAACATCTAATTTACTCGACGCTGTGTAATGCTAAACGGTGATAGCTTCTACTTATGGGGACCACAACCCTCTCGAGGTAAAATTTTCTCTGTCTAAAAAGGATACCTTAAGCGTGGAGTGTGGGGCGTCCAGCTTACAAATAAATACTGGTTGCTTAAGATTTAAAAGGAGAGATATTGACCAAGCCCATCTTGTCAACGCTATAATCTGAGAAAATATGGCTCTGGTTGACGTCTGTTTGGACAATGGTAGTGTGAGTCACGGGGTGGTTTCCGCCTTCCGTCAATTATGTCTAAATATTAAAAGCAAATTGCTACGCCCCATGCACTCTAAACATTCTAAATCAAGGTGGTTTGATCATGAAGGCTTAATGGCTAACCATAATTTAAGGAAGGCACTCACATCTCTCCCTAGGGATCCTATAGAAGTGGCTACATACTGTAAAATATATAAAAATACAACTGCAAGTAGGAAATGGATAATGCTACAAAATCAATGGGATTCACTTGCATTATCAGCGGCAACAAAAAATAGAAACTCATTTTGGAGTGAGGTATCTGCACTAAGGAAAGGGACACAATTGGCAACACTTTTAAGTTGTCATATCGCTACCGTTACTGTTGCGTGTTTATCTAGGTTCCTGATCGATACTGTGACCTTATGCCCCTATTCGGCTATAAATCCCTTTATTCCCTATATTGGCATAACCGTTCAAGTGCGATTTTCTGAAAAGTCATCTCTGGCCTCACACGAACAGAGCCACATTCCAGCATAGTTCCTTCTGCCACTTCCTTTGCGACCAATTAGTGCAATGACAGAGCAGTAGTCACTATCTGATATTCCTAGATAACACTCCGAGTTCTTCAACAAGATAAAAACTTAGCAAACCTGGAAATCCCTGCTTGCTGTGTTTTGATTAGTAATGGAACTCTAATGAGCAACTGATAACTATCACTTCCTAGTGACATCTTTAATTGACGTCTTATGTCCAGCAAACTTGCGTCAAACCCGGCACCTGTCAGGTATAAATATTACCAACGTTGCCTTAAGCAATAGCCTGTTGCCGACTGTGAGCTATTGTGAGCTGCGAGCTACTGATGCTGGCTGCCTGCATGACCCTGTGTTGGTAAATCTAGCACTCTGTCGCTGCAGCCTGCTATCCTGTGGTGGTGAAGCTGCTGATTACCATTATCGCCGCTACAGCGCGAACTATGGTGCAGTACGCTTAAGGAGCTGAACAGACGTCCCTCTGCGAAGACATCCAGCAGATTCCAGCTGCCCGCGGACGCTGTCCCCCCTCCTTCCTCGACGCGCTGAAGAAAGCCGCTGCCTTTCTCGTGCAGAGAAATCCAGTCCCGGCGCTTCCGGTTTACCCTCGCGGGTGACTGGGATATCGAGAGAGACCCCTGAAGGGGATACCAATCCTCCATCATTCTATTCAGAGGTATGGTGTTGACTAAACCCTTAGACGAGAATTCTTGAAACAAACCTTGGCAAAACCAACTTAACTTAAAGCTACTTACTTACTCCCCTTTCACGTGTTAGGCTTAGGTCAGGCACACTGGGGTAGGCTTAGTTAGAAGCACCAGTTGAGTATGTTAGCCTAATGTATATATGACTGTATATATGTTTTATTACTTTTAAACCATTGTGTGGCTAAGAAACCATATGAATGCTTTTACAGTTCTATTTCGCAATTCTTATCTTACTGTACGTACTTTTTATAATAACAATTATTGCAATTGTGGCAATACATTTCTCTTGTACGAGAAGAAAGACTGTTCAATAAATGTTAACCCTTTATTGATACACGCCCGTCTCTCTATTCCCTACATCTTGTGAAAGTAAACTGCACTAGACTGACTGAGTGAAATACATGTCTATTGTTTCACACGACCCTAGAGATTGACTCTTGATCTGAGGAGCAAAGTTGTCATGTTGCACGGTTGTTGGAAAACTGAATCCCTTCTTGTCTGTGCCAAGGAAGCTGATCACTTCCTATGCAGAGAAGAAAGTTTCCAGTGACCTCTGAGCTAGTTGGTAACACAACCCAATTAAGTTTAGCATAGTCAGTGGAGGCCTGGAATATAAGCAGTTCCACGTCGATACTACTGTTTATGTTATTCCAATGCGCAGGGCCTAGTGGGAAACTAGGAACTACACTACATGGCGCCCAAACGTTTGGTAAGGCGATAAACTAACGCAAGACTTTTAGAGTAACTCAGTCGTGCATATTTCACACCCCTTTTCTCCCGTAAAATACTCCAATAGACGTCTGGAGTGGGTGAAAGGTTAAAATCCGCCCGACCTTAGTAGGAAGAGATTCCTATGTAAAGCTCTGGTTTATTCAACGTTGAAGGATACAGGGTTCCAAAATATTGTGCACCTAATCTTTGTCTCCTTGGAGACCTACTCTGCAAAGCCTGCATTTCTAAAAAATGACAGACAGTGAAGAAGAAAGGGAAGCAGTTAGACTGGCAGCCCAACTAATAGAGGAAGACACGAGTCTCCTAGACACAGACCCGGATGCTATTATCATCCCGGTCCACTTAAGAAGATCTATAACGTTAAAACTTATAGAAAACGGACTGACACCTCAAGGTGGTACAGTAATTTTCGTGATAGAGGCTCACGAGTATCGGCAGACAGAGGTATTCTACTCATGGATAAACTTTCCAGCGGTAAACGCTATAACAAAAGAGTTTCACTATTACAAAATAGAGAAACCTCCGGAAGAGTACGCTCCTTTCGAGGAGATTGAAATTCCACTTAAATTTCAAGAGCACCTGCTCTGGTTTAATGGCGCCCTAAAACACAATGATCACATAACAAGGCTCGGTCCACTAGGTAGACCAGGAGCCACGTGGCCGGTTCTAGCCAGCTACACACCACATCCTGACATTGCAAAAATGTCTAGAGAAGAGCTGTTAGTACAGCTAAACACATTAATAAAAATACATAGACAACTAGTCCAATATGTAATGCGGACTGCAACAGTCCAGCCAGCTGTTAATACACCACAGCTGACCCCTCATCAGGGGAACACAAATAAAATTACACCACAGAACATACAGTCATGTCTTGGTAAAACACCCGTAAAACGGGAACAAATTCCTTTCTGGTTAGCACAGAAAATCACTCAAATAGAGGCAGTATTTCCTGATACTACCCCTATTGAGAAACACAGAATCTTGACCATCTGCCTTCCTATGGGAATCGCACCACACGTAGAGGACTGCGACACTTGGGGTACAGTCTTTGCTTCCATTTACACAAAAACACACGGTGTTCCGTCTATGGCGGTAATACCAGAAGTGCTAAAACAGATTCAAAATGAATTCGGTCCAGAGCCCGCTTTAAATCTAGGTATGAAATTACTGAAAGATTTCAAGCAGGTCACGGCTATATTATTAGCCAACATTAGAGGAGAAGCAGCATCTGTGGCGATTCGCCAGAAGTTGAAGGAAACAGATATAAAAGATCCTGTTGAGCTAGCAAAAATCATAGAAAAATGCTATGAAGAATTAGGTAGAGACAGCTTGGGTGGGAAACCAGTAAAGCCCCAACTGCTCGAAAATCCTGAAAAATTATTTATTAAAAATAATTCAAATACTCCTAAAAAGAGCTGGGATGGAAATAAACAATCCACTCCCAAGGAAAAAGTTTTCCAGTCCAGAGGAAGGTGTCCTCGACGGAGGGAAAGAACTCCGACTCGAGAACGCCAGTCTCCCCAACGGGAACCCTCTGAGAAAAGATATAACCTTAGAAATAGGGATAATATAAAAAAACCTGATAGATATCAAAGTATTGATACACGTCCCTCTCGATCTCTTCCACAGAATTCGGAAAGAAGAGGACGGTCAGACCCAGGAGAGCACACCAAGTCCAAAGACAAGGAACCTGCTCAGAGTAAAAAATCTCAATTTCCTAAAAAGAAGGTAGCCAGTATTAGAGTAATCAATCATGCCGAGAATACTGAGGACACAGTTGAAAAACGGGGAGTGGGCATTGACAATGTTGGACAGTGCAGCAGAGATCAGTATAGCGCGAAAGATCTAGATGAGTCATCTGGAGACAGTGGACACGAATGAATTCATTCAGGTTGAAACTGCCGACACCAGACTTAGCGAGCCCCATAAAATATACGAAATAACATTGCGTATGGAGGGTGATAAGACTAGGAAAATTAAGGGTCTATTTTGGGATAAGCTCTCAAAAGGCTATGATATTCTGTTAGCTGAAAAAGATTGGCCCCCGGAGTTTGTCAGGGAGTGCCCTCGTGGCGAAGAAGTGATTATGCCTGCCTTCTCGAATCACATTCCGAGTCATAAAAAATACACATATGCAAGGAAATGGGCAGTAGCCCAGGCACCTGCATTGTATAAAAATCATGTAGGATGGGATGTGGATTCACCTCCTCACAAAATCCAACTAAAAAGTGAACCAACTGCCCAACGGCAGTATCCCATAAAGCAAGAAGCTAAAAAACAAGTCAGGGAGATCTTAGATCAACTTGAGTACCAGGGGGTGATTGAAACATGCACCTCTCAAATGAACAATCCTTTGTTTCCTGTCTCCAAGCCAGACAATTCATATCGTCTAGTTTTGGACTACAGACATCTTAATACATGTTGCAAAACTTTTGCAGTACAAAACTCGCATAGTGCAGCCCTAATGAATAACATAGTTAGGAAAAAATATAAAACGACATTAGACATATCTAATGGTTTCTTTTGTCAAAATATTGCACCGGAAAGCAGATATTTGACCGCTTTCTCCGCATTTGGGTCGCAGCAAAATTCTGTCGACTCCCACAGGGGTTCAAGAACAGCCCAGGACTATTCTCAGCTAGGGTAACAGAGTTACTACAAATCTATGATGATGAAGCATTATCTTACGTAGATGATATTTATCTCACAGATGACGACTTGGATACTCATTTGAAAAGAGTGAACACCATTATACTTGGGTTCGCAGCAGAGGGTTACAAATTCAACTTTAAAAAGTCCCGAATTGCCCATCTGACAGTACTGTTTTTAGGGTACGAATTATCAAGTGAAGGGAAAAGCCTAGCGGACAACTTCTTAGAGAAGTGCGCTGTACTCCAAGCTCCAAAAACGCTGAAGAATTTACAATCAATACTAGGTTTTCTGAATTTCGGAAGAACTTACATTCTAAATTACGCAGAGAGGGTTAAACCTCTCTACGAACTAATAAAACCTGATTTTAAACAAATCAATTGGACTCAAAAACACACAGAAATTTTGAGATCACTGCAAACAGACATGTTAGCAAAAACAAAATTAGATACACGTGACAACACGATCGATCTTGTAATCCGAGTCATCCCAGGAAGATGCGGATTCACGTACCTAACCTCTAATGAGGGAGAAAAGGTACCAATTTCAATTAAATCTCACTTGTACACACAAGCAGAAAAAGCATTCAGTCACACAGAAAGAACTGTGAACGCAGTGCAAATCGCATTAGCAAATGAACGAGAACTAGCACACGGCAAAAGGATTAATATCCTCACAGCGGAATCCGCCTTCGAGGCGCTATTCAGCCCAGTAAACCTGCCTACAGTGCCACTGGATCCGAAATGGATACAGTATATAGATTCTCTAGGAGCGGAAGACGTGAAATACTATTTCGCCCCGCAATACGAAGAACTGAATGACTTAGAATATGAAGAACAATATCCTCTGCCAATCGAAATTCTGCCTCTCCCACTATATGCCTGTATAATCTATACAGATAGCTCTGTACAGCATTTCAACGTAGAGAGAAAATCCTACGATGCAGCATGTGCGATCATTAAATGTCGTTGGCTGTGCGGTAAAATTACACCGAAAGTAACAAAAACTGAATCAGTAATGTACTGTTCGGTTCAAAGAACTGAAATCAGATCTTTAAAGATGGCGCTCGAAAATGCAGAACGCGAATTCCCGACACTTATAGTGTGCGATTCTCATTTTTGCGCCAATTCTTACAACAATAAACTGCAGAGTTGGATCGAAAACGACTACAAAGATGACACAGGTGCCACAATAAAGCATAAAATGCTTTGGGAACAAGTAGCTCTTTTACACAAAGAACTACAAAAGACTCACGTGATTCACGCACAGAGTCTTCAACGTGATGGCGTTCACGTTGCACGGAATTCATTGGCTAATACAGCCACAGCGGAAGCAACTAAACCGGCTTCCGTAGCCACAAAAAAGCGTACAGATAAGTACATAGACGGGGAAACCATGCTAGCAGTAAAAACGACCGTAAAAGGCGACTGTGCAGCACTACCCGTAAACTATCCACTCAATTATGCATACATAATCAATGCAAACTCCGTTCCTTTTGCTCGAATCCCTGGAGTGGGGGACAGAGTAATTCCAAACAGGAGCAGGAGGGGCTTCCTCTTACTGGAAGCACACATGGGGTTGGGTCTGAAACACCAAACAATCAAAGCCTCTCTGAAAGAATTGCAATCAGAGTACTGGTGGCCAGGAATGCGTATAGATATTCAATGTTTTGCTCAAAATTGTGAAAACTGCAATAGAGATCGCAGTAATGAACAGGCCAGTGTAGTTTCAGGATCCCTGATAGACAGCATAAGGCGGTCTATCTGCGCAATCAAAGAAGAGAAGCGCGTCCCAGTGTACACCATTAAGACGAAAAGCACTTAAAAAATTAGGCCTCCAGCGCTCGGCTGACGCTAGAACGGTTATAAAAGATTTGCGAGTCCATATCGGCATATACGCAATTACCACGTTCCATTCTGACCAGGGTCCTGCTTTTAGCTCTCGAGCTTATAGGGAGGCCATGGCTAGCATGGGAATTGGGTTGTGGTATTCTTGTCCGTCATACCCCGGAAGGGAATAGTGTGATAGAAAGAAAAACCCGGGGCATAAAGCAATCTATAACAGCGAAGGTATTAGGTTCAGGCGCTGGGTGGGTCAAACATTTAATAAGTGTCCAGACTAGTCTTAACAACATGCCAAGAAATTCTCTAAAAGGTTTCAGCCCATACGAACTATTGTTCGGAATTAGAATGCGAGTTCAGGACCTCGATAGTCAGATGTCAGTGGTACAAGAAGAAACAACGCACTTTGATGTAAAGGATCGTTTGGCTGTTTTACAGGAACTGAATGAAACAAGAAAATCATTAAGCAACATAAAGTTAAAGCAACAGCCAGGTACCACTGACGAGGCACCACCCGCAACAGCCCCAGCAAGGCCTGTCTGGATTCCAAAGATTGGGGATCTAGTCAGAGAAAAGATCGCGGTGAAGAAGGAATTTGGGCCTTCTTACAGAAAAGCAGTACCTGTCTTGGCAGTCACCGGAACAAGATCAGTTGTGCTACCGCCCCTTGCTGGTAAAAAGGAGAACAGAGTCGTGTCCATCGACCTGGTAAAACCACAAGCATGTGGCCTATAATCAACAGTAGGCCCAGTGGACTCCCAAGAAACAACAGAATACCCAAACTTGCAACAATCCAAGAGGTTCAAACTGAAAGACTAATCACATTCGATCAGCCTGCAGTGCACAATGAAGGACTATGCAATAATGCCATAGAACTCGTGCCTCTTGAAACACAGATTGAAACAGTTTGTCAAGAAACAACACCTGTCTACAATGATGTGGCATCAGAAAGTGCTACCGAGAGACAGATTGAAAGAACAATCCCATCAATTGACAGAACTGCCTCTGGTTATTTCATCAACTTCGACAACTTCTCTGAAGATCAAAACGACCCCGAAGTGATACCAGAAACAAAAAAGTATTCTAAAGAAAATACAACAGGACTCCTTCAACAAATCAAAGAACTATATCTGGATTCACCGTTGATTGAGCATTGGATTATTTCAGGGGTATTCATACTCCTACTCTGCCTAATTTTAGTTTTAATTTTAGGAAAGTTCATCACAATTGAATGGACACAGCAAGTCAGAACATCAACCTAGTCCTGAAACCACACAGATCATCCCACGTGAAGAAAAGAGAACTGTCAACAGTAAATGTCACAGCAATTCCAATACCTGGTGGGGTAGTATGGGAGAAAACAGACTATGAGATCTATGGTCCGGTCGAAATACTGAAGTATCCTCATCAACTAAAGGTTTCCTTAAGTGACTTTGTAACACCTAGTACATTCTCTGATGATTGGGACTTTAACAGTATTAATGACATGATGTCTGATTTAGTAATGTCAGCTAGATTCACAGATCATGATTATTTACAAGGTTCATCTAGTTATGAGCAGTTATTCTGTTACACCCACTATGGGGATCATTACTTGCATAAATCTGCACAGCCTAGAAATGTTTTTATGTATAATCAATGGGAACATTGTTCTACACCACCTAAAAGCAGTACTAGAGCATTTTTTGAGAAATTCAAATACTTCTCAGGGTTTAACACCAGTAATGCAGAAACGTTTTATTATAAACTGTTAGATAAAACAGGAATGAAAACAAATTGATATATTCAGAAGCATTTTATGACAAAATGATAACATTTGGTTTTGATTATTGGAAAAATAATATTGAAACGAAAACAATTTGGGGTACAAAAGATTGGCAGGTGCAAGGCATTGAAGCACTATTTAGAACCTGCATGATACCAGAACAAATGTTATTTTTAAATGACACAATACACCAAACATCTTGTCTTGGCCTAGCTAAGAACAAAGACCTTAGAACACCGTCTATACCAAAGCCAATAGCTGAGAATGCAACCACAGATATTGAGTTAGACGTGTCACAAATTTTACATTTCAACAGAACACATCCTGATTGGAAAAAATGGTTAATCTGGCCTACAGACACAAATAGCTGTCAAGATAGATTCCTGAACAAAACACAGGGTTTAAAAATGACCAGATTAGACTCAAGATATTCCCAGAGACAACATCCAGGAATAATAACAACATACAGTGTAGGGAAACTCTGCCTAGAATGGCTAAAATCATCCACACTGGCTGAAATTAAGCAACACTTGTCTTTACTAAAAGATGGTGCTGATTTGCGCGATTTCATTCTTGGGCCACGCAAACAGCGTCAAAAGCGTTTCATAGCGACCAGCATCTATGCTGCTTACAACGAGGCTTGGAAAGTAAAGCAAATTGAAACTGCTGAAAAAATACAAGAAATTGATCGTATTAATTTAGAAAAATCACTTTCGGTGGTAGACAATGGGTTAATGACTCTGTCTTCCAGAATATATTCGTTGGACAATATTGTATCCTCTGCCTTTGATGTGATAGACAGAGATTTGCTTATGTTACAACATGGCCAGTCTCAATTACGCTCTATTATAGAATTAGGCTGGACGCTGCAAAATCTTCGTTCAGGCTATGTGCCTTGGCGTTTAATCAACACAACGTCATTATTTTCCAGTTATAACCTTACTGATAAACAGATCAGTTTGGCACAGAAAGGAGCAGACTATACAATCCTGAGCATCGAAAAACTCGAGAGATTACCATTGACAATGTCAGAGAGTCCTGTCATTGAATGGATAATACACGGAATTATCACAATTCCGATAACAACTTTCCGATTTAAAAAGTGCCTTGAGTACATACCTGCTGGCCAATATGAACAATTGGGTAAAGGATATGTAAAATCTGAATGGAAATTACCATACACTCATTCTTGCTATAGTGACAGCGACAAAAATGTATTTCTTAGTGGTGAGAACTGTAAACATTCACTAAGCGGTATACTTTTGTGTCAGGGTATTAATTTACACGGAGCATGTGATGGAAATTCAAACAACCTTTCATGCCACCAGCTAGTCACACCTGCAACTCAGATAGAGCCCTTCTTTATGCAACTCGCAAACGGGAGTTACATTCTTAGAACGGATCACAGATGTTGTGGCCTCACGCCAGGGAAAAGTTATCTAGTACAAGTAACGTCCATGGTCAAATGTTGTATGCAAGCATTGTTTCCGAGTGGGCCTCCAGACATAGTGACTCCCATCTGGCCTCGTCTGAATCTCTATTCTATACGAATTGATACATTAAGCAAAATGAAATCTGTACTTTTACAGACAACAGTGCCTATAACGTCATCTTAAGAGACGTATGATCTTCTAGTTGCAAGGACAGCTACTGAAGTTCATGACCTTTTATCAACAAATTGCCCCGTGCATTTCGTAGAAATGTTCAGCCAACTCCTTAACATGTCTAGTGCAACAAGCATCCCAGGCATATTTAAGACAGTCTTTACGGGACTGCTAACACCCTTCCAGGCAATTTTGGGAATCTTTCCTAATTTTGTGCACTCCATTTTTGGCGGCATACCATTATTTTTGGGACTCATCGCAGGGATTCTATTTTTGACCCTCCTGCTACGTTATGGCAAGCCTCGGCTCAGACATAGCTCCCATGGGAATGGAAGAGACAATCCTAGCAATGCGCTACCGGGACAGGATAACTAACGTCCTCGGATTGGCCAGGCTGAGAGATCTAAACATGACCTGGTTCCTTTCATTCAGACCTATATGGCAAAATTGCATTTTACCTGTGCTACGGTGTATGCTTTGCGGCGATAAATGCGTGTTGGACATCTGTCTTTCACTTCCATCAGCAGTACCATTGGACGTCGATACTTTGCTCAGTCCAATAACGGCTCACGCATTGTGTTGTCCCCAGCGGCTACCAATCCTGATGACGGCATTCGTGGAGACTCCTGTACTACAGCCAAGTGGTAACAGTGGAGCGAGTGACAAAAGCAACATCATCCAGGTACAACGTTCTGTGAGCATTGCTGGTCCTGCCTTCGATGACAGCAATCATTCTCACACCTGCCAAGTTACAGCGCTATCTAATTTGGTTGAACTATCACCTGATTTTGTAGACCAATTCTTTGAGAGCCTGTCTGATACGATGTTCTCACCCATAGAGAAACAATAACTTTTAGAAGCTTTCCGACACACAGCGTTCCCATGAACTCTGAATTCGGCCTTCAGTTTTGATCAACAAAAACTGCCAGGAGCTTTGGAAATCTATTTTCTTTGAATTGGACAATTTTTTTAATATTGACCCTTTTTTTGGCACGAACAATTCTTTGCTTAACGTAAAAACTATTCTTAGAGAACAGAAGCTTCACACTTCTATTTCTAAACACATCTAGAGACATAACAACATAATACCAGCCTCTAGCACACATGTTATTACAATGCATTTTTATGTGATGATTTATCTCGCTTTTCTTCTGTCAGAGATACTTCATGTGTAATTCCTTTTGCATAATCGTTCATTGATTTCATATGCAATAATTTTTTGAATGATTACTATGCTTTAAAAAACGTACAGTACCTAAATTCCATGTATTACAAGTACGCCTATTTCGAATGCATTTATGTATTTTGGGGTGGGCAATGTTACACATGCATCTAATTGCTTAGTTTTAGTAATTTTGATGGACATTAACCCGTGGAGTGGGTGTTGCGTGTTAATCTAGGTTCCTGATCGATACTGTGACCTTATGCCCCTATTCGGCTATAAATCCCTTTATTCCCTATATTGGCATAACCGTTCAAGTGCGATTTTCTGAAAAGTCATCTCTGGCCTCACACGAACAGAGCCACATTCCAGCATAGTTCCTTCTGCCACTTCCTTTGCGACCAATTAGTGCAATGACAGAGCAGTAGTCACTATCTGATATTCCTAGATAACACTCCGAGTTCTTCAACAAGATAAAAACTTAGCAAACCTGGAAATCCCCGCTTGCTATGTTTTGATTAGTAATCTAACTCTAATGAGCAACTGATAACTATCACTTCCTAGTGACATCTTTAATTGACGTCTTATGTCCAGCAAACTTGCGTCAAACCCGGCACCTGTCAGGTATAAATATTACCAACGTTGCCTTAAGCAATAGCCTGTTGCCGACTGTAAGCTGTTGTGAGCTGCGAGCTACTGATGCTGGCTGCCTGCATGACCCTGTGTTGGTAAATCTAGCACTCTGTCGCTGCAGCCTGCTATCCTGTGGTGGTGAAGCTGCTGATTACCATTATCGCCGCTACAGCGCGAACTATGGTGCAGTGCGCTTAAGGAGCTGAACTGACGTCCCTCTGCGAAGACATCCAGCAGATTCCAGCTGCCCGCGGACGCTGTCCCCCCTCCTTCCTCGACGCGCTGAAGAAAGCCGCTGCCTTTCTCGTGCAGAGAAATCCAGTCCCGGCGCTTCCGGTTTACCCTCGCGGGTGACTGGGATATCGAGAGAGACCCCTGAAGGAGATACCAATCCTCCATCATTCTATTCAGAGGTATGGTGTTGACTAAACCCTTAGACGAGAATTCTTGAAACAAACCTTGGCAAAACCAACTTAACTTAAAGCTACTTACTTACTCCCCTTTCACGTGTTAGGCTTAGGTCAGGCACACTGGGGTAGGCTTAGTTAGAAGCACCAGTTGAGTATGTTAGCCTAATGTATATATGACTGTATATATGTTTTATTACTTTTAAACCATTGTGTGGCTAAGAAACCATATCAATGCTTTTACAGTTCTATTTCGCAATTCTTATCTTACTGTACGTACTATTTATAATAACAATTAATGCAATTGTGGCAATACATTTCTCTTGTACGAGAAGAAAGACTGTTCAATAAATGTTAACCCTTTATTGATACACGCCCGTCTCTCTATTCTCTACATCTTGTGAAAGTAAACTGCACTAGACTGACTGAGTGAAATACATGTCTATTGTTTCACACGACCCTAGAGATTGACTCTTGATCTGAGGAGCAAAGTTGTCATGTTGCACGGTTGTTGGAAAACTGAATCCCTTCTTGTCTGTGCCAAGGAAGCTGATCACTTCCTATGCAGAGAAGAAAGTTTCCAGTGACCTCTGAGCTAGTTGGTAACACAACCCAATTAAGTTTAGCATAGTCAGTGGAGGCCTGGAATATAAGCAGTTCCACGTCGATACTACTGTTTATGTTATTCCAATGCGCAGGGCCTAGTGGGAAACTAGGAGGCACACTTTTCTAAAATGTATGCTTCAGTTGATGATCCAAGTACAGAAAAATGTAAGGGCCATTATAATGATTTTTTGTCTCTATAGAGGAAGTGGAGGAAACAATTGCTCAAAGTCTAGGTGGGAAGGCTCCCGGACCGGATGGAGTCCCAATAGATCTTTTCAAATGTTCCATTGAGTTCAGGGCGCTACCTGAATCTTGGTCAATGTCTAGCATTGTGCTGATTTTTTTTCTAAAAACCTAGTTGCTGTAGACCAAACTCCCTTATCAACACCACTGTTAAGACTCTAAAGAGAATCTTATGCAACAGTTTTGAGGACTGGGTAGAAGCAACATTCGTTTTATATCCCTGTCAATATGGGTTTAGGAGTAATGTTCACACGGTCGAACAATGCTTAAACTTGTCACTGATAATAGGAAAATATACATTGGCACGTAAGTCACCAGTGTATTTAGCATTCATGCATCTATCCCAAGCTTTTGACTGTGTAAATTGGTATAAGCTTTAAACAAAAGAAGCATCACTTATCCTCCATTTCTGCAGGCAACAAAAACAAGCTATTACAAATTAGTACTTTTTCCTATTTGGGAATATCATTTGGAGCCCAGGCTCATGGGCCCCACAGGTTGTGAAAAGCAGGCAAAAACTAACAAAATCAATTTGTGCACTATTTGCCAACTGCAACTAAATTTTGGGGGTGCTCTCCCCACTTTATTAGAAAGATACAAATACAATATTTGTCTGCGGACACATATGGCGCTGGCGACTGGGGATTTCAGAATTGCAACCCAGTCCACTTGGAAGAGAACAGATTTTGTAGAAACGTCCTCATGGCTCCTACTTTCATTTGCTATGGAGAAATTGGTATCACATACATTGAGGATTAAATAAAACCCCAACACCGTTATTATGGTTTGCCAGCTGGAAAAATGAAAAGGCTAGCATAACCAGGAGCAGCATTAAGATTTGCCTCAGTTGTGAGTAGGGTGTTGAAATTCCATTGCTAGCTAGTGTAAGATCCATATTATGCTCCATAAATCTTGAACTGATTTTGGATGATCCACTTAACAACTTAAAAATTAATAAAAAAAAGTTATGGCAGGCACTATACGACCAGGCAAATTCCAATAGACTGCGCAAGGAAACCATAAAGGAGAGCATTTTATTTTACGTTATTCGCCCCCTCAGATAACATGGCAATGTCCTTAACTAGAGTGAGAGGGCGGTGGGAATGAAGCCTTCTATTTTGGTATATGGCTGGTACAGCGAATGGGTTTTAACATTAATTTGAATTTTTCTTTTGTCCCTATGATGGCAATTCAGGACAGACAATGTCACATTTTATGTTTTTTGTGGGGTTTATCTCATATATTCCAAACATTTTCTGGTTCCCTTTTCAAAGAAATGAGGAGTCAGACATTTAATAGAGGCACGTGAATTGTTTCTTCACCTGAATAATGAAGCTGCAACAATTTGTTTGGGTGCCTTTTTCAAAGCTGCTGTAAGAGCATTTCGCTCCAGGAATACTGTATAGCTCCGATTTTACACTTTATGTACTTTTGTATGTTTATGGTTTTTAATGTAAAGAATTGGATGTATTTTTATTGTTGCACTTTTATGGACACAACATATATTTGAGTAAAGTTATATTAAATTGAATGAATTGGAGGGCAATCTGTATAGTGACTGAGATGAGTGTTTTCTTTCTTGTGGTCTCCTGTTGAGAGCAGAGTCCATGGTTCTCCTTTATAAATACCCTAAGGAGCCCATTAGGATGACCGGCGGACTTTGTCCGCCCACCATCCTCACGGTGAAAGGGACCACCCGCCATAAGGGCAGGGGTTCCATGGGGGCAATTAGGATGCGCCGCCACAGTGGCGGGCGCATCCCGTATGTTTAGCATTGCAGCAGGCGGTGCTAAAAGCACCGCCCGCCGCAATGCTAAAAATACATGTTGTGCATTTCAAAGCACAACGTGACAGGCACCATGCCTGCCACGTTGTCCTTCGAAAGGCAGGGGGGTACCATAGGCACCCCTCATGTGCACCCCCCACCCCCTCAGAGTCCATGGGGGCCCGCAGGGGGCCCCCAAAGCAGACTCTGCATGCCTTTCTGTGGCGGCTTAGACATCTGAAAACCCACATTCAAATATGGCTGGCGGTGTCTGAAAGACACCGTTACCATATAGAACCCTTTTCCTCCCGGTCGACATGTCGACCGGGCGGAAAAACGGTGGATGGTCTTTCCGTTTGCCGCGGACCCCCCAGCCATTATAATATGGCGGGGGGTCATTCCTGCACGGATGGCGGGCAGACCGCCCCCGCCACCATCCTAATGGGGCCCTTAGTATGCAAATGCCCAAAATTGATTCCGCCACTTACTCACCCATTCACAGACAACACAGGCACACTCACCTACTCACTGGCCTACTCAAAGACCTACACAGCCACTCACACACTTTAGGATGCTGGCTCTCTATATAGGGCACTAAAATGAAGTACACTGCCTAGAGAGTCCAATGGATCCCCAATAGGTGTGCAGATGTAAAAGCAGATCATTCTAATGCCATTGTTGTGGTAGTGTGGGCGAGCAGTTAGACTCATCAGGGGGTAGTGCTAAGAATTTGTTGTCACACACTCAAGAATAAATCCTAACCCAATTTTTTTAAACCAAGAAATTTGTTCAACAGTTAATAAATGCTTTGTATTTCTATTTTTAACCAAACACAGTTCAAGACACAAATCCTTACATGTTTTTTAAGCAACAGCAGTCAATACTGTCAGGGAGACCATCGCAGTCAAAGGAAAGAAAGGGCTAGATAGCAGATGTTTTTAAACAATCTGAAAAATAACAACACTAGGCAATTCTAGACCCACTTAATTATATGGACCTAATCAAAACAACGTGATGCTAACATGGACTCAGTGTACAACAGATTCAAATTAAAAACTTCATTTTATTAGTGCACTTTCATATTAAAAATGTATTGTATCAGACAAATACATCACTATACAAAAGACAATACAATACACTATATCAGGTAAACCCACATTCAAATATACAATAAACAAACATATAAAAGATCCAAATTGATGTGTAGTTTGTAAAGTAATTTCTTGAGAGAACAAGAAACCTTATTATTTAGTCGCTATGCCATTTGTAAAATGTTGTATCTGTGTGTGTTTTTGTATCCAGTTGTGACAATTACTTTATAAACTACACTCATACAAACACTCATATACCTATACACAGACCCACACACAGTCCCACACAGCCACCCACTCACAGACACATAGCACCAATCACAGACACACAGAGACAAACAAACACTCACAGACCCACACAGGCACTCACAAACCCACTCAAAGACCCACACGAGGTACTCATAGACCCGTAGCACCACTCACAGACACACACAGGCACTTACACTCCTACTCACAGGTCCATAGTGCCACTCACAGACCCACAAAGGCACTAACACACCCTCTAACCCACTCACAGACCATATCACCAATCACAAACCCAGTCACAGACTCATACAGGCATTCACACACTCACTGACAGACCCACAGCACCACTCAAACACATACCCACAGACCCACACAGGTACTCACGCACATACTCACAGGCCCACTCAGCCACTCACACAGCCACTCACCTACCTATATAGCCACTCAAACACCCACTCTCAATATTTACATGTTACAGTTAGGAAATAACATTTTTAAAAAGTTGAAATTTATTGAAAAAAACAAAAGGTTACAGGGACATTATAGTTAGGAAATACCATTTCTTTTCCTTCGAAATTCACTGAAAAAACAAAGGTTCTAGGGACGTAATAGTTAGGAAATAGAATTTAAAAAGTCATAGAAATTCACTGAAAAATCCAAAGGTTACAGGGATGTTGTGCATCTATTACTGCTAACAGTTCTTTACCTTCAATTGAATATTTGATCTCTGGGGTGGTTTACTTTCTTGAACGGAAGGTTCAGATTTCACTTGTACAAAACCATAAAAGCTCAACAGCTATAGTTACTTGAGCTAACTATAACTTGCGCCCCCGCAATGCACTGCTTATGACCTCACATATTACATCACTCATGACATGGTCAGTGAGATCACTGATGGCATCATCAATAGAATGTCTCATACACCCACTCTTCACCACTGTGCAAACACACCCCATGGTGCGTTTTAAGTTGGGGGATAAAGTCCCCTTGTATCCTAAGGGTACCTGGGGTCCAACTAGCCCACGAGCCCACCAGTAAGTGCCACAGTGCTGCATTGCAGAGAGGTGTAAAAAGGGGCATGGCCTGGACCACCTCTCTCCAACGAAGCCCTTTGGCGCTTACTGGAGGTACTCGGTGGGCTAGTTGGCCCCCAGGGACCCCCAGTATTAAAGGGGAATTAATTCCCCAATTTAAAACGTGCCACAGGGTGTGTTTGCAGAGTAATGATAAATGTCGGTTCTCCTGTAAATATAGGGGTCCCAAAAATTTGATATGCGTTTATGAAAGGATTGCTGACTAACCTTGTCCTGATATTAGATACACGCACAGTAATATAATTGGAGATATATTTATCTTCATTAATATAGTTCTCCTCCTTTTTTTAATGTTTTTTTCTGACAGATTTTCTATATACTCATAGAGAAATACGTATACAGACAAGGTAACACGTTATACATCAATATGTGTTTTACCTAGGTAATGAACCCTCTAGGTTTTTAATAGGACTTTTTTATAAGAATAAAGCAATGAATGGATATATATTTTATTGAATCTCATTGTATATATCCTTTCAGGATAAATTCAAGTCTCGATCACCTTTTGGTTTCGCCAATATAGATGTGATAAAAGATAGATAATCGGTGAGTCTAGCACCTTTATGTATTTACAATATGTGAAATTGTGGAATTTGCGTGGTATATGATCTAATAATGTCAATGTATGGTACAGGAAATATAGAAGAACATGTATACAGGTATTTCACCTTTTTCCCGTATGTTGCAGGATCTTCCTTGAACGTTTTAATAAGCGCCGCTACATAGAATTTCTCTGAAAAGAAGTGCTAAAAGAGGAATTGGTATTGTAAATTGTAAATAGGATCAATGTAAACTGTTCAAAGATGTACTGGATCTTAATTGAGCAAAAATTAGAACTGACAGTACGATTAGTGTTTTGTATTCACTTGAAAAGTGGCATCGCCTAAGTAGGAATAATTAATCAAACGCTACAATCTTAGATAATTGATCCTTGTGTTGAGATAATGTACTTATGGTTTTTTATTACTTACATTTTTATGAATTTTTAGTAATTTCAATTTGTTTAATTTCCTTCTAGCCCTGATGAAGTCCATAAGCTGTATAAGTTAGGATGAAACACATGTTGGCAAAGTAAACAAAAAAGAATGAAAAGTACAGAGTGACTGAAAAGAAGAAAATAAAGAAGAAGTTTTTAAATACATTGGACTTATCTTATATCTCTTCTATAAATTTGTTTTTTGATGTTGTCCTATGGATTGATTCTGCGATAAGGTTTTAGTATTTGCTCAGGAGGAGAATTGTGTTATGGTAGTTGCCAAGTGATTGTGGTATGATATAATACTTGTACTATAGAGTGCAATATCGCCGCCATTTTGTGGTTTCAAATGAAAGTAAACAATAAAAGATGAAAACGTAGAAAGGGGTTCCCTGAAGGACTCCAAAGTTCAAAAATAATATTTATTTTAAAAAAAATTCTATAGGTCCGTGCACGGGAAGTGCTCGGAGAGTGCCCTGTGAGTGCTCGGAGAGCGCACCCTACCGCCGCCATTTTGTGGTTTTCAAAGAAAGTTAACAATAAAAGATAAAAACGTGGAAAGGGGCAGGGTTGAGTGTCCATGACCCCCTAGGCCTTCTCAGGGGGCCTCTAAAGGACTCCAAAGGTCAAAAATAATGTTTCTTTTTTTTAAAAAATACTAAATATTTTGAAAGGTCCGCGTACGGGAGTGCTCGGAAAGTGCTCCGTGCGCGGACCTTTTTAAAAATTAATTAAAAAAATAAAGGTAAAAAACATATTTGAGTGTTTGATGTTATTTGGCCCTAAAAAGAGCCGTTGTGTTCATTGTGGTTTTTTTTTGTACCTACAAGTAAATACCAATGCAGAGTCTGATGTTACAGAGAAAGACTCTGTTCCCATCATCAGTGAAATGTACACCATCTCTCCTATATCAATCAATCAAAACATTTATGTAGCGCGCTACTCACCCTGAGGGTCTCAAGGCACTTGGGAAGGGGGGTCTGCTACTGCTGGAACAGCCAGGTCTTGAGCTGCTTCCTGAAGGCGAGGTGGTCTTGGGTCAGGCAGAGGTGGATCGGGAGGGAGTTCCAAGTCTTGGCGGCCAGGTAGGAGAAGGACCTTCCTCCTGTTGTGGCTCTTCGGATGCAGGGGATGGTGGCGAGGGTGTGGCTGGTCGATCGAAGCTGGCGGGTAGGAGTGTAGAGGTTGAGGCGGCTGTTGAGGTATCTTGGGCCTTGGTTGTGTAGGGCTTTGTGTGCGTGGGTGAGGAGACGGAAGGTGATTCTCTTGTAGACCGGGAGCCAGTGAAGGTCTCTAAGGTGTCCGGAGATGCTGCTGTGTTGGGGGATGTCGAGGATGAGTCTTGCTGAGGCGTTCTGGATCCGCTGAAGTCTTTTCTGGAGCTTGGCGGTGGTACCGGCGTAGAGGGCGTTGCCGTAGTCCAGTCGGCGGGTGACGAGGGCCTGGGTGACCGTCTTCCTGGTCTCGTGGGGATCCACCGGAAGATCTTACGTAGCATGCGCAGGATATTGAAGCAGGACTAGGAGACGGCGTTGACTTGTCTGGTCATGGAGAGGGAGGAATCCAGGATGAAGCCCAGGTTGCGTGCGTGGTCTGTTGGTTTGGGTGCGCTGCCCAGGGCGGGGGGCCCCCAGGAGTCGTCCCAGGCGGAGGGCGCGGAGCCCAGGATGAGAACTTCCGTCTTGTCTGAGTTCAGTTTCAGGCGGCTGGTCATCATCCATATAGATATAGATGCCTTGCATGTTGTAACACAAGTTGTTGTAGTATATACTACCCATTGCATAGTCTCTCATGTAAGCAGAAACAGATTTATTTACATGTTTCCTTGCTTTCTCAATCTGCGGACAAAATTGGTTGGACCAATTCCAATTTTGTCTTTGGCATATATTGGAATAGACAAAGGCAGTTTGAGGAAAAGGTGACATCAATTGTCCAAAGATGTCCTTTAAAAGCATTTCCAGACCTACCCCAGTCAATGCGCCTAAATCATTTCCACCACAGTGCACAATTATGAGGTCAGGGTGTGGGAGATGCATAAAGGCTTTCACCAATGGTATCAATTGGTTACATCTCAATCCTCTCTGGCCAATCCACAAAGTATCCACATTTGGTATATCAAGGTTGTGAATTCCTCTGTTTGCTGCTTACCTCTTAGACCAGAAAATAAAGTTGTGTCCAACAATTCATACTGAAGGCATCTTCAAGGCAGGTCTGGTTGTACTCTGCTGAGGGCTGTAAATGAAATGGCAATTGGAAAGCTTGCAGTTTAGAAAAACAAGAGGATGACATTCACTGCACTTGAAGCTTAAGAAATGATTGGTGCTTTCTGAAAATGCAACACAGCATATTAGGGTGCATAGTTTTGATTTTTGAAAAAAGCCATTCAAATGGTTGAGAAAAGGTCTTTGAAAGGAACAATGCACATGATTAGCTGGTATATTGAGAGCTCAAACACCCTTGCTGAACTTTTTACCTGTGTCCTTAGTTAGGTGGGAGTTACCATGGTAAATGAGCACTAGGGGATGGGTGAATATTATGTGAGTTTGAAAGTGTGCAAATGTAGAACCAATTAAAATTATTGTTTAGTTTTGAAATAGTGTGGGAAGATATGTGATTGGTTATGACCACAGACATGTGTGAAGAATTAATGGGAAACTGTGCCATTTCTGGTTCCAGTGTCTGAGCTGCATTTCAGAGATTCTGCTTAAGAAAATCTGCTGTGTGTTTGACACTGTTCTAAATTTTCAAAAGCGATGATTTTAAAGGTGAGTAATGGTTCATTTAATATAGAGAGAGTGCTGTTTGCAGTATTGTGAAGCATAACAAGCATTTTGGGCTTCATTATTGTTGTATTTTGAAAATGAGTCAGGTTTCTGCATTGTAATGTAGTGCACATTTAAATGGGCTGTGCTCTGTGTCTATAACAATTTAACATGCTAAATGTTTTTGGGCAATATGTCTGGCTTAAAGATTTTTGACAAGGATAACACTGAGTGTCTGTGTGAATTAAGGAATTATACTTTCACCTTTTTCCATAATGTCACCTGTGCTTTCTCACAGTTTGCATCTCTTAGCTTATAGGGTAGACTTCTTTTTAAAGTGTTTCTCATGCTTGCATTCAATGCTGGTATAGAGATAGTGCTAATGGTTTCATTGGGCTAGTAAATATGTCTCTCTTTTTCTAGATTGTTTCTTATGCTTTGCTCAAATGCTGGTATATCGTCTTTTTGTTAAATGTGACACAAGGGGCTTGTAAATATGCTCCTCTATTTGTTAAAGGTGACCCAAGGGGCTTGTAAATATGCTCCTCTTTTTGTTAAAGGTGGGGCATGGGTCTTGTAAATATGCTCCTATTTTTGTTAAAGGTGACGCAAGGGGCTTGTAAATATGCTCCTTTTTTTGTTAAAGGTGACGCAAGGGGCTTGTAAATAAAAAAAATGAAAAGATTATTTTTGTACTTAGTTTTAAAATTATTGTACTATAAAATGTGAAATATAAAGAAGGGAAAAATAATATGTAAATAAGATGTATTATAAAAAACAAAAATTAGTATAAAAAGAAAGAAAATTAGTATATTTAAAAATTATCTTTAACAAAATCTCTGAAATTCACTGAAAAGACCATAGGTTTCAGGCCTTATATAGTTAGGAATTAGCATTTTAAAAACCTCGCAAATTCACTGAAAAAAACATAGGTTTCAGGTCATATATAGTTAGGAATTAGCATTTAAAAAACCTTGCAAATACATTGAAAAAACCATAGGTTTCAGGTCATATATAGTTAGGAATTAGCATTTTAAAAACCTTTGAAATTGCACCTATATAGTTAGTTGGACTAACTATATTTTGCGCACCCGCAATCCACTGCAGATGATGTCACATATTACATCATTCATGACATGGTCAGTGACATCATTGATGACATCTCCCCATTTCTCCTTCTCTTACTTAAATGACTGATACATTTTGGGGCATATTTACAAGCCCCTATCACCATTAGAGCGTTACTTTCTACGACATTCCTGTGATGATAAGGGCTTCACCTTATTTACAAGGCAGCGTTTAGCCACTTAATGTGGCTTAACGCTGCCTTGTAAATAAGGCCCCATTTCAGGCTATGCTTAGTGTGAAAGGGGAGGCCAATGAGTGTTGCAGTGGGCGTTCCACCGCAACACCCATCGATTCTGACGCTCACCCCTATTTACAAGGGAGGCGTAAATAGGAGGCAGCACCAGAATTAAGACCAGGGAAAACCTGGTCTTACCCTGGGTCAATGAGGAGAAATGTTTAATTTCTCCTAGGTCTTGCTGTTTTGATGTGTGCTGCATTGTGCAGCACACATGAAAACAGCAAAAGGCCAATGATTGTTTATGTACAGGAAGGTCCCCCTGCCTGGACATAAACAATCAACATAAAAGTTACAAAAGTGCATTTCAAGATTGTTTATGTGCAGGAAAGGGTACCTTCCTGTACATAAGCAATCTTGCCCCGCACGCAGACACCCCTGCACTATGGTGCAAGGGTGCCTGGGTTGGAGCTAGGCTGCTCAGTGTAGCGTCTGCGCATGAGGAAACACAGGGCTGCTCCATATTCTTGCAAATATGGTTCGGCCCTGGTTTTCTGAAGTGGTGGAGTGAGGCGGTAAGCCAGTAAGGCTAACGCCTCACTCCTCCACTTCCTTTGTAAATAGGACCCTTTGATTCTTCCAATGTTTAAACTTTTTTACTTGACATTTTCTCCATATTTAACAATTATGTTTCATAGCAGGTTATATAATTAACTTTGTTTAAACTTTTTTTAAACTTACCAATATAGCAAACCTAAAGCATCACAAAGAAATGAAGATTACTCGAGGTGCCAGGAGGAGTAGGAGAGGCAATGCTATGGAGGGACAGAATCTCTGGTCTACCTCCCACTCAGCACTGATGTCGTTGGCCAGGTACTTTTCTGAACTACAGTTTCAGTCTAAGATTGATTTTGTAATGCGTCTGGCCAAATAGACATTGAACTTCCTCTAGTATCTTGTCCATCAACAGCTTGGCATCCAAAAACCTCAATTAAAGGAATGTTTGAATTATGCCAGTTTTATCTCAAGTAGGAATTGCACCATTTTAAAGACTGGTGAACCTTTAACACCGGTGTACCTTCTGACATGGGTGTGCTTCTGATGTAGCCACAGAAATAAAACTCCTCCTCTGTAATATTTTGAAGGATATTCACTGGTTCAGTGCTGTTTGTATGATGTTGGTGCTTGGTGAAGCCACAACCTGCTCTTTAAATTAATATTTTTGTATTTTTCAATGCAGTCCCTCTCAGACAGTTCTGGGCAGCAGACCTTATCAGGCTGAGATACCTGCTAATGAGCATCAGTCCACACACTGCGTCCCACATCAGAAATGACCCAGTATTCCTGTCAGTAAATCTGACTCGACCCCACAGTTGCTGATACTGGTAGTATTGGTAACTCTTAGAGGCAGTGTTACTTAAGGAATAAAAGAGGGACCCTAAAGATCCCTTAGAAAATTAGTGAAACAAAACAGATCTGCACTGTTCTGATGAATCCAATAATTCTGAAGGGACCAGTCACTATCATGACCAGCCCCATCAGAATTCAAAGGGATTTAATTCTAGATGTCCTTGAAGATTTTGTGTACAAAATGTGTTGGTGCTTTTGTTGTTAGAGAAGCAACTTAGTGTTCATTCCTGTGAAACTAAAACTACGCCGACTGCAAAAGCTAGCATCAAACAAGAATGTTTTTTTTTTACCAGAAGTAATCAGCACTCACTATACAATCCTTCAAAAATTATTGTACATTCCATATGACCTGAATTAAGTAATGCACAGACTCCATTCAATGTTGTTTAAAAAAAATTCAGTATTATCCTTTATTAATGTTCTTCTTTTTTACACATTTCTATCAATGCAGCCAACGAGTTTTATCTCTTCCCATAGATTTCCTTTAAACAAATAGTATTCTGGAAATAAGTGCAATTAGAGCAATCTCTTACGATTATGAAGATTTTAAAATCTGGATCCCCTTCAGATCCCTGCCCTGCCAAAACACTTGCGGAGGTGGCCGATATCATCAATGTAGAGATTAATACAGTGCTGAATCTGTCCACGAGCAGCGGCCAGGTTCGATCTATCTGGAAACATGCTAAAATCCTGCCGCTGCTGAAGAAGCCTATGGCAGATCCTCTATTAGTATCTAACTATAGACCCATTTCGCTCCTGCCTTACTTCGCTAAAACAATTAAAAAATATGTGATCTCTGTCACTACTGAATTCATTGAAATGAACAACCTCCTCCACACGAGCCAATCAGGATTCCGCGCTAATTTTAGCATGGAAACGGTCCTCCTTGAGATCTTGGAATCCATCAAAGACACTCTTGATTCAGGCGGGAGAGCGGATTTAATATTGTTAGATCTATCAGCCGCTTTTGACACCGTGCCCCATGACAGACTCCTACAGAGACCGATAGACTGCGGAGTGGGGGGAATGGTATTGAAATGGTTCTCCTCCTTTTTAGGGGATAGAAGGTAGGAAGTCTGGAACCCACCATTTTCCTCCTTCATACCTCCTATGAAGGTCGGTGTACCACAAGGATCTATTCTAAGTCCATTTCTGTTTAATTTATATATGGCTCCCCTCGCCCCCTTGGTTGAAGATGTAGGAGCCATAATTATATCCTATGCTGATGATACCCAGCTACTGTTCACCTGTAAAAAGGGAGAGGTTTTTGACGGTGATAAAATCAATAACTGTCTGAGAAAGTTCTTACCTGGTTCAGTTACAACCAGCTACAGTGCAATTCCGCAAAGTCGAAAGTGATTCTCTTTGGAGCTTTTTACCCGGATGTTTGGAGGCAGTGGTGGCCGACTGATATGTCTCCTCCGCAGACCTCCGTGGGAGTAGCCAGAAATTTGGGGGTAAAAATGGATGACTCACTGGACATGAAGAATCAAGTTAAATCAGTTGCAGGAACCTACTATGGAACTTTAAAAATGCTCCGGAAATGTTTACCTCTTCTGTCACTGTCCCATAGAAGGATGATGGTCCAAGCTCTCATTAACTCAAGGCTGGAATAGGCTAATGTCCTCTATTTGGGCCTCCTGGAATGTCTATTAAGCAAACTCCAGGCTGTGCAGAATGCTGCAGCTAGAGCCATTCTTATGCTGGGACCTAGAGCCCGAACTTACACTGGTTCGGGCTTGAAATTTGACCTTTAAGGGCTACTTGACATTGGCCTTTAAAGCTTTGCATGGCACCGGTGCACACTATATCAGGAGAAGAGTGAGCTTTTACATACCTGGTAGAGCTTTAAGATCATCCCATCAACATATGATGAGTGGGCCTAAATTTGCACGCTCCCGCAGGCGGAGGTCACTCCTTTCAAGTTCAGGTAGCACACATGCGGAACAAGCTTCCAACCGCAATCAGGCCACTGTCTGACATCTGGTTTTTCCGGAAACAACTCAAAACCTGTTTATTTCAGCAGTAACCTGTCTTTCCCCCCATGTGCTGGTCCTTCTCTTTCTTAAACGTCCTGTTTCCGCTAGCGCCGGGACACTATATTGAGTAGCTGCACGCTTTACAAATACGCAATAACATAACATAATGATCAACGCCGTTGCAAGCATTTCCTTTGCACACATTTCAGAATACCATCCCCTGAGGATGGACCATGTCCCAAATTCATCAGGATTATGAGATACCCAAGTTATTTGCATGACATCATGTGATGACACCACACGATATGCCTTCAAAGCAAATAACATTTATTGTTGAATAAAGAAAAATCATGAAGTTGAATGTTTGAAGGACCTTTCATTTCTCATTAAATTATACTTCTTTGGATTACCAAGTTACCAAGATTTAAAGTGATTAACTTCTCCTGAGAGTGCACAGAGGGGACTTCACTTCCTACCAGGGGAAAACATTGCACACTTGTCAGTATCAACGCCCATGATCAGAGGGCGATACCCTGGTGCACACACCCAATCTTGCCACAAGTGAACACAGCTCAAATACATACTTAACCTACATTGTGCGTTTGTCAGGTTACCCACAATGTCATGCATGATGTCACACTCCATGATGTCACATGCTGTGAAGTCACTTGCATACTGCCTAATTTGGTTGGTCCCCCACTTCTGTTTTAGGATTTGTGCCCTGGATGAAGTGCATGCCCAGAAATTATTGCTTAAGCATAGATCTTTTGAACTATGATATGCAAATTATAAAGTTAAAGTTAGATCTGGGGGTCTCTAGTTGGCAATGGTATTCACCTTTGTCCAAATAGGGACCCTTACTTCTAAGTCAGGATAAAGAGATTACACTCCTTAATAACCCCTGCTCACCCCCTTGGTAGCTTGGCACGAGCAGACAGGCTTATCTCAGAGGCAGTGTGTTAAGCATTTGTGAATAAACACAGCAATACAGTGAAAACACTATACATAGACACAACACAGGTTTTATAAAAATAAGTATTTTTTATATAGACTTAAACACGACCACAAACGACAAAAAATCCACAATACTACACTTATGATTGCTTTAAAGATGATAAAAGTTACTTAGTTCAAGTTGATGATAGATACAAAGTTCTTAACAGAGTACCTGGATGCGTAAAGTAAAGTAAACAAAAGGCTCGCAAAAGGCGAGATGTGTTGGTTCCGTGATCCGGGGGAGATGATGCGTCGTGCCTCAATGCTTGCGCAGAGTAGGGGCAGCGTCGTTATCCTTACCGGTGCGGAGGTGATGCATAGATTCTCGGCCTGCTGACCCGTTGCGGTGCCCAAGATGGCGCCTTGATGCGATGCAATGATCCAGTTGCGAAGCGAGAATATGGCGCCCTTGATGCGGCGATGCGATGATGATGCGTAGGCGCCCTGGCAGCCTTGCGACGACTCTGTACTTTGGAGCCGCTACAGGCCCTGCGTCATGCTTCTCCAATGATGCGATGGCGAATCTCTCGATGACGTCACGCTTCTCTGGTGATGCGACAGCAGGCAGCTTTGATGAACACGTGCTTCCAGGGAGATGCGGTGAAGGCTCGCTTCTCCGGCGATGCGACGATTTCAGCTGCAACGGCGACACACTTCCTCTCGATACGTCGCGTGCCCCAGTGACACGCAAATGTCTGGAGTTGAGAATTCCCAGCAAAGAAATTCAGAGGGGAGCTGGATGAAGTCTTTTGTCCCTGAGACTTCAGCAGGAAGCAAGCACAGTTCAAGCCCTTGGAGAATATTCTGAAGATGATGAAAGTCCTTAAAAAGTGAATTCTCCTTTCCTTGGCAATGAAGCAAGTGCAGGGCAGAGACATCAGACAAGCCACAGGAGGTGGAACCAGCATTGTAGAGGGAAGGCCCAGCCCTATTCAGGTTCCAGTTGCAACTCCTCCCTCCCATCTAGATACAGATCTCTCTATTCACCACTGGGCTGCCCCTGCCTGTCTCCTGGAATCCCCCAGCCCTTTCACTCACAAACCCAGACAAGAAATACACACCCTAGCAGAAGCAGGCCTGGACAGTTAGGCAAGAAAATACCTACTTTCTAAAAGTGGTATTTTCAAACACAGAATATTAAAACCAACTTTACTAAAAGATGTATTTTGTCATTCTGAGTTCAGGCATACTAAATCCGAATTTCTACCATGTTCCCTGAGTCAGTTAGGATTATAAGAATGTAATATTCTAACTGCCCTTTCTAGCCTATGGAAAACAGGTAGCCTTCAATAGTGAAAAACGAGAAATGGCTGTAGTTCACTATTAGGACATGCTACACACACCAAGAATGTCCTACCTCATACTTACAATGCACCCTGCCCTTGGGCCTACCATAGGGGTGGCCAACATGAAGCAAAGGGAAGGTTTAGGGACTGGCAAGTGGGTGCACTTGCCAAGTCGACATGGCAGTCCTAGACTGCACATAGGCCTTGCAATGGCAGGCCTGAGACACACTTTACAAGCTGCTTCTGTGGGTGGCACAACCAGTGCTGCAAGCCCACCAGCAGCATTTGATTTACAAGCCCTGGGCACACATGGTGCACTGTACTAGAGGCTGACAGGTAAATCAAATAACCCAATCGTGGAATCACCAATTTGTACATCAATTTAACATAGGGAGCACTTGCACTGTGGCACTGAATAGCAGTGGCACAGTGCCCAAAGCATATAACCAGCAAAAACATATCAAAACAGAGTAGGCAATCCGTCAAAATGGAAGGGAGACTCACGCCAATGATGCCAACAGTTAATGTTAGTAAAAGGGTACTTTAAACTTTTTTACTGGTATAAATTAAAACAAAAGTAGCTACAGATAATGTATTTTTCCTCCCAGTGCAATGGAAGAGAAGACTACTGGTTTGTAAGCGACAAGGCACTTATTCTTATCTGATCCCTGGCTTATTTTTTCCTTAATGTGTTCTGTTTTTGGACTGTGCCGTGGTGTCCTTACAGCTCCATACATCTTAGCCAGCATGCTCACTTTTAGAATGTATAAGGTACAGAGTTCTAAATTCATTTGATATAGGCCACGCTCTTAATTACATAGACCATGCTTCTTGCAAATGGCCCCTGCTAAGGCCTCTTTGGCCATGCTGCATTTAGAGGTCCCCCCTTTTTAATCCCACTTAAAGCCCTGTGCCCACCTTATAACACTCCACAAAATGGATACAAGTAATCAACGCTGCCTGCGCAGCTGTCAGTGGCAATCCTTCCAAGCAAGCCAGAGCTTTATGAGCAAAGAAAATATTTCTAATATAAACAATTATTCATTTGTTGCCGGGTAAAATGGCGGCTGGTGAAGAATTGAGGAACACCACCAGACGATAGTAAATGGGGCAGCTCCTATCACGCGCCGCCGAAGAGCTAAAGTCTCAGCGGGTATGCACATTGCCTTATCAGCAGGGCCAGAAGAGCTTGCTGCATTTCATTCCTTCTCACAAGGCAGAGATTATGAGGTGAAGTCGGCATATCCCAGTTTTACCGTGGTACAAAATGTTCAGCCAATAGTCCTCGATGTTCGTGGCAATGGCGCGTGAACTCAAAATGGCCTCGTGAGAGGGCTCAGCGGGTGAACACTAGCGAGCGAACAGGAGCATGGCGCGAGAGCGATGTCTGCGAGTACCAGGCAGTCTGGAAACAACATCAGCAGCCTGCTCACATGACGGGGCGTCCGGCTGCTGCGCACAGGCAATCACTGCTGGATTGGGGTGGGTGCCAAGAAGTCAGGTTCACCGGCCGGGGCGAGTGTACTCTTCACAGCCTGAGCTATGCGGCGCGCTCGAGGTCTTGTGATTCCTGTCATATGGGGAAGGGCACGGTCAAAATGGGTGGGAGGAGTAGGGATTTACAGTAATAGGCAGTCATTTTTTTAAACTGTACATAAAATATACATAAAAAGACTTCTGAAAAAACGTATTGCCTACACGGTCTAGTTATTAGTTTTGTCTTTTGTGCTTAGGAAACACTGCACATATACACGACGAGTGCAGGTTAAGTTCATGCACTATCATTTCTAAGTTGCTGCCCTCACATAAAAAGAGGACAAGCGCCCAGTTCAGTCCCTCCCAAAAAGAAAATGTTAAAATGCGCTAATGGATGCAGATGCAAGAAATGTCATACCTGACACACTATCCTTTTTGGTTATTGTGTTACGATTTTTCATTGCAGTGGGAAATTGCACACTTTAGACCATACTATCACCTACGGCAATAAAGATACCCACACAGCAACAACGTCTGTGCGCCTGTTCCAAACACCGTATTCGGTAAAACACAGTAAACCAGAAATGGGTGTCACAAGTTCTGGTCCAGAAGAGGTAATACTCAAAATAATATTTGCTGTGATGTAATGATTCCACCTGCCACCAATCATCATGTCAGTACACCAATAGCCAAAACACGATGGCACAAGAACAATGCCCCAGTAGGCTTTGCATGAAGAAAAATCCAGAAACTACTATGTCAACAGCGTAATGCCTCATATTGACATGTCATGAGAACAATATGCCAGTATATCCCAAATCCTGTGCCACATAAATTCAGAAATACTTAACAGTGCCAATTATGCCTGCACCCAGTGATCGCAGTGCATTTAAAAAACGTTGGGAACAGTGGTGCTGTGCCCACTAGGGGAGGGGCGAGTGAGCAGGGGACGGGGTCAACGGAGTAGCTAAAAAAATAAAATATTCTGAAACTTTTCCGTCTTTCACCCTTAGGTAGCTACATATAAAATAAGGCATAGCTTAAATAAAAAATAAATGCAAGTTAAGTTAAGCAGTGGGAAATGCACTATCACACATTATGAATCCTCTGTTAGTGAATGCACTGTAGAGGCCTATGTCAGTAAACAGAGAGCCATATATTGAATCCTGGTTGGTGCAGTGGAGAATAGGGAATCTGGGGCATATGTACAAAGAAATGTTGTTAGCCTCCTAGTCTTAACGACTAGCTCCGCCACTTCTGTAATGCAGGGCTGCACTATATTTACAAGAATATGGTGCTTGCGCTAAGTTTAGCAGCCTAGCGCCAACGCAGGCACCCTTGCACCATAGTGCAAGGGTGTGGTGCAAAGGTGTCTGCGTTCAGGGGAAGGGCAAGATTGTTTATGTACAGGAAGGTCCCCCTTCCTGTGCATAAACAATCCCGCTTTGTGCCTTCTATGTGTGCTGTTTAATGCAGCACACACAGAAGTTGTAAAACAGCATATTTTTAAAATGATTGTTTATGTGCATGGAGGGGGACCTTTCTGTACATAAACAATCATTGGCCTTCATGTGTGCTGCGTTGTCCATGTGTGCTCCACATCGCAGCACACATGAAAAAAGTAAAAACGAGGAGAAATGTAATTTCACCTTGTTGCACCATTGTAAGACCAGGTTTTCCCTGGTCTTAATTCTGCTGCTGCCCATTTATGCCTCCCTTGTAAATAGGAGGTGCGTCAGAATCAATGGGTGTTGCTGTGAAACGCCCACAGCAACACCCATTGCACTCCCCTTTCATGCTAAGCATAGCGTGAAAGGGGCCCTTCTTTACAAAGAAACATAGCCACGTTAAGTGGATTAACGCTACTTTGTAAATAAGGCAAAGCCCTTATCGCCACTGGAACGTATTAAAAAGTGACGTTCCCATGACAATAGTGGCTTGTGCATATACCCCTCTATGTGTTTATGAGTAAAGGCTGTGCAAACACTCGTTGAACTTGAGCAAACAATGGAAATGGAAATATTTTTTTGAAAACATGGATTATATTCTGATTACTGATTGAATACATTAGATTTTAAAAATAGCACAATAACATGCGCACTTCATTGGATGGTTCACATACATTTGCTAAGCTGTGGATCCTGGGTTGGGGTGCCTGACGAGGCTCCAGCTTTCTGTGTTAGACATCCTTCGTATTTGTGACAGGTTACCAGTCTCTAAGTCCTTCTCTCAGCCACTAGAGAGGCATGAAGACCAAGAAGCTACCAACATGGTGCACCAAGAATGATGGACTCCATTATTCTTTTGCTGATTGGTGGGAGGACAATATATTTATTTACTTATATAGTGTGTTCCTCCCGGCTTAATTGTTTCTTGACACCACAGGAGCAGCGGTAGCTTATCTTTGTCACATTCATGCATATGGAAATTAGAGATCACAGATCTCTGTTCTAGTGCATAATATGGCTATTAATGGTACTTGCATAGGTTAAAAAATTGATGTCCTGTGAATAGTATATCAGGTTAGCGTATCAGTTTCTCATTAATAGTTGCATGTGTCAGGCATCACAGCATTTACACGCTTTGGGAAAACATTACAAATGTGGGAAGAGAATGTAAAGAAATGCTTATCTCCTTTGCCCTTGCAGTTGGTCTTCGGTTCTTTGAGCAGATTGGTAGGAGATGACCACAGGAATTGCAGACCTGCCAACTCACAAGATGCCACTTTGTGTCATACAATATTGTCTCCTTTCACATGGTCTCCTGGTAAAGAGCCAATATCACATGGTGGCAAGGAAGGTGATCTGGAAACCACTGCATTCAGTGGGTTTTTAGCTCATCAATGGGGGCGCTAAACAAGCAATGTCCACTAAGGGGTTTGAAAAGACCCCAGGACATTAGCAACAGCATTAGAAAACATGTTTTTGTTGTTTTGGAGGGGAGGTGAAGGGAGGGAGAAGAAGTGCCTCTCACACAATTCTGGGCATGAAGCCATGCCTCCACTTCAAACAGTGAATTCTTTTTTGTAAGGAAATGGGCCATTATTTGCAAGGCCTGCACAAGTAATGGGTCCTCAATTATCCCCTCACCAAGCACCCTATTGCAGCACTTCACACTCTAGAGGTAGCGAAACAGATCAGTCCAAGGCCCACTGAGGGGAGAGGGTTTGGGCAAGTAATCACTATTGCTCCGCACGCAATAATAAAACTCAGTAATTGATTGTCAGTCAGCGCTTTTTCTTTAGAAAAGGGAAAGTACATTTATTACATCATACACTACTTAATTGTATGCAGTAATTTACAAATATACATAATGGTGATGGAAATACTTTTGATAACATTACACTTGCCCACCCAAATTACAGTACCCCTCTCCCTATTCAAATAGCACATAACCATATATGTTATTTTATCTTATTTGTAAAGTGCAATTGTTACTCCAATGAAGTGTCCCCACATTAAAATTCAACACTACACCCGAGAAACAGAGTCAGTTCCTAGTGAACAAGTCATATTACAGTTATCTGAAAAACCAAGTTTAAATTTTTCCGAAAGATAGTTTTGGACCGTTTTGGTCTTAGCTCAGCATGAAGAGAGTTCCATAATTTTGCTGCTCGATAGCTGAAGAAGCGGCCTCCCATTCGTGCTGTGGTTATTCTGGGAACTGTAACCGGTGTGGCACCCACCGTCCCTAGATGATAAGTGGGATGATAAGGTTTAATCAGGGGTTTAGGTAACAGGGGCCCCTTCAGTTATTAATCCTGTGGCAAAAGCAAAGTGCTTTAAAAGAGATTCTTTCCCTCATCGGGAGGCAATGAAGATGTCTGAGGGCAGAACCCGTAGGGGAAAGCCGAGGGAAATTAAGCAGTATTCTGGGCGCAGCATTCTGAATGAGTTGAAGAGCTCTTATGCTGCCTTGAGAAGTCCAGGTATAGCACATTACAATAGCGCAGTCTGGATACTATTAATGCTTGGTGTTTTTGGTTACATCTTGGAGTAATCCCATTGTAATAATTAGGATTGTCCACAGTTCCTTGTTTGCAGAAGTATAGGTTTATTCTGTAAGCAATTCACCCACAAGTATCGTGTGCTCTCAGACCGAAGTCCTCCCAGCAACTACAGTCACTGGAAGACCCACGAGCCCAGAACACACACATGCATTCAAAGAAATACAATACCACAAGTACAACATGGCTCAACACGAGCCGGTACTAAACACGAGCTCACACGAGCTCCCGAGCTCCCACGAGCTCAACTAAACAATACATCTACTACATCACCTTCCCCCTTATCAGAAAAAAAAACAAAAAGGAAAAAAAAAAATACCCCCCTTAATACCTAACAAAATTATCAAATCTAACAGGGACTTTTAAAACCCTACCACTTCTACTCAAAGAAGTAGAAGTAGAAGGTTGAATGGAAGAAGCAGAAAGCGGGGTGGAAAAATTTGAGACATCAGAGACAGAAGAGTTCCCATTACGTCCACCAGAATTAGGTAACCAGTGGGACCAACCACAGTTATGTTCGACCCCACTGACCTTATGCCTATTAACCACCAACGCTTGACTTTCAGACATCTTTACCAGTTGTGTGACATTCCACCAACCCTTCTCACCCAAGAAAACAGCCCCTTTGCCTGTTTTGATCACTTGGACCGGTTTAGAAAAAACAGAGTTCCCTTTTGAGACCCTAAATGGTTTTTTAATCATCACCCAATCCCCAACCACCAAACCTTGAGTCATCGGGGATCTTTTCCCAGCAAAATTATTTTTCATAACCTCTTGTTTACGTTTAACCATTTCCATTACTTTTCCAACATCACTCTTCACCTCTTTATCTGAACATTTATTGTCCAACCACGAAGGAAAAAGAGATGAATGAACATTCCTGCCCCTAAGTAACTCAAATGGAGTAACACCAGTAGTGCAATGTGGGGACGTGTTATAATTCCAAACTTTCTCCTCAACAAAAGTTCCTACCTCCAAACCTGAAGCCACAGCCGTTTGGATACCCTCCTTCATTATCTTATTACCTCGCTCCACCAAACCATTCGAAGCCGGGGAATAGAGCGCCACCCTAAGATGTTTAACATCCTGAGACTTTAAAAACGAACACATTTTCTCTGAAACAAAAGGAGTTCCATTATCCGTCACCAAAAATTTTGGAGACCCCTCCAACCTGAAAAGTTTCTTCAAAAACAAGATTGGGTTATCCGAATTAGGAGCGTCCACAAATTTAAAATACATCCATTTAGAGAAATAATCTACCGCCAAAATCAGGAACTTCATACTATGTGGCAAAATATTGTAAGGCCCGGAGAAATCCAAACCAACTTTCTCCCAAGCTGCATCAGGGAACACAGTGGGATGCAACGGCACACTAGGCAACTTCCAATGCTTGTCCGACAGCAAACACTCTTCACAATTATCCACAACAGATCTCACTTACACATCCAAGCCAGGCCACCAGTAATGTGACTTAATCCTCAAGCATGTCTTAGAAACACCCAGGTGACCCACATGAGCCAATCTGATAATCTCCTTTCTTAACTCAGAAGGTGGAACAACCTTGTCCCCGCATAGCAGAACATTAGCATTTACCGACAGTTCTTCTGCCACCTGAGACATAGATCTCAAATCACCCGACAAATTTCTCCCATCCGGCCAACTCCCAGCTGCAAATTCCAAAGCCTTGGACAATGTCACATCCTTTTTACTTGCATTCAGCCAAGCCTCTTCCGAAATTGAAAGCTTAAGGTCATCAGAAACATCCACCCAGGTTACACATTCCACATCATCATCCAACAAATCCTCCAATTCATCCTTTTCTAAAGACATCCGAGATAGGCAATCCGCCCTGAAAATTCTTCCTCCAGGAATATGTCTCGTCTCAAAATTGTACTCCTGCAGTTTTGACACAAGTCTAGTCAACCTAGGAGACAAATTATTACTGCCAGACACTTTACTAAAAATGAAAGAGAGAGGTTTATGATCTGACAACATAATAAACCTCCTGCCCCACACATACATTTTAAATTTCTGTGCTGCCCACACACAAGCCAAGGCCTCCCTCTCTATAGTGCTATAACGTTTCTCATATTCCTTCAAGGACCTCGAAGCAAAAGCCACTGTCTTTTCCACTCCATGCACCTCCTGACTTAACACCGCACCTAAACCACTCATACTGGCATCCACCGCAATCGTAGAGGCACAATCATCACGAAAAGCATGTAAAGGGTGAGCAGCTATAATTAACTCTTTCACTTTTCCAAAAACTCCTTCTAAATCATTAGACCATACAAATCTTTGACCCTTTTTTAACAACAACCTGAGAGGTTCCACCACTTGTGCATAATTGTTTACAAATCTGGCATAATATTCCGCCAGCCCCAAAAAAGAGCGCAGGGAATCTTTATCCACGGGAGCTTTCGCATCTTTCAATGCTTTGATTACGGAAAATTTTGGTTTAATAACGACCTGGGAAACAGTATGTCCAAGATATTCAATTTCCTGAACACCAAATTTACACTTATCCTCCCTGATTGTCATTCCCCGCTCCCTCAACAAAGAAATAACTTTTCTTAATAACACATTGTGTTCATCAAGGCTATCAGCAAAAATTAGAATATCGTCCAGATAAGCTTGAACCCCCTTTAAATCTTTAAAGATAGAGTCCATCAGCCTCTGGAACACACTGGCCGCTGATAACAAACCGAAAGGAAGTCTCAAAAATTTGAACGCCCCAAACGGAGTGACAAAAGTGGTCAATTCTTGAGATTCTTTGTTCAACGGGACCTGATGGTATGCAGATTTTAGGTCTATCAAAGAGAACCATTTTGCACCTCCCAAGTTTGCCAATAATTCCATCCATTGAAATACTTTATTCGAAACAAAATTTCATAAAAGTACATATACAGTATCCATAATAAATCCATAATAGACTGTACATAAAACAAATCATAAAACAATTCAGACAGTAGGTACGAGTTTTGACCTAATGAGCCAAGCATTCGCCACATATTTAGCCACCCCACAAACCATATACATTGAAGAAACATCCGTTAAAAAAATACGCATAGCTAATCTATGGTCCTTCACCCCTAGGTTCCTACAGACAGGTTTTAACCACCTTCCTCTAGGTTTTTTATATGCTACACATGCAAATAGGAAGTGGCCCAAGGATTCTTTTGGGCAGGAACAACCTGGGCATTTGTCCTCTGTTCCTCTATGTCCCTTCCAACATGCCTTGAATGAGTTAAGGGGTAGAATACCATATCGGAGTTTCAAAAACAATGTTCTATCACGAGGGACCTGGATAAAATCCAAAAAGGGCTCTAACTTCCTAAGGGGCTTGTGATCAAGGAAGGTACTAGTTAAATGACCCCAGTTTGGATTCCTGTGTTCTTTGGCAACAACCCAATCCCAATAAAGTTTTTTGACAATTGCTTTTGGGGGTGGCAGTTGCGAGATCCAACTCTCCTCCAGACCTATTGATTTTACAAGTCTCTTTAAATTGTTGAGCCATTTAATTTTGTTTGCTACATTTAAACTAATAAGCTCATCCAGAACCTGAGCATAATTATAAAGTTCTGGGGTCCTTCTAAGACGAACCCAGAATAACAAGGGGCGAATTTGCACTAGATCCACAACCGATTTTTTACCCATGTCCAAAAAAAGAGGTTTCAAAGGGGACGATAAGGGTAGCGAGACCATATCTCTAATAAACTTATTCTCGGCCACCGCTAAAACTTTTGTATTTTCCGCCCCCCAAAGTTCTGAACCATAAACTGCCGCTGCCAAAGCTTTCCCTTCATAAATTGCCAGGGTGGGGGCTATGGGACGACTGAAAGATCGACGCTGGTTCTTAAGAATTACTCCTGCAACCCTTTTGAGATTTAAAACCATTTTGGCGATATGGGCTGACCAGCTCAAGTTATTACAAAGTCTCACCCCGAGGTAATCAAATTCCTCTACCACCTCCAACGGGGTGTCATTCAGCCTGAGGTTTACCTTCCTAAGTTTCTTTTTATTAGATAACACCATCAGCTTTGTTTTTGAAGTGTTTATTGACAACCCCCTATCTATACAAAAACTGCAAAAACGATCGAGAAGTTTTTGCAAACCCATGGGGGATTTTGACATGAGCAAGGTATCGTCGGCAAAGAGGAGAGTGTGTGTTTTCTCTCCAGCAAGGACGGGGGCATCAGCCGGATCCTCCCTCAAATGGGCAACAACCCCATTAATAAAGAGGGAGAACAAGGTTGGGGCCATCACACATCCTTGCCTCACTCCCCTATTCACCGGGATCTTCTCTGTCAGTTGACCCTGGGATCCCCATCGAATCCTGGCATAATTCCCCTCATGGAGTTTAATAATAAATTGTAGGAGGTAACTAGGAAAACCCATATCGGATAGGACCGACCAGAGCTTATTCCGTGGAATCACATCAAATGCTGTCTTCAAGTCTATGAAAGCCAGGTATAGACTTCCCTTAGTAATTAACACTGACTTCCAACAGACTGCACAGAATCTAAATACCTGGTCTATTGCACCTATATTGCTTCTAAACCCGGCCTGGAAATGGGACAAAATACTCTTATCCACAAGCCATACTTCTGTACGGTTTATGATTACCCTTCCAACCACCTTCTGAATAGTATCTATCAGACTTATCGGTCTGTAATTGGAAGGGTCGTCCCTGTCGCCCTTTTTATAAATGGTTATTACCTCGGCACCTTTCCAGGAATCGGGAACAGGATGACCAGCATGTATCAAATTCATCAGATTGGATATGTATTTAGCCCACACATTCGATTCGTACTTTAACAAGTCCCCTGGAAGACCATCTTGGCCTGGGGCCTTCCCGGGCAATAATTTAGAGATAGCATCTAGTACTTCTCTCTGAGTGAATGGATCTGTGTTATAATTAAAATTACCATGAGGCGTGCTTTCGGGGATATTAGCTGATAATAATGTCACGCTATCCACAATCTCCTCACAATATAGTTTAAAAAAATGAGAATACCATTCCTGGTCCGTAATATGATTTAAAATAGGACCTGCTCCCTTTCTATCTAGTGCATTAATTAATTTCCAAAAGGCAACAGTATTTTTACCACAAGCTGCTTCTTTCAGCTGTTGCCAATGCTCTTCCTCCCATTCTCTTTTGGCAGATTTTATACTATACGCGTAATCTTTCCTGGCTAACCGCACGGCCATGGAGTCCTTACTACGTATTGCTTTAGTAATTGCTTCCCTTTTATTCCTACAATTACTCGTATACCATGGGTTACTATTTAATTTGGTACCGTTAGGGCGGGATTTTCCTGGTTGCTTCTTACAAAAGTGGGCTCCCACTTTACCTATTAAATTACTATAGGAGACCGACAAACTACGATCAGCTAGATTAACTGGAACAGACTCTAAGGCTGCCAAACTAATAATTTCTTTAGATACTAGGTCTTTGATATTTTGAAGCTTCCCCTCATCGCATTTGACCACATTCCATTTTAGCTTCCGATTTTTATTTACAGGGAAGACCTCTTTGGTTATCATCTCCGCTTCCTGTCTAGAGTTCCGGCCGCTTAACCATTTGAGTTGCATACATAAGGGGTTGTGGTCACTATAGGTAGACTCCCTAACCACCATATCTATTAGGTCAGGCCAGGAGTATTCATCTAAAAGGATGTAGTCAATACGAGAGGGGCACCCCAGCCTATTGAAAGTCATCGCTCCTTCGCGATCAGAGTTTGTACGGCCATTAAGAGCCCAAAGATTGTAATCTAACACCAAGGCATTCAACTGAATGACCCTAGATGACCATTTCTTAATTGGGCTAAGAGTTAGTGGGGGTATAGATAATCTTCCTTCTACTACATTGGGACCTGATTCTTCTTCCATATCTAACGGTTCAAACGTGCAATTGAAGTCTCCCCCGACTATTATTTTAGATCTAGCCGGGAGTTTAGACAACTCCTCATCCAACAGTTCTAATACTGGAGAAGCAAGCCCTCCCTGGAGACCTCTAGCATAGATACAGAAGATTTCATAGCTGTGACCTCCTACACTGTTCTTTAAAGTGATGTGCAAGATGTCATTAGAAACATACTTGTTGGAGGTGACACTACAGTTCAGAGATATTTTTACCCAAATGTGTAGCCCACCCGAAGGGCGCCCTCTCCCCAATGAAACAGCTGGAACATAAAAGGTAGAATAACCATTCATGTATTCAGGGAGTTTGCACCACGTTTCTTGAAACATACAAATATCATATAGATTAATAAAGGTGTTCCAATCAGGATTTGCTACGTTTTTCTTTAAGCCAGCAATGTTCCATGATAAAATATTAATTGAAGAACCCAGTTCCTTAGTTCCCGATTGTCCTACAGAGACTATATCCTGAATACAGTTACCAGCTACTACCATGGGTACAATTGTATCTGAACTAAAGCCAGCGTTAACCACTATATCTGCGGGCAGATTTGCTTGATCTTCCAGTAAGGGATGCAACACCCCTCCTCCCAAACGCTCAATAGACCTGTTAGTAAGTCAATCGACTTCCTCCAGGCCGTTGAAACGATTCCAATAATTCCTGAATCCTAGGTAGGGGATGACAATCTACCTTGATGTTCTTGTTTAAACCCCTGAGGTCCGCACACAACCTAATCTCATTATTCTTTTTTCGTGCGACGACAATCGGGGCGACCCATTGAGATGATTCTGTAGGTTGAATAATTTGTTGCTCACATAAATCATCCAACATTTATTTTAATTCAGATCTAACACTTAGAGGAGCGTTACGAACCTTATGAACTATGGGTGAAGCATTTGGAAGAAGCCTGATTTTATGTTCTACTCCTTTCACCAAACCCACCTTATTGCTAAAAACTTCTTTAAATTCCTTAATTAGATCTCCCCGATCTAACATCATTTCCTCAACATTACAAATAGGAACATCTCTAACTCTAACTGGATTTTTATCCCCTGGAACTAAATATAGTCCCATTCTGGCAAGATCCTTCCACCCAACAATGTTTTTACCCTTTATCGCCACATATATCTTTGTACATATGGATCTTTCCAAAACTTCCACAGAACCCACAAAGAACCCCAACATATCAATATCCTTTTCCCCAAAGGCTTTAGGGTTTACATCAGATTCAGAAAGTTTGACATCATTTCACCATTTTTCAAAGAAAGTAGAGTCTCGAAGAATCGTGATGGGTGATCCCGAATCTGCCATCACTTGTATTTCCACACCATGAATAACTGCAACACATAAAGGACCTTTTATTTCCTCTTCATCCAAGTCTAGGGATAAAAGTAGATTGTCCATAAATTCAGAACAATCGCTCCAATCTACGTTGTTAATTTTAACACTTTTCTTTTGGAATCTACATACTTTTTGAAAATGGCCTACTCTTTTACAAACAGACCAATGTTTCCCCAAAGCCGGACGCCCTTTAAAATTATCAATATGGAACTTAGATCCACATCTAAACCAAAAATGTTGCTCTTTGTTTTGAAAACTTTTGGATTTATCTTTGTTAGCCACAGCATACAAACCATTTTCTTCAATCTCTTCTGAAATTAGATTGACCTTGGGAATGGCATCTGCAGACATCGCTTTAGTGGACAACACAGATCTTTCTATACTTAAAGCCAGGTCAATCACCTCAGATAAGGAAGGGTTTTTACAGCTAAGAATTCTTTCTTTAATTTTAGAAGAAGCACAGTTAAACACTAATTGGTCCCTAATGTAATTATCTAAGAGTGGACCAAAGTCGCAAGTAATAGCTAAAACCCTTAAAGCAGCCACATATTCCTCTATTTTCTCATCAACTTCCTTTTGTAAAAATTATGTCTTCCAAGCATAATATTTGGAGACTCATCAAATTGTTTTTTAAGTCTAGCTAAAGCTTCAAGGTATACATTCCACTGTCTGTCACCAGATTGACCTACAGGAGGAGGAATAGGTGTAAGACTATTAAAAATACGTTGTGCTGCTAAACCTAAACTGCCAAATAATAAAGCAAACTTGCGAGGTGGAGAATAATCCACGGCATCAATGGCTACTAAATGATTCTGGAATAAACCTAACCATTCTGGCCATAACAGGTTTGGCTTACCAGATTTATCTAAAAATGGTGGTGGTTGAGTAATCTCCTTAATAGAAGACATTGTAATCTTTTTTACACAACCACAAAAATAAGTAGGGAACTGAAAGATCAACACAGATAAATTCCAAATAGTCAAACAATTGGTTTGACAGTTACCTACAGAGTCAGCAAAATAACAGGAGATCAAAGAAATAAATCATTAAAAGCTGCGCCAAAGATAAATAAATAACAGTGTCTGTTGATAAAATTACTCTGCTGAAGAAATTGTAGACTTCGGGAATAAAAACGGCTTCAGCACAATAATAACAGTCTCCAGGAACGATCCAAGATGAAGCAGCGTTGAAATCCAGGAAATGCCGATTTTTTTTTTAAACAAAGAAACGCTGAAACTCGAAGGAGATAGAGCGCCTCAGCGTTACAGATCAAGCGCTCCGTAACATCAGACGTTTTGTCCCAGCATTCCTCTGACGCTCCCAGCATTCATCAGACGCTCCCAGAATTCTTAGTGAGGAAGTCACAGAATCCACAGTCAGAGTCGACTGAAGCGCGCTGACCGGTAAGGGAACGTTGCATAAACTTGAAAAATAACAAAGACAAAGCTTTGTCCCAAAAGCCTTTTTTTTAAAAAAAAGTTGAAAAACTCTTAAAAAAAACCAATGAGAGCCACACACGAAGGAGAGAGAGGAGCGATTAAACCAACAGAACGCTCGGCTTAACTCTCGAGTAAAAAGTAGTTTTTCAGTCAAATTTAAACAGGCAGCGACATCACCATATCAATCCTACCGTAATCCAATACTTAAGACGTTGAAGAAACAGAGGTAGGAGTGGAGAGATGTGTCGGCTTGAAAACAAACTTTTTACTGTTCAAAACGGGAAAAAAATAAATCCAGGGTGGGTTGGTGGGTGAACGATGATCCCAATCGTCGCCAATCTGTAATAATTAGGATTGTCCACAGTTCCTTGTTTGCAGAAGTATAGGTTTATTCTGTAAGCAATTCACCCACAAGTATCGTGTGCTCTCAGCCCGAAGTCTTCCCAGCAACTGCAGTCACTGGAAGACCCATGAGCCCAGAACACACACATGCATTCAAAGAAGTACAATACCACGAGTACAACATGGCTCAACACGAGCCAGTACTAAACACGAGCTCACACGAGCTCCCGAGCTCCCACAAGCTCAACTAAACAATACATCTACTACACCCATGATCTTACAAAGCTTCTTTAAGATGCCAAAACATCCATACCAGGTTGACTATCTGATGATCAAAACCAAGATTACTGTCACCCAGATTCTTAGGTTTTTGATCTTGGGGTTGGGATAGGTCGCAGGGCGGATAGTGGGCTGTTTCCCCACAATCAACACCTCTGTTTTTCCAGCATTACGTTTAAGACAAATGCAGCCCATCCCATCAGCTACACTTAGCAGGCAATTACTGAAATTAGTTGCAGAGAGGCCCTCAACCTGACATTGGGAGACAGCTAACTGGGTGTCATCAGCATACAACACGATTTTGAACCAAAACCCTCCATCATATCCACTAGAGGGCACATGTATTAATTGTACATGGTCGTGCTCAGGGCCAAGCCCTGTGGCATCTCCTGTCATAATGGGAAGAGCTCTGAGGTAAAAGGCTGTTAGATCCCCTTAAAGGTGTGAATCTGGAGAAAATTGGCTATCCAACTTAAGGCTATACCCTCGCCACTAAAACCCACAGCCGTTCAAGAAGAAGACTGTGAGATATGGTGTCGAAGGCCGCACTCAAATCTAGCAAGACCAAAGCAGCTGTCTTACTCTCATCAGCCATGAGTATTAATGATTCTGCAGCAACCTGAAGTGCAGATTCAGTACTATGGTGAGGTCAAAACCCTGATTGGGTCTCGTGCAAGATCTTTTCCCTCGCCACATATTTCATCATTTGCTGAAGGTAAAGGGAGGTCCACTTAAAATCAGGCCAACCTATTGGTCTTTTCAATAATACCACACTTAAAGACCAGCAGCACATTGTATAATGCATCACTTTATCACTGACTTCAGTAACCATAATCGACTGGCTATCATTATAATCAATGCAATATTGCGATCATCTGCAATAATTATAATTAATAAAGCTTTGCAACCTTTCATTAACTACTGTTAGCAATACCAGCATGGTTTAATGAAGGATTGTGCAAATTTCAAACACGTCTGTGTCTTTTATTGGCCAACCTAGGCAACAACCGTACAGCCATAGCACCAACCAACAGATGCCCTGCACTCCCAGGCTATACAACAAAAGTTGTTGCCGTGGGAGTGCTTGACTTAAAGACAGAAAGTCAAGGGTATAATTCTTTTGACCCGGTCAACGTAGGATCACTTAGTAAAATGTAGTTGAGGGAGCTGCTGCACTCCTGCACCACCCCATTCTTTCTTTGGGTTGTTAGTGGGGCCCCTGTCACCTTGGGGGTCACTGCCTGCTGAGAAACATTAGGCAATGAAAGCCCCACAGGGCACAAAGGGGAGCTCCCTCAATGTGTGAATTTTAATTAGGCGGCTCCAGCTGCATTCTTTTGTTGCTGCTGCACGACCTCACACAAATCCCTGTTTGCTTTCTTCTTTTAATCTTGTTGTGTGTGCCCCGTCTCACCCAGGCACCCTTTAAGGCCTCTTTTCAATTGGAGCAGCTCTGGGAGGCCACCCCCAGCTGCCCCATGCAGCTCCCTCCTCTGGTAGTGCGGGAGCCGGCAGCGTGCTTCTCTGGTCACTTCCTGTGGGCAGGGTGTGTTCTTCGAAGTAGCCACCCTGGCCTGCTCCCCCACACATGACCACAGGGTGCAGAGGCGGGCCCACCATAGCTGGGGGGAGAGCAAGAGTGCCCTCCTGGGCCCATTCACCCTTTGGGGGCCGAGAGATGTGGTCTCGGACCTCTGTGCTCTTCCTTGTAGGGGGGGCATGTGTGTGCTCCCCAGGTTCCTTTCAATGGCGGGGCCTGGAGATGGCTTTCTGGGCCACTGTACTCTGGCTTGGGTGGCTACAATGGCGCTCCCCTAGGTCCTTTTTGTGGCCGGGGCCCAGAGTTGGGGGTCCCGAATCCACTTGTGCAAGAACCTGCCCTGGTGTTGGGATCTCCAGGCCCCAAGAGTTCTGGGGTGGGGTCCCATGTGCACTCCTTCCCAGAGTTCAATAAAAATAAATAAACCCTGCGTTGACCCCTGGGCACTGGCCCGACCTGGGATTTTATGGTAGACTTTGCAGCGAAGCTCCATGTGCTCTGTTTCCCAGCTGGGGTCAAATGTCAAATTCTATTTCCTTGCATATCTTGTGCCCGGTCGGTGCTGTTTTCCATGTGTAGCCTTTTCCACAGGCCTGCTGACCTCTAAGGTGATTCCGCTTGCTCCCTGCATCAGCCTTTCTCCTTTTTCTTGTCTTCTGGTGCTTCTCTCCCTTTTTTTAGGTGCAGAAGTCCTGTCCATCCGCCGGCTGGTACTTAGGGGATGTAAAATGATCAGCTGCCCTGGTCCGGGAGAGAGACTCACTGGTCCTTGGGTCAACTGCAGGCAGAGTCCTAAATCCATGTGGGCATCAGGGACATTGTTATTTTAGTAGTCCATGGCTGCCACCATCAAGTCCCAGAGTTGAGTTCCAACAAAAAGCATTCTCGCTCTCATGTGCAAAAGTTTTTATGCTGGAGTGAAAGGTTCTAGAAATCAGGCACCCTCAACCAATCCTAAGGTGCCACACCACCTCTCCACCGCTGTCATAACTTTCCTACACAGCATTCTGTGACAGTTCAAGATGGCACTATCCAGGAGTCACTGGCCACATCTCCTCTAGGGCCCTCATCTCCGCCCCTTTCTGACATCTATGCCAAGGCTTTCCCCACAAATTTATCAACAAGGAGCCCCCCCCTTCCTGTGTTATCTCCGGAGGTCTGAGTTCCCTCGTTTATTTCGTGGGTCAAGGTTGTACCGGTGTCCCACTGTACAGTGGGACAGCTAATTAATGTATGCAGATTTTCTTCCTCATACCTTCCTCCTCAGGAATTGAGTGAAGAATTGTTAATTGCTCTCTTTGTGTGGGGAAGCCTTTGTTACTGCTGGAGAACAGTGTGATTAACTTGGTCTAGCAAGGTGATAAAAGGCCTGGACTCCGATCCTCAGCTGAGCCAGACAGAGGCATATGACAATTCTGAATGGCCCATTAAGTGTACACATATCTGCTTGGGGCATGCATATTTGAACTGGGTGCAAACCATTCACCACAGTTTGATATCTCGCTAAACTTTATAGGCCAAAGGGAAGTGATAGTGCACTCTAGGCAGATTTCCCCCTATGTGTATAGTAAAATGTCACTGCAGACACAACAGCACACCATACTGACTTTCTTTATGAGTGGCAACTAAGATTATAAGGGTTGGGGGGGCGTGGCTTAGCGCCCGATGCGGATGGAGGTCCCGGGGTAGAGCTCCGTCTAAACCGGAGTTTCGTGGCGGTTCTACCCTTTGCCGAAGACAATGCTGTACACCGAACGACGTCGGAACACTCCGTCTTCCTCATAAGCTGTTTACCGCTTCCGGACTCCCTCAGCCTCGCACAGCAGCTCCCGTTTTCTTTCGGTCGCGGCTTTCCTTCAGCCGCGACCGCCATTTTGTCGTTTCAGACGGCGCTCGTCTGAGGAGCGAGTCTGCGACGGTGACAGCCTCCTGACATCAGCGCTTCACCGAAAATGTTGCAATTCAACAGGAAATGAGGACAAATCTCCAGAACCTTCACAGGTGACTTTATTCTTTTTTCTTGGAACCGTTTTTTCTTCTATTTTTCCTTGGAATCTTGCCTTCTCACCAGCATTGGTTTGGCAGCCATTTTAGGCTCCCTGTTACCTCAGTTGTGAATCGCTTCTACTGCAACTTGACTCTCCTTAGTTTCACAGCCATAATTCACCGACTCCTTCGAATATCTGTTGCATTTGGTGCTGGCTCCTCCTCCTATTGACTCTGTTGTGTCTCTCAAATAACTGCAGTGCTCACCAGCCCGCACTTTATTGCTGAATCTTTATCTTAAGTGTTCTCATGGCGGAGGGCCCTGGTAAAACCCCTAAACGGAATTTCATCAAAAATTCAAAGCTTTTTACTGCATTGGCTAATTTGGACGCTTCTGCAGAGTCCTCCACTGGTGAACCATCTCTTACCATGGAAGTACCTCCGCAACCAGGGTCGAAAAACACCATCAAGAGACTGAAGCAAAATCCGCCGTCTCCCCCAAAGTCAACATCAGCTATTTCTATAGAATTACTCCTCGAGGAAATAAGAGCGTTGCGCCCATTCATGGAGGAGACAAACTCCAAGTTGCAAACTTTGACTGACAATTGGTCCCTAATGGACACTAGGGTCTCCAAGGTGGAAAAATCTGTCTCATCCTTCCAGGAAGCTACCACCAAAGTTGTCCACATGGAAACGCAAGTATCGTCACTCCAGAAGCAGGTGGAGGACCTTGAAAACAGAAATAGGCGCAATAACCTACGCCTCTACGGCCTGAAGGAAGGTTGCGAGGGGAATGACGCCATTGCCTTCTTTACATCCTTCCTGCCCAAGCTTCTGCACCTTCCTGAAGGCACCTCTCTTAATATTCAATGAGCACATAGGCTAGGTCGAGCGCCTTCCACCATCTCTCCTACGACAAAGCCTAGAGGTGTAATTATGTATTTTCTTGAATACACAGATTTGCTGAAGGTTCTACTAGCGGCTAAAGCTATACCTCACATCAAATGGTCGGACTCCACCTTATTCTTCGCCCAAGACTATGCCAAGGCTACTGCTTCACGCCGCAAAGCATTTCTCAACATGAGACCGGAACTGCGTTCCATTGGAGCCAGATATGGACTTTTCCATCCATGCTTATTCAAAGTCACACATAAGAACAAGACTATGACTTTTGAGGATCCTCTCCGACTTCGAAGTTTTCTGAATTCCTGTGGTACAGCTGACATGGAGTTTTCTGGCCCTTCCTCTTCATTTCCACCTTGACTCTTGTCGTTGATATTTTTGGATTACCTTGAAACTTATGGTTCCTAGTTCTTAATATATTATAATGTTCTTTTTTTTCCACAGGTTCCTCAGCTATCGCATACCTTTCATGTTTATTGCCTGTGTTGGTATATATAATATAAATTTTATGGTCAAGTTGTGTTCCCTAGCGCGTACCCCACCGTCTCCATGTACCAGCTTAAAGTGCATGTAACTTCCCTCCTGTGCCAGCTATGAAGACACAAATACATTTGCGTCCAACGTTAACATGTCCTCTTTCAGACCCACCCTGAATGGGTTAAATAGTCCGTTCCTAAGTATGCTATGCCAACGTCTTTTTGTAATGTACCTTACACGTTTTTCAGCTCTGGCAAAGTAGGCCCTGAATTTCTGCCATCGAGCCATTTTTCTGGCTTCTGACTCTGAAAGCCTCAGCCCAGGCTGCCTCTGTACCCGTGAACTCTGACTTACTTCCAGCGCGGCCCACCGCGCTCAGCCCAGCCTGCTGCCTGCCAAGACTGACTATAACCTTCGAGTTATCTGTTCCGCTCCTCGAAAATACATTCCTGCCTACTAGCTTCAGTAAACATCCCCCTCATCTGCAGAGCAAAGGGCCAACCTGTCTCCGTGCAAGTAATTCATAGCGTCTGTTACCATGCTCCCATGGAAGGCCCCATGCCCCACGCTTCTCATGCAGACACCTAGGCGCATATACACGCACTCACAGTCAGTATAGAATAGCTTCTGCCCCAGAGACCTTTTCCGTCCAGATAATATGGTTCCCAAACATCAGATATCAGATATGATAGAAGTACAAGTTGATCTGACATGTCAGACTTCTGTCTCTTTCCGTCAGTGTAAATGTCAAGCCCCCTGCACCCTCCAGTCTCACGTCAATCACACGTCATGTAGCTGCGCACGCATCCAAGCTTCCGATTTCTGCTGACATTACAACATTTCTGTTAGTGCCACCCTTTTGTGACACCTACCTGTGACGTTTCTAGCACACACCTCCAGTTCACGCCTAGTCCACACCTTCTGATTACGTACTAGTAACACGTGGATACTGTTATCTTGTCTTCTCTCAGCTGTTACGCCTACTGCATTGCTTTCTATGCTGTAAATTAAGTATATAAGCTATGTACTGTCAATAAAATGCAGCGCACTCTATCCCTTCTTCCACCCCTGTGGTGGGAAGAACATGATATAATGGTCCTGACCATTCCTTTTTGAGGAATAAAACCCCTAAGAACTCTAACACCACGGACTCTGTTTTTTTCTTTCCGATTTGAGTTATTATTGATTAAGTACTTACCTGCGTAGAAATTAAGACGGTAAATTATATATTTACATCATTTTGGCGCCCGAACAGGGACCCCTCCCCCACCTCACGCGCCGGTTGGTGCGTTGCAAGCTCTGTCCCCTGCCATCAGTTAGACGGAAACTACGCGTACCGGCAGGATTTCCTGCATCTCCTTCTGGCCCACGGAGGTGACGAAGACTGCGATCAGTACCCAGACGAGGCGGTGAGGAGTGCGGAGGATCCCGACCAGAGCCTAGCCGAAAGAAGCAAGGTCCGCGGTGTCAAGAGGCCCACCAGTTTTCCGAAGTTTTCCGAAGTTTTCCGAAGTCTCCCGAAGTGTCGAGTCCAGTCCAGTCGAGTTTTCCGAGGCCTTCAGTTTCCGTGCTTCCCGGTGAGTACCATTGCTGGGACGTATCTAGACGGGTTTGGGTACACAAGTCCGGTCTGCACTGTTTTTAGACAGTGTATCTGTACTGTTTAGCAGTACATCCGTTATTCAAGTTTCTGCGCCGTTCTAGCAGTGTATCTGTGCTGTTTAGCAGTACATCCGTTATATAGGGTAGTGATATATGTCTCAAATGTCCTTTCATGTGATTAATGTCGTGGTATGAGTGTGACTGTTTTTAATGTGCATTATTGTGTTTTTGTATAACTAATTGTATTCAGTATTAAGTAGTTAGGGTTGAGCATTCAGTATTAAGTAAACAAGATGCCGTTTTTTAACAAGTTAAAGCAGATAGGAACTAGGAAAGGGATACTAGAGGAAGCAATTCCTATCCCCCCTAGGGACACTCCAGGAAACTTCATGTACCACAAGCATGGCTTAGATGCCATATTGTATCTAGATTTATGGGCCGACTATACTAAACATCTAGACAAAAGACACAGATGGCCTGTTACCGGAACATGGGATGCCGAGTGCATCATGAAGGTAGAAGAAGCACTATGGAAAAAGAAAGCCAGACAATCTCAGAAAGACGCCATAGAGTTTTGGCGTAAGGAATCACATAAGCGTGCTGAAAAAGCACTACGTAGAGAAGACAGACTTAGAGAATCAGACAAGGCCCAAGAAAACGAGTTAGTTACCGAGGGGATCCGAGTAAAAACAGAGCAAGTAGACCGCGCACGAAATAACCTCGTAAACGGTATGTATCTCGCGGCCGAAGGTTCGCCTGAGGCCATTTCAGAAATACCGAAAAATCTGCCGCCACCATTAGTTCCAACTAAAGTAATGCATAAGACCACTAAAGATATATTCCTGAATTCCTACCTAGAGGATGTAGTACCCGCTTACACCAATCTGCCTGTCCGCGCCCTGCCCAACGACAGGGACGGGGGTGGTAACCCGCCCCAAGATCATATTCCGCCAGTACCACAACAGAATACTGCTGCTCCACCACCTCCACCACTTCCCGTACCTAAAGTTGATCTACCGAAACCCCTTCTACCTGATCCTACTAAAAGAAAAATTCAAGTTCAGGTACAGACTCCACAGAGAGATAATGCTCAAGCTTCCGCCTCAGGGGGTGCGACTGGGGGTCTTCACACCCCGCCATTAACACGCAGGTTACAGCTCGGGGATTTGCGGAATTCTTTTGCGTTCAAGTCACCCCGCCTTGACATATTCAAAGAAAACCTTTCAGTTTGCAGATATGATCCAGTACCCGGTAAAGACGATATAATGATGATGGCATCATTATGGTTAAGATCTGCTACTGATTTCCTGCTGTGCTATGCAGGAATGAAGGAACGCCTAGATAGAATATATGAGTTTATTCAGACTGGGAAAGACCCTGACAGTATTCAGGATGCCATGGATCGTCAGAAAGTTGATGTCCAAGCACAGATACTACGTTTTTTCATAAATTGCCTAATAAGAGAACGAGACAGGCCTGGGACAGATCAGAGTGAATTAGATGCACTAAACAAGTGGGGTCAAAATATATCTGAAGGAAAACATGATAAGGGGACTTGCATAGCCAGTATGTACAAGAAAATTAAAAAAACAGTGATAGAAATACACCAAAAAGAGAAAGAAAAGGCTTCCTCCGAGGAGGAAGAAGAACTTGAAGAATCAGAAAAGACTACAGATACTATAGCGTATGTAGGTAAAGGAACTTACCTTAGGAAAGGTATTCGTCCAGAAAGCAAGAGAGTTTTTCTGTCTGCCTTAACCAACCCGAATTCTTCTGAACATCAGTTCCAGGAAACTGATAAAAGACTCCGAGAGAGAGTGGGGTACCACGTACTCTATTCTATGGATGAACAAGAACTAGCTCGGTCAGCCATATTATGGTCTGAAAATCCTGACATATATAATGATGACACGATAGCACAGACATTTCTGAATCTTTCCCCAGACGAGCAGAAATTAGCAGGTGTATACATGATTCAGCACCTTCTCACGAAATACAGAAACCAACATTCTGATCCAGGCCCCTTACCCGAAATATTAGAAGCACTACTCATGGATAGATGGAGAGGTCTAAGTACCAAGTTAATACAAATAATTCTAGAACAACGACACAGATATAACACTTTTGTAAGCTCTGAATATGTTCCCGCTCCGCCCCCAGAAAGGAAAATGTATCACATGCAACGCCTGAGTGGCATTGAAAGTCAGAACCCCTTACGGGAAGTACATCCAGTTATGGGTGAGGATAATGTCTTGAAACGCGTGTATGTACACACGCCACTGACTAAGTTAGAACTGTTAGAAATGAAGAAACTAGTACCCTGCCATGATAAAGACCCTGCAGGTTTTCACAGAGATCTTAAGGACATGTTACTGATGGGGGATTACACATACGAAGATATCATGAAAATGTTAAAGGTACTGCTGCCCACGGGCATCTACGAGAAATTAAAGGAAAAGGAATGGGAGGTGGGAGACAAAAAGATTGCATGGGCAGAAATAGAAGACGAAGAGAACAAACGTGTCCCAGGGGTAGGCCTTGGGGAAAAAACTAAAGCATTACCAGGTTTGATAGTACAGGTTCTGCCAAGGTTATTGACAACTAGAAAAGAAGACTGGGATGCAATCTCAGCATGTAAACAGAAACCCGACGAAGATACTAGTGACTTTTATTCAAGATTCGAGAAATGTTTTATTATTAATAGTGGTCTTAAACCAAGTAGCGAGTCGTACCCGCATCTTTTTGTATCCAAGTTAGTTGAGAATTCCCTGTTAGCAGTCAAGAATCGAGTATACAAGGTTGAGAGTACGTGGCAAGCAAATACGCCATCCCAGATGTTACAAATGTTACAATACCATCAGAATAGAATTAGAGAGGAACAAGATCAGGAACAGAAACATATGAAAGACACGAAAATGAAAATGTTAGTAGCCCAGTCGGTACACACCGACGGAAACAGAAAGGGTACGACCCAGACAAATCATTCTGCAGCTCCCGTTAAAGGGACATGCAACTATTGTAAGCAGCCAGGTCACTACGTACATGAATGTCCAGTTCTGAAACATAATATAGCAACAGGTAAAACTAAAGAAAGACCGCATCCACCAAGACAAGATCAAGTCCAGCAACAGACTCCACAGAATGTACAGCCCATGCAGAACACACAGCCTACGCATGCTTCATCTCATACAGCACAGACAGTAGCGGTACCACAGCCCACCGCTTCGACTCAACAAGTTTCCCAACAGATGTACCAGTATGCCCAATCTGCTTATCCAGAGTATCAACGATACACATGAAACAGCCTAGAGAGGGAATTTGGCTTGCCTCTTATTGAAATTCCTGTAGATCAAGAGGGTCCTTATGTACACAGTCAAGTATTGGGAAAAGATAGAAAGTTTTTAATTGACACAGGGGCAAGCCGCACAACGATCAGCCATAATGAAGTCCCAGGGGCACCCCTCTCAGGCTCACAGAATGTTTCCCTTGGTTTTTCAGGACAGCCCATTGTAAATGAAGTATCTGAACCAGTCCCCCTGGCTGTGGGTCCATTATCACGAGTTACAGACTTGCTACTTACGAAATCATGCCCAGAAAATCTGTTTGGAATTAAAACATTGAAGGCTTTAGGAGCCATAATCTGCTGTTCCCCGGAGGGGGTTAGACTCTTTCTGCGGGATTTCAAGGGTCATTATGTTTTACGAGAATTCGATGTCAGATTGAAAAATGTACCAGATCACTTGTGGGCAACAGGCCCAACTGATGTAGGTTGTATGCATATCACACCATACCGTGTTACACTCAAGACAGGAGTTGTTCTACCACGAATCAGACAATACAAGTTACCACCCGATGCTGTAGTGGCTTTACTGGAAATCATTGAAGAGCTCATTGCCCAAGGAGTGGTCGTAGAGACCGACTCCAATATCTGTAATTCACCCATCATTCCAATTCTTAAACGTACTGATCCCAATGCACCGCCAGTATATCGGCTGGTGATTGATCTAAGAGAGCTGAATAAATGTATTGTACCACAGTACCCTGTGGTCCCCGATATCTCTTCCTTATTGACTGCTATTGATTCAGAAGCAACGTTCTTTACTGTAATTGATCTCAAGAACGCCTTCTTTAGTGTACCTATTGATCCAGAGAGCCAATATCTCTTCGGATTCAGTTTAAATGGACGAAGTTTCAAATTTTCCCGCGCACCTCAAGGATTCACAGAAAGCCCCAGCATCTATAGTCAAGCACTGAAAAGACAACTAGATTGTATTCAAATGCCAGTTAACACTGCTTTACTGCAATACGTCGATGATCTGCTGATCACCGCACGAAGTGAGCCCGAATGTGAACAAGCATCACTGACAGTTTTACATTTTCTGGCCGACAAGGGACACAAGGTGTCTCCTTCGAAGCTGCAATTCTGTGTTCAGCAAGTTGTGTACTTGGGTCACTTGCTGTCCAAAGTGGGGAGACAGCTCACTCCCGATCGCATTCAGTTAATTGTAAATATGCCACGACCCCAGACACAAAAGGAAGTGCGGGCCTTTATAGGCCTCACCTCGTACTGCAGACAATGGATTCCTCAATATGCATTTCTAGCTAAACCACTCATCCAGTTAACGACACAGGAGGCAGCGACTTCGACTGTCCTCCCTTGGACTGAGGAACATACACAAGCCTTTGAGGAACTAAAGAAAGCATTATGTCAAGCACCAGTTTTAGCGACACCATGTTACAGTAAACCGTTTACACTTTTTGTTACAGAACGTGATGGTACAGCATTGTCTGTCCTCACTCAAGATCAAGCAGGTTCACATAAGCCTTGCGCTTATTTTTCAAGTACATTGGATTCAGTAGCCCAGGCACTCCCTGCGTGCTTAAAGTCAGTAGCAGCAACAGCATTAGCAATTAGACAGAGCGATTCAATTGTTTTAGGACATCAGTTAACAGTACAAGTTCCACATTCTGTAGAAGTTCTTTTAAACAGAACCCAGACTCAACACTTGACTATAGCACGACTGACAGGTTACGAATTGACGCTATTCCAACCACACATAGAAATCAGACGCTGCAGCATTCTGAACCCCGCAACACTGTTACCTACAATTATGACAGATCCAGCCCCGCATGATTGTATAGAAATAATTAATGCAGTAACAAAGCCCCGACGAGACTTAACAGATGTTCCATTGACAAATCCCGACCTGACACTTTATGTGGATGGTTCATGTATGCGAACAAGTACAGGAGAATTAGTGGCCGCATATGCCGTGACCACTGAAACCGAAGTAAAAGAAACACATCGTATTGACACACTGTCTGCTCAAGCGGCAGAGCTTATTGCTCTGACCCGAGCCTGTATTCTAGCCAAGAACAGAAATGTTAATATATATATTGATTCCCGTTATGCGTTCGGAGTTGTACACGACTTCGGCATGTTATGGCAAGAACGAGGTTTTCTGACCTCTCATGGTGCCAAGATCCAACATGGTCCCCTCATTCAAGCGCTGTTAGAAGCAATACATCTGCCTTCTGGCATATCCGTCATGAAGTGTAAAGCACATACTAAAGTTACAGATTCTGTTTCCCAGGGTAACGACCTGGCAGATCAGACAGCAAAACATACAGCACTGACTCACACTCAGACAACGGATGTGACAAAGACAATAGGACCGACAAATTGCATGACAGTCAGGGATCCCACACTAGATGTAATCGATATTCAGGCACATGCTACTCCAGATGAAATAAAGAAATGGACTGAACTAGGAGGGATCCAGACAGATCAAGGCTGGATGACGAAGGGAAAATCTACATGGTTTCTCCCTGATTCTATGGTTCAAGTCATGATTAATACAGCACATAGTCCAGCACACCTAGGAGAAAAAGCGATGTTAGACAGTTTACAAAATCTTTGGAGCAATAAACACTTATGAGCAGCAGCAAAACAGAAAGTGCGTACTTGCATGATCTGTTGTCAGTTCAATCCAGGTAAAAGCGTCCCTGTAGAGCAAGGTGGATTTCATCTTCCCGATCACCCTTTTGAAGTACTCCAGATGGATTATATCCAGATGGACTGTTGTCGAGGATTCAAATATGTCCTCGTAATTGTTTGTGCACTGTCCCGTTGGACCGAAGCATACCCAGTCTCAGATTACACTGCTCCGACCACTGCCAGGCAGTTGGTTCGTGAATTCTTCCCACGGTACGGCTTGCCTCGTGTCGTGTACTCAGATAACGGTCAGCCATTCTCATCCGAATTAATGAAGCAGGTTTCCCTATTGTTAGGATACCAGTGGAGATTCCATTGTGTCCGACATCCCGAGGCCGCAGGCCTTGTAGAAAGGCATAATCAGACATTAAAGACACGCCTTGCTAAAATATGTCAAGAGAAAGGGGTCGACTGGATAGTCGCCCTGCCAGTGGCACTGTTCTATATGAGGATGGTAGCCCACTCGAGATCAGGACTATCCCTGTACGAAGTGGTCTTTGGTAGACCACCAAATATGTGGGGGACGCCCATTCCTAAGAAAATTACTGATGTTGATTGTAATATGTTGACAGATTACCTTGCCTCCTTGATGTCTGCACTCCAATCATGTCGTTCACAGGTTGCCGCAGCTTTCCCCGACAACACTGATGTAAAGCCACATGATGTCCGTCCTGGGGACACAGTTTTAGTACGGAACTTCGACAGGAAGAGTCCGCTGGAGCCCCGCTGGAAGGAGCCAAAGACCGTCCTTCTTACAACGAGGACCGCAGTGAAACTGGAAGGCAGAAAGGGGTGGGTCCACACGAGCCATATCAAAAAATACAATGAACTGAAACCAGACCCAGGCTCGTCCACCCCCACCAAAGACTGTATCAAAACTAATGACTCTAAAGTTTCCGAACGCGAGAAAACTCCACAAGAAGAATATAGATCAAAGCTCCGATCTAGCAAGTCAGACAGTTTAATTGTTTAAGTCCTCCCCTAGGTGAATCGGTTAAATAGTTTCTGACATGTATCCCCTAGATCGAGATAGAGAGAGAGAGAGAGAATTCAAGAAACGTACATACTGCAAATCACTGCATAGTCACTGTATAGTGACATTATTAATCATGTTTTTTCTAAGTCTTCTAATTATTGTTGCAAGCATACTTCTCCCTATCTATTACCCTATTTTCAAGCGTGAACAATCTGCTTACAATGTATCTGCTGAACATTCTTTTAGTGAGTTACCTCCACATGAACTTTCTTACAGACTTGCGCTGCGCAACAACACATTCATTAGTATGCTACATTATTCCCATCAGACTAATAATGCTACAAGCTGCTGGATATGTGGCCGACTCCCTCCCTACCAGAATTATAAGGGAGCTCTGCCCCTTTTTCCGTACCCGTTCACTCACAATGGCTCCTGTGGTGCATGGTTTAAAATAATTAATTCCTTAGATCCGGATATTGCTGTTTTCGATGGGGGCTGGGTTTGGGGAAACTTGAACTTGGTCCTGCTCGATGTCTGTTTCCCGGATAAGGAGGGACTCCCCATTAGAATAGGAACTGATCTAGAAAATGAAGTATATGGACTAGGAAATTACACAATTAACCTTATGATTCTTACTGTTGAATCCGAAGCTGCACCAGTTCTGCCCGCTATGTCAGTATTACCCGTCACTGGTGAATTATGTGTCAGGAAGAAAGGTTCAGTACACTTAGGTCATAGTAAATGTACTACTGTGGTCGAATTCAGTGATTATGGTAAATCGTCCTTTAAAGCTATCAGTCATTCCTATTTTGTTTGTGGTCATACCGCATACATACGCCTACCTCCCGACTGGGATGGTACCTGTTATATTGCATTCCTTCTGCCACCTGTTTTTCTAGCTCCTCCTGATTATCACAGAAATACAAATATAGTAAAGAATAGACTCAGAAGAGATATCTCACTTGTCGACTATACTGAAACGGCATGGGAGCAATACACCGATTTTAATAAAGGATTCTTTTTCTTTTTAGGCCCTGTCCAAAATAGTAAATTAATACGCAGATTAACTAGAACACTTGAAGCAGTAGTGAATGAAACTGCCTCCGCCCTAGGTAACTTAACCGAAGAACAGTCCGCCATGCGGGTTGTTGTCCTTCAGAATCGTCTTGTTATTGACGTCATCTTGGCAGATAGAGGCGGAGCTTGTAAGGTCATCGGGTCAAGTTGCTGTGTTTTCATTCCACAAAACGCACCATCTGTATATCAAGCTATTACACGTCTTCATAAAATTGCAAATCAGATACATCAGAATCCAGGCACCTGGACTTGGTCCGGTTGGTTCTGGACAACGTTAACCGCTTGGGGATGGAAGATCCTATCATTCCTAGGCATTGGCCTAGTCCTAGTATTCAGTTGCTGCCTGTGCTTACAGTGTGGGCCAGCGATTTGTGGACTGTGTGCCACTTCATGTATTGAACATTCCAGTTTCCTTTCAAAACGTAAAAGAAAGAAAGAAGAGCAAATGATGTTACAAGAACAAACTGATCGATTCATGAGGATCGATATATCATGAAGGGTCCATAGGGAACAAGGAGGGAATGAGGAAATATAAATTTTATGGTCAAGTTGTGTTCCCTAGCGCGTACCCCACCGTCTCCATGTACCAGCTTAAAGTGCATGTAACTTCCCTCCTTTGCCAGCTATGAAGACACAAATACATTTGCGTCCAACGTTAACATGTCCTCTTTCAGACCCACCCTGAATGGGTTAAATAGTCCGTTCCTAAGTATGCTATGCCAACGTCTTTTTGTAATGTACCTTACACGTTTTTCAGCTCTGGCAAAGTAGGCCCTGAATTTCTGCCATCGAGCCATTTTTCTGGCTTCTGACTCTGAAAGCCTCAGCCCAGGCTGCCTCTGTACCCGTGAACTCTGACTTACTTCCAGTGCGGCCCACCGCGCTCAGCCCAGCCTGCTGCCTGCCAAGACTGACTATAACCTTCGAGTTATCTGTTCCGCTCCTCGAAAATACATTCCTGCCTACTAGCTTCAGTAAACATCCCCCTCATCTGCAGAGCAAAGGGCCAACCTGTCTCCGTGCAAGTAATTCATAGCCTCTGTTACCATGCTCCCATGGAAGGCCCCATGCCCCACGCTTCTCATGCAGACACCCAGGCGCATATACACGCACTCACAGTCAGTATAGAATAGCTTCTGCCCCAGAGACCTTTTCCGTCCAGATAATATGGTTCCCAAACATCAGATATCAGATATGATAGAAGTACAAGTTGATCTGACATGTCAGACTTCTGTCTCTTTCCGTCAGTGTAAATGTCAAGCCCCCTGCACCCTCCAGTCTCACGTCAATCACACGTCATGTAGCTGCGCGCGCATCCAAGCTTCCGATTTCTGCTGACATTACAACATTTCTGTTAGTGCCACCCTTTTGTGACACCTACCTGTGACGTTTCTAGCACACACCTCCAGTTCACGCCTAGTCCACGCCTTCTGATTACGTACTAGTAACACGTGGATACTGTTATCTTGTCTTCTCTCAGCTGTTACGCCTACTGCATTGCTTTCTATGCTGTAAATTAAGTATATAAGCTATGTACTGTCAATAAAATGCAGCGCGCTCTATCCCTTCTTCCACCCCTGTGGTGGGAAGAACATGATATAATGGTCCTGACCATTCCTTTTTGAGGAATAAAACCCCTAAGAACTCTAACACCACGGACTCTGTTTTTTTCTTTCCGATTTGAGTTATTATTGATTAAGTACTTACCTGCATAGAAATTAAGACGGTAAATTATATATTTACATCAGTTACTCAACTGTTTAATCTTGTCTTTTCCTTGATCCCTTTTCCTTATGTACCTGGAAATACGTCGTTCACCTGATTCTAATATTATTGTTTTCCTTTCGCAGAACACCTCCCTATGTTCCGTCACGTCTCTCCGGTTGGACGTCTTGTGGCCCCGTTTACCTACCCGCCGTTGGTTGGTCTTCCCCCCCTCCTCTCATCTCCATTTTTCCCCTTGTGTTCAGTCCTCTGAACGTATCCACTTCCCACGATCCCTTGTAAGTATCGACCTATTTTTTTTTTTCTCCCTCTTCCATTGTTGACATGCTTCTGTTTCATCCTTTAACATCACTCTCTTACAAACCATTCTTCTTCTTCTTTTTGATCCTAATATTCCATTCTCTTATTGTCATTCTACACCTCCTCCCTTTTTCTAGTTTCACTTTGCAACTTTCTGCTACACCCTCTTTACTCTTGTGTAACATTCCATGGTTCTCTCCAACTTATCTTCTTTTTCCAAAATTTATGGCCTACTTCTCTTCTTGCCTTATGTTCTCTTCTGCTCAGCTGACTTTTATCCTCTGATCACAATTTTCTTTTCATTTCCCAGCGCCCCTCCTCTCCACTGTCTTCTCTCATTCTCTTATATCTGTCCTTCTCTTCTTCAGACTTTCTTTTTCTTTTTTCTCATGTCCCTCCTTTCTCGACTTATATGAGGCTTTCTTCCATTTCTTATTTGCATTCTCTCTCTTTAATTATTCTTAATGTCAGTGCGCATTGTTTCTTGGAACGTTAAAGGTTTAAATTCACCTATCAAGAGACAAAAGATCCTTTCCCATTTAGCTAAACTGAATGTAGATATTGCCTTTCTTCAAGAAACCCATTTATCTGATACTGACGCTGCTAAGCTCCAAAGAGGTTGGGTGGGAAAGGTTTTTTCAGCTCCTGGTGATGGCAAAAGAAATGGTGTTGTTTTGCTAGTTCGAAAGTCCTTTTCTCACTCTGTATTGCATTCTGAATCGGATCCCGAAGGTAGATGGTTATATGTTAAACTTTCCTCTAAAGGTGTCCCTTTTTCCTTGCTTAATGTTTATGCCCCCACAGGTGGAAACCCTACTTTTTGGAGCGCATTTGCCTCTCGTATTACTCAATGCATTGAAGACAACTTTATTCTAGCAGGCGATTGCAACCTGCCGCTAGATCCCTTTTTAGACAGGAATTCCAAAGCTTTTTTTGTCCCTAATAAATCCCATAAGCTCTTCACAAACGCCATTTATCAGCACAAACTAATAGACGCCTGGCGACTCTGCAACCCAACCAGCAAAGAATTTACATTCTATTCCCCTGTTCACCAATCCCAGTCACGTATTGACTATATTTTTCTCTCTCACCACCTATCCCAATCCCTCACCCAAGCTGAAATAGGCCCCATTGTGTTTTCGGATCATGCCCCAGTTCTGATCAACATTGACATCTTACCCAAATCCACTGGTCCCAAACGGTGGCGTTTCAATAATGCCCTCCTTCTTGATCCCAAATTTACGGCCTCCTTTATTGAGTTTACCACCGAATTTTTTGTTATAAATGATACCCCTTCCTTAGCTACCCACACTATATGGGACGCTTATAAAGCTGCAGCCAGAGACTTTATTCTCAGACATGTTGCTACAAAGCGTAGCCTTGCCCGTAAACGCACCAATGATCTTTTATCTCAGATCAAAGCTCTGGAACATGCCTTTTATACCTCCCACACACAGGAAAGTTCAACAGCTCTTGTTAATGCGAAAATGAACTATAACAAACAGTCTACTGATGATGCATCATTGTACTTATTGAAATCCAGCTCGAAATTTTATGGTGGGAAGAATAAGGCGGGGAAAGTTCTCTCTAACTATTTGAAGGTTAAACAAAATAAGCTGAATATTGAATCTGTTTTTGATGCTAATTTAGTTCTGCAACATAAAGATGCGGATATTTTAGAGGAATTTTCCCGCTTTTACTCCACACTTTACTCTTCTGGCACGCAACCTTCTGATCACTCTCTTTCCACTTTCTTCACAAGCATTCAACCTCCCTCTAACTTTCCCGTTGACCTAACCTCCCTTGAAACTCCCCTGGCCGTTCAGGAATTACACACAGCACTTCAATCTCTTAAGAAAGACAAAGCCCCAGGCCCTGATGGTTTCACTGTCGAATTTTATCAACATTTTGCCACTCTTCTGTTGCCCAAATTATTTCACCTTTTGGAGTCTTTTAAAACTAACGGAGCCTCTTCAGGCACTTTTTCTGATGCTTATATTTGTATTATACCAAAAGAGGGGAAAGACACTCAACACTGTAAGAATTACAGACCGATATCATTGGTCAACATTGACTACAAGATATATGCCAAATCTTTAGCCATCAGATTAGACTCCTTTCTCCCAGAACTCCTAGGCCCTGAGCAATCTGGATTTGTTAAAGGACGCTTCATTTCAGACAACACTAGACTCCTCTTTAATGTCTTATCTAAATCATCACGCTTCAGTAATTCCCTAGCCGCAATTGCTCTTGACGCCGAGAAGGCTTTCGATAGAGTAGAATGGTCATTCCTATTCTCCGCATTAAAATGGTTTGGGTTTGGCCCTAATTTTATTTCCCTCATCTCCTTTCTTTACGCAAACCCTAGAGCAGCGGTCTGTGCTAATGGTTTAATTTCCTCCTTTTTCAACCTTGGCAGAGGAGTAAGACAGGGATGCCCCCTATCCCCCTTTCTTTTCAACCTTGCTCTCGAACCTTTCTTATCTAAATTACGTCAAAATCCGAACATTCACGGCTTCCCTCTACCCCATTCGCAAATCAAATTAGCTGCCTATGCTGACGACATTTTACTTTTCATTTCGAACCCATCGGTTTCCATCCCAGCTTTTCTTGCCGAAGTTAACGTATATTCTCATCTTTCCGGTTATAAATTGAACAACGACAAATGCGAAATTTTACCCCTCACCAAATTCACCTTTAAGCCTGACTTTGCGGCTTCTAACTTCAAATGGAGCCCATCCCATATAAAATACCTCGGTTTGCATATCACCCCTTCTGTCTCGGATACTATCTCCTTATGCCTTACTAAATGCACTCAGAAGCTATCTGACCTCACCTCCAGGTGGCATCCCTTATACCTTTCCTGGTGGGGTCGACTTGACACCATTAAGATGATGCTCTCCCCAATTGTCCTCTACACCATTTCGAATATCCCCGTTTCCATCCCTGCCAAATTTTTTGCCAAAATCAACAACACCTTATCCTCCTTTTTATGGTCTGGAAAGAAACCGCGCATGTCCTTATCAAGATTGCGCCTCCCCAAAGCGGAAGGTGGGGTTAATTTTCCAAACTTTCCTGCTTATCATAAAGCCTTCCTTCTAAAACAGGCCGCTATCTGGCTTAAAGATCCTACCGAACCTCTTCCCCTTTGGGCTAACCTTGAGCACCTTTCTCTCTCTCCCTTCTCCTTTGCCGAGTATCTCTCCTTTTCTCGCAAACCCCAATTTGTATCCACTCCAATCCACAAATACACCACGAAACTACTTTTAGCCTTCACCCCACCTCCTCCCTCTTCTACCGCTGACCTTCTCGCCTCCACGATTTGGTATAATAGCACTATTCTTATCAAACTCAAACCCTTCTACTGGAAATCTTGGAGGCAACGTGGTTTAATATGGGTCTCCCAACTTTTTACTGGTTCTGTCTTCACACCTTTCCCTGTTCTAAGCCGAACCTTCTCTCTCCCATCCTCTTTTGCCCACAAATATATATTACTCAAGAATGCGGTCATGTCCGCATACGATTCCCTTTCTCATTCTCCTCCACTTACGAATTCTACTTCACCGGCTTCCTCTTTACACTCCCAATTGCGCTCCAACCCTTCAGCGTCTTCCATTTATCATTCCTTTCACAACCCTCCATTACCCAGGCCTAAAACTACGGTGGAGGCGCAGTGGGAATCCGAACTCGAAGTCTCTTGGCCCACCTCTTTATGGGATAAAATTTGGATTAAGCTTCGCAAGTCTTCCAGAGCTGCTTCTCTTACACAAACACTTTTCTTTCTTTACAATCGACTCCTTTACACGCCATCTCTTCTTCACAAAAGGTTCCCTACAACTCCGGACCTTTGTTGGTCTTGCTCCGCCCCCAATGCCACGCTTTTTCACATGCTTTTCCTTTGCCCTCTCACGCAAACATTCTGGATCAGAGTATGGGATCAAATCAATTCTATCTTTCACACTTCTATCCCTTTCTCTATCACTGACATTTTCCTCGGTTCACTGTCCTCTTCCTGGACTGAAGTTGAAATGAATATTCATATTATTGATTTGCTATTAGCTGTTGCGTTTCAACAGATTACTGTTAACTGGAAGAATTCTGAGGGTATTACATTTAAAGCTTGGTGGTTCAATGTATGTTATAATCATAGATTAGATACTGCATTTATTTATCCCATTACCCTGGCCCCGAAAAGACATGCTTTGTGGCTTCCTGTTACCCTCTACTTGGATGATTGCTCCAAACGCTCATCTCACCTTCCCCCATCGCAGCAAGAGGTTTCGAAACCCCCATGAATTGCCTTTTGTTCCCTCTTTTTCTTTAATACTTAGCTTCCCGCATATTTTTACATTGTCTCCTGAAGTACAAAGCCTCATCGAGTGTACACTTTTCATCCCAAGCCTCATTTATTATTTTTTGGTTCCCCTTTTCCTCTTTTTCCCCTTCACTCTTTAATTTGATGTAACTTATTGTTGTTATCCTAGCTTATTATTCCTATCGCTACTGTTGTATTACATATTACTTTTTGTAATGACAATTTTGTTTACCCTAATAAAATTCTATTTGAACTTAAAAAAGATTATAAGGGTTCTCCCTGGTCAATATCTGACCCTGCAGAGTACCATCTGCACCAGGCTACCTGTGCTCAGTTACCAGGATGTGTACAATGGTAGTCTCACATGTGCACCTCTCAAGCGTGTGTGCACACATGTAAGCAGCTAAGGACCCCTTACACTTGCTTCATCGCAGAGGGCTTATCTTGGAAGGCAGACACTAGTGATAAACATGCATAGGTCTATTTACAGTGTGATTACCAATGGGTGAGACAGCAGTTGCGAAGCTCACCCACAGTAAAAAGTTAAAAACCAGCTGATTCAAAAACGAAAAATCCGGGCAGATGAAAAGGGCAGAACCCATTTATGTAGTTTTGAAGTTGGAAGGTCTGGGACTGTGGAAGCTGGTGCTGTATGCTTTTAATCTGGCTGCTATGGGGAAAGGCCTATCTGAGAACTTGTATGATAAGGACGATTGTGCCTTGGATCAGGGGTCAATTGATACCTCCTTGGTGAGAGGAGATTCGCTGTGGAAATTCTTCTTCACATCAGTTTCTGCTGCTGGCACATGAAGAGGGCATAGCAACCTGCAAGGAGAATATTTTGCCTTTGTCCGAGGTCCTGAAAGCTTTAAATGGTAATCGCTGGGGTGAGCCCAGGAAGAACCTTGATGGGGAATAGGAAAAAAGGCCTGACAGGAAAAGCTTATCTTGTTACAGAGGGGACGTCACGAGCCAGTGGCAGCCATGTTTTTCAGAGTAATGCTGTTAGAGTGATCCCTGAATTCAGACTCACAGGCTGGTATGGGTGACAGCATAAGCAGTAAGGGGGTTGCCTGAGAACCCCGACAACCTCTAAGCTGAAAACGTGTCTCAGAATAGAACAATAACAACTGAATAGAAGCTCAAACACAAACAATTGCTACAAATGTTTATCCATATGTAAGATACATCAAATACAGATCATATCCAACAAATGTCAAAGATGCATTTAGTTGACAAAGTAATTTCCACATACCTTTACAGCAAATTGGCAACATGTGGTCTCGTCAGCTTGGTATGTCATACAGACCATGCAGAGTCCTAACAGAGCCACCACACAGCCCTGTAAACAAAAACAAAAAGAGTCAGTGTCAGCAATGGGTTTATCCTACCTTTATCTGACACCAACAACTGCCTTATAAAATTATAAAGAAGTTTACATCATTTGGCAATGCACTAAGAGCTTTTATCATGGAAGGTGATGCTGAAATATAATGGACTTAGTTATACTTTGTTAATTCCATCAGGTACACATAGGCTCCTGCATTCTGAAACAGCCCAGTTGGAATGTATGCTCTGCGGTATCCAGATACTATTAGCAGTATCCTCAGCCCAGCCACGAAGTTATGCATTGTAACCGATAGAAACTCCTGCTAATTAGTGATCCAGACTTGAGTGCACCAGGGCCTGGGTACCAGCTGAAGCTCCCTCAGGCCTGGCCTTGCGTCTCGGCTTGGGCTGCTATAAGTATGGGCTACTGTGCAAGAGATCAGAGGATGCCCATACAGAACAAGAACTAGCATCACACTGCTCCTTGGTCGTGTGACCTGTGAGAGCCTTCAAGTGTTCACACGTTTTTACCAATGCCAGTTACAAACCTTCAACATGCTGGCAAGGAAAGGGCATAAATGAGAGTGATGGACAAAGTGGAACTTTTTCAACGGTATTCCCTGCTCTAGTATAGTCTGTCTGTTTGAAACAGTATCACACAGCTCCATCCCAAAATAACCACGTATGTCGGTCATTTCCTTCCCATAGAAGTCTTGACCGAGACTGAGAATATCAAAAATGTTGAATGGTAATTCTTGACCCAATGCTTTTGTAACCAACGGGTATGCCTTGGAGTAGCCTTCCATTCCATTGTTTTGAGCTTTTTTGTTTTCCGCCAGAGATAGAAACAATCATATACAAATCAGCCTTGCCCACACCCCAGGAGATACAAAATTAAACATTGTACAGAATCAGAAAAGAGGTAAAATTATTTTTGGAAAATTACATAGCTGGGGATTGCGTAACTCCTCCATGCTAATTAGTTACGCGACCCCCAGCCATGTCATTTTCTAAAAATAATTTGACTTCTTTTCTAATTCTGTACAATGTTTCATTTGTTTGCATCTTTGATTCACTCTTTTGTTGTAAAGTAATTTTTTCCCCTGACAGAACCACTTTCTATATATAGACCCAAGTTCTGAGGGACACAGGGATACCCCATTGTAGTTATTTCTTTCATACTCCAGGAGAGCAGTCCTGCGTGAACTGTTAGGCCTCATCTCCTCTTAAAGGGATTTCAAAGAATACCAGAGGCATTTGGAAGTACTGGGCTTCTTCAGTGAGCTGAAGCATAAGTGCCATACCAGTACTCCATACCAGCCAGTACTGGCCCATTTAAAGCACTGCTGGTATAGGGTACCTTCTATTTTTCAAATTCCTGCACTGGTGGTGACAGGACAATTGTTTTGCTCATTTTCTAGAAAGTCATTAAATTTGTCAGCTCCCTTCCATTAATTGGCGTTTCACCAGTGCATGAGCCAACTGTAAAGCTTGGATTCCTTTGCTGTGCCTGTCAGCCACAAACATCAGCGGGGTCTGACTGTGAGCAACACACATTGGGTAAACACATATTCATCAAGGAGTGGATGCTTTTCTATCACTCACTAAAGGTTACTGTGCTCTGGCCTCTAGAAAGTGTTCTGAAATGGTTTCATTTCGGTTTCAGTGCGATTTCCCGACCTTACGTGACTGAATTCGAACTGTCATCATCTGCGGCAAGAACTAATTTCTAAGCATAGAGAAATATTTTCAAAGTCATTTTGGAGTAAGTAATGTAGTATTCCTATAGTACTCCTCTACATACTCATACATGCCTTTGTAAATTGGTCTCAAATCTTCTAAAATGAGAATAGTATGGGAATATCTTTGAACAATTATTACAAAAAAGGTTTGTTTGTGATCTGTTTGCACTTTTACTAGTAGAGCATTAGATGTTTAGGCCACTTCAAAAAGGCATGTATTTATATGTAAAAGACTACGCCTCTAGTACTACTTCCCATGCGGACATATGTTTTTAGCAATCAGCCACTTTGTGAACAAGAATGAAAGTGAAAGTTCCTGGTCTGAAGCGTGAGTATTGAGCGAGGCCCTCATTTCACTTGCTTTACCATTCCATACATGAACTGCCCTCATCTCCAGCAAACTAGACTAAGGAAACACCCTGTACGCTAGCATCAACAATTCACCAAGCAACTCATCAGAAGACTACAAACTGTCTATAACTCGGCAGCCCAGATTCAGACCACACCTCAGAGAGCTCTACTGGCTCCTAATACACAAACGCCCTCAGTTCAAACTCCTCACTCAAGCAATAAAGGCACTACACAACATCAGTCGTGCCTGAACAGTCACGTGTCCTTCCACCAACCACCCAGACTCCTCTGCTCTGATGGACTCTATTCACACACATCTCACACATACACAGAAACAGATTCGGAGGCTGGGCCTTCTGGTACATTACTCCTGCAGAATGGAACGACCTCCCACCACACACACTAGAACCTCCTCCTCTCTCATATAGTTCCACAAGAAGCAGAAGGCCTGGCTCTTTGAATAACCTCCCTGTCCAAAAAAACACCAGGCACACACACCTGCTCAGCACCAGGATACCCTCTGAAGTGGTAGTGCGTTTTACAAATACCCTTAACATAACATAACAGAACACTAATTCAAAGGCAACTACAGCCCTCATTATTGTGTGGAGTGGGGCCTTTATCTTTCGCAGAGTGCACCCTTTCCGCCTTAAAATACTTTTGTCATCACAGCAGGCCACTTGAATGTCTTTGATATTATTCAGAGACTTAATGAAAGTATGTAATTTGATGCAAGCGAAACATGGTTATAGATGGCGCATATGGCAAATGTAATGACCTGTTTACCTTTATCTGCTGGGTAACCTCCTTGAGGGAGGTGCAATCCTGGTTATGAAGCATTAAAGAAAGCTGCCTGGTAAGGACGAAGTTTTAGGTGCTAAATCTCTAACTAAGATATATAATTATAGGAGGGGCTTTCTTTCTTTCAAATGACAGACAATTCTCTCAGTTGCTGCCCCACCGATGTGTGCTCAGTTTACGACGCGAACAGTCACATATTCCATAGCTGGGTCAATGCTGATTGCCCTGCCATCCCCACTCATTGTAATAACCACACCCACATCGAACTTGTCTCTGGATTAATACCCGGTCTGCTAACGCTTTGCTTTGTGGAGAAGTAATTCAAAAAGACGGTGGCTCCAAGTTTCCATTTGACAATACATCTAACCAAATATTCGTTTGCACAGTAATTTCCTCTCACCCAAAGAGCACGATCAGAGGACCCCTATGCAGACCACGTTCAGCCCCTCCAGTGGGGCGCACCTAGGCTGCACAGTGAGTGGTTTCCATTGATTCTCCCGAGGGAAGCCTCAGTGGGTTACTGCTGCTTTCCATGTCATGTGTATTAATAGGCAGGTCCTGTGACATGCACGCTGCTTCCAATGTATTTGTTTCTGTGCTTTATTGTTGACAGACCTAGTTGACAGCTGCCTGTGGAAACTATTTTCTCTAACAGTTTTCGAATGCAGTTCGGTTTAAGCATTTACGTTTGCTGCAAAGTAATGTCAAACATGCTTAGGCACGTTCTATTTGTGATATGCTTGTGCTACGTTTGTCATAGTATTATGAGACATTTAAAGCTGAAGAGACGGCGGCACGGAATGTATCTGGAGTCTTAAGCTTTTAGAGAATCAACCGAGGCAAAGGATTTTTAGGCACAGCTAAAATGTCTGGCGGAAAGTCTAGAGATATATTTCTGCTGCGGTTTACACTTTGTGAGATATTGTTTAACGTGGACGAGATAGAAATATTAAATATTGTAGTGGGTGTGTTGTGCTAAAGTATTGTATGGCTATGGTCGTTAAAAATATTCGAATTGAAAGGGGCGTGGCCAAGATGGCGGCGGAGTAGGACGCCTTTCCGAGCCGCTCCGGCGCTGATCCAACAAAGCATCTAATAGCACGGTCCTGAGGGAGCGGTTTCGCTTCAAAAGTGCTACGGAAGTCTCCCTGGCATAGCGGAGTGGTTTGGTGCCGTCGGTGGGGCGGAGAGACGCCAAGATCGACCACGAGACTGACTGAGATTCGTGGCCTGTGCGACCCCGGCCTTTCTTGGGTCTTGGCGGCCGATGTAGGAAGAGGGCGGAGCTCCTGAGATCCCGCCTGGAGGCTCCGAAGCTGGCGGAAGGTGGAGAACCGCGTTGAGTCGGCGAGGCGGCTGATCCTGCTACAGGGGTGGCTTGGAGTCCTCTAGCTTGTGGCGTGGAGCTGGCCCACGAGGCTTGGCGGAGGAGGTTTAATAGCGCCCGGCGGTGTTCGCTGAGAGGAGGTCCGCGACATCTGAACGCCGGTGGCGGTGAGACTGGGCAGTGGCTGTGGCCCTGAACGAGAATGGTGGTGGTGAGCGGTACCAGGTCGGCGGGCTCCGGTGAGGCCGGATCTGCGTATGAGGAGGACGCGACCTGCTGGATAGCGGTGGCATTCATTCATGGCCGCCATTGGACTTTGGGTCGTCCGTAAGCTTGAGCTCTACTCTGGTCACCTGTGACGCCTAAGGAGCGAAGACCAGGGCTGCTGTGCAGGCCGTGAGAGTTTTTCAGAAGTACTACGGCCTATAGTTCAAGGTTTGACCATTGGGATCACGGGCCTAAGTTCTAGACCGGGTCGAGCGGCGGGGCCCGCCATCTTGTCTGGCCGCGTGGCGCCTGGGTGGAGTGCTGCTTGCCGCCATGTCTAACGTGCAGCGCAAGGGGCGCCCGGGGAAGGATGGCACTTCGAAATCTTCCTAGCCGCCGGCATCCCCTGGAGCTAGTGGATCTTTGAAACAATCGGACGATGAAGCACCGGTGACGAAGGCTTTTATGACCGAACTATTTGCCTCCATTAAGGAAGACATCTCCGAGCTCCGCGCGCAATTGGCCTCCGATCTACGGGAGGTGCGGAGGGATGTGGACGGTATAGGCGAGAGGGTGGCAACTCTGGAGGACCATGATCTAAGTATGGCCAACGATGTGCACTTGCTGCAGCAGGATATCATCCGCCTCACCAAGCAGAACCTGGACTTACAGACGCACACGGAGGACTTGGAAAACCGTTCACGCAGGAACAACATTCATATCCGAGCTGTGCCCTGGGATGGTGAGGCAGGAGACCTGCGTGGATATGTCAAAGACCTGTTCCTCCAGATACTGGACGAGGAGGATAGCCGGGAAATTCGAATGGACAGGGTGCATAGAGTGGGGTTGCCCAGGCGCGGGAGGGGGCCCCCTCCTGATATTCTTGTATGTGTCCATGACTTTCAGGTGAAAGAGCGTATCCTCCGCAAGGCCAGGGCAATCACGTCATTGCAGTTCAGGGACCACCGTCCTCAGCTGTATCAAGATTTAGCGGCCTCCACACTGCGGAAAAGAAGGGAGTTCCGCCCGGTGACTGCCTTTCTGAGAGAGCGTGGCATCGCTTATTCCTGGGGGCATCCATTTCGAATCATCTTTCGGTGGCAGAATCGTCTCGCACAGATTCGCTCGCTCCAGGTGGCAAAGGACCTTCTGGGCCTGGAGGACGTACCGCCTTCACAGGAAGCAACTACTTCTCCATCTCGGAGGCGCCACCGCTCGTCTTCCTGGCACAGGGTGGGCGCTTCCCCTGATCGGCAGGGACCGGACCTCACTACCAGCTTGCAGGAGCGGGGCAACGCGGTGGCATCGGTGGCTTCGGCTACATTGGCTGATACGCAGCAAAGCTCCGGAGCGGCGTGACCTCTTTCTTGCTGATGGATCGGCGCTGGAGGGGTTCTGGCCTTCTGGTCTGGGGGTATGAATGTACTCTTGGAGGAGACACCCTCGACTGTGGCCATGGGGGATATTGTATTAGTCCCCCCGGCCTGCTTCCTGAAAGGAAGGCCCCTTGCGGACGCCGGTCTTCTGGACACGATCAGTACTGTCTTTGCTTTCACACTTTTGATTTTGTTCTTGCTATTGGTTGTTTTTCGACTGGGGGGGTGGGAGTTGGGGAGTTTGGGGTGTTGGGGGGTCCCATGACGGTGGGAATGGGGGACTGCTGGATGGATGGCTGCGGGTGTGCGTGCGAAATGGCATCGTGGATAACATTGTTGTGGTTGGCTGGCGTGCTTTGGATTGTGGAGGGGGGAGAGTGGCGGACCCCCTGGGCATCCCCTGGATCGGGGGTTGTCTGTGTATGGGGAGGGGGACAACTGGAGTGACAGGAGAGATTCTTTGGGTCCATCTCTGTAATGCCGATTAGCATTGGGACATGGAATGTTAAGGGCATGAATTCGCCACAGAAGAGGCAGAAGGTGTGGAAATATGTAGTGGATCATCACCTTGACATTGTGAGGTTGCAAGAAACCCACTTAGCACGGAGAGATGAGATGCGGCTCCGCCATAAGGCTTATCCCATTATTTATAGGTCTTCCGCCGCTACGAAACACAGGGGGGTGGCACTCCTTTTCCGAGCTGCGCTGCACTTTCAACCTGTGGAGGTACGTCACGATAAGGAGGGCCGTTGGTTGATGGTCAAAGGGCTTATTCAAGGTCGACTGTGCACTTTTGTGGTGGTGTATTTACCCAACGTAGGTCAGAATAAGTATTTGCAGGATCTGTTGTTGAAGGTTGGGGACTTTGCAGAGGGTCATTTGTTCTTGCTGGGGGATTTTAATCTGGTGTGGGACAAGGATTTGGACAGCTCAGGGGGCCATAGGGCGGGCACGGGAGTGTTTTCTGCTTCGACACAGCAAGGGGTGGGGGAGCTGGGACTAGTTGATGGTTGGCGGTTTTTCCACCCTACCACAAAGGATTACACATTTTTCTCCCATGTGCATCATTCCTATTCCCGTTTGGATTTCATTTTCCTTAGCCAATCCCTACGCGGGAACGTGGTAGATGCCGCCATTCTTCCAATCTCTGTTTCGGACCACAATCTCTTGGTGCTTAACCTTCGTTGGTCGCCAACTGGTGCATCGCATCGGAAGTGGTATTTCCCGGCGTCGGTAATCAGGGACGATATATCTAATCAAGCCTTGCGACTCGCTATCAGAGAATTCTTTGACCTTAATCCCCCGTCGGACACCTCACTGTCGACCACATGGGACGCCTTTAAAGCTACGATCAGGGGCACATGCCTGGGACTCAATTCGCAGATTAACGCCCTGCGGAGGAAGGAACGTGAGGCCTTGGAGGCTGAGGTGGTCGAGCTCGAACGTGCTCACAAACTCAACCCCTCGAGGGCGACTCTCCGCCCGCTGACGGCAGTGAGGGGCAAATTAAAGGCGCACTATGCCAATAGGGCCGAGCTCACACTTTTGCGACTGGGGCGACAATCATATTCATTCGGTAACAAGGTTGGTAAACATCTGGCGCGGCAACTGCGGGATAGGAGGGAGCGGGAATACATAGGAGGGATCAGAGATGCTGCAGGTGTGTTGCAACACCGAGACGGAACGAAGGCGGACATTTTTGGACGTTTTTACGCGGAGTTGTATACGGGTGACAACCTGGCTGCGGAAACACAGAGGGAGTTCCTACGACGTTTGCCGTTACCCCGAGTATCTAGAGAATGGAACGACCTATTGGAGGCACCAATTTCTAGAGAAGAGGTTCTCTCCGCCATCAAAAATTTGAAATTACACAAGGCCCTGGGTCCGGATGGTTACACTGCGGTCTTTTACAAGACGTATGCTACCGAGCTGTGTGACTTTTTAGTTGCTCTCTTTAATGATATGGCGTCGTCTGGAATGAACACAGGGACTCTGGCCGAGGTGGTGATTACGGTCTTGCCGAAACCAGGGAAGGACCCGGAGCATTGTGCTTCGTTTCGCCCCATAGCCTTACTTAACATCGACGCAAAACTATACTCGGCGATTCTGGCGGGCCGCCTACAGGATCTGCTGCCGGCGATTATTCACCCAGACCAGTCTGGCTTTATTAAAGGTCGCCAGACCCACGATAATACCCGTAGAGTGGTTCACCTCATCGAAAAAGCGGACAGGTTCCGCATACCGGCTGTGCTGGTGGGCCTGGACGCGGAGAAGGCCTTCGACCGAGTGGACTGGGGCTTTCTGTTTAATACGGTTCTGGCCTTTGGCTTCTCTGACAAATTCATCACTATGGTAAAGGCGAACTTTTGCAGCCCACGCTCGAGAGTGGCGGTGAATGGCCACCTATCGGCCTTCTTCCCACACTCGTGGGGCACCAGACAGGGGTGTCCCCTCTCTCCCTTGCTATTCGCGCTCAGTATTGAGCCTCTGGCGATGGCGGTGAGGGAACATGAAGGTGTGAAGGGCATACCGTTCACGGGAGAGCAACATAAAATCTCGCTCTTCGCGGACGACGTCCTGCTCTCGGTGGCAGATCCGGCTGGTTCATTACCCTGCGTTAGGGAAATTTTGCTTGAATTTGAGGGTGTGGCGGGATTTAAAGTTAACTATGGCAAGTCTTACATTTTGAATCTGACTTTATCGCAATCTGACGTGGCTCAAGTACGGGCGTTGACCCCACTGGCATGGGCTTCTGGTTCGATTGTTTATCTGGGTGTACACCTGACTCCGACGGTGGGTAAGCTGTTCGCGGCCAACTTCCCGCCCCTCCTGACGAAGACCTGAGCAGAATTGGAGAGGTGGAAACCTAAATTCCTGTCCTGGTTAGGTAGGATACATGCGATTAAAATGGTCCTTCTCCCCAAATATTTATACCTGTTCCAGGCCTTACCTATTCCGCTGGATAGTGCCTACTTCCGACAGCTCAAAACGCAGATACTGAAAGTTATCTGGCAAGGGGGCCGAGCCCGTCTGCCCTTCACGGTTATGCGCCGACCTCGGTCGGTGGGTGGGGTTGGTCTCCCGGACCTGCACCTCTATTATAAGGCTGCCCAATTGAGGGTCATGGTGGAATGGTCGCAGCAGCTATCAGAAAAACACTGGCTGTATATGCACTGGAGCGTGGCGGGTCGGTCCATCTGGGATTTAGCCTGGAAGCCGAAGAAAGACCGCCCCTTGAATGCCTACATCAGTACCCCCACGGGCACTACGCTGAAGGTCTGGGACACCCTGGCTGGCGATGAGCGGTGGACAACCTTCCCATCTCCGTTCACACCATTGCATTTCAACCCGGCCTTTCCACCGGCGCTCAACGAGGGACCCTTTGATGCATGGAGGGAGGGTGGGTGCAGGGCGCTGCTTCACCTGTTTCATGGCTCTGATCCTTTGACCTTTGCTAACTGCATGCGGGACTACCAGGTGCCGCAGACTGATAGGTATAGGCATGTCCAATTGCTACATTGGGCCACGTTGCCAGGAGTGCAGGAGGAAGCCACGAGGCCTCCCTCGAAATTTGAGGCTTTTCTGCTAAGGACGCCCACCATGAAGGGAGCCATCTCCTTCCTATATCAGTTACTGCTTCAATCTGAATTGTCACCTAGGCCACGATATATGGAGCAATGGGAGAAGATGGTGGGAAGGGATGTCATGGACGCCGAATGGTCAGCGCTTTGGAGGGATATGAACCAATTTAACCACTCGATCCACTTACGGGAGGCTCACTTAAAGACTCTCACGCAATGGTATATAGTTCCGACTCGGCTCCACCGTATCTATCCGGCTGCCTCGGATAAGTGCTGGAGGGGATGTGGACTTCTAGGGGACTTCCGCCACATTTGGTGGGACTGCCCGGTAATCAGGCCGTATTGGGATGAAATTCTTTCCCATATCAAGGATATCCTCCAATATCCTATTGAGGACTCTATGGCCTTTGTGCTGCTGGGCCTGCGGGACCCCGGTCTTGAACACCAAACGCGCGCGCAGATAAAAAGATTCTGTGGCTGTGCTTGGGGGCAGCCAAGCTCACGCTGGCGGCGGCTTGGAAACGGAAGGAGGCCCCAGCGATTTCCCTTTGGCACGCGAGACTCTGGAGGCTTTTGAGCCTGGAAAGAATGGCGGACATCTTCCTCGGTAACTACAAGAACTTCAAGCACGTGTGGGGCCCCTTGGTAACCTTCCTATCTACTGGCTTGCCTTCGGCTGTTTGCCCAGCATCATTGAGATCCTTACACCTCTTCCAATTTTAGTGTGCCTGCTGTATGAATGTGGTATGTCTGCGTCACCGTCATGGGGGGGGGGAGGGAGGGGGGGCTGGGGAGTTGTATTTTTTCTTTCTTTCTCTGTGTTGCAACCGAGGTGCCTATTTTCACCGGATGGTACAATTCCATGGTTTTGTATGGCCCGAAGACCTGTTTGATGGGACGTTTTGATTTCGCAAGACTCAGCTCCTATGTGGCTTTTTCTAATGCCTTTTTTTTCTGCAGGTACCTGGACTGATTGACTGAACTTTATCTTTGCGATGTAGCGTCACCACCGTTTTCATTCGCTTCTTTTCCCACTGTGTGGGAACATGTGCGGCACCTCGGTGCGGTTTTCTTGTGTTTTTCCCTTTTTTGTCATTTGCAAAATAAAAAGTTTTTCAAAATAAAAATATTCGAATTGCATTTTGTTGTCTTCGTGGACGCTCGCCTTTTTGTGGGCCTGGTTGTGCAGATAGCATCTGAATTTCATGCTGGACTCTTTTCTCTGCTCTGTTATTCTTCTGCCATAAATGGCCAATTACTGGAGCAGAGAGGAGCATGGGCAATTGTGACGTCATCAGCACAACCAAGCCCAAAATGACAACTGCACTGCATGCATTAAATGTCATATGCTAGAGGGAACGTCTACAAAATAACTTTCTTTCAAAGTTCAACATGACAAGAAACTTGGAAAACAGATCATCCCAAGGCCTCTGTAGCATTTACATGCAATGTGATGACATTCTGCTTTAGAACAAAGCACCGAGTCAGTGGTTAATGAACCTTTCGAGCCACAGCTCATATGTATCTCGCCCGGTGCTGTGAGCTCCTTATTAAGATTACATGTGTCCCACTCATCTGCTTAAAACACCAGACTATTCCCTTTCACTGTGAGCGGAAGAACGAAGGGGACGTCAGCAGATAGTGGGATAGCCTAGGGGGTTCATAGACTCCAGTTCAAGCAATGAAACTAGGCCGCCCAGCCAGTATTAAAATACTGCTTTAAGTGAGGTAATGATTGTGCGGAGTTAAGAGGACATCATTTATCCACTTCCTGTCCAGTTAGGAACTTAGTGGTGCGGGTTGGGAGGACAGGCTTTAAATTTAATATGGTGTAACAGACGTGCATCGGGTGCGCTGTCTCAATTGGATTGGTAGCCTAACCCAGGTCTACCTGAGACCAAGACCACTAGGGAAAGCCCTATTGCTCTCATATCTCGCTTCACTCCATTTATACAAGAACTGACAGGGCTCTATCTATGTAGTGTTAAATCAGGATTCCAATAGAAACACTTCAAATCCAGTGTCTTGCAACTGGGAGCTATTATCATTGTTCACCATCTCAATGGAACCGTGAATAAAGCCATCATGTCTGGGTGTTTCCTTCAACTCTGGAAAAAATGCTGCTGTTAAGCCTCTTCTCAAAAAGCCGAATTTAGACTCTGCCAATCTAAAAAAATATTGGCCTATTTCCTAGCTGCTTGTATCCTCTAAAATTCTGAAGAAACACCTGAATGCCCAGCTGATGACCTACCTGGAACAACATCAACCGCTGGATGTCTCTCAATTTTGATTAAGGCGTAACCATGGGACGGAGACTGCTAGTATCAGCAGTCAACAACATCCGTTCCATGGTGGATACAGGGCAGGCTGCAGCTTTTATCCTTTTGGACTTATCTGCAGCGTTTGACACTGTCTCCCCGACTCTGATTGTTGAGCTACTGGAGGAACTTGGGTTCACATACCTAGTGTTGAAGCTCCTTGCATCTTTTTTGAGTGTTAGGTCTCAGATAGCTATGGTGTACCAGGACCAGTTTTGTTTAGAGTCCATAACTTTGCCATGTGGGGCTCCTCTCTGAGTCCTACATTATTCAACTTGCATGTCTCCACGCTGGCAATACTCATGAGATCCTTGGACTGCAAGCGCTGTCCTATGTTGATGACACCTACATTATTGGGTCTCTCTCTAAGGACAAAGTGGCAATTACTGTAACACTTTTTAAATTGTATGCAGACTGTTTCCACATGGATGTTGAAAAAAGACCTAAGAATTAATGGAGACAACACGGAGGTCTTGATCTTTGGCAGACAGCCATCCATATGGACCCATTTGTGGCTGCCGGACAGGCTTGGAGCTCATCCCACTTCCAATGACTCCACTAAGAACCTCAGAGCATTGGTTGATAAATATTTATCATTTGACCTAAAGGTCAACCAGACGGTTTTGACATGTTTTTGGATTATGAAGTACCTTAGGAAAGTTTCCTTTTATCAGCTTTCCGGCACGAAAACAAGCGGCTTTGGATCTCATTATTTCCAGGATAGACAACTGCAATGCTCTGTACCCTGATAGTAATAAGACTGTTCTGGCCAAACTGCAGTTGGTCCAAAATGCAGCAGCTAGACTGATCCTTGAGGTTCCCAAGTTCAAATCAGACTCTGCAGTGATTATGAAGCTTCACTGGCTGCCTGTTAACAAATTATTTTCAAGGCTCAGTGTATCGTTCACAAGGCTCTCCCTAATTTCAGGCTTGGAGGACTCAAAAACATGTTCCAGCTATATTCTCCCCCCACACAGCTGTGATCCTCAGGCAGAAATCCTTTAACTATCCTTATCAAGATGGGGAGGAACGACCACTTTGGTGACCTCATCCAAGCTTTGGAATTCTCTCACTTATTTTATCGCCAGTTTTAAAGCTCACGTTTCTTTTCGTAAGACCTTAAAAACTTGGCTTTTTAATCTTTAACGGAGTGCTCAGAGTATACCTTTTTCTGCCGCTCTTCTTACCTAAGACTAACTGCTACCAACGCCTTGACAACTTTGGGCAATTGTTTGTGCTTTGTACGTTTATTTCCTTTCATTCATTTATTTCATTCCAAGTGCAGAAGGCCCATCACTCACTTGGGCCCCAATGCCACAGTAACTGCTACACTAATGTAATTTACGGATCTCTAAGTTCATCTTTCTAACTGTCTTTCCTTCTTACTTCCCATTTTCACCCTGCTCTGTGCTCATCTCCACCATTTAGTGATCGCCTCACTATCCCCTTCCTCACACCTCAGTGCTGCCTGTGGGATGTATTACACTCCCTGCATCGATTTCCACCAATATTCTGAAGATACTCAGCCAGACTTCCAAATTGACTCTCTTTTCGTTACAAATGCCTTGACCAAATCAAAAGACACACAATTGATGGACGGAATGCAGAACAAATCAACACATTTACCCCCAGTCAAAATTTCTGGGTTAAATCCATCATTATTTTGCTCACCATGCCACCCCAGTTTAGACCTGGCCATATGCAAATTAGTCTTGACCTTGTGCCTCATGGGAACAGTCCAGCCCGAACTACCTAGCCAGGTCCTCCCTGGACCGGAAACAAGCATCCTAGGACCAAATCAAAGCATGAATGTTTAATTGCAGCCTGAGTCCACCAAAAATGTAATTATTACTTATATCTCCTTTTTGGGATGGCGGAACAACAGAACTGGATCACTTCCCTCCTTCTGCCATAAACTGCATCAATACTTGTGAAAAAGGCTATTTTTTATGATTCATCCTTCATAAGAAACTTCATCTGGCTGAACGCATAAAACAAATTGTTTGAGGTGATTAACTGCAACTGAGATTGCTAAGAAAGCTAAAGCACAAGCCAAAAGACCATTTGTAAAGCCCAAAAGCTCTGGAGGGTCCTGCTCCTCAAGTGGATAAGACGTCTATGTCTAGAGGTTCCTACTTAACAAGTAGGTCACACTGCCCCAGTATGTGCAGCAGTGCACCTTTAACTGGGTGCACTGGGCTCAGTCTGGAAAAGTCACCGCTATTCAACTGAATGCGAATCGGTGCATGTACTGGGAACAGTGCGTTAGTGAAAGTTGGACCGCCGCAGCGGCCAGTCTGCACTCAATGTGCAAGCTGCAATATGGCCTGCTTTTCAATGGGGGGCAGAGATACCCCTGCAGGTGGGTTTTGCAGTGGGATACCAGGGGTCTCTTGGATCCTTTCCCCCTTTTGAAGGGGTGCCCTCGTGAAGCGCAGTGACTTCGCACCACATCTATGGACAGTAAATGCACTTCCCTATAACTCCTTTGCCTCTGTCTCTGTCTCTGTATCTCTAATGAGGATCAGGCACAGGGGCAATGTTTTTTCTTATTTGGATGGGGACATGCCCCCTCATCACATGCACAAAATATGACCCATTGCGATCTTTACTACAGAAAGGAAGGTACACGCATCATCACCTCCTACTTTATCAAATTGCCCGAGCGGTACCAGAAGTAGGCACAAATGCCCGATGCTCTCCCATGGCACTTACTGTATTATGACTCCTTATCTTTAATTTCTTTCCACAAAGGTTTAACAGCTTATTGTTAAAGCCAGTATTCTTCGTGCTCCATCCCTATATCTTAGTATGTTCAAAATTTTGTATTTATAACGTATTTGTTGATTCAAAGATGTAATTAGAATTAATGGCCCTTAATTTAAATGACACAAATACACAATTAGTCTTGTTACACATTATCAGTGTTTTCACCTTGACTCATACTTTTATGTGTCTGTTCTCTTTCCTCTGACATCCACGAGGCCTGGCCTCAGTGAAAGTAAACCATATAAAATACTAATTTAAATAATGGCAAAGCATTGGTATTGCAATGCCAGTGCTTTTTGTTTTTCTTGTATTGATCTCTGCCAATTCAGCGCAAAGTGAATAGTAGCAGGCATTTGTCTTGGTATCTTTTATACATTCAAGATAGCCACTATGTTGTACAAGGAAACGATGTCGCAGCCTTTTTGGGAGTACAAAACATATTATTATAAGATTGCATCTTGGCCATCTCGGAACGTTATTTTCTTAACTTCCAAGATGGCCTCTATATTGCATCCACCTGCCATCTTGGAAGTATAGAAAATAGAAAGCGAACGATTTGTATTTTGCAAATCGTTTAACAAAGCGAACGATTAAAGAAACGGAGCAGGTAAGAAGAGACTGATAGTACAGAAAGAGATGAAAAAGAAAAGCTAAGCAGAGAGAGAGTGAGAGAAAGGGAGAGAGATCCCTACCCCTGCCACCCACGTAAGAAATCTGGGGGTTACCATCGACAACGCCCTATCCATGAAACAACAAGCTAACAAAGTGGTAGGCCTATGTTTTACCATTATGAAGTAGCTGAAAAAAAATCTCATGGATGCTGCCCCTTGTAACCCAAAAGACCGTAGTCAATGCACTCATAACATCTCGTCTTGACTACGGCAACATTCTTTATCTGGGCTCAACTTGTCCAAAATTCAGCTGCAAGACTCCTATGCAAAATCCCTAAAACTGCCAGTGTGTTGAAACACCTGAATGACCTACATTGGCTCAGGGTGGAAAACCGCATCAGGTTCAAAGCCCTGAGCTATATGTTCAGGATCAAAACCGGTACTTCACCAAAATACCTGCAATCACTAGCTACTCCCTACATCCCGGGAAGGGAGCTGCGCTCCCAAACCGCAGCAAATTTTGTGGCTCCCAGGTTCAAACTGGCGAGAATGGGAGGGAGATCCTTCTCTGTCCTAGGGTCCACTCTCTGGAATACACTCCCCCCTCACATTCGCAAAGAAGAAAACTATGCCAGATTTAGGAAGAACATAAAGACCTGGCTTTTCCAGACATACCCTACTGACCAAGTTCATCCCATACTTCTGTTCAGCGACATGCCATCGGCGCCGGGAAACCCTTTTTGGGTAGCTGTGCGCCATATAAGTGTAAAAAAAAAAAAAAAAGAAGGGAGTCAGAGAGGCAACAAAGCAGGACATGCACTTAAATTGAGTGCTAAATTGCAAATGTCGCACAAATAATCTAAAGTCCAATTTTTCCTTGACACCAACAGGGAAAGGATACTCTCATTGAATCTAAATAAATAATGAAATCTAATGACCATTGGTTGGGACAAAAATAAGAATAGGGAGGAAAGCCCTTTGGAATAATGAGAAAAGAGTTCAAATAGACATAAAACCATCCAAACATGAACAACGAGCAAACCAAAATCCCTCTATAGGTATATGTTAAAGTATTGGCTACAGTTCTGTTTGCGGCAGACAGCCACAGGTGTCTCTAGTGAAACCCTAAAAATATCAAGCCTTGGCAAAGCCAATAGGTTTGGCCTCGGGAAGCTGGTGCAATGGTTGTTTTTTATTTTTTATTAAGTGCATAGTTCGCAAAAATAAATACATACAAAAATGTAGCGGCCATATGCTTGCTTTAAAAAACAGAAAATAAGAAAATAGCCATATTCTATGATTTTAGAAGAACTATCTGTTCATGCTTCCTAACATACACATGTATTTAGAACAGGTACAGAAAGTATTTTACTGTTAATTTCAGTAAAGTTTTTATTAGGTTTTATGCATTCAGGAAATACAGAACAGATGATCAGCGGTGGCAGGCACAGGTAAATGCAGTGGGGCGAGGCAGGGCATGGTAGGGGGAAGCCGACAGATGACGGAATAGGTCTTATTTATCTATTTAATTATATCTATTTCATCGTTTGTCGACTTCCCCCTTCTCCCACCCCACCACGTTTACTGTGCTGGCTGCCGCTGCAGATGATACACATAGAATATTCCACCAAGTGGTGATACTGATAATCTGAGTGAAAGACAACAGTATAGTTCATATACAATTAGATATCAGAGGGTACAAGATGTGGGTGTATTGGCAAGACGTTTGGTTGAGTAGTGTTGATGCGATAAATGAGTTTGGAGGGTTGCTGACAGAGGAAGATGGCTCTTTATATAGTTTACTAAAATGAAGTACATTGTGCAGAGAGTCCAGTGAATCCCCAAAAGGCAAAGAGAGGTAAAAGCTGATCATTCTAATGCTCTTTTTGTGGTAGTGTGGGTGAGCAGTTAGGCTTATCAGAGGATAGTGCTAAGCATTTGTTGTACTCACAGAGGCAATAAATGAGACACACACTCATGAATAAATCCAAGACTAATTTATACAAATATAATCGATTTTTTATGTTGGTTTTAAGACCAAGAACACAGTTCTAAGGTAAGTACTTCCAGAGTTACAATTTTTCAAACTTCAGAAAATATATCACTTTTGTGGGCAATTGTGGGAAATATTAGAGAAATGCATGTGGAATCAGGCAATGCTTTCACGAAGTTCACCTTCTCGTTTTAGGTTGATGATGGGACCAGCTCCAAAGTTCCAGCAGGTGAAGGTCAGGAGCATCCCAGATCAGCCAGGAGCAAAGTGCACTCAGACAAAAGGGCCATTTGAAAACACACTGCACAGGAGGACTTTAAGGTATTTCCGGTGGGTCTCCTTGGAGGGAGGAAGTCGCAAGGGCTTGGGAACTATGGGAGCACAGCTGATTGGTTGGTGCCAGGGCTGGTGGGGCCGGGTGCAGACTGAACAGGTCAGCCAGGCGTCATGCGTCTTGAGGTCCTCGTGGTCAGAAGTAGGCAACTTGGAGAGGCGATCTCAAGACAGCTGGGCCACTCAGGAACAGGGTCTCAGATGTCTAGATATCCCCAATGGGTGCTTGCATCTGGTGCATTGCAAGCCCGGGGTGGACTCTTCTTCTTGGTTTTTGCCTTTGGGGTTTGAGTACCCTGGGTATTGGTGCATCGCTGTTCCGGCACGTTCTGGTGATTCCAAACTTGGTGTGGAGTCAGAACTGACCCTTCGGAGCTGTTGTACTTTTTTAGGTAATCGGGGAGCAGCAAGTCGACAAACCGGACTTCACAGGATTGGTGCCCCAGCAAACACATCCATCATGCCGAGATTTAAAAAAATAGGGCTACCCAACTGGAGTACTCTCTACTGATTAATCAGTGAGAGCTACCTGGCTGGGTGAATGCCTAGTTCATATTCTACCCTATAGCTGTGTAAAAGACCATGAGGTAATTGTCTCCAGCAACCTTGTGTATATTTTGGCAATGTGATTGTTCCTTGAGCGTCTTCATACAGATATCAGCAAAAAAAGTAATCCTCATATAAAGTAGGTGACAAGACTACAAAGAGTTGAATCTTCACCAAACAAGGATACTTCCAAATTAATATATGAAGTAAGTACTTCTTTGTTTAGTGGAGACGTTCTCATATATCTCTACATCAAGAACACGCCATAAAAGTTGGTGGGGAACATGCTCGGGTCACTTTGTTAAGTTAAGGTGTCCATTGGCAGACAAATGGTCACACACTTGCCTGCTTCGTCGTTTGGTCTGGCTTCTACTTACAGGCATATGACATAGGATCAAGTTGCTTAGGGTTAAAAAAACACAATTAACTCATCACAGCAGATTTCCATGATCATTTATGGTTTACTGAGGTGTTCAAAAAGCAATGAAATGCATTGGACTTACGACCCAGCTGAATGAAGTAGCAAGTGGGACATCGACCTTTTGCGAAAAGTCTACCAGCCTATAATTTTTCAATGCGATCTATTCAATAATAGGCAACATCTCAAAATTCCTTTTTTTTCACTGTGAAAACGGGGATGGTGGCATGCACGCGACACTAAGTATCGCATTCCCAAACAGGAAACATTTGTTTTATAAGCAGCCTGCATCTCCTAAAGAAATAGGTGCTGTTTTAAAAACAAATCTGCACTAAAAGACATTGGGGAAAGTAGGCAGTGGTTCTCTGGACCACTGCTTCTCTCCCAGTAGCCGCCCAAATGATCGCTTCCCCATTGCGAATCAGTTACCAACTCCTTTGAGGTTTCAGTAACTTTTCAATAGTTTGCAACTGCAATTGCAGTTGCAGTCAAAAACATTTAGCTGTGAATTGAAGTTAAGTGGGGGTGCCCCTTTCACACCACCTCAATATGGTAATTCGTGATAAGTAGTATAACCCCATTTGTGATTCAGAAAGGCTTTTCCAAGTTTCAAAAGCTGCTTACTACAGAGCCAAACGCTATTTTCCAGTGGATTGTTTCCGAATAATAGGTTTTTATGAATGTAGAGTGTTTTTTATCCCCTAACCCTTAAAGATTTCATATGTACGAAGTGGCCTGAAAGAATATGATAACACTCATGTTATAATACCAGTATGTGGGCAATAATGCAACCGTGCTTGTAAAGTTTGGTAATGGAATACAGCTATATATTTCTTTTTTTGCAAGATGCTGTTCTGATAGCAGTAGAAACACTACAATAGTAAATGTGACCTTAGACGAGGTTATAGAACACTCCCTCAACAGCATGTCTTCTAATAATCACTTATATCAATTTAGGTGCACAATATTGATCAAAAAAGTTATATCAACTAGGTTTACAAGCCGCTGGCCTCAGAATGGTGCCACTCAAGGCACAATGTCCTACATAAAATCATACCAATACTATAGTATTAATATACAGAAAATAGAATGCGCGCGAGACACCTTCACAGTGGGGGCTGATTACCTGCTTGTTCGGTTTGCACACACAGCAGGCCCTGGTGTGAAGCAGAGAGGAGTGAGGTGGCAGCATGTCAGCTGGTGCCTTAGGATGTAACACACAAATTGACTAGCTTTACACCAGAGATGGGGTTCTATTTCTTGATAGGGACAGTTGTCATTAGAATTCATCGGAGATGAAGTGAGAAGAGCGGCTGTCTCGAGATATGTGAGTTGGTTTCGTAAACAGAGAGCAGTGGTACACCCGCCTACTGAGTTACTGCTGTTTGACTGCTGGGCTTCAGAGACACCTCTAGTCTATTAGAGTACATTGTGCAAACTTATACTAACAAAGGGAAATGGGACAACTGAACATAGGTCTACAAAATTTGCAAACATTAACAATGACAGATTAAAAATGAGAATGTCGATCCTCTTAAATTCATAGAACATGCTAATGAGACAGTATAATCACAGAGTGTACAGTGACTTCATTATGTAAAACAATGTGGGTGTCTTACTTTTAAGAAAGCATGGTGTGATGTCACTGAGGTAGCTGGATGCCTGGCCTTAATGTTAAGGATTGGCACAGATTAAATCGTTTTATACCTACTGAAACCAAAGGGGGCAACTGCTCCATCGTTGCCAATAACAACTATGGGCCTTGTAGGACTTTGCCCTTTTTTTTGACTAAAGTTCCCTAAACTTTTTGCTTTCCCTCCAGACATTTTTTCTGACATGGAGTTGCCAACTTAGATGCTTTGGGTACTTTGCCACTACTGATCAGTGTCAAAGTGCAAGTGCTCCCTATATAAAATATAAGGATAATTGGTTGTTCATGATTGGTATGTTTGCCTTACTAGTAAAGTCCCTAGTAAAGTGTGCTATGTGTGCCAGGGCTGGTAATGCAAAAGCTACTAGTGGGCCTGCAGCACTACTTGTGTCACCCACACCAGTAGCCTTAAAGAGGGAACTCAGGCCTGCCATTGCAGTGCCTGCGTGCAGTTTGTTAAATTGCCATGTTGTTCTAACAAGTGCATCCACTTGCCAGACCTTACCCTTCCCTTTCTATGCACATCGCACACCCCTATGGTCCAGGGTACCCACTGGGCAGGGATCAGTGCATGTTAAAGGTAGGACATGTACTAAGGTGTGTACCATCTCCTGACAGTGAAATAGTCTCCATTTATTTTTTCACTGTGGAAAGGCCATCTTGCCCATAGGACAGAATAGGGAGGCTGTGTATTATGTTTTCCAGCCTATCTTCCCAAAGGTTTAAGATGGAGAAGTGAAGTTTAGTATGCCTGAACTCATAATGTAATAACACATCTATCTATGAAGGTGGTTTTTGCATTGTGTGTTTATAAGTCACTCTTTTAGAAGTGGCTGGGTTTTTGTGCTCGAACATTTCTGTGTGTCTCTGCCTGGTTGTGGGTTGACTGTCTGGTTTTAAAAGCGATAGGATCTGGGGAATGTCCTGACCCAGGGGAGGATGTGAGACAGCAACAGGCTGACCTGCATCTGGAGTGTAGGGGGAGGATTAGCCCTTAGAGGTGAAGAGGCCTGGGTTGCTGTCGGATCCCAATGGTCCCAGTTCCTGCTGAGTGATTGAGAATCCAGACCCCCACTAATCAAAGGAAGAAGGTGTCACTGGCAGAGAGGCAACCAGAACTTGTTTTAATAGGGGTCAGTGCCCCCCTGAACACAAAGACTTCAAAGCCATTGAGGGGTATAACTATGAGAGCTGAAGCCCCTGAACTTTGGAGACTGGCTTGATCAAGATTGAACAAGACTGGAGCTACTTCATGGTCAAGAGGAACCTTTGCCAAGGAAGGAACAATACCTGTATCTATATTTGCTTACAGTCTAGTGGTCTAACCTACCATTCCTTTCTTTTTTGGGTCAATAGCCAATATTCAGAGTGAAATGTCATAAGGATGGCTATATCCACTTTGAGGAAAAATTGTCTCTTTCCTGCGTGAAGCTATTGTAAATACCAGTTTTTTCTATTCTTCAAAATGGATATGGATAAGACCAACATTTCTTATTACCGTCTTCAACAGGATGGTGACTTAACCTGAATCTATAACGTAAAGCTCCAAGTATCTCATGAGCCTCACTGATGATACAATGAGCACCCACCACAAGTTGATTGATACTACTATGTGTTTACAAATTAAAAAAACTACAAACCACTTGAAATCTAGTCTTGTGATTAAATGATTTCTTGCCCTTCGACTGACCCGGAGCTGCCCCCGCGCCCCCTCAGTGCCTTAAGACCCTAACGGCTTAGTAGCACGCTCTATAAACCACTAATTGATTGATTGATTCTGCATGAGCTTGCATGACACCTTACAGAAACTCTTCCCTGTTACAACACAACAGACAGCCAGGCCTAATTAGGTTGGTAAAATGCTCATGGGGCACCTTCTTCCTCACAAAAGTATACTCTTACATAGTGATATTATTTGCATGTCTTATATAAAGTCCTTTCACTACTTAACTTGAACTGTTGAGTTCTTAGCTAGTTTGAAGGAATTATAAATCAGTTATACACAGCTGTTACAAATTAATCTCTGATACCATAACCCTCCCTCAACGCATAAGAGACTAATCCAGAAAGAGATTGGCGGCCATGGCTTACATGATAAGATTAGAACCTGAGCTTGAAAAATCTGACTAAGGGAATATTAAACAACATTAACATTCTATCTGCTGAGTAATGCGAATGAAGCATTACAATTGCTTGTTATGCTTGTTATGGTTTGGAATAACATCTCTGAAAACCCCACCCCTGCTTCCTAATTTCATCCCAGTTTTGTTGAAGTAACACACTTATATTGGGCGCTGCACAGTAGCATGGTACTTGCTAAAAAGCAGTTCAATGCCTCTTCATGGGTAGTAGGCATCTATATAAATACCAATACCATACAATACAAGCATTGGCAAAGCCATGAGGTTTCGCCTTTGTTAGATCTATTGGTTTTGCCAATGTTTTTTTAGATGTGTTGCACAGCAGCGCAGGTGTGGGTTAGGGAAGGGGTAAGCAATGGAAAAAATGCGCAGAAGAAAAGCAAATTATATTGGATATGCGCACAAGTTTGTAAATTAGTGCAGAGAGTGGCTAGGACGGGAGGTGTTGGTCAAGAGGTGTTAAGTTTGTTGAGAGAAATTTCAGATTGGGCAAAGCTGAGACAGGCCATTTAGGATGGATCAAATGTCGCAAGATATAAAAGTGATTACCTGCCATGTTACTGGATTTCTGAACCCACGTAAAAGTTTGCTTTGTTAAAATGGTTAGCATCCCTTTCTCTCGAAATCATATTCCTACAAGAAACTCATTTTAGGACGGAAACTCCCAAGATAGCGCAACCTAAAAAATATTCATTGGCCTATTTTTCATCTGCTAGCTTAGTGGTGTGAGGGGTGGGGATCCTTCTATCAAATACATTAGATTGGCAGGTTGAAGAGGTCCAGCGAGATGGAAAAGGTAGATGGCTATGGATGAAGGTAAAACTAGATGGGGTAGTGTTAAATTTGGTCAATTATTACGGTCCAATAGAAGATGATACTGTAGAGCTTGAGCAAATATATGAATGAATGAATACTTATTTGTATAGCGCATGGCTACCCGGAGGCATTCCAGCGCATTTAAGACCAAACCAGTATTCACTGCTCAACGGAAAAGAAAGGTCTTCAACAGCTTCCTAAAGGCGAGGTGGTTAGGCTCCAGCCGAATAGAGTCAGGGAGCTGATTCCAAAATTTCACTGCATGAAATTAAAAACGTCGGCCACCCATGCGTGTCCGTTTGACCCTAGGGACTTTCAGCAATTTTTATGATTTGATCTGAGAGATCGAGTGAACTGATGGTGATGAAACATAGGATGCAAGAGGGCCGGGCTCGTATCCGTGGTTGACTTATGGACCATACACATGGCCTTGAACCAAACCCTTTCCTGCACCGGCAGCCAGTGTAGTTGTCGCAGCGCTGCCTTAGCAGAGCTACGTCTAGGCACATCCATAAGAAGTCGGACAGCGCAGTTCTGAACAGTCTGTAAGATATTGATGGTTCCCTGTGGTGCACCCAGGTAGACCGCATTTGCATAGTCCAAACGTGATAAAATAAGTGCCTGGACTAGAAGGCGTCTGGCCTCGGGAGGAAGAAGAGTCAGGACCTTCCTTAGGAGTCTGAGCAGACCATAACACGTAGCCGCGACCTTGCACTAGAAAACCCAGACTAGGATCTAGCCATACGCCCAAACTCTTAATTTGTTTTTTTGGTGCGGGGGGGGGGCCGAGGCACCCAGGCCACCAAGGGTCTAGGTTAATAGGGGCCTTGTACCCTAACATCATAATTTCAGTTTTTTAACCATTAAGTTTGAGGAAAGAGGAGTCAATCCATGCAAGAACCTTACTAAGACAGGGGGAAAGGTTATTTTCCCCTGTCTGGGCTGTATCAGCCCGTGAGAGAGAAACCACCAACTGCGTTTCATCGGCGTAGGTGACCAACTCAACTCCTCAGGGAAGAACCACATCAGCCAAAGGCCTCATGTAGATATTAAACATGGTAGGGCTCAGAGAGGATCCCTGGGGAACGCCATACTGCAGGGAGAGCTGTTTGGAGGTTGCTTCATCTTCCAACACAGCGATGGTTCTATCGGCAAGAAAGGACTGCAACCACTTAAGGGCAGTCCCTGAAACTCCAACCTCCCTCAAACGCTGAATCATAAGCAGATGCTTAATCGCTCCGAAGGCTGCGCTGAGTTCCAAAAGGACCACAGCAGCGCAGCCTCCCGCATCGACAATTGTCCTGGCTTCCTCGACCACGGCAACAAAGGCAGTCTCTGTGCCTTGCCTACTTCTGAAACCGGTCTGAGTGGGATGCAGGGCTTCGTTATTCTCCACAAACAATGATAGTGCGGAGTTAACATGCTTCTCAGCGATATTACCTAACGCAGGCAGCAACAAGATTGGGCGATAGTTTGCCCAATCCTCAGGGTCTAGGATAGGTTTTTTTAGAAGTGCCTTCACTCTAGCCTGCTTCCACAATGGCGGAACCAACCCAGCAACAAGAGAGGAGTTAATGACATCCCTAATGACTGGGGAAACAGTCGCAGAAGCCAACTTTAAAACCGACGGGGGTGCAACATCCGTGGGAGAGCCTGACTTAAGATTCCCAAGGAGTCTTTCTACAGAGACTAAACCAAGCAGAGGAAAAAACTTCAGCCCAACAGGCAATGTGGTGGCGAGAGAGGGAGGAATAGGCTCCACAGGATGAAACGCTGAGTAGATGTTTGCCACCTTAGTCGCAAAAAAAATTAGCCAACTCATCACAATGGTATATATCAACTGGTAGCAAATGCGGCAAGTATACTGATCCTAGGGGGTGATTTTAATTATATGCAGAATCTGGCACTAGACACCTCAAATAAAACAAAACGACAGCTAAACCCTAAAACTGCAAAGCTAATAAAAAGTTTGTTAACAGACTTTGCATTAACAGACCCTCGGAGGTAGGGACACCCCGGTTCCTCTCAATTTACATGCTACTCCCCAAGATATAGAATGGCATTTTGGTATTTGTTTCTTGTGGATAAGCTGGTGGCCAATGGTAAGTCAGAAATATTGGCCAATTCCTTTTCTGATCACTCCGTAGTTTCCTTCACTTTTGGTTGAGGATCAAGCCGAAAGAGAGAGCAAGATGGCAGTTTGATAAATCCCTATTAGAAGATATTACTTGGGTGACCGAAACTAAACATTTTTTTAGGGGATTCTTCCAGTTTAATGTAAATACTGCCCCAATGTTTGTGGTTTTAAAACACTGCAGCAAAATCTAATAAAAGCTAAAAATCAGTTGAAGGATTTCTTTCTGCTTAGATCACGGGAAGCAAGCAAGGCGTATCAACAAAAAGTTTATGAGGAAAGCCATATCGGCAGATTTCTGGCCTGGACTATGAAAAGCAAGAAAGCGACGCAAATAATCAGTCATGTCAGAAACCCTTCTACCGGCTTGCTAGCTAAAGATAAACAGGAAATATCTGAGGTGCTCCTGTCTCATTTTTAACAAACGTATGCAGATACATTGGCAGTAGAGGCGTCAGAAATGTGGGCCTATCTTGAATTACTAGAGTTACCGCAGATATCTCAGCAGCATATCGAGTCGCTCAATAATATAATAGAAATGCCAGAAGTCTGTCCAGTACTAAAAAGTATGTCCAACGCTAAGGGTAGTGGGTCGGATGGGATGCCAGTCGAAGTATATGAGATATTTCAAGAAGATCTACTTCCTTTTTTAGCTAAATGGTTTAATCAGATAAAGGATGGGATAGATATCCCTAATAGTTTTAAGGAGTCAGTCAATCAATCAATCAATCCATGAATCAATCAATCAGTCATACTCATAATCTCCCTAAAAAGGGTAAAGATCCTTGTGATGCCAATTCCTACCGTCATATCAGTTTGTTAGATACAGACTACTAATTGTTTATGAAGATCTGGGCTAGAAGGATTGCTCCGTGCGCCCAACAAGTAGTTCATACTGATCAAAATGGTTTATGGTTAATGGCCACCAATACATACTTTCTCACACAAGTAGTCGAGTATTTTTCGGTTAATAACATTAAAGCGGCCGTTTTGATTATGGACAATGAAAAGGCTTTTGATTTGGTAGATTGGCATGCCTTATTTGCAATTTTGGTTAAGTTTGGTTTTCCCATTCAGTTGATTCATATGCTAAAAAAATTATATAGTCAGGCAGAAGCAAAAATAGTCATCAATAGTGCAGAAGCTGGGAGGGTGATTATTAAAGGAGGCATGCATTAGGGCTGTCCGTTATCCCCCCTTTTGTTTTTCCTGTTTATTATACCCCTTGCTGTCAAAATTCATAATAATTTATTGATTGTAAACATGCCAAAATCAAGTTGTATGCAGATGATATAATCTTATCATTTAAAGCTGAAGGCTCTAGCATTCAGAATGCGATGGATGAAATTCAGAAATTCACAAAGGTAGGGGATATAAAGTTAACCAAGCAAAAACAGATATCCTTACATTTAATTCGGTTTCTTCTGATTTCCTAGCTTCCCTACATCCTCGACAGCCACATCCAATCAGATACCTAGGCATTTATGTTATAAATGAGTACAACCAAATTTCTTCTCTGAATTGTACTAGGGAAAGTGAAAAAATTATTAGAAAAGTGAACTATGCTTACACTATCCAACACTTACCCTACTGTTGCACTCACTGGAGTGGGAATAGTGTTTTTACCCCTACACTATCCAACACTTACCCTACTGTTGCACTCACTGGAGTGGGAATAGTAATTTTTACCCCTACACTATCCAACACTTACCCCACTGCTGCCCTAAAAGTAATATGCGTTGTAATGGTATGCGTTGTAATGGCATGCATTGTAATGGAATGCGTTGTAAATGTAGTTTCTAAAAATGTGCTGTGATGGCATGCGTTGTAAAATCATGCGTTGTAATGGATGTTGCAATGTAAAAACTGCATTGTAAAGGCATGCGTTGTAAATATTTGTGTTGTACCATCATATATTCACCCTAATATAGGCATGGGTAACGTCATACACCTTCACCTATATTACCCCCTACACTACACAGTAACGGCCCTTTTAGGATTGAACCGTTACCTAGTTCTAGTCCTGGGCGCAGATGAGGGTTTTCCTCGAACAATAGCCGCTTATAACTTCATCAATAAACTCACATAGTATGATTGAATATTCATAAGGGTTCTTGGAAACCAGGCAGGGGCTCCTCCACCTGCATAATATCTATGTGCAAGATTCATCCCATTCGTCATCTTCAAATCCAACAATGGCTAATACAAGAAACAAGGGACAATGGAGTCCTAGATACTTTCTGTATAAATACAGCACATCTTGCCAGTGTTAGCTAGAGGGAACCAAGACGTCCAGGCCGACACACTGACCAGAGACACTGAGGTTCCTGCATCCAGCTGTCAGTGGTCTAACACGTCCCTTGCAGGGTGTCCACCTCGAGACCAGGATGGAGTCCCACACTCTCTCACTTCAGGTAATGGGGTTAGACTGAAACCTAGAGGGATTCTTGGCTTCACACCAACTCACATGTCCGGTACACTTAGGTACATCTAGATAGGCATCGTAGGCGTATGCGCTCTTTCTTTTATCATGCATATGCATATATGTATGGTAGAACTGTATTATCCTTTTATATTCACTCTACTGCTGATCATATATATCTGCTACTGTCTGACGGTTGTTGCAGCACATATATTTTACACTAGAAGAACAACTGCAATAAATTCTTATTATAACGCGCCCAACTGTTTCTTCTGTGTAACTCTCTGAGTCCGACTAAGTGATCACGAGTGACTGAGCGAAAGGTAGTACATTGTTTCCACGATCCTGGGGGATCAGGGATGTCATGTTCTAAGGTTGACATAAAACTATTCTCTCCCTGATAAGAGGAGATTCTAGTGGCACTGTGAGCTAGCTAATGCAAACAGCCTAATATACTCAATAGGGGTGCTCTGAGTTAGTCTGTCACGAAACCCACAGTTTATGTTATCCGAACGTGCAGATTCTGTATAGGAATATATAGGAACTACATGACACAAGTTTAATACGAAAGAATGGTGACAGCTTAATACATTTTTCAAATAAAGCATTGTGAGGGGCTACTTTTAAAAGAACTAATTTTTTATCCAGATGGCTAGCATATTATACTCCTCTGAGATTGCATAAGATGTTTCCTACTAGTCTGAAGCAATGTTTTAGATGTAATAAACAGGATGAAGGAGGATGGGTACTCACATTTTATGAATGTAGTAAATTGCGGCACTTTTGGAAAGATGTTTTTATCATGATTTCTTAATTTTTGTTGTCAACTATTGACCCATGATCTAGGCTGGTATTATTTGGTGCATCGTCGGAGGTTCAATGATTTACGAAATATCAACAGTATTTTGTAATAATTTCTATAGCGGTTTCTAGGTCACTTGTTCTGCAAAATTATAAATCTATTAAAGCACCTAGGATTGACCAATGGGTTAGTAAACTGTGCAGGATTTATAGATTTGAGGAGGCCTATGCCTAGTATGCCTAGTATATCTGAGTAAGACCATTTCGTAGTAGGGAATTAATTGTTGCACTTTTTTAAAACAGATGCTAATAGCCGCACTTGCACTTTAAAGAGTTTGTGGATATTTGTATTGATGTTGCTACAGGCATGGTTTTAAGTTACTTTCTTTTTTTTCCGAAATATTTGCTCCTAGCTGCTCATGCACTTTAGATTGTTGCAGATAGTGTTGTGTTATTTATTTGTTATCACTGTTTAAGATTGAAATGGGCCAACTGTGCAGTAACAGTTATTAAGGATTATATTTTACTGTAGAATATAATTTTTATGCACTCTCCCATATTTCTTAAACCCTCGATGTTAATCCAGAGTTCTCATGTTTTTTCTTATGCATTATTATGTAATGTATATTGTGTCTTCTCTGCTTTTACTCCTGCTCCAATAAAAATAAAAAAAAGATCACAACCTGGGCTTGAAAAATCTGACTAACTATGCAGGGGAATATTAATCAACATTAACATTATATATGCTGATTAATGTGAATGAAGCATTAGAATTGCTTGTTATGGTTTGGAATAACATCACTGAAAACCCTACCCCTGCTTCCTACTTTCATCCCAGTTTTGTCGAAGTAGCACACTAATATTGGGCGGTGCACAGTAGCATGGTACTTGCTAAAAAGCAGCTCAATGCTTCTTCATGGGTAGTAGGGACCTATATAAATACCAATACCATACAATACAAGCATTGGCAAAACCATTAGATTTCGCCTTTGTTAGATTTATTGGTTTTGCCAATGGTTTTTAGACATGTTGTGATCAGCGCTGGCTGCTGTGCAGCATGGCTGAAAGTAGAGAAAATAATAGATGAGGCAGCCAGCACAGGCAGCTTCATGGTGCTTTTTTATTTTTACTTTAAGCCATCTGCAAAAACTCCTTTGTAACTCTCTGTACGTTCAGATAAAAAACACCAATTTGTTTTGTAATAATGTACTTGAACGTCCTGACATCTTCTATGTACTTTCCTGAATGTTTTCCAATGATATGTAAGACTTATTTGTAAACATTTGCAAATGTCTAAAATAGTAATTTGTTTTGAATAATGAAATTGCACTTGACACAAATGTGTTCGTTTATCTTCGAACTTGGGGGCCGATTAGGATTGCGGTGATTCCGCCGGCCCGGAGGATGCGGAATCACCGCAGCAGTGCCTTCAAAGACCCGCCGCCAGATTAGGATGGCTGGGGGGTCATCGGCGGACGGGAAAACCGTCTGCCGCTTTTCCGCAGCGGTCGCCTTCCGACCGTGGCGGAAAAGCTCTAATATGGTGGCGGTGTCTATCAGACACCGCCAGCCATATTAAGATGGGGCAGGAAACATGCTTTTCCACGGCGGCTTTTCCGCTGTGGAAAGGCATTTGGTCTTTTGAGTTTGGGGGCCCGTTGCGGGTCCCCAGGGTGTCAGGGGGTGGGGGGTGCACAAGGGGGGAACCTATGGTACCCCCCTGAATTTACATGCCCAAAGCGGCAGGCACCGCCCAAGCCTGCCACTTTGTGCATGTAAATGCAATACATGCATTTTTAACCTTGCGGCAGGTGCTGCTTCAAGCAGCACCCGCCGCAAGGTTAAAGATACGGGATGTGACCGCCAGGGTGGCGGTCACATCCTAATTCCTACGGAGGGACTGCTGCTGCCACTGCGGACGGTCCCTCCACCTCGGGAGTAATCAATTGAAAAATCCTGACAGAACCATTTGTTTTACTTAATACTGATACCCAGCTTCTGAGGGACGCCGGGTCGCTCCATTATTTTTACTATTGCTGATCTGTATTAGGCGATTGATGAGAGTGTGGTGAGAGACTGTGTCCAAGGCTGTGGAGAGGTCGAGCAGGATCAGGGCGGCTGATTCTCTTCTATCCATTAGCGTGCGAATGTCGTCCGTCGTGGTGATCAGGGCTGTCTCAGTGCTGTGGTTGGTTCTGAAGCCTGACTGGGAACGGTCAAGGAGTTGTTTTTCTACTGCTGTTTTGTGAGTTGGAGGTTGATGACCTTCTCCAGTACCTTGGTGGGGAAGGGGAGCAGCAAGATGGGTTGGTAGTTCAGGGGCTCTCTGCGGTCTACTGAGAATTTCTTGAGGAGTGGTCTGACCTTGGTGTGTTTCCAGGTGTCTGGGAAGGTGGCCGTGATTAGTGAGGTGAGGATGGTGGAAAACTGAATGCTAATCTCGTCTCTGCCGATGTTGAAGAGCTGGTCGTGGTGAAGGATCTTTGGGTGCTCCTGAATGGATTGTTTTCATTATCTTGGATGTGTCAGAATGTTGAGTGTTTCCATGCAATGAGTTGGTGGTCAGCGGTGGTGGTTGGCTGATGGCTAAGGAGGTTGGTGGGTTGGGGATCAAAGTTTTAGTAGATGTTGCTATCTTGTCATGCAAATGGTCGGCGAGTGTGTCACAGAGGTGCTGGGAGGGCATTTTCGGTGACTGAAGGACAGGTGACCTCTCTGAAGATGGTGAACAGTTCTTTGGCAAAGTTGGAGCTGGTGTCGATTATGCGGCTGAGGGCCTCCTTTTTCGCAGCATTGATCTGTTGGTGGTATTCATTGAGCACTGTTTTGAAGGTGGCACTGTCGGCGCCATTATCTTTTGGGTTGTTTGCATCTGCGTTTTTTCGATTTGCGTAGTTCCAGGGTGTACCAGCTGGCTTGTTTGGGGGGGGCGGTTTTAAGGTGTTTTGGCTGGTTTGGAGGTGCGACTTGGTCAGCGGAGTTGGTGATCCAATCATTGAAATGATGGGCTGCCCAGTTCAGGTCTAGGTTGGTGGGGTCTTTGGGCTGTGTGGTGCAGAGGGTGTTTGTCCACTGTCGCAGGGTGACCTTGGCCCAGCTGCAGAAGGGGGTGCTGTGTCCGTTTGAGGGGGTGAAGTGTGTGATGGAGTGGTCTTATAAGGTGAGTTTTGAAGTGTGGGGTCTGTGACTGGTTGCTTGAGTCTGATGTTATCCAGTCTTTCCAGGAGGTCAGTGGAGCTGGTGTCGGTTCCTTCATCTGGGTGGAAGTTAAGGTCTTCTAGTAAAACATAGAGTTCGGATTCAATAGGAACGTGGTAATGGATTTATCGATGGCGTTGCTGAGGCCGGTTTGTGGTCCTGGCAGTCTATAAGCAAGGGTGCTTCTGACGGTGGTGGTGTCTTAGTGTGGAGTTGGAAATTCAAATGTTCCATGAAGGGCGTGTTTTCGTCATTGGAGACGGTGTAGGTGAATGATTCTGTATCTATAATGGCGATGCTTCCTATGGCTTTTTTTGTGCAGTACTTAATTTTGTAGCCAATGGAAGTTGCCATGGCGATGTTCGGCATGGCTGCTGGGGTGAGCCAGGTTTCTGTGATGAAGGTCACGTCTGGTGGGAGGGTGAGGATGATGTCCCAGATTTCAGTGGTGTGCTTTCTGAGTGAGCTGGCATGGAGCGGAGACCGGCGAGTTTTCTGGGGGTGGTTTTGGCTTCTGGTGGTGGTGTGGTGCTGGTTGCTGTTGTGCTGTTCAGCTGTGGTGTTGAGGTGAACCACCAGCTGTTTCAGGAGAAGGGTCCCTTTGTGGAGTGTGGTGATGTGAGGCAGCAACTATTGTTCCATCCAGGTCATGTACATATTATCCTGTAGCCCTGGTATTCAGGAGAACATAGAGCTACAATAGAAAGTCTATTTCGGGCTGAAGATTGGAATATTGATAACCTTTGTAGGCACCTCTAAGAAACTCATCAGCCACCTACAAAAAGCTCAGAATTATGCAACCGGAATAATAGCAAAACTGAAACATCATGACCATGTCAGTCCAACCCTGCAGAGGCCGCATTTGTTCCCTTCAGCCGAACAAATAAAATATATAGTCCTAAGCGTGATTTGCATGTCAGCCCACCACAAAGACCTGTCAATAGGCGCTCCAAGTTTCATTTACTTGCAGAACCCTGAGGTATGAAGGTGAAGGTTGGCTGGAGGTCCATAGGATTAAGCGTGCCACTTTTGGACTAAATCGTTCCAAGTTACAGGCATCAAATAGTTCAATCACCTCTCCCTGGTGCCTACAAATATTACTAACCTGGCTCAGTCAAAGAGCAGGATGAAACCTTACATCATTTAAACAGCTAGTGCAGGGACCTCAGCTGCAAAAAGCAGTCTTTAGTCCTTTCGCAGCTGAGTTTACTTACATCCCGTGCAATATTTTCAAACACTGCATGCTCCAGCAGTGCCTCATTTGAATAGACGGTCTGTTTTGAAAATGTGTGACAGTCAATTGACCTTAAAAAATAAATATAATAAAAAGAACCTCCATTTGCTTTTCTGCATGCATGGATTTCATTGGGTCTGCAACACTTTACATTCAGTTTCTCAAAATTCCAGAAGAACTTTGATTTTGATTCCCTGCCCTGAGTACAGTCAATACACCGTGCAGGAAGGTTGCTGAATACCAAGTTATTTCTTCACTTTTGGCCATGTCAGATTCAATAGCACGATGCCCACAGATATGCCGGTGAGGTCCTGAGCATTACTAGACATTCTCTGGTGACCTCTACAGTTATGCAGCTATAGATTTCACACTGAGACTAAATGGTATCAGCACAGATTCCACAGATGCCCATTTTAGAGAGGGATTTGTGATTACATGGCCTGAGGACTTCATCCTGTTCCTTCACACATGCCCACGAAGCTTTCTAGGGGGTTTACCCCACATGGCCCGCAGAATATTAGCCCTAGGTTATTTCAAAGATTAACTATGCGATCATCAAAATATAATTATTTTTATGTTTTTAAGGATGTTTTGTTAATTTTAAATATGTGTTGACAGCTGGCATAGCACTAAGTGACAAACGAACATTTCATATGAAATATTTTTTATTGCATCAGGAGCATCTCATGGTTGAGGTGCAGCAAGTAGAACAGTGTAGTTTGTGGAGTCTAGTTGAACCCATATTAAAGGAAGCACAAGGTTTGCTGTATTGACAATACTACACATCAGACATTTTAATGGATTTTCATGAAAAGTCACACAAAGGATCTTAAAAGCAGACTGTGCAAAACCAGACGGTGGGCAGATTTTACACTACACAAGAGCTAAGTTACTATAACAACAATAACATTTTATGTATTTTTAATGACATTTTAACTATTTATATTGCATCACACATATTTACAATTTCAAACAACGCGTTCACGGTTTCATTCGAGGACTGACTAAGCAATCTCATCTGATCAATCTTCTTCGAGGTCCTCCCCTATTAACCTGGAGATTACAGAATACAGCAGAGCTGCCTCTCCTACACCCAAAGCACTGGGGACGTTTCTCCAGCACTCACATTGCTTCACTTGCCGCCGGTGGCATTACATTTCTCAGACACAGGGCCTTTCATCAACATGGTCCAGAGCCTAACAGAAAGCATACACTTTGCCCTTCCCAGAGTTCTACATTCAATCTCTGTCCTTCAACGGTTCATCTCTTCAACAAACATTGGCACAGCCAATACATTTTGCCTATACAAGAGCTATTGGCTTAGGCAATGTGATTTTGCCATGTTCTACACCAGTGTGGCTGCTGTCAGCATGGCCAAAAGCTAGTGGCGTGGAGTGTCCTAGAGTGGAGTAGGGGGAGTAGTATGTAGTTGACTGGATTTGTTGGAGTAGAATGCTGCAGAGTAGAGTATGGAAAGTAGGGTTCATAGAGCTGCGTAGAGCGTCATAGAGTGCAGTGTCATAGAGCGCAGTGTTGTAGGGTGGAATGGTTTAGAGTGGAGTGGTTTAGAGTGGTGCGGAGTGGGGTGGAATAGGGTGGAGTGGGTTGGAGTGCTTTGAGATAGTGGGGTGGATTGGATTAGAGTAGATTGGAGTGGGTTGGATTAGGGTATGGGGCTGGATTGAATGGAGTGTGGTGGATTGGATTGGGCGGACTGGATATGGTGGATTTTAGTGGGGTGGATTGAAATGGAGTAAAGGATTGGTGTAGATTGGAGCAGGCATGGCCCATGCAGGTAAGAGCGGTGGGAAGGGTGGGGTGGGACTCGACAGACAACGACGACGAGGGAAATCTAAATAAATATTAAATTTTCTCTGTCCTCATCTGTCGAGTCCCCCGCCCCACCGCCAACCAAGCTTATCAGTGCGGGCCGCTCCTGGATTGGAGTGAAGTGGATTAGATTGGTTTGGGGTGGGATGAATTGGATTGGGATGGATTGAATTAGAATAGGGTGGTTTGGAGTGGGATGAATTAGAGTGGAGTGGAGGGGGTGGGCTGGAGTGAACCGAAGGGATTGGAGTGGGGTGCATTGGATTGGAGTGTGGTGGATTGGACTGGAGTGGGGTGAATTGGAGTGGGGTGGGCTGGATGGATTAAGGGGGATATGTGTGAGAATTCTTTTAAGCAGCCAAAAGACAAGATTATGCAAGCTCCTTCTCTTGGGCATTTTGAGGTTGCTGCAAAAACCTATTTAACCACAGATGCTAGCAGTGCTGCTTTGGGGGCAGTGTTAACACAAGTAGAGAACAACTAGGAAAGAATAGTTGGATTTGCTTCCAGGAGATTACAGGGTGCTGAAAAGTCCTATTCTGTAATTGAAAAGGAAGCCTTAGAGTGTTGCTGGGGAATCGGGGACTTTAAATACTTCCTGTGTGGTTTGCCTTTTAAGATTAGAACTGAATATAAGCAGCTTGTGCACTTGTTTAAAGGTGGCAGGGGTCTGAAAGAAAGTGTAACAATTAGAATTTCCAGATGGATGTTGTCTGTTCTTGAATATAATTTTGAAATGGAGTACTTGAAGGGGCTAAAGAATGTGGTGCTGGATTGCCTGTCAAGGCTACCTACAAATGAAATTGCTTTGGAATAGGAAATTAATATAAGTGACACACTGGATGGTCAGGAAGGAATGGAATTGAAAAAAGAGGAATGGGCAATTGCCGTGAATGAAGACTTGGTTTTGAGCAAAGTGAAAGAGTGTGTGAGGCATGGATGGGCTCAGGAGGTGCATTAGAATGTTCAAGCAGAAGAATATTGGGGTGTGAAGGAGCCATTAAGTATTTGCAGTAATAACGTGACGAGAAGGAATTCAAAGCATCCCTCCTATGGGTGTCTAGAAACGCAATATAAACTTGAGCACGAGGGCCATCCTGGTAGGAACATGACAAAGAGGAGGATAATGAAATAGTGATTGGATAGATGCACAGCTGTTTTTTGAAAATTTAATTGTTCATTTATTGTGGTTTGTGGGTTTAATGGTGCTCAACAAGGTGGCGTCGAGGGCCCAACGACGTCGGTAAAATGCTGAGAATGTGAGGCTAGAGGGTCTCTAGTATCATCCCTTAGTTGGCACACATATGGTCGTCTTTATAACAAACTGTGACTTTCATTCAATGTTATTTCTTTTTAGATTTGGTTTATTTCAAAGTTCAGTTCATATTCATATCAAGGTTGTATCTTCAAAATCATATATAAATCAGGCACTGTATTTCAAGCGTGTCCAATGCATTTCGGGCATTGTGTAACATGCCCTTCATCAGGGAAATCACACTACAAATGATAATATAAACAAGTGTTAAGTTATGTTGGTCATAATGTCTTTGAAAAAACAATATGAGGCATATATCCATGCAAAACAATGAATACATTCCATTTGATAAACGTAATCACACAGTGAGTTAGCTAATCACTCTCGTGTCAGTGTATCGTATGTGCGCGGTGATTTCATGCAATTGTGAAAAAGAAATGGGTTGTGTGACACTTACGTGCCTTTCGCGTACAAGAGGTCTCGAATCTAAGTGAAAAAAACGGCATGAAAGAAGAAGGATTAGCCCAAGGGCTTCGGGTGCTGGATAAAATGCTCGGCATTAAGAGGCTAGCGTAGGAAGTAAACTGACCTGATATTCTGGTTTAACAGAGTCTTCTTATTCCGGTTTACGTCTCACGGGACGCGGGCAGCCGCGAAGGTTTGCCGCGTCTGAATATTTTGAACGGGAGGTGTCACGTGATATACCGTGACTAGATGATATGGTAAAAAGACTGTGTGGAACGGGAAGTCCGAGGGTACGGCGAATCTGGAAATGATAAATATTGGTAAAACACAGGGGGTTGGCAAAGATTAAGGCTGGGCAATAATAAGGTTTCCCAAACGTATAAACGGTGGAAAAATGCCTATTACTGCGATATTTTCGCAGATCTTCAAAAAAACGTTAAAAAGAGGGTGAGGTGTGCAGGATCGAACTCTGGTGGCGGTGGGTGTGAGATGCAGTGTATAAGGGCGGTAGCTAAATGTAGTGAGGGTGTAAAGGCGAAGTGTTAGAACTAAAGTGTATGTGTGATTTAGGTAACAGGAACATTCACAATAACATCAAGATCAGTGTTTAGGAACAATTAGATTAAAGATAGCACGACAGTTCTATTCTTTCATTTAAACCCATCGGTTTTTGAGTTGATAACTTCTGTATCCAGTGGTTTTCTCTCATTAAGAGATATTTATTGTTGTCTCTCCCTTCTTGTTTATTTACAGTCTCAAGGATGATGAATTTGATTTGGGAGACATTGTGTTGACTTTCAACGTAATGCATTGATAGAGCCGATTTGGTGTTTTTAAGTCGAATGTTGGACTTATGTTCAGTAAGGCGCACCTTAATACGTCTTTCTGTTTTTCCGATGTACATCATCCCACAGGGACATTTTATGCCATAGATCAGGTTGCTACTGTCGCAGGTAGCGTTTACTTTCAGTTTGATGGGGTTACCTTGTCTTGGATGATGAATGATATTGCCTTTGATTATGTTATTACAATTGCCACAATTGAGGCAGGGTTTTGTACCATTGTATGTTGTAACCTTATCCGGTTTTTGTTGCAGGATCTCTCCCAGATTTTTCGCTCTGGTGTAGGCGAATAGCGGAGGTTGGCTAAATGAATTTCCAAAATCCGGTTCCATATTGAGGATTGTCCAGTGATTCATGATAATTTGTTTAAATTTAGTACTCGCTGTGGAGTATTTTGACACCATCACAATCCGTGATTGTTCCATTTTTGTAGTTGGCGTTAAGAGTTTGGCTCTGTCTATTTTTTCTATCCTGTTTTTAGTTTCTTCAATCAAAGTTTTGGGATAACCTCTATTGTTGAATTTGGTAGTCATCTCCATGAGTCTCTGTTTCAGAATCGTTGTGTCGGAAATGATCCTTTTGACCCTTGCCATCTGTGAATAAGGTAGATTCCTTATTAAGTTTGGTTCGTGGTAACTTGAATGTAATAACATATTGTTCCTGTCAGTGGGTTTGACATACAAGTCTGTGCTGAATCCGTGTGGAGTTACTGTTACTTTTACATCTAAGTAATTGACCGACCTATCTGAAATATCCCAAGTTAATTGGATGCGTTGGTCGATTGCGTTGAATTTGGTGAGTTCAGTTCTTAATGTCTCTTCCGTGCCCGTCCAAATGATGAAATAATCATCGATGTATCGGCTGAACATTTTCAAATGGTCTGTCCATGATGTCTTCTTGAGAATGTGTTGGGTTTCGTACCATTGCATAAAGATATTTGCGTACACGGGGGCAGCTGAATTGCCCATGGCCATCCCGGTTAGTTGTTGGTACCAACTTTCTTTAACTTTGAAGTAACTGTGGTACAAAGTGAAGTGCATGAGTTCCATAAGGAACAGCTGTAAATCTTGGTCTAGATCTGTGTTTAACAAAGCTGATTCCATAGCTTCAATCCCCATGTCGTGGGGAATGCTGGTATATAGACTGCATACATCCGCAGTACATAAGATCACCTTTTCTTGAGGGTTCAAAACAATTTGTTGTAGTTTAATCAAAAATTGTGTCGTGTCTTTAATGTAAGTTTGCATGGATTGGACTGAAGGTTGTAGATATTTATCAATCAGTTGTCCTATTGGTTGATGTAGACTTCCTTGGGTTGAAACAATTGGCCTCATTGGTGGATTCGTGATGTTTTTATGAATCTTGGGTACCATTCTTAATATTGGGGTGTGAAGGAGCCATTAGGTATTTGCAGTAATAACGTGACGAGAAGGAATTCAAAGCATCCCTCCTATGGGTGTCTAGAAACGCAATATAAACTTGAGCACGAGGGCCATCCTGGTAGGAACATGACAAAGAGGAGGATAAGACAGTCATATTGGTGGCCAAAACTTGACATTGTGGTGGAAGATGTGGTAAGACATTGTTATGCTTGTGCTAATAGTGATAATATGAAGACTATAAGACAACCTTCACTATGTTGAGAAACCCAAAAGACCATTGGAAAGGTTGGCTATAGATTTATGCCAATGTACCACAAAATCCAAAAACTCCCAATAAAATAAATTTAACCTATAGATTTCCTTGGTCCAATAAACAGGTCGGGGAGTGAATGTAGATGCATGATTTTTCTTGTAGAATATCATACGAAGTAGTTTTATGTTCAAGAACGTGGACCGTATCAACACAGGAAATGTGATAGATTCGCTTGAAGAAGTTTTTGTAGAAGATGGTGTACCAAAAACCGTTGTCTCTGATAATGGGGTGCAGTTCGTATCCCGTGAGATGAAGAATTCTATGGGAAAATGGGATATTACCCATGAGAGAGTAGCCTTGTTCAGGCCACAAGCTAACAGGATGATTGAGAGAGTAAACCGTTTGATTATCTATAATTTGCAATTGTCACTGGCCAATGGGTTGCCTTGGAGAAAAGAGTTGAGGAAATAGATATAGGCACATAGGAGCACCCCCAATTTGGTGTCTGGAATTTCCCCCTTTATTTCTTTGAAGGAAGGGAACCAGGTTAGTTGACAAAGATTGAGTGTGGGTTGATCATGAGGCAATTAAAGGGGAACTTAGGGCGAAACTGAAATGTGCAGTACAATACTATTATGTGAAAAAAGGAGTAAGAGAAGTCCACATTGAAGTGGGTGACTGGGTGGTGACAAGAAAAGTGGGATAGTGAGGAAAGGTGACAGTAAACTTTCTTGCCCAATTATGGTCACTAAGATTAGACAGAATGTAGTTGAATTGGAGGATGGTTGTTTGTGAAATGTTTGTAAGGTTGTAAAGTACCAGAGAGAAGGAGGAAACTTTTAAGATGTACATCCTTTTCATCTGTTTTCTTTGTATATGGATACATTTATGTATGGAAATGTGTTATCAAGATATTCTAGAATGTAGTTGCGTTACATTATTTTTGACTTTTAAAAGATTATTTTACTTAATATTTTCTTTGTTGTTTTGCTTTTGCAAGGGGGAGATATGCAGAACTGAAGATGTAATATGGAGCCTGGAATTGAAGAGTAGAACCAAGGATGGAATGTTAGGATATTGAAAGTGATCAGTACTGGATAGGGAGCTGCAGTGTGTGCAGCTGAATCTACTGGGGACATCTCTTCACAATAAACTCACTTGGAGAAGGAAATGGCCAGCATTAGTCTTACAGGGCACCTGGGCATTTAACAGTCTCTGCTCTTCTTCCAACTCCATATCAAAAAGGGGTCTTGTCCTTACGGGACCAGGTAGGACATCATAATCTAATAAAAAACAATTACCCGGTCTCTTTTTTTTTGTCTGCTCTTTATTTGAAGCAGAATCTGTGCCTCAATAAATTTATTCGTAAGCACTGACATTTTTATCATTAAACATTTCTATCATATTGATTTAAACAATTATGATTTTCAACATGTCCGAGTTTGACACACCACAAAACATTTACCAATCATAAACAATATATAACAAACAATATGTGCATTGAAATATGCAATAAATTAATCAAAAACAATACAATATAATCAAAGTATACATTACAATAGTACACCAATGCTTTTTGTCATAGCAGTCCAATCTAAAATGTATTTTTCAATCTCCATATTTTTTAGGACTATTCTCACAAGGGATACACTTTAACAAATATAACTTTATTGCACGTGTCCACCACTGAGAGGGACACTGTTGGTCTAATGGCCCTTTGTGAGTATATGAGGAAATCTTATGGAAAAGCTGACGCGTTTCCAAACCCGTTGTTTATTTCCCAAGTTTTTCATCATACATTGTTGTGTGCTGTCCATTCAGCACGACTGTCTGGTAAGGGGTTAAAGGTTTTTAAAAAAAAAATTGGCATGGTAACGGTGTACTTTCTACCCCATGAACTTTGAAGATAGTGAGTGGGTGATTCTTGGTCTGAGAATCCGGTCATTACATTTGGCGTCACAAACCGTTTACGAAAGCCTTGTAGCGCATTTTTTTCATCTTGTTGGTTTGCGCTAAGCCTGTGCGGAGGTTCTTTTTGTATATTTTTGTTTATTTTTGTATATAGATTTTTACTTTTGATACAGTGTTTTTGAGAAAGTCAGAATCTACTCTTAAATTGCCTATTGAAATTCCCGGATGGGAATCGACGCCTTATGAGGCGCTAGCTCATGAATGGGCTGATTGTACTGGTTTGAGTGAGAGCTGGAATTCTTGTCTGGAAACAGCGGATCCGGCTCAGGTGATTGCTTGCTTACAGAAAGCGCCGATTGTGAAGGGCGAGGAGCTTCCTATATTAGGACGGAGAGGTTGGATTTTGTTGTATGCGTACAGGCTTGTACATGAGAAGTTTGTGAAGTTTCTGCGTCAATGCAAAGACTTTGAAGAACAGTTTGTTGAAGTGCAGAATGCTTGTACTCTTTTGAGATGTCAGAATAAGTTGCTTGCCAACAAACTTGATACATACCAGACTTTTGCAGAAAGAGCTGCAGTTCGTATTGCTAAATACAAATACAGACATCGACGTGGTCGAGTCAGTAAAAGGAAAGTGCGTTTGATTGTGGTAAAAGCAGGGCTCGATTGGAACCCTGATGATTGGGATTGTAATATCTGGGACTCGAATGAGTCTGGCTCCTCGGCTGAGGAGAATGAGAGGCGTGAACCTTCTTGTACTGATCGTGACTGTAAATCGTGTTCTTCTTGTAAATCTAACGATCACTGTAAATGTGATGATCATGCGGAGGTTTCTGCACATCCTGTCTTTCGGAGAAAATTACAACAGGCTCCTGGCAATCCCAATGGGATTCCTTTAGATAGTTTGGAAGATTTTACACAACAGGCCTGGTGAGGCCTTGCTTACATGGATGGTGCATCTTTTTGAGTTGGGTGCTGCTGGCATCATGTTGGATATGGGAGATGCTCTGAAGTGCTGTTCTTTGAGTTCCGATTCTACTGTGCAAGATCATTTTTGGAATTATAATGTTAATGGACAGATTAGTTTGCTTCAATTAGCAACGGAGGGTTGTAATCACAAATATCCTACTGATTCTGATTGGCCTTTAAATGATAAGCCGTGGTATACTTTCAGAGACGCCTCGCAGAGACTAAAAGAGGAGGTGATGAAAACTGCGATTTTTCTGGGCACGTCTGACAGATTGATGGATGGCTTGTTAACTTCTTCTGTGCGGAATAGAATTATTCGATCCGCCCTGTTGCCTATTAGCAAGTTATGATGACATTGTTGATTAACCAGACTGGCAGTCCTTTGTCTCTTGTGCTTGAGGCTGAGCGTCAACTTGGTGAATTGGGCGAGTGGCAACCGGACTGACAATCCAGACCCGAGGGTCGTACTGGTGGTAATTATCGATTTACTAGACGTGACATGTTTCTCGCCTTGTTGGCTGATGGAGTGAAAAGAGAAGATATTGATGGTGAGCCGAATAATCGATTGTGGGCCATGTTCCGCAAACGTGGCTTAGACAAAAAGGAAGGTGCTAGGCGAGTACGTAAACAGGATTATGATCATTATCATTCTGATGACAGTGCTGATGAAACAAATCGTGATACATCTGACAGGAATGGTAGAAGATGGCATGAGAGAGATCTGTCTCCGTATTGTGCATGAGAGAGAGAGGAAAAGGGGGAGAAAGAGAGGGGAAGGGATGAGCGTTTTGAAAGCAGACATAGAGAGAAGAGGGCTGAATCTCCTGAACTGAGAATGAGAGATAGACGACACAGATTTTCTAAACGAAATTCACAATACTTTGTGGATGACAAAAATCCATTTCGTGAGGGAAATAAGTATGAACGAGAGGTGACACTACCTAAAAGATTTGAAAGTCTCTATCCTGATTTGACTTGGGCAATGGAACGCAATAAAAACGACTAGGAAATAGGTCAAGCTCCGGTACGCAATTGGGCTCACAGAGATAATAGACCCTATGTAGATATTGAAATTTTTTGGAGACATCGTAACATTGGTAGATACAGGAGCGGAGGCCACATTAATTTATGGGACCCCAAAGAAATTTAAAGGACAATTTTTCACAATTACTGGATTAGGTGGTAAAGAAACTCCCGCAGTGCAAGCTAATGTTGAAATGAAAATAGGTAGAATTCCCCAAAAAGAATATTCTGTACTAGTAGTACCCCTTCTTGAATATATAATTGGAATCGATATTCTAAAAGGTATGACATTATATTTAGATGACGGATGGTATCGATTTGGAGACGGAATTATATATCATCAAAGTCCGTGAGAGTTGGTCGTTTGAGAATTCCTCCTGTAAAAATTCCCCAAGCTACAAAAGTAATTTCCCAGAAACAGCTTCGCATTCCAGGTGGGCATGAAGAGATCAGTGCCACAATTCAGGATTTAGTGGATGAAGGAGTTACAACTCCGGTTACATCTGCCTGGAATAATCCCGTATGGCCGGTGCGCAAAAGTGATTATTCTTGGCGCATGACAGTTGATTATCGCAAATTGAACAAATATACACCTCCTTTGACTGTTGCAGTACCTGACATTATTACTTTAATTGAGAGAATTCAAAAACATTCAGGAACATGGTATGCTTCCATTGATATTGCTAATGCCTTCTTTTCCACCCCGATTGCCCCTGAGTGTCAAGAACAGTTCAGTTTTACATGGAATGGACGTCAAATGAGGTTCAGAAGTCTTCCCCAGGGCTATGTGCATAGTCCTGCGATCTGTCACCGGCTGGTGGCAGAACATTTAACTGAAGTACCGATAAGTTCACAAATACAGGTGTGTCATTACATTGATGATATTTTGATTCAAGGTGAAACACAGGAACAAGTTCAGACCCAATTAGATTTAATCGTAACTCATTTGCAAAGTAAAGGTTGGGAAATTAATCCAGACAAATTGCAAGGTCCAGCACAAAGTGTAAAATTTTTAGTCATTAATTGGCATGAAGGGAATAGAGAAGTGATTCCACAGGTAAAACAGAAAATTGCAGAATTTGCAGTTCCGCAAAATAGAAAGGAAGCACAGAGATTTTTGGGTTTATTTGGCTTTTGGCGTCAACATATCCCACATTTGAGTCAGATATTAGCCCCTTTGTACAACGTTACCCGTAAAAAGAAAGCATTTGAATGGAATAAACTGCAGCAAGATGCGTTTGATTTGGCGAAAGAAGCGATTCAGCATGCTTTGGATTTGTGGCCCGTGCGTGATGGTGATGTGGATTTGAATGTGTCTGTGCAAGGCCCTTATGCAAATTGGAGTTTGTGGCAAAAGCAAGGTAGAACAAAAGTACCCTTAGGTTTCTGGACTAAAAAGTTACCTGATTCTGGTGACCATACACCATTTGAGAAACAGTTACTTGCATGTTATTGGGCTCTGGTGGATACCTTGCAACTGACTTTGGGACATGATGTGATTTTGAGACCTGAAATTCCTATTATGCAATGGGTTTTGGGTTCACCAAAAACTCATAGGATTGGACGCGCTCAAGAAGCAATTGTGATTAAATGGAAATGGTATATACAAGAAAGGGCACGTGTAGGACCGAAAGGTGTTGCAACGTTACATGAGCAAGTGGCGCTGGCGCCGTTAGCGGAAGCAGAAAGTGATTGCTCCGTACCTATAGTACAGGAATACCCTGTTAAGTGGGGTATGCCATTTGATGATTTGTCCGTGGAGGACAGAAAACATGTGTGGTTTACGGATGGTTCAGCAAGGTATATCGGAGAGGAGAGGCATTGGAAAGCAGTATCCTACAATCCGATCACACAGAAATTGCTACGTACCACAGGTGAAGGAAAGAGTAGTCAATTTGCCGAACTATATGCTGTTTATCAAGTTTTGAAATAATAACTACCTGGTACATGTCACATTTTTACTGATTCTTGGTCCACTGCTAATGGTCTAGCGGTTTGGTTACCCACATGGTATTCTCATAACTGGACACTGCATTCTAAGGAGCTTTGGGGTAAGCATTTATGGCAAGAGATTTGGGAACTACTTCCTCAGAGTAACGTAACAGTTTTTCATGTTGATGCACACACACATGTAGATTCCCTTGATAAACCTTTTTCACCAAATTGCAGATGAGAAATCTCAAATTTCTGAGGCAATGGTGGACAAACAAGATTTTGATTTGGCCCGATTGGCGAAATGGGCGCACCAGAAGTCAGGACATTTTGGAGAAAGAATCACTAGCAGGTGGGCTGCTGATCAAGGAATCTATATTCCTCTCAATTTGATTAAAGACGTTATACTTCATTGCCCCATATGTCAGCATTCTAGACAGAGAGAAGTGCCCCAAATTCTAAGAGGTCAATTACATTGAGGAAAATCCCCTGCACAGATTTGGCAAATAGATTATATAGGTCCTCTTCCCATGAGTAAAAATTGTCAATATGTTTGTACAGTTGTAGACACTGTCAGTTGCCAGAAAATTCTTAACCTCAAAAATGACAAGTTATAAATTTGGTGAAAGAATAGGTCGCACCTTGGCGACAAGGCTTCGAATGAAACAAACTGCACAGAATATAACTGCAATGAAAGATACCCATGGTAATTTACATTATGATCAAGAAGGTATTTTGGGAATTTTTCAAACTTACTATGCAAAGCTTTATGCTAGGGAAGACAGTGTGGTTTCTGATGATCAATGGTACAATAGGATGTTGATTGATTTGAAGGTTTTAGATCCTGGATTAGCTGATGAATTAGAGCTACCCATAACTCTGATTGAAGTGGAAACCGCAGTAAATAGTCTTGCATTGGGTAAAGCTGCGGGGCCTGATAGATTACCTGTTGAAGTTTATAAACGTTTTTTTTCACATTATAAAAGATGAGCTTCATCAAGTAATCTTGACAGCCAAAGACGGCAATCCCCCAAAAACATGGGCCGAAGCAACAATTGTAGTGTTTTGTAAAAAAGATAAACCCACCGATAGTGTTGGATCCTACAGACCCATATCTTTGTTGAATGTGGACAATAAGATATACTCAAAGATTTTAGCTAATCGATTATCAAGGGTAGTGTCATCTTTAGTGTCCAGACACCAACATGGGTTTATTCCTAAAAGGAGTACCACTGACCATATCAATAAAGTTATCACATTGTTTGATCTGGCTGCTGTTAACAAACGAAAATTAGCGCTTTTTTTATTAGACGCGGAAAAAGCTTTGATCGAGTGGCATGGGAGTACCTCTGGATCTTAATGGAGAAAATGGGCTTTGGCCAGAGATATATCAAAGCTATAAAAAAACTTTATCTCAAACCTACCGCTAAGATATCTACTCTGGGCGGACTCTCTGAATTGGTGAATATTACCAGAGGGACTCGTCAAGGGTGCCCCTGCTCCCCTATATTATTTGCATTATATATAAATCCTTTTATTGAGTTGTTAAGCCAGAACATATTGATTCCCCCCTTTATGGTTACTGATTTTTCTTTCTCAGTTTTTGCCTAAGCGGACGATATAGCAGTAGTCACGGACACCCCGGAAACTGCTAGTCTGGAAATTGAGAGGTTAGCCAAGGAATTTGGCACGATAACGGGGTATAAACTCAATGCCACCAAAACACAAATTCTTTGTTCAGAAGCCATAACTTGGGAGGATGAGAGGGTGGTGGAAGAAGTTACTTATTTAGGGATACGTATTAAAACTGATATGGAAGAATTGGTTAATGTTAATTTGAGTAATGCGTTCCATAAAATTAAAATTTCGCTGGAGAAATGGGAGCGGCTGTACTTAACTATTATTGGCAGGACTAATGTTATCAAAATGAATGTCCTTCCGAAAATTCTCTATTTATTCCGATCGATACCTTTGGAATTTCCGAAACCCAAATTGCAGGCTTTGCAATCTCTCTGAGGTAAATTCATTTGGAGCCCCGGTAAACCTAGGCGGGCGATGAAACATCTTATTTTACCTATTGAAAGGGGAGGATTAGGGGTACCTGACTTTTTTAATAATTATGTAGTATGCTTTTTGTTAAAAATGAGATTTGTGTTAATAAGAGATGCCATGGAGCATATGCATAATTATCCCACCATATTCGAGATCTTGATGGGCTCACATACAAAACAAATGTTTTTCAATGAAATTGACGGCAATTACTATAAAAGGACGCGATTTAAGGTGCTTGCTAGCGCCTATAAAACATGGAAGTGGGTAGCCCGCCTTATTGATATAAGGAAACTGTCATATTATACTCCATATTTTTCTGTCAAATTTTTACCTATGATATTTTCGGATGGAGCGGCTCGGAATTTGAAAAAAAAAGGGGTGCCTTGTTTGGGAGATTTTTTTTCGAGCACAGGGGAATGTAAGTCGTTTTCTGAAATGTGTGGAGAATTTGGTTTACCTAGAAGTTATTTCTTCATGTTTTTACAAATTCGAGATTATCTCACAAGACATAAAATATCCCTAACAAAAGCACAAAATTATAGAGGGCATTGCACAACAAGTTAAGATTGGTGTTCTTTATCGTATGTTTTTGGAAGAGAAGCCTGATGATTTAGTTAAAATTCAAGCAAAGTGGAGGGAGGTTCTGGGAGATAATGATATAGAAGTGGAAAATTTGATTTTGTTGTCTAAAGATGTTTTGATGTCTGCTAATTTAAAAGCTCAACTTTTTAAAAATCTGTTTGATTTATACTACACACCTGTTCGAATGTTAAAGTGGGGAAGAGGTCATGATGGCAAATGCTTTCGTTGCAAAGTAGACAATGCAGATAGTGTGCATATTTTTTTTCTTGTCCTATATTAGGAAAATGTATTCAAGACATTGAAAATTTTGTGTCTATTATTCTAAAGGTCAATTTAAAAGTCACCCCTTCTATGATGATCTTAGGGAAGATTTCTGGCGATAGTCAAAATAATGAACTTTATCGTTTTCAACACTTTATTTTTTTTATAATGTCAGTAGCTCGATTATGTACTGCAGTAGAATGGCTTGAAGAAAAACCTCCACTGTTTCAACAATGGCAAGCCCGGTTATATAAATTGTATAAGTTAGAGTGGAGCCTCTTTTCGTTATCCGAATCTAGACGGAGAAGGAGATTGGGATGGAAAATATGGGGGACTTTTTCTGATTTTTATGAGGCTTAAGACCATATGTTGTGTGTAAATCTGTATATATTCTCCATTGTATAGTTTTTTCTTCTTATCTGTTTTTATATAACGCTCGTATTTATTTTTCTTTACCAAACGCAGGACGGGACTTATATTTTGTTATGAACTATGCATTATGTCTTATGTGATGACTATTCTGTGTACTTTGATTTTTGCCGTGTTCCAATAAAAATAAAAAATAAAAAATAAAACGTTAGAGTTAATCATGTTGTACTATGGTGTTCCACTTCAAATACAATCTGACAACGCATCCCATTTTAAAGGCAGACTAGTGCAGGAATTTTGTGCAGAGAACAACATCGAATGGGTGTTTCATATACCTTATTACCCACAGGCAGCAGGCCTTGTGGAGAGAATGAATGGTTTGCTGAAAGATCAATTACGTAGGTTATCAAATGATAAGAACTGGAGAGATCATTTGTTTGATGCATTGTTAATTTTGAATAATCATCCTTATTTGAATTCCTCTTTCCCCATTAATGCGTTTATTTCCTCCAGCTATTGATGTTAAACCCAACACCGTGGAAAGTACAGTGATGTATTGGGAAATTTCCCCTGGAGTTTTAGCTCCATGCAGAGCGACCCCAGGTTCTACAGGCCTAGACCTGCATTCCATAAATACCATTACCTTGATAAAAGACGATATTACTATTGTGGAGACCGACATTGGTGTCCAAATACCTGCTGGAAGTTTTGGATTAATTGCCCTGAGATCTGGCTTGGCTTTAAAAGGTGTCCAGGTGCTCGGAGGTGTCATTGACAGTGATTATCAGGGAGAGATTAAAGTGATCCTATTAAACTATTAAACAGTGGTGATTCTGATTTACTGATACACCAAGCAGACCGAGTTGCTCAATTGCTAATTATGCCCGTTTTCAGTGGTGAGATTCAAAAAGGTACTGCCCCAACCCTTTTATCTGTACGATGAAAAAAGGGTTTTGGCTCCACTGATAATCCCGGAGCAAGAGTGTGGGTTCAGTCACCTAAAAATCTCCCTGAACAGGCTGAAATAATTGCAACCGGTCAGGATAATATGGTCATAGTCATGAGGCCAGGGCAAGATAGCTGGGAAGTTGTCCCAGCTGATAAATGTTATTTGTGAGAATGAATAATACCTGTGTTTGATACCGTTCTCCTAGACCACCGATTGGATTGCTGCTGTCGGAAGTGTCGTCGCTGGACTCCTTTTGGCTTGCTGCGCCGAGAGACGGGAGAGCCCCCAGGACTGGAATAATTCTTTGGACCGAAGACGTCGTTCTTCTGCGTCGTGGGATTCGTCATTTAATTTCTGGACGTCTCTAGCCCGGAAACTAACTAACTCTAATCACTACTGTTTGACGCCTATGCATTCAGTGACTGATATTCTAGCGACCTGCTTGGTTGCTGTCCCAACTTCCATGGAGACACTTGCCCATATTTTTAATTTATCGAATGCTCATCCCAATGTAATTTTTAGTGATTTTGTGGCTTATGATTACTGTGCTCTGTGCACGGTTTTGCCTGATTTACAGCCCCCTTTGAATTCCCAAATAATGATTTACAATATTACCGAGGGTGATCTTTGCTTTTTCATGACCTGTGATCCTAAAATCATAGGCAAGTGCATTCAATTGAGACAGAAAAATGTTACTTCATTTACTACCCATGAAAGAATTCTATGTTTCGAAAGACTATCTAAATCATGTACTTCTGTTAGAAATAATAGTCACTATCATATGGTGCTATTACCTTCTGGATGGCTATTTTCATGTGGCAATTCACCATTGCCTTATATTCCTGCTAATATTACTGGAGGTCCTTGTGTTATTACTAGATTAAGCTTATTAATGTTTTCTTCACATCCTGATGTTATTTCCCGAACTACAAGTGATGCCCCGTCTTTGTAAGCTAATTGTGATTCCTCATTACATTTATTTTCTCCATCTGAGTATCTTAGTTTAGCGTTTTCTATTTTAGGTGTTCCTGCATTATCTGTATACAATACTAAATCAATCGGAAAATTGGCTTGCTGGATGGTCAAATCTATTAACCATACTTCTATAGTTTTATCTGACCTTTTATTAGATGCTCAAGGTGGGCGTAGAGCCATTTTACAAAATAGAGCTGCAATAGATTACCTTTTACTTAAACATGGTCATAGCTGTTCAGATTTTGAGGGCCTTTGTTGTTTTAATCTGTCGGACCATTCCAAATCCATCCAGTCCCACATTGATAAACTTCATGAATTAACTGAAGAAGTTAGGCAACATATAGATCAAAGGTGGTTTGAGTGGCTTTTCAACTGGTTGCCTGATTTGCACTACCTACGTCAAGTGTTGGGGGGTGTCTTGATTGCTGTTTCTATTTTAGTTGCTCTTTGTTGTTGCATTCAATGTGTCCCTTCATTGATTCAAATTGTTAAACCACACACTATGTCTAGATCTGTCAGTTTTGTTTCTTATTATTCTTCATCAGATGTTCGCTCAGTTTGACAGATGTTAGTAGACGAAAGCCAAGGGTGAAGTGTAGTGACCGGATATTTTGTCATATTTCCGAGTGATGGTGACTTTAGTCTACTACCATCTTAATATAGTGGATAGATCCCTATCTTCAGCCTATTCTTAGGATTAGCCTATTGACTTTGGCATAAGCATATGTCCTTTCATCATTTTAGGGCCTGAAGGCCTATATTAGAGGGTAGATCCTTTATTCCTGATACTACATTACCTATTGGTAGGGTTTGTTTATGTATTTAGATGGAGCTATGCGTCTCTTTCATCATTTTCGGGCCTATTGGGCCCAAACGAGAGGGACTCCATTTTCTTTCCTGGGATGGGATATGGAATTCTGTAGTTATTAGTGACTATTCTTAGTAACCCCATTAGATCTAGCAGTGTTTTTGATGATATAAGCTTGTATATTGCGACTGCCCCATTCCGGGGTAAGTATTCAGGAATCATTGTAAATAGGGTCCGGGAAGGGATGGTGTTATGTTTTGGCCGGGTTGGTTGCATCTAGGTGAGTGGGTGATTCTTGGTCTGAGAATCCGGTCATTACAGCTGCCCTGCTGCCCTCTGCTTAGCCAAAAGAACCAAGAACCCCTCCAGAATGATTCCAAGGGTTTGCTGGCTTGCCCCTGTGTTCCCCCAATGTCTAAGGGAAATCAAAGACCTTGCCAACTACTTCATTCCCTCCATCGTTACCAAACTTTCCTGCCATCCAAAGCTCTCCCCCGGGAAAGAAACCTTCCTTGCCTGGGGAGTTTTCACACTGGGCTTGTGTGCCATGCATCATGGACTAAACCAAGATTTCACTGAGTTGTTCTGTTCTGCAAAAGCATTGTTTTCCACAGAGTGTAATGATCCCCTCTGTCTAACCTAAAAAGCTGACTGACGTACTACAAGAGCCACCTCATTGGGTCCCCGTCAGCTGAAGAGCTGTGCCGAGTTATTTCGCTGTAACACAAAGCCCTCTCAGCCTGGCCCCCCCATCATCATGAATGTTTCAGATGGGAGATGCCCACTGCTAGCTCCAGCCTGTGAGGCCTAAGAGTGAGTGGATGACGAGAGGCCTGCAAGCAATGCCAGCAGCCGACCCTGAGTTTCAGCCCATTGATTCTTTGGCCCTGAACGGATCTAACAGCGGCGTGCCTCAACCCCACGCTTATGCCACAAAAGTGAGCTGTGATAACAGGGGATTGGGCTGGTGTAGTATGGTGAGCAGTCTGACTCTGTCCCGTGGTGGTGCCCCAAAGGGCTTAGTGATTGTGGATTATCAGACTTGAGAAGACCTCGAGGATTGCACAGCACTCCTCGTAGTGGGTGGTTTTTTGCACTACTTTAGCCCATAAATAAAGCAGTCCTGGCACTATTGTGTTACTCTCTACGCAGCAGGCACACATACCTGACTGTACTTGTTGTAACTGGACCGGAGCGTATCCGATGTGTTTGCTCTCCCCGCAATTGGTGGACACACATTCCCCAAGATTCACAAACGAGCCCACGGAGGTATCATAGGCTCTTGATGGATTAGAAATGAGCCCAGCACTGCTTTCACCTTCATACTGATCAAGTATAGTATGCTAGGTAGGAGTACTAAATATAACAGTACTCATGTGAGAGCATTTAGTCTATGTAATGGCACAATGTTTTAATTGTTCATTTTCTTTACCATTCTTGTGATGCTTATTACTTACTTTGTTTCCTTCTTTTAATAATTGCAGCACATGTATTTTACACAAAATCATATTGCTACAATAAATATTGACACGCCATGTTGTGTAATTCTTATTGATCTCTTTGGGCATGCATGAGATACTAAACAAGAGGGTTCTAGATCTGTTTCCACAATTTCCTTGGGGGGTCAGAGTTGCCAATTTCAGAGGTTGCATATTCCACCTTTTACCGTGCCAGATTAGGGGTACAGACGGTGCACTGTGATCTAGCAGGACTTAGACCAACCCATCCTAAAGGTCTGCTTGAACTCAGTCTCGCACAGTTTTGATGTTTATGTTGTCGAATAAACACACAGTTTTACTGATAAAGTATGAACCGTACAACATATCTCGATGTCGTCATGTCACTGATGAGACTTGAGATAGTTTTACCTCTATTTTGTGCAATTCTTGTACAGGGACTGTTCGGATAAATTATATGTCCTTTCTTCTCTATTTGTACATCAAGCACTAATAGACTGTCTTTGTTTGAAAGGTTATTTCTTGTTTTAGTGAATCTGGTTTTGTGAAAATTTATAAACGCTAGTATTGTTGGATATTTCAAATCGAGTTGGTTGATCAATTAGCTGATAGGAAATTTCTGTGCAAGTGATCATTTTATGCATGCATTTGTGGTCTACTCTGAGGAAAATATGTGTTTAACATGGGATTATGTTTTAATCTCCTTGTGGCTTGTCATTTTCTGTTATTTGGCTCCAAGACCTGCTTGTTTGCTTCATGTCTTTCATCTTAGATTCAAATACTTGTTTAACTTGCTGATCCATGCTTTTTAATTGTCTTCATCTACTTTCCATCTTCTTTCCTTGTATCATTGGTCTCTTGTCGGGGTCTATTATGCTGTCTGACCTCTATGGCTGAGAGCCCATCTTGAAGGATTTGAATTTTCTTATTTGCATCCATCAAGCATTTTGCTATCAAATGTCCTCATTGTTTTTAGTCAAAATTAAACCCTGATTCGGTCTTGTCTCCTGCACATTTTTCAGCATCCTTTGCTGGGCATTCCCTGTTTTTTTTTCCCTTTAGTCAAGTTCTGATAATAGGGCCATGCTCTTTCACACAGGTACACTGCCGCTGGTTGCTCCCTCCTTCAGCTCGCCTCTTTCTGCCATCTTGAGATCACCCTCATCAATGTAAGCAAAGTAGTCATCTATGGAAGTAGGGCCAGAGTCCAAGATGATGGCAACCAGAAGCAGCCTAATGTTTAGTCACGGCAACCAGTTTTCAGAGCATCTTTGCCCTCGGGCAGAAGTTTAATGCACCAAACACACCAACAGGAAGATTAGCAAGGCTTAAAACAAGCACAGCCAAAGCCCCTCAAATACAAATCTGTTCACTAAAGAACAGATTAAGCAAGGTTTCAATAAGAAATCTTGGCTCCTGGACACTAATTCATAATAAGCACGTGAATTAGCATGATTCCCGCCAAGAATCTGGGAGGCTCTCTCTTTGTAGAGACTGGGAGCAGTGGGCAAAGCAGCAGCAACCCGCAAACTGCCTGCTGGTACTAAGCGGTGCGGCGCATGCATGTAAGAGGGGTGGGGCCTGGTTAAGGGGGGATTCGACAGACAACCACGAAGGAAATGTAATAATTAATTAATTTTACCCCGTCATCGTCGTCTGTCGAAATCCAACCCCGGCCACACCGCCTCACCGCTCTTACCTGTACATGCCACTGCTATGTACTAATGTGCTTAGGATCTACAAATACTAGTGAGCGCCTGCTAACATGCACCACTATTCCAACACACACAATACCACAATGTATATTTACAATATGTAATAGATTAAAGGAAGCTGTTTCCACCATTTTAGCTTTATTTGCTGTTAGTCTTTAAAAAGTGACAACTTAAATAGCACTACAGCTTGCTCAACGTCCCTTCAGAGTAATATGATCATCTTCTAAAGTACACTTCATTCCTTTAATCATCTCCTCCTAGTACAGGGGTCCAAAGTTTGACTGCCCTACACTGGTGACTTGCGGAAGATGTTGACATTCTCTACTAGTAAAAATTCAACCATGCACCACAAGTCTGGCTCTTAGAAATAAAAGTTGCCCTGGTCAGTCAGAGTCCAGACTCGCCATTTCCTTCATCCTGGGCGCACTGCAGTTATAAACCTCGCTTTCCTGACTGACAATAACAAGTGCAACTGACTACCAAAAACAACACAATCAGTCAACTCGGCCCGTTTATTTACATACCTTGGCAAATAAAATGCACATTGCCATGTGCCTTAATTTTTAGATACCTTATGCAAGGCAAACACAAAACATAACTTGATATTCAAAAATCATCGTGAATATAGATCGCATCCACTGGACGTTTTAATGAAAAATTTTAGCCCCATATGGAACATGTAAATCTGCTCTTGGGCCAAATGTTCCTTTAATTGGCTAATCTAAACATGTTATGTTTAACAAGCCATTTGAAAGAGTAAAAATAAAAAATCATACCCGGAGGACGACCGAAACCTGGGGCACCTCCACGACCGATGTTGGCAAAGATTTCAAACTTCAGAGACAGAGATGCCATATTGCAGAATGCTAGAGTGGCCCCTCCACTCAGATTTGAGAACTCAGAGATCTCTTTCTTTCCGGACTTCATCCTAAAGGTACAGAAACAGCATCGCTCATTCCTAGAGGCAAAGAAAAAACTTTGAGACTTTGAGGTCTTTTGAGACAAAGGGGTCAAGTATGCTATGCTATTCCGGGCCCGGCTTCGTGTGGAGACGGAGGGCAAAGCATGGTGTTTCGACAATCCAGAGGCAGCTGCGGACTGGCTGGAGGGTTGGGGAGGAGCAAGAGAACATAATGCCCCTGAGAGGCGGCATTGAACCCATCAGCAGATAGAACCGAACTTGAGATGTAAGATATCAAGGACTTTCTCCGCACATTTAACAGCATTGCCTACAAGAACTTGATCAAGGCTTAAGGAAACTACAGGGTAAAAAAGGACTTGACTACAAGTGGTACTTATTACATGAGGCTTGATGGTTATTGTTTGGTCACCTTAGGGGAATTAAAGCGGAAGATAGAATGGGGGAGGGTGGGGCAGCAGACCTTTTCACCCCCTCACTTCTTTTAGTTTACAATTAGGGTGACAGGCCTTCTGCATGTTTGAGTGATGGGTAGTTTGAGGCCCAGAGTGCAAGTGAGCAGGAAGGGGGGGAGTTGTGTTGGGATAAGGTTAATACAGTTTTTTTTAGAGAGGGCAATGTTGACCACTCGCAGAAAAGAGAGGCGGAAAATTGTTCAAAGCCACACTAATGATCACTCACTGGGGCAAAAGCTTTAGGCTCCAGAGATGGAATGTAAACGGGCTCGGGACAAAGTGAAACGAAGTATCGTACTACAGTATATCAAATGACATGCCCCGGACCTCATACTCCTTCAGGAGTCACATCTTATGGGCAACTCCTGCCAAGCAATGAACAGAGGGGGTTACAGACTAATCGCACACTCTGGTTTTACCACTGGATGCAGGGGGTAGGAAATCATGATTAAAAACTCGTTTCTACTATCCATACAACACCCTTGGGCCGAGGAGATGGGCCTATATGTAGCAGTTTCTGGGCACGGGAAGGCAAACCACTCACGCTAATGGCTGTATATGTCCCGCTGGGATTACCGGGCTAAACCTTTAAAGACCTATGAAAAATCGTGCTGTAATTCCCGGAGGACTACCTAGTTCTGGGTGGCGACCTTAACTCACTAGTATCGGGCTCTCTCGACCGCCACCCCCCACGTGCTATAGGACCCTCACATAGATGGCTCCCGGATTTCATAGAAGCATTCGGCTTTGCAGATGCATGGAGGGCATCCCACCCAGACAACATTCAGCACACCTTCCATTCAGGCGCATACAATTGTGCATACAATTGCTTGTCTCTAATTGAATACCTTCTCATTCCGGCATCCCAGATGGGCAACATTCAGGAGGTTGAGCACATGGTGCGGGGTATCCCTGACCATTCCTCCTTATGGGTGGATCTGTTTCTGGGGGAGAAAAGGGTGGAAAGAATAGCACCAATCAACCCCTGGTACCTTCGAAGTCCTGTGGTCAAAAAGGCACTTCTGCTAGCCATTGATAATTACTTCTTGGAAAACAAAGACAGCGCGGTCATGCCAAACCTTGAGGGAGTACTGAGAGGGCAGGCGCTTTCGCTGATCGCAGGAGTATGAAAAGAAAAATCAAAAGACTTAGTCTGCTTTGAGAACGAGATCCTACTGATAGAGGAAAGGGAAGAAGGAGCAGGAAGGCAAGATCAGGCCCATGCTTTGAAACTTAAAACAGTTTAATATAAAGCCATAGCCACTGACATTTTAGGCAGAGACAAGGATAGAAGACTGTCTGATTTGGGAGACAAAGCTGGCAAGCTGCTCGCCTGGCTTGATAAGAAAGATATGGTGAGCAGACTAGTACCTGAACTATCAGACGAATTGGAGGGGATAATAACAGATTCACAAGAAATAGCCAATAAGTTTGCTGAGCATTATTGCTCCATTTACCAGAGAGGCTCCGCTCTAATGGAGGATTCCTTGGCTTTTCTCTTGGATATCCAGCTCCCCAGACAAACCATAGATGAAAAAGACGGACTGGACAGTGATTTCTCGCACAACGAAATTGCCCTAGTCATTGGAAACCTGCAGGGGGGCGAGGCCCTCGGCCCTAACGGTCTACCGATCGAATTATACAAGTTGAAACTAGACAAAATAACCCCACACTTACAGGTCATGCTTGAGGAGAGCTGAGAGCGTGGAACTACCACACGACCAAAGAGTAACTACGCTGGTTACAATACACAAATCGGGAAAACCCAGGTATAAGTGTGCATCGTATAGGCCAATTTCCCTTGTAAACGCAGAGCCTAAAATACTAGCTAAACTACTGGTGAATCGTCTGGCCCAAGTAATAAGTACATTGGTACATCCTGATCAATCAGGCGTTATGCCTCATCGAAACACAGCACTAAACCTGAGGAGATTGCATGGGGTGTTAGGTCGACAGGGTACGATTTGAGAGGCTACAGTGGTGGTCTCGTTGGATGATGCAATGGCATTCAACAGCATAGAGTGGCCATACTTGTTTGCAGTCTTGGCTAAGATGGGTTCTGACCCCAAATTTATTGGTTGGGCATGCCTACTATACACAGAACTCCTGGCGCAGGTGGTGGTTAACAACAAACAGTCTGTGGTGTTTGAGCCGGGCCGTAGTACCCGCCAGGGCTGTCCATTGTCCCCTTTGCTCTTGGCCCTCACCCTTAAACCGGGTTTGCGACCCATTTGCACATGCAAAAAAAAACAAGGGCAATGTACAAACAATAATTAGCACATTGCTATTTATTTGCAACTCGCTGATTAGGATTTGCGACTCGCTATTAGGAAGGGGCGTTTCAAGGGCGTCCCGGACTAATAGCGAGTCTGAGTCCAATGTATGACTGTTTTGCAACCGCAATTGCTGTCACAAACAGTCGCAATTTACCACCTACTGCAAGTGGCTGGTAACGCATTCACAAAGTGAGAGGGGGAAGGGATCCCCTTTGGGAATGCAAGGGAAAATATTTTTTAAGGGCAGGCAGTGGTCTCAGGGACCACTGCCTGCCCTTAAAAAATTAAACGAAAACGTTTAATTTTATTTTTTGAATGCATCCCGTTGTCCTTTGAGGAAGCAGTCCTAGACATGGAGGTTTACTGAGCCCAGCAGACCACCATCCCTGGGAGGGCAGCCATTCCCAATGGGGTCACAAATTGCGAGTGGCTCATTAACATTCATGAGCCTCGCATTTTGCGACCACATTGGGAATCTCTAACAGTGTCTCTGGCACTGTTGTACATTTGCTTTTGTGACTCGCAAATTGCGACTCACAATTTTTCACAATTTGCGATTCACAAAAGTAAATGGTCGTACACCTGGCCCTTAGTCCTTACTTCAAAGAAGCTGTTGCAATTTTTAGAGCACGCCTCAGTTAGCCAAGTAAAAATTGAATTTAAATCAGTCTACAAAATGAACTGTACAGCAAACAATGTCACTGTCAGCTGTGGCACCTATAGCTGTTGTTTAGCCCCTTCGCTGCATGCATCGGCCAATGGCCGCCACAAGCACTACCTCGGTAGTGCTGTGCACGCCCGTTGGCCACGTGGCCCCGCCCACTCATTTAAACCGCAGCATCGTGGCGGAATTCGCACCACGGTTAAGCAGTTAATTAATAAAAGTGAATAAAATGTGACCATTGCTCCTGTAGTGGGTGATCTGCTGTTAAAATGGGTTGGATTGAACAAATGTGTTACATCCTTTGCACAAGGGTTGGTTCATCAAGGACACGACCCTTGTCCGCAAGTTTGGTAGTTAAATAAAGTCATAACTGGTATTTAGTAGTGGGCGCCTAGGGCCTCTGGGCCCTGGTGCCATTGCACCGGCTGTACTATTTACAGCCACCCCCATGCCTCGTGATTCTCAGCCTTTCAGTTTAGGGTAATTAGTGCAGTCAAGACTGTTGGTGCACAGGATATATGGTGTTGCGTCTTCAAAAATACCAAAAAGTCAATTCTGGAATTAGCATTGTATTCTAATGCAGGTAAGCAGAGTTTAAGGGCATTTAATTCACCAACATGCCTGGGGTAATAGACGTGAAACCGCTTGCATTTTGACCCTAATAACATTACATGTTTGACTCCTTGGCGCACACTTCACCGTTCACTAGTGCCTGAGTAAGATAAAATCGAAAGATACGTGTGTGTATGACTGGGATATATTTGTATAGGTGACTGAGAGCATATGTTGTATGCACTTGTGGCACAGGACATACCTTTTACCATTTGTGGCACAGTTATATGTATAACACAAACATACAACCATTGTTTTAAATGGGAAAAGTTAAAGCGCAGAAAATGTTCAGCAAAAATGGTAATAAAATAGAACATTTTACGGGACACTTTAAATTTCTGCTATTCAAAATAATGGCTGTATTTTTCTGTTATAAATATGGCACCATGTCTACCAGCCAATGGGTACAAGATGCCTATTGTGTGTAAAGACTACATTTTGAAATGGGAAGAAATTACACTTTTACAATTTTATGGATTCCATAGTACTCATCATTTCATTTTTTTCCCATTTCCAAGTGTCATATTTACAACAACAGTCATCTTGCTCCCAGTGGCCTGTAGACATAGTGCCATATGTATAACAGACATATACAGCCATTTGTTTAAATGAGAGGAATTTAAACTGAAGAAACATGCTTTATAAAACATTAAGAGGTAATTGGCTTAATTGCAAGTGCAGAAAAACATTAATGTTTAATGTTTCATAGAAATATTTTCTTCACTTTAAATTTCTCCGATTTCCCAAAAAATTACTGCAGTTTTCAGTTATAACTATGGCACAGTGTCTCATGGCCATCAGGAGAAAGAGGTGTGCTGTTTGCAAATGCAACGCATTGAAATGAGAGAAAATTAAAATGAAGAGTTAACTTAATCATTACGGTAACATTTAGTCTTAATTTTCTCCCATTTAAATGGAAAATGTTGTTCTCATGCTTCGATATTGAGTTGACAAGGACCCGTATTTAAGAGTTAAATACCTCAGCGCTACAGTTCTTCACCTCTGTGTCTCAGCTCGGGTCAGGAATCTGGCTGAGCACTGCTCATTATCAGGCCCTGCTATCTGCAGCCTGATGATAATAATGTAAAATGAACACAGTATTCCCTTAACTTTAGTATTAAATCTTTTTATTGAAAAGACAGAGCACATACACGTAAAGCGGTTATCAACATCACCCCATCAACCATTGCATAGCAAAGGCCAAAGCTCAAATGAAACGGATGGGGCCATTCCAACATGCAGGGTGAAGTCTGTAAAAGGGTGGTTGGCATGTGTAAACTGTCAACATTGGATAAAAGAAAAAGAAAAACAATCAAACAAAACCCCCATCCACCCACCCATCCCCTTCCCCCTCCCACGTTCCAAGTCCACGTCCACCAATCCGGTCATTCAGGAGACCCTCTCCACTAACCTATGGTCGGGTTCCCCACACCAGCGAGGCACAACAATCGCAAGAAGCGAGGACAAGTAACCTTCCGAAACTCCAAAGCCAACAAAGACAGGAAGGACAGGAAAGACAGCTCGGCATATTTGGCCCCCTCCCCAGTCAAAGTCAATGAAAGCTTCTCCATACCCAACACAACCCACAAGCGGTGGAGCCAACCTTGGAATGTAGGGATATGTGTGGTACGCCAATGGGAAATGATGTTCTGCATGGCAGAGCCTAACTTGATTGCAATCAAACAACCCCTGCGGGAGCGCAATAGATATGTGAGTGAGTTGTGTAGGCCTAACAATACATACGAAGGGAGACGTGGGATTTCTGTTGCAAAGTGTGCACCCACATCTTCCAGGATTTGCTTCCAATATCCCTGAAGATGAATACAGTCCCATTTGGCCACAACCCTGCCAGCACATTGCCTCTCTAGAGTGATCCATCTCGTGCAGCCGCTCAGGGGTATATTACCAATGGGTGACAACTTTGGTAAATGTGTCTGTAAGGGCCATGTGATAGGCAGAGTGCCTGGCTCTATAGAAAATGCCCTCCCATTCCTTATGGCTGAACGTCCTCCCCTGTTCCCTCTCCCAGCGCGCCTTCCCCGAGCTCTAGGTATGAGTGTATTTAGCCAGCAGCATCTTATAAGTTTCTCATCTGATGTGCATGTGATTAACCAGTATTCATACTGTGAGAGATGCCTATCCACCGTAGAACGTACCGGGTTCGCTAAGCGCCCAGTGCTGCGCTTGTAAGTAGCGGAGCCTCTCCGTCTCCGGCAACCCGTACTCTTGACGGAAGAGAGGGAAAGACATGACACCGTCCATGTTATACAAGTGGAAAAGGTACCTACACCCAGCCGGTCTCCACCTCGCAAAGGCCACCGAGTCCAAACCTGGCGTAAAGTCCGGGTTATCCATTAAAGGGGTGAGTGGGGACGGGAAGGTAGTAAGCTTATGCTTGATATTCGTACGATCCCAAACCTCAATGGGGACCCTGGTGCTATATGAGGCATACAGGTTGGGAGGCCTATGCTGCCTAGGAAGGAAGGGGATTTTCTGTAATGGGCGCCCCAATAGTAGCCTCCAAGAGGTCACTCGAGATCATCCCAGGTTCCGAAAAGGAATTGAAAAGTTTTGTGAGAAGGGGGGCCACCTGTACACAAAACGTCTTATAAAAGCTCACAGGGAAGCCATCCGGTCCCGGCGTCTTCGCAAGCTTCAAGCAGGAGATGGCAGCAATGACTTCCTCCAGCCGAATATCACGGTCTAACAGATCTGCCTGGTCCCTCGTGAGAGCTGGAAGCCAAACGGAATCTAAAAAAACCTCTTTGGCTGAGGCCCTTGGGAAGGTCCCAGCATATAGCTCGGCATAGAATTTGCTAAAGGCAAAGGCAATATCAGCGTCGTCCATTGCATGCCTGCCATCAGGCCGGAGAATTTCCTGTATATTCTGGTATTGTCTAACCTCATGTAGCTTATGAGCAAGAAGCCGCCCTCATCGGTCCTCACCCGTGTAGTATTCGTGTTTCAATCTCAGTGCTGCAAATTCTGCCCGGTCCTGAACTAAAGCCGCAAGTTGTTGTCATGCTGCCTTCAGCTGCCTCCACACTTGGGGGGCCCCGTCCTTTGATGTATTTTCTCCAGCTCCTGAGTCTGCTGAGTAAGTTCCTCCCTCTTTCGCGCGCGCTCGACATTATCGGCCGCCGAGACCACTATTAACTCGCCCCTGACCACGGCTTTCAGTGCTGCTCACTGTGTCGCAAGTACAGTATCCGCATTGCTTTTATGCAGAAGATAATCAGCAATAACCACATCCATGTGCTGCATCAGTGTGTGCCGGAGGCGCCAGCAACGTGTTGGACGTGCGGCAGGGGGAAGGGCGAGAGTAACTGTTACCCGGGCGTGATCCGATAGCGATGCAGTCCCAATTTCTACCGCGGTCGCAAGCGCCCGTACAGAGGCTGAGGCTAAAAGATAATCTATGCGGGCGTATGTTTTGTGGGCATTTGAGTAATAGGAGTACTTTCGGCTGTGGGGATGAAAACAGCGCCACAAGTCTGCTAAGCCTAACTCACCCAGGCGGGCCAAGCCCTCAACAGTGAGAGTACCTGATTGGGAGGTGCAGAGACATGACCTATCCAGGGTATTATCAAAAACCAAGTTAAGACCCCCCCCCAGCAAGACATGATGGTCAACAGTGATGGAGGCTTCAGTAATAGCCAAGTGACAAAATTTCTCCTGGCCCTCATTGGGAGCATAGACGGACCCAATTGTGAACGTCAAGGCATCCAAGGAAAACCTGTAGGTCAGCAGCTGTTTCCTAATCTCCGCCCCTTTATGCAGCACCCTACCTGTGAAACTCCAGGCCACCAGAATCGCAACCCCTGCGGTCTTTGTTGCATTGAAAGAAAAGAAGTGTGTTGGGAAGCTCCGGGATCGGAGACGATGACAGTCCCTCTGTAACAAGTGTGTCTCCTGCAAAAGACAGATATCCGCTCGGGAATGCTCCAAGAGTGAAAGGACCGCTTTGCGCTTTACTGGATTGTTCAATCCCCTCACGTTCAATGTAAGGACTTTAAGCTCTGTAGCTGGCATTCAGTCGGTCAAGAACAGGAAAGGCGAAAGAGATCCATCCGGAGAGGGATGGATTGGGCCATGAACATCTCGCTGCCAAAATTGGCACACACTAGGGCCTCTGTCGCGTCCCCAGACACCCAGTGGACTTGGAACATCCCAACCTCCACCCTCCATCTACCACCCCAAAAAAGCAGAGAAAAAAACCAAAAAAAAAACCACCCCTCCAAAATGAGAAACAAAACATGTCCAGTCTCAATGTCCATCATCCCAAGATAATTGGAAGAATAATAGGAAGGGGTAAATCAACGAATTCCAAACTGACCCCCCTCCCGCCTACGACCCAGAAAACCACAACAGGTAAGCAGTCAGCCCTGAAAGAGCAAAAAAATTAGCTAGTTGGAGAGGGATTCCTGTCCGATGCGGCTGCTTCCACCGCAGTCCACTGGCCCTCCGTAATCTCCGCCACCGGGGGTTTCTTTACACGTCGTCGCCTGCGCTGCAGCTGCCACTGGGGCCTAGCATGCTCGTTAGCGGTTTGTTGTGTCTCCTCTTCCTCCTCAGCAGGTGGTTCAATCCCCAGCAGACAGCAAGCTTCCGACACTGAGCACAGTTGATAAAGCTTATTTTCCAGCTTTAACACCAGGCAAAACGGGTGGCCCCAGCTAATCAGGATACCACGTGGTTGCAGGTGGGTCATGACCGGTTTAAAAGTTCTGCACTTTTGCAATGTGTGAGCCCACAAATCCTGGAACAAGACAGGCACATGGCCTTGGAGGGACAATGGGTGCTTCTGTCTGGCTTCTGGAGGATCTCTTCTTTAGTGCAGAAGTCCTGCACATAGACCAAGATGTCTGGCGGTGGCGCTGGAAGGGTCTGCAATGGCCTCACCCTGTGAGCCCTGTCAAGGCGAAGCTCTGACTCCAACAGCCGACCCAGAATTTGATTGAAGAGCTCTCTTGTGAAGCAGAACAGGTCCTTCATCTTCTCTGTTGGCTGCACGTTCCGAACCCTGACATTATGCCATCGGGAACGGTTCTCTAAATCCTCAGGATGAGTCTGAAGGTCCACCTGTTGTTCATGGACCAGGTTAAGTTCTTGTTGCAAAAAAGCTATTTCCATGTCTTTTCCGTCACTCTTGCGCTCAAGCTCGGCCACCCATTCGCCAATTCCATCCACATCTCTGTGGACCTCCTTAATCTCCCCTGCGAACTCTTCCTTCAGAGTGTGGATATCTTCACGCAGGGACATGAAGAGCGATTCAAGAAAGGCTTTAGTGATGGGTTCGGATCCCGCATCCTGCGGTTAGGGGCCCAACGTCGGGGCGGAGGCCATGACGCCAGACTGTTGGCTCGCCTGGACCTTGGCGAATAAGTCCTTCACTGTTTTGTCCTTACATCCTCGGAGGTGGACATTTCCCACTACAGGCACCACCTCAGCTCTCCGGTTAGGTGCACTTCCGTTCCACTCTGTCTCAGCAAGTCTAAAGATGCCCTGTGACCACCAGTGGGACAAGACCAAACTGCTCGGCCGTCGCTGACCCGTGGAGACGACCGACCCCTGCGATTGAAGCCAAAGTTTTTACACCTTCTCAGAGTGTGGTGAAGGCCAACATGTATATCCCTTGGCAAGGTGTCTCGACACCAGCATGCGGCTGCTCTCAGGCCTCCTGTCCCCGCCGAGTGCAACCCCCGGTGTGTAGCTGTGACACGCTGTACCCAGAGGGTCACCCCACAGCAAACCAGAAGCCGGCAGAGTCACCCCTTGCAATATTTGGATCCAGCCACCCTTGAGGGTCAATCCGACCTTGCCCCCAGTAAAGGAGCACAGTACTGTCCTCAAGATCTAGAGGACCGTAGGGGCCATCCAGGCAAGCACCCGCCCAGGCCAACGTGACTCGGGGAGGCCCCTCAATCCCCCTCCTATCGTCTCCCGCTCCACACTTCCAGGTAGGGGGGGCTCTCACTCGCCCACAGCCTCGGAAACGACAGCCCCAGGCCATAGAGGTGCGTCGCTGCCGCTGCACGGGGCCACTGTCTATGCTCCAACCAAGCTGGCTCACCTCCTCATGCTCTCTTGGGGGCCTGTAGTGTCACCGCAGTCACATCTACCAGGGCCTGCAGACCAGGCCGCTCAGCGACCCAAGATGGCAGCTCCCCACTACCCCGGCAGCCATTCAGGAAATATGTCTCTTCTATGCCCCCGCAATTTAGGCTGCTGCCTCACCCTTGCCGATGCTGGGGAAATCGGTGACATATCCTCCAGGCACCCACATCGGCAGGCCGGGCTGGCACATGCACCAGTCTCTGCACTCGGCCCGCCACCTCGCTCCACTCCGCAGGGGATTATACCCCTGCCTCCGTCAGCTCGCTTGCAAATAGGGCAGACATGCCAGACAGTCCACCTACCGCCGCTGAAGGCCGGGCACCAGTCTCGGGGCCTCCGACATGCTCCTCCGGCACCACCTCCAAGCCGAGAGGGCACCTTCCTCCCAAATGGCGGCTCAGTTCACCGCGCCAGCTCCGCCACAAGCCGCTGTCACTGAGGGCTGCCGGTCATCAGCACTCTTAATCCGCACCGCAGACGTTCTTTCTCTAGCTCTCACGTTGCTAACTCCCGGGCCGTCCAGGCCACCGCTCCGCCACTCAGGGGCACTGTTACCGGGCTCAGCGCCTGCGCCACACTCCACAGGCAGGGCCGCTGCTCTGGCCCCCCACAGACTGCCGGCTCCAAGCCACACTGTCAACGCTCATTCCGGTCTGGGAAGCGGCTCACCGGAATCCCGGGCAGGTCCACCAGCAATGCGCGGGCCAACTGGTGCTAAGATGACGCGAGGGTCGATGCTTGAATGGGCCTCAGGTGGGAGCTCCGGAATCATCTGTCTACTGACTCCACCACCTTGGCCACGCCCCCTCTTCCCTTAACTTTACCAGGACAATGTGACCCCATGCTTATTTAAGAAATAAACTCAAGGCTGGAGCTACTGAGAAGATGTCTGGGAGTTACTGGTCGAATGGTTGGAGACACCTGAGTAGTCTGAGAACTCACAAAAACACAGAAAAAGAGAAAACAAATTCGGGGAACCCAAATATTGAAAAATCCATTTAGTGGAAACCACTTTAATAGAAATATGTTTTAAATTAGTCGGGATACACAGCAAAAGACCCTGTCGAGCGGACGTCCACATATGTCAGTTACTCGGAAGTAGGCCAGTCTGAGTGTACTGATAACTATTCCAGTCCCTTTTAATTTGTAAGGGGATATTTCACTGCGCTGCGTCCCAATTTTAATGTTAAAACAGCCCTTCTTCCTTGACAGAAACACAGAACACAAAATGCAGATTGTCTGACCAACCCCTGTCAGTAACAATTATCCACACCAGCAGCGTTGGATCAATATCTATATAGAAAAAATGTGTGAGAAAACAAATGACACCTCACGGAAACACCACCAACGGGGTAACTGGTATGTAATTTCCAGACAAGCCCCTGTCTCATCATCGGTAGTCACTTGTTTCTCAAAGAAAGTAGAAAAAAGAGAGTGTCCAAAACAAACAACCAAGGAAGTGTGACAAACAGTGGGAAGAAATCCGCATACTGATAGAGGGGTTCTAGTACAGATTGAATCCCAGCCACAATGGGTCGTCCAGGTGGGGGGCGTGTGGATTTATGGATTTGGGGGAGTATGTAAAAGGACGGAGTCCTGGAGTTGGAATTAACCAGGAACTCCGCCTCTTTTACAGAAATCCACTTCTTCTCTTTTGCAGTCCCAACCATCTCGCAGATGATTTTCAACAGATCTTCCATTGGATTCTTATTGAGTGGCTGATAGTTGGACCTCACACTCAATAGACGCATCACTTCTGCATCGTAGTCTGTGGTATTGAGAAGGACGATTGCTCCGCCCTTATCTGCTGATTTTATTGTCAGATTATCGTTTTGATGCAGATTCTTGACTGCTTCCCAGTCATCCCTGGTCATATTTTTGTATTCAGACTTTTTTTGGATTTTCTCAATCCTGTCTATGTCTTGTAAAACCAACGACTCGAACACAGCCACATCAGGACCCAATGCAGATGTTGGTGGACAAAAGGTGGAGGGTTTTCTCAAATCAGTCCCGAAAGACAGGTTCTCATCTGGTTTTTTGTGTTTGAAAAATTTCTTCAGCTAAATCTTCCTCATGGTTGAGAGACCAGGTGAATGGGTGTGCTGGTCTGGATGGTGGGAAATTGTTCACCAGAACGAAGTAAGCGGGTAGCTTACTAAACATAGGTACCCTGTTTTATGCCTATAGAGCTTTGAAGCCAGGTGAAGTTGAGGACTCACATTAGGAGTACCCTAGCATCCGTCTCTACCCCTGGGCGGCCGGTAAGATCAACCAGGCTGACTCTGGGTAACTATGGGCTTCATAGGGCACTACATATACGGGTATTACTGAGTCTGTTTACATGCTTTTAATAGTTTATATGTGCCTTTTCCTTGGCAGTTAACACAGAACAAGTGTCCAAGAGTGGAGTGGCAGCATATAGTGCAGCCCTGATGAAACTGCCAAAACTGTGGTGGCAGGCATTTTAAATAGGTAATGGTATGCAGGAATAGCTACCAGCCTTTTTATTGGTACAGCACACCTTTTTCCCTACGAATAAAATTGGTTAATGGGATTGGGTTGCTGTGTTGTGTGCACTACTTTATGTTTTGTGTTTGTCACTAGCAGATGTTTCTGCTTCCCACTGTTTGTCACACTTCCTTGGTTGTTTGTTTTGGACACTCTCTTTTTTCTACTTTCTTTGAGAAACAAGTGACTACCGATGATGAGACAGGGGCTTGTCTGGAAATTACATACCAGTTACCCCGTTGGTGGTATTTCCGTGAGGTGTCATTTGTTTTCTCACACATTTTTTCTATATAGATATTGATCCAACGCTGCTGGTGTGGATAATTGTTACTGACAGGGGTTGGTCAGACAATCTGCATTTTGTGTTCTGTGTTTCTCTCAAGGAAGAAGGGCTGTTTTAACATTAAAATTGTTACACAGCGCAGTGAAATATCCCCTTACAAATTATAAGGGACTGGAATAGTTATCCGTACACTCAGACTGGCCTATTTCCGAGTAACTGACATATGTGGACGTCCGCTCGACAGGGTCTTTTGCTGTGTATCAAGTTTAGAGTGGAGGGCGACCCTGTTTGATTCCCTCTGTGCTCCTATTGATAGTTGGACTATTGTGTACGGCGGCTCAGCCGTGAGAGCTTTCTCCCCCTGACTTGGAGGCTTTTTGAATGTTTTTACTGTGCATGTAAACTTTTCTGAGTAGCATCTGGTTCCAGATTCTACTTTTCCATATAGTTGTGCTGTGTTTGAGCAATAGTAGTTATACATTGCTGTATCCCAGGGGTGTTGAGCGCTCTGTATATTCCATACTAATGGATAAGAACTGCCTAGCTTTTACGGATGAGCAGATAGCAGCTATCCTAGGAGGCCCCTCCCTTCTACCTGACACTCCCCTGTTAGGTACCACCACAGCAAGGGAGGAGTGGGAAAAGCTGAGTTCCCTCAAAAAGAGACAGGTTAGGATTGCTCTCCATGGAGCTTTAATGACTGAATACTGTACTGCAGGAGCAGCCCCAGCCAGTCTTCTGGTGAGAATAGAACCCCGCATATTTCTAGACGATAGTAAGTTCAGACTTGACTGGAGTTTCATCGCAAACAAATGTACCAGAGACTGGCTCATTTTAATTATTAGTACGGCCAAAAGGTTAAGCGAAGAGCTTCTAAAAGAAATTTTAGAACTTGAAGAAACTATACAGCGTGACACCACCCTTCTGGATACTAAAGAGCAATTAAAAAGGATCCAGGACGATTTATCTGAGTATAGGAATTATATGGTAACACAGAAATTCAAAGGGCTAACTCGCAATCTGGAGAGGTTCTCACATCAATGGGCGTTTCCCTATGTAAAGGACGAATACTATCAGACGTCACAAGATCCCCAGACCTTTGGAGGTCGACAAAGGGGCCGTGGGACAAGACAACAAACAAGAAGGACCCCAAACCACTGGACCTTTGACAACACTTCCAGTGAGGAAGAAGAAGAGACTCCACAGGGCAGCCGGGTGCGAATTAACCAACAGAAGCGGAGCAACGAGGTTCTGGGTGCCCTTCTGAGGTCTTTTTTATCTCAAGGCCAAAGGAACAACCACCGCGGGGGAGGTCAGGCGGGTGGAAGAGGCAGAGGAAACCAGCCCAATCAATCGAACCAGCAATGCCCACAATGGCAACGATTCTCGCCCAGGGTGACCCGCAGCAGAGGCAGGATTCAGAAATAAAGAATAACATTGTAGTAAATCTTTCTGACCATGTGTTAACAGCGAGTGAAGAGAGAGTACTCAATAAAGGGCTTGGGTTTATCCCTACTCCTACTCATGATGCCTTTAAATGTAGGATCGAGTTCCATGACACCGTGAGGAAGATTAAGCTGAAGACATTTTTCAAACACACAAAAACCAGATGAGAACCTGTCTTTCTGGACTGATTTGAGAAAACCCTCCACCTTTTGTCCACCAACATCTGCATTGGGTCCTGAGGTGGCTGTGTTCGAGTCGTTGGTTTTACAAGACATAGACAGGATTGAGAAAACCCCAAAAAAGTCTGAATACAAAAATATGACCAGGGATGACTGGGAAGCAGTCAAGAATCTGCAAGAAAACGATAATCTGACAATAAAATCAGCAGATAAGGGCGGAGCAATCGTCCTTCTCAATACCACAGACTACGATGCAGAAGTGATGCGTCTATTGAGTGTGAGGTCCAACTATCAGCCACTCAATAAGGATCCACTGGAAGATCTGTTGAAAATCATCTGCGAGATGGTTGGGACTGCAAAAGAGAAGAAGTGGATTTCTGTAAAAGAGGCGGAGTTCCTGGTTAAAATCAACTCCAGGACTCCGTCCTTTTACATACTCCCCAAAATCCATAAATCCACACGCCCCCCACCTGGACGACCCATTGTGGCTGGGATTCAATCTGTACTAGAACCCCTCTCTCAGTATGCAGATTTCTTCCTCAGGGAATCCGTGGTGAATCAGAAATCTTTTGTTAAGGACACCATCAACATACTTAACATCTTGGAGGATATACAGTTTGAGCCTACTACGGAATTCTTTGTCACTATTGACATTCAATCCTTATACACTTGTATACCCCAGGACGTGGCGCTGGTGGCAGCAGCCCGCGCCCTGGGTGACCAGGAATGGTTTTATGATACCACCCAGGCATTTGTACTTCAATGTATTGAGTTGGCCCTCACGAGAAACTACTTTAGCTATAAGAACCAGCTATACCTCCAGGTCTTGGGGACCTCTATGGGGGCCACGATGGCTCCCAGGATAGCCTGTATCTATGTGGGGCAAATTGAGGAGCACGTCATCTATCCAAGTACCAACCCCTTCCAGATCTGCCTCCGGCTCTGGAAGAGATATATGGATGACGTGCTCTGCATTTGGTCAGGGACTGAAGAAGACCTGCTCAAATTTCTTCATTGGCTTAATGAGCAAGATGCCAATTTGAAGTTCATGTGGACCTATGATAGGCACAAAGCTGTATACCTTGACCTGGATATTGAATGGGTGAAAATTTGATCAAGACCAGTGTGCATCAGAAACCCACAGATAGGAATTCTCTGCTCTTCTACAATTCATACCATCCTAGAGCATTGAGAGGTAACCTACCCGTGGGTCAATTCTTAAGGTACAGACGTAACTGTTCGTCCACCAACACGTTTCTGGAGCAATCAGAAGACCTGACATGCAAACTCACGAACAGGAATTACCCCAAAAAAGTGGTCACACAAGCCAAAAAAAAGAGCCACGAATACTCTTAGAAGTGCCCTACTTGAAAAAGTGGTCAAACCAAAAGAAGAATGCGTACCGGTGGTGATGACGTATGACCCGATGGCGACCAAAATAAGACAATCTATTCGGAAGCACTGGGCTCTGTTATCCAACACTGATTTTCAAATGCCTCCACCAAGATTTGCGTTTAAAAGAGCGTGTAACCTGAAAGATAAACTTGTTCACTCTCGCGCCCCTATGGAGAGAACCAGTTCATCCTCCACGGTCCCCAATGGCCATTACCCATGTGGAATGTGCTCTGTCTGTCCACTCACTAAGAAAAGCACGAGTGTGAGGCTTACATCAGGTAAAGAGTGGTTTCTCAACCACTTCAGCAATTGCAACTCTACACAGGTAGTGTATAGGCTCATGTGCCAATGTGGCTTACACTACATAGGACTCACGTCGCGCAAAATTAAAATGAGAGTGCAAGAGCATTTAAGCAACATTAAGGCCGGGAAATTGACACCGAAACTGGTACAACACTGCTTCACTGAGAAACATACCTTTCCATGGACAGTGCTAGAAAAGGTGAAAGGGACCCCACAGAACATAGAGAATGTCTTGATGTCAAAAGAGGCGCGTTGGATTTACAGCGAAAAAACAGACCAACGAGGCCTCAACGAAATTATTGAGTGGAACAGGATTAAATTACGAGTCCAGAGGTAGTACTGGTATTTGTTCTCATGTTCTTGCCCTACATTTAATGAGAGTTACTTTCAACTTGGGCAGGGGTGGTAGATACCAGCTATTTTTTTTGCCCCATAATTGGTTATTGACTCCAATAGTGCAGCGACATATATTTTTCTCTATCGAGATTGGGGATCACATTCCACATCAGCACTTCTTTATAATCTTCTCCATCCTTAAACAGGGAGTACACTCCATATGAGTGTCCATGACTACAGGGTTACCTAAATACACTCGCTATATGGCACGGAATTCCCTGTGTATTAACTAGTCTCATGCCCTTTTGTTAGGTGGCACCTCCAATAAACTTTATTTGTGTGTCGCATTTGTATGGAGTTATACAGATTACGCTTCAACTTGGGTCCCCCCCGGGGTGCCAATTCCTGCCTCTACCCCTGGTGAAAGTGGTGCTGGCTTTGGCTATATTTGTGCACCACCAGACGAAATATACATTTTGACCAGCTTAAGATGGCCGCCGCTGTTTTCGGTGTGCCCAGGCTGTGGATATCGGTCTATGTAGTACAGTACTTTACATCACTGCATTTTTTTCTTAATAGACGCATTCATATATATTTTTGCGATCAGAACGCTAGACGAGTGTGTATCCACTACACCGTTTCCATTTGCTAGCTACGTCACCCCTGCAAGTGGCACTTGAACATTGGGTTGTACTGCAAAGGACTGTAGTAATAGGTGCAGCATCGCGCACCACTCTAAGATGTCCGCCGCATTTTGACTCCGGTCATGTGACCGTTGGGAGTGGGCGGGTACGCAGAGTACTGGGTATTTCTCCGCGTCTGCGGTACTCACGCCGTGGACGAGACGAGGCGCTGTTCACGACACACCACGGTGAGATGTACCTGGGGGGTTTGACATTGTGAATGGGGACTGTGTTGTGTGTTGACCCCGAGTGTGCCGCTTTGACAGCGAGAGGGTCGGGCAGGTATACACTTTCCGGCGAGCTTTTCTGAGGTTTGGATTAGCTCTATGCGCTATTAGGAGTCAGAACGTATTGTGTATTAAAATCACACTAGGTTTGCAGGCGAATTGCACAAGCGGCCTTTACAATAGACACAATTTTCAATCACGTAGTGTCAGTTTCGAAGAGTGAATGTTTAGCGCTACAAACCCTATTTGAATTAACATGTTGTTGTCGATCCCCTGGAGGGTTCAGCGTGACACTTCATGTCCCCCCATGATGAGAGACCAGGTGAATGGGTGTGCTGGTCTGGATGGTGGGAAATTGTTCACCAGAACGAAGTAAGCGTGTAGCTTACTAAACATAGGTACCCTGTTTTATGCCAATAGAGCTTTGAAGCCAGGTGAAGTTGAGGACTCACATTAGGAGTACCCTAGCATCCGTCTCTACCCCTGGGCGGCCGGTATGATCAACCAGGCTGACTCTGGGTAACTATGGGCTTCATACGGCACTACACATACGGGTATTACTGAGTCTGTTTACATGTTTTTAATAGTTTATATGTGCCTTATCCTTGGCAGTTAACACAGAACAAGTGTCCAAGAGTGGAGTGGCAGCATATAGTGCAGCCCTGATGAAACTGCCAAAACTGTGGTGGCAGTGAAACATGTCGGCATTTTAAATAGGTAATGGTATGCAGGAATAGCTACCAGCCTTTTTAATGGTACAGCACACCTTTTTCCCTACGAATAAAATTGGTTAATGGGATTGGGTTGCTGTGTTGTGTGCAGTACTTTATGTTTTGTGTTTGTCACTAGCAGATGTTTCTGCTTCCCACTGTTTGTCACACTTCCTTGGTTTTTTGTTTTGGACACTCTCTTTTTTCTACTTTCTTTGAGAAACAAGTGACTACCGATGATGAGACAGGGGCTTGTCTGGATATTACATACCAGTTACCCCGTTGGTGGTGTTTCCGTGAGGTGTCATTTGTTTTCTCACACATTTTTTCTATATAGATATTGATCCAACGCTGCTGGTGTGCATAATTGTTACTGACAGGGGTTGGTCAGACAATCTGCATTTTGTGTTCTGTGTTTCTGTCAAGGAAGAAGGGCTGTTTTAACATTAAAATCGGGACGCAGGGCAGTGAAATATCCCCTTACAAATTATAAGGGACTGGAATAGTTATCAGTACACTCAGACTGGCCTATTTCCGAGTAACTGACATATGTGGACGTCCGCTCGACAGGGTCTTTTGCTGTGTATCAAGTTTAGAGTGGAGGGCGACCCTGTTTGATTCCCTCTGTGCTCCTATTGATAGTTGGATTAAATTAGTCCGGGACAAATATAAACCGAGTCAGACTAATCAGAGAGCTAAGAGGAAAAATCGAGGTATGGTTGGGTTGCTCTTACAAAAAAAGTTGATAAATGAAGGAACATGGGAGATGGGTAAAATAAACTAATTTGGTAAGTAAGGAGGAGGGTGGGAGAAGTGACGGGCAGAAAATGCAAGCAGTTGAGAGAGGAACGGAGATAGCCCCATAAACAGTTATTTTTTAAAACAGTGAAATGTTACACAGTAAAAGAAAGCAGGAAGAGAAGACAGAGAAAGTGAAAAAGAATCTATGCAAGCCTTGTAGAGAAGAGGAAAAAAAGATTAATGGTACTTGAAATACAATTAATCTTGAAAATTTTGACTAAACAGTTAGGTTGAAACAATGTATTCGAATTTATATTCTATGAATTAGTTATTTATTGAAATCACATATAGTCAGAGAAGAGACATTCAAGCACAACTTAGTACCATCTGCATATTGGTGGATATACTGGATTTCTGAAGCAGGAGCCAAGAGGTTAAAGGTACAGGTTAAAAAGAGTGGGACCAGCAATGGAGCTTGAGGGGTCCGTTGTGAGAAAGGGGCAAAAAAAAGAGTTGCCAAATGTTATCTTTTCAGAGCAACTGGTTAATTAGGAGACTATGTACCAGATAATAAATAGGTTAAGCAAATTAGAAACACTCTTTCTATGCTCAATTAATGTTCTTTAGTATTTCAAGTAGGGTTTTATTTTGATTGACTGCAATAAATTCTGCAGACAAATCTAGAAGAATAAAGAAGCACTAGTTACCACCATCATCATCCAAACCTGCTTGTCTCAGCAAAGCAGCTGGATTTGAATCCATATTGGAGATTTTTTTTATTTATAACATGCCAAATGAAAGTACTCTGGTTTGGAAAGTCGGGCCTGAGGTGGGGTGAAAATTGTTTAACTCTATGGATCTCTGGATGGATGACGAAGTCCTTTCCAGTGTAGCACAGATAGGATCAGACAAAGAACATTTCAGATGAGCAAAATTGTGTTGATCAACTTAACAAAGACATCTCCATACATTTTAATTAGACTTTGATCAGTTACCAGAAGACATTCAACTTGGTGCAGGGAAAACGTGATTCTTTGGAGTGGCATGTGAGGCGTATTTTGGTGTTTTCACTTTTTTTTATCTAAGAATTTGGTACGTTCTTTATATTTGTTAACTTCAACAAGCCTATTTGTGTACTCTGCCTGCTGCGGCCTTCTTGCAAGGACAGTGATAAAGATGTCAAAAGAAAGGCCTGGGGTAGAAGCTGCCTTTGTAAGCACAGATGCTATTCCTGCCAAAAGATGCAGGGCACATTGGACCATTAAGGATTTGGATGATTGCATTGGATGCTGCACACTTCACCAACGGATATATCTTCAGTCACATAGGATGTTGCTAGAAAACAGGTTATTTAAATCTAGGTCGAATTATGTAAAGTATGCTGGTTAGTGCAAACACTGTGCTGCATAATGTGTAGGGCTGTATTAAATATTTGGTCGTCACTTTCACTTGGACTTGTGAGTTTTATTTAAAGTCAGTACTGTACCATACAAAGCATTTATTCTGGGAATCCACACATTGTTTGGTTTCGAGACAATAGTAGAAAGGGAGGAAGGTCTTGAGGAGGGGAGTCATCTGGGCAGCAAAAATAGCGGCTGAATATTTAATGGCAGATTTAATGGAAGAGGATGTGATGTAATGACCAGAGCTATCGTCTTTTGAATTGGGGAACGAGGATGGAGTCTCGGCTTTGGCTCAACATTCTGTAATTCTGGGCCAATCACTTAATCACCCCATGTCTAAGACATGTATGTGGTCGGCCTTGTGTTATGTAACTGGGCTCTTCCATACCATGAGGATTGAGTTTGTGCTATATAATAAAACCAGGGAAGTGCTAGGATTTTTGGGGCCCTGGGCAGAAAAATAATGTACAAAGCTATCTAATTTGCATATAAGGTGGCACATTCATGGCTGCAGCATCTCAATAGATGATCCTGCTCCAAAAACTTCTGCTTCAGGTAGACCTCTCCTGTACTGCAGCCCTTCCCTCTCAGCCACCTAGAAGCACCTCTTTTACTCACGAAGGGCTCAAGGTGTGTGACATGCTTATCACAGAAAGAGTTAAAACTGCAGGGGCACTAAACTGTGGGGCAGTGTGCGCCCTGCAGTGCCACTGAATGGGTAGCAGGCTTGATTGCAGGAGAAAGGTGCAGAATGTGTATTTCTGCAAGTGGGACTCTAGGAGGGGTTCCTCTCCATTGGGCCTTGCTTCCTTACTCCATATCAATGAGGCCAGGGGAGGAGCCTCCCCCATTCCTGTGGACACAATTGCAACGAGACACTTTGTTCTCAATTAGATGAGCAGGGGGCGCTAGAGGACCAACGTGCTGTGGTATACTGGGGTGGAGCTCCATATCTGTGGCTGGGTGTGGGGCCCTGGCCAGCTGCCCGCACTGCCCATGCCTAGCTCCGGCCCTGTATAAAAGTAAAAAAAATGAAAAATGCAGGCAATTTATGTTCTACCAGCAGGGAGGCTGGAGGAATTTGAAACTGGTGGGCCATATGCAGAACGAATGAACGTATGCGAGCGAGCGCAGCGAGCGAGCACAATGCCAATAAGGAGGATTCGTGGGGTTTTCCGCCCATGAAGATTTTTTTTTTAATTGCCATCTTTTCGGTGCGATTTTCAGCATATTTCTGTGATAAATGGACTAAAAACTCAATTCTTCTAGGCATTCATAAAATAAAACTCATACATTATTTTAGAGAATTTCTGGGTTGCCAAGCAAGTCTGACTTCTCAAGAGGGCTAGGATACTAAGCAAGACTGCTTTGGCTATACCCTTTCCAATAGAAAACACTAGTTAGCGATGTGAACAATTTTAATGGACAAACCAGGGGTCTAGGGAGAGTTCCTCTCCTGAGAAAGAAATTTTTAAAAAGATTGGCAAATGGTGCATTTAAAGCTAATGAATGCAGCGAGAAGGCAAGGCTTATTAAGCAGTGGGAACGTATAGTCTTGAAATATTAAACGCATTAAAAACTGCCCTGTATCTTCTTGCATTAATTTGTTCAACAGTTACTGTAATATGTAAATTGTTCTGCATGACAACTTTATCCCTTTAAAATGTATGCTTGCCCAGTATCTTGCCCTGCATTTAGCATTAACTTTGAAAAAATATGCTCTCCTTCTTGTACTAACGGGACAGACCAGAAGTTTGTATTAGGATTGTCATTTCTGCACCTAGAAATACGGGAAGGACAAAATTGCACCTCACTAGTTCCAGTTTAACACCTGAACACTGCAATCGGCCACCAGCTGAAAGGACATCAGGTAACACTTGTAAAGAGTCTGCCATTGCGCTCTTTAATAACCTTTAATCAGTTTGAGCTAAAAAAAACTATTATTATTGCAGAAGTCTGCTAGTTGTGCAGGGCGACATCTTCAACCTTGCCCTTCTCGACATCATTAGCCAATGCAAGGACACCTATTCTTGGAGTAGACTGGCCACGTTGCCACCTCACTTTACATCAAGCCCAAACAACACACCAAGGTCATTCCAAGACAAAAATAGAAACCATCAGACCCTTCAAGTATTTCTGTACGCCCAAGTTATAGGAAAAACTAAGATCTCACCCAATATCACCAACCCAGTCTCTGACAACAATACCCTCCCTGCCCTTCTAGAAAACACATTCCTGAAAAAACACATAAACATCCTAACAGTGCTCACTAACTTTACTAGTTGTACAGTACTCAGTTGTGCCTGGTTGGGTTTGTGCTTTATAGATACCAACATACATACATACAAAAATAATAAATGTGTAATAAAATAGATTTTGCATAAGTTTGTTCAGATGTCACAACAGCTTGACTGTGACAGTACCGTGCCCAAATACAGCCTGTACATACATGGACAGCTAGAAGGCCGCTAGTGAAGTGGTGACAGTACTGTGCCGAAATACAGCCTCGCAGCCTGTGCACGGACAGTCAGAAGGTCGCTAGTGAAGTGGTGATGCTACTGTACTGAAATACAACGTCCTACCTCATGCATAAACAGTCAGAAGGTCACTAGTGAAGAGATGACAGTACTGTGGCAAACTACAACCTCCTAGCCTGTGCATAGACAGATTCAAAAGTTTAGTAGTGAAGTTGTAACAGTATAGTGCCGAAATGCAACCTCCTACCCCATGCATTGACAGTCAGAAGTTGACTAGTTAACTGGTGAAAATACCATAATGAAATCCAAACTCATACCTTTGTGCATAGACAGTCAGAAGTTCACCAGTGATGCTGTGATAGTACCGTGATAAAATGTAACATCTTACCCTGTGCTCAGAGAGTTAGAAGGTCCCTAGTGATATGGGGACAGTACAGTGCCTAAATACAACCCCCTACCATGTCATAGATAGTCAGAAATTCACTAGTGACTTGGTGATGACATCATGATGAAATACAGTTAGAAGGTCACTAGTGAAGTGGTGACTACCGTGCTGAAATACAACCTCCTACCCTGTGCATACACAGAAGTTCACTAGTAATGTGGTAATACAACCTCATACCGCGTGCATAGACACGGAGACCCTAGACAAGTTATGACAGTAAAGTCCCGGCCGAAATACAACCTCTTACCCCGACTGTCAGCATTTCACTAGTGATGTGGTGACAGTATCACGATGAAATACAACCTCCTACCCCCATTCATAGACAGTCAGAAGGTCACGAGTGAAGCAGTGACAGTACAGTGCTAACATTCTACCTCCTACCCCGTCACAGACTGTCAGAAGATCACTAGTGATGTGGTGATAGTATCATGATGAAATGCAGCCTCCTACCCTATGCATAGACAGTGAGAAGGTCAGAAGTTGTCCCAGGCAGCGAGACAGCCGTTAAGCAGTCACATGGCCAGGATAATGTCTAAAGCTAACTAACCCATGTTCATAAAGCCCCAGTGCACAGGATGCAGGGTCAGGAATGCAATGGAAGCATCTCCTTGGGTGTAAATCTGCGCACGAGGCAGTGCTGCCGTCTTCTCTCACCATAGCCTCTACACTCCCGAACCTCTTCTTATGAGGGATGGGCCACTGACACACAAGCAGCACGGCCATGATGAGTGTTTCCGTAACACCCGCTACCTTCCATGCCCCTCCTTCATTCACCACAGTGGTGTTTCTTTTTCACTCTCGCAGTCATTCTCTCCCTATCTGACCCTCACTCGTTCCCTCACCCCTTCCCTCTTTTTTTTCTTTCTGACGCATTCTTTCTCTCCCTCACTCTATTTCTTTCTCACAGGCATGGACATTATTTTCCTCTTTCCCAATCTCTCACTTCCTTATTTCTCCCTCAGTCACTCTCCTTTCTACCATGTATAGTGCTCGAAGGCCCCTCCTAGACACTTTACAGCAGGAGTTGGGAGATGTGCCCGGTTGGAAGAAACAATGGAACAGCATAAAGTACAGCTCAAAACAGTACCGAACAGCAACTCCAAGGCATCAAATAGTACACTGCAAACCAGCACTGCAGAAAGAAAGGATGGGCAATAAAGCCCCTCGTCAGGGGTATCAAGTTCTATATAAATGCAATTTCAAAATGCTACACAACAGCACAGCAGAAACTATGTAGAATGAAGAAAGGACAGCACAAAAAGAATAGCGCAGAAAGTATAGAAAAAAAGGAGCTCAGTACCAAGGGGGTGCAACAAAACAAACATGTCACAAAGGGAGCATACCACAATAATAACACAGCACTAATGCTTTAAGAAAATAACACAGCACTGCACAACTATAGTTCAGAAAAGAAAATGCAGTGCAAAGGAAGAGCAGCGCCGGGGTCAGTGCACACACAGGAAAGAGTGCAGCGCAAAGAAAGTGCAGCATACAGACAGTATGGCACAAATACACTGTGTCTTTGTGCCATGCTGTCCGTATGCTGCACTTTCTTTGTGCTGCACTCTTTCCTGTCTGCACTGAGTGTCTTTGTGCCATACTGTCCGTATGCTGCACTTTCTTTGCACTACACTCTTTCCAGTCTGCACTGACCCCAGCGCTGCCCTTCCTTTGCACTGCATTTTCTTTCCTGAAATATAGTTGTGCTGTGTTCTTTTCTTAGCAACTGCACTTTGGGCATATTACTGACGAAAGAAGCCTCTTTGCTCGTGTTTACATTTATGCCCTTCGTGCGCTCTCCGTGTTTCCCCTCTCTCTGTGTTCTATGTCTTCCACATCTGTCTCTCCAGCTCCCTCTTCTCTCCCTCTCTCTCTCCCTTTCCATGCCTCCCAGTATCTCTTTCTTAGTCTCATCTTTCTCCGTCCCTCTCGCTCTCCCATCGCCCTTCCCGCTCTTTCTTTTTGTCTTTGCTTCTTTTCTTTCTCTCTGAACCCCCTCCTCTTTCGTGCTCTCTCTGTCCCTCTTTGTCTCCCTCTCGTTCTTTCTCTGTCTCTCTGTATCTTCTCTCCCTCTCTCTCTTTATTCTCTTCTCACTCTCCTCATTTTCTCTTTCCCCCATCTCTTTGCCACCCTTTTTCTTTCGCTTTCTGTGTCCTCTCTACAGCAGAATTAAGCCTCTGCTCAGAGACGACATTTCTTTCTGCTACCACCAATTTAAGTCCACCGTCTATTTTGGTTTGGCGTAAAAGCGCATAGAAGTTCTGACTTTAAAGCTTCATGGTTCTACAAAGTCTGTAAGTTTAGTTTGGTGATGTATGCGTATCCCGTTCTGTTCCAAGCCTAGCACACTGCGAACTTTACCACACTGTAAGAGATGAAACAGAACGTGAAAACTATACAAACTTCTTGATTTCAATCCAGGCGTGAAAACGATGACAGTGTATTGAAGAATCAATGTGCCTTCTCTTTTTTTTTGGTTTCTAGAGTATTATTCAATAAAACAGAAAGTCTGTTCAGTTTGAGAAGGTGTCTTTCTGGAATAAGATGTACAGGTATGTCAAACTCTTTCCCAGAGCAGTGCAACCGCTAGTGGTGGCGTTGACACTATTGGTGAAGGAAGAGCGCTGCGCACATGGAGGAACGTTCCCACTTCAAGAGCGAAGGATTGGCTAAAAGGTGCCGCATAAAGTAGCAAAACAGCCGAGATGTAAGCAGGACTGCAGATGCTGCAGGCTTGGCCAAAGGACATAAGGGGTCACTTAGACATCATCTCACTTGTGGGGCTGATGCGGATCGCAGCTCATAGGGGGCAAAATGGTGAATATAAAACATGTGGCAGGATGAGTTTGAGGCCGCAAAAGAATGTGAGATGGAATACTGCAACTGTCTAAAATTACAGTTTGTTTTTATAAAGAAGCAATGTTTGATATGCCTTATGCCGTTAATCGAACAGTTATACATGAGATGCACAGCTTACAACTTCAATTAGCAATTTTATGCATAACACTGGAAATGATCTACTGGCAATAGACATCTCCTGTGCCCACAGCATATGCTTGATTTATGGCTGTACCTATTTATTTCATTTTTGTTTAAAACGATAAATATAAATTAATTTAAAAAAAAAACTTTACTCCTTCAGTAACTTCTTTTAAGGTGTACAGGTCTAGTGAACAGAACTTTTATATGATGCATCGCTTTTGGATGACACTGGACCGAAATTTGGTACAGTTTGTAGCAAGTGACTAATGCTGCCTCTAGCTAATATGTCAGGCAGCCCTTGTGGATTGTGTTCTTAAAAGAAAAAATGTTCGGGAGGCTTATAAGCACCCACGTCATCAATACTTTGCTCCTCTTCATTTGTGTTCAATTTTACAGTTGGAAAACCTTTTCACAACCTTAAAGCACCAGGGCCCCATGTAGGGATCATCCCACTCGTGACAGAACTGTCACCAGAGCACAGCTCCATGAAACCTTCAGTGTTCCAGCTATGTGTAGAAAACATGCGTCAGCTTCCAAGAGAGATTTCTCTGAGTGAGGCCAATCACAGCAGGCTTCAGTGGGTAACCTGCTGGCAGAAGGGGAGAGATGTAAGTGCGGCCAGCAGGCCCCTTGATGTGTGTGTGCTGTCAGCTAAGAGTGCAAAGTTTTTAAAAAATCAGATAGCAGGAGAAACTTCTGTAATGGCGGTTTAATGAGGCAAAAACGGACAAAACGCTTTTAGGGAGAAAATTCTCTCGCTTAATATGTTATGCTGCAAAATACTTCCAAAACTCCCTTTTCCCCCTGATATTTATGCCTACAAGGAATGTTTTGTAAAGTTAAAAAAACTTCACAAAAGCGCCTTCATGAGCTGGGGAGAGCGTGATCCCTATAGAATTCAGTTCCACCCAATCACAAGTGAGCTAGTGTCCCCACCCTCAGATATTTGGGATATGGGAACACTGGACCCTATTTTAGAGGCCAGAAATCCAGGCAGTAAAATGGCTGTGAAGAAAGGGTGCATTGCAGCCTGACCCGTGCCCCAGACCCTGGCACCACACTGCAGTCACGGCTCGCATGCATCGCAATACTCACGGGGGGAGGGAGGGGGTTGTCGCCCAGGTGTGGGGGCCAGGGAAATAAATATATTTAACTTACCTCACAGCCGGTCCGCGCCACCTCTGCTCCCCCTTGGCGCCTTCACAAACGGCACTGGAGTGGACTGGCAACCCCTCTCAGCCAATACTGGCGCTGCTCCAGCAGCGCCAGAATTTTCTTAGGGCACGGTTATTACTCGCCCACTTGCCTATTAGGAGACCGAGGTTTTAGCCTTTGCTCAACCCTCACTCTCCTAGTGGGCATGCGTCAGCCAGAGCAGACACTAGTGCGCATGACTGGGCACGGTGGAAAAATTTGCCAACCTTGCCCACTCATGCGCACTTGTGCTGCTGCCTGTTGCCCCTGGTCTGGCAATCATGTCAGTCAACATGACGCCGGACTGCCCACGCCCTTCAGACTCTGAAGGGGGTGGGCGGTCGAATGTCATGCTGACTGACATGATTGTCAGTTCTCCTTCAGCGTCTTTGAACTTAAGTAAACTGCTTCAGTTTACTTAAGTTCAGAGACGCAGAGGGAGCTGCCGGCGAGGAGGGTAACGCCCCAATGGACGCACCCAGCACATACGAATTGGGTTTAAACCGTGGTCCCAAAATAACTCGACAAGGAAAAAAGTCAAAATAAATATATAGGTATGCTTGCTTTATTTATCGCAGGTTGGCAACATTTAAGGAAAGCTTAAAGGGTGAATGCTTCTGCTTCAGAGGCCTGGGTATCGAGCAAGATTCTGGATAAAAAATGGGCAAACTGTCTCAGGCGTCGAATGCACTTGCTACAGGCATCCGCGTGTAATTTTCAGTCATAGGTCCAGGGCTGTAAGTGCGAGAAAAAAAACCTGGGGTGCTCTAAATGGGGCGTGGCAAATTTCTTAAAGGGGTGTGGCATATCCGAGTAGGGGTGTGATAACTAGCATTGTGTGCTTAAGAAAATCATGAAGTCGCATCCAGCAAAGGATAATAAAATAGGCAAAAAGGTATAATTATTAAGTATAATCCTTAAAATACCAAACACTTTAAACAACATGTACAAATTATTTACATTACTTAGAAATCTATTGCAGGATTTCCCAAAACACTTGAAGATATTCACTGTGTCTAGTTTGCTGGGGTTTCTCACAACAATTTTCTTCAGCCTTTTGCCAGCCAACTCTTTACATACAGCTTTGCGTCAAATGTTTCAAATGAAAGACCATTGAGTTTTACTCATAATCATGAAGAAATGGTCTCTACAAGAAAAGAGGCCCTTGTTGGACAAGCAATTAAGTTCATTGCACTGAAACCTCTCTCGCAATCTGCATTACTTGCTGGCAGGGTTTCCATGCAAACTACTAACTTTTTTAATGCTTCAGCGGTTTTCTTTCCACCAAAATCTTTGAAAAGTCTAAAAGCTTGGATAGTATCGCTTGCTGGCAGCTGAAACTCTGAACACAGTATCTTGGAAACATGAGAGGTCCGGAATATGTGTAAGAAATATTCCGTAATTCACGTCTACGCTAGCACAAGTATCTTTGTTTTATTGCAATAACTATGTTATCATAATGCATTGTATGGGATCTCTTCATACTATATTGTCTAAAAAGCATCATCCACCTGTAAGTATTTAGATAGGAAAGGCTGTCTCCTTGAAAGGACGGGGTAACAAGCTCGAATTTGGAGTAGGCAAATCTAAATAAAGTCTTCTGATCAAGGAACTGTGGTAAAAAAACAAAAAATTAATATGCCCTTGTGTTTACTTCTTGTGTTCCCGGTGACAAGGACTTTTAATAGTGGTCTTAAGCAATATACAACAGGTGTAAAGATTTGCTTCCAAACACGAAGTAAATTGAAAAGCGTGAATAAGGGTCCATATACCCATTAAATCTCTCCAAGTGGGCTTAAGGCCTCTGACTTACTATGCACAGGGAGTTACTCAATGTACAAAACAGACCCCTAAAGCGTGCATGTGATAACCTATTATAAAAGCATTGTTCTTTCAACGCTCGCAGTAATATGAATACAAGAACTTGGAGAAGGGCTCACAGTCATTCAGGCCATGAGTTCCAGATTATAATTTGTTGGGTGGCAGGGCAATCTTCTTCCAACCAAAACTGTGATTTCCTACATTAACTGCTCATGCTCGTTCCCTGTAATAGGCCTGTTATCAGGCTTTACCGCAGCATCAATACAGAAGAATTCTAGAAAAAAAGAGGCTCGACAAAACAAAAGGCCGACTGTCATCGATTGATGCTCACAGCCTAAAGGTCACTTAAAAACACCGATTTTATTCATCTACTAAAAGAAAAGCATTACAATCAGAAGGCAAACTCAATAGCCAATATATGTTTTCCAACTTCCTCAAAGATACTGACTCGTATTTATAGATTTAATTTTGCTTTCCAGGTTTGTCAAACCACAATCAGCCAATTACTCACAACAAGGCTTTCTTAGACCTAAAACGGCCATTAAAATACTCATGTTTTGTGTGTTTGCATGCTGGGAGGGCAAGTCTTGAGTGGCTTCAGAAGGATCCTGGCTGAGGCAGCTCTGATGCGGAGGCAGGGTCCCGACGGTGCTGGTAGGGCTGGGGTGGCGTCAGGAAGGTAAGTTTCCTTTTCACTGCTGCTGGATTCTGTTGTAGACCCTCGTCCCTTCCATGCTTTAAGGCAGAGCAGGGTCACACTGGTTGCTGGAGTAATCTTGCTGCAAGCCATAAATGCAGGGTTGTGCTGGTTCTACCAGCTGTTGTTGTGCCGATGGCTGGCACGATGACGTAGGCGTGGTCCAAGAGAAGGGAAATCCTGAGAGAAAGTGACTCTCTTTAAAGGATTTCTTGAGGCCCGAAAATAGAACCCCTGGAGACCCCTTTCGAGGCACCCTCAAAAATATGGGAGTGCTCAGACCCCCACAGCCCCCCCCCCCACTTAAAGCCCTGCATAGGTCTGAATTATCATAAAAGATCTTAGAGGGTTAATGCGCTTGCTGTAGACTATTGTAATCTGCAGGTCACAGATTTGCATTTTGCAGCAAACTGTGCAACCTTTGACTTTTGACTACAGGCCTCAGTTAGGCCAAGGCTTGGACAAGAGGGATTAATAGGTAGACATTTCCATGTGGCAGGACGTGGGAGTATGGGGTACAAGGGAAGAGCCTCAAATTTAGTTAACCCTCTGCAGGCTGCTGCCCCACAAGGCACGTACAGGGCGCTACTTCATGTGTCCGGGTGTCTGCACCACAAACGTGTTCCTACTCTGCTCCTTCACCGTTTACACTACTTTCTCCCCTAAAAACAGCATGCCCATCCAATGTTTGTACAACTACAAATGACTGCAGCCCAGCCCAGGTTTGTGGGTACAGAAAACATACCGCAAGGCAGGCTTGCAAAGCTAAAGCTGCACGTGGTGTTTGCAATGGTTTTAATTACCAGCTTGGTAAATAGGTTTTCTACACTCGAGGGAGGCGATGCATATAATCAAATAGCTCACAGCTTCCATTTTCCCTAAGCTCGCGTACAAAGACAGTAATGGGGTTGTCTGTGACGGATCCCACTGTGCCCTAAATTGTATACACCCCACACATTGTCACATCATATCATACAATCTTATATTACACTGCTGCTTCCCTCACTTTACCACAGCAAGCACAGGTTAACACAAGGCTTGTTTGCCAATACATTGTACAGCCACACACCGAGGTATGCGATGCGAGAAATTAATTCAAAATGTGCCATCTAGGCACTTTCAGAATATGGTTGTTAAAATGCCATAGTACATATGTTCTGGTTTAATTAATTGATTACAAGCAGAAATTATAAGAAAGCTTAGTGGGAATATGCACCTGCTGAGAGACCAGTTTCTATTCAGCATGATAGGTTCAAGTGCAGGGCCTGCAGGAAATTATTCCTTCGGTTTAACATACCTTAAGGCTAACCAACAGTTGAATGACTTAGAAAGCAGAATTTGCATGTTAAAAAAACCTGACCCTGGAGTTAGACAAAAAACATACATCTTTTCATATCAATCCTGGTATACTAAAGTCGCCAGCAAGAGGGCGCTAACCATCCTCTAACAGTCAGATATTTCCATCCCTCCACATTGAATGTGTCTAAGACTTCAAATCATGATCCATGATGTGGCACCAATAGCCGTAAATAAATGTAGAAAAATTGAGACGCTTGCAAAACAAAAAGTAAGAGTTTTAGGACTGGATTTATTCAAAGTTTATGTTTGTAATAAAGATCAAATCTGCCTTCTGCAATGGATCCAAGGCTAATTTAGCAAGCACTGAAATGTGACTTCTGTGGGAAAATATATCTGAAACAGAAAGTTACAGTGTGGTACAAAGCATCCTACATTTTTAAGCTGTCTGAAATGGGGAATGACTTTGAGATGGTTATATTTTGGTGGGTGACCTGCCAGCTCGCCAGGTCAGCAGACACTCTGGATGAGGCCGCCAACGTTTTTGGAAGATTCTTGCTTGCCTTGCACGGATCTCTATTCCTTCAGTATCATCAGCTGGTGTGGTGGATGCATTGAAGACACAGTTGTATGCAGAGTGGGTGGCATTTTATGGCTTTCATCTGCAAACATTTCTATGATAATAATTAAGAAAAAAATCTAAAAACTGGCATATTTTTTCAGAAAAAAAAAAAATTATGGTACTGGCGCGAATGGAGTTTTCTCCATGTTGTCAGAGTGACTTTTTCTTCCTTGATACTCCATGCCAACCATGCAAACATCAAGCATGCAAATCAATTACAGTCACGTGACCGAAATGGGGGGCAAGCATCAATTGTCACCCAGAAGTCTAGCGGCTGACGGATCACTGGTTAAAGCATGGAGCCATAGTGAATTGTCTCTCTTTGTTCTGGGCAGGCAGAAAGTGTGGAACACATTCGATCTGTGTTTATTTTCACCTCCCTAGTAAAGGCTACATTGTGAAGGGTATAGTAAGAATAACTGTTGACCCAGCTACGAGAGGGGAATTCCCTCCCCACCACCCCAGAATAGAGTAGATTCTGGGGTGGGTTGTTCTCTAATTTACTTCTTTGCACCCAATTAGTGCTCCAATAACAGACTATAAATGGGTAAAAAATGAAAAAGCATTAGAAAATCATTGTAGAGGCGAATGATAATTTGAGGCTATTTCGATTTTATGTCATTAATAAACTGGAAAGAGGAGGGATAGGGTTATGTCCTAGCTAACCCGATTAACTTTTGGATAAATATTTTTGAAGACACTAGCCCACAACAGGCTACATGTAAAGATATGATTTGTGATGTTATTTAAGATTTGGTATTTACAAGTGGTTAACTTTTGGAAAGTAATGGGTGGATCTACAAACAAGGTGAATGTTACAAAAAACTACATTTGGGATAATGAAAAACTACAATAAAGGGAGAAAAGAGACTGCACCCAAACACCATACTGCCAATGGAATGAAAGAATGGCATTACGGACATTCAGCAGAATGGCTGCTAAAGGGAATACCAAAAAAAAGAGAGATGGATGATTTTATTAGATTCCTGGTGAGCAGAACTGCTGAAAGCCCTCGCCATCCCCGAACTGCTGTACAATTAAGCCTCCGAGGGAACTACTTGTCAGCAATCCAGAGACAGGGAAGGGAAAATAAGAGATAATCTGAATTGTAGTTCACTCTAGGACTGAGTCTGTGAGGGATCGGAGTGGGACCAACGGCCTTACAGGTAGCAGTGTAGGGTTTAATTGCAGCAGTATTAATGAAGTGGAAAATTATAGGTGAGTTATGAGTAGTGCTTGGCAGAATATACCAGCACAACAAAGACACAGGATTACTACTTTCTGTGACAGATATTGCTGAGATAAACCCACTTTAGACCAGGATATCTGGAGAGGGTCCTGATGGCACCACAAACTGAACTCGGCAGTTACTGTGGGAGCAAGCACGAGGTAGAGGATACTGGAGGTATCACAAACAAACATGCAGGAAATAGTAGGTAAGCAGGAATGAAGTAAAGAACACGAGGAAAGTGAAAATGGGAAAACCAACAAATGTGGGGGACACAATAACTGATACAGACTAGAATGACATGGAGACTCACAACAACCAGCGACATGTAGCTATGCATTGTCTCCATGTACGAAATAGTCTTTTAAATACTGTCCATACCCCCTCTGTCCAAGAAGAGTCTTGAAACCAAGAAGTGATTAAGCCGAACACCGAGGATATGGTTAACAGTCAAGAATTCTGCTATTCAATTTGAATTGCCCCCTTCTACCGAGTCACCAATCTACATATCCTACACCTGATCTTTAGTCTCTGATGTAACTGAACCCTGACAACACCCTCCCTGTGAAGAACATCCCCCCTTTCAGATCAAGAGGCTGAGCCTGTTTTGAGGTGAACTGGCCATGAAAAGTTTTTACTAACCAGGTAGCATGATCCCAAGATCCCAAGATCTTCCAAATGCATCATACCACCTCCAGGCTACTGGAGCTGACCTCGATGTATGTGAGAATCTATCAAAACTGGAGGTGAAGTATTTTCTGTGTCAGCAATTCTAGCCAAACAAGGAAAATAGGATGAATGTGCCAGTGAGACAGGAGAGACAGAGGAACCGCTGAAGTGCCTGTGGGATTGTGAGCGGTCTAGTAGTTGGGTGGGCGGAGTTAGTGGGCTGGGGGGAAGAGGAGGATCCAGGGGATGGGCTAGTCAGTTAGAGTAGGGACGGGACCTGAGAGCACATGTTGAATAAAGCTCTTAGATACATAAAGAAGTAGTCTGTCGTTATTACGAGGAAGACACGACAACTGGCGATGAGGATGGGATGCACAGCTTGCTGTCCCTGAACCCGCAAATGACATTCGGTCCCGTTCCTAGAAATTGGGAAGGAAGTCGCTGCTACGACGCAAGTGCCCCAAGAAGAATTGCCGCCCAGAGAAGAGAGGCCAGTAGTTCGTATTTGTTCCGTGATCGGGAGATCGCATAGAGCCCCCAGCGAAGAAGCGCAGTCGAGCATTGGTGAAGTTTTGAATTTGGCGCCGGTCCGCGCCTGAAGCGGTGAGAAGCTAAGAGGCCCGGCATGGTGTAAGGCCTACTGACAAGCTCTGAAGTCACCCAGTACCACTGTGCCACGAAATCGTAAGAAGTGTGAGATCAGGATGAATGCGTGGAAAAGTACTGAACAGATGAGATAGCCCGCCACGAGAGAACCTCACCCCAAAAGCGTGCGAAGTGGCATGCGCGCGAAAAACCGAAGTTTGAATTGCGGCCCAGGCGTACCTGGTGAAGCGGAGTGGCCGGCGAGAGACAAGCAGACGATTAGAGAGATCGTTGTGCCAGCAGTGTGGTGGCGGCCGGTGAGTCCCTGTTGCAATGCATCGTGCGAGTGAAGAGTGCATGTCGTCGGACATCGCAGAGTGAAAGCCGTCAGTCAAGCGGCCATTTTGAAGTCAGGCAAGACGGGAAGGACCTCCCTGGTCAATAGTGAAGCGGCCATCTTTGAGTCAGGCATCAGTGCGCGCCATTCAGTTAAAGAAATTCGAGCACAGCAATGATCGAATAACGGACTGTACCAAGAGCGCATCACCCCAAGAGGCAAAACAAAGAAGGACACAAGCGTTTGTAGTGTTGCACAGAATTGCAGACATAAAGTGTCACGAGTACAGTGTACTGACGAGTCACATGAATGAGGTGACCCTGTTGCATGAAGACAAGCCCGAGAACTTCCAAGCCACACGGTAATGAACTGATGAAAACGTGAATAACATGAGATGATTGCTCAGCGTGAATAAGGGCATCACTTGAAACTGTGAACAGTGAAATACACGACTGCCCAGAGGCAGCGACAGAGTTCGTGAACAAGCACAAGACAATCCAAATGACCAAACCTGGTCAAGAGAGATAGAGTGTTACAGGAAACAGGAACATTAGATAAATCATTCATCATGTCAATGCACAATTCACCACAAAGAGAAGCAAAGCCAATCCTGGTGGGCATGGCCCACCTGAGGCCCCCAGAGCCATTGACTCTGATAGCTGGTGAAAGTATGGGTCCACGGTGGCATGAGTGGGTTGAAGACTTCGAGGAGTACATCAAAGGGTCCAAGGTGACGGTGGGTGAAGACTAGTTGATTGCATTGCGTAATTTAGTTGGAAAAGACATTAGCAAAGTAATAAAAGAACTGCCCCCGGCTGAAACCGGGACGTATGCCAAAGTTCGTGAAGCCTTAAACAAAAAGTTCCTGCACAAGAGTAATGTTGATTACGAGAGATACATGTTTCACCAGGCTCGATAGGACAAAGAAGAGCTGATGAGCACTTACTTAACACGACTGCGCCGACTATCACAATATTGCAATTTTTACACATTTTCCACTGTAGATGCCATACGGCTTCGAATAATTGACGGGTGTCAATCCGAAGCACTTAGAAGGAAGCTGTTAAAGAAAAGTCACAAACTTGATGAAATTGAGGAGATGACAAGGGTGCACGATCAGGCCGAGGAGCACGCCAAGAAGATGGAGTCAGGGCGTGTGGAGAAAAGAGAGCAGGCCAACAGAGTCCAGAATGTCAGATCCCGCAAGCGTTCCAGAGAAAGGCCCAGAAGAAACAGGTCATCTGCCTGGCACCAGCAAGCCGGACACCGGCACCCTGAAACCCGTTGGTTAGACAAAAGGGCAGATCGTTTTGGAAGAACAAGTAATTAGGAACAATGTTTAGCTAATGGACATAACCTGACATCAGACAGTAATAAATCTAGTTAAACAACATGCATGGTACAAAAATATATGTTTTATTTTATTTAAAGATTTCTTTATAATTAAAAAGCACACATTTTAATGTTTCCTATTTACATGTGATGGTTAATCTACATATGTAGTATGCTATACTGTTTTGTTCATTTCTGTTTTCCAATACAGTTTATAACATTTCATTGTCTGGAGACTGTAATGGTGGTGCTATACAGACTGATCATTTGCAATCTAAAAACATGGCTAGATGTAACAACTACGCGCGTTTCGGCTGAGGGCCTTCATCAGGAAGCCATGAAATTCCCAAATGAACCTATGCAAACAGAAGAATACATTACATGTCAGTGTCAGTGTGTTGTCCTAATCATAGATGTGCTCAAAAACATACAGTGCAATTTTTACAAATTTGTGGTTAAAAACTCAAGCGAAAATGTCCTGAAATTACTTGAGCCTGTCCTGCTATCTACAAATTTACATACATAACAAGGTGCCCATCCTGACTATCTACAAATCTATATACATAACAAGGTGCCCATCCTGGCTGATTGTGCAAAAACATGTACAGACGGATCTACATTTTAACTGGCTATACATGTTTATATATACATGGATATATACAACATAATATACAATCTGGCTGTCCATGCTTAGATATATAAAAAATACATATAAAACAATGTGCACATCCTAGCTGTCTTTACATAAATGTGGGCAACATATTGGGCAACCAGACTGGTTATTTGCACAGATAGGGTGTGGAATCAGAGTATATACAATAGATATATACAAAACACTATGCATATCCTAGCTGCCTTTCCAATAATGCTTACAACATAATAGGCAACCTGGCTGGATATCAAGACAGATTGGACGTAGGAACAGAGTCTAAGAGTCCTATAGGTATGGCTTCAGACTGGGCACTGAGATGAAAATAAGGGTTATGTTGAACACAAGAAGATGGTAAAGATATGTGCCTGATAAGGATGGCTACTATGGGTAAACATGTTAAAGTGAAAAATCGAACAAATACGGTATCAAGACTGTGCGTGTACCTTTGTTTAATCGGATTCAATGTTGTAAGACCTCGGGTCACGGTGGTCCAAATGAGACCGGTTGAGTTAAGGGTGACTCTAACACAGAAGAAAAGGATAGATATAAAGATAATGCACTAAAGCGTAAAGTTCTGATTGCTTTGTTTGGCGGGAGGGACTTGTATCTTAAATAAATACCTGCATCAATAGTCCGTCGCAATTACCCGTAAAAAGGATTTAGTATTGTCGGGAACTGGCCGGAAAGGGAAGGAGATTGCAGTGGAATTGACTGGAGTGCCTGTGGGCAAAGACAAGCGTGTATTAATCAGAGAGCGGGAAATGCGAAGGGAGGGTGGGCAGCGGGGGTGGGGAAGAGGGAGGGGAAAAGGGAGTGGGGGCCGTAATACCTGTTTAGGCAGTCTGTCAGGCATATTTGTGATAGGGGTCTGAAGGTCGGATACTTCTTTCAATGCGGTGCATCCAAAACGGTGTCCATATTATGGTGATCTGGAACCAAGGAGGTGATAAACAGGGCATTAGTAAAGCAAGGCTTCGATATGGGCTGTATAGCGTGGAGGCCGAGGGGCTAAGGGGCTATGGCGTGTCAATGCAGACACGGGTAAAATTACCTTAAAAAGAAGTTCCGCCTGCCTTCCAATAGTGGAGTCTTCCGGTATCTCAGTCGGTCGGACCCGATCGGGAAATGCCAGGAAGTGGCCGGTGTTTTTTAAAGGCAAGTAGTTTACGTGATTGGGCCAATGAGCGAACAGGAATTCAATGACACGAATTCAGTGATGGAGGTAAAGAAGGGATTATGTGAGATGGTGTAGCTGGTTACTCGAAACGTGGCAGACATATTAGAACAGAAATTGTTAGTTAGGTAGGGAAAGCGCAGCGGAGGGAGCCGGGGGGGCGGGGGGTGTGAGGGGGGGGGGGTCGGCGGGGGGAGGGGGAGGCCTAGAGAGGGAAATGTGAGATTGAAGAGCTCAGGAGCAGGGATAGTAATGATGGCATAACGATAATTAAAGGGATGAACAACGAAATACCCTGGGATCAGGTTCTTAAATATAATTATGGCTAAATTATCGTTTGCCATCATTACTATCCCTGCTCCTGAACTCTTCAATCTCACATTTCCCTCTCTAGGCCCCCCCCGCCCCCCCGGCTCCCTCCGCTGCACTTTCCCTACCTAACTAACAATTTCTGTTCCAATATGTCTGCCACGTTTCGAGTAACCACCTACACCATCTCACATAGTCCCTTCTTTACCTCCATCACGGAATTCGTGTCATTGAATTCCTGTTCGCTCGTTGGCCCAATCAGGTAAACTACTTGCCTTTAAAAAACACCGGCCACTTCCTGGCATTTCCCGATCGGGTCCGACCGACTGAGATACCGGAAGACTCCACTATTGGAAGGCAGGCAGAACTTCTTTTTAAGGTAATTTTACCTGTGACTGCATTGACACACCATAGCCCCTTAGCCCCTCGGCCTCCACGCTATACAGCCCAAATCGAAGCCTCGCTTCACTAATGCCCTGTTTATCACCTCCTTGGTTCCAGATCACCATAATATGGACACCGTTTTGGATGCACTGCATTGAAAGAAGTATCCGACCTTCAGACACCTATCACAAATATACCTGACGGACTGCCTAAACAGGTATTACAGCCCCCACTCCCTTTTCCCCTCCCTCTTCCCCCCGCTGCCCACCCTCCCTTCGCATTTCCCGCTCTCCGATTAATACACGCTTGTCTTTGCCCACAGGCACTCCAGTCAATTCAACTGCAATCTCCTTCCCTTTCCGGCCAGTTCCCGACAATACTAAATCCTTTTTACGGGCAATTGCGACGGACTATTGATGCAGGTATTTATTTAAGATACAAGTCCCTCCCGCCAAACAAAGCAATCAGAACTTTACGCTTTAGTGCATTATCTTTATATCTATCCTTTTCTTCTGTGTTAGAATCACCCTTAACTCAACCGGTCTCATTTGGACCACCGTGACCCGAGGTCTTACAACATTGAATCCGATTAAACAAAGGTACATGCACAGTCTTGATACCGTATTTGTTCGATTTTTCACTTTAACACGTTTACCCATAGTAGCCATCCTTATCAGGCACATATCTTTACCATCTTCTTGTGTTCAACATAACCCTTATTTTCATCTCAGTGCCCAGTCTGAAGCCACACCTATAGGACCCTTAGACTCTGTTCCTACGTCCAATCTGTCTTGATATCCAGCCAGGTTGCCTATTATGTTGTAAGCATTATTGGAAAGGCAGCTAGGATATGCATAGTGTTTTGTATATATCTATTGTATATACTCTGATTCCATACCTTATCTGTGCAAATAACCAGTCTGGTTGCCCAATATGTTGCCCACATTTATGTAAAGACAGCTAGGATGTGCACATTGTTTTATATGTATTTTTTTATATATCTAAGCATGGACAGCCAGATTGTATATTATGTTGTATATATCCATGTATATATAAACATGTATAGCCAGCTAAAATGTATATCCGTCTGTACATGTTTTTGCACAATCAGCCAGGATGGGCACCTTGTTATGTATATAGATTTGTAGATAGTCAGGATGGGCACCTTGTTATGTATGTAAATTTGTAGATAGCAGGACAGGCTCACGTAATTTCAGGACATTTTCGCTTGAGTTTTTAACCATAAATTTGTAAAAATTGCACTGTATGTTTTTGAGCACATCTATGATTAGGACTGACACTGACATGTAATGTATTCTTCTGTTTGCATAGGTTCATTTGGGAATTCTATGGCTTCCTGATGAAGGCCCTCAGCCGAAACGCGCGTAGTTGTTACATCTAGCCATTTTTTTAGATCACAAATGATCAGTCTGTATAGCACCACCATTACAGTCTCCAGACAATGAAATGTTATAAACTGTATTGGAAAACAGAAATGAAAAAAAACAGTATAGCATACTATATATGTAGATTAACTATCACATGTAAATAGGAGACATTAAAATGTGTGCTTTTTAATTATAAAGAAATCTTTAAATAAAATAAAACATATATTTTTGCACCATGCATGTTGTTTAACTAGATTTATTACTGTCTGATGTCAGGTTATGTCCATTAGCTAAACATTGTTCCTAATTACTTGTTCTTCCAAATCAATTTGTATATCCCGAATTAGGAACTCTAGTCGGGGGTACCCCCTCTTTATTTGCATACAAAAGGGCGGATCGTACCAAGAAATGCTATTGTTGTGGTTATGACCTCCCACATACAGACGCCTGTCCTGTGATGGACCAGCAGTGTCGAAAGTGCAAGCACAAGGACCATTTGGAAGCTATGCATGGAGATCCTCGAGGTGAAATGAGGAATGGTGCAGCTCGAACGTCCAGGCCGGGCGCTCGGCGTCATCACGTGCGAACCTCACAAGATCACACTCAATCATTGCCTGAGTCCCCAAACTCTAGTAGAGAGTCGAGACGATCTCAGTGGGTCTGCAGATCGTCATCCCGAGAATTTTGGTCAGCATCTTGGGAACCTAAATACACCAATGAATATGCAAGCATGGTGGCTAACCCGGACCAGTTGAAAAAGTACCCCCGACTCGATATCCTCGTAGGAAACCATAGCACTAAGTTTGTGCTAGACAGCGGAGCATCGCTAAATTATCTCCCAGTGACTGAGTATAGAAAGATGAAACCAATGCCCACCTTGAACCCAGCACATGTCCCGGTGTACACATGGATGGATAAAGAGCCACTGAACTGTCTTGGGCAATTCTCCACGACCCTTAAATATAAGACTAAGTCCATATCAGCTGTCATACATGTTATTGAGGGTCCAGAGGCGGACTGCCTTCTCAGCTTCCCAACCGCTGAACGCCTTCGCCTAGTAGAAATTCTGTATCAAGTCAACAATGATCCTGATATAATTCATACATTTCCAAAGTTGTTTTCCGGCCTGGGGAAGATGAATAAGTGTCAGATTAAACGTCATATAAATGAACAAGTCCGTCCTGTTGCTCAACACCCTCGCAGGGTGCCATTCCATCTCCAGCAGGCCGTTGAAGATGAACTGCAAGAGTTACTGAAAGTTGACATCATTGAACGTACGCATGGTCCCACGCCCTGGGTGTCACCGGTAGTGATAGTTCCCAAGAAAGGGACGCCCGAGAGAGTGCGCTTGTGTGTGGACATGCGAGTGCCTAACATGGCCATAGAACGGGAGCGCCATCCAGGGCCCCATCTGAGTGACATGATATCTGCCTTAAACGGCGCAAAAGTGTTCTCCAAACTTGATCTAAATAAAGGCTATTATCAGTTAGAATTGCATGACAAGTCGCGATACATAACGACCTTTGTCACACACCTGGGGTTATTTCGCTAATAGCGATTGAGTTTTGGCATATCCTCAGCAGCGGAAATATTTCAGGAAGCCATTTGTCAAACCATTCACCATATACCCAACACCCTGAACTATAGTGATGATATACTGATGCATGGGTCTACCACTCAAGAACATGACAAGGCACTAGATCGAGTTTGCCATGCATTGTTGGAAGCCAACCTGACCTTGAATCGAGAGAAATGTGAGTTTCACCGGTCCACACTCAAGTTCTTCGGGCACATTTTTTCAGCAGCCGGGATGAAGCCTGACCCCGACAAAGTAGCTGCCATGAATGATGCCAGGAGTCCACAGGACGTTGGAGATATCAGGTCATTCCTGGGCATGGCCAGTTATTGTGCCAGGTATATCAAAGACTATGCTACCATCAGTCATCCTCTTAGAACCCTCACCAAGCAGGGTCAGCCATTTGAATGGACCCCCCAATGTGAGCGAGCCTTCTGTGAGATCAAAAAGGCAGTAGAGTCTGCCTCCAACCTAGCATATTTTAACCCCAAGCTCAAGACAGAAATCACTGTGGATGCCAGTTCGGTGGGACTAGGTGCCATACTTGCACAATATGATAACGACACTGATCAAAGACACATTGTGGCATATGCGAGTCGCAGTTTGACAGACCCAGAAAAGGCATACTCACAACCAGAGAAAGAAAGCCTGGCGGTTGTGTGGGCGTGTGAAAATTTTCACGTCTTCATATATGGCAAACATTTCACGATGGTGACTGATCACCAGGCCCTTGTGACGATATTTGGAAACCCTCGAGCGAAGGTGCCGCCTTGCATTGAACGGTGGGGTTTGAGACTACAAGACTACATCTATACCATTGTGCATAAGCCTGGGAAGTCGGCCAATCCTGCTGACTATATTTCACGCCATCTGCAGCAGTCTCAGATCACTGGGCTGCCTATGGCTGAGGAGTATCTTTATTTTGTGGTGGATCAGGCCAGGCTACCGGCAGTTTCCCTCGAGGTCATTCAGAAAGCCACTAGAGATGATGCAGTGCTGCAAAAAGTTATGAGCTGTTTGCGAAACACCCGGTGGAGAGACATTGATAAGGAAGGGGAGAGTGAGCCACAGCTTCGGCAAGAACTGCAGGCATTTCAGCACATCAAAGAGGAATTGTCATCCACCTCCGAGGGACTCCTGTTAAGGAATCAGAGAATTGTCATTCCCAAGAAACTACGCCAGGGAGTCATCAATCTGATGCATGAGGGTCAATGCGGCATCGTAGCAACAAAAAGGGAGTTGAGAGAAAGAGTCTGGTTCCCTCTATTAGATCACATGCTCGAACTCACATTAAGGGATTGCCCTCAATGCCAATTGGTCAAGTCTGGAGATCTGCCGCTATCACTGCAAATAACTAAATTGCCTCAAGGAGTGTGGCAGGAATTGGCCATGGACTTTTATGGCCCGCTGCAATCTGGCAAATATGTCCTTGTAGTGATTGACGAATATTCACGATTCCCAATTGCTCAATTTGTATCGTTCACCAGTGCGCCCAGCACAATTACAATCCTAGATGAGGTGTTTGCTGCCTGGGGTGTTCCTAAAGAACTGAAAACAGACAATGGTCCCCCATTCACTAGTCAGGAGTTTGAGGACTTTGCAAAGCATTTAAATTTCCACCACCGCGAAGTCACCCCGTTGTGGCCACAGGCTAACGGCACTGTGGAACTATTCATGGCCACTCTCAAGAAGACTTTTCAACAAGCAACTTTGAATAAGCGAGATCTTCAAGTGGCTCTCAATGAAGTGCTGAGGGCCTATAGAACCACCCCACATGCCACCACGGGCAAGTGCCCAGCGACATTAATGCTGGGTCGACCTATCCGGACCAGAATTCCCACATGGGAAGGCGCGCTGAGACCCATGTCCCCTGCCCGCATTGATTCCGAAGTCCGAGCTGCCGATGGTGCGAACAAAGAGATCATGAAATCTAATGCTGATCGACGCCGGCGAGCCAGATCCTCCTCCCTGCAGGAAGGGGATACTGTTGTGGTAATACAAGAGCAACAAAAGAAAACAGACTGTCGATTCCGAGATGAGCCTTTGACCATTACGCGCCAGAAGGGCACCATGGTGACTACAGAATCAGACAGCCGAAGAATTATCAGGAATATATCCCATTTCCAAAGATGTACTCCAGCTCTGAGAGATGCTCTCACTAGAACAGTTGAACCAACCAGTGGTGAATGCAGTGAGAGTTGTGACCAAATAAGAGACCCTCCAAATGTGGACGCTCAGCCTGAAAGTGAGACTGCCTATGATGGAGGCTCCAAACGGCCTCGACGAGATGCTCGACGGCCTAAACGACTAATTGAGGAACTATGATTTAATTGGTTATTCCATTTTGTTAAGAAAGGGGGAGATGTGGGATTGTGAGCGGTCTAGTAGTTGGGTGGGCGGAGTTAGTGGGCTGGGAGAAGAGGAGGATCCAGGGGATGGGCTAGTCAGTTAGAGTAGGGAGAGGAACCTGAGAGCACATGTTGAATAAAGCTCTTAGATACATAAAGAAGTAGTCTGTCGTAATTACGAGGAAGACACGACAGTGCCCACTTTCCCTGCTATAGAAAAATGACTCAAAAATGAGGTGTAAATTTAGTTAACAACACTGAGATTGTCAGGTGTTTCATTGATAGTCATACTCTATCCTTTTTGTAGAAGATGATTAGCTCCTAGGGCAAAAAGTGAATATTTTATTTTGGGCCTTAGCTTGGAACAGGTGTTGGTGAGGTGGTGGATATGAAATGGTTGTTCCTATTCTTCTCATCAGTTCTGTCCAAAAGAGAGCAGTGAACTGTGTTTAAGCATGGGCGAATTTTGCGAAACTCGCGTTCGCGAATTTTGCGGATTTGCGAACTCGCAATCCTCAAAATCCGCAAATTCTCGCGAATTTTGCGGATTTGCGAACTCGCAATCCGCAAAATCTGCGAATTCTCGCGAATTTGCGGATTTTTTTTTTTTGTGTTTGCGCGGGTTTCTGCCAGTTCGCGAGGATTTTGTACAATTTCGCAAATTGCGAACTTACCTGTCGGGTCGCAAGTTTCGCGAACTTGTTGTTTCTACGTGTCCAGCCTGTTTGGGACACTCTTCTTCATCACTGCCACTCTCTGTCACCACTGCCACTCTCTGACTACTCATGCCACCCTCTGGCCCACCCATGCCACCCTCTGTTTCATCACAGCACCCTCTGGTTGTCCAGTCAGTGTACATTATTGTGGCAACGCAAGCACACCTTCCCTGCCTCAAGTGACCTGAATTAATTTGGGGCTGATTAATGTGTCACAGAATATTTTTTTAGCTGGCACCTGCTTCCTTAGTGCTTCCTGATTAGTGATCTTTTGCACTTGCTAAGTGCTTTCATTGTTGCAACATTAGTTACAACACCTGCCCTGCCCCAACTGACAATAATGAATTAGGGGCTGATTAATGGATTTGAACTTCCAGCCTGGCTCCTGCTTGTCTCCCTTAGCTGTAATTCAGGACCTCAGGACCTTTGTGGCATATGTGTAACTATTCTGAGGTTCAGAGCAGGGTCACATAATAGTTGCAACTGGCAACTGAACTCTGGAGGGGCCCCTCAGGAAGCACTACAGGAAATGGCTACTAATGATGAGCCTGAACTTTTGAACCTGGTAAGTAGTTTCAGTTTTGCTAAGATCGTATTTCTGCAATTTTGCACTTATTCGCGGGGCGCGAAGTTGTACTGGGAAGCCGCGAACTCACGCGAACAGTGCGAGCAAAATCCGCTGCTTGCGGGTTTGCGGATTTTGCGGGAGATTCGCAAATCTAGCGGATTGCGAATTTACCGAAAATCCGCAAAATCCGCGAGCGAAACGGATTTTCCGCCCATGGTTAACTGTGTTCCTCTACCTGTAGTTACGATTTATGGTAGACGATGAATGCGAAAACTATAGACTAGAAATATTCTGGCAAGGTCTATGGCTGTTGGTAGATTTTAGTGGGCATTCAAGCCTCCTTATTTGTGAAGTAATCCATCACTATGAGTAATGTTGTACAGTCACTGGATGGAGGCTCTTCAACGATGAAGTCTATCGAGATCATTTCCCAGTGTTGCTTGTCCTGGGCATGTACTGATGCAAACAGACTGTGGGAGCATGAGGACGTGTGCAATGATAGACCATATCTTAATGAATTTTTGTAATGAGCTTTATTGATGAGGCTACCTAAAGAATTGACGGACTGAATCTGCAGTGACCCAAGACTCATCTCAAAGCTCCGCAACCTACTAATTCCAGGGCAGTGTTTGGACTTCTAGGAAAAGGTAACAGGACATGTAGTAAATAAAAAGCCTTGTCAGTAATGGACATTTTAGTAACAACTATATTTGTCAATGACTTACTAGTCAGGGAAAAGCTGGATCGAACAAAATAACCCATTTTCCCACAACAGAGCAGAGGCAGAACCCTGTGTTTTTTCTCCATTCCTTTTCTTCTTTTGTCAGAGTTTTCCTTGCTCCACCGATCTGTATGGGCTCCTCCTTATTGGGCAGTACTTCTGTAGTTTCCTCCTTATTGGACAGTACTTTGTTAGTTTCCTTCTTATTGGTCTGTACTTCAGTAGTTACAAATAAGCTGGGAATCTAAGTGTTACAGGAATTCTTTCATCTCTCTGCTTTACTGTTTTTTGCTGGTCTGTAGCGTTAGGTCGATCAAATCGTGGACGTACTTTACCAATTTGCCACTTAGGCCAATACATCATTTAGTTAATCTCTAAGTCCCTGGTAAAACGCAGCCTTGCCATCTTGGCTGCTACTAAAACCAATTGTTGAAAGTGAGCAGTCACGGCCCACATGACTCACAGGTGTGGCGTCGAGGGTGGGGGAGGGATTTAAAAATAAAATAAAAAAACGTGCCTTACCGGGTCACACACTGCCTCCGCTCCTAGCGGGGTCCTGCTGCTGAAACAGGAAGAAGGCCCTCTCCCTCCCCTCCCCATAGCCAATCACAATGCTGTAATGGCAGTGTTGTGCTTGGTGGGGACGGCGCCCAGCCGGGCGCCTCTGTGGAGGCTATTTTGTCTATGTAGGCTGCATGCAGCATACATATAGAAAATGCAGAGTGCACATCTATGAGTATGTCTTTGCATGCTAGAACTTACACGGGCGTTTGGCTAGACTTTGGTTCACTTCTGCTTATTCTTTCAAATTCGTAACATGTTGGTCGTTTTATGATCATGTTGGGTTGGGTCACTTGCTGAACACCGACTGTTATTCTTCTACACTTGGACTTTTTTTACACTTATGTCTGGACCTTGCTATTTTCTGGCACCTGTTCTATTGTGGACTTTTCTACTTTTCAAGAAATGGAGTGTTTGACATTGGGAGATTGTAGTAAGAATTCCCTCTTGTATTGATATCGAACAACTTGTCATACTGGTTTGTCAACAGCCTTGAGAAAGTCGTCTAACGACAAAACATGTGTTGGCTGTTTATTTGCTACACTTACGTGTCAACATTTTCAAAACTGATCCACCTATGATGAAGATTACTTGGTACTGATTGGTTCATCCATTGTTCAGTTTGGAATTAAATACATTACTGACTAATGATAGCCAATTGGAACTTTTTGTTGTGCTGTGCTCTGTTCAAATTTCAATAATCAATATGTATGGACGAACAATTTCCTCTATGTACTGAGTGACACTGTGGATGACACAGTGTTTACGTTGAGCACGCCAGAGGACATATTGTGTTATACATTTGCAAACCAAACAGAGGTGCTGGCTTTTTTCCTTTGAAACCACTGCCATCATTTTGTACATTAGGTATTCCACCATCACTGAGATGTTGCTAGACAGGCAGAATGTCCAAAACTCCTTGGGAAGACCCGCCATAACTTTGGGTTTGGTCCCCCCCAAATGGTTGATGTATTTCACTGCCGGCACATAGTCCATCTTGAGAAGGACACTGCAGGCAGCCCTGTCTTTCTTCCAACACTTGATCACAAAGGACCTGCCCATCAACTCCAGACTGTTGAAGTGGAGCTGTTCTTCTGCGGACCACTTTCCTCCTGTGAAGGAGTCCCTGCAGCAGGCTCCGTAGCTGAGAATACTACATTGAACTCTATCACCAAACCTCGATTGGAGCCAAAAATAGATCAGCCATTCCACATTTCCATGCGCTTGGGCCACCACCTCATCTTGTCCTTGACCTTGTCTGACAGCGGAATCAATTTGAAAACTGTAGACCCCGGCGAAGAGGAAAGGCTTTGAGGCGCAATAGGGCTCTGTAATGTAGAGGGACTGGGAAAATCGCCTGGACAGATGAAGAGAGGGGGCCCACAGCTCGGCTACCTTACGGAGAGAGGTCATCGACCTGGACAACAACCTCCTCAGCTCCCTGCGATTCTTTGCCACCTTCTGAGGAGTAAGGCTCAGGGGCTTCTCTACTGAATCTATCACGAAACCCAAGAACGTTAACTGCCTTGTAGGAGTCAGGATCGATTTTCGCTTGTTGACCATGAAACCTAAACTTTGAAATAAATCCACTGGCATCTGCAAATGCTGGGTGAAACCGTTTGGGCATTGGTCCATCAACAGGAGGTCATCTAAGTAAATAATGAGATGGATCTGTAAAACCCTGAGGAGCTCCACCACTGGCTTGAGTACCTTGGTGAAACACTATGGGGCGGAAGAGAGACTGAAAGGCAGTGTAGCAAACTCGTACACCCAATCCCGCCACCTGATGGGGACCATGAGATATGCATCCTTCAGGTATAATCACACCATCCAATTGGAGGGGCTCAGAAAGGTTGCATAGAAGATGGATACCCTCCCTCTTGAAGTTGCGGTAGACCAACCAGCCATTGAACTCTCTGAGGTTTATGATCAGATGTTGCCCACCATCGGATTTGTACACAAAGAAGATATTGCAGATGAACCCTCAGGGTAGTTATTGTTTTTTGCAGAAGATCCACCATCTCTCAATCTATCAAGGCTGCTTGATCATCTGCAAAAACCAGCATGCATGGCCCAGTCTGTTGCATCGGGGACCCGTAAAACTCTTTATGGAAACCCTTGATGGTTTGAAGTACCCTGGTGTCGGGAAGTGATACTCTCCCAGTTTTGAATAAACAGAGCCAACCGACCTTCCACCTTTATTGGTAAGAAGAGCAAACTTACCTGTATGGGATTGAAGTTGTCCTCCGGCAGGGCCCCTAAAATTGCAGCTACGGTAACCTCTGCACAAGTAGAAGAATTCTACTGAGTGGGATTAGTCCTGGGACTTCTTGGTTCCGCGGGGAGGGCCTTGAATGTAGAAGCAGCCAGATGTACGCTCCCTACCATAGCAAGCCCCAAAAATACCTGAGGGTTGAAGATCTTCTTGATTGAAGCTTGTTCTTTGGCCAGCAAAGTGAACGAGGCCGCTAACTTACCAAGCTCTTTAATAAATGGTTCCTTGAAGAGCCCTTCTTGAACCACCTCTCTAGCCTCTGTGGAAGCTAAATCCCCCAACTCGGAACCAAACTTCAAAAGGAGGGAACAAAATTACAGCGAGCTGCACCCAATCTGACAAAGACTCTAGTGAGACTGGATTGCCAGAGATCCTGACCTCTTTAATCGGGTCCAACATTTTTGTGAGGGTCCAACAGATATCAAGACATTTGTCCTGGCATGCTTCCCGGGACCTATATATCCCTTTCGGGGGGGTCCCTGATATATTTCTGGAGAAAGTTGCCATACAGGAGTCTATTTAAGGGGTCAGTACCACCCTGCCAGCAAGGGAGGGGCAGGGGAAGTCCGCCTTAAGGCATGCCCTAACCTCCTTGTCCAGAGGTTTCCTAAGGCAGCAAGCCACATATATGGCTACCTTCTCAGAAGGGGGTCCACTCCACAGAGCGGAGGTGAACAAGGTCCTCAGGGTTCAGCATGTCCGTGAACTCACCTGGCTCTATGAGCTCTGCAGGAGCGGGAACCAATGACCGGCGCCAGGGCCTAGAGGGCCCACCTTGTCAGGGGACTCAGGGTCATCCTCCACCTCTAGGTTAGGGGAAAGGTAATCAGCAGCATCACTGAAGGAATCGGACACATCTAAAAGTGTTGGAATGGTGAGGAAAGTCTTCTTGAGGCGCTCATAAGCACTTAGGTTCATTCCTGACTCTTGTTTGCGCTTCAGCGCTCTCTTAATGATGGAGGTGTGTCCCAAAGGGAGGTCAAGGGCATTCTGCAAGAGTAGACAGGCATAAGCTAATTCCATCAGGCGGCCGTGGAATACCTCCACCACAGCATCACAAAAATCGTCATCCAGGGGAAGAACTTGGAGTGAATCTTCTTCAGTATATTCTTCATCCATTACCCCACTACTTAATCAGGGATGGGGGAGAACTATCAGTAAGACAACCAACACACAGGAAGGGCGATAGGGGGTCAGGGCCCTGCAAATATGACTAGCCGCTCATGCTGGTGAAATTTCTCCAATTTAGGGTAGCCAAAGGCTAGATGTGGTGACTGGGGACCAGTGCTCTTTGGACGCAAGAAGCACAAGATTAAAGGTTCACGCCTGAGGCTGACTCACCCTTTCAATGCAAATGTGTCAATCACCTGGGTCTCGTCCCTGAACAGCCGTAGTAGAGCTGCTTGGTGCCAAAGAGACTCCTGAGAGTGCTAGCCAGTGTATTGGCCATTGCACAGACCAGCGATGGAGCTGGATTGAGGCTGTTCTTTCAAATGTGTACCGACCTGTCGAAGCGGGTGTTGCAGCTTCCTGACGGCTCAGGAGGAGCTTGCGGGCTCCGCGGGGACATAGTTCATCTCTGAAGCGATTAGCCCGCATAAGCACGCGGAGCATCGAGGCACTCAGGAGCACTCTAGCGCCCTCAAGCGCCCACTGGCCTCAGCACGCTGCCCAAGTCTGAGGTGACGGCTGCAAGCAGAGCATTGATAAGCACTCCCGCTGCCTGAAAGGAGTAATCAACGCAAGTGTTGCGAAAATCAAGCACACAGTAATTAATAAACAGACGAGGCATGCAAAAACAAGCAAACAGAATAGGAAAAGGAGGAGGACGTGATTGCACATACATTAATGTGAATACTGGAATGCTGATTGGTTAACCTGTTGACCTTTCCTGTGCATGCTGGGAAAGATATTTTCTCTTGTTGTTGAAAGCTGCTGGAAAAGGAAATAAAGAAAGTGCAGCATAATCCTCGCCTCTTGTCCTGACATAGAATTCATTACTGCTGGAAAGTAAAAACTATGGCTACCATTCGATTACATGTTTCCTCCGTACTCAGTCGCACTTTGTGTGGCACTGATGGAGGAAAGTGCATTACATTTTGTAAGGTCTTATTGCTGTATGAGGCCTCTAAAAAAAAAAAGTATGAACTATGGCTGTCAGAATACATATATTTTTGCATTTAGCAAGGGTAAACCTTACTGCTTGGAGGTGCATTGTATTACCACACAGTTACAATATAGCCAGTCAATGATTTTTTAATCATGTAGGCAGCGACATGGCCAGTATATATGTGATGAGGTATGTCTTTGATGCTAGTTTAGTGTTTTACCAAATGCAAACACAGCTCACAAACGATGATAATTTTTGTGGCAAAATTTATATTTTAGAGACTGTATTGTTTTATTTATTAAAATTACCTGTGGTATTGCAATTACACTGCGATCTAATGTGTTACAGTTGGAATACATGGTGTACTTACACTCACCCCGCCACTCTCTGCATACACCCTCCCCCTGCTTGCCAAAATGAAATTAAAAAAAACTGGAGTTCTGCCATTCAACTTACACCACCCTCTCTCGAGATAATCCCTCTGCATCCCCCTAGTCCCCTAAATATAAAACAATAATATGCGGCCTCCTGTTACCCACCAACACATGCACCTTTCTTTCCTCCACTCACAGATGTGCTCTGCAGAGAGGTGGTGCCACACTAACAGGCACCCTTAAGACCTGACAATGTCCTGAAAGAGCAGGTCTGCAGAGACCTGAGCTGACAGTGGAATGTAATGGTTGGGGAGAAAGAGTGTCACTTGAGTTTTCCAACTTTCTTCTGGTCTGTGGAGATCCGAGATGTGGGAAAAGGTAGGTAAGACCAACAATTGCCATTCTGCACTTTTTCCAGGCATATGGAGACCGTAGCGAGACACAGAACACCGGGGACAACAGGGCTTCCCTTTATGATGAAGCCACAGTGGATCCTTTCTACCATTGATACATCATAGAAGTGAATAACTGGATTTAGAATCAGGTATTTATGCTAATGGTTCCTTTTCAGCGCCATACTAAGCAGCGCTGTGGTAAGTGATGAAGTACACCAACTTCAACTTCAAGGTACCAGTTTATTCATATTAACTTCAGCCACAGCATGGTGGGCCTCCCTGGTCCTAAGGTCGATTGGCAACTGTCATTGCCATCAAACCTTCCTACTAGTGTATATTCCATGCAAGGGCCCACGTTGTTGAACATCCCACACATTCCAATACAAAACCAAGACTACATCGCTCCCCCCCTTATCACATATAAACAAATTAAAATCCCCACAAAAATCAAACCAAAATAAAGTTCAAGATACGGGTACATAACCAAGTTAAAATTTTACAAAATCCTTGAACCTAACAGGAGCTCTCCTGAGCCGACAACTAGACTCCATTCCTGAAGAAATAGGCCCCACTACAGGCCCACCCACTACTGACTCTGTTCCTAGCTGAACCACCTGCAGACCTCTCTCCAACACTGGTTCGCTCCCCATTTCCATCTGAAGCCAATGAGTCCAACCATGATCATGCTCCTTCAATGCATTCTTCTTATGCATAACGATCTCAGTTTGATCCTGCGTCACCTTCACCAACTGCCTCTTTGCCTTTACCTTCCATGAAAGCTTCCCCCTTACTGACCTTGCTGACTTGCACAGGACTCGAAAACACAGAGTCCCCCTTACTTACGTTTAAGGGCTTTTTACTCATCAGCCAATCACCTACTACCATATCTTTGCCCACTGTAAAACTTTTATCAAAATTTTCTTTCATCAGCAATTGCTTCACTCTCACTTTATCTGCCACTCCTCCTGCACTTCAATTCTCACTTTTCTTTTCCGTCCTTTTCCCCCTAACCTTGAAGGAAACAAAGTTGTGTGCGCCTTTCTGCCCTTAACAGCTCGAATGGAGTGGCCTCTATAGTGCAGTGTGGTGACGTGTTGCAACTTCACACTTTCTCCTCCAGAAACTTTCCTACATCCTATCCAGACGCAATTGCTGACTGAATTCCTTCCTTTTACACCTTATTACCTTGCTCCACTAATCCATTTGTAGTAGGCAAATCTACCACCACCTTAATGTCTTTTATGTCCTGCATACCCAAGAACTTGCACATCTTTTCAGACATAAAGTGTGTCCCGTTATCTTTGATCAATGCTCTAGGTTCCCCTTCTAACAAAAATACCCTTTTCAAAAATTCCATTGTATTGTCTGTATCCGGTGACTCCACAAATTTGTAATACATCCACTTTGAATATTAATCCATTGCCAAAATCAGATACCTCATTTCATTTGGTAACACATTATAAATCCCCGAGAAATCCAACCCAATTTTTTCCCAAGCTGCCCCTGGAAAATGAGTCTGATGCAATGGTGTGTGAACTGTCTTCCAGTGTTTGTCTGACAACAAATACTCCTCACAATTATCTACCATTCTCTTAACCTGAGAGTCCATGGCGGGTCACTAGTAGTGTTGCTACACTTTCATAATAGTTTTAGTAACCCCATGTGCCCCTGATGCGCTACTTATATGATGGGTTCACAAAAACCAGCAGGAGGTACAAATTTGTCACCTCTCATTACTATGTTATCTTTCACCGATAACTCATCTGCAGTTTGCACAAAATTTCTCAAGTTCCCAACCAAACCGCTCACTTCAGGCCACTTTTGTGAGGCATACTCCATTACCTTGACCAGCGTAGCAACTTTCGGGCTTGCATTCCTCCATTCACTTTCCGATATAACCGTGCCACACTTCTCAATCGCATGCACCACCGCCACTCACTCCACATCATCCTCCACCAGATCCTCCTCATCATCCTTCTCCATCAACTTTCCGGATAAATAGTCTGGCCGGATGTTTTTTCCCCCCGAAGTGTGCGTTATTTCAAAATTGTACTCTTGGAGCTTTGAGATCAGTCTAGTAAGCCTGGCTGACATGTTGTTGCCATATACCTTGCTAAAGATAAAAGTTAAAGGCTTGTGATCCGTGTAAATTTTGAACTTGCACCCCCAAATATACATATTACATTTTTTAGCTGACCAGACACAAGCCAGTGCTTCTCGCTCGATAGTACTGTACTGGCACTCGAACTGCTTTAGAGATCCAGAAGCAAATGCTACTGTCTGCTCTCTGCCCTCTACCCTTTGACTGAGCACTGCCCCAAACCCCTCATGTTTACATCCACTGTTATAACTGAAGGACAGTCCTTAAGAAAAGTGTAGAGGGCTTGAGCAGAAATAATCAACACCTTCACCCTCGTAAACATCCCATCAGTCTCCTCAGACCACACAAATCTTTGACCTTTCTTTAGGAGTGTGCGTAGAGGCTCCACTGTCTGAGCATAACTGACCACAAACCTGGCATCATTTTCTGCCAGTCCCAAAAATGTATCTCTATCACTGGGAGCCTATGCATCTTTTTTCGCCCTGATCACCAAGAACTTTGATTTGATGCCCGGTTCTGACACAGTGTGTCCCAAATACTCCAACGCTCTCCCTCCAGAGGTGCACGTATCCTCACTTACCGTCATGCCTTGTTCAAATAGAATGGACAAAACTTTCTCAATAACTCATAATGCTCTTCCAAAATCTTTGCAAAAATCAAAATATCATCCATATGCCAGCAACTCTCTTTGTGTCTCAAAACAGGGTTTCCACAAGCCTCTGAAAGAGATGCAGGCTGCTGATGCCAGGACAAACGGAAGTTTAAGGAACTTGTATGCCCCAAAAGGCATCACAAAAGTTGTCAGTTCCTGCGACTCCTTTGATAACAGCATTTGATAGTAGGCTGACCTTAGGTAGATCAAGAAGAACCCCTTGACTCCTCCCAGATTTGCCAGAAGCTCCCGAATTGTAGACAGGGGGTGGCAGTCCACCACAATATTTTTGTTGAGGCCTCTGAGGTCCGCGCACAACCTTATCTCCCCTGACTTCTTCCGCACCACCAAAATGTATGCGACCCATTGAGAAGACTCAGTAGGTTGTATACAATCCTTGTAACATGTCCTTTAACTCCTCCCTCACACTCATAGGAACTGACTGCACCTTGTGTGCTACTGGTTGGGCACCAGCCAACATTCTACATTCCACCCCTTTCACCAGACCTACCCCATCACAGAACACTGTTTGAAACTCAGCTAACAGCTCCTTGAAATCCATCCTTGCTTCATTCACATTACACACGCCACCTCCCTTACCCTTCAAGGATTGTCATCACCTGGTACCAAATATGGACCCATTTGTGCAGGATCCATCCACCCCACAATATTCTTTCCCTTGACGGCCACATAAACCTTAGTAATCACCTCCCAGCCCATAACTTGTACTTTATTCAGAAAATACCCCACCATGTCAATATCCTTCTCCCGAACGCCTTGGGGTTCACCAGTCATAGCCAATGAAAAGTATTAACCCCAATTCTCATAGAACTTAGAATCTCTAAGAATCGTTATGGGTGACCCGGAGTACGTCATAACCTGGAGCTCAATTCCATCGATAGAAGCCTCACACAACGGTCTTTTCACCTCCAAGGGCTCCACTTTGTAATCCAATGTTCACACCTCTGTTATGAGATTCAGCACAATTAGCCTGCTTCCACATCAACACTGCTTACCTTTATAGGCTACTTATAACTCCTACACAGCTTTTGGAAATGTCCCACCTTCTTGCAATTTGAACATCACTTGCTTAAGGCAGGGCACTCAGTAGAATTACTAAAATGAAATTTCGAACCACACCTTTAGTAAAAATGTGAACCTTTTCTCTGCAGTCTTTTGAAATGTGTACATTGTGCCCACCGCATATAATCCCACCCCCTTGCACTCCTCCTCTGAAGAAATCAAATTAACTTTAGGCACTGCACCAATTGTATTGCCCTTGTCGAGATCGCTGACTTCTCTATGCTCAGTGCTAAACCAGTTACTTCAGTCAGCAAAAGGTTCTTACAACTCAGCAACCTCTCCTTCATCTTGAGAGAAGCACAGTCAAATACAAACAGGTCCCTAATGTAGTCATACAATAATGGCCCAAAAGCACAGGAGGTTGCCAATACCCTCAAAGATGATAAATACTCCGCCAGCTTCTTGTCTTCCATCTGCCTACACTTGTAAAAATCATGTCTCTCTACCATTATATTCAGAGTGTCAGAAAATTGCTACTTTAGCCTGGCTATCGCTTCCATATACACGTTGCACTGCCTGTCCCCCAGACCTGCTTGACCAAGGCTTCTAAAAAATAAGGCAAACTTACACGCAGGCATATATTCCATAGCATCAAAGGCCACCAAATGATTCTCGAATAATCTGAACCATTCAGGCCACATCATGATTGCTTTCCCAGGTTTACCAAGAAACGGAGGTGGTTGTGTGATTTGTTGTGGCATTGCCGTTATTTTTTCCCACAAATAGAGAACAGCTACTAACCCCAAAATATCCAGTCAAAGGAATCACAGAAATACCTGGAGCCGTGGACTAGTTTAAATCTCCCACTACTGGAGCACCGATCCCACCATCGACGTTGCTCGAATTGCCAGCGCCCCCCACAAATGCCACAAAAAATCATCACAGGAATGCTTTACTTCCAGTCCTGCCAGAAACGTGTCTTACTTCCAGATCTTGTGCTCCAATTTTGGCTGCCAGATAACCAAGACCGTGCTGCCGGCAGATGACCAAGCCGCTATATCTCTCAGCTGTCGGCAAGTGGCGTTCCATGATAGCAGTGTGTGAGCCACCGTCACGTCACTCCACCTTACGGCTCCAGCACGAGCAGGTGCTCAAGCGCACACTCCAACACTCAGGACACCAGCTGAAGCAGTGTGTGAGCACCACAGCAGCTGGCATTGTTCTCGAGCACAAGCTCAGACGCTCAAGATGCCGTCTGACACAGTGTGCATGAACCAAACAAAGTGAGAGGACCAAGGAGTGAAAGAAATCTCCACTGTATCCCCATATAATTCAAACTGCGGTGGCACTTGCCCTCCTGTGCTTAACCGCTATCCTTCGTGGCACTTCCTGTGATACGTCAGTCACTGCTGATTCCGTTCCACGCATCGGTGCTCGAGCGCGAACCCAGCCACTAGAGGCAAAATGTATGAAAACCGTGAGGACCACAGCGACCCAAAAACAGGAGTGGAAGGGATTTCCACTGTGTCCCCAACACTCCCAAACTACGGTGGCACCTGCCCTCCTGTGCCAAACCGTTGGTTGATTTCTCCGAAACTTCTCGTGATGAGCTGGCCAGTCAGCGTGAAGTTCCTGGTCGGTGGGTGAAGTGAAGTCCCAAATCATCTCCAAATGTGGTAAGTGATAAATTACACCAACTTCAACATCAAGGTAAGAGTTTATTCATATTAACTTCACCCACGGCATGGAGCGTCTCCCTGGTCCGAAGGTGGATCTGCAACTGTCTTTGCCATCGAACTTTCCTACCAGCTTAAACTCCATACAAGGGCCCACATTGTTGAACATTCCACACATTCCAATACAAACCCAACACTACAAGCACTTATTACTATATACAAATAAGTTTCAATCATGGGATTTTTTCTCCCCAACCATATTCAAATGACATCATAGAAGAGAGTAATTATACAACACTGAGTACTGGGAGCGTAGTTCAGCTCCCTTTCCAGAAGCACTGCATGAGTTATGCCTGTAGCAATAAAGTATACCACTCTTAAACTGCGTTGTGTTTCTTTTATTCACGTTTTATTCAAATATTTTCTTTACTTCTTCTTCACTTTCTTTTGTCACATGGAACCACCGTTTTATGTATTTATAATTCTAATGCGGTAGACGTGTCCATCAGGACTTTCATTTTCTAAAGCAGGAATATATACATAATTCATCCTCAATAGTGTTAAGTCTCCAATGCATTTCGGGCCTGTTTTGTTGCCCTTCGTCAGGGATTCACTATAAATGTAAACAGGAGCATCAGACTCAATATGTATGCAACCCACAAGTAAAACAATTTACAAAACAAACGTTTATACGATGACATTTTTTTAAAAAACGACGTTTTCCCTCTAACTAATCATGATTATAATGGAACCAAGTAAAATGACTATCCCTCCTTCTTATGAAGCATAGAATCGTTAAACTTTAGTTCACTTATTTTAGGTTTGTAAGCTATAAGGTATCCCCACATCGTATACACTCCCCTCTTACCTATTTCGCATGTATTCACCTCTTTCCTAGGTCTAATGAGTGTCTAATCACTTTCAATCACCTGTTACCCTTATAGCTTCCTGGAACGTAACTCCTCCTCTATTCATTCAAAGTCAGACATTGTACTACAAACCCCATGGTTCACCATACTAGATGTAAATAACGTCATTAGTTAGATTACCCCGCCCGCCCTTAAGGTGTAAACATCCTCGCCGTTATTTTAAAACGATGTGTATTTGTAACATCATTCCAGAACGTATGAGCTTGGTACAAATGTTCAAACGATTGAGAGTCATATAAATGTTTTGCGATGTTCGTTGGTGTCGGAACAGTTCGAATGGCTCCCTTCAACGAGGAGAACTGGTTAAACATGTGACTAGCGAATTCATGTTCATTTATTTTTTACAACGTATGGTCCGTGGGTGCTACCTCGCACGTAGGGCTGAAATTGTTCATCACAAAGATAGAAATTCGGGTGCACTCCGTTTTAAATCCGTTCAAAATCCAGTGAGCTTTGGTTCTTAACACTATTGAGGATGAATTATGTATATATTCCTGCTTTAGAAAATGAAAGTCCTGATGGACACGTCTACCGCATTAGAATTATAAATACATAAAATGGTGGTTCCGTGTGACAAAAGAAAGTGAAGAAGAAGTAAAGAAAATATTTGAATAAAACGTGAATAAAAGAAACACAAAGCCGTTTAAGAGTGGTATACTTTATTGCTACAGGCATAACTCATGCAGTGCTTCTGGAAAGGGAGCTGAACTACGCTCCCAGTACTCAGTGTTGTATAATTATTCTATGTGGTGGAAGGGCGTACCACAAATCCAGGATGCACGCAAGAACCAAAGCTCACTGGATTTTGAACAGATTTAAAACGGAGTGCACCCGAAATTCTATCTTTGTGATGAACAATTTCAGCCCTACGTGCGAGGTAGCACCCACGGACCAAACGTTGTAAAAAATAAATGAACATGAATTCGCTAGTCACATGTTTAACCAGTTCTCCTCGTTGAAGGGAGCCATTCCAACTGTTCCGACGCCAACGAACATCGCAGAAACATTTATATGTCTGAACTACGCTCCCAGTACTCAGTGTTGTATAATTATTCTATGTGGTGGAAGGGCGTACCACAAATCCAAGATGCACGCAAGAACCAAAGCTCACTGGATTTTGAACGGATTTAAAACGGAGTGCACCCGAATTTCTATCTTTGTGATCATAGAAGAGAGGACATCTTGAGAAGTCTATGATATCACTTTGGAATATTCCGTTGAAAAATCTTCCATTGATAATATTTATCTTTTATAAAAATGTATGTGGTGTTTGCCTTTTTTGTAAGTCAATCCCATCGAGCAGCTGTGAAGGACCAGAGTCACGGGAAAGCCGTAAGAATCATGGCCTTCCTTTTCCTGCTACAAGTCCCTCAAGCTCTTACCTTCCCATATGATAAATGGATACAGTAACACCTGTGGAGTACCTCGCCCCCTGAAACCCTTTAAAACAAAATACCTTATGTCATGCCACATTCTCATTCTTCCACCTCCCTTTCCCATATACTGAAGTGTTGTCTCATTTTCCACCACCTTCTCACATCTTCCTCTGGGCCTCACTCTCTGTTTCTCCAATTGATGTGCTCTCTCCTCACTATGAGAAAGCCAAGGCCAAGCCCCACGAAGAAAGCATGGTTGTTATAGCTGCTATAAAGCATGCCACTAGCCCACAGCCTCTCAGGGGGTCTGTACAGACCCCAGGGAGACCAAGATGTGGGTAAGTGTTGACAGCGCAGTGTCACTCATCATTTATCGCCCCCTCAGGACCGTGAAGAACCAAAAGAGGTGGGTAGATGGCAGTTTGCTTGCCTTTCCAACGTCACTTTGGGGTCTCTGAAGGCCTGCAAGAGAGGCAGCTGATCAGCAACCAACCATCCACCACTTCTCTTGGGTTTGGTGAGAACAGCCAGGGTTACAAAGACCCGTGAAGTGACGACTTCAACAAACAGCTGGTGTCCCACCACTGAGAACAAGTTTTGTGTTATTATAGCATTCTGGGCCAGAATGAGGAACCAAATGCAGCCCTGGCAAAAATACTCAAACCAGTCCAACTTCCTTTGTCTCATCATGCTGTCTTTCTCTTTCCTTCCATCCATTTTTTCTCTCCCCTCCATCTCTGATTGCTTTCTCTCTACTTTCCACATTTCTCCCTCCCTTTCTCTCACTTCTGAAGACTCCCAGTGCCTGTTGTAGTGCCTGTTGTAAATAAACTCGGGGAACTGGAGAAAGTGACAGGCACACGGAGCAGCCCCGAGCTTTCAAAACCAGCCTCCAAGGGCTCCAGCCCACAGGGGAAATGCCCAGTGGAATAAAAAGCCTCTCAGGCCCGGGTAGCAGTGTCACTGTAGTGAATAAACGGACTCAAATCTATCTTCCAAAATAATGGCTTTCTGCGGATGCCTTACACAGCAATGAAGTTTGAGGTCAGTCAAATAATGCTGGTGTGAAGGCAGACATGAAGGATGGACGACCACTATTCTTTCCAGAATAAAGGAAGTAAGGCCATATGTATGAACACATTTTCCCATAGACACAGAATGGGTAAAACCCTTGGATACATCTGGCCCTAAGTCCACTTAAAAACAATAAGTTGCACCAGAGCGAGTAATGGAGATGGGCCGGCTGGAAGTTTTATTGCTTCCAGGGGGCGAGAATTCTGCTACTCACTTCCAAATACGAGCAAAATAGAGGCCAGGTGAGGAATTCTTTGTTTTTATAAATGTGAAGACGGTCTGAAGAAATGAGCAGGCAATGGAACAACTGTCTTCATACTCGATACAATTTCCTGTGGTATTTCCCACTATATCATTTCCCATTGGAATTCCTGCAGAATGCCTACAAATTATTTTTTTTGTGCAGAAATACATGTTCATTGACGTGGAAAATGTTCCTTCCTAAAACCCCAAATATCCAGTGGCCTTCTCTAAGGAAATATTCACAACATTGGAGGCATTCGACGCTACTGCATCTCTATCACTAAACACTGGTGAACGTGCCCCTCATTCCTAGACCTATCAGGCTGGGCCATTGTCCTGCCTACAGGATCATTAGATTACAAGCTACATAAATAACTCTTACCCTTAGGCAGTAAATATTGATGCACCAAAGCGCTGTGGGTTTGAAAACTCGCTAAAGAAAACAAAGGGTATTTCTAATCGTGCAGCGTCTCCCCTGTTACAGCTCAGTCTGCACGTAGGCCAGGCAGCAGACGCAGCACAACAAAGCAGTCTGCACAGCTTACACCGCATGTGTTTGTGGTTTGACAGTAAAACGCCTCTCTGTGTTTCCTTAATCCATTGGCACCGGGAAAGGGGAAATCCACTTCATATCTGCGGTACATTTCATAATAGCCTCTGAAAGGACCACACCCTGGAGTGACGGCTCCTGAGGAGCACAGAAAGCGCCTCGTTGTGAGAAAACATCCTTAAAGTCAGGTGTTCGGAGCCGAAATCATTATCCAATGTGTCATTCTTCGACTTAATCAGTTATTAAGCATTCTACTCTCTCCTCCTAAAACGCAATTGCTCCCTAAGCCAAATGCAAGCAATCGAACCTTGATTTTGTTTAAAGGGGATTATTTTGATGTAATGGAGGTAACTTTGTTATACTAAAATTGCCGGTCCTTCACTAATTCAATGCGTGTGCTTGTGTTGATTCTGATAACTACCACAGTTCATTTTTCTATGCTATTTCACAGGAGGTGTGGCACTCATCCTTCAACAAAGCAGACAGAGCTCGAAACTGTATGTACTGCATGCCCATGGGCATAGCGGTGTTCTTAGGTGATGGCACATTTTATTTCTTAGATTATTTTATTATTTTGCGTAATGGCTGTTCTAGAGTGTATAAGGTGAATTTTATTTACATGACATACATATGCTGAACTAATTTCAATAAGAACAAATGTGCACCTTGCACACTTTATAATCAGATGTTTAAATTTAGAAAACAAATGCACGAGAACCATAAATGCATACTTAACGTGGTAAAAGTAGTAAGAATTAATCAAATAGCGAATTTGAATTGTTTCAGGAATTATTTTCTTTATATTCTTAACAGCGTGTTATAAGGAATTCGACGTGGGTGCAGTTCCAAAGTTAAAACGTACTAGATGTCTCGAATTTTCAACATACTTGCTTTACATAAAAACAATATTTTTGTGCACGAATGATTTATAAATAATAATGTGTAGAATTAATTTACACGTTGCTACTTTTTGAAGTAGTAGCAGTAGGCCATGATTGAAATTGAACAATGTTATGTAAACACTACTAACAATGTTATAAAATGCTTATGTATAATAAATGTGATTTATTTTAGTAGGATTTAACCTAGTTATTAAGAAGTTTTACTTCGGTAAATTCTAAATGTTAAATTTTACAACACATTGAGAGTTCTCCTATGTTTGCATTACTACATAGCCTTGTACAATGGACATTGATACGTTTAAAAACTGTTGCTTTATTTGGTCCGTGCAGGTAACAGTGGTGGGGTGGAGGAGCTAGGTAAGGGGGGATTTCGAGGGACGATGCCGAGGGAAAATATATTACTTATTTAATTTTCCCTTGGCATCGTCCCTCAAGTTCCCCCCTTTCCTGGCCCCACCGCCCCACTGCTGTTACCTGCACATCCCGCAGCTGCCTGTATTCATACGACATTCCGTTTGACTAACATAATTTCCTCTAATATTGTTTTGTGTGTGAATTGTGGGAAAATGACTCTTTTCTCTAGATCTGTCGAAAGTTACAAAATGGACAAGCTCTTTATCAACTAACCTGTGAGGATGGAAGAACAGTCATTTCTCATGACAAGTATGGGAAACTATACTGAAGTATCAACTTGTACCTGAAAGCCGGAAGAATGAAACAATGACGATCAGACCAATGTGGACTGACCATTGATGTCACGATGACTAATATGTACTATAAAAATACTTCATACAGGAGGAGAAGGCGCTGTCCCAACTTTTCTCATCAGCCCTTTTTGTGCCTTGTGAGGAGAGTTTACGTCCAAGCTCTGCCTGCTCTTTGTCACTTTTCCTTGACTCAACTACTGTCTGCTGAACTCACTTTATGCCCGTGCCTTTTGCCCTTGCTGATGGACTTGTCTATTGGACGACCTGGAGCAGTTTGATGAGAAACCAGACTTGAACTTTCCTGATTTATGTATATTTCCTCTAGCACATTCCTATGGGCTTTTGCCGTAGTGTATTTTGACTTCAGCCCCTTGCCCATGATAAGAGAACATTTGAGAACCATCTTCTTGCTTTGTTGGTGATAGAAATAGTTTTGTCTCTTTCAACCATCCTCTTTATGGATTCTTTTTTTAGGGTAGATCTAATTGATCAAATGCTTGATTGTTTAATTGAACTATTAGATTTATGACCGAGCTTTTGTATGGCGTTTTAGATTCCCAATGGATTTTTCCGATTCATGCCCTTATAGAGGTACAATTCACGTTGCCCTTATATAGTGAAATAAATCAAGCCCTTATTTAGGCATAGCACATGCAACCCAAATACAGGCATGGCAACTTCCATCCGTTCCCCAAACGTCACAACGATTTCTTGGAAAACCAGCTTAAGCCGTTAGGGACTTCCCCTTGCTTGAATATTGATTTCTCCAAGAACTCAGTTAGTGTTACAATGAACATCTATTCCTTAGGGGTTCATTCATGACGTTCATATGCCCAACTTTACGTCAAACATGGCATTCCTAAACACCTTCAAGGTATAAATATACATTCAACTGCTATGGCAAAGAACAGTGGTTCGGAGCAGTTCGACACCCTACTTGCCCGACACAGCTAGCTACAGCAAGTGCCGAAGGAAGCCGACTCTCCAGCTGACACACTGATCAGGAAGCTGCCCTCCTCTGCTGAGAAAACCAGCTCCAGTGTTTCTGACTCCATTGTGGGGTGTTGGGAAATCGAGTCCCGAGACAGAGATACCAGACCTCCTTCATTCTAAGGTATGGAGCTGATTAGAACCTAGAGAAACCTTTGGTAGATTCTTGGCAAAAACGATACCTATGTTAAAGACCATACTTACTTCTTCCCTCGTACTAGACCTAGGTTAGTTACATTGGGGTAGGCATATTTTAGAACCAGTTGAGTATTTTAGACTGTGTTATTTATGTATGTATTTTTATATGGCTTAGAAACCATACAATGCTATTACAGTATTACTTCATAATACTATTCTCGCTGTACACATTATACTTTGCATTCTGTCTAACAATTGTAGCAGTTCACCTCTCTTGCATGAGAAAGAAGACTGTTCAATAAACCTTTATTTGAAAACGCCTGTCTCACTATTTCTCTGCAAACTCTGTAGAAACGAAGCATGATGATTGACTGAGTGAAATACTTATCTATTGTTCCTATGACTCTGAAGATAGCTATTCCAGTCCTAGGGAAACAAAGTTGTCATGTTTATGGGGTTGTCAGAAACTAATACCTTCTTGTGAATTTGAGAAAGTTTCTAGTGACCTTTGAGCTAGCTGGCACTCACAATTAAATTTAGTATGTTCGACAGAGACCTACTGACCTAAGTCCTACATCATATCTATAGGATATAATATTCCAATGCGCAGAGCCTATTGGGAATATAGGAACTACACTACAGAGCTTCTTAAAATGTTACTTGTATACATTGATTTTGAAACTTTAGTACAATAAACAACACGAGAGATACCAAAAGTCTGAATACAGGAACCTATAAAGTGTTCATTCTGTAAGACAAAACCAACAGGTTAATGTATGGGATATAACAATCTTAGGTGATATGGATGTAGAACTTCAGGAGAAGAGAAGGATAGAAAGACAGCCTAAAGAGTGCTTGAAAAAATCCCCATCAGCCCGCTCAATAGCGGAGCATCGTCGTCTGGGTTGCATGGTTGAAATTGTGGTATCCAGTGTGCCCTTCCTTAGGACACACCCAAGGCTAGCAGAACTTGGACCACCTTGTTGACCCTCAACCATTAAAGATGATCAAGTGCAGACTGAGAGGGTTAAGTTGCAGTGCTCAGAAAGTTGTGAGAAAAGAAAGGGAAAAAAACTTGTAATCCACTTGTTCTAAAAATACCTATCTTGATATCATTTGAAAAACTTTATTGGGTTTGACCATCAAGGTGGTATGGTTAAAAGCAGAGTGAAAAATAGCATGCAAGGAATTGCTATTCACCATGAATGTAAATTGGTCGACATGTTTCAGCCTGGATAGGCTTTCTTCAGGACCTATGATGCACTACTGCAACATTTACTTACTGTGTAAAAAAACTACAGAGCTGCTCCAAATCCTCAAAGTGAGAAAATGGTATATCTTCTCCTGTGTGTAAAGATAGAAATAACAATCATTATTGCTATTCAAAGGGCTATCATTTGTGCCCTGTGCACTGATTAATCCTATGGTCATCAACTCACCCAAATTGTAGGGAGGAACTACCTCACCTCACCTGGCACTGGCTCAGGGTGAAGGAGGCCACGCACTAGAAAAAAAGATAAAAAGCAAAACATACGTTTCATTTAAAAACCAAATTCAGACTGGAAATAGTCCAAAAAATAGTTTGTTCAACAATGGCGACAACAAATGTGGCAGTCAAGGAGGTCAAAGGTTTAAATGACATTATTTCATACTGGGTAAAGTACGCTAGTCTCAAGGAACAGACCAGTGTCCCAAGGTAAACGTCAGAAAACTCATCTACCCCAGGAAGAACTAGACTGGACCCACGTGACCAGCGCCTCCCGTAGAGAAATCTACAAACAAACTGAGGATGGCCAGCGCCTCAACAAGCGGTCTCTACAATCTAAGTTGTAATAATTTCAAAATAGAGAAAAAACATCTTGAGAGAGACTGCCGTGTTCACAGACTGCTGGCCAACAGTAGAGTTACGATCTATTCCTCAGCTATGCCTCATCCCATCTTTGAGAAAGCGAAAAAATGATGAGAGAAATCAACGCTCTCACCTCTCCGTCGTTGCCTCGCTCTGTATCAAGAGCCGAGGGGGAGGTGAAGACGATGTGTATGTGGCCGCGAGATATGCGGCGGCTGCGGACGTGAGAGAGAACCAATCAATGTTTGTCAGCTGGTTCGTTCTCTCCGCATCCAATGAAATTGCTGTTGTATGAAGACAGTGCCGGTGTATCTAGTTCTACCACTCAAACAAAACCGAGCCCTAATTGGGCAACAGGATGTCAAGAGGGATCCTATTGGTCCGTTTTCAACCACTGCAGGTGACAGAATTGTTTGTTTATGTGTATTCCTATAAAATACAGCGCACCCGCGAAATCGACTAATGGTGTTAAAAGCATGGAAAAACGTGATTGCACCGACTTAAAAGGCACGATCGGCGATATATAATCCGATCAAAAAGGCAAACTAGGATTGATGCTTACTTTAACAAAAGCCCCATCGGTTCCAACACAACCCAACTTCTACTACATGTTGGAAGAAACGATCGGCGATATGTAGTCAGATCCAGAAAACGAACAAGGAATGGTGCTTCCTTGAACACATGACTAGTCGGTTGTAACCCCACCAAACCTCGCCATAGGAGGTCCAATAGAAGCCTATCTCCATGTCGGACTGTGCCTCTAAGGAAAACGTGTACAGATCATCTTTATGATACAATAAAACCCGTTCTAACCAAGACCCGCTTATTGCCCATTTCTCTCGCGCCTATCACAGTGGTGGAGAATGCGGGCAGCGACGCCATCTGTATAGAGAAGATGGAAACAGTCGTTCAACAACTGGTGAAAGGGCAAGAGAGACTAGAGTGGGTGGTAGAACAACAATTAACGTCAGCACAAGCAGACCGAGAAATCTGGAAGAAAGCTTTAGAAACAAGACCCGAACTCTCCCAGCCATGGAGTGAGCCCCTGCCGAGGGGAGGAGGCGGGGAAAGAACCATTCCACCCCGGGCACCAGGAGTATCCCTCCAGAACTACCAACCCGGAGAAGACCCCGACTCCTTCCTACTAAACTTTGAATGAGCCGCCGAGCCTGCGGATGGCCTATAAGCAAGTGGCCCTTCTTCCTCGCGCCACTAGTAGGAGGTGAAGCACAGGCCGCCTACCAGGTAGCCAACCCCACAGGTGATACTCCTTATAATGACATAAAAAAATAATCTTAGACCATCTAGGTCTCGATGCCGAGGCCTATCGCCTGCGCTTTCGAAAAGAAAGAGGAAACACCGGAGAAAATCCAAAACACTTTTTGTAAGACTCAAAATGGCAGCCGATAAATGGCTTACACCCTCGACTAGTACCAAGGAAGAAATACTAGATCGCATTTACTTAGAACAATTCCTGGAGGCTCTCCCCTATGCCACTCAGAGATGGCTGAGACAACACCATAATCTGACCACCAATCAGGCAGTTGAGATAGCCTCCACTTTTTCTCGAGCACAACCTAAGAACCCCAGCTGGGGCTATGAAAGATCCTCCAAACTGGCTCAAAAACCCGAGAAACGAATGCCGCGACCATTGGACCCTTCCTGACCTCGCACATGGAGGACCGAGCATGTGGGAACCCCAGGGCCCCAGTGTTTCGATTGCGGTAATTGGGGACACATCGCCCGACTATGCCCTAAAAGAAGAAGTACCGAAGAGCCTATGGAGGTGGGATACCTCCCGAAAGCCGTACTCTATTCTGCAGAGATGGGAGGTTCCTACAGAGTAAGTGTCAAGGGGAATGGTTCTCCTATACAAGCACTCTTAGATTCAGGCGGTCGTCAATCAGTCATTCAATCCCAACATGTGCCCTTTTCCCAGTATATTCCCTGGGATGAGGTGAATATCAGGTGTGTACACGGGGACATTAAACCTTACCCTTTGGCTAATGTTCCAATTCAGCCCGCCCTGGGAAAACCTCAGACTATTAGGGTGGGGGTCCTCGCTTCTCTTCCAGAAGACTTAATCATAGGCACAGATAACCCGGGATTTCTACAAATGTTCAAAGAAACGTTGGAACAGGACTCCCCCGTCCAGCACCGATATAATTGTGGTCCAAGAATAGACACCAAGGAAAACAGTCACAAAGAGACACCCGGAGTTGTCCTGCGCTTCGTAAAGTTGTCAGAACATGCCACTATGCCAAGCCGAGGCTCCAGCAAAGCAGCCGGATATGATTAGTACAGTGCTTATGAATATGTGATTCCTGCAATAGCGAAGGTGCTAGTAAAAACTGACATTCAAATTGCTGTTCCCCTAGGATGCTATGGAAATGTAGCGCCACGATCCGGTTTGGCGGTCAAGTATTTTATTGATGTCGGAGCTGGGGTCATTGATGAAGACTACAGAGGGAATGTTGGAATCATACTTTTTAACTTTGGAAATGAAGTATTTCAAGTAAAAAAAGGCGATTGAGTGACGCAGCTGATTTGTGAACGCATATCTTATCCTACCTTAGAAGAACTAAGTGTTCTAGATGATACAGAGCGTGGTTCGGGAGGCTTTGGGTCAACTAACAAATCCCATGGTCTGTTTCCGGCCCTACTCTCCCCAGATCCCTGGGTTATGGACAAGAGTTTTCGGTCCGCACATTTTAACGACCCTACCCTCTACAATGCGTGGGAACAAGCTCACGAAGGACAAGATAACGACATCAATCACTACCCCAGGTTCGTGATACGCGACAAACTACTTTACCGACAAGGAAAACCAGACGATTCCCTCCAACTCCTGGTACCCATGTCTTTTCGGGACCAGGTATTGTTTTTCGCCCACAGCCATTTAATAGCCGGACATGCAGGAGCTGAGAAGACTACCCAAAGTATCCTCAAGTATTTGTTTGGGCCGGGAATATACAAGGACACATCTGTGTATTGTAGGGAATGCAGTATATGTCAGAGAAAGAACATGACCAAACCACCATCGGTCCCATTACAACCATTGCCCATCATTGGAAAACCATTTGAGAGAGTGGGCATGGACCTCATTGGACCCCTGCCCAAGAACAGAAAAGGGTTCCAACACGTGCTAGTGGTTTTTGATTATGCCACCCGGTTTCTGGAGGCGTTTCCATTAACCGTCGCCACATCAAAACAGGTCGGAGAAAAAATGATTGAGCTGTTCAGCCGAGTGGGATTCCCCAAGGAGATCCTAACGGATCAGGGCACCCCCTTTGTATCAAAACTAATGAAATAGATATGCCACACCCTGAATATCCACCAGATTTGTACCTCTGTATACCATCCTCAGACAGACGGTCTGGTGGAACGTTATAATCGCACCCTGAAGACGACCCTCAGGAAGAGGATGGAAGTCAGCGGAGCCGACTGGGACCAAATGCTGCCCTTAGCACTATATGCCATAAGGGGACAAAAACAAAGCAGCATGGGAATATCCCCCTTTGAACTGCTATATGGACGGCATCCCCGCTCCCTCCTGGAGATGACTAAAGATGCGTGGGAAAACGAGACCCCTGAGGAGATAGCAGCCTTGTTGGACTATGCCCAGAATCTCAGAGCTAGATCCGGGAAACTAAGAGACTTAGCTTATACACACCTTGAAGAGAGTCAGAAACGCCAAAAAGTCACCCATGATAAAGGAAAAAAATGGAGACAACTCAAGATAAACGACTGGGCCTTAGTTCTCCTCCCATCCTCCACTCAGAAATTTCGTGCTGAATGGGTCGGACCCTATAAAGTGATCGAGACGATAGGGAGGACCAGCTACAGACTACAGATAAGTCCGTACAAACAGCAAACCTATCACATCAATTTGCTGAAGAAGTGGTTGGGTCCATTACCTGCAGGAGTACATCTGGTGTCTGATTCCCGGCAATCCTCCTCCACACGAGAGCAACTGGTACTAAACGACAAATTAAATGCACAGCAACAGAAAGAGCTTCAGCACATTTTGAGAAAACATGATTCCTTGTTCTCTAACACACTGGGAAGAACAACCCTTGCAGAGCATTGCATAGATACGCCTCCCGGTAAGAGAGTTAGGATCCGCCCGTATCGAGTACCAGAGGTGAGAAGGGCAGCCATCAGAAAAGAGGTCAACGACATGCTATACCTGGGGGTTATTTGGCCATCCAAAAGTGACTGGTCAAGCCCCATCGTCATGGTTCCAAAACCCGACGGGAGTCAGCGGTTTTGCATGGATTTCCGCGCCCTGAATGAGATTTCGCTCTTTGATGCCTACGCTATACCACGTGTGGATGAGCTTATCGAGAAACTGGGAGACTCACAGTATATCACCACCCTGGACCTCACCAAAGGATATTGGCAGGTGCCCCTAAGAGAGAAAGACCGAAAAATGACTGCTTTTTCCACAGAGGACGGACATTTTGAATTCACAGTTCTCCCCTTTAGCCTGCACGGGGCTCCCGCCACATTCCAGCGCCTCATGAATACTGTATTAAAGTGTTTGGCAAAATTCACGTCGGCATATTTAGACGACATAGTCATCTATAGCCCTGATTGGTCCACCCATCTCTCCCACTTACACACCGTTTTCAAGGAGTTGGAGAAAGCCGGCCTCAGGATAAACGCAAAGAAATCCAAAGTGGCCTTCCAGAAGGTGAAGTACCTGGGCTATTTACTGGGTCATGGAGTTATAGAGCCCCAGATAGAGAAGGTACGAGCCATAACCGACACCCCATTCCCTACGAACCGGAAAGAAATGAGGTCCTTCCTAGGGTTGGTTGGATATTATCGGCAATTCATCCCGCAGTTTGCTCATGTGGCTGCCCCCCTTACAGACTCACTAAGACAACAGGGAAAATCCACCTCCCCCATCCACCCCACAGAAGCCATGCAGGATGCATTTCACAGGTTGAAAACAATCATCACGTCTACCCCAGTCCTTACCTCTCAAGACTTCTCAAAACCTTTTTCCTTGCACACTGACGCCTCGGACTATGGTATTGGGGCAGTACTCTCCCAGGTGGGGTCTGACAATCATGAGCATCCTATACTATACATAAGCCGCAAATTGTTCCCTCGTGAGCTTAAGTATGCGACAATTGAAAAAGAATTCCTCGCCATAAAATGGGCAGTAGAGAAACTCGCCTACTATCTGGAAGGACACCCATTTGCCCTATATACCGACCATGCTCCCCTATTGTGGATGGCTCGCAATAAATCAAACAATGCCAGGGTTTTGCAGTGGTTTTTGTTCCTACAGCCCTATACGTTTACGATCCATCATCACAAGGGTTCGGACAATGTAGGGGCTGATTTCCTGTCCCGTCATCCACTCCCCGATCGTGAGTGTCCAAGGAGGGAGGTGTGCAATGGCGTTGGCTCGCCGTATACTCCTGTTCATGACCACGGGACATTGCAGGGGGTCTCACCACCTTCAACCACCCTCTTCTACCCTTCACAGCCCGTCGATACCGTACCCAGCGCCCAGGAGGACGAGGCAATACACTGGCCCTTTAATTTTGAGACAGCTGAGGAATGGGTGGGTCTGTGCGATGACTCAGAGACGTCTTATGCGGAAGAATGACGGAGCGAGGTGTGCTTGTTCACCCAGAGCGAAGAGGAGTCGTGGAGGAAGAGTGTTGAGGTCCGGAGCGGAGTACAGGAAGAGACGAGAAGAGCGGAGGAAGCAGAGAGCGGAGAAGTAGCGGCGCCTGTGACGGAGGAGAAGCCAGGAGGCCCACGTCCTCACGAGTTGCCCTGCCACACACCCGCGGGAGGTGTGTGGCTAAGCCAGGTACGCAATACAATCCACGGCTGGGTGGGACGTAAGGGCAGTTCCACTGTATAAAATTGTTATCCCCCTGTCCCGGTTTACCCTTCCCCGAGCACTCCCCCTCACATTTAGTACCTTGTACAAAAGAGTGTTGCACGGGTTATTGCTTCCTCACACCTTTTCCCCATCACCTGTACACTTACGAACACCAATCTCACAAGACGTTATCTTTGTCTGTTAGTCCCGAGAGTCAAGACGGACACGGAGGAAGTATCGCCCCGACGGAGTCCTGACGGCTATCGCCGACTCGACCCAACCAAGCCTCACCATAGGAGGTCCAATAGAAGCCGATCTCCACTGTGCCTCTAAGGAAAACCTGTACAGATCAGCTTTATGATACAATAAAACCCGTTCTAACCAAAACCCGCTTATTCACCATTTCTCTCGCGCATATCACAGTCCCTTTCTGTCCACCACTGTTCTTTTCCTTTTTATCTTTTTCTAAAAATTCTTTTGTTCCACTTATTCCTTTTTCTTTTCTCTTTATAGTGTTGTTTTTCTCTCAGCCTTCGATGTTCCTGTTGAGAGTAATTTTGAAGGAGAACTTTATAATGGAGGAGATGGCATGGAGGGTTTCTATGATGAATCCTTGGATTCAGATTTAATGGAAGCTTTGGAGTTCATTGAGTTTGAGGATTCTTTTTCAACGTTGATATTGCTGATGATGCAATGTTAGACAATGATTTCAATTTCGAAAATTCCCAACAATAAATTTATATTTAAGTAAATAAAATTTGTTTGAGAAATTAAACTTTTTTAAATGTAATTTATGAGGTAGTGGTCATATAATTGTTGTATGAAGTGAGATTTGTAGTATAGAGTGCAACATTTTTGTGTTATATAGTAAGTTTACTCATATTCTTAAGCCTTATTGAAATGTAAAGATATGGAGCTTGCATGATAGTATGGGAACCTTGTAAATGTAACTGCATTGCTGTAATTTTCGAAATACCAATGCTGCCTTTTTCTTTCTATACTACCCTAACAGTAGTGCACTATCCTTATTATTAAAGACTTGATGAAGCTAGTTTAATATTTAGTATTTCTAAAAACGATAAATTAAAGTGATTTATTTTTCTTTCCAAGTTACAGCAAGAAAATTTAAATATAAAATGGATCACAACAATGAGGAGGCCGTTGTAATTTTTTATGAATTTTCTGCAACCTATATTGAGATTATGAATGAACCAGAAATTGACAGTATCAGTAATAATCAAGTTGATATTGGCGAAGACATGATGGAATTCTTTGATCAGTCTGTGGATGATGAATTTGTAGAATGTTTGGACACCATAGAGTGCCAGGAAATTTCTTTGCAGACTTTTCATGAGGAGAATCCAGAAGATGTGAATGAAGAAGAAATACCAGATCAGTTAATGTTGGAAGTTCTTTTAAATTTCGAAAATTCAGAAGATTAAATTTATATTTAGAAAGTAAGAATTGTTTGTTTGTAATTTATGAGGTAGTTGCCAAGTGATTGTGGTATCATGTAAGACTTGTAGTATAGAGTGCAATATCGCCGCCATTTTGTGGTTTCAAAAGAAAGTGAACAATAAAAGATGAAAACGTAGAAAAGGGTTCCCTGAAGGACTCCAAAGGTCAAAAATAATATTTATTTAAAAAAAAAAATTCTATAGGTCCGCGCACAGTAAGTGCTCGGAGAGTGCCCTGTGAGTGCTCAGAGAGCTCACCCTACCGCCGCCATTTTGTGGTTATAAAAGAAAGTTAACAATAAAAGATGAAAACGTGGAAAGGGGCAGGGTTGAGTGTCCATGACCCCCTAGGCAAAGGGGGCAGGGTAGAAACAACCTGACCCCCTAGGGCTGCTCAGGTGGTCCCACAAGGATATTAACATATTTAAACGTTATCCGCTAATAGAATTTGCATTTAAAAAACCTTGCGAATTCACTGAAAAAAACATAGGTTTCATGCCTTATATAGTTAGGAATTAGCATAAAAAAAACTTGCAAATTCCCTGAAAAAACCATAGGTTTCAGGCCTTATATAGTTTGGAATTAGCATATAAAAAACCTTTGAAATTCACTGAAAAAACCATAGGTTTCAGGCCTTATATAGTTAGGAATTAGCATTTAGAAAAACCTTTGAAATTCACTCAAAAAACTATACGTTTTAGGGGTATTATAGTGTAATAGTGTATGAAAAGGTGTAAGATTGTGACATGGATGATGTCATCTGTGATGTCATCAGTGATGTCATTTGAGATGTCATCAGTGATGTCACTGACCATGTGATGAACTAACTATATAGGAGCAATTTCAATGGTTTTGTATGAGTGAAATGTCCAGCTAACTATAACACCCCTAAAACGTATAGTTTTTGAGTGAATTTCAAAGGTTTTTTAAATGCAAATTCCTAACTATATAATGCCTGAAACCTATGGTTTTTTCAGTGAATATATATATATATATATATATATATATATATATATATATATATATATATATATATATATATAGATAGATATATATATCAAAGTCTTTTCCCAAACATCATTCGTACGCTCTTAGGAAATGAGTCCAAAAACACAAATGCTGGAACACAGGTTTATTCCACACAACGCGTTTCGCCTTGCAGCTTGTTCACGTGTAGAAAAATCAAAGACCAAACCACATTAATAAAGTTAATTGTGAACATAGGCGAAGGACCAAAAGAAAGTATAATACGTGGCAGCCATCTTGGAGTGGTTAGTTGCAAAAAGTACATGGTAAACACCCTTTTATATATATCAGATACATTGTTCAAAATGTATATACATCTGCAAGACATATCCTATATTATGACCAAAATTGAGTCACTAGAGAGAGTATATCCTCATAACGACTACAGTAATGTCCCATAGTATCAATGGCAAGTGCCCATTGATACTATGGGACATTAATGTGGTTTGGTCTTTGATTTTTCTACACGTGAACAAGCTGCAAGGCGAAACGCATTGTGTGGAATAAACCTGTGTTCCAGCATTTGTGTTTTTGGACTCATTTCCTGAGAGCGTACGAATGATGTTTGCGAAACGACTTTGATTTGTGACTACTGGCACGCTCCGCCGGGGTGTACGCCACCCCTCTGTGGGTCCCAGTATCTTGGCAGGAGCCTTTTGTTTGATTCATATATATATATATATAAATATATATATATATATATATCCAAGCTCCAATTCCCTCGAGCATAACACTGACGAAGGGATCTCATTCCCGAAACGCGTTTGTTCGAAAAATAAAACTTTTCTGCTGAGACTGCTGCTGCTGTTTTCGTGAGTGCTGACTTTCCCTCTAACCCGGATGGGTATGCTCGAGGGAATTGGAGCTTGGATTTGTAGACGCAAACACCATCGCGTTGTTGGCACCCACTTTCAGAGTGACTCGTACTTTTGGTGTTGTTGGAGCGATCATATATATATATATATATGTATATATATATATATATATATATATATATATATATATATATATATATATATATATATATACCACTATTATAAAGAGAGAACTGTGTCCTTTGAGCCAGGTAAACTCGAAAAGTACACCACCAATCCAAACACCCAATACATGTTTGAAAACGTCAGGGCAAGCAGAAGGACATAGGATATATAAATTTAAAAAATAAACGTTATTTACAAAATTTATATAAAAAAAAGTAGTCCCTCCAAAGTAGCGCCCGCCGCGACGTGCGTGCTCACGTCAGGAGCACTGGGAGGAGCGGCATCCGAGGATCGGCGGACATGGCGTGGGGGAGGAGCGGTGACCTGAGGAGCAGCGGACAGGCCAGCGGCGGTGCGAGCAGCGGAGAGGCGGACATGGCGCGGGGTAGGATGGCGGCGGACAGGCGGTGAGGAGCAGAGCGGCGAGTAGCAGTGAACTGAGGAGCGGCGGCTTAGGTAAGGCTCCTGGGACAATGACGGGGCAGGCGGGTGTCGGGCCAGGTGGGGGACGGGGAGTTACAACAACACAGGCAGTGAGGAGCAGAGCGGCAAGGAGTGGTGAACTAAGGAGCGGCGGCTGAGGTAAATCTCCGGGGACAATGTCGGGGCAGGCGGGTGTCGGGCCAGGCGGGGGACGGGGAGTGACAACAACACAGATCGGCTGAGGGAAGGCAATGTCGGGGCAGGCGGGGGTCGGGGCAGGCGGAGGACTAACAAGGTGACGGGTGGAACATTTTGCAGGTTGTACTGTCCGACCTCCATTGACTCAGGCCAGGGGTTCGGGCCAGGCGGGAAAACAGATCAGCTGAGGAAAGGCAATGTCGGGGCAGGTGGGGGTCGGGGCAGGTGGGGGACGGGCCGGAAGGGGGCACCGGCTGCTTGCCAATGGCGGGGCAGGCGGGGGTAGAGGAAGCCTGAAAGCTCCCGGACAAGGTCGGGACGGGCTGCTAGTATATATATGCACTGGAAAACTAAACACCCACTTCCCTTACAAAGAAATAGAAAGTTTGCATCTCTGCAGCCTCTCTTATTTTTCACCTTATTCATTTTCCGCTCAATCAACACATCATCCAGAAATACACACACCTCCTTACTGCCTTTCTTGGCTGGGCTTATCAATTATTCTTCTTTAATTCAAATTCCAAGTCAAGGCTCTTTATTCAGCCTTCTTTCTAACTACTACCCATCAATAGCAGTGGGTAATTTCCACACTTCCATCCTTTCTTCCGTCCTTACTACCGCACACTATGTATACTTTATGCACTAGCTTGCTTCCTTAGATATGCTACTCGTTTCTCTTGCTCCCACTGCAGAATCCAACACCCTATCTGTGTAATGAGCTGGAAATCCAAAGATTCTTTTCACTGACAAGGCAGTGGGTAGTTTGCATGTCTCCAACCTTTCTTATTTTTCACCTTTTTCATCTTCCACTCAATTAACACATCATCCACACATACACACAACGACTTGCTGCATACATTAGCTGTGATTATCAACTATTCTTCTATTTCATATACCTATTCAAAGTGCAGGCCTTTATTGAACATTTTTATTGTAACAAGTCCCCCAGCCAAAGACATTGTAAATTTGCACACTTGCTCCCTTTCTTGGCTGGGGTTATCAATTATTCTTCAATTTCATATTCTGATTCAAACTCAAGGCCCTTTATCAAGCCTTTTTGTTGTAACTACTGTTGCAGGAATTCTGCTCCTACACAGAACTGTGCATAAAGACTTAGGACCTCAATGAATTACGCTGTACCAAAACCCACCTTAGTACCCAAACCCCCTACCAGACTAGCAATCAGTGACTCCTTGGTTCTTCGTCCTATAGCAAAAACACCAATGACTAGTCAACCCAGAACATGTGACTTAGATTACCTCAAGTAAGGTAGGTAAAAAGAGCACTCTTTTGTTACAGTCTTACACCAGTCCAAAACAAGGACTAAATAAAGATACGTGCATGTTTGAAATGTTTATTTCTAACGCCGTAATCTCATGCTCAGTACCTTAGATAATACAACAAAACATATTATCAGAAACAAAGTTACCAGCATTGTTACTATTCCATGAAATACAAAGTGAGAAAGCATCTTATATTGCAAACGGGAAACAGGTTTAAAATATACCTACATTTCACCCTCCCTACCTACCAGGTTAGTTTATAACTACAGAAGGTCCCATAGAATTACATGGATGGCCCCATACCTCTGGTACTCAGCAGTAGTAGATCACGCTGACTTCTGCACAAATTTTCAGGATACCAATGTTCTCCAACTGTGTCTAATTATGCCTCCACAATACATTATTATACGCGCCAGTATCAGACGTGGCCACACCTGCATATGTGTTATAGGTCGAACGTGCGAGGATCATTCCGAATAACAGACACAGTATCCAAGATAACCTTGATGTTCCATGCTCTCACTATACACACTAAACTAGCGAGGCAGTCTAGAAATGTAGCATAACAAATTATTCTCATGTGAAACAAAATAATCAGCCTTCTCTAAACAATATAAAAATTGCGTGTCGTGTGCAAAGCAGAGCAGGAAAACAAAAATGGCGTTTAAGCTTCTAATGAACCCATGCTAACTTAACACGGTGTGAGTGCAAGGCTCAGCCTACGACACCCTCCCTCAATAAAACGACGTGATATAAACGTGGGTGAACTAGGAATGCAGAGTCCAAGCCTGAAAAGCAGAGTCAAGTTCAAATTTGCATAAAAATTATTCGCTGTTTAGTAGAAAACAGTAACTAAATAATAAAGAATAGGTAGAAAAATCAAAGAGTCTTAATCCAACAGCGTATAAGCACAGTATGTAGCAACAGCCTCCAAGAGGAAGACATTGTTGTCCTCTGAAAATATTTCAGCCATCCAATTCATTAGTGGGAATGAATATACATGTTCCTCAACGATCGGAGCCTCTATCACCATCAGAGGAAAACTCGGGTCATCTTCAATGTAACTGAGTGCCAAGAAGTCATGCTCCGCTGCAAAAACATTCCAACGTCCCATTATTGCATGTATCGCTGCTAAGGACATAATCTCGCCGCCAGAACAGAGCAAGTCTTGAACCACTAAGGGGCTCATCAGCTGGTCATAATCCGTGTTGGGATACACCGTATTGCAGAGACACAAATCCAGGGCCCAGTCGAAATCGCAGCTCAGGCAATGGAAGACAGGTTGAATGCATGTGAAAAAGGAGAATTGAAACGATAATCCATAAGCTGCACTCAATGTAGCCAGAGGCAGCGCTCAGTAATAACTAAGCATTCGGTTGCGGAGCAGCAACAGCCGAGAAATATTGTCGTGTGCTGGAGGATCTGCATCCATATTTAAGTAAACAAACTAATAGAAGCACACCGGCAACTAATGCGACTATTAAGAGGAATCCACCAAAGATGCTGGAAAAAATCAAATGAAAAAATGCAGAAAAGACACCAAATATAGTTTCAAAAGAACTCACAAGACCACTGCTTCTAACTTTAAAAAAGTAAGGTAACCCCGTAGTCAAGGACGCATTAAAGATACTCTGAATTAACTCCCCAAAATACAAAGGCACGTCTGTATTTAATAAATCATACACTTCTGTGCGGGTGTTTACTACACGAAGGACAAATGTTTCTCTAGCAGATGTAAGAGCGACCTTTTTTTGAGACAATAGTGCTCTTATACAGCTCACTTGGTTGACTCTTCTTTCAAGGTTGGAATTGACGGCCAGATGGAAACATCCAGCTTCCCATGCAGAGGAGTAAACACAACTTTTTTTTAGCAAACCACATGCTCAGTTACCGTAATCATGTAACCGATGCCTGGTAACATTGGACAACAATCTTTATTATTTCAAATTAAATAACTCACGTTTCCAGTAAACTGAACGATAGTATGATAGCAGGTGTCGCAGTGCCTTTTAAAACTCACACCAAATTAGGGGCATCTTGATTACAAGAGCCATGCAATTGTATGTGTCTACAAATTAAGGAGTAATGTGGTGCTATTGTGCAATCCTCGCCATTCACATAGACTTCTTTTCCCTCCCTCAGACACCTATATGTAAATGATAATAACCAAGCTTAATGGAGATAAGCGCTGCCTAAACATCCATATCTGCCTATAGCATAGTATTACATGCAAACCTCAAACTTAAACAGACTAAAAAGTAACGTTATGATACCGTGGATAAGCCACACAGCTTAATCGGATTTCCAATGAGTGACCACTTCTAATCATTCTCATAGCGCGTCCTATGCTCTGATTTGACAGTGAGAGAGTGATCGCACCATAGTTTGTACTGCTAATCATTCTCAGCATACGCTACGAATACGCTTTAACGTTACGCGTCGCATCAAAGCTTCCATGTGACGTTATGTACGGCGCCCTGTACGCAAAGACGTAAATGTTTTTAATTGTTTATAAACATATATTATTGTATTTATTGAACATACTAACAGAACACATTATCTAGGATAATTATGAAATTTTTTTTTTAAAGTTCCAATAATCCTACATTACTTTTAAAAGCAATTACACCAATCGTGATGAAAAGTCATGCGTACTCGCATCCTAAGAACACCGTAATAACAGCGTAACAGTACGCAAAGCCATGTGACTTTAAAAGAAGAAATTTCATTGGTTCATAACACTCCCTATTACAACTGTTGAAACTTCTGTCCCATTTTAAAAATTCTACTTTGACTTTCTAAAAAGAAACATCTCTTCTGAGAATCTTATTAAATAGAATGAAGTTTACCATATTAACAGCAATGGACTCATCTTCCAGCCATTCTTCATATGAATATTTCATTCCTAAAGAAACTCCAAAGAAGAGGAAAGAAGATCTAATTTGGCAGTTTTTTATTTTTCCAGAAGGGCAGAAAAAGGTTAATGCTCCAAAAATAACCTGTAAAATTTTCCAAACTCTTTCAAGGGGTGATCCATCTCAAAAATACTCCTTTAGCACAGCAAATATGGAGCGACACGTAAAGAACTTACACCCCAACAACTTTGCTCGAGCTGCAACACAGAGGTTGAAGGACAACCCACCTGCTACTGCACCAAGCACATCAACTGCTGCACCAGCATTTTCAGCAAACAGTCCACGCACACAAATTCATCCTGGTTTTGCTCAAGTTCAAATTCTATACATTTATTGCAATAAACTTTTGTGTTATGGGAAACAGTCTATTGACCTGATAAAACGCAGGAAGCAAGAGCATCACTGTCCTCGACATTACTTTTTTTTTTTCATTCCTTTCTTCCTGTTGGACACTACCAAGACCCCCATTATAGAAAAAAATAGCCCCCGGGATTTTGCCCCCCCGGGAGCTAATTAGGAATAAAACTGACTTCTCGTTTTTTTTTTCCTTTTCCACCGCGTACGAGTACAATACGCGTACAATACAGGTTTTTTATTTAAAAAATAAAATAAAAATTTGCGCCTAAACATCCATGTGAGACCCCCTGAGCATGCCTAGAGGGTCAACATGTTTCTACCCTTCCCCCTTTCCTTATTTTCAACTTTGTTTTACTGTTTTCTTGTGACTCAGTGCTACCGAGGCACAAGATGGCTACCAACACTTCCTGGTTTGGAGTGTTGACAGACAGTTGACATCCAATCAGCATGCAGCTCGTGCTCGTAATTGTACGGATTTCCGTACGCGTGCTGTACTTTGTCTCTAGATATCGCTATGATTTTCTCAGGAACTACTGAACGGATTTATACCATTTAACAATAATCACAATCTGCGAACCGAACTCTACCTCTCTGCCAAATTTGGTGTAATTCTGTTCAGCCGTTCGGGCTGTAGCCCTGGCTAAAGGTCCCTATGGAAAATTGCATGGGGAAAACACCTTTTGGGAACTCCCTTTTTTCTCGGCCCCGCTTGACGAATCACCCCCAAACTTTTAAGGAAGGAGCGGAGCAGGCCATTTTCTTAGAGAAATTCGCGAAGATTCGTCCACCGGCGCCAAAGTTATTCCGCATAGAATGTTGTGGATTTCCTATGGAAACTAGGTCCTAACTATAACTACCTACTGGCAACCGCCAGTAGGTTATATATAGCAGGAAGGAGTGGAATATATATATATATTCCACTCCTTCCTGCTTCTCCAAGCGCGGCACGCAGGACACAAGGACCACCACACAGCTTGTCCAGTACACGAGGTCAATTTAGTATCCCTTTCTGTTTCTCTCTGGCATGACGCGTTTCGGTATATATATATTCCACTCCTTCCTGCTTCTCCAAGCACGGCACGCATGACACAAGGACCACCACACAGCTTGTCCAGTACACAAGGTCAATTTATTATCCCTTTCTGTTTCTCTCTGGCATGACGCGTTTCGGGTAGGCACTACCCTTGATCACATTATTATATATATATGGCTGTCCTATCTTGCACGCAATCTTGCATATGGTGTGTGAAAAATAAATGTTTTGTGAAAACTTACCTGCTGCGCCGTGATATATATATATATATATATATATATATATATATATATATATATATATATATATATGAGCCCTATGTATATATATATTCACTGAAAAAACCATAGGTTATAGACCATATATAGTTAGGAATTCGCATTTACAAAACCTTATTTTACTCACACAAAACCATTGAAATTCCATATATAGTTAGTTGCACTAACTATATATCGCGCACCCGCAATCCACTGCTGATGATGTCACATATTACATCATTCATGACATGGTCAGTGACATCACTGATGACATCACTGATGACATCTCAAATGACATCACTGATGACATCTCAAATGACATCACTGATGACATCACTGATGACATCTCATTTGACATTACTGATCACATCACTGATGATATCATTCATGTGATAATACGATGAACCTCTTCAGACTCTAATATAACCTTAGATACAATCAGTGTAAACAGACACTCACAGACTGTCACTCATCCATGGAGTTACTCACACACCTAGTCAGTCATGCAAAGAATCAATCACACCTCCATTTCCTCAACTATACAGTTATACAAACTTTACTTATTCAAACATATACTAACACATATTTACTCTCTTATACAATCCCTGATACAAGTTCACAATGATCCATACAGCCACTCACACATTCACTGGCTCTTATGCACAGTTATTTATATATGTCAACTCTCACATGTACTGTGTTTTACATATGTACTTACTTTGACATGTAGCACTGAGATATCTATTCACTCACCAATACACTCATGCACACAGTCAACCGCCCATACAGCTGTTTCCACATGCACTTTTGAAACCATACATCTAGTGAATCAACTGCTCACACATCTATGCACAGAGTCATACACCTCCCAGCCACCCACACACACACTCAGTCTCCCATACAAATACTTGGGCAACCAATCAATAACCCATATAGTTACTCATATAGCTACTTATCAACACATGCAACAGTTTACAGAACAACAGACATAATGATGCACAAATTAAGACAGTTTAGTCACTAACCCATGCACTCAGTGAGACACATTTAATCACTCACTCATACAGTCAGTCATGCACCTACTAAATCCTTCATCCAGACACTTATACATCCACTCATTCTTCAATATGTAAGACATATTTTAACTTTACAGAAACATACAGTCACTGGATGTTGTCATCAGTGATGTCATCAGTGATGTCATTTGAGATGTCATCAGTGATGTCATCAGTGATGTCACTGACCATGTCATGAATGATGTAATATGTGACATCATCAGCAGTGGATTGCGGGTGCGCGATATATAGTTAGTGCAACTAACTATATATGGAATTTCAATGGTTTTGTGTGAGTAAAATAAGGTTTTGTAAATGCGAATTCCTAACTATATATGGTCTATAACCTATGGTTTTTTCAGTGAATTTTCAAGGTTTTGTAAATGCTAATTCCTAACTATATATGGTCTATAACCTATGGTTTTTTCAGTGAATTTTCAAGGTTTTGTAAATGCTAATTCCTAACTATATATGGTCTATAGCCTATGGTTTTTTCAGTGAATATATATATACATACATATATAAACATATATCATCTGTATATCTATATAAATACAAACATAAATGCATGCATACATATACTTATATTTACAACAAGGGGTGGTGAGGGACAGAGTCTCTGAATTAAGCAGAAAAACACTCTGTTCATCACCACCCCCTTTTGTAAATCGTTTTTGGCCACTATAGGTGTGGCAGGGTATACTCAGACATGAGTCCCTTTCTCACTGCTCCATCAGGATTCAAGCAAGCCGGGCCGAAGAAGGCTGAAATGCCAGAAACCGGTCCCCGGTAGCTTGTCTCCTTTCTGGTGAAGAATTGGCTTGGTAGTTTAGTCTGCCCTGTTCCCATGATGCACTGGGCCAGGGACAGACTGATTTGCATATAGCCAGGTTCTGAGCTGGGATGGGGCAGTGAGATAAATAACGGTGATGGATCAAGCCCTGATCTTTGGACTGGGTAAGAGTGGTCTGTTTAACTCAGACACTCTGTTCATCACCACCCCCTTTTGTAAATCGTTTTTGGCCACTATAGGTGTGGCAGGGTATACTCAGACATGAGTCCCTTTCTCACTGCTCCATCAGGATTCAAGCAAGCCGGGCCGAAGAAGGCTGAAATGCCAGAAACCGGTCCCCGGTAGCTTGTCTCCTTTCTGGTGAAGAATTGGCTTGGTAGTTTAGTCTGCCCTGTTCCCATGATGCACTGGGCCAGGGACAGACTGATTTGCATATAGCCAGGTTCTGAGCTGGGATGGGGCAGTGAGATAAATAACGGTGATGGATCAAGCCCTGATCTTTGGACTGGGTAAGAGTGGTCTGTTTAACTCAGACACTCTGTTCATCACCACCCCCTTTTGTAAATCGTTTTTGGCCACTATAGGTGTGGCAGGGTATACTCAGACATGAGTCCCTTTCTCACTGCTCCATCAGGATTCAAGCAAGCCGGGCCGAAGAAGGCTGAAATGCCAGAAACCGGTCCCCGGTAGCTTGTCTCCTTTCTGGTGAAGAATTGGCTTGGTAGTTTAGTCTGCCCTGTTCCCATGATGCACTGGGCCAGGGACAGACTGATTTGCATATAGCCAGGTTCTGAGCTGGGATGGGGCAGTGAGATAAATAACGGTGATGGATCAAGCCCTGATCTTTGGACTGGGTAAGAGTGGTCTGTTTAACTCAGACACTCTGTTCATCACCACCCCCTTTTGTAAATCGTTTTTGGCCACTATAGGTGTGGCAGGGTATACTCAGACATGAGTCCCTTTCTCACTGCTCCATCAGGATTCAAGCAAGCCGGGCCGAAGAAGGCTGAAATGCCAGAAACCGGTCCCCGGTAGCTTGTCTCCTTTCTGGTGAAGAATTGGCTTGGTAGTTTAGTCTGCCCTGTTCCCATGATGCACTGGGCCAGGGACAGACTGATTTGCATATAGCCAGGTTCTGAGCTGGGATGGGGCAGTGAGATAAATAACGGTGATGGATCAAGCCCTGATCTTTGGACTGGGTAAGAGTGGTCTGTTTAACTCAGACACTCTGTTCATCACCACCCCCTTTTGTAAATCGTTTTTGGCCACTATAGGTGTGGCAGGGTATACTCAGACATGAGTCCCTTTCTCACTGCTCCATCAGGATTCAAGCAAGCCGGGCCGAAGAAGGCTGAAATGCCAGAAACCGGTCCCCGGTAGCTTGTCTCCTTTCTGGTGAAGAATTGGCTTGGTAGTTTAGTCTGCCCTGTTCCCATGATGCACTGGGCCAGGGACAGACTGATTTGCATATAGCCAGGTTCTGAGCTGGGATGGGGCAGTGAGATAAATAACGGTGATGGATCAAGCCCTGATCTTTGGACTGGGTAAGAGTGGTCTGTTTAACTCAGACACTCTGTTCATCACCACCCCCTTTTGTAAATCGTTTTTGGCCACTATAGGTGTGGCAGGGTATACTCAGACATGAGTCCCTTTCTCACTGCTCCATCAGGATTCAAGCAAGCCGGGCCGAAGAAGGCTGAAATGCCAGAAACCGGTCCCCGGTAGCTTGTCTCCTTTCTGGTGAAGAATTGGCTTGGTAGTTTAGTCTGCCCTGTTCCCATGATGCACTGGGCCAGGGACAGACTGATTTGCATATAGCCAGGTTCTGAGCTGGGATGGGGCAGTGAGATAAATAACGGTGATGGATCAAGCCCTGATCTTTGGACTGGGTAAGAGTGGTCTGTTTAACTCAGACACTCTGTTCATCACCACCCCCTTTTGTAAATCGTTTTTGGCCACTATAGGTGTGGCAGGGTATACTCAGACATGAGTCCCTTTCTCACTGCTCCATCAGGATTCAAGCAAGCCGGGCCGAAGAAGGCTGAAATGCCAGAAACCGGTCCCCGGTAGCTTGTCTCCTTTCTGGTGAAGAATTGGCTTGGTAGTTTAGTCTGCCCTGTTCCCATGATGCACTGGGCCAGGGACAGACTGATTTGCATATAGCCAGGTTCTGAGCTGGGATGGGGCAGTGAGATAAATAACGGTGATGGATCAAGCCCTGATCTTTGGACTGGGTAAGAGTGGTCTGTTTAACTCAGACACTCTGTTCATCACCACCCCCTTTTGTAAATCGTTTTTGGCCACTATAGGTGTGGCAGGGTATACTCAGACATGAGTCCCTTTCTCACTGCTCCATCAGGATTCAAGCAAGCCGGGCCGAAGAAGGCTGAAATGCCAGAAACCGGTCCCCGGTAGCTTGTCTCCTTTCTGGTGAAGAATTGGCTTGGTAGTTTAGTCTGCCCTGTTCCCATGATGCACTGGGCCAGGGACAGACTGATTTGCATATAGCCAGGTTCTGAGCTGGGATGGGGCAGTGAGATAAATAACGGTGATGGATCAAGCCCTGATCTTTGGACTGGGTAAGAGTGGTCTGTTTAACTCAGACACTCTGTTCATCACCACCCCCTTTTGTAAATCGTTTTTGGCCACTATAGGTGTGGCAGGGTATACTCAGACATGAGTCCCTTTCTCACTGCTCCATCAGGATTCAAGCAAGCCGGGCCGAAGAAGGCTGAAATGCCAGAAACCGGTCCCCGGTAGCTTGTCTCCTTTCTGGTGAAGAATTGGCTTGGTAGTTTAGTCTGCCCTGTTCCCATGATGCACTGGGCCAGGGACAGACTGATTTGCATATAGCCAGGTTCTGAGCTGGGATGGGGCAGTGAGATAAATAACGGTGATGGATCAAGCCCTGATCTTTGGACTGGGTAAGAGTGGTCTGTTTAACTCAGACACTCTGTTCATCACCACCCCCTTTTGTAAATCGTTTTTGGCCACTATAGGTGTGGCAGGGTATACTCAGTCATGAGTCCCTTTCTCACTGCTCCATCAGGATTCAAGCAAGCCGGGCCGAAGAAGGCTGAAATGCCAGAAACCGGTCCCCGGTAGCTTGTCTCCTTTCTGGTGAAGAATTGGCTTGGTAGTTTAGTCTGCCCTGTTCCCATGATGCACTGGGCCAGGGACAGACTGATTTGCATATAGCCAGGTTCTGAGCTGGGATGGGGCAGTGAGATAAATAACGGTGATGGATCAAGCCCTGATCTTTGGACTGGGTAAGAGTGGTCTGTTTAACTCAGACACTCTGTTCATCACCACCCCCTTTTGTAAATCGTTTTTGGCCACTATAGGTGTGGCAGGGTATACTCAGACATGAGTCCCTTTCTCACTGCTCCATCAGGATTCAAGCAAGCCGGGCCGAAGAAGGCTGAAATGCCAGAAACCGGTCCCCGGTAGCTTGTCTCCTTTCTGGTGAAGAATTGGCTTGGTAGTTTAGTCTGCCCTGTTCCCATGATGCACTGGGCCAGGGACAGACTGATTTGCATATAGCCAGGTTCTGAGCTGGGATGGGGCAGTGAGATAAATAACGGTGATGGATCAAGCCCTGATCTTTGGACTGGGTAAGAGTGGTCTGTTTAACTCAGACACTCTGTTCATCACCACCCCCTTTTGTAAATCGTTTTTGGCCACTATAGGTGTGGCAGGGTATACTCAGACATGAGTCCCTTTCTCACTGCTCCATCAGGATTCAAGCAAGCCGGGCCGAAGAAGGCTGAAATGCCAGAAACCGGTCCCCGGTAGCTTGTCTCCTTTCTGGTGAAGAATTGGCTTGGTAGTTTAGTCTGCCCTGTTCCCATGATGCACTGGGCCAGGGACAGACTGATTTGCATATAGCCAGGTTCTGAGCTGGGATGGGGCAGTGAGATAAATAACGGTGATGGATCAAGCCCTGATCTTTGGACTGGGTAAGAGTGGTCTGTTTAACTCAGACACTCTGTTCATCACCACCCCCTTTTGTAAATCGTTTTTGGCCACTATAGGTGTGGCAGGGTATACTCAGACATGAGTCCCTTTCTCACTGCTCCATCAGGATTCAAGCAAGCCGGGCCGAAGAAGGCTGAAATGCCAGAAACCGGTCCCCGGTAGCTTGTCTCCTTTCTGGTGAAGAATTGGCTTGGTAGTTTAGTCTGCCCTGTTCCCATGATGCACTGGGCCAGGGACAGACTGATTTGCATATAGCCAGGTTCTGAGCTGGGATGGGGCAGTGAGATAAATAACGGTGATGGATCAAGCCCTGATCTTTGGACTGGGTAAGAGTGGTCTGTTTAACTCAGACACTCTGTTCATCACCACCCCCTTTTGTAAATCATACATATACTTATATGCATTTTAGGGTTGTTAGGGCGTTTTCGTGTGTATTATGTTGCTTTTTTAGGGCTTTTGGGTCAATTAAGTAGGGTTCCCGGAGCCTAGGGCTGAGGGGCCAGTTCAGTTTCGTGCGTATTGGTGCTGGCAAGGTTTTGAGGGATTTTGGCGGTTTTTGGTCGAGATTTGGCCGTTTTATGGCTTTTTTTTGTGTTTGCGGGGGGCGCGTATTCGGGTTGAAATTCGTCCCCGTTCCAGTGGATGGATTGGGCTGATTTTTGGTGAGATGTTAGGGAATCGCTGGAACTAGTGTCGAGCCAAGTTTGAAGCGGATCGGAGCAGTGGAAGTGCTTTAAAGAGCAATTTGTGTGCGGAGTAGCGAATTGCCATGTTATTCAATGGGAGTTTTTGGTGCGCATGGAGAAGGTGAATTTGGGGTGTTCCAGTTGCGCTAGAGGGACGGGGCTTGGGTGAGCTGTAGGGAGAGTGGATCGGCAGGTGTGCCGAATTTTTGGGATTTGTTGGCCGAAGGGAAGGGTGTGCTTGGGCAAAGTCGATTTGGTGAAAACGGTGCGTTATTTACATGAAAGTTGAAAAAACACTAATAAAAGCAAAGCTAAAAAGCCACCTCATTACAAACAGAATGGCTTTAACTTAAACGAGGGCGAGATCTATTGCATTTTCAATGCTTGTTTACTTTGGTTCCATCAAGAAGGCATTCAGATGTGTCACACATTTGCCATAAATTCTGAATGTTAGCACTCTAGTTGCACATTAGATCACTGTAGTAAAGCTACTGCTCACCAGGGACGTCTGCTGCTGGTATTCAAAGTGCAAGTTTCAGTCTGCATGTCAGAATTTTTTTAATGAAATAGAAGAGGATTTGAGAAGTCACTCAAAATGATCCCTAATTTTTCTTTCTGAAGCACTAATCATACTTTCTATGGCAAAATTAACCCCCTCATGTTGTTCCTTTTTAAATTGAGTGTTTTCAGACTTACCACTTCATTCCAATCAAGATGGCTTCTGGTGTGCCATACTTTTGTCATAAGTAAGACTGTTAGCGCTCTAGTTGTTCTTTAGAACACTCTGGGACATTCTGTCATTGGGCTATACTTGGGGTACATCTGGGTGATATTTGGGCTACATTTAGGCTCTTTTGTCTCTGGTGGCCATCTTGGGAGACTATGTCAGAATTTTTTAATGAAATTGAAGAGGGTTTGAGAAGTCACTCAAAATATGCCCTAATTTTTCTTTCTGCAGCACTAATCATAATTCATATGGCAAAATATACCCCCTCATTTTGTTCCTTTTTAAATTAAATGTTTTAAGAGTTACCACTTTATTCCAAGCAAGATGGCTTCAGGTGTGCCATACCTTTGTAATAAGTAGGACTGTTAGCGCTCTAGTTGTTCTTTAGAACACTCTGGGACATTCTGTCATTGGGCTATACTTGGGCTACATCTGGGTGATATTTGGGCTACATTTGGGCTCTTTTGTCTCTGGTGGCCATTTTGGGAGACTGCATGTCAGAATTTTTTAATGAAATAGAAGAGGATTTGAAAAGTCACTCAAAATGTGCCCTAATTTTTCTTTCTGCAGCACTAATAATACCTTCTATTGCATAATATACCCCTCATTTTGTTCCTTTTTAAATTAAATGTCTTAAGAGTTACCACTTTATTCCCATCACGATGGCTCCAGGTGTGCTATACCTTTGTAATAAGTAGGACTGTTAGCGCTCTAGTTGTTCTTTAGAACACTCTGGGACATTCTGTCATTGGGCTATACTTGGGCTACATCTGGGTGATATTTGGGCTACATTTGGGCTCTTTTGTCTCTGGTGGCCATTTTGGGAGACTGCATGTCAGAATGTTTTAATGAAATAGAAAAGGATTTGAGAAGTCACTCAAAATGTGCCCTAATTTTTCATTCTGCAGCACTAATCATACTTTCTATGGCAAAATATACCCCCTCATGTTGTTTCTTTTTAAATTAAATGTTTTAAGAGTTACCACTTTATTCCAATCAAGATGGCTTCAGGTGCGCCATACCTTTGTAATAAGTAGGACTGTTAGCGCTCTAGTTGTTCTTTAGAACACTCTGGGACATTCTGTCATTGGGCTATACTTGGGCTGCATCTGGGTGATATTTGGGCTACATTTGGGCTCTTTTGTCTCTGGTGGCCATTTTGGGAGACTGCATATCAGAATGTTTTAATGAAATAGAAAAGGATTTGAGAAGTCACTCAAAATGTGCCCTAATTTTTCATTCTGCAGCACTAATCATACTTTCTATGGCAAAATATACCCCCTCATGTTGTTTCTTTTTAAATTAAATGTTTTAAGAGTTACCACTTTATTCCAATCAAGATGGCTTCAGGGGTGCCATACCTTTGTAATAAGTAGGACTGTTAGCGCTCTAGTTGTTCTTTAGAACACTCTAGGAGGCTGCAGTAGAACACAAAGGAATCAACTGACAGTCTCTGTCCTTGTTGGATGTACATGTTTTACTGAGAATGTCAGACTTCATTTTCACATGACTGAGAAAGATAATGTGAATTTACAGAAAATATGCTTTCAGTTTAGCTTATAGATCCCCTTCCAAACCACTGTGGGAAAATCATGAGATATTAGTTTTCTTTCAAACAATATTCATGATATCACAGCAGAAGGTTTTTTCACATGCTAAAATCACCTTAGAACCCACCACAATTCCTAAAACGAGTATGGTACCATCAACAAATGATTTATAATGTAACTAAAGTCCTAAAACCCTCTATTAACTACAATGCTTTTTAATGAGGTGCTATCATGTATATTGGTCCCAAGATGGCTGCCAACACTTCTTGGATGAAGTGCTGACAGCCAATCAGATCAGATGTGTGGTTAGGCTCCGCCCAGATATATATCTTTTTTTTAACCTAAATTACTTAAAATCCACTGGAGCACATATATTGAGACCTAGCAAAGGCACATCGGGCTAACAGTCCCTACAATTTTGCCAAGTTTCGTGCAAATCCATTCAGCCGTTCGAGCTAAAAGTGAGGCCAACCGCCCTATGGAAATTAACATGGGAAAAACGCGTTTTAGGACCCCCCTTTTTTCTTCTCCCCCCCCTTGATGAAACCCCCCCAAATTGTCGGGGGCTGCTCAGAAACAAAATGTTCCATTTTCCTGAAAATTTCAGCCAATTCCGTCCACAAACGCCAAAGTTATTAGACATAGAATTTTCAAAAATCCCATAGAGAAAAAATCCTAACTATATATACCTACTGGCGACCGCCAGTAGGTAATATATATATACATATATATATATATATACATATATATATATACATATATATATATATATATATATATATATATATATATATATATATATATATATATATATATATATATATATATATATATATATATATATATATATATATATATATATATATATATATATACATATATAGGGCTTGGAAGTCCTTGTTCACATGCGGGCCACAGCCAAATCAATTGTTTATAAAGGCTACAAAGTGCACACCCACCTCCTTCACATCCCGATCACATGTCCATAGAGAGTGAAAACATACTGTCATTTTCTTCAAGGAACACAACATCAATTTTTTAGATTTTGTAACACAGTTAAATCTCATTTCTTCGATGGCTCACAAATAATTTAAAATATGAGATGTTAAAATTTTATTGTTCATCATCATTACAATGTTTTTTTAGTTTTACTATCTGTATAAATACATTTGATGCAGAAAGTTTCTAAAAATATATTCTCTCAAAATTATATTTCCCTTTAGGAGGCATTTTGCAAAAGCCCAGCATTGTTTGAACAATCACATATCTGTCAATTTTACAAAGTTTGCACCTTGTAATTTAAAATTGGCTTCTACAATCTGCGAAATACAGTAACTGGATAAATCCTGTTAAAGAACCAATAAAAATAAATTGTGCTACATTTATTAAAAAAATCATAATTTAAGATGGAACGACATATACTCTTGTCTGGAGGAACCACTAAAGTGCAAAATAGATCATAGCAGCAACCAACTAAGGGGCCTATTAGGATGGCGGACGGACCTGCGTCCGTCCGCCATCCCAGAGGAGGAGGGACCGTCCGCAGGGGCTGCGGCGGTCCCTCCGGTGCAATTAGGATGTGACCGTCACCCTGGCGGTCACATCCCGTATCTTTAACCTTGCGGCGGGTGCTGCTTGAAGCAGCACCCGCCGCAAGGTTAAAAATGCATGGTTTTCATTTACATGCACAAAGCGGCAGGCACCGCACGGTGCCTGCCGCTTTGTGCATGTAAATGCTGGGGGGTACCACAGGTACCCCCCATGTGCACCCCCATCCTGACACCCCGGGGGTTCGCAACGGGCCCCCAAACACCAAAGACCACATGCTTTTCCACGGCGGAAAAGCTGTCATGGAAAAGCATGTTGCAATGCACATTGTAATTTGGCTGGCGGTGTCTTGCAGACACCGCCACCAAATAGCCCTCCACACCCCGCGGATCAGCGGCGGACGGACCTGCCATCCACCGCTGGTTGCACCGCAATCCCACCGACATCCTAATTTGGCGGTGGGTGTTTTCTGTGGCCGCGGCGGTGAATCCGCATCCTCCAGGCCGGCGGTGGCTTCCGCCGGCCCAGAGGATGCGGATTCACCGCCATCCTAATCGGCCCCTATCTGTGCAAAACTGTGCTAATGTGCAAATATCATTTAAATAAAGTGCTATCCGTATGATCAGGTAAATGTATAAATATTTCTAACAATAAAAAGCAATTTCTGGGTAATATTGCTAAAATCAAATAAATAACATTTCTAAAGTTCATCATATTGTATAAAAAGTGCAAAAGTGATATAAAAACATGTTTCCATTTATAGGCATGTGAGTTATTCAAATACTGCCTTAAAAGATGAAAGAATGAAAATTATATAATGCTTCCTATCCTACAACCTTTGGGAAAAATAGAAAGGGCTATATACAATTAGTAGAAATCACATTATGGCGGTATATGTCATGATATTAAACGGACCAGAACCAGTGTAACGGGGAACTACCTAATTTAAAGAAAACTATACATATCTTCTATGTTGTTCAACCCGTTTGGCCATTTACTGTCAAATTCAAGAATCATTCTAGTTTCAAGTTGTCTCAACGGCATTCTCGATTTCCCCCCCGCCGTGATTTAGGAACTGAACCAACCACAAAATATTTGAGGCAAGTGACATCATTGTTATGCATTCTTTTGAAATATCGCGCCACCGGATAAGAAGGGTCGCTGTGTAAAATAGCGCGAAGATGCTGCAGAATCCTCACGTGCACCTGTAGCTCTGTGCTACCAATGAGGGTCAGGCCACAGGTGCATGTCAGGTCGTATACAGCAAATTCAGTCTTGCAATTAAAGCTCCCTGAAATGGCTATTTCTTTAGTGCTAAAGGGGGTGCGATTATGAGTAGAATTGATTCCAAATGTGCAAGCTCTGTAAGTAGAGCATTTGCGGAATCCTTGAGCAGGTTGTAGGCACACTTTGTTTTGTCTTGTTTCAGGGCTGCTTTTGTCTAAGATAGCTCCCATACTTTTAGCTTTCCTAAAGGTGATCATAGGAGTAGCTGGCAATCTTGTGCCTAGCACTACATCAGTAAGTACTATAGGCCAATTTTTCTTAACTATGGACCTGATCTTTCTTTCCTCACTGCTATATGTAGTGATCAGTCTGGGGCCTTCATTGTGAGATGCCTCATAACATTTGGCTGCTTCCTCCCCTGAACCAGGATTGTCAATGGTTTTTTCTTAAACAGTCTCATCCTTGGTCGCACACTAGCTTTAGCCATGGCGTCATTTAGCACAGTATCTGAGTAGCCACGTGCTCTTAATCTAGTTAACGTTTCTCTCACGCAGAAATCAAAAACAGTTGTCAGACTTCATATTCTTTTCAGGCAGTGTTAGAGGCAATGAATGGCTGCCTAAGAAGAAGCTTTCATATATAGGTCTGTTTCATAAGTGTTTTGGTAAATGTTGATCAAATTGATTCCATGTACAGGGTTAAAAATACTGACTGTCAGCCTTACATCATATCTGTGGTAAAAGACTAACAATGTATCACTTGTCAAAAAGATCTTTAAGACCTGTGACAACTCTATAGACAACTAAAGAGGTGTGATTTGCCATGCATTAGAAAACTAACACTTAGAAAATCCAGCAACCACTATGGCAAAAGGTTTCCTGAATAACCGTTACCGGAGAGGATCGTGCAGAGAATCCAGCTGATCTTTGAACATGCCCTTATGGTAAGGTTTTGAAGAGAAAAACATGCTTTCATTTAAATTATATTTTTCTAAAGTCTGTGGGAACACTATACTGTTTGAATCACACAGGATATTCCCCATCACTCCTAATTACATTTATAACTGCTAGAGTCATTTAGTATCTCACATAGGCTAAAGACGCCCCTGGCTTCTCTCCAGGAGTTTTTGTTTTTGTTTTGTACCTTCTTTTCCACTATGGTCCCGGATAGGAGGAAGGCGATCTATAATCACATCCTGTCATATCACAAAACGGTGCCACAAATGCCAAGGCAGGTGGACGGGATCATATGAACATAACGAGGAGCCAAAGATTAAGCATAACGAGGATAACTCCATGTAATTCAAACATTATGTCAAGGCTTCATCATTTGTCATTAAATTCATAACAACTGGAGGACAAACCAAGAAAGAACAGAGGTTGAGGCATGGAAATCACACAAAAGGACACACCAACAACAATGAGATGCATATAAGACACATGCAAATTTTGAATGCAGTAACAACACAGCAAAACTCATCACTGCCTGGTGACATAAAGGCCTGACCTTAAAGCAATGCCTCTACAGCAGGTAGTCTGTGACCAACAAGAATGGAAACCCCCAAGTTGCAGCCCTCCATATGAAGAGAAATGCCTGAGGTCAATATACAAAATGCCGCAATCCTTAGTGATAAATATTTGCACATGAGTAAATCTACATGTGTAAATGCACTCTTACACTTTATAGTCAATATACTACTTTTGGCTAATTACTAAGTTTACTACAAGGTGTAGACTTACATGTTCCCT